>NC_091081.1:20000000-21250000 GCF_032405125.1 Capricornis sumatraensis | reverse complement strand
TCTGAGAACTCCTTTCCACCTTGTATCAACCTTGGAGATGGAGAAGTTAGGTATTCCCACGTTGTTTCATAAATGAGAAAATCATGGCCCAAGGAAGCCCAGGTTACCTGATAGCTTTCATCAAGTAAAAGAGATGTATAGGAAAAGCGACTTGTGCACCATTCGATCAGATACACACATTATTCCCCAAAAGAGAATTATCATTACTTCTTAGATTCCACACTCTTAAGATAGTAAAGTACTCAGTTTTAAAATGTTTTTGAAATCTTGGTTGTTTTATACGTTGATCAGCTAGGCTAAGAAACCAAACATACAACTAGGCCAGAAAAAAAAGAATTTATTAAGAACTTAATGGTTTTATGTTCCCTTGATGCCAAAGTTATTTGTGTTCTTTCCCTAAAGAGAGTTAATGTTGTTCCAAAGTTGCCCTTGAAGGCTGTTAAAGCATAAAATATTAATTCAAATCTTGATCTTCATTATAACGTGTCTGATTTTTTGCAATCCCATGGACTGTAGCCCGCCAGGCTCCTCTGCCCATAGGAATTCTCCTCTTCCTTCATTATAACACAAGAGGCAAATACCATTTATCTTGGATAATATTCTCAAGAGGTGGATGCAGTTAGGGGACCTTATTCAGAGTATGGCTTAGCAGAGTTACCCATCTCTTCTATCATTTTGGTACCTGATAAGTAGACTGTGATCATTAAAGAACCTGCTACTGGTTTTGCTCAGATGGAATGTACTAGATGATTATATTTCCCCAGATGTGATAGCAGTCAGTAATAACCGTTAATGATTGCATTGTATATAACAATAACAAATATTAATTGTTTATCATTTTTCCAGGCACTGGTCTGAGGGCTTTATATATAGGTTAACTCAACCTCACAACATTTCTTTGTAGTACTTATTACCACAGAGGCTCACAGAGGAGGAGTAATCTGCCCAGTCACATAGCTAGTAAGTGCAGAGCCAGGAAGCCAACCCCTGGGGCATCCAGGGGGCAGAGACTGCACTGTTACCCACAACAGTAACTGTTGATCCACTTCTGACTTGTCTTGAGATGCTCAACTTTGGGCTTACTTTCTCCTCCACAGAAGATGAAGAGGCAGGGCAGCAAAGACTGGCATTCTAGAATGTATAGAATCCCAGGTCTCAAAGGAAATATCACAAGACATTGTCCAGACTCCCACCTGCAGACCATGCAACGAGATGCAGAGTTCCATTCATCTCTAGGAAGGACTTATTATTGCATCTCTTAGTAATTCATTTCAGTATTTTTAGCCTTCTTTGCTCTGAAGCTCTTCACACCCAACCTAACCAAGTCGTGTTAAGCATGTTAGTCTGAGGTTTGGACACTGAAGCAATAACTAAAATTAACTTTGGACTTCTCTGTGATTTTTAAAATCCATGTTCCATTGGCATGGATCCCCAGTGTATACAAGCATAAATAAAATGCATTCCCTTTCAGTGCACTTTTAAAAACTTGCCAGTGAGTGTACAGATGAAGACAGCAAGTGTGTTCTCTGCTGGACATCTTTTCCTAGTAGTCTCTTCCCTCTCTCAGAAGCTTTCCCTGAGCTCCACCTATGTTAGCACTCAAGATCTCTGATCAGAACCCACAGGGAGCCTTTTCCCAGCCACGAGGTTCTGATCACTGAAGCCTCTCTTCTGAGCTGCATCTGACCTGAATATCAGGTTGCTGGTGAGGAGACTCATTCACTGGAACTGGCCTTCGGGGCAGTCCTGAACAGACCTTCCAGACTGACGAGCAGGGCTCCAGTGACCTGGCGCATGGAACAGGCAGAGCAGAGCGCTTCCCTCCATGTTTTACGTTCCCGAAGTAGAAATGCAAGAAGCCCTGGGACTCCCATCGTTCAGATCTGCGTAATAGTTTCAGAGGGAACTTTGGTGAATTCGTAGCCCTAACTGACATTTTTTCAACATTCTTTTAGGCCTACCAGGTCATGTAAAGGATGAATTCTCATGCTTGTCTTGCTAGTATTCGTGAAACCGTGCAGACTAGAGGAGGCCCTAGTAGTTGAAAAAAAGACATTGAAGGAAAGGAGGGATGACAGGAGAAAGGTAACCATGATGTGTCTGCATATATTATACCCAGTTGGGGTCTCAAGGAGATGAGATTCTCCTCTAATCATCCCAGTTGGCACCGGTGTCGTCCTTACCCCCGGTTTTCCCTTTGCACTTGGCCTCCGCTGAGGGAGAGGTGACGAAAAGGGGAGAGACAGCTCTCTGCTACCAAGTAATCCTGTTGCCGAATGCCCTCTGGCTGAGAACTCAGTCATCCAACTGCAGGGAACTCTATCTGTTCTACTCCTCTGGTTTAATAGGAGTTGCCGTCTTGTCTCATTTCCCCTTTGAAGTTCTATTTCAATGCGTGGCAAATTCTAGCAATGACTTAAGATTGATTCAGGCCTGGATGGGAGGGAGGGCAGAGATGGTGGGTGTTGGGAACGCAGACTGCCTGACTGGAAGCTTCCCTTGCCACTCTTCCTGGGTAAGTACTGCATTTCTGAGCCCTTTCAAACGGGGGGAAACAACTCGTAAGGTAATTTTAACCTCCCATTTATTAATACTTAGAATCATAAATCCTGTACTTATATGCAGGCACCCATATACCTTCTGTCAAAATAAACAAGCTTTTTTTTTTAAACACTTAGTGATTGGTTACTTCAGAGTTGGAGGAGATTTTTAAAAATAAAACTTAAGCTGCTTTCCGTATGAATGCCATGTCCATAAGCTGCATTTTTAAACATAACTCACCAGGTATCAAAGCATGGAGGAAAAATGGAAAGATATTTGAAAAGACTTTAAACGAAACCAGAAAACATAAGATTTCTTTATAAAATTGCTTTAACCGTCTGTGGATCATTTTATATCTGTGAAAGTCTTTGCTGTCTATATTCCCTTCTTCCTTGCAAGAGTTTTAGGACTTATTCATTATTTGTTGCATATTTCTAAAATCTGGAGTTAAGGGAAAAGCAACCTAAAGGCACGATCATTACTACAGTTGCTCTCTGCACGTAACTGATGTTTTGACGTTTAAACAACAGGGTAAAGCAAACATAAATTTCATATTTCCTCATTACCAGTTCTATTTCCTGTCCCATAAATAAATGAAATTCATAATACAAATACAGGATCCACACGATAGACTCTGTTTATCTGTAAATATCACATACACAACACTCACACGATAGAATCTGTTTATCTACAAATACCACATATGCACACATGATAAAATCTATTTATCTACCAATACACACATCACTAATGCAGGCCTAAAGAGAAATCAGAGACCCCATGCCCTCAGACACAGACACAAATGATTATTCTCACTTGACAGACCAACTGTATCACTCTTTCCTTGTATTTCACTCCAGCCCCAGAGGGCTGGATCAGGAAAGAGACACTTGATAGCTGCTGTTTCCATGGTTGGAATATTTGTAAAGTTAACGCATAATCTGAAAGCAGAAGCTAATAAATTATAGGGTGCTAATTGGAGCTGGAACAGAGCTGTCAATCATGTTATCCTAAACACAGAGAGACCCTCATACCCTAAAAAGGCAAGGCAGCCTTCAGGAGGAGCCCGCAGTTGTCTCCAGCCTTGACCTCCGCCCCAGTGGAGACACTGCATCCAGGCAGAGCGGCTGATGAGAGTCAGCAGAGGTGATTCTGCTAATCCAAACTCACTTTAAGAAAATAGACAAATCCCCTTTGGGGGAAAAGAAGTAAATATTTGACTGAAGAATTAATGTTTAGGGAAACATTGTTCAGCGCAATATATATAGTGAATTTACTGGAATAATTAATACTTTGGTAAAACATCATCCTCTATTTGGATTTTTTCACTTTATAACTTAACTCAGTAAGAGAAAAATCTAAAGTTCTCCACACATGGTGTCATGTTCTATCTCAAATTACAGTGTTTCCAGGCATCTACCAGTGAACTCTTATGGAACTAAGCTCCTCTAAAACAGAAGCAACTTTCCTTTATTATATTGAATTCATTTGTTTCATCTAGAAAAACAACAGCAGCATATTTTCTGTTCCTTTGTTTTGTCCTTAGAATCTCCTAGTAAGCCGTAGTCCTACTTTTCTCCCAAAATTTCTAGTTCATTAAAGAGTGATTTTGTTCAAACTATCCTCCTCTGTCATTATCGTTTCCATTTCCTATCAAAATTGTGTAATAAGTATACAATTGTTATTACCTATAAGAAGTTTAGGTGAAAGGTAGGCTAAAATTTGAAAAACAAAACTAAAATATTAACTTTTTATTTCTAATCAATAGTTGCATGACTAATGATCTAGTTACCACTTAGAGATTTTTACCAACATTTATTTAATGAGTACATAGTTTAGTCTATATGTGTATTTATAGGTATACATCATATATGTATTTATAGCTTATAGATGTACAAATAATATATGTATTTATAGTCTATATATGTATTTAGTAAAACACTCTATTTACCTCATAATTTGGAAGCTTCTTTAGAGTACTTCACATAAAAATAGCTTTCACTTAGGAAGAACAAATCAAGTATCTTAAAAATATAAACACACAATTGCTTAGAACATGCATTATAACTGATGAGAATGTCAGAACTTATTTATTTTTCTGCTAATTCTCATTATTACTGCTTTGCCCTTATATTTGGCAACGACATTATTGGCCCTGGGCCAGTCATGGTATTTCAAGAAACAGGGTAGAAACCAAACAAAAAATAAAACTTTCTGTTACTGCTTTTTATTTTTACTAGACACAATCCTATTTTTTTTTCCTTCTAGCGCATTTTACCCACTGTGTAATACATCTCAGAAAACAATGGGATGTTTTCTCATTTGGTAACAGCACTTTTTTTATTGTAGCAACTTTTGGGGGGAATTTCTTGACATATCTGGAAGGTCATTTCCATATATCTAAAGGTTCTGTATTACTTGTATTCTTCCACCTTGCTTTGTGAAGTGTGAAATCCTGTTTTTACCTCAGGCAGTTTCTCCTCCACACTCAGAAACTGACAGAGGGCGTTGACAGATTTGGTAAGAAACACAAAGAACAGGGTTTATGATATTTGTTCCTCCTTGTTCAAAGGCTTCTTCTAAAAACACATTCTTGTACTTTTTGAAAGGAATAAGAAAAGAGTCTAGGGAAGTGTCAGACTTGTATCCTAAGGGAAAACCATGGTACAGTCATATTCACTTGGGGTTGATGAGAAGGAAATTTTTATTCACAATTGTACACTTAACTGTTTCAAACTCTCTAATAAATTTTAAAAATTATAATATAGGCTCCGTCATCTTTCACTGAAGTTTGGGACATCTGGGTATTTGATGTTTAAGGACTGAAAAAATTTTAAATCCACCGGTAAGTTACTACCATCTCCTTTTCTTGGTTTGTATGTTTGTGATATAAATTGTATTGAAACTATTTTAAATCAACTATACTCCAATAAAAAGAAAAAAAATAAAATGTATAAAAACTTGAAAAACAAATAAAGCTTCATTACCATAAAATACCAGGCTGCAGGCTAATACAGGCTTTGGGTCTCAGGAGACTGAGGTAGAAAGTACAGATTCCACTGACTCCATGTGTCACAGAACAACAACGAGGGCAAGACATTAAGTTAAATTTATACCACTTAATAATGTATGTTCTTTAGATCATGAAAGTTTCTGACTACATTTTCACTGCTACTTTAGAGTGCAAATTTAATTTTTGTCACTTCTTTATTAGAGGACTTTCTAATTTGAACTCAATTACACAAGCTTTATTCTCCTTCTTCTTACTTACTATAAACAGAAAAGTTCTAAAAGTGACATTATAAAAAACGCTTTCCATGTTGTCTGCTCATTTCCTGATCTAGTTTCTATGCTTCCTAGCTCTCATGTCCATATGGATGCTCAGAATGAGGTTAGATCTGTCTTGTCACAGTTCCCAGGAGGACACCCAGCTCACCATCAGATTCTTTCAGCTCAAGGGTACATCATCATAACAATTCTACTAGACTGCTCCTCTGGGTTAGCATACTCAGCAATGTCTTTCTTATATTCTACAGAAGCTTCCTGGTAAATTCCTCCCTCGTGTGCTATTAGGAAACCTTCAACCCAACTGCCCTCTCATCCAAATGCTATCAATTCTTTGACATCTCACTAAAGTTCTCCCTCTTACACAAAGCCTTGTCTCCACACTAGACACAGTGAGTGGTCTCACCTGTATCAGAACTCTTGCTACCTAATGTCTATGCCATGTATTTTCCATTTATTATTTAATATCTTGTGACATGAGTTCAGGATTTAAAAGGTTGCAATAACCCTAAAGATTATCTCATTCTCTCTTGACTTTAATGTTCTTTACCTCCTCAACTAGATATTCGGAGAAGGCAATGGCAACCCACTCCAATAGTCTTGCCTTGGAGAGTCCCATGGGCAGAGGAGACTGGTAGGTTGCAGTCCATGGGGTCATGAAGAGTCGAACACGACTGAGTGACCTCACTTTGACTTTTCACTTTCATGCATTGGAGAAGGAAATGGCAACCCACTCCAGTGTTCCTGCCTGGAGAATCCCAGGGACGGGGGAGCCTGGTGGGCTGCCGTCTATGGGGTCACACAGAGTCAAACACGACTGAAGCAACTTAGCCGCAGCAGCAACTAGATATTAAGTACATTGAGCAGGTACCACCAACTCTTGTGAGAAAAATACACAGATTATTGCATTAATTGTTTTATTTTATTATGTACAAAGCAATTTTAAAATATAGGTTCATCTAAGGTTTAACATACAAGTTGAAAAAAAGTAGTCTAAAAGCCTGCTTCAGTTAAAAAAAAAATCCTCTTAATAAAAGGAGTAGGGAGAGGTTCTGTCACTTTTAGGAGGCAATTAGTGTCCCAAGTGGCTCGGTGGTAAAGAATCTGCCTGCTAATGCAGGAGAGGCAGGTTCGATTCCTGGGTCAAGAAGATCCCCTGCAGTAGGAAATGGCAACCCACTCCAGTATTCTTGCCTGGAAAACACCATGGACAGAGGAACCTGGTGGGCCACAGTCTATGGGGCCACAAGAGTGAGACACGACTGAACGGCTGAGCACGCACGCGTGCACACATCCTTTTTCTGTCCTTCTATCCGGATCCTCAGTCTGGGTCTTCTGCTCAAGGACATCCCTTCAACAGTTGTCCTCTCTCTTCCTGCACCATCATTTCTCCCCCTCTGCTGGATCGTTTCCATTAGTATAAAAACAGGCTGCAATATTTCCTGCCTTAGAAAAAAGCAACCTTCTCTGACCCCATCTCCTTTTAGTTACTGGGCTTCCCTGGTAGCTCAGCTGGTAAAGAATACAGCTTCAATGCCAGAGACCCAGTTCGATCCCTGGGTTGGGAAGTTACCCTGGAGGAGGCATGGCAACCCACTCCAGGATTTGTGCCTGGAGAATCCCCATGGACAGAGCAGCCTGGAGGACTATAGTCCATGGGGTCACAAAGAATCCAAGACAACTGAGTGACTTAGCACAGCACTTTTTACTTAGTAACTCATTTCTCTGCTACCTTTAAACAGCAACAGGCCTTAAATGAGTCATCTTCTTGCTCTCTCCACTAACTTTTACATCTTCTCTTGTACCAACTCTAGCATAGATTCTACTACACACACTTGTCAAGGTCATCAGCTAGTTCTATATAAACCTGAAGATCAGCTCTCAATAATCTTTTATTTCTCTCAGCAATAGGGTGATGCATCCGTTAAGATCCTCTAATAAGCAGATGTCAGGACACATACCATGTACTTGAGGCATTATTAAGATATTCTAGCAAAGACAGTGGCTCAGATGATGAAGAATCCTGCAATGCAGGAGAGCTGGGTTCAATCCCCAGGTTGGGAAGATCCCCTGGAGGAAGGCATGGCAACCTACTCCAGTATTCTTGCCTGGAGTATCCCATGGACAGAGGAGCCTGGCAGGCTACAGTCCATGGGGTTGCAAAGAGTTGGACACGACTGAGCAACTAAGCACGTTACACAACAAAGATACTGCACCTGGCATGGCAGCTGCAATCGGAGGTAGTATTTGATTAACTCATGCTACACTATAGCTATTCTCCAGAGTCCATGTGGTTTTTTTCAGGAGCTCTGGTGAAATACAAGGAAATAAGACAGAAGCCATGAACACTGTGACCTTCTAACATAAATGCTGGTGCTAATCATTGTAATTCCCTGGGATCCTATTGTATTTTTAACTTACTGTATCAGCCAAGGGAGGGAAGAGAAGACAGGCACAGTTCCAGAGTTGTCTGGCCTTCCACACACCATGATGCATTTCACCCCACAGGTCAAAGATGCAGTGAGCCAGCCACCAAGTATGTCAATCCCTATTACACATTTTAAACAATTATTTATCTATTTGGCTGCACTGGGTCTTCATTGCCTTGTATGGGTTTTCTCTAGTTTCTGGGAGTAAGGGCTGCTCTTCATTGCAGTGCTCAGGTTTCTCACTGCGGTGGCTTCTCATTGTGGAGCACGGGCTCTCAGCACACGGGCTTCGTTAATTGTGGCACATGGGCTTAGTTGCCCCATGGCAGGTATATGGGATCTTCCCTGACCAGGCATCAAACCTGTGTCCCCTGCACTGGCAGCCAGATTCTTCACCGCTAAGCCATCAGGGATGCCTGGCTCCCACCATTCAGTTCAGTTCAGTTCAGTTGCTCAGTCGTGTCCGACTCTTTGCGACCCCATGAATCGCAGCACGCCAGGCCTCCCTGTCCATCACCATCTCCCGGAGTTCACTCAGACTCACGTCCATCGAGTCAGTGATGCCATCCAGCCATCTCATCCTCTGTCGTCCCCTTCTCCTGCCCTCAATCCCTCCCAGCATCAGAGTCTTTTCCAATGAGTCAACTCTTCCCAAGAGGTGGCCAAAGTACTGGAGTTTCAGCTTTAGCATCATTCCTTCCAAAGAAATCCCAGGGCTGATCTCCTTCAGAATGGATTGGGTTGGATCCCCTTGCAGTCCAAGGGACTCTCAAGAGTCTTTTCCAACACCACAGTTCAAAAGCATCAATTCTTCGGCGCTCAGCCTTCTTCACAGTCCAACTCTCACATCCATACGTGACCACAGGAAAAACCATAGCCTTGACTAGACGGCTCCCACCATTAGGTATTAGCTGATTCGTGTAGTTCCTTTGAGACGTAGTCTCTTCCTCTTCTGTCAGATCCAGTGTATCCCAAGCCAGGCTAGTCTGGAATTTAACCTGGTTATCAAGTTGGTAGTGTTCAGGGGAGGTGTGTGCAGCTCCTGAGGGGGCCCATGTTTCTTGCTGTAGAGAGGCCACAGGAGTATCTTTCTGTACAGAGTGCTGGCTCTGACATTAGAGCTGTGAGCCATCTCGACAAGCAGGGAGGGGTAAGAGGGGTCTGCTGAGCCAAATTCCTTGGGGGCATCCATCCAGTCTCTTTCCCCAGTCCGGAGTTTCAGGGTCTTAGGTTTTCTCAACAGACCTACCTTGACTGATCAGTCCCACCTCTCTGGAGCTCTGTAACACGCACATGCAAGGATTGCCCCTTACTTGTGTTTGCTCTTACTTGACGGTTTATAAACGTCTCTTTTTAACCTATCAGAGACGTCCTCTAGCTCTCACACTTAGCCTTTATTTGTTACATAACCTTGATGTCTCATGATCCTTCTTCAGGGAATCAGGGCATCTTAATACGAGCCAGCCAGATCCAGTGTTCTCATAGACATTATCACCTCTGTGTCTTTCCAAGGCCTGAATCATCGCACCCTCCATGGAACATTTTTCTTATTCACCACTGGTGAAGTCCTTAGCCCTTGGGGCTCCCACTTTGTGCCCAGGACTGTCCACGCCCCACATATCCTTCATGATGAGGTCCTCTTAGCCCCTTGAGTGATGAGTGAGCCAGACCCCAAACCCCATCTTGCTACCTGTTTTCTTTGGCTGTTCCTGCTACTATCTATATTAGTCAAGGGCCTCAAAGAAACAGATGTCAAGAGGAATAGATATGCAAATGATTTGTTGGGATAAATGTTTGGGAAAGATAAAGGGAGGGAGAGAAAGAGTAGGTTAAAAAAAAAAAGACCTTCAGATTGCAATTCGGGCCTGAAACCTGTTAAGAACAGAGAGTCAGGAGGGATGGATGAGGAGAGCCTGGAACTACAGTGCTGTTCCAGGTAGGTGTCAGCCAGACTGAGCAGGTGTCAGTCCCCAAGTCAGAATGGCCTGACAGTGGCCAAATAATGTCCAGATCAGGCAGGAATGGCCCATTTGTGGTATGCCCCTGTGTTTAGTCAGTGGCTGGAAATGGCCCACGGGAAGCATGACCTGGCGTGAATGTCACCCCAGATCTGAAGGTACAGCAGCTGGACGCATCAATTAGCCATGCTCCCCAAGGCAGGTTCTCTTGAAAGATGATCTAAACAGCACACCTCCGGGGACCACAGGGGACCATGTAATTTATGGTCTGAACAAGATCATTTCTAAGTGTGAAATGAACGTGGGTAATAATCTGGGACAAAGGCGTAAGCTGGGAGTATCCAGGCCAACTAAGACATATGGTCACCGTCACTGTCAATAATATTTGACACAGTTCATAATTCCATCCTTCTTCAAACACTGTGTTTGTGTGACTTCCACGATTCCATGGGCTCTTGATTTTCATGCTGCTTTTCTGACACCTCCTTCTCAGTCTTCTTTGCTAGTCGCTCCTCAGCTCCTGAATGTCTAAACATGGAAAGACTTTGGCCTCTGCCTTCAGCCCTTCCTTCTTATTTATCCTCACTGCTGGTGGAACTGGGCCAGTCTCGTGGCTAATCAATGAGACAACTCTGCAGCCAGCACCCGCTCCTTAATCCCGTCTCCCACTGCGTATTCAGCCTCTCCCCTTAGGTCTCTAAGAATCCTCTCAATACGAACACATCCTAAACTGAACCTCTAATTGCCACCTCACCTCTCAAAATGAATCTTCTCTCCTTCAGTCTTCCCCATCTGATAAGCGGTAACTTAACGTTCCTCCCACTGCTCAGGTTAAAACCTTAACCTTTTCTTCTCTGGTACTCCATATCTAATCCATCAGCAGAACCTTCAGAAGAAACATAGAATCAACCACTTTCTTCACTTTTACTGCTGTTTCGTCTCCTTCCCTGCCAAGCCATCATCACCTCATGGTTAATCATCATAACTTTCTAACTGATTTACCTATTTTTACCTCTCTGTCCCACCCTACTCTCAGTCCCTTCTTCACACAGGCTCTGAAAGAGTCTTTTAAAACCAAAGTCAAATCATGCATTTTGTATGTTCAGGACCCCCCAGTGTCTTCCTATTAGGTAAAAAGCCGAAGTCCATACAGTGGCCTGCAGGATCTAACCCCCACTAGCACTTTCCTTTCCGTCCTTTCTATTGTTTTACTTGCTGTTGAGTTATATGAATTCTTTGTATATTTAGCCCACCAGGCGCCTCTGTCCATGGAAATCTCCAGGCAAGAATGCTGGAGTAGGGAGTGGGTAGCCTTTCCCTTCTCCAGGGGATTTCCCGACCCAGGATCAAACCTGGGTCCCCTGCATTGCAGGCAGATTCTTTACTGTCTGAGCCACCAGGGAAGCCTAGGTTTGGGGTATTAGCCCTTTATTGCATTTATAATTCCAATTATTTTCTCACATCCAATAGATTGCTTTTTAATTTTGTTGTTGTTGTGTGTTGTTTTCTTTTTTTTTTACTGTGCAAAAGCTTTTTATTTTTATTTTTTATTTATTTTTTTTACTTTACAATATTGTATTGGTTTTGCCATACATTAACATGAATCCTCCACAGGTGTACACGTGTTCCCAATCCTGAACCCCCCTCCCACCTCCCTCCCCATACCATCCCTCTGGGTCATCCCAGTGCACCAGCCCCAAGCATCCTGTATCCTGCATCGAACCTAGACTGGCAATTCGTTTCTTATATGATATTATACATGTTTCAATGCCATTCTCCCAAATCATCCCACCCTCGCCCTCTCCCACAGAATCCAAAAGGCTGTTCTATACATCTGTGTCTCTTTTGCTGTCTCACATACAGGGTTATCATTACCATCTTTCTAAATTCCATATATATGTGTTAGTATACTGTATTGGTGTTTTTCTTTCTGGCTTACTTCACTCTGTATAATCAGCTCCAGTTTCATCCACCTCATTAGAACTGATTCAAATGTATTCTTTTTAATGGCTGAGTAATACTCCATTGCGTATATGTACCACAGCTTTCTTATCTATTCATCTGCTGATGGACATCTAGGTTGCTTCCATGTCCTGGCTATTATAAACAGTGCTGCTATGAACATTGGGGTACATGTGTCTCTTTCTATTCTGGTTTCCTCGGTGTGTATGCCCAGCAGTGGGATTGCTGGGTCATAAGGCAGTTCTAGTTCCAGTTTTTTAAGGAATCTCCACAGTGTTCTCCATAGTGGCTGTACTAGTTTGCATTCCCACCAACAGTGTAAGAGGGTTCCCTTTTCTCCACACCCTCTCCAGCATTTATTGCTTGTAGACTTTTGGATCGCAGCCATTCTGACTGGCGTGAAATGGTACCTCATTGTGGTTTTGATTTGCATTTCTCTGATAATGAGTAATGTTGAACATCTTTTCATGTGTTTGTTAGCCATCTGTATATCTTCTTTGGAGAAATGTCTATTTAGTTCTTTGGCCCATTTTTTGATTGGGTCGTTTATTTTTCTGGAATTGAGCTGCATAAGTTGCTTGTATATTTTTGAGATTGGTTGGTTGTCAGTTGCTTCATTTGCTATTATTTTCTCCCATTCCAAAGGCTGTCTTTTCACCTTGCTTATAGTTTCCTTTGTTGTGCAGAAGCTTTTAATTTTAATTAGGTCCCATTTGTTTATTTTTGCTTTTATTTCCAGTATTGTGGGAGGTGGATCATAGAGGATCCTGCTGTGATTTATGTTGGAGAGTGTTTTGCCTATGTTCTCCTCTAGGAGTTTTATAGTTTCTGGTCTTGCGTTTAGATATTTAATCCATTTTGAGTTTATTTTTGTATATGGTGTTAGCTTTTTAGTTTGATGTAGTTCCACTTGTTCAATTTTGCTTTTGTTTTTGGTGTCAGATTCAAAACATCATTGCTAAGACATATGTCAAGGAATTTATCACCTATTTTCTTCTAGAAGCTTTAAGGTTTCAGGTCTTATATTTAAGCCTTTAATCCATTTTAAGTTAACTTTTGTTAACTAAAGGGAGTTGTATATAAGACAACAATCCAGTTTCGTTCTTTTGCATATGACTGTCCAATTTTCCCAATGCCATTTATTTAAGGGACAATCCTTTTCCTGTTGTACATTCTGGCCTCCATTTTTTGTCATAAATTAATTGACCATATATGCCTGTGTTTATTTCTGGCTTCCCTAGTATCTTCCATTGATCTATGTTTCTGTTTTACATCAATACCACTACTATTTTAATTCTATAGCTTTGTAATATAGTATGAAATCAGGAAACATGATGTTTCTAGCTTCCTTCTCCTTTCTCAAGATTGCTTTGGCTAATCAAGGTCTTTTTGTCTTCTTCAGTTTTTTTTAGTTAATGTCTTATAGTTTTCAAAATATAGCTCTTTCACTTCCTTGATTAGATTTATTCTTTTTGTTGCAGTCATAAATGGGATTGTTTTCTTAATTTCTCTTTCTGATAGTTCATTCTTAATGTAAAGTAAGGTGGCAGACTTTAGTGCATTAATTTTGTATCCTGTAACTTTACTGAATTTATTAGTTCTAATAGTCTTTTTATGGAGTCTTCAGAGTTTTCTATATATAGTAGTATCTGCAACTAATGACAGTTTTACTTCTTTCTCAGTTTCGATGTTTTTTATTTATTTTTCTTGCCTAATTACTCTAGCTAGGACTCCAATACTATTCTGAATAAAAGTGGAGCGAGTGGTCATCCCTGTCTTGTTTCTGACCTTAGAGGAAAAGGTTTCAACTTTTCACTGTTGATTATGATGTTAACTAAGTTTGTCATATACTGTCTTTATTATGTTGAGGTACATTCCCTCTATGCCCACTTTGCTGAGAGGTTTTAATCATAAATGGATGCTGAGTTTTGTCGAAAGCTTTTTCTACATCTACTGAGATGATCATATGATGTTTATCTGTCATTTTGTTAATGCAGTATATCACACTGACTCATTTGTGAATGTTTAAACCATCTTTGCACCCTGGAAAAAAGCCCACTTGATCATGATGTATCATCCTTTTAACGTATTGTCATACATACTTTCATTTTTTAATTACTATGTCTTCTCCCCCATCTAGAATGCTAGAGTGTAGCCGCCATCAGGGCAGAGACTCAGCTTTGTTTATTGTTCTATTTCTAGCACCTATGCTTTCTGTGTAATAAACATTCAATAAATATTTATAAATGAATGACTCTACATGGGAACACTAAACTACAGTGTATCCATCCTAAGGGGCTGTATGCAGTTATTAGGAAAACAAGGAATTTTTAATGATAAGAGAGAAAGCATATGCAAAAAAGTCAGTGGGGAAAAAAAAAGAGAAATTAACCCAGCCATGAAAATAAGCTCACATGGAGGAAGAAAAAAAGAAACCTAAAAGGAAATATTCTGAGTTACATACAATGGCATTTGGGCTGTATATGTTGGCCCTTTGTTTCTTCTGGTTGTGAAGAAGCCTAGAAGGATTGTGATAGGTCTTCTAGTTTGGGCAACCCAGAGCCTTGATCAGCTGTGAAAAAGAAAACTGAATGGGCTCCTCTTTACCAAAGAGAGAAAGTCAAAGGGAAGTCAAGGACAACTTAACATTTATTCCACATCCATAAGGCCATTCTGAGGATAAAAGTTGAGTTTACAATGAGGGAGAAAAATAATTTTTTGTCTTCTTTAATATCCTTTACCATCATTTCAAGGACTTCCAGCATTTCAGGCTCATCTAAGTCTGATCTGAAACTCAAAGCAGTCCACAAACTTCTGTAATATATCTGGGTTTCAGATAACTCAGAATCAAAAGAATTCTCATAAGTGTCCCTCTTGGCAATATACCAGTCTTCTGGCATCTCTTTTATGAGCTAAAAGTGAAAACTTGTGAAATGTGTTGGAAAAAGATGATGAGAAAGCTAATTCACCCACTAAATATGAATACTTACTTTATATTAAAGATACAAAGGGTTAAAAGATACCACCTGAGTTTGGAAAGCTTGCAATTTATTCGGGTTAGTAAAACACATAGAAATAAGGTAGAAATACCATACCACAATACCATAATTGCCAGTTAACAAGGCATAAAGACAAGAGCAGCAGTAATTCTGATAAGAAGGAGGGGAGGGAGTTGGAGACAAGCCTTTCCAACAAGTTGGAATATGAGCTGACCCTAAAGGATGTCCGGAATTTAGATAAGCAGAGAAGAATAGGTGAGAACATTCCAATAAGCCAGGGAAAACCAAGATGGGTAAGCAACACAGGATATCTGAGATCAAGGACAGTTTCTTTTCTCCAGGACATTTTGAATAAAGCATTTGCAGCAGAATTATAGCAACATATTAATGTTATCCAGGTAAATCTTTGTTCAACTGGCAACGTTAAAAAAAATGTTTTTCATTTTCAACTTAAATATTTTTCTTACAGACTGTTTCTTTTCCTTGAACAATTTAAAATTAAGGTTAGAGTTATTGATTGGCTTTGTATTGTTTTGTTTATACCAATGATAACTTCTGCCTTTGGGAGCCATAATTTCTCTCAAGTCTAATATTCCCAAGTCATTTTTGCAGATAAAAAAATTTATCAATGAGATTTTATTCTTCTGTTAATTTTTAGTGAATAACACATTTTAACTAGTGCCGATTTTAGCTATAGCCAATTATTCCCTCTTGATTACGAAATCTAATTTTTCCAGAATAAATTTACAGTTTTCAATATTATCAGCCATTTATATTTTTATCAATTACTTTGATCTATAATAAATTTTCCTATGCAATTTCAGCCACTATTTTATGTTGTAGATGGCCAATATTTTTTTTACCAATATCATTTATTATGAATTATTTTTTTAAGTCTAATAATTTGCACTTATATCCTAGCTAAAGCATGATACTTTATGGGCTGTTTCTCCTCAGATATTCTGTAAATTTCTCTATTATCCAGATTGTAATGCAAGTGTATTATACCGAAAATCCAATTCTTCTATACATTTCTTTGTGCATTCCAAAAATAAAGTTTCTGTATTACTTTGGCAGAGCAAAAGTCATAGATGCGAAAAAACAGAAGCTGACTCTGGCTGACTTAAAAGAAAAACGTTTATTAAAAGGATATGGACATAAGTCACAGAATCCTTGGGAGGGCTTGAGAACTGAACTCAGAGACTATGGAGCAGGGAACCCCTGCTAGAGGCAGACAGCAAAACCAAGCCCCAGGTCTGCCTGCCAGAGGCACCAGGCTCCAGGCTTGCTCTCCTGGCTCCCCTAGCCCTGGACGCTGCATTGTGGGAGCCAGACTAACTCCACTTGCCACCATGACCAGGCATGACTCACAGAGTCCCTGTTTCTTCCCTTCCTTCTCTCTCAATTAGAAGCCTGTGGTGGGTGTGTCTGAGTGCTGGGGCTAGGGTCACTGCCTGCCTTCGTATTGCATGAGATCTGAGGGAAGCAAATAGAACATGGCTCCCCATCTGAAGACAAAGGTAGAGGAACTCCCCAACAGGGGTAGGGGCATCATATGGTGGGCCAACAAAAAGAATGATCAATGCCCATTAAAGAGTCTGAAGATCAGAGGGAAAATATTCTGCCTTGTTCAGTGGATACTAGGTGTGATCAGTTCAGTTCAGTTCAGTCGCTCAGTCGTGTCCGACTCTTTTCAACCCCATGAATCGCAGCAGGCCAGGCCTCTCTGTCCATCACCAACTCCTGGAGTTCACTCAGACTCACGTCCATCAAGTCAGTGATGCCATCCAGCCATCTCATCCTCTGTCGTCCCCTTCTGCTCCTGCCCCCAATCCCTCCCAGCATCAGAGTCTTTTCCAGTGAGTCAACTCTTCGCATGAGGTGGCCACATTACTGGAGTTTCAGCTTTAGCATCATTCCTTCCAAAGAAATCCCAGGGTGTGATAGAGTGGCCATAAATCCTGGACCTTTACTTGGGGGCTGTTCACCACAGAACAAACACACTGACCTCCCTGCATACCTCACCATACAGCCTGTCATCTCCGCAAGTTCTCAGGCAGTGGACAAAGTTAAAAATGAACTAAATGATCCAAAGTGGAAATGGATCCATGTTCTGCTTCCACAATAGATTTTAGCAAATGTTATTAGTATAATCAAAGTGTTTTTTGTGTCTTGTGAACACTCTGTATGCTGCAACTAAATAACACATCGAATACTTTCATTAGATCTGTTGTTAGAACACTTGAGGCTTTCAGATTTTAATGGGTAACTGCAAAGAATGACTGGCTTTAAACCAGTGTTTCCCTGTAGCAATTTTTAAATAGTTCTCATTTAGGTGCTTATTATTTTGTATGGTTGCTGAAAATCATATAGCTTGAATTAACATGATATTATCATTTATATTTAATTTTAAGGACAATTTCATAGTAAATGTAATCTTAAGTACTTTATGTAGAAAATAGATATGGCAAATAAAAATCTCTATATTAGCTAATTTCTATAATATTAATAGCACACAAATCACAGAATCATTTGTATATGAGCCAAAGATCATGGAAAGCTAAACTTTAGGACATAGAGATCTTCATGGTCCTCTTTGCAATATGATTGAAACTGCTGTTCCAAGACTCCAAAAAACCAAAATATTTTAGAGTAGTCATTAAGGACAACATTGTATTGTATTGATAGCTTTCTTTATGACTTGTGTCTTGGGTGCTGGTTCCTTCTGTATATGTACAGTTATATAGTCATTTCCTTTATCCTGCTTGGGATAATCTGTAATTCACTTGGCCCCCTGAGCATACTTGCTCTCCTCCTCCAGGTCTTTGAATGTACGTGTTTTTTTCCTAAGATGTTTCTCTTAGAGCCCAGACTGAAGGGTGGAAAGTGACCTAAGGAAACTCAGGGCAAAGAATCACAGTTTCATTTCCAGACTCATTAGTCTTTCTAAGCTTTTCAAATGCTCAGAGGTTCACCACAGAATTCTGCTCAAGGTTAGACTGTTGGTATGGAGATTGTCTCAACCTAAACCAAATGGCTCTTAAGAACCAAAATTAGAACACAGGAACTTTCCAGTGTTAATTTGGAGTCACAGACCACCAGGCCACAACATCTGTCACTCTACCAGGTTTTCTTTCAGTGACCACTTAATGGGAGGAGTGTTTATCTCAACCCTGCATGTCCCACACAGAGCTATTACTCAAACCCATCTCCATATCCACTGTGAGTGAGGCAGGCATAGCTGAGGCCTCCAGGCTTGCCAGGAGGGCAGTTAGCTACTTGTTTTTCTTGGCAGATAGCTATGTCTGCATGTGGTTCCTTCTCTTCTTTCCTCAGACCACAAGATTCAGATTCCTTAGAGCCTAGAGGACCCTCAGAATTGGTTTCACCTTGTCTGCATTCTGCAGCAAGTACCATGTAGTTTAACCCTTCTTGGTTCTTGGTTTCCATTAAAGCAACTGACGTAACGTCATCTGAATTCAAACAAATTGGATGACCATCTTCATCTGTGAAAAAAATACAAACATTATTCTAGCATCTATTTGGTTTCGTGTATTTGTAATATCCAGGCTCTATGAAAATTAGAAAAACACCAGCCTTGCTCATTGGTTCCATAAACATTTATGATGACCACTGAGGGAACACAGAGATAAAAGACATGTTCCCTGTCCTTGATACTACTTCAGGCTAGTAGGAGAGCAGAAGTAATAAAATGCGATGGAAGGTTATGTGTGCTTATGTAAGAAAGGAATACACGAAGCAGTCAGAGCATATAGAGGTAACTCTGCATAACAGGTGACACAGGTCTGGTCTTTGTGACAGGAATTAAGTGGCCCTAGGATGGCCCTTTTTGTATAAAGTGCTTACCCTTTCATCTTGCCACACTGGCTAAAATATCTACCTTTAAAGATGTACTTTTTTAGGTCAAGGGATTCAATCATTTATAAAGCTAATATTTATTGCCTGCATACTGCATACCAGGCTGTGTCCTAGGTACTGATGATATAGCAGTGCACGAAACACATTTGTTGCTATTTGGGGTTTACACTCTAATGGGGGGATACAGAGAATAAACTAGTGGACAACTAAATCTATGTCAGGTGGCAATAAACACTGATATGAAATATAATCATAATAATTGTTATTAATACTTACAGAGTACTAATTACATACCAGGCACTATTCTAAGCTATATGCACATATTAACTCATTCTTCCCCTATTAAGTAAGTACTGGCACTATCTGCATTCAACACATGAGGAAATTGAGGACACAGAGCTTAATACTTTGCCCAAGGTCACACAACTAGAATTTGAACCCAAACTGTCTGGCTCTAGTCGGTCCTCGCGTTCACCTCCCCAAGCAGAGAGAGGAGCTGCCGTGCTGGGTGCAGAGGCGGTGGTGGGCAGTGTGCCCTGCAGGAGTCCTTGAGAGGGGCTGACTCCAGACACACATGTGTGAGGTGGGGGTGCCTGCAGAAAAACGGATAGTCAGAGGGAAATCTGACCTTCTTCACAACTATACTCATATTATTTTGTCTTTCTTTACTTAAAGGCTGACCTTACTTAGAAACGTATAAGAATTCTATTGAAACCTAATAGCAGAGCTTCTGAAACATTCCACAAAATTCTAGGGAATCTACAAGATAAACATACAAATGTATATTGTAGGAATTATTTGTTTTTATCCATGTTTTCCAATCCCTGAGTGTTACTGCCTGGATGAAAAGTTTACAGTCAGAAATAGAACTGTCCTTTCATACAGCATCACATTTTACAAATCGGAAACATTTCAGTCAATAGATGAAGGTCCCTCCCTTTCTCCTAATGACACTTCCAGCACAAGAGTGTCCAAATGTGGGGTGAGACCAGTCTGGCTGCCAAGCTTCTGTGTATACCCCAGGCTGGATTTATTTGGAATGCATTTAAATTGAAATATCGGAAAAATTTAAATAATTTCAAGGGATGAAGGGAAGCACCATTGCACCTGTTTATTCCCTGATGGAATTTAATGGATCTACCTATTAACCAGGGCTTCCCCAGTGCTTCAGGGGTAAAGAATCTGCCTGGAATGCAGGAGACACAGGAGACACGGTTTTGATCCCTGGGTCAGAAGATCCCCTGGAGGAGGGCATGGCAACCCACTCCAGTATTTTTGCCTGGAGAATCCCCATGGACAGGGAAGCCTAGCGGGCTAACAGTCCATTGGGTCCCAAAGAGTCAGACATGACTGAGTGACTTAGCACGCATGCACACACCTATTACCAAGTTCCAAATCTGAACTACAAAGCTTATTTTATTATAAAAACATATGAGTCATTGTTCTTGCTCTGTCTTAGTAGGTGTTTATTTCGTTTTTCAGGCCCTCCCTACTGCTGAATAACACAGAGGCCAGGCTGCAGGCTCTTTGGTATCATTCCATGTTCCTCTTCATTATTCCAACATCATTCTAGTATATTTCAAACCATGTGAATAGTCAGTTTTTCTAAAATATCTCCCCCATAAAAATTAGCTTATCAGATGTTGAGTTTGGTTAGTGCCTATGTGCTGAATATCTATGGAAGAATCCAACTGTTATGATCATTGTCACTACGTACTGATAGCCATTGAGAAATACACAAGAATAACTTGTTATGCATGAAAATAGCAATAAAAATATCAAAAAATGATAGGAAGAAATAGGATTAAATTACCCAGTGGCCCATATTATTGAGGAAATTAGGATGATATTCCTGAAGGGCTTAAAGAAATTAGGCTAAAGGAGTTTAAAATTTCAGCAAAAACATATGCTTATAACATAGGTCTAGGTACTCACATTATCAGTCGCTTCACTGCCATACCTTTGGCTCATTAAATAGCATATTGGGAAACATGATTTAATTTTTTTGCCTACATTGGAAAAAAATTATTTTCCATAAGGCAAATAAATTCTATTTTTACAAATTCTGGTGCAATATGTCAAAGAAAAATCATTAGCTCACTATTTCATCGCTTCATAGTACTTAGGACAATATTTAGTAACTTGACCCTGGCAAGCTTTCAGCAATGAGTACATCTTCTTATTGCATAAGGAATTTATGAGAGATGGGGTGGGTTGTTTATTTTGATTTAAAAACTACTGAATAGAAAACTTTCAGGTCCTTAGAGCAAAGATCCTGAGCAAAGATGGCATGCACTTGGCAACCCTTGGTTTAAGAGGGAAATATTAAAATAAAAGCTTCCAAGTAAGACAGGGTATTTACAGACGAGACATATGCCGGCTGACTGGCTATGTTTAGAACAGCAGAGGAGCATTTAGATTTGTTTCCTGTAGAACTCTCTGGGACTGATGAGGTGATGTTTACACAAATGTTTGGATGAAGTCACTGGGATATTTTTACTAGATGCCCAGATATGTTACTAATCTTCTCTCTATCCCCTCTCCACCCCATTAGGTCAGTAGGACCATAGCATAGGAATGGTATTATTGCTCCCTTAATCCTAATGCCCCCTCTCCTTTTTTTTTTTTTTTTCCAAAAAAGTCCTCCCAGTGGCTTTACTTGTCTTCTTATATATCTCTGACAATAACAAAAAAGACTTCTTACTGTTTTGTTAAATACATCCACCAGTCTGCAAAACAGCAAACTATTATTCACCACATTCTTTTACTTAAAAGTTAATTAAGTTTAAGCTTGCCTTAAAGTGACTGTTCTATGATTTCTATCCTTTGCAAATATTCAAACTCTGCTTTTCATTCTATTTCTTCTCGCTTCTCTGTCACTTTTGTTTAGTCACATGCCAATTATCAAAAAACGTTGGTGATCCCCATATATGTGTCCATTCCTTATGGTCACAATTTACATTTGTTGTCGATTTCAGAATGTGAATTTCTCTTGCTACCAAAGTCATATATCTGTCATGGCACAGACTTGTTCCTAAAAAATTATCAGAGTTTGATTATATTCCCTGTTAACCTCTTCCTTATTCTGCCTAGTTATGTCTGCTTCTCTATTTTTAAAAAATATCCTTTAGAATTTTAATTCAGTCTGTCAACAGCTTGGCTCCTCAATAAATTAGATATAACCAGGAAAGATTATTATATCTTTTCTAGCAGGCCAAAAGTAGCAAATTCTTTCACTACCCCTAGCTATGCAGAATGCTAAAGATAACAAAGTTTCCTTGCCTTTGCTACCACTCTGTGAAGGCTGTGAATAAAGGCTCTAGAATGGAATCCTGCTCCAGCCCTATTCAGCAGGATGACCATGGGCAAGTTACTAACCTCAGTCTTTTCATATGCAAAATGGTAATATTATAATGCTTACTTCATAGGGCTATTTTAAGGATTTAATGAGTTAAATAGCACAAGTGGTATATTCAAAAGTGCTGAAATAAAGTTATATAATATTGCAATTAAAAGCCATTCATTAAAAGGGGATTGTCCTTTATAAATACCGTGAGCAGTTTGGTACTTACAGCTTCATAGATGAACTAGGTAATGCTACCTGGTAAAAAGATTTCTGTAAGGGTTCATGGAGACATCTGGTAGACCCTAAGGTAAAGCTAAGCTCTCAGGTCTTCTAACACCCATTATGGCAGCCTTGGCTATTTTTTGTTTTTTACAAATGTCTGTACATATTGGAAGGAAAGGCTTCTGTGAGCAGAGTTGAATTTTGAAATGTAACACAAGTCAGCTATAAATTCCTCATATCCCCACAGAACTCTTTCTCTGCAGCATTTGACCACTCCTGACTCTGTGAGTCTCTTTCGATTTCCATGACAACCTTCCCTTCCCATTCTGACTTCCCCCAGTGCCCACCAAGAACAGTCAGTCAGTCTTCTGTCTTCTACCACTGACACTCAGAATCATCAGCTCAGCCTCATGACGAGATAGCAGGTAGCGCCAATGTGAGATTATTAGCAAGGCTTATTCTGAGGAGGATCAGGATGTATGCTCAAAGCACATCTCTTTCCAAATTTTCGCTTAGCTGTTCATGTTAAAGAAGTGTCATCTGCAGAAGAGTCTTATCTGCATTCATGTCATGGATCAAAATTTACTCAAAATGTGTAGTTAGAAACACTGCAAACAAGACAAGCAGATAATCATCCTGAGCTTCTTATTTTTCCCTGCTATTATTAGTCAAGTGCATCACTCAAGGTGAAAGTCTCACTGTAGAGAGATGCCTCCAGAGCAACAATCAGCCATTGTATAATCAATCAGTGCTGAGCCAAACGGCTTAATTTCTGAGGCATTCTGAGTCATGGTCCATCTTGCCAGGTTTATTTCTCAGCAAGAATGTTTGCATTTGAGAAAAGAAGAAAAAAGTCCTGTGAACTTTTAACTATGGGATGGAGTTTAAGAACAGCTGGAAAGGATCATTTTAAAATTTATTTTTCTGCAGCCAATTAGGCAAATGTATTGTAAATCTGGAAGTGAATTAAGTGATTATTGTGTTTAATACCAAAATACTGAAGTGGAATTACACTATGAGTATGACCTACTACAATAATCCCAGCAAACTAACTAGGCAATTTGAAGTACTAGATTAGATATATACACATGGATGGCTTTTAAAAACACAGTATTAATGCAAAAAGGAAGAAAAGAAGCATTGTATAGCACTGAAGTATCCATGCATACAATACACATTTTGTAGAAAACATACAAATTAACAGAGACACGTTAAATGGCTCCCTGGCAGGTAGAGAGAGAACTAGAACAGAAGAGGGATATGGAAATAAGGGGCTAAACAAACAAATGAAAGAGAAACCCTGCAGAGACCAATCACGATAATGTACCATCAACTGTAATTAACTCAGCTCTGCCATTGAGGTCCAAATGGGCATGAGAAGTGGAGAATGAAGAGAACAGGCCTCATGAAAACACAGTCTAACATGTTAATTCTCTTTCTTACTATCTTAGGTTATAAATCCAGGGGCCATATCATTAGTCTCTCTTTTTTTTTTAATGTAACGAACAAACCAAAATTACTTTCAAAGAGGAGGATAATAAATACTTAATTATGAGGATGGTGCTGGTATATTATTCCTCCTGTGCACTGTAAGATGTCTTCCAGGTACATCCCATTTTGACCTTGTTCAGTTAACACTGGAGAGAAAACCCAGAAATTCTGAAGAAGAATCAAACTTACCTTCAAAGCCTCCATTTATGACCCCACTGGGGTTTGCTTCTCCTCTGCATTGAGAAATACTATTTAAGGAAAAATTTCTGAATAACTGAAGCTGTTCTTGAACTTTGTGGAAGGTGGGTCTTTGGTCAGGTTCTTGAGCCCAGCACTGGGTCATTAAATTCCACCTGGATATATGAGTAAAGACATGAAAGTAAATGGTGACTGGATGTCATTAGGTAGCCATTGCCGATAACCTGGGTAAGGTCATTTCAGACGGAAAAGAATTTGAGTTATTGCCAGTTTTCCACAATTAATATAACTGAGCCGAAACAAAAGCTTTTATTTCTTATTTATTCAATTTGTTGTCGTTGTTTAGTTGCTCAGTTGAGTCTGACTCTTTTGCAGCCCCACAAACTGTGGCCCGCCAGGTGCCTCTGTTCGTAGGATTTCCCAAGCAGGAATACATTTCCTCCTCCAGGGGATCTTCCTGACCCAGGAGTCAAACCCATGTCTCCTATACTGCAGGCGGATTCTTTAACCGCTGAGCCACAGGTCAGGAAGATAACAGTTGCTGACAATATAACCACCTTTATTAGAAAACATCTTCCTTCTGAAAGGCCAACATTTAACAGTTATTAATCAAATAAATAGATAAACAAAGGGTTAGAAAATGTTTACCGAACCAATAAGAAAACCAACAGCTTTACAAATTAGTGAAGAAGCTGAGATTAAATTTTACATTTATACATTGATATCTGAAACAAAATCTAAGATGTACTCCAAGCCACACGGATATTTAGTGGCAGAACCAGAGGCAGAAATCAGATCCAGTTCTTCACTGTCAGGTTAATTAAGATGCTCAGTTCCCCTGGCCATAAATAGCTGGTTGTTTAATATTACCTTTTCCTTAATGATTGTCTAAGACATGTCTGTGCAGACCTCTCAATGAGTGTTCATTCATTCATTCAGCAAAAATCTGCTGGACACATTATATACGAGCAGGATATCAGGAGCAAGAGATGTGGCAGTGTGGTTCCTGTCCTCATGTGATATACGAAGCACATATACGTGAAAGTGAAGTCGCTCAGTCGTGTCCGACTCTTTGCGACCCCATGGACTGCAGCCCACCAGGCTCCTCAGTCCATGGAATTTTCCAGGCAAGAGTACTGGAGTGGGTTGCCATTAGGGTGGCAAAATTTACCCACTACAACTCACAGGAACAGGGGGGAAACGTAGCTCTTTTGAGGGCTTTGTAACTGATTCGTAAAGCCCCACACAGCAGAAGAAAATTAACTTCATTTAGAACAATGCCAGTTATAAACTAGTCTGTTCTGAAAACCACCCTTTTTTGGTAACCCTTGGTCTTTTATGGCTAATAACGCGCTGTCTCTTATCTTCAGGCCATTCCTACTCCCTCTGTCTTCCTCTCCAAGGTGGTGTCAGGATTTGCATGAGCTGTATTGGCCCCGTGAAGGATGCTTTGGGCCCCACTGTGCCCTGCAGGCCTTCTCTAGTCTCGGAGTGGAATGATGAGGAATTCCCTAAGGAGCAACTGGTCTGGTCCCTCCTGCAGACATCGACTGCTATCTGCAATCCATGATCTCTTTACCTGCTCTTTTGGTCCTTCTCAGGGAACTGGGCCTCCCACTTCTCTCTCTAGCTGCAGGCCTCTCTGAGACTGCATCACATCCTACATCTGCTGACAAGGCTCAGGGAACCCTTTCCTGTTTCTCCAGCATGCCTACAGGATGCTCCCTAGCCAAAGTTCTAGCTTTCAACAAAATGTTCACTTTACACAGGGAAACAAAGGAGGCTTGGAAGTACAAGCTACATGTTCTCTGTCTGGACATGCAGTCCCTATTCAGGATGCTGAGTGTCTCTGTCAATGCAGGGGGTCCCATGCTCAGGGATCTCCTTGCCATCCTGCCATACTGGGAGGAGTGGGCAGTTGCTCCCTGTGTTTGGTGACACCTCATCTAACTGAAGCCTACAGAGGTTTCAGGACCTAAATATCCAAAATTTTCACCCTCTTACCTTGTCAAGGTTTTATCTTCCTACCCTTGTCCAGGGCTTAGAAGCAGTGGAGTTTCTCTTCTTCTTGTTTATTAGATTATATAGAATTATAGGTTTAGTAGCTCAAAGTTGCCATTTAGCAAACTAACAAGGAGCTAAAGGGTTCTACATAAGCCTCTCTCTGCTCTAAGCAGAGAGACTGCTCCAAGTCTGCTGACTCACTAAAAAGGTCAAGTACCTGCTCTCCTCTTTCACTCTCTGGAGTCAGAAGGCTGACTGGGGGCAGAGAGAGAAAGACTAATAAAGAAACATAAACTGGGAAGTGTTTAAAAATTTTAGTACCACCATATCAGCAGATAATATATAATTAAAAATTATAAGTTCTAAAAATGGTACTAGAGAGAACAAATGTGAACGCTAATTAGAGATGGAACATTTTTGGTAAGTTGCTTACAGAAGAACTTCTGCAGAGGTGGCATTTAAGCCAATGAACTCTATAGAAAATAAGATGCTAGCCATGGGAACTGGGTGGGGATGAAAGTCAGGGAACACACCTAGAGGCGGCAAAAGCATGTGTAAATTCCTAACTTTGGAAAGAACTTGGCACATTTTAGAATGTGAAGGACGGCCAGTATAGCTGTAGAGCAGTCCCTGAGGGGGAGAGTATAAGAGATGAGGCCAGAGAGGAAGGCGAGATCACAAGTCAAAGGTCAGCCTAGGCACTGGATTTGATGCAACACAATGGAAGCTGTCAAAGATTTTTAAGGGAGCATGGTCTTTACATTTTTAAAGGATGACGCTAGCTGATATACACAGAGAATTGATTGTAGAGGGGCAAGTTGGAAGCAAGGAATTTATTAGAGAAGACTAGGTGGAAAATCCCATGGATGGAGGAGCCTGGTAGGCTGCAGTCCATGCTGCGAAGAGTCGGACATGACCGAGTGACTTCACTTTCACTTTTCACTTTCATGCATTAGAGAAGGAAATGGCAACCCACTCCAGCGTTCTTGCCTGGAGAATCCCAGGGATGGAGGAGCCTGGTGGGCTGCCGTCTATGGGGTCGCACAGAGTCAGACACAACTGAAGCGACTTAGCAGCAGCAGCAGCAGGTGAGAGACGATGGTAGTTTGGACTAAAGCAATGACAATGAAGTGAAAATACATTCAATCTCTAGGTGACAATGACCCAGAAACCATCATAGGTATTGATTGAAGAGTAATATCTGTATGTGGCACAAAATTTTCACTTCCATCTCTTTTATTTCTTGACAAGCACCTCATGTCAGTGTTAATATCAGAGTATTATAGAGAAATCTAATATTGATCTTTTTTGGTATTGATCTGATGACTTTTCATTTATATTACAATTTACATTCTGGATATAGAGTACTGAGCATGCCTGTATTTTTTATAGATTAGAATCATTACTAAGAACCTAATCCTTTACATATTGCTTGATAATCTTTGGCATTTAGCAACAGGAATGAAACAAATAACTCAAAGAAGGACAATTCAACTCTGAAATAATATCATGTAACTGATACCCGATCATGGAATTTAAACCAATTTTAAAACAGAATCTTAATGACGAACCTAAGGGTGGACTTCTAAGGTGGTGCTACCAGTAAAGAATCCAGCTCCCAATGTAGGAGGCGCAAGAGATGCAGGTTCGATTCCTGGGTCGGGAAGGTTCTGTGGAGTAGGAAATGATAACCCCCTCCAGTACTCTTGCCTGGAAAATTCCAAGGACTGGTGGGCTACAGTCTGTGGGGCCAAACAGAGTCGGACACAACTGAATGACCAGCACACAGGTGAAAGGAGAAAGTAAAGCGTAACTTGCCATAGGAAACCTAACCTCTTCTAAAAACAAAGTTGCAATTCTGAGATATTATCAAAGGATACGTTGACTCTCTCAAGACTTGTCATATTTCAATTATGAAGTTTTTATTTATAATCCACTTCATTCTACAAAGTATTCAAGACACTTAATGAAGATGATAGAGTGAGAAGGAAGGAGGGAAAGGAAGGAGCGAGAGAGGAGAGAAAGCACCCAGACAATTGCCCCTTCTCCACTCTGCACCTCATCCACTCCCACTTTCCTGCAAAAGTTTAATTTATGTAAGTTATTTAAGCAGATATTCCTAATTTTTATCTATGGAGGCTTTAATTTACATTCTTCTTAACTCTCTAATGGCAAAAACAAGTGACCTGATAAATATATAAAACCTTTCTCTCCCACTGTCCAGGGTCAAATGAGTACCGGATTGCCCTAGATTAAGAAAAGAGGCACACTCTATAAAGCAATAGTCATTTAAAAGTAAAGAGTAAACTTGTTCAGGCTTCCCAGGTGGTGTAGTGATAAAGAACCTGCCTGCCAATGGAGGAGACACAAGAGACATGGGTTCGATCCCTTGGTCTGGAAGATCCCCTGGAGAAGGAAACAGCAACCCATTCCAGGATTCTTGCCTGGGAAATCCTATAGACCAAGGAGCAGGGCAGGTTACAGTCCATGGGGTTGCAAAGAGTCAATTGAGCACACACACAACTTGTACTCTTAAACAATATTAAAATGGCAATGGAATAAATGATGAGGCTTTTAAATATTATCAAACCCTCCAAAATGCATTTCTTGCATCTTGTAAATTAACAACTATTTCTTTGGTATAGGGGTATTTCCTTACAAAAAGGGGTCTTTCCTTAATTGTCGCAATTCAGTATCATGCATTAAATACTTTTACCAAGTTATAGTTGCAAATATCCAATCATATTAGTCTAAATAAAGTGACAGGTCCTTCAATTTTGTTAAAATTTACCTGGGCTGGTTCTACCTCTAAACAGATACTCCGATACTTGAAATATCTCATTTAGCTAAGTGTTTCAGTTCAAATTCTTCCATTCACCATACCAACCCTCTTACTCCTCTTTGCTTCAATTTCTTCCAAAATAGCACAAAACTCATTAACCATGTTCATTATTAGTTTTTATGAGTAAATTTCTTGGATTCATAAAGCAATTGAAATTTAACAGATGAAAACTCCACGGCATCCTTCAGAATTAAGGGGAGGTTAATTAATAGGCATTTAAGCAAATCACATAAAATTCAGGTTTGAAAAACTCCCTTACTCACTATATGCAGCCCTGGAAAGATGCAATTAACATCCAGATATACATATTCTTGGGCTTCCCTGGTGGTTCAGATGGTAAAGAATCTGCCTGCAATACAAGAGACCCGGATTCGATCCCTGGGTCAGGAAGATCCCCTGGAGAAGGAAAAGGCCACCCAGTCCAGTATTCTTGCCTGGAGAATTCCATGGACAGAGGAGCCTGGCAGGCTACAGTCCCTGGGGTCCCAAAGAATCAGACATGATGGAGCAACTAACACTTATACATATTCTTAAAGGGTAAAAATAAGATGGTGAGGCTCCATGTTCTCTATTGTGACCTCAGGCATTGGAGAGACTCTCCAGTAATTTCAGTTTCCCCTGTGATACCTGTGGCCGAGAACCCCAAAGAGCTCTCACTTGATGTAGATTGCCCTTTGATCCCGTTTATTTCTGAGAGTGTTAAGGTTGTTGTGCAAACTAAAAGCTGAAGAGAACACTGAGGACTGGGCTTTGCACCATACATCCCAGACTATGGAAAGAAGGGTGGGAATGCTCTGAACTTTCACATTCCATTAATAGCTAAGCACAGCATAGCCATCTATGGGCTCACCTGACCCAGAGTGCATCCAGGTGCTGAGTATTTAAGCAGTGAATAGAAGGTGCAGACCGGCTCAGCGCAGACTTTCAACCCTCTAAGCTAGGTCTGTGATCTCAGAGAAAGGCTTCAAATAAAAATCAGTTTCCTCTGTACTCTAAGGAGAGCAGTTAATCTTTATCATGACAACTTAAGGCCATGGCCAGATGAATGGCATCGCTGAGAGCTCCATTTCCTTAGCAGGGCTTGTCTTCCTAGTCGGCCATGGATCATTAACCCTTCCTGGGGCTCTGAAGCAGGCAGCCTTTGGAGGGTGTGGAGCATTGTTTGCTTTTTACTGATGTTCAAATGAACTTCAAAATCAGCAATGGAAATTTTGGCTTCAAGGAAACTATACTTTCATAAAATTAGAGCAATAATATATCCAAATGAATAATTACTCAAGATAAAATCATATAGAACATTATCTTCTTTCACTCATAATCAGGAAAATTTTTCTAGAACTTTTCTAGCACTCCTTCTTCCTCCTCCTTCTAGTTAAATTTCTGGATACCTTTGGAGAGGGCAAAGTTCAACATAACTGCATTTTTCTTTCTTACAATAGGACAATTAATGATCTACCATATTCCTCCCCAAACAGAACAAATGAACACAGTAATCAAAATGTATAATTCAGTAATTCCTAGAGTACCTATCAAAAAAAAGAAATGCATAATTATGATGAGATACATTACCCCCTAGAGGGGAACGTATGCCAAATAGAATTCTAACAGCACAAGGAAAATTTTGTGCAACTGAAATTTGGGGGAAATTTTCTGAGTATTCGGTAGATGTATAAGAGGTGCAAAACAGTGATTAGTTTGCTAACTACTTGATACAAATGTATTTCATACTTAGGAATGCTAGGTTTGTTTTTTTCCCTCAAGCCCTAGACTAACTTTTTAAAAATTTTATATAAATTTCTTACCCCTAACTTACAGAAGTTTTTCCATCTGCCCCAAAAGGATCATGAATCATATTTTTAGGCACTGCCACCAAACTTGTTCAGATATGTGTATAACTGATCCTTCTGTAAATATCCCAGAGGCTATAAAAGCTAAATCAGAAACAGACAGGGATTCCAATCTTCTTTGAGCTGGAAGATTTAAATAATTCAAAAACATTCACCCACAGGACATCCAACCAAGGTGCCCAGTTCTTAATCATCTTTTGGCTCCAGTCTGAATAATCCTCTAAATAACACAGCATAGTCAAGGCAGTACAGCCATGGTGTGTATCCGCATACTGCTAATTCCTCTTGCACTTGTCTGTACCACACAGTTTAGCACTTTATTACATGTTGGCTTGTTATCCAACTGCTCCATGTGTGTGTCTGTTCTTTCAAAATACATTTGGAGATGCTGAAGAGCCGTGGCTCTGGTTTAAACGCCTCTGTATTCCACGGTCTGTAGCATGGTGTACATATAAACAGAGGAGTCTATACTTGTTGAATCTATGTTCTTTCAGAAACATCTTGGGTAAGACATCTTTTAGAAAAAGTGCCAAGACTTCCTATTTCTGCTAAAACATTGTTCACAAGAAGGTAGATTAGTACACAGCAAAATAACCTGGTGTGTTTCCCCTTTATAATTAGATCAAAATCACCAACTGTTCCAAGGATCACAAATCTATTAGAATTCAGTAGTTGCCAGGACCAATTTGATAGAGTCTAATACTTACTCTATGTTAAGTTCATAAATAGGTAACAACCTATATAGATTGTTATATATTTTTAGTAGTAGTATATCCCAATATCAGCTTTATTAACAAAAGCAATTCAGCTTTTAAACAATATATTCCTATTTAAGAGAACCTTTAAATATGCAGGTTAAGATGTTAGTCATATCAGATGTTCCAAAATAAAATGAGTGTGTGTGTGTGTGATACACACACAAACACACAAAGAGCTTTTGTTTACTTATTAGAATTCACTTAACCAAGAGTAAACATATTCTGTTGTTCTAGATTTTGCTTCTGAAGTAAAGTATTATGTGTATATATATATATATATATATATATATATAAATAAAAAGAAATCATCATATATCTAGTGAGTTAAATGTCACAATCAATTTACATTTTAAATAGGATATACAAATATATGAACTCCAGTTTTTATTTAAAAGTACCATACCAATGAAGCATAAGAAGGCATGTACATGTGTTTTTGTTTTTGAGATGCTTATGGGAACATAATTAACTTACAGATCATCAGGACAATTTCTTGGTGGCTCTAGTCTCCCTCCTGTTTGCACATAGTTTAAAACATCAAGGTTGGAATGAGCTGGGTAAGGCTGATGACCAAGAGTTAAAATTTCCCAAATCAGAATTCCAAAAGACCTAAGGATATTAAACAGTTTGCTTTAATTATACTTATTACAAACATCATGTTTACAGTAGTTTTTCCAACATAATTATTCCTGGGGCTATCAAGACTCTACTTTGTGACTGGCATTATTGGCCCCATAAAAGGCAAATGGGAGACTTAAAAGCAAGTCAACCTCAAGAAAAAGTAGAACAAACAACTGCCTACTAGCAACACTTTAAAGGTGATAGGAAGGCTTAGTAGGGGCACACACACACACACACACACACACACACACACACACATACACACTTTGCTCCTCCTTCCCAGTTGAACCTGCACTGCAGACCTGCAATACCTATGGCTTTCATAGCTTCATTATGTAAACACACTAGGGGTGAGCAAGAAAGCTTTTCATCTACTTGAGTTTGAGTGCTAGCAAAAGTGGAGAGGGAAGGCATGCATAAAAACTGGCAAACTGAGGGCCAACTTTATCTTATCCCCGATTTTGCAGAGGTCCAGTCCAGCTTAAAAGTTATTGGAGGGCTTCCCTGGTGAAAAATCTGTCTGCCCATGCAAGTGATTTGCATGGGTTTGATTCCTGGTCTGGAAAGACCCCACATGCCTCTGGGTAACTAAGCCTGTGTGCCACAACTACTGACTCTGTGACACCCTTGAGTCCAGGAGCCACAAGTACTGAGCCCACAAGCCACAACTACGGAAGCCCGAATGCCCTAGAGCCTGTGCTCAGCAACAAGAGAAACCACGCACACCACAATTAGGTAGCAGCCCCGTTCCAGTAGCCCCCACTCACCGCATCTAGAGAAGAGCCCAAGCATTAGCGAAGGCCCAGCATAGCCAAAGAAATAAATAAATAAAATTACTTGTTAAGTTACTGGATACATCTTAACATTTTGAGCAGCTCTAATCAAAAGTTTGGGGTCAACAAGCAAAAATGAGGGGTTCTATTCACATAATAAAGAGCTGTCCAAACCTCCCTCATGTCCTAATCTTTCTGAGATCCAAGATTTAAATTCTGCTTGTAAATTAATGACCAAACATCCCAAAATAGTAGGCATTTGGACACAAACTTGGACATTAATTCATAGGTGCCAATTCCTATCAGTCATAGCCTCTACATTTTTGAAGAGTAATAAGATAGCTGAAGTAAATGGATCTCTTGAACATACACCAGTAAGCTAAAGGATCAGAAAGAATTGGTATAAACTGCTGAGACCCAGGAATAGCCCCTTCTTGCCCTCTAGCTTTCACTTTAGCTTGAGGAAAACCACTCAACCTCTGTGGTCTTGTGTTTTCTCATATACGAAACAAGATGCCCTTTTAAGGTCCCTTCTGGCTCTGATATTTGACGGTGCTGCCCACGTTTCCCTGTGCCTTGTAAGCTCACCATACATCAGACTGAGTAGTGAAGATTCCATCCATCAAACTTTCTGGAGCCATCCACCGAACAGGGAGCAGACCTTCTCCTCTCTTCCTATAGTAATCGTTTTTATAGATGTCCCTCGCGAGTCCAAAGTCCCCAATTTTCACCGTCCGTGATGGACTGGTATAGTCTTTCATGGAGACAAGGCAATTCCGAGCTGCCAGATCCCTACAGCAGAAGCTATATTTAATAATAATAATAACAATGAAGTTCCAGAGATCAGACAAGCAACCCTAGTAGGTCTGGAGAGAAGAGAGATTTTAACAGAAAGTATTGCCATCTTGAAGGAATGAAAATCTTAATTATCTTGTAAGTTTCACCCAAACTAAGGTGATTATTGTATCAATATTCATAAGAACCCAGTATCCAGAAAGTCACTATACCTGTGAATGAAGTGCATCTGCTCTAAGTAGACGCAGCCTTTTGAAATTTCTACACATAGGTCTACGAGGTCAACCAAGGTGAGTAAAGGACCATGAAACTGTAGGAAACAAAAGAAAAATTACAGGCACTTTTCCAGTTTGCACTATATATAAATATGGCTGGGCTTCCCAGGTGGCATTAGTGGTAAAGAACCCTCCTGGCAATGCAGGAGACAGGTTTCAGAGACACAGGTTGATTCCTGGGACAGGAAGATCCCCTGGAAGAGGGCACGGCAACCCACTCCAGTATTCTTGCCTGGAGAATCCCATGAACAGAGGAGCCTGGGGTTTCCATAGGATCGCAAAAAGTCGGACACTACTGAAGCAACTTAGCATTCACGCATACATATGACTGCATGTATATGATGTTTTAAAGGAATTTTTAGTTACGGTTAAGGAATTCAAACAGAGGAAAAGAGCTATATTCATAGGCTTTCCACCAAAATATACATAAATAAGACTATGTTTAATAAGCCGAGGCAATGTAGACTCTTCATTGGAAAGCTCTCAGGGTGTTAGTCAAATGGACCATGTTAGTAAAACCTATTTCTGCTACTTACAAGTTGTGTGAGCTTGCCTACAGGGCTTAATGCACTAAACAACTTTCTCAGGTATAAAATGGGAACAGTAAGACTGATTCTGTTGGGTTTAAGATGAGATATGTAATCTGGTGGGATATACCAGGAACTTAATAAACAGTAGCTGCTCTCATAAGTAGTAATTATGATAGTATATTCAAAAGCAGAGACATTACTTTGCCGACTAAGGTCCGTCTAGTCAAGGCTATGATTTTTCCTGTGGTCATGTATGGATGTGAGAAGTGGACTGCAAAGAAGGCTGAGCGCCGAAGAATTGATGCTTTTGAGCTGTGGTGTTGGAGAAGACTCTTGAGCGTCCCTTGGACTGCAAGGAGATCCAACCAGTCCATTCTGAAAGAGATCAACCCTGGGATTTCTTTGGAAGGAATGATGCTGAAGCTGAAACTCCAGTACTTTGGCCACCTGATGGGAAGAGTTGACTCATTGGAAAAGACTCTGATGCTGGGAGGGATTGGGGGCAGGAGGAGAAGGGGACGACAGAGGATGAAATGGCTGGATGGCATCACTGACTCGATGGACGTGAATCTGAGTGAACTCCGGGAGTTGGTGATAGACAGGGAGGCCTGGTGTGCTGCGATTCATGGGGTCGAAAAGAGTTGGACACGACTGAGCGACTGAACTGAACTGAACTATTGGCCCAATGTCATGCAATAATGTCCATCATGAGAATGGGCTTGTTCTCCATATGAGCCCCATAGAAATTGCTAGCGATCCTCTATTTCAAGGTCACAGATTACCCCTCTCATCTAGGAGAACCAGCACAAACACATAGTTGAGCCTATACTAGCTGCAATGATTTCTACATGAAAAAAGCCAGTTGGAGTTTTTATTAGAACCATATGGAAAAAATTCAAAGTTCCTTCCTGGAGGCTATATTCATATGTCTGTTCCTTACTTTTTCCCTGAAATTACCCTATTTCAAGCCTTTATCATCCCTATCTGACGCGTCCCAAACTTCCCATGTCTCCAGCCCCCTGTGCTTTAATTAGCTCACTTTGTTGTGACCCACTGCCTGCAGAGTCTATTAGAGATCCTTGAGTAAGCCTCCATGGAAGCCCCAGGCTGCACCAGCCTCTCCTCACATCTATTTATTTTCCATAGATTCTCATCCCACAGTCTGTGCTTCGGTCCCACTGGGCCATTTGCAGCTCCTTACACCTGCTCTGCATTTCTCAACCTCTGTACATTATCCCTGCTCTCATTCCTGGAAGGCCTTCCCTATGCTTCATTTCCATCAACATCCTTCACTGAGCATCTCAAAGGATTCACAACCTTGAAACCCCTTGATTCCTCATAGACGGGTGCTCTTAAATATTGTTCCCTCTGCCTGCTCTGACAAGCTCATGTCTTGTCCTCAGAGTAGGAAGAATCCTGATGATCTGGGACTCAGTATTGCCGTGATCCCACTCAACCACACCTACATGTTATAACTCAACCCAATTTTACTCCCAAGAATCTGTCCCCTGCAGCCCCTCGTGGTTGACCAGATGCCTGTCTCACAGCCTTGTGTCTGAGTCCCTGCTGGGTCTCCTCTCAGGTTCACTGGTCCCTCGACGAACAGAACCCTGCTTTACTCCTGGCAAAAGCTACTCTATTCTTGAAGACATTCTTCCCAGAGAATCCTCCTCCTGAATGACAGTCTGATGGCTGGTACCTTGTTCTCTGCTGACAGATTTTCAGATGCTCCTTGCCTGCCTGGATCTCTAACTATAACTTACACCTATCAGTCCCTGTGACAACCTATTGGGACACCTCATCACCCCATGTCAGGCCTCTTTAACTCCAGATGCTACCCTGGGCATCTGTCTTCTCTTGCCGACTCTCCAGATGTATCGAATCTCTCTCTCAGTCTATCCCTAGTCAAAGCCTTTTATAACTCATGTGGGTGTAGTTTCAGAAACTGTTCTATCTCGCACCTTGGTTGTGTCCCAAACAGAAGACCTCCATCATGCAACCTTTCTGCATCTTCCCAGTAGGTAACATCTCTCTCTCTTAGCTGAGCTTCAGCAGTATATTCTCTACTCCATTCTAATGAACCTTCCCTCTTTCTGCCTTACATTCTACCTTAAATGAGTTACTCCCATGTGACTTACCCACCCTACCACACTGGCGAGGTCTTTGAAAGCAACGGCCACATCCCCCACTGCTGCATTAAATGAAATAAATAGGCAGCAGAAATTTCATGAATTGAATTGTATCTGGCTATGGATGTGTATTCTGTAGAGCTTTTTTTGATAGAGCTTTTTTGGTTTTTATTTTCTTTTTTCACTCTTTTTGTTTTTTCACTTTTTCTATCTTAGTACATTTCAGAATGTTAGTTCTATCTTACAATGCCAAACTTGAAAGGAGCTGAGAAAGTTTTGGATTCAATATTCCATGTTACAGATGCAGAAACTGAGTATCCTGAAAATGAAGGACTAGCCGAAGGTTTATAAACCCAGTTGCAGTCAATCCCTAGGCATTCAACTCAACAAAACAGTCTCAGAGCAGGGATGGGGAGAAGGATGCTTATAGAAAATCTAGAAAGGTGCCTCTGAGTACCCTCTGTGGAGAGACGGCTGGCCCCACATGAACTTAGCCTGATGAGAGCTTAGAGCCTGTAGTGCTCTGCTGCGGACCCCAGACCTTAATTCTAGCACTGAGCACCTAAGGGCACCCTGTCCTATAGGGTCCTGGCAAGGGAGACAAGCATGGAAGCTGCCTGGGTAGCCAGCAGGAAAGACAACAGAAGGACTGACGTGCACTTGAAAACCGATCATCAGAGCCACTCGGACGCTAGCTGAATGGGATTCATTAGAGAAAAGCAGTGCTGTGAGTTCTTTCAGCCCACCTTCATTGTCTCTTCTCTCCCCAACAAAAAACTAAAAGAAGAAAGCTACCGAGAAACTTTCTTATTGAAGTCTCTTCCCAAACCTTACTGAAGTGACCTTATAGAGGGAATGTTACAATCTCATGAGGATGAACAAATGAGAAGAGATAGAGCACGGGCCAACGTTTTAGAGGAAGGAAAGCAGATGGAGGCATGGTCATTTAGCAGAGCCCATAGAAATGAAAGCTACCTGCCTACAGAGAAGACAGCAAGAATTAAGAGATTTTTTTTTTTCACTATAGAACCCTATAAGTACTCTAGAATTGAAGGCAGCAACTATCTCTGAATGCAGGGGTGAGCAGTATGGTGAAGAGCAAGGTGAATACTTAAAAGCTTGTTTATGGGCTAACTAGAGCCCCTCACTGCATCAGGAGGCTTTTCTCTGCAAACCGCACCCCCACCACCACCTGCTACACACACACACACAGAACCAAAACAACTCCAGGTTCAAAGATACCAGTCATGCTGAGTCTCTGTCCTGAAAATGGAGAAGGGAATTAAACAAGCATCTTCATTCCGAGCCTTGAGACCCCCCAGCTCTCTTCCCTGCTTGACCCCCTGAACTGAGGCTCATGTATTTATTGCCCAAGCAGGAGACCAGCAGACTCCTCTCTGGGGGAAACTGGCATATGCCAGGGAAGACATCCAGATGCTGTCGTTAGGGGACCCCAACGGAACAGCACAGTCCCACCTGACAACAAAACGAAGCTGCTCGGACACATAGGCTCCAATCAGCTTCTTAGGGCTCACTATTAAATATGCAGACTGGCCACAAATTACCACACATTTGAGAAAAGCTTCTCACATTACAAACAGATCCCAGGACAAAGAGGCAAAAAGGAAGTCAAGACAATGTAGGAAGCAAATTAACACTTAAAAAGAAAAACTATAATTAGTATCCTAGGAAAGATAAAAGAAGATTTTGCATGTATGGAAAAATCAGAATACTATTTTAAGAGGCAGTCAAAATATAAGAATGAGTCTGTGGAATTCTATTTCAAAGTTATGGAAATATACCAAAATTGAGAGCAAAAATGCAGAGTAGAAAATAGGAGAAAATAGTTAATAAAAGGATAAAACAAAGATGACTATTATCCAAATAATAGGATTTTTAGAACAAAGAAATGAAGAAAACAAAGAGTTAGTTGCCAAAGAAATGATATGAAAAAAATCCCAGAACCGAAAGGCATGATTTTCCAGGCTGAGCATCCAGATGAGTAAAAAGTACCACAGATAAGGAGAAGTTCCTAAAATTTTCCAAAGAGAAGGGCAAAAAAGCAGGTCACTGATCATTGTCCAGGAATCAGAATGGCATAAAAGGTTTTAAAGACAATTGTAGAAGCTAGAAAACAAAGACAAAGAGGATTTAGTTTTGAGGAAAAGGGATTCTCAACCTAGAACACAGCAAATCATTAATCCAGTGTGAGGGAATGAAAAAGAACATTTCCTCAAAGTGGGGGGGGGGGGGGAGGAGATTTTTGCCTCTTGTACTTTCTCTTTTCTAAAACAGAATAAAGTCATGGAATTGAGGAAATAAGGGCCCAACATGGAAATTACCAGGGTAAACGTGAAGGAAACCCCTAGATAATAGCACTGTAGAGACCAGAAGACAAAGTGCCCATATCAACTCCATGAGGGAAGTGTCTAGGGTAAAAACTGTGAGAAGCTGGATTATCTGATACATTTAACCATGTTGAGAAAGGATTATAATTCTGCCATAAAGTTTAGGTATATAGAAAGCTAAACAAATGGGGGGAAAGAGGCATTTATTAAACTACTCAAGAGAAAAATCACAGCCATAGTATTTGAGTATCTAGCAAATGATAATTAAATAGGCATAGCAATGTAGACCTGCAAAGGTGATTTATCTGCAAATTGGTGTGACTGTCAAAGAATGGGGAAAACGAAGTTTTTCTGTGTGTAGAGCTGATGGGGCTGGGCTGGTACATGACTAAGAGGTTAAATCTTTGCCTCTCATGGTAGACAGTCAATAGATTTCCCCCAAGGCTGAAAACTCACTGTGTACCATATACACAGAGCACCTAGGTACACAGAGGTAAACACCAGAAGGAATGAGCAGACACCTATTTTTCATCATAAACCTTGTCATATAGTTTAGTTTTTAAGGCATAAAATGTGTACTTTGATGGGTTTCCCTAGTGGCTCAGACGGTAAAGAATCTGCCTGCAATGCAGGAGATCTGGGTTCGATCCCTGGGTTGGAAAGATCCCCTGGAGAAGGTAATGGCTACCCACTCCAGTATTCTTGCCTGGAGAATCCCATGGAAAGAGGAGCCTGGCAGGCTACAGTCCATAGGGTGTCAAGAGTCAGACACAACTGAAGCAACTTAGCATGCATGCACGCACATGTATTTGATAGAAATAAAAAACAGAATTTTTAAAACTATAGATTTAAATTTTAGTTACTTGTTTTGTCTCAGGTGTTTCTCATCTGAGACCTAAAGCAAATTCCATAGGAGCTGAGACACTGCCCTCCCCGCCGAGCCTGATTCAACATGCAGGCCACAGGATTTCCAGTGATGACCTGTGCAGGGTGTGGCTCTCGGCCCGGGGGAGATGCAGAGGATGGACTGGGGCTGCATGTTGTAAGAGGAGCCCCAGAGCAGACAGGACCGATTAGCATGATGGTAGGAAAAGAGAAAGTAAGGAACTGGATGGGGGGCATGAAGGAGGATGCATGACATCAAGAGATCTGTTTTTGAGATGCCTGTGAAAATCCATATGGAAAATGTCAGCTGGGAGGGCATATAACCTAGCACTTGGTAAAGACATGAGGGCTGGAAATTTCAATTTGTGACATAAAGGCAGGTAAATTAAGTACAGAGAAACTCCACACTCTCTGTTCTTGAGAGAACACGATTCTGGCAGCGTGCTGGTGGTGGGGAACCTATTTTTCCATTAGATACTAAAAACAGGCTCAATCAGCCAGAAAAGGCCAGACATTAGCCCAGGGTTCTAGTTTGAGTAATCCAACATGAAGGAAATACAAGAATTTTTCTGATGGAAGTCTTCTAAATTTCTACCATCAGGCAAAACTGCAGTCTATTGAATTTAAAAGAAGATTAAGAAGGAACTTAAAGGTCATCTGCGTTACCAAACCAGTAGCGTGGAGCCCATTTCCTACCGGCGTCATCCGGGCTTTACGCAAATAGGTAAGAAGGTCTCCTCCTTCCATCAGTTCTAGGATAATGTACTGGGGTTCGTTCAGCAGACAAACTCCAAGCTGCTTCAGAATGTTGGGATGATTAAACTTGCTAAAAGGTGGAAACAGACAGGCAGGTTGACATGTCAGCGACAGAAGTCTTGTGAAGGCCTTTGTGAAACAGCAAATCTTTATCTCTGGTTTCCTTTCAACCCCTAATCTTTTTTCTCCCTCTAATAAATGAAAGCCTCCTTTTCATGCCTGCCTTACAGAGGTAATATTGCAGCCCCTAGTGGCCAAGGCATGTGGATAGAATAGGGGTAGTTTCAGAAGTGGCATTTATATCAAGTATTTTATGTTTGGGGGAAAAAGAAGTAACTTTAACATACCTTTCTTCAGAAGACATTTTAAAAAACACTACATTTTTGGTCATGACAAATATGAAATAATTCTCTCCCGTTTAGAGAAACAATTCAGACACACAGTTTTGGCTACAACTGTTTTCTCAAAAGGTCAAAGCAAATAGGCCTCAGTCTAATGGTCAGAACCCGCAACCTGGGACCTTGTTGACCACCGCCTCAGGGCTATTAAAATGTACCTGAGTCGTTTTCATCACTATCAACTAACTCAAACTTGAAGACAAGTTTATCAAGACCAACGATAGTTTCATTGATGTCACTGTGCTTAAGAGAACTCTCCCTTACTTGGTCTACTTGACTTATGATTATACATCTAGAAGAACATAAGGATATTTAAAGCTTATCAGCCTCAGAAATCCCTTGCAAAACATGCTTCTTATTGGAGGTAAAAGAAAAGACCTATTGTCCAAGGACTGCCTGTGCCCAGACTCAGAGAATCTATCATAAAAACCTATTCTACAGAATACTTGTCACTCCAGACATACTTCCGTTTAAATTTCAGCCATGCTTATTTTGAACATAATCTGTGATGTCAGCTGATTTTGAAAGCTAAAAATCCACTAACCATATGTAAAATCTTCCTACCCATACCAAGGGAAAATTATTTCAGAACTGCCTAATACCTCATCAGATGTGCCTCCTTCAGGAATTCAATCTTCTCCCGGTCTGTGGAGCCTTTCTTCAAAGTCTACACAACATAAAACAAGCCAAGAATCAGTATAGCAGACATTTCTGTGAGCTAACTAGGTTAATGTAGACAAGCTTTGTTTTGTAATAGCCACCTTTATCCTCAACTATGTTCTCCAATTCCCCAGCCTTTCTTGCAAGCAAGGGTGCTCATATGACTCAGTCCTGATCAATGAAATGTAAGGGGTAAATTGTTGAGGAGGTGTGTGGAAATTTTTTACTTTCCTGAACATATACATCTAACACTATCCTTCCCCCTTTCCGTATCCTGAATGAAGATGTGATGCTTGATTCTTTGACAGCCATCTTGGAACCGTGAGGCACCACACACATTCAAAGTCGAGAGAATTTCAGATATACAAGCTCTGGCTTGACACAGTACTATACCAAAGCCAGAAGTCATCTTGTTATGTAAGAAAAAGAAACACTTACTTAAACCACTTGAGATTAAAGTATGTTAAATGCTATCAACTGGAAATGGAGAGAATTTTGCAACTTCTCTGACAATTTCTCAAAGCAATAAATTGTTAACAAACAATAATCAGTATATTACTCAATTACATAAAAGATACATCATCTGTTGATCATAAGAAAGTTTTACAAAAATACAAGAGTATATTCAGTGCTTCCTTTTAACTTCCTTTTGAATACACTATGATGAATAATTTTGTGGTACAGGGGTCAGCAAACTACAACCTGTGGACCAATTCTAGCCTATCATCTATTTTTGTACAGTTATAATCTGAAAATAGGTGTTACATTTTTATTTTTCCAGTTTTATTGAGGTATAATTAACTTGTTACATTTTGAAATGGTTGAAAAAAGTTATAAAAAAATAAGAGGACTGCATAACACATGAAAATTATGTGAAATGAAAATTTCCATTTTTATAAATAAAGTTTTATTGGGACACAACCACACTCATTCATTCACATACTGACTGTGGCTGATCTCACACTGCAGTGACAGAGCTGCATAGCTAGAACGGACACCATCTGGCTAGCAAGTCTAAAATATTTACTCTCTGCTCTAGCACCAAGCACCGCAGTGCACTTAGAGTATATTTGAAGGGAAAAACTCTCTGCTGGTCTTAGCGAATTAGTAACCTCAGAGGTAACTGTTAATAACAGAACTCATGCAGGAAATGGAAAAAGTACTGTGATTTCCGTAGCCATGGACAGGCTTCTGCCTTCTCCTAGTCATCTTTTCAGTCAAGATCACTCCCTTTTTCTCATTGTTATACTTAAATAAGTCCCTGTCAATAATGCAGACATAACAAGCCGGGGAGTTAAAAGAGCCGCATTACCTTCACAGCTACTTCGGTTTCTCCACTTCCAGCTCCTAAGATGTCTATCGCTGTCCCTTCATACACTTCTCCAAAGGCCCCGCTTCCCAGCAAGAGACGCAGAGTCAGCTTTTCCCGAGGGAAGGCAGGAAGACTTTCAATCTCCTCTTGGGTCGGAAGAGTACTGGAAAATAACGTTATTGTCGGTCTCCCAAAATGCATATGGTTTATAAGTGGATGTGGGTGTTAGTGTTTGAGAATAAAAAAGGAGGAGAAAGGAAAGAGAAATCTCATGGCTTGGAAACACTGTAGTGCCTTCAGTGTGACATGGTGTTGTGTCTGCATTCCTATTCCAGTCCTATTCCACCTTCTAGAATATTCATTGTGTCTTCTGAAACCCAGACAGAGTAGGTTACTTCACTTCTACGCAGCTTCCTTTTGATAACATGCCTGTGAGTGCATTGCCTCAAAATTTTTCACTGTAGTTTGTTTTGTTAAAATTATCAGTTCGTATTCTCTTCAGGTCACCTATTTGTATAAAAAGCTATTGCAAATTAGTAATAAACAGCTGAGCTTATGAGCTCAAAGTTTTACTTTACTTCATACACCTAATCTCTCATGTAATACAAAATTTACTATGACCTCAACATCATATCTTGTCCACCAGATTAACTTTTAGAAAGTCAAGTTTCTCATTTGGAATATTATGAGGAGGATAAAATTCATCAACATTAAAAATGCTTTGAGCTTTTAAAAGAGAATCTTGGAAATCAGATACGCTGCATATCTTCTCAGGGAAAAGACATCTCTGAAAAGCATATTTAGGTCACCTCTGTGTCTATTCCAAGTCCTGTGTTCTTATGTCTTTAAATAAATTTGTAGAAACAAGACGTATGACTATATATAATCCTTTTTGCATGGAGCATAATATAGTGTCTATCTTTTAAATGAGACATTTAAATATTGTCTTAAATTATGATGACAATGGAAGTTAAAACCGCATATATTTTAGAGAAGTTTTATAGACAATCCCCATACAATTTCTGAAAACAGAAAAAAATTGACTTATAGCACACACAAGAGAATCCTTCTCTTCTTGGTGAATCAACCATATTACCATCTACTCCCTTCCATGTAGTATTTATCTTTTTGTTTTACTTATTTTTAAAGTATGTGCTAAAACACTAGAAAACATTTGATTTTTGTTCATGTTTCTTAGGACAGGATAACAACATAATTTGCCATCCATCCCAGGTCACATTTGAGAATGAAAGGGGATGTTATTTTTTAATATGCCAGAAAAGTGAGCATAAACCAGGACAGTCCTGGACAACGTGGCACTCATGGACACTCTTTTTAGAGTTGCCCACAATAGGATCACAGAGTCCAACACGACTGAAGCGACTTAGCACGCACACGCTTTTCATCTAGGTGTCCCGTAATGCCAGCCCAGGTTACATACTGTATCGCATAGCAGGCGTTTGCCAGCCCTACTCCAGTGGCCAGACTTCGAAGTTCAGCCAATTCTTTGTCTTCGTTTATGAGACCCATCAGCCCTTCCTTGGGAGTGCTTTGATTCTTTAATCTATGCCAGACTATCAAGAAAAAACAAAGCATAATTTACCAAATAAAATATTGCTTTCTTTTTCTTTAGAAAATGCTGCTAACAATACATTTTTAAAGTTTATACTGAACAACACTATTGATAGAATAACAGAATTTAATTTAAAAAAATAGGTCCATAATAGAAAAACTAACTAAATCCAGGTAAAAAGTCATATGAAAATGTATAATTTATACCCCATCACATTTTATCTCACTTCTCAGTGTAAATCTTAATATATTTTCAATTGCTGTTATAAACACGTGGAAGTATCTTACTATCAGAATTTATTTCACAAAATCACTATAGTCTAGAATCAAAATAAACCAAAACAAATTTGCATTATAGTTGTTAGTGAACAAATTCATTTTTGAATCCAGATACATCCAGGTTAGTCTCCTCAGCAGACCTAAAGGATGCTTTCTATATAACAGCATGCTTTATTTTAAAATGCAGAATACAGAGTGTATATTCATTCTTTTTCATAATACACATACTCACATATACAGAAAGATTATTAGAATGAAATCTACCAAGTGTTAGCAGTGGTCCTCCTTAGTTGTGGAATCATGGGTGATTTGCATTGTTTTTTCATACAATGGGCAAATATTATTTTTATAACCATAAAACATGTTATATTTTTTAAAGATTAAAATACATTTATGTCATTAACATTGCCCATCTATACTAGAATATTGACACAAAAGTTGAAAACAGTAAGGATGCTTTGCAAGACGATGATTAAAATTTGAACTTTATTCCGCAGTAGCTTCTGCACCCAACAGGTGAGAGTTTTACGCAAGCGAAATTCCATCTGAGGGCCCGCACAGGAAAAGATCTTAAGTACCTATGCTAATGCAATTTTTCTAAACCTGAAATGCTCTTACCACCCGTCCTTCATTTTTAAAGACCCAGCTCAAGACTCCATATCCTCAGGGATGCTATCCAAGACCTCTGCTACCTCTGTTGATATCTCATCTCTGAACTTATAAGACCAATTGTGGCGATCAGTCAGCATAGCTGTGACACTGTCTTCTACACTCCATTTACTAATTCCTTTCATTGCTGTTTAACACAGCTCTCATTATTTTACTTTTTGCACAGGATATGTCTTGAAAGTGAAAGTCACTCAGTCGTGTACAACTCGTTATGACCCCATGGACTATACAGTCCACAGAATTCTCTAGGCCAGAATACTGGAGTGGGTAGCCTTTCCCTTCTCCAGGGGATCTTCCCAACCAGGGATCAAACCCAGGTCTCCCACATTGCAGGTGGATTCTTTACCAGCTGAGCCACAAGGGAAAGCAATATGTCTTACCTCCCCCATTAAACGACAAGCTCCTGAGGTCAGCAATTATATTTTTAAATTTATTTTTAATTGGAGGATACTTGCTTTATAACGTTGTGTTGGTTTCTGTCATTCAACAACATGAACCAGCCATAAATACACATATATCCCCTCCCTCTTGAACTCTCCTCCCACTCCCCATCACACTCCCCTAGGTCGTCGCAGAGCACCATTACAGTTTATTTCCCTCTGCTCCCAGTGTAAGGCTCAAGTTGCACAGTAGATATAACCACTCACCAAAGAGTAGGCTGTCGATGCTTATTTTAAAATCTTTGTTTCAATTTTGTATTTATAAGTATGACTGATGAGAGCCCTCAGCACAATTCAAATTTTTAGACAATTGGTGTTTTCATTATTTGAATAACTCAATCTTTCCTCATGCACTCACACAACCCTACCAGTAAAACCACATGCACTACTACTAAAAGCAAAAGAACCAAATCGGCTTAGCTCTACTCAAAAACGCATGAGTTCCATGTAGAACAAAGACTTTTAAGTCCTGAGAAAGTCAGATATCCATGAAGGGTCTTGAAAGCACAACAGGTTGTCTGAAATTATCTCATGTTCATCCACTAGAGTCATGAGTTTAGACAATGGTGATGTACAAGTAGGCAGGCAAAGGTCAGATGAAGGAGCCTTCACGTAACACTCCTTCCCAGTAGGAAAGCAGACAAATAGTCAAGCCTATATGCCAACTGCCAAATATACTACAGTCATATGCGTAACTCTGGAGGGGCTGGCTTAGTGGCACAAACATCAGCTGTGCAGTACTTAGACTCCCTGGAACCACAGGTTAAAATCCTGGCAGGGTCAGTTGAAATGTTTAGCTTTCCAAGTTAGCTGAAGAAATCATATATTCCATATATTGTCTGGTGTGGAATGTTTGAAAAGAAACCTCAATTCAAGTTTCAACATGCTAATAGCTATGCCTCTAATCAGTTTGTGGAAAGAATACAGATTTAGGACATGGAGTGAAATATTGCCTTTCTTTATCCAGAGAGTTCAACTTTATGTTTGTAACTTTTCCTTAAACTTTCCCCTATTTATTAAAAAAAAAGAAACCTCAATTTCCTGACTATATGCTTGAATGTTGGTTTCTAGTAAATATCATGTCTTTTTTGTAATGCTTCCGCATGTCAGAGGCTCATATGTTAATGACAGAGTGACTGTGTATCTTATAATCCAAATCAGGACATTTTAGGAGACTGAAAGAAAGTAATAGTAATGACTATAATGGAATGATGGGGATAAAGCAGGATGTATGATCCACTATGATAAGCTGAGAGTGAAAGTCTCTCGGTCATGTCCAACTCTTTATGACCCCGTGGACTATATAGTCCATGGAATACTCCAGACCAGAATCCTGGATAGCATTTTCCTTCTACAGGGGATCTTCCCAACCCAGGGATCAAACCCAGGTGTCCTGCATTGCAGGCGGATTCTTTACCAACTGAGCTCCCAGGGAAGCCCTGATGTATGATAAACTGATAGGTCTAATGTTTAATCACCTTTTGGGGGCTTGTCCCTGTATTTTCTCATTATTAAATGTTTAAAGAAAGACTTCTAAGACTAACACATTAGTATAAAATTAGTGATGAGAAACAGCTAGCTTTCTATCAATGTAGCCAAACTACTCTACTTTCCTGGTTATTTACAAATGAGCAGAGATTTGAAACAAATAGACCAGACATACAAAAGTGAGAGTGAATGCTACAAGCCAGAAATGGATCTTCTGCAAGAGGCCCTGTTCTTTTTAAACTAGGCTGTCTGCCTGGAGACCCAGACTATCCTGAACAAGGGTTTCACTGGTCTCCCTTTAATCCTACACTTTTTTTACACCCAGAGTTATTTTTCTTTTACTTTTTTCAAACTATAAGTTACAAACACTTGTCATATAGCCAATCTGTAATACTGTTTTTAAAAAGGCTAGAAGCCTTTTTTAAAGGCTTTTAGTAACTAGAAGTTGGTGCCTTAGCAAGTGGTTTTACCTAAAGAATACTGTGAAGTATAAATATGGATATATTTTTCATAAAATGGTTACCCCAGATTAGAAAAAAAATTCACAGGGTTTAGTGGTTATTGAAGCATAGCCAAAGGCAACATTGTGAATTTCATGAATCTATTTCATGTAGAAAATTAATCAGATATAAATTAAACTCAGATAAATCAATTAATATGATCAAGTAAGCAGTTTATTACCTATTGATGTATTTTTAAATCTATTATACTCACCAAAGATTAATGGGATTGAAATAACCAGAAATATTCCAATTATAATAGTAAGTATAAAGCTTGTTTCTGGTATCCAAAAACCATCTAATAAAATAAATGAGAAAAAGAACATAATTCAAAGAGTAAAACTCGACTGTCTCAGTATTATGCCTGAATATGCCAAAGTTAGCCCCTACTGAATTTTTGGAAGCCAATAGTTAAACCATCAGTAGCTTGAAATCATCCATAGAGAGAGTATATTTACACTGTGAGTAATCGAAGTCAAGGGTTTTTTTTTTTCTCTTTTTTCATTTCCAATGATCTGGTTTCCAATATATCATTGGGGTATACCCACCCTATCTTCTACTTTAAAATGGTTGATAAAACATGAATAATCTTTTTAATGAATTTGGGACAAAGAAGTCTCAACTTTCATTTATCATAATGTTGGGAGCATTATTTCCTCTGTAACGTCTTCATATACATTTAATTCCATGAGTATTGAACTGAGGAATATAAACATGAAAACATGATCTGTGTGTGTGCTTGCTAAGTCACTTTTGTCTCATGTCTGACTTTGTGGGACCCTATGTACTGCAGACTGCCAGGCTCCTCTGTCCATGGTATTCTTGAGGCAAGAATACTGGAGTGGGTTGACGTGCCCTCCTCCAAGGCATCTTCCTGAGCCAGGGATCAAACCCTCATCTCTTACATCTCCTGCACTGGCAGGCGGGTTCTTTGGCATTATCGCCACCTGGTGAAAACATGGTACCTGCTCGTACCTGCTCTTAGTTTCACTGAGAAGAGACTTGGGGACCAGAGCTTGGTAGACTATGGCATGTGGGCCACATCTGGCCACAGTAACCTGATTGTGTACTACTCGTGAACCAAGAATAATTTTTACATTTTAAAAATATTATCAGAAAAAAAAAGAAGATGCTACAGAGACCGAATGCAGCCTGAAAAGCCTAAAATATTTACTATTCGGTTCTTTCAGAAAAGGTTTGTGGAGCTCTTCTCTAGGTAACTAATGCAAATAAGAATGACTTCAGTTTTGCATAGAGTAGTGTGCTGTGTGTCTCTAAGGCGTGTCAGTTAAGCATCACAATGGGTACTGATGGATGAGAAGAATTTCAGTTGACAAAGTGAGAGAAAGAAAATCCCAGTTAGGGGCAAGTGGTAGGTGGTGCAAGCCTGCATCTGAGGCTGAGGGAACATGGCGTCATGGAAGTTTGTTTGTTTGTTTACCAGTCTGGTATGGCTATAGCCGTAAGGATAAATATTGGGAAAGAGGAACCACAACTGGAGGGCAAGTCATGGAAGGCCTTACAGCCACAGAAAAGTTTGTACTTGATTCTGAAAGCAGTGAATGGAGAGCCACTTCAAGATTTTCAGAGCGGTGCAGTGATCCAGCTTATACTTCAGCTGGATTAGCTGTCAGCAGTGGGGTTAAGCCAAGAGCATGGGCAAGAAGTGGTAGCTTAAGTTAGGAAAGCCACAGTAGAAACAGGAAGAAGGGAACTTAGTAGATAGAAATCGAGATGATAAAGTCAACAGAACTTGGTGACTGAATAGAGGGAAAAATCAAACATGGTACTGAGATTTCTAGCCTATGTGATCAGAAAGACAATGTATTATAAACAAAAATAGGCTACCCAGTGGAAGATGTAGATATTGGGGAAGAGACAAAGTTGAGTTTCAAGTGTGTTGTGCAGCAGATGAGAGAACCAGGAACAGAAAAATAAGGCTGGATAAAAACCAGACTGCAAACAACCTTGGAACTCCACCTAGGAGCATGGATTTAATGCGGTAGGCAGTAAAGATCAGCTGACGGTTACTGAGGAGAAAAAGGACATGTTGATATTGATGTTTCAGGAAGCTCTCATCACATAAAATGAATAGTTCAATAGTTTCTATGGTAGTTTGGTGAAGTTATGTAGTCACTCAATTACTGCTAATGCTGAGAATACATTTATCTTTATCTCTGAATCCTTGTGTAATAAGTTAGTATGTAGACAGACATGGTTAACATACCTCCAACTAATATAATACCCTCACTGATTCCACTATATTCACCAAACCCCAGATTATTTACAGCTACTACTCTGAACTGAAATGTTCCCTTCAGGTTTTTGGACTTCCATGTGCAAATGCTATTGCATGAGCCATTAAATGCCATTTTCCATGTTAAATTCTGGTTCCGTGAATCATTTGAAGTGCTCTTTCTGCAAAAAAAAAAAAAAAAAAGGCAGAATCATAAATATAGGAAATATACAAGACAATATCTGTGTCATTTCTAGATGCTCATTTATCATTCTAATGACAGAACTCCAGAGCGTCTCCTGTTGCACACTTTGCCCTTGATCTCATTCCTCTCACATGGTTTGGCTACAGAACATAGCAGAGTCTTTTAAAGTCATCCCAGCAATGCCTGGAGCCAACCAACTCAGCCCATCTGGAAAATGACGAAGAATCAATGGCTGAGAGACAGCTGAAGAGCCTCTTCTTACTATTGGAGTGTGCAAACTTTCTTCAGAACTCCAAACACATAAGACAATGATTTCATACTTTTTAACTGGGAATTTTTAAATTTTTCTTAATTTTCAGTCTCTTATGCTATCTGTCATTTACTGATACCATATCTGGATAAAACACAGAACATAAAATTGAAAAAGAAAATTAAAATAGTTCGGCTACCAAAATTATCATTGTATCTGAGAATTCCGAGCCTCGTTGCTTCCAATCAGCCTACACGCTACCTCAGTATCAGTCCTCACTACCCTTCCTAATGAAACATCAGAAGAGAACAAGAGCTGGGTTCAAAAGACATGCTAAAATGACTTTTAACAGAATCATAGACTGAAGGTAAGCTCAAGGCCTTACCTTATGTCTTTTCTGACAATGACCTTTTCAAGTCTGAAAAGGTCTGAAACTTTCCAGACCACAGCAGTTTTAGGGCATGGTACCAACCCACAGTCAGCTTGAAGATAAATAATGGAAGCCAGTTCTGCTCCCACTAACTGAACGACTGTCCTGAAAGAGCACCAAGGACAGCGAGGACTGAGCCTCCAGGGGACAGAGGATGAGCTGGGACATCAGGAGGACCAAGACAGCAGCGATGGTTACAACTGTGACCAGCAGCTAAGTGTCCTTGGGACCATCCTAAGTAAAGCTGTGGGACGGTGTCTCTCCTGCATCGTGTGAAGCCTCATGTTGGGAACCAGCAATTTCAATTTTCAACCCAAAGAGCTCTGATCCAAAAGAAAGAGACCTTTAAACATGTATAAAGTGGTAAAACAATTATCCTTCAGTTAAAAATAAATAAATCTTAAAATGTATAAAGTGGCTCTTCACAGACCCTGGCCACTAAGGAAGAGAAGGAAGGCTTTTTATGTTGGTTGTGCACCTGCTATTTACAACTGGGGCTTTTCATATGCTGTATCATTTCACTGAACCTTCACAACAACCTGAAGAGGTAGATATCATCATCTCATTTTACAGATGAGAAAGCTTAAGTTCAAAAAAGAAACAGAGCAAGGATTTTAAATAGTCTATGGACTGGGTTGGCTAATCCCCCTCAAAATTCATGCCACCCAAACCTTCTGAATGTGACCTTGCTTGGAAACAGAGTCTTTTCAGATGTAATTAAGCCAGGATGAGATGGTCCTAGTTTAGGGTGGGCCCTAAACCCAATGACAGTGCTGTCTTAAGAAGAGACACACACTAGAACATCACGGGACGAGAGAGCCAGAGACTGGAGAGATGCGTGTGCAAACGAAGGAGAGCCAAGGACTGTGGCCCATCACCAAAAGCTGAGAAGAGGCAAGGAAGGATGCGTCCCTGGATCCGTCCTGCCAAGACCTTGACTTCAGACTTCCAGTCTCCAGGACTGTGGGAGAATATATATCTGTTGTTTTAAGCCACCCGGTTGGTGGCACTTTGTTCTGGCTGCCCTGGGAAACTGCCTTGGGAAACTCATGCAATTTACTCAGCTCCCAAGTGCACGCACTTGGCACTAAGATCACCAGCACACCATGAGCAAATACACACAAATGTCTCGACCGAAGAAGTTACTCTGAGATACTGTGAGGTCCTCTGAGATGGATGACACTTTATATTATTCTACAGTCCCTCTCCTGAGAGTGGAGACTTGGGGGCAAAGAAATGCAGAGTATTTATGGAGCTAGGCACTAAACATGTTACTGAGGGCAATACACTACAGCGCTCCTAGCAAGGCTATAAGACTATGGTGCAGCCTGGTTGGTGAACATAACTGCAGTCATAGACCACCAAGACAGTTCTACAGGTCAGAATGCTCTTCACTCTGCATTAAAAAAAAAAAGTACCAGAAATTTCAAGAAGTTTTCAGTTAGAAATAAGTGAACATAATTCTCTAGTGTGAGCAGGAAATTTTTTTAAGGTTATGGGAATGCCAGAGCAAGATGAAGCAAAAATAGATCTAAAGCTCAAGTTGCCAGGACTATAATTATGGAAGTGACTTTTGTCCTTGGAGCTTCTTAAAAGATGGCTTCATAGTCCCGTGAGGGGAGTGTCTGTGGAATTTGGAATTCTCCCCTCAAGCTGGCACGAAATCAGCTCATCTGAGCCAGTTATGATTCACAGAGCTCCCCATACTGGCCAGATCTGAGGTTGCGTATGTTCATCAGGTTTTCATCAAAGGCACAATTTTAGTCCCTGGGAACACACTACAAACTGTAACCTTGAAAATGGAGAGAGACTCCTGGGTTGCCTATACATAACAGACCATTTCAGATCTTGACTTGACTTTACCTTCTGAAATATACCAGCTCATTGTCAGTTCTCACTAGATCTTATTCATCTTTCTAAAACAAATCAGTCTCAGAAATTTACATACATACCATCATCTAACATCAAACATCAATTTAGCTTCTTAAACAGAATCGATATCAAGTAAATATTAGGTGCATGCTCAAAAGACTGAGTTGTTTCCACTGACAAGTTGTTGCAGATTTCTGAGAAGAATGACTATCTGCCTTGTAACTGAATGCCAAGGCTGACCACTAGGAATTGTGCAAAGAATGTAATAAGGCATGTAAGTCCCTTAAACTAAAGTCCCTTATGTTTACTTATAAATACACATTCATAAATACTGTTAATTTTGATCCAAGAATACCTTACAATCAACTGCTTAGGTCTTTGTAATTTACAAAGCTCTTTTGTAAACAGACATACCTGATTTCAAGGATATAGTACATAAGTCTGCTTCCATTATCATCAGCTTTTTCCCACTGTATTGAATTTTTACTCCCTTCTAATAATTTTGGAATCCCTGGTTTACTTGGGACTCCAGCTTTGGAAACAAAAGAAAATTTGATTGATATGTTACAAGTATAAAATATTCTGCATACCATCTTTCTATAGACAACATTTACTAAGAGAAAAGTCAAATACATTAAAGAAATGTTCAGAAATGCGTTCATATGAGTGCATATGTTTAAGCGAGTACCTGCAGTTTTTATTAGTGATGGATTAGATAGATTTATGATAGGAGTAACAATAGACCTTAGCCTGACACAAAATAAGTGATGCAAGTAAAAAAGATGATTGTAAGATTTGGAGCGTTTTTCACTGATTCTTACAGGGATCAACTTGGAGTTACAGTATAGCTGTTAAAACACTGGTTAATTTTATATACTTGTAAGATTTTTTATTTTTAACATCTGGTTGTAGTAGTCTATACTTTAATATTTGAACACCCATTGACACTGTTTTCATTTACTTCTTACTACAAAATATCATAGCTAGACAGAAAATCAGAATAATGAAAGGTGAAATAAGTTTTCCCAGTCTAGGATCCTGCAAAACCAGAGGAGTATTATCTCATTACTGCCTGTAAGAAACCCCTACCTCTTTTCAACTTCTTCAGTCAGGCTCTAAAGATAGTAATTTAAGAAAAATCTCAACCTCTAGGATTAGTGAAGTAAGCGATGAGAAAAGAATTGAGAAATGTCCAGAGTTTCCTAAGTGTTGAATATGTTAGTCCTCACCTTTAGTCTTAAAACTTCCCGGAAGCGAGGTGCTGTTTGCTCCTGTCCTGTACACCACCACTGCTCGGACATTATAGGAAGCATAAGGCTGGAGGTCTGTGACGTTGCAGACATAAGCAGGACCTCGGCTGCACGAAGCTTTAACACGGTAAAACTCATTGTGCTTCCACTAGGAAAAGACGTCTCAATTAACATTTTTGTTTCTTTAAGAAAAACTTCTTAAACATAGAAATTCAAAAGCCTGTAGCAAGCATTAAAGCTTAAAGTTTATACTAAAATAAGAGCTTCTTTATGAGTGCCGGGTCCCAGATAGTATCCCCTTCCACCAGCAGCAATTTTATTCTTTATGACAAGCTGTAAGTTACTTGAATGATGGTCCCGAGGATAAGTCCAAGGTGAGACATGCACCTCTGACTATTTATCATCGGGAGGATTGTTTGGCTTCTTGGTATCCCTAATCATAGGCCTCTTTATCAAATCAGGATGGCTGAGGATGCAAATTCATAGCTGAAGGGAAATGATGGATTAAAACTGTGATACTTTCAATTCCACACATTTGCTGATTTCAAAGTAGTAATATTTTCATGATATTTCACATACTGAAGAAGTCCACAATGACTTATAAATGAAAACATTTAGTTTTTCCTCCCCTAACCCTCTTCAGGCATCTAAGCAACATTCCTTATTTTTCTACATAGGAAGCCTAGTTCCCTAAAAGAGGGAAATCTTTGCCTATTGTCACTCAATCACTAAGTAGCAAGGTTAGAAGTTACATATAGGAAATGTTACTTTCATTTCACTGGGTCTATAATTAGAGCTATATTGAAATTCTTTCTCTGAAACACTGCTTTTAAAGAATCTGTGTATTTTTAGATATCTGTGTATTTTAAATAAGATACAAGATCCTTAATATCTTATATGAAAATGATGACTTTTTTCAACATACAAATAGGAGAAGACAGAGGATACGGCATTCTGTCAAGGGTTCTTCGTGTATTTTCCCCAGTACAGTTTCCTAAGAAGATCAGTTTCCATAAATAAACCTTACTTTACATCTCCTTTTTCATTTAGCATTCACAAGGTCACGCCATTTCATTGGATGGGCACCTTATATTAGTTTTCTATTCAGTTAGAAATAATTCGCTATAGCACCTTCAGGAAGTAGATCACGTTATTACAGAAAGAGGAACAGAAGGAATGGAAAGAAAGACCAGAAATGCTGATGTCAGAGACATTGCCTGCTAAACTCATAAATGTCTCAGTCCCACTGATTCATATAGCCTAATGAAATAGATGCAGATATGCAGAATAATATTTATTCTGAACCTTCTGAGGGGGGTGAGGGGGAAGGAGGAAGGGAGACGTTGAGTCCTGGCTGAAAAATTTTAGCCCTTTTTGGTCCTGCCTCCTTAATGCCTTCTTCAGTGAGTAGTCTAGATGGCCCAACGTCCCACACCGCTCAAAAATCATAAGTACTCCTTGGAATGTCAGGGAGATATTTGGCCAAGGGTTTTGCTGGAAAACTGTAGAGTATTGACCTCACCGCAGCAATGAATGTTCTGGGTGGACCGCTAACTTGTAGAGATGCCATGGGCTACCCCAGTAAATCACAAGGGAGTTGGGATCTTCATTCATCAGAGGCCAACAAGTGCAGGGGGGAAGGCTATCAGAGAGGATCTCCAAATTATTGAGCAAGGGTGTGGGGGAAATGGTGCAGACTATGATGTCTCAGAGACAGAAATTTCAGAAATGTCCATTTCTGGTAGGGATTCCCCTGGACAGCTGAGAAAAAGACAATTTTAATGAATTTCATGAAAAAAATTTACCAAAGCAAAATTATTTATTTCTCCTCAATCTTAAATTGAATGTGTTCTTTTTCTATGCATTATTATAATACAGAATTTATGAAATCTAAAGACCAAGATAAAAATTTAGCCCTTGTGCTCTGAGACTCTCATTTTTCCATGTAAGGAAAAGATGAAGACTGGAAGTTTAGTTTTTCTCCTTTTTCAGAAAGGAGAAGGGCGGAGGAGGAAAGGAACAAAAAAAATTAATTAAAATATGCATATTCACCTTTGTCACACACCCCTCAGAGTTTCGGTGTGGAGTTACAAGATTATTCCTAACTTCCTATTGTGATGAGGTAGGTTCAACTTGCTCAAAAGAAATAGACCTTTCCAACTAGATGTCATCACCAACCCTCTCAGAACACAGCCTTCTACATTGTACCTTCTGCATTAGTACTTGTAGGTGATCATGCATGTAGAAATTACCATGTTACATTTTCAGCTTCATGATTTCTCAAGTGGTCTATCTAAAAACCTGTTCTGAGCAAGGGTAGAGGAGGTCTTGAAACAAAAGCATCATATGAAACTCATGAGGACAGAACGAGGTGGCCCCTGTCTGCTGCCCCTCTCCTAAACTTTAAGAAGTGGGGTGGGTGACGGTGACTCATGTTCCTTCTGCAGATGGACTAAGGAAAGCCTCTGTAGCGATGAGTCAGCGATGAGGCAGAGTCCTCCCCTGCCCAGCCGTGATTCTGACTCATTGGGCCACCTGCCTGAGTCTCTAGCCTCTCATGAGTAACACAAGAGGCTGGAATCACCTCTAAGATCCTTCCTCAGTTCACACCTTTGATATGGGCGATGAATTTTATATCCCTCCCCTTGACTTCAAGCTGAACGCATTCAGTTCTCTTCAGTTCAGTTGCGCAGTCGTGTCTAACTCTGTGACCCCATGAATCACAGCACGCCAGGCCTCCCTGTCCATCACCAACTCCCGGAGTTCACTCAAACTCATGTCCATCGAGTCAGTGATGCCATCCAGCCATCTCATCCTCTGTTGTCCCCTTCTCCTCCTGCCCCCAATCCCTCCCAGCATCAGGGTCTTTTCCAATGAATCAACTCTTCGCATAAGGTGGCCAAAGTATTGGAGTTTCAGCTTTAGCATCAGTCCTTCCAAAGAACACCCAGGACTGATCTCCTTTAGAATGGACTGGTTGGATCTCCTTGCAGTCCAAGGGACTCTCAAGAGTCTTCTCCAACACCACAGTTCAAAAGCATCAATTCTTCAGCACTCAGCAACCACTGGAAAAACCATAGCCTTGACTAGACGGACCTTTGTTAGCAAAGTAATGTCTCTTACTTAAATAGATGTCCCCCAAAAAGATGATCCTTCAATTTCTCCAATTTAAAACTGAATTTTTATGAAATTACTACTTTCTAAATAGGTAACAAATCATCATAAACATGCTCAATGGAAAAAATCCAATTAAACTATGGTCTTTGATCTTACCAACTCAATACTTAGAGCAACTTATCACTGCTGTTGCTTATTTTTCATAGTTTTTATCTAAAAGTACAAGATTCTGAAAAATATTTTATATAGTAAAATTTTAAAACCTCTGAGAAGCAACTTCATTTTTAAAGAAAAGTGAGGTCATGACCATACAGATTTGTTTTTACAAAACACTCCTAACCAGTCTTTACAAATATGGACACACAAATATATAGTAGTGAAAAATGAAATGTCACAATTATAAAAACTTAATAATCTATTAAGTGTATCAGTATAAAAATCAATACAGATTTTCCTTAGAAGTGAACTAATTAGATTAACTGATGCTTAAATTCAGTGGATATCTTTACATTGGTTAATGCATGAAGATTTTTGAATGAGGAACTATTTAAAGTTTACAAGCCAAGGTCCAACTACTTTAGAATAAACTAGTTTATCATTTACTTCTTTCCTGTTGCTATACAGTCCTTAAATGTTTGAAAGAACATTTATACACAGGTGTTAGGTTTATGTTTGTTCATTTTTTTTCCATAAGTGAAAGTGAAAGTGAAGTCGCTCAGTCGTGTCCGACTCTTTGCGACCCGTGGACTGTAGCCCACCAGGCCCCTCTGTCCATGGGATTCTCCAGGCAGGAATACTGGAGTGGGTTGCCATTTCCTTTTCCAGGGGATCTTCCCGACCCCGGGATCGAACTCAGGTCTCTCGCATTGCAGGCAGACGCTTTAACCTCTGAGCCACATAAAACAAACTGCTATGGAGTTCAAACCAGAGAACCATGCTGATAACATCTAAAGTAAGTAAAACATTATGAAACCAGTAAACTGTAATTTATACCCTTTTATGTGGAGCCTTTTAAGAGCAAATTAATCTCTCTGGGAATTTTTTCCATCAGAAATCAGTCTAGATAGCTTACCACATCTATCCGGAAAATCTGAATCAATGAATGTCGTCAAATATTTCACTCATTTAATACAAGTGAATGCCCTCAAGATATGTTTTGGAAAAAGTCTTTTGACTTATTCTATAGCATAAAACAAAGATTTGCATTAAAAGTGTACACTGAAATGTACCTTTTGGAGTTCAAACCAAAATCTGATGAGGTGAACATTTGATGGAGCATTCCAATGTAACTGCAAACTAGTGTTCTCTGGAAGAAAGGCATAAGGTTTCTCTGGCGAGTCAAATGTTTCCACAGTGACAGGGTGACTCTCCGCACACCACATTTCCTCGGCATGGCAGGCCAGAACCTTTTAGTAAAAAAGGACAATTGCTTAACCCTCCTTGAATCTTGGCTCTCGAGACTAGTAATTAAAGTACCCAATCCACTGGCCGTACCTTTAACACATAGAGTTTTCCACCAGACAGTCTAGTAACGAGGAGAGAGAGACTTCCATCTGGATATTCACTTTGCCTTAGTGGAATCTCTGGAATGGGAGCCAGATGCGAGATTGCCACCTGATAGCGGACAGACTCTCTCGGTCCATTTGGCTTGTGAGATTCCCTCCAGGATATAACGAGGCTGGTGTCTGACTGCACGGTTGTGTTAATGAGCCAAACTGCCTCTGGTACTGAAATAAATAGCAGCGCACAATAAGGGATGTTGCAACATCACTGAAAGACGGAAAGAAGTCATAGGGTCTTGGTTGAAGAATAAGCATATCATGTGAGCAGAATGAATGACAGATGTTCCAAGGGAAAGCCAGCCTCTTATATAACGGTAGGTTACCAGCCTGCCTGAAAGGCTCCCGCTTATTTTTGACTAATGACTAAATCATTCTCTGACTCCAGCCTGAGGATCTGGCGAATTCTGGTGAGTTTTGTGAAAGCCATCGGAGACAGGTGCAAGAAATGGCATTTCCTCATAATAATCGTCACCTCTTACAACACATTTTCAGGCTCTAATTCCATATTCTTTAAGGCAATGAGGTTACATAACTTTGCATCTCAGCAGCCCTCAGTAAAATTCACGTAGACCTGTGGCTGATTCATGTTGAGGTTTGACAGAAAACAACAAAATTCTGTAAAGCAACTAAATTAAAACTTCAATGAAAAAATAAACAAAATTTTAAAAATTCACATAGAGAAAAAGTTTGACTTTCCTGGGTCTTACCACGTGTACAGAGATCTATAAATATACAGGAAGAGAGTGACACTGTGTGGTGAGACCAAAGAATGTGTTTCCAGTAACACAGAATTGGTTGTGATGTTTTGCTATACAGTTGCTTTTCATTTTGACGGAATATTATCCATCATCTTCTGGTGTTAGAGTAAGGACGTCATCAGAATATTCTTATAAAACACATTTTCTTACTAAGCTTAAAAAAACTCACATAAGAAAGATTTCTTAACATCCAGACAAAAACCGAATATAGGCTCACACATCACATTAATGGCAAAATCCCACTCTAGAAACCCACACCATGCCCATAACTCACCTCCACTTTTAGTTTTTCCCCAAATCTCTTTTCCCAGAGGTATTTGTTCCAAAGGATCTGAATAATAATTCTTTACAGCTATCTGTATCATATATGTTGAAAATGGTTGTAAACCTTCAATAAAGGCTATACTCTCCTGAAATTCCTGTAATTAATTTTAAAAAATCAACATCTTATTCTTATTTTTTGTACAAATGTGGAGACATTATTTAATCAAAGAGATAAAAAGGAAAAGACTCAAATTTTTAAATTTATTTTTAAATCTTGGATCATGACTGATGGTCTTCATTGTCTTAGTCGGCCCACACTTGAGTTGTTTAATGTTTCCAGGAATAAATGCCAAATGACTGGCAGCCCTCAGTCAATTGAGACTTAATTATTTCATGTAGGATGTTGAATTCCCAGAGGGCAAAACTGTCTTATTAGCCTTGCATTAGAAATACCTTCAGCAGGAAGGTATTATGCGGATGGGACACATAAGTGAATACAGTAAGCTACATTACCTAATCATTCTTAGAAATAAAGCTTAAGAAACTGAAAAGGCTTTCCTTAGACCAACGGTTCTCAATTTTGGTTATACTTTGTAATCATCTGGGGAACTCTAAAAAAACACTGAGGCCTGGGTCCCACCCCTAGAGATCTGATCGCATTAGTCTTAGGTGACACATGTGCTCAGAGACTTTAAAAACTCCAATGAACCATCAAGGCTGAGAGCCACTCACTGCCTTGGATCCATGTTAATCACTGGGAAGCCAAAATGATAGATTAGCTCTAATAAGAGAAATGCCAATGCCAGAAGCCCAGTCTTAGTCAGCCAAACGATCTAATCTGTCTCTGAAACAAGTTTCAGAAATGTGTAAAGGAAGATTAAAACAGACAAAATTCAAAAATGAATACTATATTTTTAACAAATAGACAAATGAAGTAACAAGAGTCAGATGTACTTTCCGTCAAAGCGTACAGTGCTTGTTACCTCCAATAGATGATGGCCAATTTCACCTTTTGACTTGATCAAAAGATAAGTACAAAGAAAAATACTAGAAACACATGATTCCATCACATGGAATTGGAACATCAGTGATGGAATCCCTGGATTCCATCATGGATCAGTGATGGAATGAATTGTGTCCATTCCTTCATTCAAGAAATACCTAGTAAATGCCTATACAATGGCAAGTATTATGCTAGGTGCTAGGAATACAGTGATGGATAAAAAGGTAGTCCCTGCCTAAGCGCACTTTTCACAACATATAGAAAATAAATATATAATGTACAGTTTGTATATTAGCTATATACGATGGAAGAGAGGTACACAATAATGTGCTTTCTGTCCAATTTACTTCTTACCCTTCAATCTGTTGGGATGGCTACAAAAACAGGTCTCTATCACTTTCTGGGTATAATTAGATAAAATTAGAGAGGCAACAAACACAGCTCTTTTAGGACACTCGGGACAGTTACTATAAGGCAGTCTACCATTGGTTAGAGTTAATGTACTTCCTTAGAGCTTAACTTACTGCTAGGCAAGAGACTAGAATCCAGAATGGTTTGATGATTCAGCTCTAAAAATCAGAGGAATAGCATATTTCAGAACATTATACAGAAAATACTTCGGCTGAGGATTTTATATCAAAATAGGGCATCTTGGGAAAAGACAAGACAACTGGCTTCAGCCTTACCAGCATTTTATCTCTCAGTTCAGAGCTGTTCTTCATGTCAATTACTTCTTTATAATGAACCAGGTATGTGGGAGTGGGACGCGTGATGCCATCCCATGTGAGTTTTGTCCGGGCGGGTGGTAATCTGATTGTGAGGCTGGTGTTAGTAGTGTTAAGTATAGTTGGCTCTGCAATATCAGAAGCTAGAGACAGAAATGCTCTATCTAAAATAATAATAAAAATGATTAAATATATACACCCATATGGATAAGAGAGAAATAGCAGATTTATCTAACATCAAGGGTAATGTCGCATTTCATTTTTATGTAACTGATAAGGTATGATATATTGGAGTGTTGGAAATGTTATTCTGGACAGGAAGACACTTTTTTTTGTTTTTCATGTATTTTTGAAGATGATAAATGCCTGGGGAAAAAGAGATCAAAGTAACCTGTAATTGCTTACAATTTCCAGCAGATGGAGCTAAAGTACGCCTAATTATGTACCTGCGGCTGCTTAGTCACTCAGCTGTGACCAAGTTGTGACTGTGCGACCCTATGGCTTGTAGCTCTCCAGACTCCTCTGTCCATGGGATTCTCCAGGCAAGAGGACTGGAGTGGGTTGCCATGCCCTCCTCCAGGGGGTCTTCCCAACCCAGAGATCGAACCTGGGTCACCTGCATTGCAGGTGGATTCTTGACCACTGAGCCACCAGGGAAGCCCTAATTATGTACCTAGACAGTAGCAAAATGGACCCTTTTTTATCTGAAGAAAGTAATGAGAGTATTCTATCAATCACATTTTTCAATAAACTCCTATGATGAAACCTGATGTCACCTTTAGGACTTTCGTTCTACAAATACGCCTGTGTGCTCAGCCTCAGCCAGATATTGCACGTGCCTTTTGAATCTCTTAATGAATTATTTACCAAAATATACATTCAGCTTATTTATGAATTCTCCCATTTTTCATACTGTATAACTTACATATTTTATAACTGAATACATTTAAGCAAAGAGAGTTTCTTTTATTCATTTCTGTCCGTCTCTAAGAGGGAATTATACTGAATTTAGAATGACATTGTGACATTAATGGAAGAGAGAACTTGAGAGAACCACTTTAGGTTTGAATGTCACCCATAAGGCTATGTGATGCTGTTTTTGTTTTTGGTTGGTTGGTTTTTATATTTCAAACATTTTTTATTATGACTCTCAGCAAGAAATACAGTCAGTTCCACCATAATATGATACATACATTCCTAAAAGTCATTGCATTAAACAAAATCCAGAAGGTTTGTGGGGAAAATAGATTTAGGAGCACAACACTAGAAAACTTCATGAGTGACACATGAAATAAGCAAGATAGGAACAATAAAAATAGTAGCACACATGTACACATATTAAATAGTTGACATATATAATACTATAATACATAAGTCATTTCACCTTGAAAAAGACCCGAAATTAAATGCAAAGCTTTTTGACACCACTGGGAAGTCTAAAATATCATCAGGGGAGACACAACACAAAAAGAAGGGAAGTTATATGACTGAGAAGAGAAAGAGAACAGAGAGATTGACAGGACAAGGATTTCCCACATCTAAAGTGGCCTGCCACAGCCCAAGCCACGAGTACACATAGAGATAAACTGTGACCCAGGGCAAATAGCAATTGCAGTGTGCACCAAACCCTGCCCTTTGGAGCAATGCTGAGAGCACAATGATGAGCTGGAAGGACTGCCCTGGAGGAGGAGACATGATGAGATTTCCCTGACCCTAAACTGGGGGAACAAGCTTATAAAAAATGTGACTTTCCTACCTGGAAAAGGCTGTAGAACTGAACTGTAAACCAAAATATGCTTACTCCTTGGGGCTTCTACCTGGGAGAGGATGGCCCCATTGCTTTTCTTTGCTTGATAAATCTGTGTGCTGTCCTCTACTTTGGAGATCCAATATAGAAATTCTCCATCCACAGTCAAGCTAACAAGCATTTTTCCTGCTGATGAGAAACATAAGTGAAAGAAAGAACGTAAAGAACAAAATACATAGCTGACATTTTCTGCTCTAAGCAATATGTGAAATCTTTTGATTTCAATTTTGAAAGTATTATTTCAGTATGAAAAAGTAATTTTGAGTTTTTAGCCTAAGCATTTTCCAGATATTTTCTCATTTAAGTGCCATATCAACCCAACTTGCCATATCAAGCCATATCAAAGCAAATACTATTATTATTAGTCTAATTTTGTAATTAAGAAACTGAGGCTTGGAGGGGTGAAATAATCCCCTCAAGGCTACAAAGTTATCCAAGGGCAGACCAGTATTTAAAATTTACTTGTGGATCATCGAAAAAGCAAGAGAGTTCCAGAAAAACATCTATTTCTGCTTTATTAACTATGCCAAAGCCTTTGCCTGTGTGGATCACAAGAAACTGGAAAATTCTGAAAGAGATGGGAATACCAGACCACCTGACCTGCCTCTTGAGATATCTGTATGCAGGTCAGGAACCAACAGTTAGAACTGGACATGGAACAACAGACTGGTTCCAAATTGGAAAAGGAGTACTTTAAGGCTGTATATTGTCACCCTGCTTATTTAACTTATATGCAGAGTACATCATGAGAAACGCTGGGCTGGAAGAAGCACAAGCTGGAATCAAGATTACTGGGAGAAATATCAATAACCTCAGTTATGCAGATGACACCACCCTTATGGCAGAAAGTGAAGAGGAACTAAAGAGCATCTTGATGAAAGTGAAAGAGGAGAGTGAAAAAGTTGGCTTAAAGCTCAACATTCAGAAAACAAAGATCATGGCATCCGGTCCCATCACTTCATGGCAGGTAGATGGGGAAAAAGTGGAAACAGTGTCAGACTTTATTTTTGGGGGGCTCCAAAATCACTGCAGATGGTGACTGCAGCCATGAAATTAAAAGACGCTTACTCCTTGGAAGGAAAGTTATGACCAACCTAGACAGCATATTCAAAAGCAGAGACATTACTTTGCCAACAAAGGTCCGTCTAGTCAAGGCTATGGTTTTTCCTGTGGTCATGTATGGATGTGAGAGTTGGACTGTGAAGAAAGCTGAGCGCTGAAGAATTGATGCTTTTAAACTGTGGTGTTGGAAAAGACTCTTGAGAGTCCCTTGGACTGCAAGGAGATCCAACCAGTCCATTCTGAAGGAGATCAACCCTGGGATTTCTTTGGAAGGAATGATGCTAAAGCTGAAACTCCAGTACTTTGGCCACCTGATGCGAAGAGTTGACTCATTGGAAAAGACTCTGATGCTGGGAGGGATTGGGGGCAGGAGGAGAAGGGGACGACAGAGGATGAGATGGTGGATGGCATCACTGACTCGATGGACGTGAATCTGAGTGAACTCCGGGAGTTGGTGATGGACAGGGAGGCCTGGTGTGCTGCGATTCACGGGGTCGCAGAGAGTCAGACACGACTGAGCGACTGAACTGAGTGATTTCACATCAAACAACACTGACTGAAGGGAGGCAAGAGATGAGGCTCAGGGCTCACTGCCTTGCTCAATACTTTTATCAGTAATTGAGAATGAATGCAGAACAAACATATTATCAAGTTTGCAGACAGTGCATGAATCTTACTGTTGCTAGTGTATTCAATCCGGCTTAGCATTCAAAAACATCACAGCAGAATCAGGAAATGGAAGGAAAGTTAACAGCATTAAATTTAATAACAAATATAACATCCTCAATTCAAGGTTAAAATTAAGTCTGTAAATTAGGAATGAAAGAAATCTGGCTCAATAATCATTAAAACATAAAGAAGATCATGAGTTCTTCAAATGGTAGGCCGCTCAAAGGCCTGATATCACTTTCAGCTGCAGCAAAAGAAGACCTAGGTAGTCAGAGGTCCTCTGCGCTGACCAAAACACATTCAATGTTCAGTGAGTTATTATGGGGCAACATTTAAGAGGATTAAGCAGCTAGAGTAAAATCTCAGGAGGCTGACCAGGGCAAAGAAAGATCTAGAAGCCACATTGCCTAAGGAGTATTTATAGATACTTGAATTTTTCCTCTAAAGAAAGTGTTTAGCATGGGCTATGACAGCTGTTTCTACAGTTAAGTGCCTATCATGTGGAAAGTGATTGACTTATTCTTCGTAAATTTAAAAGTCAGAATTCAGGTCAGTGACTAGAGGAATGGGAGAAAACTTTGGTTAAATATAAGAAAAATATATAATATTTAGAATTGCACAAAAATTAAACAGACCTCTTTATAAGGTAGTAAATGTTTTATAAACAAGAGCTCAAGGCTGTTTTTGTAAAGATTTCTTCAAATATTATGTCAGCTAAATGATCTTTAAAGTCATTCTAATCTTCCAATTTTGGGATTATGGATTTCAATTGTGGCTTCAAGAAAGACTGACTAGTTCTATAAGATAAGGGCCCATTAGATAATTCTTGTGTATCAGATGGTAAGGAAAGTTGTTCTGACACTTGTTTTAATGGTCAGTTCAGTTCAGTTCAGTTGCTCAGTCGTGTCTGACTCTGCGACCCCATGAATCGCAGCACGTCAGGCCTCCCTGTCCATCACCATCTCCTGGAGTTCACTCAGACTCACATCCATTGAGTCGGTGATGCCATCCAGCCATCTCATCCTCTGTCGTCCCCTTCTCCTCCTGCCCCCAATCCCTCCCAGCATCAGAGTCTTTTCCAATGAGTCAACTCTTCGCATGAGGTATCCAAAGTACTGGAGTTTCAGCTTTAGCATCATTCCGTCCAAAGAACACCCAGGACTGATCTCCTTTAGGATGGACTGGTTGGATCTCCTTGCAGTCCAAGGGACTCTCAAGAGTCTTCTCCAACACCACAGTTCAAAAGCATTAATCCTTCAGCGCTCAGCTTTCTTCACAGTCAAACTCTCAGATCCATACATGACCACTGGAAAAACCATAGCTTTGACTAGACGGACCTTTGTTGGCAAAGTATGTCTCTTCTTTTTCATATGCTGTCTAGGTTAGTCATATCTTTCCTTCCAAGGAGTAAGTGTCTTAATTTCATGGCTGCAATCACCATCTGCAGTGATTTTGGAGCCCAAAAAAATAAAGTCTGACACTGTTTCCACGGTTTCCCCATCTATTTCCCATGAAGTGATGGGACCAGATGCCATGATCTTTGTTTTCTAAATGTTGAGCTTTAAGCCAACTTTTTCACTCTCCTCTTTCACTTTCATCAAGAGGCTCTTTAGTTCCTCTTCACTTTCTGCCATAAGGGTGGTGTCATCTGCATATCTGAGGTTATTGATATTTCTCTGGGCAATCTTGATTCCAGCTTGTGCTTCTTCCAGTCCAGTGTTTCTCATGATGTACTCTGCATAGAAGTTAAATAAGCAAGGTAACAATATACAGCCTTGACGTACTCCTTTTCCTATTTGGAACCAGTCTGTTGGTCCATGTCCAGTTCTAACTGTTGCTTCCTTACCTGCATATAGGTTTCTCAGCAGACAGGTCAGGTGGTCTGGTATTCCCATCTCTTTCAGAATTTTCCACACTTTGTTGTGATCCACACAGTCAAAGGCTTTGGCATAGTTAATAAAGCAGAAATAGATGTTTTTCTGAAACTCTCTTGCTTTTACCATGATCCAGCGGATGTTGGCAATTTGATCTCTGGTTCCTCTGCCTTTTCTAAAACCTGCTTGAACATCAGGAAGTTCACGGTTCATGTATTGCTGAAGCCTGGCTTGGAGAATTTTGAGCATTACTTTACTGGCATGTGAGATGAGTGCAATTGTGCGGTAGTTTGAGCATTCTTTGGCATTGCCTTTTTTTGGAATGAAAACTGACCTTTTCCAGTCCTGTGGCCACTGCTGAGTTTTCCAAATTTGCTGGCATATTGAGTGCAGCACTTTCATAGGATCATCTTTCAGGATTTGAAATAGCTCAATTGGAATTCCATCACCTCCACTAGCTTTGTTCGTAGTGATGCTTTCTCAGGCCCATTTGACTTCACATTCCAGGATGTCTGGCTCTAGGTGAGTGATCACACCATCGTGATTATCTTAGTCATGAAGATCTTTCTCGTACAGTTCTGTGTATTCTTGCCACCTCTTAATATCTTCTGCTTCTGTTAGGTCCCTACCATTTCTGTCCTTTATCGAGCCCATCTTTGCATGAAATGTTCCCTTGGTAGCTCTAATTTTCTTAAAGAGATCTCTAGTCTTTCCCATTCTGTTGTTTTCCTCTATTTCTTTGCATTGATCACTGAGCAAGGCTTTCTTATCTCTTCTTGCTATTCTTTGGAACTCTGCATTCAGATGCTTATATCTTTCTTTTTCTCCTTTGCTTTCCGCTTCTCTTCTTTTCACAGCTATTTGTAAGGCCTCCCCAAGCAGCCATTTTGCTTTTTTGCATTTCTTTTCCATGGGGATGGTCTTGATCCCTGTCTCCTGTACAATGTCACAAACCTCTGTCCATAGTTCATCAGGCACTCTATCTATCAGATCTAGGCCCTTAAATCTATTTCTCACTTCCACTGTATAATCATAAGGGATTTGATTTAGGTCATACCTGAATGGTCTAGTGGTTTTCTCCACTTTCTTCAATTTCAGTCTGAATCTGGCAATAAGGGGTTCATGATCTGAGCCACAGTCAGCTCCCGGTCTTGTTTTTACTGACTGTATAGAGCTTCTCCATCTTTGGCTGCAAAGAATATAATCAATCTGATTTCAGTGTTGACCACCTGGTGATGTCCATGTGTAGAGTCTTCTCTTGTGTTTTTGGAAGAGGGTGTTTGCTATGACCGGTATGTTCTCTTGGCAAAACTCTCTTAGACTTTGCCCTGCTTCATTCCGTATTCCAAGGCCAAATTTTCCTGTTACTCCAGGTGTCTCTTGACTTCCTACTTTTTTTTTTTTTGTAATTTTTAAATTTTTTTTTAAATTTTAAAATCTTTAATTCTTACATGTGTTCCCAAACATGAAACCCCCTCCCCTCCCTCCCCATAACATCTCTGTGGGTCATCCCCATGCACCAACCCCAAGCAAGCTGTATCCTGCGTCAGACATGGACTGGTGATTCAATTCTTACATGATAGTATACATGATAGAATGCCATTCTCCAAAATCATCCCACCCTCTCCCTCTCCCTCTGAGTCCAAAAGTCCGTTATACACAGCTGTGTCTTTTTTCCTGTCTTGCATACAGGGTCGTTATTGCCATCTTTCTAAATTCCATATATATGTGTTAGTATACTGTATTGGTGTTTTTCTTTCTGGCTTACTTCACTCTGTATAATCGGCTCCAGTTTCATCCATCTCATCAGAACTGATTCAAATGAATTCTTTTTAACGGCTGAGTAATACTCCATTGTGTACATGTACCAAAGCTTTCTTATCCATTCATCTGCTGATGGACATCTAGGTTGTTTCCATGTCCTGGCTATTATAAACAGTGCTGCGATGAACATTGGGGTACATGTGTCTCTTTCAATTCTGGTTTCCTTGGTGTGTATGCCCAGCAGTGGGATTGCTGGGTCATAAGGTAGTTCTATTTGCAATTTTTTAAGGAATCTCCACACTGTTCTCCATAGTGGCTGTACTAGTTTGCATTCCCCCCAACAGTGTAGGAGGGTTCCCTTTTCTCCACACCCTCTCCAGCATTTATTGCTTGCAGATTTTTGGATCGCAGCCATTCTGACTGGTGTGAAGTGGTACCTCATTGTGGTTTTGATTTGCATTTCTCTGATAATGAGTGATGTTGAGCATCTTTTCATGTGTTTGTTAGCCATCTGTACATCTTCTTTGGAGAAATGTCTATTTAGTTCTTTGGCCCATTTTTTGATTGGGTCATTTATTTTTTTGGAATTGAGCTGCATAAGTTGCTTGTATATTTTTGAGATTAGTTGTTTGTCAGTTGCTTCATTTGCTATTATTTTCTCCCATTCAGAAGGCTGTCTTTTCACCTTGCTTATAGTTTCCTTTGTTGTGCAGAAGCTTTTAATTTTCATTAGATCCCATTTGTTTATTTTTGCTTTTATTTCCAGAATTCTGGGAGGTGGATCATAGAGGATCCTGCTGTGATTTATGTCGGAGAGTGTTTTGCCTATGTTCTCCTCTAGGAGTTTTATAGTTTCTGGTCTTACATTTAGATCTTTAATCCATTTTGAGTTTATTTTTGTGTGCGGTGTTAGAAAGTGATCTAGTTTCATTCTTTTACAAGTGGTTGACCAGTTTTCCCAGCACCATTTGTTAAAGAGATTGTCTTTACTCCATTGAATATTCTCGCCTCCTTTGTCAAAGATAAGGTGTCCATATGTGTGTGTATTTATCTCTGGGCTTTCTATTTTGTTCCATTGATCTATATGTCTGTCTTTGTGCCAGTACCATACTGTTTTGATGACTGTGGCTTTGTAGTAGAGCCTGAAGTCAGGCAAGTTGATTCCTCCAGTTCCATTCTTCTTTCTCAAGATTGCTTTGGCAATTCGAGGTTTTTTGTATTTCCATACAAATCTTGAAATTATTTGTTCTAGTTCTGTGAAAAATATGGCTGGTAGCTTGATAGGGATTGCATTGAATTTGTAGATTGCTTTGGGTAGTATACTCATTTTCACTATATTGATTCTTCCAATCCATGAACATGGTATATTTCTCCATCTATTAGTGTCCTCTTTGATTTCTTTCATCAGTGTTTTATAGTTTTCTATATATAGGTCTTTAGTTTCTTTGGGTAGATATATTCCTAAGTATTTTATTCTTTTCGTTGCAATGGTGAATGGAATTGTTTCCTTAATTTCTTTTTCTACTTTCTCATTATTAGTGTATAGGAATGCAAGGGATTTCTGTGTGTTGATTTTATATCCTGCAACTTTACTATATTCATTGATGAGCTCTAGTAATTTTCTGGTGGAGTCTTTAGGGTTTTCCATGTAGAGGATCATGTCGTCTGCAAACAGTGAGAGTTTTACTTCTTCTTTTCCAATTTGGATTCCTTTTATTTCTTTTTCTGTTCTGATTGCTGTGGCCAAAACTTCCAGAACTATGTTGAATAGTAGCGGTGAATGTGGACACCCTTGTCTTGTTCCTGACTTTAGGGGAAATGCTTTCAATTTTTCACCATTGAGGATAATGTTTGCTGTGGGTTTGTCATATATAGCTTTTATTATGTTGAGGTATGTTCCTTCTATTCCTGCTTTCTGGAGAGTTTTTATCATAAATGGATGTTGAATTTTGTCAAAGGCCTTCTCTGGATCTATTGGGATAATCATATGGTTTTTATTTTTCAATTTGTTAATGTGGTGAATTACATTGATTGATTTGCGGATATTGAAGAATCCTTGAATCCCTGGGATAAACCCCACTTGGTCATGGTGTATGATCTTTTTAATGTGTTGTTGGATTCTGATTGCTAGAATTTTGTTGAGGATTTTTGCATCTATGTTCATGAGTGATATTGGCCTGTAGTTTTCTTTTTTTGTGACATCTTTGTCAGGTTTTGGTATTAGGGTGATGGTGGCCTCATAGAATGAGTTTGGAAGTTTACCTTCCTCTGCAATTTTCTGGAAGAGTTTGAGTAGGATAGGTGTTAGCTCTTCTCTAAATTTTTGGTAGAATTCAGCTGTGAAGCCGTCTGGACCCAGGCTTTTGTTTGCTGGAAGATTTCTGATTACAGTTTCAATTTCCGTGCTTGTGATGGGTCTGTTAAGATTTTCTATTTCTTCCTGGTTCAGTTTTGGAAAATTGTACTTTTCTAAGAATTTGTCCATTTTATTGGCAATCAACTGCTGATAGTAGTCTCTTATGATCCTTTGTATTTCTGTGTTGTCTGTTGTGATCTCTCCATTTTCATTTCTAATTTTATTGATTTGATTTTTCTCTCTTTGCTTCTTGATGAGTCTGGCTAGTGGTCTGTCAATTTTATTTATCCTTTCAAAGAACCAGCTTTTGGCTTTGTTGATTTTTGCTATGGTCTCTTTTGTTTCTTTTGCATTTATTTCTGCCCTAATTTTTAAGATTTCTTTCCTTCTACTAACTCTGGGGTTCTCCAATTCTTCCTTTTCTAGTTGCTTTAGTTGTAGAGTTAGGTTATTTATTTGACTTTTTTCTTGTTTCTTGAGGTATGCCTGTATTGCTATGAACTTTCCTCTTAGCACTGCTTTTATAGTGTCCCACAGGTTTTGGGTTGTTGTGTTTTCATTTTCATTAGTTTCTATGCATATTTTGGTTTCTTTTTTGATTTCTTCTGTGATTTGTTGGTTATTCAGAAGTGTGTTGTTTAACCTCCATATGTTGGAATTTTTAGTAGTTTTTCTCCTGTAATTGAGATCTAATCTTAATGCATTATGGTCAGAAAAGATGCTTGGAATGATTTCGATTTTTTGAATTTATTACGTTTAGATTTATGGCCCAGGATGTGATCTATCCTGGAGAAGGTTCCATGAGCACTTGAAAAAAAGGTGAAATTCATTGTTTTGGGGTGAAATGTCCTATAGATATCAATTAGGTCTAACTGATCTAATGTATCATTTAAAGTTTGCGTTTCTTTGTTAATTTTCTGTTTAGTTGATCTGTCCATAGGTGTGAGTGGGGTATTAAAGTCTCCCACTATTATTGTGTTATTGTTGATTTCCCCTTTCATACTTGTTAGCATTTGTCTTACATATTGCGGTGCTCCTATATTGGGTGCATATATATTTATAATTGTTATATCTTCTTCTTGGATTGATCCTTTGATCATTATGTAGTGGCCTTCTTTGTCTCTTTTCACAGCCTTTGTTTTAAAGTCTATTTTATCGGATATGAGTATTGCCACTCCTGCTTTCTTTTGGTCTCTATTTGCGTGGTATATCTTTTTCCAGCCCTTCACTTTCAGTCTGTATGTGTCCCTTGTTTTGAGGTGGGTCTCTTGTAAGCAGCATATAGAGGGGTCTTGTTTTTGTATCCATTTGGCCAGTCTTTGCCTTTTGGTTGGGGCGTTCAACCCATTTACGTTTAAGGTAATTATTGATAAGTATGATCCAGTTACCATTTACTTTATTGTTTGGGGTTCGGGTTTATACACCCTTTTCGTGTTTCCTGTCTAGAGAAGATCCTTTAGAATTTGTTGGAGAGCTGGTTTGGTGGTGCTGAATTCTCTCAGCTTTTGCTTGTCTGTAAAGCTTTTGATTTCTCCTTCGTATTTGAATGAGATCCTTGCTGGGTACAGTAATCTGGGCTGTAGGTTATTGTCTTTCATCACTTTAAGTATGTCTTGCCATTCCCTCCTGGCCTGAAGAGTTTCTATTGAAAGATCAGCTGTTATCCTTATGGGAATCCCCTTGTGTGTTATTTGTTGTTTTTCCCTTGCTGCTTTTAATATTTGTTCTTTGTGTTTGATCTTTGTTAATTTGATTAATATGTGTCTTGGGGTGTTTCGCCTTGGGTTTATCCTATTTGGAACTCTGTGTGTTTCTTGGACTTGGGTGATTATTTCCTTCCCCATTTTAGGGAAGTTTTCAACTATTATCTCCTCAAGGATTTTCTCGTGATCTTTCTTTCTGTCTTCTTCTTCTGGGACTCCTATAATTCGAATGTTGAGCGTTTCATATTGTCCTGGAGGTCTCTGAGATTGTCCTCATTTCTTTTAATTCGTTTTTCTTGTTTCCTCTCTGATTCATTTATTTCTACCATTCTATCTTCTATTTCACTAATCCTATCTTCTGCCTCCGTTATTCTACTATTTGTTGCCTCCAGAGTGTTTCTGATCTCATTTATTGCGTTATTCATTATATTTTGACTCTTTTTTATTTCTTCTAGGTCCTTGTTAAACCTTTCTTGCATCTTCTCAATCCTTGTCTCTAGGCTATTTATCTGTGATTCCATTTTGATTTCAAGATTTTGGATCGTTTTCACTATCAATATTCGGAATTCCTTCTCAGGTAGATTCCCTACTTCTTCCTCTTTTGTTTGGTTTGGTGGGCAACTCTCCTGTTCCTTTACCTGCTGAGTATTCCTCTGTCTCTTCATCTTGGTTATATTGCTGCGTTTGGGGTGGCCTTTTTATATTCTGGTAATTTGTGGAGTTCCCTTTATTATGGAGCTTCCTCACTGTGGGTGGGGTTCTATCAGTGGCTTGTCAAGGTTTCCTGGTTAGGGAGGCTTGTGTTGGAGTTCTGGTGGGTGGAGCTGGGTTTCTTCTCTCTGGAGTGCAGTGGAGTGACCAGTAATGGGTTATGAGACATCAAAGGTTTTGGAATAATTTTGAGCTGCCTGTATATTGAAGCTCAGGAGAGTGTTCCTGTGTTGCTGGAGAATTTGAGTGGTATGTCTTGTTTTGGAACTTGTTGGCCCTTGGGTGGAGCTCGGTTTCAGTGTAGGTATGAAGGCATTTGATGAGCTCCTATTGCTTAATGTTCCCTGAATTCAAGAGTTCTCTAATGTTTTCAGGCTTTGGATTTAAGCCTCCTGCTTCTGGTTTTCAGTTTTATTTTTACAGTAGCCTCTAGACTTCTCCATCTATACAGCACTGATGATAAAACATCTAGGTTAAAGATGAAAAGTTTCTCTGCATTGAGGGACACTCAAAGAGGTTCACTGAGTTACAAGGAGAAGAGAAGATGGAGGGGGTAGTTAGAGGTGACTGGAATGAGATGCGGTGAGATCAAAAGAGGAGAGAGCAAGCTAGCCAGTAGTCAGTTCCTAATGTGCGCTCTATAGTCTGGACCGCTCAGAGGTATTTACGGAGTTATACAGGGAAGAGGAGAGGGAGGAAGTAGACAGAGGTGACCAGGAGGATAAGAGAGAGGAATGAGAAGGAGAGAGACAAATCCTGCCAGTAACCAGTTCCTTAGGTGTTCTCCACCATCTGGAACACACAGAGATTCACAGAGTTGGATAGAGAAGAGATGGGGGAGAAAAGAGACAGAGGCCACCTGGTGGAGAAAAAGGAGAGTCCAAAGGAGAAGAAAGTGGTCAAGCCAGTAATCTCCCTCTCAGGTAAACTTGGGTAGTGAAGTTTGGGTTTTTAAAAGTACAAAATTGACAACAAAAACCCTAAGAGCAAAGATTAAAAATCTAGAGTATAGGTTGGATTTTCAAAAATACAATATTAAAGAAAAGAAGCAGAAGGAAAAAGGAGGAAAGAAAGAAAAAAAAAAACAAGAATTATTAAAAAACAAAAAAACAAAACAAAACAAAACAAAACAACCAAAAAACAAAAAACCAACAACCATCCAAAGGCTATATATTGTGTTTGCATAAAAAAAAAAAAAAAAAAACTTTTTTTAAAAATAGTAATAGTAGGTTATAGTAATAAAAATTAGAGGAGAAATGACTTAACAATTAAAAAAAAAGTTAGAAAAAAAAGAAAAAAGAAAAAAAAAAGGAATGATTTTAAAAATAGTAAAAATATATCTGGCCCTTCTCTGATGTTTTGGGCCGTGTGGGATCACTTCCAAGGTGGTTCCCTCTGTTTAACTTCTTCCGTTTGCTGGTTTTTCAGGCTCACTAGTTCAGTCGCGCTGTGGGGAGGGGAGATGCTGCAAACAAATAGCACTGTCGTGTGCACACAGTGTCTCCACCCCGCTTGACCTGTCCCTTCTCGCGGCGCACAAACCACTCCGGCTCTACGATGCTCAGCCAGGAACCGTCTGGGGCCGGCCCTAGGCTGCGTGCACTTCCCTGGTCCAAGCCGCTCAGGTTCGGCACTCAGGCAGCCCTCAGAGGCACAGATTTGGCTGGGACTGTGCTTTGTGCCCTTCCCAGGTCCGAGTAGCTCAGGAGTTTGGCGAGCGCGATCGCCGCGGCTTGTCACCTTTTCTGCCGCTGCTGCTCAGCTTTCTGGGTGGACCGCTGGCGTCCCCCGTGGGGCAGATTGTGACTGTCCAGCACCCCCAGAAGTCTTAGCAAAGAAGCCTGCTTGCAGTTAGGTAAGTAAAGTCTCTCCGGGTCTGCAATTGCCCCTTTCCAGCCCTTACGGCTCTGGCTGCCTGTCCCCGGCGGGGGATGGTCTGCAGCCGGCTTTTTCCGTTCCGTCCTTTGTTCTGTGCTCGGTCCTGGTGGTGTCTTATGTTCGAGTTTTTTGCATGGTAGCTATCCCACAGTCTGGTTTGCTAGCCCAAGTCAGATCGTTCTGGTTGTGCGTGGGGCGTTCCTGCCCGATTCTTACAAAGCACTGCAGCCCGCGCCTCCCGCGCGTCCCTGCCCTGCCCCCACTTCCCAATGGCGGATGCAGGCGTCTGTGCTGCTTTTCCACTGGGGGAGTTACTGTTGGGCTTGTAATCTCTTGGTTTTAATTATTTCTTTATTTTTCCTTCCTGTTATGTTGCCCTCTGTGTTTCCAAGGCTCTCCACAGACTCGGCAGGGAGAGTGTCTCCTGGTGTTTGGAAACCTCTCTTCTTAAAATTCCCTTCCCAGGACGGGCTTCCCTTCCCGGGACGGAGCTCCCTCCCCACCTCCTTTGTCTCCTTTTTCGTCTTTTATATTTTTTCCTACCTGTTTTTGAAGACAATGGTCTGCTTTTCTGGTTGCCTGATGTCCTCTGCCAGCCTACAGAAGTTGTTTTGTGGAGTTTGCCCAGCGTTGAAATGTTCTTTTGAGGAATTTGTGAGGGAGAAAGTGGTCTTCCCGTCCTATTCCTCTGCCATCTTTATGCTCCTCCTTGACTTCCTACTTTTGCATTCCAGTCCCCTATAATGAAAAGAACACCTTTTTTGGGTGTTAGTTCTAAAAGGTCTTGTAGGTCTTCATAAAACCATTCAACTTCAGCTTCTTCAGTGTTACTGGTTGGGGCATAGACTTGGATTACTGTGATACTGAATGGTTTGCCTTGGAGACGAACAGAGATCATTCTGTCGTTTTTGAGATTGCATCCAAGTACTGCATTTTGGACTCTTTTGTTGACCATGATGGCTACTCCATTTCTTCTGAGGGATTCCTGCCCACAGTAGTAGATATAATAGTTATCTGAGTTAAATTCACCCATTCCAGTCCATTTTAGTTCGCTGATTCCTAGAATGTTGACGTTCACTCTTGCCATCTCCTATTTGAACACTTCCAATTTGCCTTGATTCATGGACCTGACATTCCACGTTCCTATGCAATATTGCTCTTTACAGCATCGGACCTTGCTTCTGTCACCAGTCACATCCACAGCTGGGTATTGTTTTTGCTTTGGCTCCATCCCTTCATTCTTTCTGGAGTTATTTCTCCACTGATCTCCAGTAGCATATTGGGCACCTACCAACCTGGGGAGTTCCTCTTTCAGTATCCTATCATTTTCTCTTTTCATACTGTTCATGGGGTTCTCAAGGCAAGAACCCTGAAGTGGTTTGCCGTTCCCTTCTCCAGTGGACCACATTCTGTCAGACCAACCCACCATGACCCGTGGAAGACTTTAATCAAAGCTGTTTTAATATTGCAATAGTGGAGGGAAACGTGCACAACTCAAATACAACAACATCAGCTGGGGGCTGTAGCCAACAAGGAGAGGAGACATCAACGGGCAGGGGCGGGGAACTCCTGCTAAACTGGTCCAATAGGATTTTTGCTAAAGGCAAGCCAAGAACATCAACAGTGAGGGATAAAGAACTCGGTCAGATACTGAGTGGGAGGGATTCTCTCTAAGCTGATTTGGCAAGATTCTTGCTGAAACCGGACTCAGCAAGGATGGACGTGCAAGGTCAAGTATGAGGCCTGGTTTATTTACACTCCTCACAACAGTGTAACTAAAGTTTAATCAGGGACTTCCCTGGCGGTCCAGTGGTTAAGACCCTGGACTCCATGCTTCTACAGCATGAAGCACCAGTTGGATTCCTGGTCCAGGAACTAAGATCCAGCAGGTCACAAGGCACAGACAAAAAAAAAAAGGAATTAAAGTTTGAGCAGGAAGTCTTTATCTTTGTGAGTCTTTGTGAGTGTCTTTGTGAATCTTTTGTCACAGACTCAATAGAAGCAAGTTATTCTCCCAGTAAGAGAAGTTCAGAACATTACCTCTAATCTGAAGCCCACTGAAAGTACATTGCAATTATTTCTAGAATGCTCTGGGATGTGTCAACAAAACCATATATTCAGTTATACCACACAGACACACATACACATTTGCAGTTTCAAAATGCCCAATAGCACTTTTAGTGATGGAAATATTTTATATCTATACTGCCCAATACAATAACCATTAGCCACTTAATGGGTTTTGACCATTTAAAATGTGACTAGTATGGCTGAGGAATTTAATTTAGAATTTCATTTTAATTAATTTAAACTTAAATCGCCAGATGTGATGAGCGATTACTATATTGGACGGTGAGGACTAGAGCCTTAAGAATATATGTGGATGTTTAGGGTATTTTTAAAAATTTTACAAGTACTGCTAATTAGGAGACTACCAAATGACTTTAAAATATTTCCTCCATAAGCTTGTGAATTTCAGCAACTAGATCTGTCAAATATTGACCAAGTCCCACTAAATGTGGAGGCAATGAGATCTGATGATCTCATGGGAGTGAAGCACTGATAGGAAGAGCAGGGATGCTGGAGTTAGGCCCAGTTTCAAACTCCAGCTCCTGCATTAACTGTAACCCTACAGACATGTGACGTCACCTTTCTCAGCCTGTTTCCTTATCTGTAAAACGCATATATTACTATCTACTTCACTGAGGTATTTTGAAGATCAAATGCAATAAGGCATTGAGTAACCTGTTTAGAATATGTAATCGAGCTCAATAAGTTGTATTAATAGTTCTGTTAACTGTAAAATGACAAGAAGAAAAAAGTTTCCTACCAGTCCAGAAAATTATGCAAATGCCTATGTACGATTTGCCTGAGTACAACTTGAAATCCACAAAAACATCTGGCATGGTTTGGGGTAAATCCCATACACGTATATTATTTGTATGTATATATATATATATATCCATTTGAGTGTGTGTTGAATGTAACCCCTTTTTAATGGGATGGGAAGGTCTCCCATCGCCAGTGAAGATCTGCATACACACAGGTGTCTTACCGAGTGGAGCAGGCAGGATGATAACTTGCCAACACTGACATGCTTCTAGATCTGTTGCCCAGATCTCTTGACCTTTGACAAAGTATATCTGTGGTTTCTTTAGATCAGAGGTGTCAATAGTCATTGCTCCACTCAACTCAGATTCAGTCACGTTGCAAGAACATTGGCTTCCGTTTGGATGGTTTATGACTGGAGGTTGCAGAATTCGGTGAACAGTCTGGTTCATAATACCGTAGTAGAACATCTGAGATCCAGAACCAAAAACTTCTGTCCAATATAGGCGACTATTGGGGGGAAAAAGATCCTCCAATTTAATCAGTTAAACCTACCATCACACATATCACTTTCTAATGAAGAGAAATCATTTCTAATGACTGTGGGAACAAATGCCACCTTTAGAGAGGCCATGTCTCAGTGCTCAAAAACTTTCTGATGGAAAAGGTCACATGAAGTCCAGTATGTAGCATTTTCCAACAATTTCTCAATAAATGTGTTTCCAACAAAAGCCTTGGACTATAATGACCTTGTAAGTGTGTGTTAGTCACTCATTTGTGTCCGACTCTTTGTGGCCCCATGGACTGTAGCCCATCATGACGACTCCTCCATCCATGGAATTCTCCAGGCAACAATACTGCAGTGAATAGCCATTCCCTTGTCCAGGGCATCTTCCCAACCCAGGGATCAAACCCGTGTCTCCTGAATTGCAGGCGAATTCTCTACCGTCTGAGTCACCAGGGAAGCCTTCATGATCTTAGGTATTGTATTAAATGGCTCATTAAAGGCTCTAAATATGAAACACACTTGCCTACTTTCCATCAACACCATCGCCATTCCTCTCTTCTTAAGTTTGTTTCTACTTAATACAAGTCACCAATCTAGTTTCAAGATAGACTGTAACCATGCTAATGGCACAAACACAAGCAGCCTGAAAAACTTCCCTTCAGGTCTGAATGGAGGTCTTACAATTCATCTAATGAATGAATGAATGAATTAAAGACAAATGAGCCCAGAATATCATTTACTGTGCAAAACAAACTGCCTATCTCCTGCTCATTTCCCACCACTGTCTCAATCCCCTTCCTGTCCTTACCAACTGGGGGTATTTATTAAATTCACTGGATTAAAAATACACTTCAGTTTCCTGCTGGTAATTAATCTAACTTTAGGTTAAAGGAGTTCTCAGTATGGATGAATTTTATATATTGGTGGTTATGGGCTCATTATTCACACATAGAATTACTTACTGTAAGTTAACATCAAGAGCATTAAGCATCTTATTGTCCCATCACTGACTCTGATATTAAACCAAAGATATCACATTAAATATGCTTATATCTATTTCATCACAATAGAAACAGATATACTTCACATACCTTAAAAAAGGATACACAGAAAAAGAAGTTATTGTTGAATTTCTGTTGCAAACTTTCAGCTTCCTGGGATATTTCACCTTGTTTTCAAGATCCATATCAAATATTTGCATTCCGCTTTGTGATTCTTTCAGCACAAAGTAGAGGTGCCTTGAAATCCAGTCAATTGTAATAAATGTGATATCAAAAACCAGTGCATCTCTGAAAATCTTAACAACAGGTAGAAAGCACAATCAAGAAGATAGTGGTCGTTTTTCTCAAATCTGATGACTTTTTAAAAACATTCGGATTACTTATTAACTGCACTTCTCTTTTGTGATATCAAACCTTGATAACTCTGGATTGTGTACCATTGTAACATGGGACCTCTTTTCACACGCAGTTAATTTCAATCACCATAGTTTCAACTGTAATCCATAGACAGTGCTACAAATCTACATTTTCAGGCAAGACAGCTCATTGAGTCACTGATTCAAATACCGAACTACCTACTGAAAATCTCCAAATGAAAGATCCCAGAAACAGAATGCATCACTCCACCCCCAAATCTCCTTTTCTCCTGCATTTGATATTATTATGGATTTCCAACACTCACCTGAGGAACAATCTTGACAATTGTCATTCACCCTTGACTTCCTCCCATTACTACCCGTAGTGAATTAGTCCTATTTTAAATATCTTCCAAGTTTATCCTCTCCTCTTTCACTCACTGTCTCTCGTTTCCTGCTTAACATTTCCCATCTGGATTTCTGTGATAGCCTCCTGACTGCCTCCGACTTAACCTTCTCTAAGGTTATTCAGACAGGTAACAGAGAGGTCTTCCTGAAACACTAGTTGATTGCATTAATAATCAACTAAATGTCTTGAATGGCTTAATGTTGGCTTTTAAATTGACATTCAACTCCTTAGCACAGTAAAGAAGGCCCACTCCATTCAGGGCCCTGCCCACCTCTTCAGCTTTAACACCTGCCTTTCACTCTGCCCCCTCACCTCCATCTCCATTCCAAGTTCCTTCTACTTGCTGTTGTGTAGTCACCAAATCATGTTCAATTCTTTTGACACCCCAAGGACTATAGCCAGGCTCCTCTGTCTGTGGGATTTCTCAGGCAAGAATACAGGAGTGGGTTGCCATTTCCTTCTCCAGGGGATCTTCCCAACCCAGGGATCAAACCCACGTTTCCTGCATTGCAGGCGGATTCTTTACTGCTGAGCCACCAGGGAAGACCTCCTTCTATTTACAGCTCCCCAAACAGGCTGTGACTCTCTGGTTTCCCAGACTTTGCTGATCTCTCAGCCATGCCCCACTTTCACCTGGTTCATCATCTTTGTACCCAAGATGTCTCTCCACTCTACCACTATCACCGCCATTCCACCCTGGGTTAAGTATCCGTTCTCTGCAGTCCCATTGCATCCTGCCCTCGGCACAGCACTTACAGTCTTCTGCCTATCCCCTCCACTAGCTAAATTCAGTGAATGCCTACCACATGCCAGGCATTGTGCTGAGTGCCTTCCAAGGCTTAGCTCATTCATCTTCACCCTAAGATGAGGGACTATGCAACCACAGCGGTTAAAGAAATTGCTGACGGTCACAGATCTAGCGTGTAATAGAGTCAGAATTAAACTCTAGCTTATCAGAGTTCAAAGCTCACCCTCTTAACCACTATGCAACCCTGTCTTCCTTATTTTAGACTAATACAAGACTGGATTTGTTCAAAGACAGTGACTTTTTTTTTTTTTTTTTACCTCTATCTCAGGTAACGCAGTGCCTTAAACCCACTGTTTGCTAAATTAAGCCTGAATCACATTTCCCCCAAATCTAACCTGAATTCATTTGGAACTAAGTAACTGTACAACACCTGTCTTTTTCAGCCATTCTAATCTTAATGTCTCAACCACTGGCCAGTCATTTTAATCACAGGCCTGTGTGATAGGCAAATATTCCACTTTCGTTTAAAGGAATTACATGGCAAAATACCTTAGTGCTAGACCGGTTGTCCATTCTGAGGAGGAAGAGGGAGTCTCTCTGAGCACAGTACCCCACTGCATCATCAGCTGTGTAGCCCATGGCAGCGACATCGCCTTCTGCCGAAAACGTCCACGCGACCTGATTTCGATCCATATCTAACAAAGTTATCTTGTTGTCAACGAGAGTTATGAGGTATGGAATTGGGTTAATTTCTAAAAACAAAACCCATAGATAATATGTATGAGAAAAAGAACTTTAGCAAAACCCCTTGATTCAGTATCAGATCATTTTGAAACCCATGAGTCTCTGGGCTCATGGACTACACCTCTACCTGTCTCAAAAGAGACTGCCCAGACACTCTAAGCCTGGGTTTATATAAGCAGGTTAGGTGATGATAAAAATTGATTACTTTGACTTTAATTTCAGCTCAGAGATAGTACTTGGGTATCCCTGAGAATACTAAGGGTCAAAATGTTTTTAAATCACTAGAGAGAGAGTGAAGTGACAGTCGCTCAGTCATGCCCAACTCTTTGCGACCCCATGGACTGTCCATGGAATTCTCCAGGCCAGAATACTGGAGTGGGTAGCCGTTCCCTTCTCCAGGCAATATTCCCAACCCTAGGGATCAAACCCAGGTCTCCCACATTGCAGGCAGACTTTTACCAGCTCAGCCACAAGGGAAGCCCAAAAACACTGGAATGGGTAGCCTATCCCTTCTCCACGGGATCCTCCCAACCCAGGAATCAAACCAGGGTCTCCTGTAATGCAGGCAGATTCTTTACCAACTGAGCTATCAAGGAAGTTCCTGAATATTAAATCACTAATTGTTATTAATATTTGATAATCAAATCAAATTTATATTATACAAACTTAATATAATATTAATATTTCTATAAAACCGATATAATATTAATATTTTATAATTAAATCACTAACTGTAATTAACATTTGTACAGGTTTCAGATCATAAATACCTGATGTTTTGGACTTTACTATCTCAGAAAATGGTCCAGGTCCTTTGGATGTGAAGACTCGAACCTAAAGAAAGAAAAGGACGTAAAGAAGTGCTTTCAGAAGTGTCCTGAGTGATAAGTGCTGAGACTGATAAATTATTGAATGCTTCATTTCAGAGTTATGAGATACATTATGAATAGTTTCAGTTAGTCACATCTAAGTATACAGCAATAAATTATGGGGAAAAATGTTGCCCTAAACTACTATTGCTAGGGCTTGTTTTGTCCAGAAAAGTACAAAGTAATGGCACAAATCCCTCTTGCAAAAGATCTAATGTTTTTAAAAAAAGGTCTTTAGCTATTTCCAAAATTAAGTTACATGGAATATTTAACAGAAACAAAACTATATCGATTATGGTAAACTTCCACTTATCATGAAATCCACATGAAGTTTCAAATAACTAAATTTACTGTACTTTTTAAAAAGGAAATTTATACAAAGAAAATAGTAATTAACCCTTATATTTGAAAATGAATAGTCTGTTTCAAACCACTTTTACATAGATTATCTCCACAGCTACTGAGAGCAGAAACTGGACAAAGATCATCATTAGGGTGTCCAGCCAAAAGGACACATGTAGGGCCTGGCATGAGAACTAAGTCTTCCGAGGTCTGTATGCTTTTCTTCCCACTGTGCCACACTGCATTCCAATAGCAACATTTTAAAACAATTTTTATTAAATATCTTTTATTATATAATCATTATTTCCACTTCCAAACCTTGCCTGTGTACTATAGCCTACAAGAAAATTGCCATCCATAATGATGACCTTGAAAAACAGATCCTCAAGTGTTCTCTCAGTCAACAAAATATTGGTTCATTTTTATTATACTTCTATTAAATCAATTCTACTGTATTCTATTTATTACTATCTGTCTCTGGTGTGTGTGTGTATGTCTGTGTGTAACATGGTGCATACATATATACACATATATTTCATATATATCAAGCAGTCTTTACTTTTGCACTGGACTATTCAAGTAAAACTCATGCCTTTGCATGTGTGTCACTTTGCAAAGTTCTGTGCTGACTGAGATTTGAACCACTATAACCATATAGGCTCAGCAGTATAGAATCTGCCTGCCAGTGCAGGAGACATGGGAAGAGCCCCTGGAGGAGGAAATGGCAAGCCATTCCAATATTCTTGCCTGGGATATCCCATGGACAGAGAAGCCTGGTGAGATACAGTTCACAGGGTCACAAGCGAGTCGGACACAACCGTGAGACTAAACAACATCAACAAACCATAGAGGCAAGCACACCTAACCAGTATATTTGTTTGATTGGCACACACATAATTCTTAACAAATAGGAATGTGTATTACCTTTCACTTTTATGTATAATTTTTATTAGTATATGTTAACCTAATATATTATAAAAATAATTGTTGAATTAAAATTTTACAAAAATAAAATAGATCTTCTGGAAACCACAAATCTTTAAAACTCTCCCCAAAACCATATGTTTCCCGAAAAGGATGGAAAATAACTCTAAATGTGCACAGCCTTGTCACTAGCCTGATATATAATGAAGATGTAAAAATCATCAAGCCATCTACCATAAGGGGAAAGCTTTGTCATACTAAATTTAAAATGCCCAAACAAGTGGCAGTAGCTTTTTCCTTTTGACTTCTACTCTCTTTCACTTTCTTCTCTCTCAGCAGCCAGGTGAAAAACGTGAGATGTCAACTACTTAGACCCTCAGCTTTTATTTCCTTCGATAACTGGAAGTAAGGGCATCCCCACTTGTTGGATGCCTCCCAGCATTTGATGTGATATGATGGAAAGGATTCTAGAAGCCAGGCCAAACAGCACACTACTTCCCAACCACACAGCTTTGGTACCTCACCGATGCTCCCAGGGACATGGCTTTTTCTTCACAATGTGAAGATCAAATGAGATAATCAATATAAAAGCACCTACCATGATACATGGCCTTTAGTGATGGGGCCAAAACTAATGATTTGTTCTGAATCTGGAAGCAAGAAAGTGTCAAGATGTCCTTTATCCTAGCTGTACCCTCTCCCTGCTGTATATTTGGTGCCCACTTGACCTCTGTGATTACAGCATACATCAGATTATTAACAGAGCAGACTTCTTAACCAGGTCCTTTAATCCCCTGTCTACACTAAGACCCCCGTATCCCCATTTTCACTCTCATACCTGGAAGGCAACACTGTACCCGGGACTCACGCCCTCAAGTTGAAAAGACATCACTGAGGGAGTGACATTGACAGCAAGCCAGTCTTCAACTGTTCTGCTTGTGTCATTTTGGTTGGATATTTGGTAGAAAATTTCAAATCTTGTTAACACACCATTTTCATGCTGAGGCTTATTCCACCTAAACTCCACCACAACTTCATTCTTGTTACGGTGTTTTTCACTTGCTAATATAAATATTCTGGGATTCTCTGGTGCTGATGGAACTGAAAAGCAGAGACACAGGGCAGAAAAGAATATTAGGTCGACTTCTATCACTCACAATGAGGGTACAGAGCAACGTAGTAATAAATATTTCTCATTCCAGTTAAGGTGTATCTATCTTGTCCTTAAAGATCTTCTGGAGAGAATATGCCATCGATTTCTTCAGGAACCTATCCTGATATTTCTGCTAGTTTTCCTTTTCTCCAGCCCAAATCCTGCTTACTACTATTGAGGCTATCTTTCTAGTCTGTGTTTGTATACATGGAAGCTGGCTAGTTCTCCTTATAAAATACAGTATTTACTCTCATTCTGGAGGCGGAAATGGCAGTCACCACTGGAAGGAAGACACTGTCTCTATCTAGATTTTAGCCAGTTCAGGGTATAAAATAAAGCATATCCAGGGTCCGGGTCATCTCATCTAGAACCCTCTCTGAGAGTATGGCTTGACTGTTGCCATCTATTCTAGAGCCAAACCAAGCAACTGAGCCTCTCACAGTCCTTTAATTAATTTCTCTCTCTGTGTGCATGTCAATCAAGAGAAGCTCTTCCGCCTGTTTTCCAAGTCGTGCCATCCAAGACGTCCCTCTTCTTTCTCAGGATTCCCCCACAAGGTCTTCTCCTGGTCTGTCACTCCAATCCTATCACTCCTTAATGTTCAGCCCTCACATCATTATCCAATCCCCAGGCTGGATATCCAACCCCCAGGCTTCTTACATTGTACGTACATGGGATAAACCTCTTCTTGCTTCATCCCTTAGAGCCCAGCTAAAGTTTCCACTCCCCGAAGGAAGGCTTTCCCTGGTCGCACCAGTCCCCAATCATGGCCCTCTCTTAAGAATGCTTCACCTGATAGAGGCGAAGCTTTCACGGCTTGTTTATTCACTCTGTGCTATTGCTAGTCAACCGTCACTGTCTCATTTCTATTATTATTAGCACTTTCTGTGTTTTTCTGTCTGTATTTTTTAAACTTTTCCCCCCAGCTTTATTAAGATATAATTGATATACGGGCTTCCCTGGTGGCTCAGACGGTAAAGAATCTCCTGCAATACAGGAGACCCAGATTCAATCCCTGAGTCAGGAAAATGCCCTGGAGAAGGGAATGGCACCCGCTGCAGTATTCTTGCCTGGAGAATTACATGGACAGAAGAGCCTGGCAGGCTAGAGTCCATGGGGTTGCAAAGAGTTATATACTACTGAGTGACTAATGCTTTCAATAGACATATAACGTTTAGGTTTAAGGTGTACAGTGTGATGGTGTGATACACACATATATATTGCAAAATGATTAAGGTCAATTAACACATCAACTTACATAATTATAATTGTTTGATGTGGCGATAATATTTACTATCTACTCCCTTAGCAACTTTCAGGTATATAATACAGTATTGTTGACTACAGTTACCATGATGTACATTGATCCCCAGAACTCATAACTGTTTTATGAGCTTCATCAGAGAAAGAGAGAAAGCACCTTTTCTTGATCCTTATTAAATCCCCCCAAATCTAGGAGAGGACTGGCACACAGTAAGTGCTTAATAAATATTTGTCAATTTGAATAATTTCCAACTATATTATAAATTTCCCCCGAGGCAAGTGCCAAATCGTATCATCCTTCCTTACTGCTGAGTACTGAAGATCCCTTGCTCTCAGTGCATCCCCTGATGGGTGCAGTCAAGTCCGTTTCCACAGAAGAATTCTACCAAAGCTAACATCCCAAGACAATCTCAAAGAGTGCACACCTGGATCCAAACGCTAACTGCTCCAGAACCTGCCCAGGTTCCACTATGTTCCTGTTATGAGACTCACGAATAAATACTGCTGATAAAATCTTAACAGTTAAAAAAATGCAATGGCAAATGGATTTCTATGTTTATTGAGCTCTTACTGCCTGCCAGGTCCCATGCTGGGAAGTTTATATAAATTAAATTAACATGACATGATCATTTGCCAATGTTTACAAAAATAACTGAGTGGAGATTTGAAGAAACTAGAGTGAAAAGTTCAGAGTAAGCCCCAGCCCCGCCACTTACTAACTGTCCTACATGGGGCAACTCCTAGGCTTAACATAACATAATAACCTGCTAAGAGATTGTTATCTCTTAGCATAACGGAGATAATAACACCTGTTCTACCTACAGCAGAGCTAGGTAAGGATCAAATAAATGATACAATGATGTTTCTGACACGATATGGATGTAATAAATGTTTAATAAAGAAATAATACATATAAATGTACTTTGTACATTTTTAAGTGATATACACATGTAAAGGTGTGGCTAATTTTCTTTTTAAAAATATATTCCAAAGAAAAACATTTTTTTTAAAGTTTAGACATCCGTTGTTCACCTACAGAAGATTCTGAGTTACCATCTGTAAGAACACTTCCTGGTAAACCTGCCTTCCAGGAAATTTTTACGTTCTTAAATCCCCTTTATCCTTATGAAGCATTTCACAAATAACCTGAAACATATTTCTGCATTATATATATACATCATCACAGTCAAGTGAAACAGTCTTTAAGGAATCTGAAATACTGTTTTGAAATGAATTATGCAGATTTAATTGTGCTATTCTATTCCCCAAAAAGTCACTGAAAGAGTATTGAATCTAAATACATCTACACAAAACTAAATATTATTGTTAAAAATGATTAATTATCCGTTCTAGATCATGGAAAGCGAGATTTTGCCTTTTTTAAAAAGAGATTTTAGCCCCTGTACCTGTTTCGGGTGTTCGGAGCGATAGAGATGTTTTGGGACCCTTTCCCCAGTAGGTATAAGGAATGACAGAAAGATTAAATAAGGCATAGGGCTCCAGCCCTTCCACAGTAAATACAGGTTTAGACTGTTGTTCACTAGCCAGGAACTAAAATATAAGCACAAAATATTATTTTCTTAGGAAGAGAATCATAACATTTTTTTCCAAATTACAATCTTAAAACTTTGGTCCACATGAAAGTTAACCTTGCAGTTTTGGAAATGCTAATGTTGGTAAGTTTCATGTTGTTCCACAACACTAGTGTATGTAACACACGAATGGTTAACACTAACCATAAAGCAATCAGAGACTAGCTGTAAAACAGAATTCTCAGGAATAATCTTTATAACCAAATGCTACAGGAACAGTGAGGGAGATGGACTCAGCTAAGTAAGGAAAGTACAAATCAGTATAGGCAGGCCTGATGAAGATGGTACAGTCTGTTTGAAAACTAGAAGTTACTAGAACCAATGCCATACCTTAGAATGAGCACTAAATTCCACACTGTAGAAAATTACGCCCCAATCCACTGCTGGGGGAGCATTCCAGAGGATGTGAAATCTCGAAGCATTTCCTTCAATCATAAATGAAGACTCTAGAATGGCATCTGGAATAACCTTAGGGGTAAAGGAAAAGTTCCCTAAGGGATGAAAGAAAGAATAGAGAGAGAAAAAATGGGGATTATCAATTATCGTGGACACATGGAATATTAATAGAAATTGCTGATAATTAGAACCAAAATGAAAATTTTCTTTCCTTTAATATATTCTGAAAATCATCTTTTTCTGACTGTTTCAGGCTGAAAATTTGGGTTAAGAGTTAAAAGGATTGCAAGCAAATCAACAGAAACTACTAAAGCCATCTTTCCCTCTTAAAACATAATTTTAAAGGAAAAAAAAAATAATACCCCAACCTTAAAATTTATTTAACAGAACGTATGGAGAAGAGAGGGTAAGCAGGAATAAAATATCGTACCTGGCAGAGGCTTGAGGGATGTCTGAACAATTGTGAACTGATTAAATTTGGCTGGTTCCAAAACAGAGACGCTGGTCCTCTGACCAATTTCCTGAGCTGTGATAATCCGAAAACCATTGATCCAGAAGAGCCGACCACTGTAGTACATCAGTGCATTCTGGGAAATGTCGGAGGTGCTCCAGGCTGCGAATTCTGTGATGGTGGTATCCCCAGCACTGCTGAAACAGGACGCCAGTTAGCGTGTGTGTCTGGAGTGGGGTAAGGGTTGGTACATTCAAGTAGCGAATTCAAGGGGAGAGAATGTGTGTTTGTTTAGTGTGTGTGTTTGAGAACAAACTTTGAGACAATAATTCTCATTATTCTTAATTCTATGTAAAGTTGACTTTTTGCATTTTTTTCAGGAAGTATTCCTAAAGTAGATTTTCCAGGGCTTTTCTTACGAACGTGATATTGCAATAGCAAGTGTTACACAGATCTTAATAAATCCTCATGATTTTTCGTAACAACCCCACATGGAAGGCACAACCCACTGATTGGTTTCTCCCTCACTGCCTTCCTCTTGTTCCTGGTTAGTCATACTGTTTACTCACCAATCTTTATTCTAAGCTGTTTGATCCTTCACTTTATACTATTCACAACTGTCGGTTGCTTCATTGATACTTACCAATTTCCACAGTTTAGTCCAAATGCTCTGTTTCAGACCAAGGAATTCAAATAAACAGAATGTCATTTAAAATTGCTTTTAAAGTTTTTTCTCAATGATGAGGAATTTTATAATGATTTTTACTTTAAAAATCTGCTTGGTTTACTCCGGTTTTCTAGTACTAATTACTCTGGTTTTCTAGTACTCAATAATAACTATCTCAGTGATTCTTAGCCTTTTGGAGTAGTCATTTCATTAAAAAAAAGAAGCGATTTCTCTAAATCTTTTAAAGTGTTGACATTCCCCTTTATAGAAAAATATGGCACTTAAAATCAAAATAAATAAAAGTTTTGTTTTGAGAGTTTCGTAATACCTCCTTGAGAAAACCAAAATTACCTCAGAGAATCTGGGAGTTGTGAGCCTTATAAAGAAAAACGACATTCACGCGTACTATTCCCATAGTCCTCTTTCTTGTAAAAGATTCTTTATTAATACCTATTCAGATGCGAAGACAGCACCTGGCTTGCCTTTGGGACTTTCACCTTTTCTAATTTTACACTTTCTTGTTTCCACTTCTCATGAGACCTTTCCAGTATATCTCTTGGTGAGATATATAAAACCAAATTCCATGTGGAAGGAAGCTCACCAAGCAGGATGCACTTGACCTGAGAAGGCCGGCACTTCTGGACCATGCACAGGGCTGCTGCAGCCTAGAGCCTACAGATAGGTTCCTGTTAGTCTTGTTCACAAGTGGTTTATTCAGCATTCCCCAAACAGTCTCCAGGACAGAGACTTCCCTGCAGGCTGAGACAGGAAATCCCTTAATTGTCATTGGCTGGGACTGCCTTTCACGTCCAGCTGAAGACTTTTATTCTGTGAATATCTTCTGGGCCGATCCAAAAATTCTTGACATCTGGTGTTCATCACAATTTCAACACAACCTCCTCACTTGCAGGAAGTCAGCACCTCAAACCCTTCAGTCCACAGCAACAGGTAAGTTCAGTTCAGTTCAGTCGCTCAGTCGTGTCCGACTCTTTGCGACCCCATGAATCACAGCACGCCAGGCCTCCCTGTCCATCACCAACTCCCGGACTTCACTCAGACTCGCATCCATCAAGTCGGTGATGCCATCCAGCCATCTCATCCTCTGTCGTCCCCTTCTCCTCCTGCCCCCAATCCCTCCCAGCATCAAAGTCTTCTCCAATGAGTCAACTCTTCTCATGAGGTGGCCAAAGTACTGGAGTTTCAACTTTAGCATCATTCCTTCCAAAGAAATCCCAGGGTTGATCTCCTTCAGAATGGACTGGTTGGATCTCCTTGCAGACCAAGGGACTCTCAAGAGTCTTCTCCAACACCACAGTTCAAAAGCATCAATTCTTCAGTGCTCAGCCTTCTTCACAGTCCAACTCTCACATCCATACATGACCACTGGAAAAATCATAGCCTTGACTAGACGGACCTTAGTTGGCAAAGTGATGTCTCTGCTTTTGAATATGCTATCCAGGTTGGTCATAACTTTTATTCCAAGGAGTAAGTGTCTTTTAATTTCATGGTCACCATCTGCAGTGATTTTGGAGCCCCAAAAAATAAAGTCTGACACTGTTTCCACTGTTTCTCCATCTATTTCCCATGAAGTGATGGGACCGGATGCCATGATCTTCGCTTTCTGAATGTTGAGCTTTAAGCCAGCTTTTTCACTCTCGTCTTTTACTTTCATCAAGAGGCTTTTTAGTTCCTCTTCACTTTCTGCCATAAGGGTAGTGTCAGCTGCATATCTGAGGTTATTGATATTTTTCCCGGCAATCTTGACTCCAGCTTGTGCTTCTTCCAGTCCAGCGTTTCTTATGATGTACTCTGAATAGAAGTTAAATAAGCAGGCTGACAATATACAGACTTGACGTACTCCTTTTCCTATTTGGAACCAGTCTGTTGTTCCATGTCCAGTTCTAACTGTTGCTTCCTGGCCTGCATACAGATTTCTCAAGAGGCAGGTCAGGTGGTCTGGTATTCCCATCTCTTTCAGAATTTTCCCCAGTTTATTGTGATCCACACAGTCAAAGACTTTGGCATAGTAAAAGGCTTTGGCATAGTCAATAAAGCAGAAATAGATGTTTTTATGGAACTCTCTTGCTTTTTCAATGATCCAACGGACGTTGGCAATTTGATCTCTGGTTCTTCTGCCTTTTCTAAAACCAGCTTGAACATCAGGAAGTTCGCGGTTCATGTATTGCTGAAGGCTGGCTTGGAGAATTTTGAGCATTACTTTATTAGCTTGTGAGATGAGTGCAATTGTGCGGTAGTTTGAGCATTCTTTGGCATTGCCTTTCTTTGGGATTGGAATGAAAACTGACCTTTTCTAGTCCTGTGGCCACTGCTGAGTTTTCCAAATTTGCTGGCATATTGAGTGCAGCACTTTCACAGCATCATCTTCCAGGATTTGAAATAGCTCAACTGGAAGTCCATCACCTCCACTAGCTTTGTTCGTAGTGATGCTTTCTAAGGCCCACTTGACTTCACATTCCAAGATGTCTGGCTCTAGATGAGTGATCACACCATCATGATTATCCGGGTTGTGAAGATCCTTTTTGTACAGTTCTTCTGTGTATTCTTGCCATCTCTTCTTAATATCTTCTGCTTCTGTTAGGTCCAGACCATTTCTGTCCTTTATCGTGCCAAAGCTGGATTTAAATCGAAGCTCAACCATAAATGCACTAAAAGGTAACTCCTTCCATGAAGCATGAGATACATATAGAGGTCAGCTGAGGTTACTCTACTGGAGGTTTAGTCATTTATTCAGCAAATGCTGGGTGCCTAGTTCTGTGGTGGCCACTAGGAATACAGTGGTAAATAAGACAAATGAAGTTCCTGCCCTCCTAGAATATGCAGCCTAGTAGAATAGGCAGGTAAGAAGCAAATAACTACATCATTGAATGACACTTTAAATGGAAAGGTAGAATGGGCTGGTCTGGTCAGATAAAGCCTCTCTTAGAGAAAACCATGTTTAAGCTGAGCCACGCAGTCTGAACACAAAGTAACCAAGAGAAGCAGGTTTGGGGACCAGTTTATTCAGAGAGAACAGCAGGGTGTAGGCACCTTTAGAGCAATATACTCAGTTCTGACATGACTGAATATGCCTGAACCTTTACAGCAGATGCAACCTGTTTTAACCTCCAAGACAGATGTGGTGTTATACTGACAATAGATTCATTATTTAATAAACCGAAGGGAATGGTTGCACACAGCAGAGGGAACAGCTTGAACAGCCACTTACAGCTGTCATCAAGTTCCGGGTATGCTGAAAGACAGTAAACAGCTAATCTCACCTCTATTGTTGTTTAGTCACTAAGTCACATCCGACTCTTTGTGACTCCATGGATTGCAGCCTACCAGGCTTCTGTCCATGGGATTTCTCCAGGCAAGAATATTGGAGAGGGTTGCCATTTCCTTCTCCAGGCAATCTTTCTGACCCAGAGATCGAACTTGCGTCTCCTGAATTGGCAGGTGGAGTCTTTACCACTGAGCCACCAGGGAAGCCCAATCTCATCTCTACTGTATCCTAGAATTACACTGTCCAATAAGGTAGGCTACAGGTGACTACTGAGCCCTTAGCTACCAAAATTAAGGAACTGAATTTTTATGTTATTTAATGCTAGTTAACTTAGGTTAGAATTTTAAGCTAATATTTTATTTATACATTATAAATCATATATATGATTTACTAGAAAACTTTTCAAGTATTTTGGAAAAACTTGGGTACATAAATCAACTTTTTCAACTGTAAATTTTATAAAATCTAACTACAGATCAAATATTTCCTATAAAAACTTAGTGTGCAAATTGAGATGTGCTATGTATGTAAAATACACCCAGGCTATTAATTAGAATTAATATGAAAATGCAAATATCTCATTAATAATTTAACTAGGAAGTTTACAATTATGTATGTAGCTCACATTATTTGTATTGGGCAGTGATGATCTACCCTAGAGGTAAGGAACTTGAAATGCTGAAGAAGGAATTTTGGTTTTAAATTAGGGAAAATTCTCTGCTTGTAATATGGTTCTGGAATTCTATCTTTATCTACCACTGTTTTTTTCTGGTGTGATGAAAAGGCAAGACTTACTTGGAGGGTAAAATGCCTGTCATTTGTATAACCTTGTCAAGATCTGTTGCACTCCATTGAGCATACATACAAGGAAAATTAACCTTGAGATAAAGAAATGCATTTTTAAAGGAGAAACTTCCTTCTGTTATCTGCTGAATCCAATAGTATTGATTTTCTGGACACTTGAGAGCAGGACTCTCAAACAACGCCAGTTAGACTGTCCTCTGAGGTGTGCAGATGCATACAGAGAATCATGATCCTTCAGGACACTGTCACTGTGAGCACGGTCTATATCACACAGACAGATTCTTTTGACAATCAGACTGCCAGTACTTCACATTTCTAGGAAAAGGAACAGCCAATTTTCTATGGTTCACAACTGGGAAACTAGCTAGAGCTTTATGTTACAGCTGCTATAAAATAAATGATTAATCAGATTGCTGTGTATACGCTTGTATGCATTTTATATATCTGGGTTCAATTCCTGGGTTGGGAATATCCCCTGGAGAAGGGAATGGCTACCCACTCCAATATTCTTGCCTAAAGAATTCAAGGACAGAGGAGCCTGGCAGGCTACAGTCCATGGGGTCACAAAGAGTTGACCCCATGAGTGACTGAGGATGCATGCACATACGCCTTTATATATATATATACACATATACACTCCATTATATGTTTATATATGTATGCTGCTACTGCTGCTAAGTCGCTTCAGTACTGTCTGACTCTGTGCGACCCCATAGACAGCAGCCCACCAGGCTCCCCCATCCCTGGGATTCTCCAGGCAAGAACACTGGAGTGGGTTGCCATTTCCTTCTCCAATACATGAAAGTGAAAAGTGAAAGTGAAGTCGCTCAGTTGTGTCCGACTCTTCATGATCCCATGGACTACAGCCCACCAGGCGCCTCCATCCATGGGATTTTCCAGGCAAGAGTACTGGAGTGGGGTGCCATTGCCTTCTCCATTATATATGTATACATATTCCTTTTTCATATTCTCTATGATTAAGAATTTTTCCATAAACCAAACAAAAGTATTTTTTAATCTAAAAGTAATCTTGAAATTGTATTCATAGAACATGAACTTTTAGCCGTTATAAGATTAGACTCTTTTGAAAATTTGATGAAATGATGGATGCTCAGCTTCCAAGCACTCATACACATCCTAAAGCCAGCCAAGAACTCCCTAGAGGGTCTAAGAACCCAGCATTAGAAATCTCTGCCCTAGAGCAGGACCTTTTGCTTTACTTTAACCTTTTCCTGACTATCTCCCCAATTTACTGTGTAACAGTCAGCAAATTTATACACATCTCTGCTTCAATGTCCTCTTCTATGAAATAACATGACCTCTAAATTATCCCTCTGACCGCTATTCTCTAATGACTTTTTGTCCTTATTTTAATTTGAGATTTTGGGGGCAGGAGGAAAAGGGGACGACAGAGGATGAGATGGCTGGATGGCATCACCAACTCGATGGACGTGAGTTTGAGTGAGCTCTGGGAGTTGGTGATGGACAGGGATGCCTTGCGTGCTGCCATTCATGAGGTCGCAAAGAGTCGGACATGACTGAGCAACTGAACTGAACTGAACTGTTTCCTTGAAGTTAAAAACTATTGGCTGTTTAAACTAAAAATAGTAATAAACATGGATTTTATGATATAGGTAAAAGTAAAATATATGACAATAAGAGCACAAAGAGTGCTGATGCTAAGTCGCTTCAGTCATGTCTGACTCTGCGACGCCATAGACGGCAGCCCACCAGGCTCCCCCATCCCTGGGATTCTCCAGGCAAGAACACTGGAGTGGGTTGCCATTGCAATAATTGGAAACATATCATTATAAAGTTTTAGAATCATTTATGAAATAAGAACACTTTGAATATGACAATGGTAAGTTGAAGATGTTTACTGTTAAAAGTGCTTCTTTTACCCTCTAAAGCAATCTAAAGAAAATTATAAATACACAATTTAAATGTCATAAGAGGAGATAAAATGGAATACTAAAATAGCACTTTATTCACTGTCAAAAATGCATAAAGTAGAATAGAGGAATAAATGGCTGATGAGACTAATGGAAGTCAAACACCAAGATGGTAGACTTAAATCCAAACATATCAATAAGTAATTATACTAGATGTAAATGAACCAAACACCCCAATTAAAAGGCAGAAACTGTCAGACTGCATAAAAAAGCAAGAACTTATATGCTGTTTACAAGGAACACACTTTAAGGGTAAAGACAAATTGAAAGTAAAGAGATAAAGAGCTGTGCCCTGCAAACTAAGCATAAGAATGCTGCTATGACTTTCTTAATATCCTAATATCACAAATATTAACTTCCAAGGTAAGGAGCAGCGGCTGTGCTTTCCTGGAGCAGCCGTGAAGAGATACCCCATGACCAAGGGAAGAGAAACCCAAGTAATACGATAGGCACTGAGAGCGGGCATCAGAGGGCAACAGATAGAAACCACAACCACAGACAGCTAGTCAATCTGATCACATGGACCACAGCCTTGTCTAACTCAGTGAAACTAAGCCATGCCGTGTGGGGCCACCCACGGCAGACAGGTCATGGTGGAGAGGTCTGACAGAATGTGGTCCACTGGAGAAGGGAATGGCAAACCACTTCAGGATTCTTGCCTTGAGAACCCCATGAACAGTATGAAAAGGCAAAAAGATAGGACACTGAAAGATGGACCCCGTGGGTCGGTAGGTGCCCAATATGCTACTGGAGATCAGTCCAGAAATATCTCCAGAAAGAATGAAGGGATGGGGCCAAAACAAAAACAACACCCAGTTGTGGATGGGACTGGCGATAGAAGCAAGGTTCAATGCTATAAAGAGCAATATTGCATGGGAACCTGGAATGTCAGGTCCATGAATCAAGGCAAATTGGAAGTGGTCAAACAGGAGATGGCAAGAGTGAACATCAACATTCTAGGAAGCAGCGAACTAAGATGGACTAGAATGGGTGAATTTAACTCAGATGACCATTATATCTACTACTGTGGACAGGAATCCCTCAGAAGAAATGGAGTAGCCACCATGGTCAACAAAAGAGTCCAAAATGCAGTACTCAAATGCATCTTTTGGATGCAATCTCAAAAACTACAGAATGATCTCTGTGTTTCCAAGGCAAACCATTCAGTATTACAGTTATCCAAGTCTATGCCCCAACCAGTAATGCTGAAGAAGCTGAAGTTGAACAGTTCTATAAAGACCTACAAAACCTTCTAGAACTAATACCCAAAAAAGATGTCCTTTTCATTATAGGGGACTGGAATGCAAAAGTAGGAAGTCAAGAAACACCTGGAGTAACAGGCAAATTTGGCCTTGGAGTACAGAATGAAGCAGGGCAAAGGCTAATAGAGTTTTGCCAAGAGAATGCACTGGTCATAGCAAACACCCTCTTCCAACAACACAAGAGAAGACTCTACACATGGACATCACCAGATGGTCAACACTGAAATCAGAATGATTATATTCTTTGCAGCCAAAGATGGAGAAGCTCTATACAGTCAGCAAAAACAAGACCGGGAGCTGACTGTGGCTCAGATCATGAACTCCTTACTGCCAAATTTAGACTGAAATTGAAGAAAGTGGAGAAAACCACTAGACCATTCAGGTATGACCTAAATCAAATCCCTTATGATTATACAGTGGAAGTGAGAAATAGATTTAAGGGACTAGATCTGATAGACAGAGTGTCTGATGAACTATGGACGGAGGTTCATGACATTGTATAGGAGACAGGAATCAAGACCATCCTGAAGAAAAAGAAATGCAAAAAAGCAAAATGTCTGTCTAAGGAGGCCTTGCAAATAGCTGTGAAATGAAGGGAAGTGAAAAGCAAAAGGGAAAAGGAAAGATATACCCATTTGAATGCAGAGTTCCAAAGAATAACAAGCAGAGATAAGAAAGCCTTCCTCAGAGATCAATGCAAAGAAATAGAGGAAAACAACAGAATGGGAAAGACTAGAGATCTCTTTAAGAAAATTAGAGCTACCAAGGGAACATTTTGTGCAAAGATGGGCTCAATAAAGGACAGAAATGGTAGGGACCTAACAGAAGCAGAAGATATTAAGAAGAGGTGGCAAGAATACACAGAAGAACTGAACAAAAACGATCTTCATGACCAAGATAATTACGATGGTGTGATCACTCACCTAGAGCCAGACATCCTGGAATGTGAAGTCAAGTGGGCCTGAGAAAGCATCACTACAAACAAAGCTAGTGGAGCTGATGGAATTCTGGTAGAACTATTTCAAATCCTGAAAGATGATGCTGTGAAAGTGCCGCACTCAATATGCCGGCAAGTTTGGAAAACTCAGCAGTGGCCACAGGCCTAGAAAAGGTCAGTTTTCATTCCAATCCCAGAGAAAGCGATGTCAAAGAATGCTCAGACTACCACACAATTGCACTCATCTCACACACTAGTATAGTAATGCTCAAAATTCTCCAAGCCAGGTTTCAGCAATACGTGAACTGTAAACTTCCAGATGTTCAACCTGGTTTTAGAAAAGGCAGAGGAACCAGAGATCAAATTGCCAACATCTGCTGGATCATGGTAAAAGCAAGAGAGTTCCAGAAAAACATCTATTTCTGCTTTATTGGCTATGCCAAAGTCTTTGACTGTGTGGATCACAATAAACTGTGGAAAATTCTGAAAGGGATGGGAATATCAGAACACCTGACCTGCCTCCTGAGAAATCTGTATGCAGGCCAGGAAGCAACAGTTAGAACTGGACATGGAACAACAGACTGGTTCCAAATAGGAAAAGGAGTACGTCAAGTCTGTATATTGTCACCCTACTTATTTAACTTATATGCAGAGTACATCATGAGAAATGCTGGGCTAGAGGAAGCACAAGCTGGAATCAAGATTGTTGGGAGAAATATCAATAACCTCAGATATGCAGATGACAAGTGTCATATGCAGATGACACCCTTATGGCAGAAAGTGAAGAGGAACTAAAGAGCCTCTTCATGAAAGTGAGAGAGGAGAGTGAAAAAGTTGGCTTAAAGCTCAACATTCAGAAAACTAAAGTCATGGCATCCGGTCCCATCACTTCATGGGAAATAGATGGGGAAACAGTGAAAACAGTTGCTGACTTTATTTTTCTGGGCTCCAAAATCACTGCAGATAGTGATTGCAGCCATGAAATTAAAAAACACTTGCTCCTTGGAAGGAAAGTTATGACCAACCTGGATAGCATATTAAAAAGCAGAGACATTACTTTGCCAACAAAGGTCCATCTAGTCAAAGCTATGGTTTTTCCTGTGGTCATGTATGGATGTGAGAGTTGGAATATAAAGAGGGCTGAGCAGAGAAAAATTGATGCTTTTCAACTGTGGTGTTGGAGAAGACTGTTGAGAGACCCTTGGACTGCAAGGAGATCCAACCTAAAGGAGATCAGTCCTAGGTGTTCATTGGAAGGACTGATGTTGTAGCTAAAACTCCTATACTTTGGCCACATCATGCGAAAAGCTGACTCAATGCAAAAGACCATGATCCTGGAAAAGATTGAGGGCAGGAGGAGAAGGGGACGACAGAGGATGAAATGGTTGGATGGCATCACCAACTCGATGGATGTGGGTTTGGGTGGACTCCGGAAGCTGGTGATGGACAGGGACACCTGGCGTGCTGCAGTTCATGGAGTCGCAAAGAGTCAGACATGACTGAGTGACTGAACTGAACTGAACTGAATATCAAAATAGTCTTTAAGATTAAGAGTATTACCATAGATGAATGAGAATATTTTATAGTGGCAAAAGGAAATATAACCAAGTATATAGATAAGAATACTAAACACAAAGCATTCAGATAGATCAACTAAAGAGGTCTACCGGCCTGTCTATAATCATAGTTAGAGACTGTGTTAAGAAGCATAGAAACCTATGCACTCATTTCCTAGGCTCTTGAGGGGCATTCTTCTCAGTATCTCTGCTGGACTCTCCTTATACCACATTGCCACATTCACCATGGTGGCGGTTTATTCCTCTAAGTCAAGTCTGACTTTTGCAATCTCATGGACTGTAGCCCGCCAGGTTCCTCTGTCCATAGGATTCTCCAGGCAAGAATACTGGAGTAGGGTGCCATTTCCTTCTCCAGGAGATCTTCCCAACCCAGGAACTGAACCCAAGTCTTTGTCATTGCAGGTAGATTCTTTACCAACTGAGCTAAGAGGAAAGCCATAGAATATTCACCATGTTCTACACTAATTAATTGTTTACAAATTCATCTTTCCTTGCAAGCACAATGTCTGCAAACACAGTGGATAATTAATAAGTGTTTATTGAAAGAATAAATGAATTCTTAAGTACTATCATTTATAACTAAGGGGCAAGTTACTTTCTTTTTTTTCAACCAATTGCCTTCAGTATTACTCACCTTTGACCCCGAAGAACAGCTGTATACAGGTGAATACACTGACTATCTTGAACCAACCAATATAGGAACCCATCACTAAGGTCTAAAGTTAAAGCAATTACCTAAATAGAAAATAAGGAAAGAAAACAAATCAAATACATATTTAATCTTTGTGATTACATCATGCTTAAGCTACAGATTTCTCTTTAGCATCCTTTTTGGAATAATAAACTTGGTGATTTCTACCTTTTACTGAATATAAATATCATGTAAATATGCTTATTACTATGTAGTTTGGATATAAGCACTAGTTTCCTAAAAATCCTCAAATGGCAGGAACTATCTATTATTCACTTCTATATACTTATCTCTAGTGGTTCTCAAAGTTTGATTTTTGGACTACCAGGATCAGCATCACCTGGGAACTTGTGACAAATACAAATTTTCAACCACACTCCAGGTCCTACTGAATGAGGAACTTTGAACCACTGTGCCAAGCCTTGTCTAAAGCTAGCACAACTCTGGACTCTTCAGCCACATAAGTCAATGAATCTGATCGTTGTTTAAATCAGTTGTTCTCAAACATTGCTGCAGATTAGAATTACCTGTGATTCTTTAAATATATCAATTTCCAGTCTGGCATCCTGTTAAATTTTAATCTCTGGAGATGGTACCCAGTCTCCAGTATGTCTTCAAATTCCTCAGATAATTCCAATGTGTCACCAAGTTTGAGAACCAACCATTCAAGCCATTTTAAATTATATTAATATCTGTTAATTGCAACTGAAAACATGCTGATAGTTTTCTCAAATACACTATAGACATGGTTTTCATGTGATACAATTGGATAGAGTCGTGTACATATGGAACTTTAGTCCCATTTCCAGCTGACATCTTACAACCACTTTTTATTACTCTTTGTCTTCTTGTTACAATTTGTGTCTTAAAGTCCAGTTGATTAGGTGAGACCTGTGGAAAGACTGAGTCTCCTATGAAATAGAGTGCAAGAGATAGAATTTACAATCCAAGGGATCTTTTTTGCTTTCTTTGGCTTTATAGGTATTGAGATTACAAGGAGTCTGACCTCAGAGTAGTGGAGTCTTTCTAGAGCAGACCTGGAAGCTAAGAGGTATCAGATAAAATAAAGTTGATGACAATATCTTTAGCAAGATATAACAGCATATAAACAAAAGCATCAACCAGTGAAAAATATAAAAAGAATACAATGAAGTATCCAAGAACTAAAAGTACTTGGTTACCCAAGACGTGCTATAAAGAAGGGAGAGAGTGGGATGATTTGGAAGAATGGCATTGAAACATGTATAATATCATATAAGAAACGAATTGCCAGTCCATGTTCGATGCAGGATACAGGATGCTTGGGGCTGGTGCACTGGGATGACCCAGAGGGATGGTATGGGGAGAGAGGTGGGAGGGGGGTTCAGGATGGAGGACATGTGTACATCCGTGCTGGATTCATGCTGATGTATGGCAAAACCAATATAATATTGTAAAGTAATTAACCTCCAATTAAAATAAATAAATTTAAATTAAAAAATAAAATGTGAGATTATACATTAAAAAAAAAAGAAAGAATCTCGTTTTATGGCTGCCAGAACCTTCAGTCATCATATGAATCACAGCCTTCTGTCTTTAAGAAAACTCAACCTACTCTTTTTCCAAAAGGTAGAAAACTATTCTAGCAATTCCGAGACTTTGGGGGATTGAATTATGTCCTTGCTTCAGGCTAAAAGAGATTTATTGATAATTTTTCCAGTTAAAGTGAAACCAAGTTAATATTGCTTTTTATCTATAATGAGATGCCCTAGAGTTTTATAAATTACAGATTAAGTCTACTTTATCTCTTAAAAAAGAAGATTCTACAACTCCCTTTGCTGAAATAGGACAAACTATGCCAGCCATAAGTCAAATTCAGGGGATGGGTCATTACCCCATCCCTTTACACCACCATTGGAGCCCATGGTTAAACAGTGTCAGAGGGTGTTCCATAAACCTTTGGTAACCATCATTATGTCTAATAAAGCCCATCCCTTGGAAGTAATCCCTTTGATCTAAATTAAAACCTTGAAGTTTAATCCTGTGGTAAATGTACTATATATTATGAGTCCTAGGCCTTTTCACTTTAAAGGAATATCTCATTTCATTTTCCCTTTTCATCATACAAATGAATCTTTCTATAAATGACTATTTTGTTATACCTGTTGATTTCAAAGTATCTTATGACTCCATGACAAATTTGCGAGTAACATGCAAAGGAATGACAGTGAGAGGGAAAGCTTCACTCAGTGCAAAACATATTACCTTCAACACACTCCCTAGCATTAACAGAGATAGCTGAATAAAACGCCAAACAGCGGAGCCAGAACACGTATCGGCACAAGCAGCAGCACCATTAGCCAGCCTGTGAGAGAGTTTGGAGTGGATTTTAAATAAAAATGTATTTCCTCAAACATGCTGAGAACTCTAAAAATTCACTCATTTATAGAAAAGTCCCCAAGGCCACTCCAGGGCTATCCTGAGACGATGTATCCCAAAGGATGAGATCAGGACAGCAGGGTGATTACAGACAAAGTCAAGGGGATGAATAGAAAGTTACTCTTGAGATACTATTATCTTTAATATGCTGTTTTAAAAAGAGTTTTTCCCCTAACATTTTTTTTATTAAAACATAAAAAATATACTTTGTATTCAGACTCAAGTGGCCCCAAAATACAATTAAGGGATCTTTTCATTGTTTGACAGGAATGAATAATCTCTGGATATGGTGTGTAAATGTCTATTTCTTTTAAATACCTGTGTTATAATCTGTATATGAAAATCTTAGGAATTATTCTTTTTTTGTTAGCAAAGTAATGTCTCTGCTTTTTATTTTTATTTTTTTATTTTTATATTTTTTTATTATTTTTTTAATTTATTTTTTATTTTTTTTTTAATTTTAAAATCTTTAATTCTTACATGTGTTCCCAAACATGAACCCCCCTCCCACCTCCCTCCCCATAACATCTCAGTGGGTCATCCCCATGCACCAACCCCAAGCATGCTGTATCCTGCGTCAGACATGGACTGGTGATTCAATTCTTACATGATAGTATACATGATAGAATGCATGTCCTATACACTAATAATGAGAAAGTAGAAAAAGAAATTAAGGAAACAATTCCATTCACCATTGCAAGGAAAAGAATCTTAGGAATTATAACCAGCACGTCTTTAGGAATTGAGGATCAAATGACTCAACAATTTGTTTGTTTGTTTATAAATGATCTGGTATACCTGTACTATGTATGTTTTATCTCTACTGACAACAAAAACGGATAAAAAATTTTAAGAAATATTAAATAGATAGAATTAGTATGAATGATTTATTTCTTCCTCACACTTTTCAGTAATTTCTAAAATTTCTACAGTAGACATATTCTTAAGATCATCAGAAAAAATAAAATTTCAAAATATATGGATAGCTAGAGGGAAGCTAAACAGGATCAATAAAAATAGATATTGTTTCTAGAAGTTGAGGAAGTAAAAAAAAAATTGCCTTAGAATCATTTCTGTTAATATATTATTGCATTTTTTAGATTGAGTTACAAAATATAACTTTTGAGTGGTTGTTCTCACTACTTCCCATGAATTATCTCATTTAATCATCACAACAACCCTAAGAGGGAGGACAATTGTTAATATTCCCATTTTTCAGTTAATGAAACAGTCACAGAAAAGTCAAATAACTTTCCTAGGAGCTGCATAGTTATCAGAGCAGTCAGTACCAGAAATTGACTAAAAATAATAAAACACCTAATAATCACCCAAGAAGGAGTTCTAAAATATCCAATAGAATTCCTAAAGACTATAAAAATGGACAAATTAAGATGCTCTTAAAGTATGAGCTTCAAGATAAAGCAAAATATAAAAATCTCCGTATTATATTTTATTTAATCAACTACGACAATCAAATAAGACTTAGAGAAATTTGGTTATACCAAGATCTTACCATAATAGTATTTCCTTTCAGATTCTACCTGAAGTATTCACAACAAGTGGAAATAGTATTATTATAACTATACAACAGCATTATGTAGTATAATTAAATGATCAGATCTTATTTTTTTAACTTTCACCTTTTTCCCAGAAAACCAAGGCTGCGCCTGTAATACAAGTGGACTTTCTCCATTTAGCCTGGTACTTTCTACTGAATATAACGTGGTCCAGTAGAGATATCCACCAACCGAGTCCACCACCATATCATTTACCAGCAACTTCACGTGAGTCACAATGTCTGTGCGTCCTGTCAACACAGACTGCCTTTGAATCTATAAAATAATCATAACTCAGTTTTAGTGATTTTTAAATGGCATCATTAATTCTGAAGAGTTTATTGCAATTGTTAGTAAATTACTGCATTCGTCCATTCATTTCTCCAACCATAAATATTTACTGGCACTCTGCTGTGTCATGCGCCTAGCTTCGGGAATATAATTACAAGGAAGCTTACTCCTTTTCATGCCTCCAAAGAGAAAGGAGATACACTTACTTTGAGTTAATACTTGCTCCTTCTAATCATATACCTAGACAATCAACACATAATCAAAACATAAGAATGTATTTGGTTAGACTCCCAAAGATGTATACTCCAAATAGTGATGCCTCTCCTTGCTCCTCTCTGTCTGTTTAATCTCCCTAATATTAATTACTGTGATTATTAAGTACCAATTATATGCCAGGCACCATACTTCTTTTTTATCTTTAAAATATTAGTTATTATAACCCTCACATTAAGCCTGTAAAGTAAGCTGGATTTAAAAAGGTGAAGTGATTTTTCAAGAAGTTAAATTATTTTATAAGAAACAGAGCAAACACTTGAAACCAGTTTTTATACTACTCTACCACATCCTCCTTCAAAACTATTTTCAAACTAATCCATTTTGGGAATCATTCTCTGATTAACCCCACTCAGCTCCATTCTGCCTACAAGTCATTGGCACTTATGAATTCAGACTATGCCATATTACTTTGCTTCTAAATACAATGCTCTGTCCCTGGAGAAGGAAATGGCAACCCACTCCAGTATGCCTGCCTGGAAAATCCCATGGACAGAGGAGCCCGGTGGGCTGCAGTCTATGGAGTCACAGAGAATCGGACACGACTGAGCACATACAACAGCAATGCTCTGTGTGCTTCTGATGATTCACGATGTTTTCTTTTATTGGCATTGGTCTTAGTTGTGGCATGTGGGATCTAGTCTCCTGACTAGGAATCGAACCCAGGCCCCCCAGGAATTGGGAATGTGGAGTCTTAGCCACTGGACCACCAAGGAAATCCCCATGAATTTATTTTTATGTCATGAAAAGAGCAGGGGCAAGTGGTGATGGTTGCACAGCACAAAACATACTAAAAACCACTGCATTTTATATAATCGAAGGGTGAATTTTATGGTACATAAATTATATCTCAAGAAAGCTGATATATTTTTTTCAAAGGCAGAGACATGACTACTATTTTCCTCATATTCTCTACAACGCCAATTTTCAAGGCTCTAAACATACTGGTAACAGATAATGAATAAATAAACAAATGGACATGTGCCCTCCTGATTAGGAAACAAATTTTGTACCATAAAACCAAAATGACTTTTTTGTATCATAAAACTGAAAAAATTTTTTTCTTGATCTAGTAGACCGTTGATCTCATCAACCGTTCTTTTCTTCAGCGTGCACAGTGCACAGGGTGTCTTCATCTTGCCCCCAAATCCCACCCTGTCCGCCCTCCTCAGTGGCCCCTGAGCCCGACACTGATGGACTGCATCAACCTAGCTCCCTGTTCTCTGGCTTCCAGGAGCTTCAGCCAATGGAAGCAGCGGCCGAAGATCAGAGGGCAGAAGAAAAGAGGGATGGAGGTACGTATGTGCTATCGTATCACTCCTTGCTGGACTATACCTTTTGACAATGGCTGATTTTCATGTTGGCAACTCTGCTAAAGCTACATCCCTCACCATTCTTTCCCTTGTCCTTAATGCCTAGAGGCAGTAATATCCTCCCACACTTGCTAGCCCAGAGCATGCTTCACCGTCCTATGCTCATTTTCCCTAGCCCTGTCCATACTGTTGAAAATAGTCCCCTCTCTTAGTTTCTTTTCATTATGCCTTTGGGGTGTGCCATCTTCCCCAGGATGCTATTCCACCAGTGAACATTTTAATATATTTATTTCAAGATATTATTGAAAATATAATACTAATTAATCAAATACTGATATAGAATTTCCTTTCTACATGAATATTTTAATTAAAAGGTGAGTAGGTTTAGAGACAAATATTTAGTAAATAATAACATAGATGAAACACAAGTATGAAAAAAAATCATGAAGATGACACGCCAGTCACTGAAGTGGATAGGCATTGTTTGAGAGCATGTAGGACGTCAGGCTTTAACTTACCACATAGGTCTTTCCAGCCCAGTAGAGAAAGTGACCCAGCCACTCAAAAGCTAAAGCCCCTGCTCCTGCAATGTTGGGTATCTGATAATTCTCTGAGATGTCTGTCCCATTCAGCAGCCATACATAAACATCACCTTTCATGTCACTGTAGTAGAGGCTGTCGTTATACCAATCCATGTCTCAAAACAAAGTGAATTGGTAGCAGTTACTTTCTCATGTATGCCAGTGTAAACATAGCGCATCAGCAAATCACACATGCACCTCAACAATAACATGGATATTCACTAGAGCTTCAGAGATGTGTCAAGAATGTTTCAATAATATTACTTTAAAATCTTAAGCCCTGGAACTAGACACAGGAACTAATATTCATTGAGCATCTCCTCTTTGCCAACATTGTCCTGGGCACTTTTATATATCTCACTCAATTCTTAAAGCTCTAAAGTAGAAATCATTTCCATTTTTTTACATGGCAAACCCAAGACTAGGTAAAATTACCTATTTTGCCCGAAGTCTCACAGATGAAAAGAGGAGGAACCCAGACTTGAACCAACTTCAAAGTATCATTCTTTCCATTAGTACCACCCTACCTCCTAAGTCCAACTCATTTTGGTCAGAAGTGCTGTGGTAATTTTTAATGACCAAATAAAGAAATCAAATAATTAGATAATTATAGAAGATGCCATTAAGTAATAAATGGGTAGGTAGTTTTGCCTTAGGCATTTATTACATAATCTTCTGTGCCATGAAATTCTTTCTTATGCTTTATTTAGAACGTCATATAGCTGTTTTGTGCTCTGGTCTTATAGCAAACTCATAAAAAATTACTTAACTATAGCTATCATCATGGAACAAGATAGGCGGTTACTTTGAGATGACATTGAGAGATTAAAATACATGAGAAGTATATCAAAGCCTTCCTGAAATGGCCATACATCATTAAATAACCTCACATTTTGTGGAGTAATAAATGGCCCTTCTCCTTGAGAACAGACATTTTCTCCATCATGTCACTGGCAGTATAATTCAGTCAATAGTTTTTCCTTTCATTATTGACCTAATATTAAAACACTCAATTCTTCTGATTGGTCAAATATCTCAGGAAGTCTAACAAGTAGAAACCTGCCATCCAAGTGTACAGGGAACTTGGTGTTTACCTGACACGTTTCCTATATCAGAGGATAGGAATTCTCCTGGGCCAAAACTATTTAATGGCTTACTCCAAAGTCCATCTTCTTTCACAGCCATGATAAACGGTGGTTCTGCAGCTGTTTGGTTTAAAAACAATTGAAAGAAATATCACAGAAAACACGCATTTTTAGGTACACATCTTGTTTGTTAGATTTCTTTTATAAAGTAAATCAGCATTTTGAAAAATACACTGGAAGTATATGAATAATTGTATCTGCTTAAAAGAATACTCTATCATATTAAACACACTTTTATTTTTATGTAAATATTTGTAATTGAATGTGAAGAGAAATGTGTATTGATGCTGCCACTATAGCAATGTCACATCATGGCAAATTCTTTTACTGTTTTGCTTTAGCTATTGGTGATATTCAGAAGCAACAGTAGTACAAATGGTTCAGTTCTTTCCATTTTCTTTCAACCAAGAGGACAGAATTCAACATAATTCACAGCCCCTCAACTTCTCTTGTCGAGACTTCCAGCATCCAAGCAGTGCTAAAGCTTAATAAGCCATGAGAAAGGAGAAAACCACAAAGAAGAAGAAAATTATATTGTTTGTTCAAAAACATCTTGGACAGTATAAAATAGAACGTTAGAAACACTCATATCACACTGTGCTTTACTTGCTTTCCTAACCTCAGACAATAAACATGCTCAAGGGGTCAATGCACCCTCATTCTCATTTCTTTCCAACATCTAAGGTGAGAAATTTTAAAGAAGACAGGGAGAAAGCCTCTTTTGTCAGAATCACTCCCTAAATCAAGAGCATTCTCTCACCTGGTACCAGAGTAGTTCCCACTGAGGGCTCTGACCAAGGGCCTGGCCCCTTGGGAGAACTTGCTCTCACAGAAACCTCGTATTTTGTAGCACTCTGAAGGTCATGTACATTAAGGATGGTCCCACTTATATTAGAGAACACGTGAGTGGTTTCAGGAAGGTCTTGGGTTGATACTTTCACCTCATAAGTCCAGTCCTGCCAGGCAGAAGGACCTATGCGGAAGAGTTAAACAGTATTACTGACCAGGATGATATCAGCAAGGGCAAACAAAGGATTGTCAGTCAACTTATCTACAGCTTCAGCTTGAGTGGAAGGATAATTGAGCCTGTTGCCCCTTAATTGCCAGGGTTAACTTGATGACATGATTAGGACAGTGGCCATTCTACTCACTCATTTTGTCTCATCAAAGGAGACATCTTGCCAACAAATGGGAGGCCACTGTTCCCCTCTCTGTGCTGTGTGACTGGCTGCATAGAACTATCAGAAGGGTATACTATACAAGCTCCTAATAAACGCTTAACAATGAATCTCTAATATTATTCCAGTGTCAGCAGAATATCACTCTCCTAGAAGCCCAAAAAATAAAAATTAAAAAATTTTGCTAATTCATTTTCAGCCATCTTTGAGATATACATCAAACAGGCATAATTAACTTGGTCTTAAAGTAAAAGTAGGGCTGCCATCTATGGGGCCGCACAGAGTCGGACATGACTGAAGCGACTTAGCAGCAGCAGCCAATGTTTGCTGGGGGACCAGAGGTTGGCAAACTGCAGCCCACAGGCCAAATCTGGCCCACTGCCTGTTTTTATAAATAAAGTTGTGATGGAACACAGTCATAGTCACTTATTTACATATTATCTATGGCTGCTTACATACCACAAAGACAGAGTTGAGTAGCTATCCCAGAAACTGTATGACCCACAAAATGGAAAATTTTTATTATCTGGTCCTTCTTTTATTAAAAGAAAAATAACTGCCAACTGCTTTGCTAGATACTGTTCTGGGTTTTACCTATGCATCTTAATTTGGTCTATATGACAATCCCTTAGAAGGATATACTTAATATTTTTATTTCCAGTAGTGGAAACATGCATGAAATGGTTAAGTAACTTGCCCAGGTCATTCTGCTAAAAGGCTAGTCTGCTGAGAGTAGCCTTTGAATCCGTGCAGGCGGGCCCTAGAGCCCACCTGCAAACCCACCACACATGCTGCCTCTCCAGAGATGAAAATTCAAGTCCTGAGAGTTTTAGGCTCAAATTCATGCAAGGTCTCCCAGATACAAAATCTCAACCCAAGTGTTCCATCCCCCTGGCTAATGCATTCCCTCCAACTAGAATGTCAGTGCCTGGCTCCAAGGAGACTCTCAATAAATGTTCCAACCCTTCTGTTTGGATGTACATGATAAAATATAGAAATTCTCTTTATCAAAACTGGTAAATGTAGAACAAACGTAATAACACTGTGTGTATGTGTGAGAGAGAGGAGACAAAGAGAGTGCTAAGTAGCACTTTGGGTTACTGGCTAAATAATCACATAAGGGCTCTCAAAGCTGAGTTGCCATGCCAAGCCTATTAAGTTTTCCTCTCCTTCTGACAAGGCCAGCCTCCAGGCGGGGGACAGGGAACTCACTGGCACCGATGGCGAGCGGGGGGGGCTTCCACTGAACCAGGGCCTGGTGGGAGCCGAACAGCACGGAGAGCTGCTGCGGGCGGCCCGGCAGCGGGTGTGGCTGGGTGTATGAGCCAAAGATGACCAAGTTGCCAAAGCCGAATTCTTCTATGTGACTCAGGTCACATCCCACGATGAATTCATTAAAAGACAGAGAATCCTGTTGGAAAATGGCCTTGCCATCTGTGACCAGGAAGTCGTTGTTTTCACAAGCAAAGCTCTTCACATTAGTAAAGGGGACATGAGGTAGGATGATGTGGGATGCGGAGCCGTCGAGAAAGGTTGACATGAAGACTTGGGCAGTGTCGTTGAAATAAATGACCCGCTTGGACTGTGGCTTGATTGCAAAGTCCTTTAAAGTGCCACTCTGCACAATACGCATGGCTTCTGAGCCCCCACCAGAAGGCACAGGAAGATTGACTCTATAAATGCCGTCTCTCAGGAGATAAAAGACGTACCTGACACAGGAGCGGAAGAAGCCTGGTGTGAGTCAGTGCAAGGGTGAAGAAGGAACAACACCATTGTCTTATCCTGTTGGGCAATCAGAACCAAGTATCTCCAGAGTGGATAAGCACAGGGTTTCCCAAGATGCAAACTGGCAAAGGCATTTATTACAAATATGCTCTATTCATTTAAGTTAGAAGTTGGAATCCCGGAAAATGTCAGCCTCTCTTATAAGGCTTAATCTCGTAATTATTACATGTGACTTCTTAAGGAATCAGAATTTAAGAACAACAGGGGTCTTTACAGGTTTTCTAGTGAAGTCTACTCTTAAAGCATATTATATAAAACTTACATGACTGAACCTGTCATTTATTATGAAACATTTTTCTCCAATACACAGAAATTCTTAGTTAAAATCTGTCAATAAATATTCCCATGCATTGTGAATGACAAAACGGAAGAAAACATAAACATTTAAGCCATTTTTTAAAACTTTATGGTATTATTTTGCACAGTTGCTACCAGCAATACTAATCCTGCATTTGTATTAGACTAAGCTTTTTGCTGACAAAGGTCCATATAGTCATAACTACAGTTTATCCAGTAGTATGGATGTGAGAGCTGGACCATAAAGAAGGCTGAGTGCCGAAGAATTGATGCCTTCAAACTGTGGTGTTGGAGAGGACTCCTTGGACTGCAAGGAGATTAAACAGGCCAATCCTATAGGACATCAACACTAAATATTCATTGGAAGAACTGGTGCTGAAGCTGCAGCTCCAATACTTCAGACACTCGATGTGAAAAGCCAACTCATTAGAAAAGACCCTGATGCTGGGGAAGATTAAGGGCAGGAGAAGAAGGGGGCAACTGAGGATGAGATGGTTCGATGGCATCACTGACTCAGTAGACTTGAGTTTGAGCAAACTCCTGGAGAAAGTGAAGGACAAGGAAGCCTGGCATGCTGCAGTTCATGGGGTCACAAGGAGTCAGACACAACTTAGTAACTGAACAACAGTAACAAGCTTTTAAAAATATTCACAAATGAGTGAGGCAATAGTGTCAGCGTTTTACAAAATCATGATGAAATACCCCACAACTGAGTAAAAACAGCTGGGAAGGACCACCCAAAATCAGCAGAAAGGAGTCAGTGGAAGAATGCTAAACCTGTCTCCCAACAGACATGATAACCAGACCAGAAAAGCAAACAGGCACTGAACTGCTCAGCAAGAGAAAATGGTGTAATGAAGAGAGGAAAGATAGGCAGGAAGGGCTTCTCATTGGAAGAGCTGAAGGGGAATAAAACTCTGAGTCATGCATAAAATCATGACAAACCCAAGAAGAGAAGCCAGGTCCCCGAGTCCCAGAGAAGAGATTTTTCCCATACGCCCATAATCTACTGCAAAGGAGAAAGGAAAACCTGCTTACCTAGAAAAGTTGTGGGTGAAGTTTTAAAGAAATTTCCTCTTAGCTCTATAAGAATGAAAACTTTGCCTGGATTTAATTAAATATGAAATAAGATTGGCTCATCTGGCACTATGATATTATTAGCAAGCAAGTTTCCCTAAGATTCTTGCCAAAGGAAGAGAATTCACATTTGCAAGGCTAACACTTACCCATTGTATGCATCAGCCACAATTTTTTGAGGTGCAATGACTGAGGGAGGTGTAATTGTCTCAATGTTTGAGCAGTTCTCTAAATCACAGACACACACCTAGAGAAAAGTACATCAGCAGCATTAGTGTCTCTAGTCTATTTGGCCAACAAATATTCCTGGAGCAACTGTTCTGTGCTTAGAATTCCACTAGTCACAGGCACTTTTTGAAAACATGAAAAAGCCCTTAAAAGACAGTTTTATATCCTATATCTTAATGAGTTCATATTCTCTTGGTATCCATGAAATACAAGTACATATTTTTCATATTTGTGGAGATACTCAACTACTTTTATTAATATTTTAGCTATATCTAAGCTTATGGGCCTATCTAAGCACTGAAGAATTGATGCTTTTGAACTGTGGTGTTGGAGAAGACTCTTGAGAGTCCCTTGGATTGCAAGGAGATCCAACCAGTCCATCCTAAAAGAAATCAGTCCTGAATATTCATTGGAAGGACTGATGTTGAAGCTGAAACTCCAATACTTTGGCCACCTGAGGTGAAGAGCTGACTCATTTGAAAAGATCCTGATGCTGGGAAAGATTGAAGGCGGGAGGAGAAGGGGACGACAGAGGAGGAGATGGTTGGATGGCATCACCAGCTCATGGACATGAGTATGAGTAAACTCTGGGAGTTGGTGATGGACAGGAAAGCTTGGCGCTCTGCAGTCCATGGGGTGGCAAAGAGTCGGACACAAGTGAGCAACTGAACTGAACTGAAGCTTATGGGCTTCCAGGCACAGTGACTGAGACCAGCCTCTCTTTCAAAAAAGGAAACTTGATTTGATAATACCAATATTACATAATTTAAAATGCTCACAGCTGATTTTAATCATGATTGGCAGTTGTTATCCAGTGATAATTCAGGTACCACTGTCTCATGGAAGTCAAATTATCATTAGTGAAAAATTACAGCTCTGAAAAATCACAAGAAAGATGATTTAATGGTATATCAGGACTAAGTAAAATATTTCAGTTCAGTTCAGTTCATTTCAGTTGCTCAGTCAAGTCCGACTCTTTGCAATCCCATGAATTGCAGCACACCAGGCCTCCCTGTCCATCACCAACTCCCGGAGTTCACTCAGACTCACGTCCATCGAGTAGGTGATGCCATCCAGCCATCTCATCCTCTGTCGTCCCCTTTTCCTCCTGTCCCCAATCCCTCTCAGCATCAGAGTCTTTTCCAATGAATCAACTCTTCGCATGAGGTGGCCAAAGTACTGGAGTTTCAGCTTTAGCATCATTCCTTCCAAAGAAATCCCAGGGCTGATCTCCTTCAGATTGGATTGGTTGGATCTCCTTGCAGTCCAAGGGACTCTCAAGAGTCTTCTCCAACACCACAGTTCAAAAGCATCAATTCTTCGTAAAGTACTTAGTACTAGGTAAAATCTAGACCCTCCTATAAGACTCTATGTATGATTCATTGCTAACCCAGTATCTAAAACATAGTAAACACTCAATGATTAATTATTGAGTGAAAGAATTATGTTTACTTATAAATATTAATATGTCAAGATATGCATTAGATTTTCAGTATCTAGTTGTTCACTTTAAATTCCCAGACTAACCAGTTCATCCATGATGAAATACATTTTCTGATAAAGCCAGTCTATGGAGATGGAAGAAATTAATCCTGAGCCTCTGTAAAAAATTCTCAGGCCAGACACATCAGACATGTTGGCAGCGTCCTTCACCCATATGAGAGTTCCTTCAGAGAAATAAACAACCTGCTGGTGGACATTAACTGATATTCCTGGAAAAGTGATGCAAATACATGTGTTACTATGTAACAACCAGACAAAACAGTGACACTAAAGAGAACTCATTTATTTAATCTTTAACAAAGGCATTAAAGTCAGCCTGGATCTTTCCTTACACACTAAGGAAACATTTTTCTCTATTACACTGACCTGTAATATTATGGTGTGTGGCATCTGACTGAAGGCAATGTGCTTCATCTACTAAATGCTTTAAAGACCTCTTTCTTAGAGAAGTTTTCCTGGATAAAAAGAGCCACTGTTCCTCTTCTTGAACTAAAACAACAACACGACTTTATAGACAGACAGACCAATCATGTACATATTGACGCAAAACAGATCAATACCACCCTTAAAAACAAGGGGGCTGGCACACGAAAGAGCTTTGCTGGATATTCTCTGAAGATACTGGGGTATTTCAACTGTGGTATAAATCACATTCTATGATTGGGGCGGGAAGTACTGTGGCAACCAAGCAGGATTTCTGGGTATGTGCCCCTGAATGCCCTCAAAATAACATCACATGCAGTATCACTGTTCTCAACAGCCTTGCCCAAACAGGAGCTCGGCTCATTATCCTCCACCCTGGGAATCTGACTGCTTGGTGAAGGTAGACCAGCAGGCTGGAGGGGCTGGTTGCATAACACACACCTATGGGCAGACTTTGGTTGCCTCTGTTTTGTCTTCAATTACCTCTCCCTTTGAGGCAGGAGAAAAGCCTGTAGTAATGAAATTTGAGGACTGCAGAACTCTGCGTGGCATCCTGTTCGACTGGAGACTGATGCATTGTGCCCTGATCAACACTTTTAGGGTAATTAATAAATGTTTATGCAGTAATCACAGTAATAACAACCTTAAACCTGCTCTGTATTTAACTCGTCCTTGGGATGCTTCTTGTATAACAAAAATACCTCTCCTCTCCTACAGTCTAGTAACAGCCAAAGAAATTATAGGTTAGTAATGGATGACATTCAATAAATACCCACCGGCATATCTGGGGGCAGATTTGGGGAATGGGAGGTCAAGTCAGCAAACAGGGTTGCCACAAAGACAGAAAACACACTCCTAGTATTTTGAGTTTTCACGTGTTATTCCAAACGTTTTGAACTAACTTTCCCCAAAATATTTCTGGTGCTTCTTAGAGAGCATTTTCTTTTATTAAGATTTTGCTTACGTGGGAATCATGCAGTAAATATTTAGTCTCCTAAGGCAAACATTAAAATGCTGAAGCTGAAAAAAAAAAAAAGGTACTTGCCAATTAATAACAAGAGCTAATTTCGTAGTTTGAATATTCAGAATAGTAAAATGTAACTTACTAAGTCCAGATAGATTTGAAAACCTAAAGGAAATTGGAAGAAAAAAATATCTGATCTTTATTAAATGATGACCCATAAAGCGGAGGTTAGAGTAGGATATATGTATTCCCTAAGTATGTAAATGAAAGTCATAATCACTGCTGCTGCTAAGTCACTTCAGTCGTGTCAGACTCTGTGCGACCCCATAGACGGCAGCCCACCAGGCTCCCCCGTCCCTGGGATTCTCCAGGCAAGAACACTGGAGTGGGTTGCCATTTCCTTCTCTAACACATGAAAGTGAAAAGTGAAAGTGAAGTCGCTCAGTCGTGCCCGACTCTTAGCGACCCCATGGACTACAGCCTACCAGGCTCCTTCGTCCATGGGATTTTCCAGGCAAGAGTACTGGAGTGGGTTGCCATTGCCTTCTCCCATAATCACTAGAGACTTTAACTGAAACCAAGAGTTTGCTTGGGGCCATTTTTTTAATTCCTTTTTTTCTTCTTTTTTTAATTTTTAAATTTCAATGTGAAAACTTTGCTCTGACAACTTACTCCTGTTTGTCAGATGGGACTGATTTCTCATTTTAAATGGAAACTTATCAAGTATTCACAAGACAGTGTTATTTGGCAGACGAGTAGGGGCTTAAGGAACACCAGATGACACAGGACCTGTCAGATCTGAATCCACCCTTCCACCCCTCAACTTCCCAGTAGCAGGAGGCACACCCCAGCCTATACCTGCTGGAGATGGAGTGGTAATACTAGATTCGGCTTCCGGCCCCTCACCAACTTCATTTACTGCTGCAATAGAAAACCTATTCCAAAAACAATTTGGAGAGATGTGTTTTACATGGCATGGTGTGAACATAAGATAAAAATAGAAGGAGCAATAACGTTTCTATTTAAAGGACAAGGTGGCAATGCCTGTATCTAGTTACTCGGTGCCGCTGCTCAGCACTGAAATGACCATCAATCATGTCCTTGTTTGCATTCCCCACAGAACAGTTCAGGGTCACAGAGGTCAAAAACTGAACTCTGCTATCTGCATGACCCTCATTCATGCCCTAATTTCTGGAGGTCTTAGTAAAGGCTAGAAAAGCTAACAATAATAAAATAATTCCCTTAACAGTTAATGTAAAAATACCATTAACAGAATTCTACCTCTTTACTTTCTTCATGTTGGATTAAATGAAGAAATGATATTGATGGTGCTTATGTTGTCTTTTTTTAGCCCATATTTATGAGCTCACACTTGTATTTTTCTCCGAATATATTAGAAATGCTTGAAAATGTTTTTGCTTAGGATGGTGTAATCTAGTAAGCATACAAACTTGAGGGAAAACACAACTTCAGATCAGCAGCACAAAGTCAGTTAGACATCTCAAAATACATTTTAAATTATTTTGTAGCCATATTTCTTAGATAATTATCATGCATGCACCCATGCTGGTTACGTTCTTCATGCACCACTAAATTCTTACCTGTAGGTGGTATTTGGTAGAGTGGAGTAAAACTGGAAACTGGTTCTCTGTGTCCCTGAATCTAATTTCTGATTTTTGCTGATCAGCCTTAAGTTATATCCCAAAATAGGTCCACCTGGGAATTGAGGTGGAGCCCAACTGACTTCCACCGTGTCGGGACTTGAGCTTTCAATATTCCTAATGAAAGGAGCAGTTTCAGGAACTAGAAGAGATAATGGTAACACCGTGAGCAGAAAATATACAGAGAAAAACGTAAATAGGGTAGGGTAAAGTCTTGTTTTTTGAAAACTTCGCATAAATGAGATATTTTCTTTAATAGTCACAATAAGTGGTAGGAGGAGGTAATATATCTATGAACTGCAATTCTTGATCCCTAAACAATATCAGTTAGCTACTCTTCTAAGGGATTCTTTAAAGAAAGTGTTATTTTCCTCACTTCTAATTTATGCAATAAAATTAAATGTGGAAGTCTACAAATAGGATAATGCTGTAGGGGAAAAAAAAAAATTGTTAAAAATCTCCAGGTACCTGACTGAGTTGAAACACAGGATGGAACCAGGTTAGGAAGGAGAAGAGACTCTGTAACAAAACTGAAGTCAATGATTAACATGAGTTGAAAGAAGTAAGGCCTGGGGCCTTTTCCCTCATTAGGGTCCTGTGGCTGGACCAGTTCTAGCTAAAGATAGGAATTTAGATAAGCCTGAATTAGAACAGCCTGCTTCCCTTTTGCTGGCATCAGCTCTGCTGACCCAGACAGTACTCTCCTCCCCCCAGCTCTCAAGGTCCCCCAAATCCAGGTTTTCTGTGCCTTAGCAGCATCCCTTCCCTCATGAAGGACAAAAATGAGCATGCATTTGCTAACCGAGCATTCACCCACAGACTGTAGGACCTACCCCAGTGGCAAAGAACAGAAAGGAAAACAAATGACCTAACAGCCCAGTCCGCACCTGCTTTCCATGCCTCCTATGCCCTGCAACCCCACCAGTTTATTTCCTCTTTTCACAGAAAGGCAGACTGATAGCACTTTGCTCTTCAGCAGGCTCTCTCCCTCTGAACAGTTTTTGGGAGGTGCACTGCATCACCCCTGTCCCCTTAGAGTGGGGAGAGAGAAGCCAGAGCGGCCCTCCCACTGGCTGTGTTTTAAAAAGGCCCTTCAACTGATCTCTGATAGCTTCCTCCCCAACTCTCAGACGGAGCTTGAGCAAACACAGATACCATTGCCTCACTCCTCAGCTCCACGCACGAAGTGACTCAGGTGGGCGGGGAAGTAGGAATCATCTGCTAGCGAATCGGAATTAGGATGTCAGAAAACCCAACTCTTTAGTCCACACCCAGACAGGCATGATCTACCCCGCTGCAAGTACATTCCATGCCACCTCCAGGCAAGTTGTGAGTAGTCCAAATCTCTCTGAAAAGGCTGAAAAGGCTGGTCAGGTTAGGCAAGGTGATTATTCCACCTGATTAAGAAATTATCTTCATAAGGGCCCCAATTAAAAGGCAATAATAACCATCTAAAGTCATATATTTCCCATAGCTGAAAGAGAAAAGGGCCACAAGGTGACGGAACACAAAATGGATAACTCTGTAAGTTTTGATGTGGCTAAAAGAGTGAGGCAGAATTGAAGCATGAGATGTTATCCATGGAAAGGATACCCAGTACAAGAACTGAAACATATGGAGGGTTTGGAGGCTTGCATATCCAGAGAAAGACTCAGAAATGGAAAGCAACATTTGCTTTCTTCGCTACTTTGATTTAACTAATCATCTGCCCTGGACCACCGTATGTCTCCAGTACTGGAAAATGTTCCCACACTGTTGGAGTCCGTGAGGCACTGCTCTGAACAAAAAGGATCTATGTATTCTACTCTGACCTGGAACATTTCAAATATTGCCCCAGACCCACATTTAATCTGAGGTCCTGAGGATGGTCAGGGAATGATCATCAGAGGGACCGCATGTACCTAAAGTCTGATAAGCAAAAAGAAGGCACTAACCAGGGGAGAGGGAAAATGCCCCAACCAGCTTCATCAGCTGTCCTGCTGAGGTTTGGTCCAAGGCCTAGTTCAGTGTGAGGGTCTCTGCACGCAGCTGATTCTCCAGAAGTGAGGGGTAGGGACATCCAACATCTGGCTTGGAATAAGCCCTTCCAAGTCCCCTCGGCTAACTCAGATGTTGAGAACACCAGAAACTCTCCCTGAATGTCTTCCCCTGGCATTTATCTCCCTGAAAGGCTCTAGGCTTGAATCCTTTTCCCAGTATGGAAGTCAGATCTTTGAAAGAATAAATCAGAAAATGTTCCAACATATTGACTATTTTTTAAAATCATCTCTAACCAAAAGTTGAAGTACAATAATAACCTCCCAGTTGGTCTTGCTACTTCTGTACTTCTCAGTCCCTATCACTGAATATCATTCAATGCAGTCTGTGTGTATTTGCCAATTATCTTTTTAAGGAGCATTTGAAGCAATTACTCCTTTAAAACCTTCCATAACTCCTAATCACATAATGAGGCTTATTCTGACCAACTGCTTTAATGCACTCCCCATTTTTCATGGACAGACCCTGCTCAAAGCATTTTTCTTACTATAGCAACCCATGTCTTCCTACTCACAGTATAGTTTCCTTTTTTATTAGATTTACTGTTGAGGGAATTTCCTTTCCACCAAAAGGAGAGCTTCACTAGAGCAGAGACTTTTGTTTTGATCAGAGGTATGGTGGGCACCTGGACTTCCCTGGTGGCTCAGATGGTTAAAAATCTGCCTGCAATGTGGGAGACCTGGGTTCAATCCCTGGGTCAAGAATATCCCTTGGAGAAGGAAATGGCAGCCCACTCCAGTGTTCTTGCCTGGGAAATCCCATGGAGAGAGGAGCCTGGTAAGCTACAGTCCATGGGGTCACAAAAAGTTGGACAGGACCGAACACTTCCACTTTTCATGGTGAGCACCTAGAAGATGACTTGACACCTAGTTACATACCCCATTGTTAGATGGATTGGTTAACAAAGGAATAAATCTATTTCACTATTTAAAATAAAAGCAAACTAACCCAAAGCTTTGGAATGACCCCTGATTTCTCGAGCAAGGTATGCATGCCATACCTCCATAAGGATGAGTCCTGTAACTGGGACTTGGAGGGGAATACAGATGCAGCTGGGCTGTGAAGATCCAAACCACTCGAAAAACATATTCAGTGAAGGGATGCAGGGGCTCTACCACATAGGAGAGCTTGGACACGGCCTAATCAATGAGAGATCAAACATCAGTATTCATGGAATCACTTGCGTATATTGTAAGTCAAGAACACAGATTCATTTGTAGATGATGCATGGCCTTCTGGATATGAAGTGATCCAGGGCTTCCCTGGTGGCTCAGTCAGTAAAGAATCCACCTGCAGCACGGGAGACCTGGGTTCAATCCCTAGGTCGGGAAGATCCCCTGGAGAAGGGAATGGCTTCCCACTCTAGTATTTTTGCCTGGAGAATTCCATGGACAGAGGAGCCTTGAGGGCTACAGTCCATGCAGGTCACAAAGAGTCAGACAGGACTGGGCAACTAAGCACACACAGCACAGGGCCTGCCAGGCCAGCTGAAAAGGAGGCCTGGAGCTCAGAGCTGAGATATCCCCATCTCAGTCCACACAATTCACACCAAAATTCCTTCCGTCTTCAAACCTGAAAAATTATGGATTCAATTATTTGGCATTTACCTCAAGGCTTTCCTTTAATTTTCTGTGTTAAAACACTCGGTGTCTTGGGACGGTTCTCTGAACCTGCTTTTGCTGTCTTAATAGGGACCCGCCTGGATGACCTCCCTGACCTCCACCCTAGTTGGCATCGTTTTCAATGGGATGGACAGATAATGACCAATGATATGAGTAGTTGGTTATGTGATGCTGAGCTGAAGGAATAATATCTATATCCAATAATATATTTTCCTCAAAAATAAAAGGTTTAGCATGAAGAGTAGCAAAGACTGAAGTTCAGCGGTGGTAAAGCATCCACCTGCCAACGCAGGAGACACAAGAGGCACAAGTTAGATCCATGGATTGGGATCCCCTGGAGTAGGAAGCGGCAACCCACTCCAGTATTCTTGCCTGGAGAATCCCATGGGCAGAGGAGCTGGGAGGGCTACAATCCATGGGGTTGCATGACTGAATGGGCATGCAGGTACATAGGCAGTGGTTCCTACCTCAGTGTAAGTCCAGCTTCCAGGAAGTTGTGTGTATTTCCACTGAATGATGTATTTTACTCCAGAGACGTTGGCCGATTTCCATCGTAATGTCATGCCATGGCTTCCAATGGAAGAAGCAAAGGGTGCAGTGGGGAGGTCTGCATTTCCTGGGGAGAAAGCAAGATTTCATTCACCACATCCCATGTCTGTTGACACAGGACAGCATGTCCCTGCTTCATCTCAGCACGCTCCTGCTACATCTTGCCACAATTATTCATCTGAACAGTAACTGATGCCTATAATTCAGGTGGTTTATTTCTTTAAATCAGCCAGTTGGTCTGGCAGCTTTTTTCCCCTCATCCTGCCTACCTGCTTAGTCGTGTCCAACTATTTGTGACCCTTTGGATGTAGCCCACCAGGCTCCTCTGTCCATGCAGTTTTCCAAGAAAAATATTGGGGTGGGTTGCCATTTCCTTCTCCAGGGGATCTTTTTGACCCAGGGATTGAACCTGCATATCCTATGTCTCTAGCATTGCAGGCAGATTCTTTACCCACTGAGCCATCTAATCTTTGAAGATAGTTTTTCTTACAGGCAAGCAAAATGGAGTGTTCTGAGACTGGTTTTCTCTTGTCATACCACTTCTATATAGGTTAGAGGGGTGGATGCCAAGGGTATGTGTAGGGCAACAGAACCATCCACTAACCCAGGGCACATATCTCAAGATACTTTTAAATTTTATGCTATGTATCGATGCCGGGGGCCAGCGTGAGGAACTCTGCCCATGGCACAGGTCATGAGGAAGGAGGCTTGGCATACGCAAAGGCGTGATCAAGCCTCAGGAAACCCCCTGTTCCCGAGCATCTACCCCAAAACCAGAGTCTATCTACTTTACTGTTTCATGCTCTCGCCTACACCTCTGACTTTATGGGGGGCTGTTCCCCACTGGTTCTCTTGGAGAAGGAGTAAACGTGCAGCTCCAAGTCAATAAAAATTCCTGGGCATGACAAGAGTGTTTCAACTTACGAACTCCTCTGAAGGTTATCTAGCCCGCCTGTATAGGTTCGTCTGGCCACATGTGATTGTTTACAGCCTCCCAACCTGAGAGGCACGAGATGTTTTAGGCTTACTAAAGGCAAATTCTTTTGAGGAGTTGGAAATTGTCAGTATAGTGGGTTGGTTAGGAATTATATTGGTGAAGGGTTTTTTCATTTGTTGTGCCAATAATTGCTGCTGATTCCCTGCCCTGGGTGTGACAAGGGTGTCTCAGGTCAAACCTCTCTGCTGACAGACTAGCTTGTGCGACAGGATTATCCATACTCCTGCCACTACGCACATGATTGTTTTCTACCTCTTAACCATAAACAGCACAGAGAGTTTTGGAGTATTTTGAAAGTCTTAATTAGCATAGGGCTTTTCTCATTGTTGAGTCAATGATTGCCATCAGGCCTCCATATCCTTAGGCACCTGAGAATATATTAATCAATATATTTGGAATATAGAAAAGGAAATATAGTAGTTTTTAAGGTTAGCAATACTAGACTTTTTGAGTTAATGAATTTTCTCTTTTGTAATAGATCACTGTACTTTGTTATAAATCACTGTGTCCTTGCTATGTAAAAATGTAACTTTATCACTATCTTAAGACTAAATAGATCTTAAGGGGAACATTGGGGAAAGGATTTTCATTTGTTGGGCTGATGTTTGCTGCTAAATCTCCATATTCCCTGCCCTTATAATGAATATAACTAGCATATAGGATAAATAAGTATTACCTTTAAGTATATAGGAGAAATAAGTATTAACCTTTAAGATTAATCATGTTAACCTTGGGTTAAATAAATTACTTTCTTGATTGTAACTCACTACACCCTCACCCTGTAGGAATGTAACTTTATTTGGAGGGCAGTGCCTGGTTTAAGAAAAAACACGCTTGGAAACAATAAGTCTTTTGGTTATCAGAAAGAAAGGGTTGTAAAATGTCAGCAGGTCTCATGGCCAGAAGCTGATGTAAAACCCCTAAGACCTTTTTTTTAATACATTTTTATACATTTATACATTTTATACATTATGTGAAGCACCTGATTTTGATAAAGGTCAGGACTGCTGACCCCCGCGTGACTCTGTATTCATCCCTATGTGTAACAAAAGGTATATAAGCAAACCCAAAAATAAAGAAATGGGATCAGTTTCCGGAAAGACTGATTCCCCCATGTCGCTTCTTTCTTCCTCTCCGTTTTTCTGGCTGAATTCCCATCTGGTGCATGGGTACCCATCAAGCCTGCTAATTTTGCCTGGGCTTCTAAGATCGGACCGGGGGGCCTCAGTGCCTCCTCTCCTTTGGGAGAATGGGAAGACGCCTGCGGCCTACGTAGGTGGTGATTGGTATTCCATGTGAACCAAGTTATTCAGCCTCTTTTTCTCTGCTAGTTTTCTAATCCTTCTCTATCTGTAATTAAATAAGTTATTTCCAAGGACGGCGACTCCGTCCCCACCTTTGAATCACCCTGGACCCACCGGGGCTGGACCCCAGCATATCTATAGCCCATTGTGTCAAACACATTATTTTTATATGTGCAAGTAACTGAGCTCCAAAGGATCCTATATTCTTCTCTTTTTTATTATGAAATATTTCATAACTTTTAAGCATTAGCAACATTACAATTGGTACACACAGTTATTGGTGCTACTTCCCAGACACTGTATAAGTGTTAGAATTCTGAATGCCAGAACCATACTGTTTTGATTATTATAGGTTTGCAATAAGTTTGAAATCAGGAAGTATGAATTCTCCAACTCTGTTCTTTTCAGAATTTGGGGTCACTTGAGATTCCATATAAATTGCAGAATTGGTCTTTTGATCCCATGTAAAACATCTGCAAAAATGTATTTGGAATTTTGATAGGGATTGCATTAAATCTGTAGATTGCTCTGATAATACTGACATCTTGACAATATACCAAGTTTTTTAATTCATGAATGTGGAATGTCTTTCCATTTACTTGCCTTCTTTAATTTGTTTTGGAAATGTTTGGTGAACATTTCACTTTACAAATCATTCACCTCCTTGGTTAATTTCTAAGTATTTTATTGATGCTATTGTAAATGAAATTTTCATCATAATTTCCTTTTAGGATGGTTCTTTATTTGTGCATAGTAATGCAACTGATTTTCTAGTTTTAACTTTGTTTCTTGCTACTTAGCCAAATTTGTTTATTAGTTCTAACAGGGTATTTTGTGGTATCTTTGGGGTTTTCTGCATATAAGATTATATCATCTGCAAACAAAAATCATTTTACTTCCACCTTTCAAATTTGGATGCCTTTTTCTTGCCTACTTGCTTTGGCTAGGACATCCAGTATTATAGAAGTGGCAAAAGCAGGCATCTTTTCCTGAACTTACAGGATAAGGTTTCTTCACCACTCTGATTCAGAAGCAAATCAGGATAGCAAGGAAAGATCCACCTGCCAATTTTCATCAACCATTGAAAGAAGGACTGCAGCTTATGGAAAAGCCAATCATCTCTTGTTCTGGAAGGAACTGTTTATCTTCCAGTGGGAGGAAAAACTGGGGAATTCTGGAAAAGCTAGCTGCTAACATAGGCTATAGTTTATCAAAGTGTTGATTCTTCGGAAATGACTAGAGAATTAAAACACTCGGGCAAAGTCTCTTAAAGACACCCAACCTGCTCTGAAATAAGTCAGAGGGAACTGGAGACATATACAGTCAAGTTCCTTACTTGCTCCAGATCTAACACTGAGAAGCCTAACTTCTATACATTCAGCAAATTTCCCAATATGTTATAAGGAGCCATAACTACAGAAGGCACTCAGTGAATTGAATAACTGTTAGCTGAGTAATGAAATTCACATTAAATAAAATATTTCTACACGTTCAGTTCATTAAAACAGTGGCATTTCCTGATAAGCTAGTTGCTCAGGATCCACATTTGTCCCTTTATATTAAGAGAGAAGTGATTGCATCCACTGAACTGAGGGCAAAATCTCAAATTCTAAACATGTCATATGCTGTTTCCCCTGTTTTCCTCTGAAAGAAGACTTTTGCTGAGTCTCTAAATATGGATTACACATTTGAAGCTGATAAAATATATATATATTTGATTATATAAATGTATGTATATATGTGTCATACTGAGACATAGAAGTCTAGATATTTTAAGAGATGGCTCATTGCCCCTACATTAGGACAGGTCCCTGGAGTGGTGCAGATTATTTTCAACAACAGTTGTGCGAGTCCACTTACCTAGCACTTCCTCTTCATACGCGCCTTCCCCGCTGCTGCAGCCGACTTCACAGGATTCTCGCTATGGAAGACAGGTAGCATGCCAGTCAGCGCAGCCTTTGTACTGCTTTTGCTCACAAGCTCCAACCAAATTTTGAACTAGAAATGCCTGATATATAGCTATACCTGTATATCAAGAATTTGAGCTGTAATACTCAAGTTCCCATTTGCTAGTGGGATTAGAACAACCGCTTTCAATCTTTTTTGACCATGTCCCGAATCCCAAAATACATTTAACAAAACAACTTTTTACACACATACAAGTTGGGGAAAAAAGATTGCTGAAATGGTCGTTTTTCTCCCTTTTTTTTAAACAGCTTTATTGAAATATATTTTACATACCATAAAATCTATCCATTTAAAGCACATAATTCAGTGGTTTTTAGAATCTTCAAAGAATTGTAAAATCATCATCACAATCTGAATTTAGAACATTTTCGTCTCCAAAAGGAATCCTGAGCCGTGATGCAATCTTATGCGTTCTATCCTATGTCATTTTATTTATTGTGACTCTTTAATCCAGTAAGTTAATTTCATGACCTTCTAATGGGTGACACCCCACAAAGTGACAAAATACTGAGCTCAACAGTGCAATTATATGTTTGCATCTTAGTCAAAGGTTTAGTGAGTTACTTAAAACTCTAGCCTAAAATGAAGCCTATTTATTTTATGTATCCGTGCCTTCCTTGAAAAATTGAAAGTGGACTATAAACTTTGGAGCAACTGAACATTTCAATGAATGCTAAGGGCCAAAGTTAAATTTTAAGGTCTACAAAAACCTAATGGTGCTTAACATCTCATCTCATTAACTGAAAAAGAGTAAACATTTTGGGGGCTGAGACACAAATTTCCTGCGACTTTTAACATTAACAATAGTTAGGAGGAGAAAAAGCAAGGAGAAAAGGCATGCAGCATAAAACTACAAAACAATCACGGTCAATCTTCCCACTCTCATTCAGTTTATAATTATAACCCCTGGGACAACATTCTATTGTTTCTCATGATAATAAGGGAAACCATGACTCAGTGCATTTCCTCTGCATGTCCAGGTAGAGAAGGGCTGTTTAATTTGCAATTACTCAACTGTCCCATATTTGATCTGTGCTCTCCAAGGAAGTGGAGCCTGATAAGCCCAGGTTTGCTTAGTTAGGGATTAAATACCTCAGTCTGGACTCAGGATTATTTAACTTAAGGGTCTAGTATATTTTTCACATCTTCTTTGTGGTTTCAGTAAAATACACTCAGCACATTCATTAACTGCAGAGAATAAATGTACCAAGTGGCAGCAAAATTATCATTAACCTGGGATTTCTTTTCAAGAAAGAAAACTGAGGAAGAAGGAAGGAAATGGAATAATGAGTATGTGGTAACACAGCTAGTTCTGACCTATCCAGGAGCTTAAATGTTTTGTTTACTTCGATGAAGCTTGCCTTTTTTCCCCAGCTTTATTAAGATAAATGATTACCACCATAAGCTAACACCTTCATTCCATCATATAATTAGCATTTCTGCTTTGTGGTGAGAATATTTAAGGTCAACTCTTTAGCAGCATTCAAGAACATAATACAGTGTTATTAGCTATAATCACCATGTTGTATGTTGGATTCCCAGAATTTGTTAATCTTATAACTAGAAGTTTGTACTCCAAAGAGTTTAAGTGTTATCTCGAGTGGAGGCAAAGCTATTGAATAGGATTTCCTTCTTTTGTCTCTCCCTCTCTTTCTCTGTGTGCCTTCCTCCCTCTATCTCGCTTTCTCTCTCTCTCTCATCTAACATTAGACTTCAAATGAAGTTATTCAGTGTTTCTCAAACTCAAGTTGCCCTGGAGAGAACTTAAAGGAATTTGGATTTATGAAGTTCACAGAATCTGAGCCAAAAGCCCTGGGTGCGGCATTTATACAACATATTCCAGGCGACTGAGCTGCCATTGCCACTGTGAAAGCCAAGTTCATCCTTCCCAGGGGCTACACCCATCTGCTGCCTCTGTTCTCCTGGCAGTAAGATGACTTTCATCATCACCCTCTGGCTCCACTCCTGTGTTTCCCTGACTGTCACACCTGCTGTCTTTTGTTATTCCTGCAGCTCAAGGAGGATAGGCCCCACCACCCTCCCTGGATGCCTCTATTGCAGAGTCTCCATATGAATTGTGGCTTCATCTCCTAAAAAGTCATTCATTCAAAAAATATTTACTGATACCTTTTACATGCCAAGCACTGTTTTAGATTTTAAGGCTATGGCAGTGTATAAGACCAGTAAAGTTCCCTAACTTCATGGAATTTATATTCTCTTAGAAGAAAATACACAATAACAAAGTAACTAACTCAAAAAATAAAGTATGCTTGGATAATGTATTCTTGCCTGGGGAATCCCATGGACAGAGGAGCCTGGTGGGCTATGACCCAAAAGGTCACAAAGAGTTAGACATGAAAGAGGAGACTTAGGTAAAAGTCAAAGACATAAGGCATGACCAGACAGGAAGGGGACTAACTTTAGTTAGGGTGGTCAGGAAGAACCATGCCGAGGTGACCTTCAAGACAAGACCTGAGTGATCAGAAGGAGCTGGCCTTGCAAAAACGTGGACAAGGGCAAATGCCTTGAGGTAGGAATATGCCGCATAGACTCGGAGATGAGGGAAAGGCCAGTATGGCTGGTGCAGAGAACAAGGAACAGGAGGCAAGATGAGGTGGATGAGCCAGCAAACACTGGTAGTTTGTACTTTTTCTTAAATGGCAATGAGAAGTCATAAGTTTTTAGAACCTTCTAGATTAGGATAATCTAATTTGTGTTCTAAATTATCAGGGATAAGCCATCTTACTTGCTCACATCGTTTTCCAAATTACACCTTGCAAGCTACCACTTCTAAAACTATTCCCTCCAAGAAACGTGTGGGCAAATCCCAAGCTTTCTAGGTGGAAGCGTTGATGGTCGAGGAGTTCAAATTTCCTAAAGGTGTGAGCAGCTGAGTTAAAAATATCTATCTCTATATCTCTCTCTTTACCCCCACCTCTATCGAGCATGTATGACTGTTCAGGTCTACATTATTTAATGTATAAAGTAGCAAAATATAATAGGAAAGAATAGAATAATTACATGTTACAACAGAGAGCAAAGGTACGTGTTACGTAAGCAGGACTGGGCAGCATAGTGATGAACAGTGAACTATCGCGCTAGAGACCCAGTCCTCGAGGAACAGAGATGCCCATGCAGAGAATGGGCGTGTGGACACAGGGCGGGAAGGGGGTGGGACGAACTGAGAAACAGCACTGATGAGTATACGCTGCCACATGTAACATAAATAGCTAGTGGGAAGCTGCTGTATACCGCGGGGAGCTCAGCTCTGTGCGCTGTGATGACCTAGACCGGCGAGATGCAGGGAGTGGGAGGGAGGCTTAAGAGGAAGGGGATATCTGTATACGTACTGCAGATTCACGTTGTTGTACAGCAAAAATTAACACAACAGTATAAAGCAATTATCCTCCAACTAAAAAAAAAGAGGCTTTAAATTAACAAAGTTTAAAAAAGAGAAAGAAACCCAGTCCTGAACTGCTTGGATGCTTCAGGCACTTTCGCTCTCTGGCTTCTAAACACAATCCTCTCAGGGACTGTTATTTTGGCTGCTGCTTTTGTTTTGGTCACATAAAAGAGTTCTCAGGCAGTTGTCTTTTTGTTTTTGTTTTAATCTCATCCAGGAATGAGCTTTAATTGTCTATTTACATAAGGAGTAATTTTTCCTTTGTTTTATTTCTTCTTACCTAACTCAATCACCATTCATTCCCAAGGAAAAATCACTCAGATACAGGGTCACCACAGACTATTGAGAGACTATTCCAATTTAAGTTTTTGCTTTTATTTTCTATTCGAAGGAATTTTTTCTGTTTTACTAATCATCTGTATCTCTTCCTCAGGCAAGATAGGATAGTTCTGTTCTCTGGTTTCAAGGAAATTTTAAATAGAATACAGCATAGATGTGAAACTGAGAAATAATGCAGCTTCATCATAAGTACCTATTGTCAAATAAACTAATAAATTCTGCAGGATATAGAATCCTGGACAGGAAATTTTAATTGAAGAAGACTGAAGGAGAAGAAGGTCAAGTGCAGGGGAGAGACCTCCTGTGGGGCTAGAGGAGAGGGTAATTGGAAGACACCTGGCCAGCCAGAGTCAGTATGAGGTCCCTTATTATCATAGCAAGAAGTAAATTAACTGAAATTTAAATTTTAAAAAGCTGTGTTGCCAAAGGAGTTTGCTGAATAAGGAAGAAGATTGCAACCTAAGAGTACTCTTCTGCGACTTTCCTGGTCGTTTTCAGTGGTTAAGATCCTGCACTTCCGATGCAGAGAGCATGGGTTCAATCCCTGCTGTGGAATGTGGCCAAAAGAGAAAATAAATAAACAAATAAATAAAAGGTTATCTTTGAATGCACTGTATTTAATGATAACCCGTAGGCTTTAGGGGGAAGAGGTGAAATCAGCAGAGATGAGGGTATCCTCGCTGTGCCTTTTCCTCTCTTCCCACCACCCAGGCTTCAGGAAGCAGAAGAACCTTTCAAACCAGATTAGAGTAGTACATATGTACACGTGTGAATGTGTATGAGTGCATACATACATCTATGTACGTTCATATATGCATTTTATATATGCACATAGATATGTAGAGTTCAGCAAATACTTGAGTCAAAGATAGAAACACAGTCATTTTTACACCCAGAGTTAGAGCACTCCTAGCAAGAACATTTCTGTGCACCAAGAATGACTCAGCCTCCTTTATCCTTATTTTAACAGTGTTTTAAGGATAAGAGAGAAAGATGTGAGGTTTAATGACACCTTTTTTGCAAGTGACTGGCACTCACCTCACAAACTGCAGCATAGGTTTCATTCTGCATGGAGGAAAAAGGAAAGAAAAATTATTCAAAATCTTTAGAGTTGTAAATAATTTTAATGACACTTAGCTAGGCATTTCTGCCAAATTAATTTATGCCCCACCATCGACAAAATGCTTCCCCTGTGGTTCAGCAGGTAAAAGAATCCACCTTCAATGCAGGGGACACAGGAGACTCAGCTTCAATCCCTGAGTTAGGAAGACCACCTGGAGAAGGATATGGCAACCCACTCCAATATTCTTGCCTGGAAAACCCCATGGACAGAGAAGTCTGGTGGACTATGGTCCAAAGGGTCACAAAGAGTTGGATAAGGCTGAGCAATGGGGCATGAGCATGAACACATGATGAAACAATCGATAAAGAATAATCAAAGCAAAAGATTCCAGAGCTGGGCCTTCCGTCCAGGAAGGCCACTGTACAAACTGCTGTAAAAAGTATGTTCTTTGCATTATTGGAAAAATAAGGACACACGATGTCTCCTAGAAAATCTCAGCTAAGCAGTAATCCACGATAGACCAGGTTAGAGAATGAAGGGATGTTGGTAGGTGCCAAGGGAGACAGAATCGGAAATGAAAAGCCACCAATAGGTCTGGTTAGGAAAGGCCAGCAGATCCTTCTGCCCAAACTGGCCACTCCAGCATCCACTCTGCTTGCCGGACTGATTCCCCCAACAAATGGTACTTATTCCTTCACTCGCTCAGTGCAGTCTGAGGAATAGCTACGAGCCCCTCACTGTGTTCGGAGGAGGGGACAGTGTGAACAAGACAGAAAGCGTCCTCCCCTGATAGCCCTACATGTCGGCAAAGGATATTAAACATGTGACTAGGCAAATAATGATTCAAACTACCATCTGGACAATGTGCTACCAAGGGCAAGGAAAAGTGTTTTTATTTTTTCGCTTGTGTATTTACTTGGCTGCACTGGGTCTTAGTTGTAGCATGTGGGATCTAGTTTCCCAACCAGGGATCAAACAACAGCCCTCTGCCCTGGGAGTGTGGAGTCTTAGCCCCCAGGCCACCCAGGAAGTCCTTGGAAAAATGTATTTAGAGTGTGTGATTGTTCACAAGTCCAAACAGCCCCTGCTCCATCTTTTGGTAACTGCCAGTCTATGAAGCACACCGTCACAAGCAGGAGAGTGGGTGTAAGTGACTCGTGGAGCTGAAATCTGTGAGGACACCTATACAAGAAAAGCTGTGAGGACTGACTATACATACGGAGACGTTAATATCCTTATTTAAATCTCCATGCTGTAATTTGAGTCATTAATAGAAAATGATATTCTGTGTGCTTAGTCGCTCAGTCGTGTCCAACTCTTTTGCGACCCCATGGACTCTACCCCATCAAGCTCCACTGTCCATGAGGATTCTCCAGGCAAAAATACTGGAGTGGGTTGCCATGCACCCCTCCAGGGGATCTTCCCAAGTCAGGGACTGAACCCAGGTCTCCCTCATCGCAAGTGGATTCTTTACCATCTCAGCCACCAAGGAAGTTCAAGAAGTGATATTACCTAAAGTTATCATGATCCTAACTAATTTAATCTCTGAACTGAACAAAGCAACCCATTTTTAAATTATAAAACTCTTATCCATGAGATAGAAGTAATTAATTATAGTGTAGCAAGTACTATCTTTAGCAGAGATTCGCTTATTATCTTAATTTATCTATTAGGAAAGTAAAGTACCAAGTACCTTAGCGAAGTCACACACTAATTGGCAAAGCCAGGATAAATGAAAAATAAAAAAGTATTAGGGAATGTATTTCCTACACGAAGTGAAGTAAACCTAGGTGTGTGTGCCCTCTGGGTTAGACTGCTTCCATCTTCCCCACAGAGAAACCTTGAACGTGATCTAGGTCTCTTCAAAGTGTGGTCTGGAAACACCCAGCATTGCATCACCTAGGAGCGTGTTACAAGCACAGAATTTCTAGTCCCCACACAAAACCTAATGAATCAGAATCTGCATTTTAGCGAGATCCCAGATATTTGCATATTAAAATTTGAGAAGTACAGGACTAGGACATTTACCAAATACTTAACATTTTACTAAAAGGTCGCTACAGTTTGGAGCAATTGGTCATTTCTGGCTTCCATGATTTGCATTAACTTCTTTCGGTTTCCAGTTCACCAGTTGCATTAATAATGTTGATTTTGGGACTTCCCCGATGGTCCAGGGGTTAAAATCCACTTTGCAATGCAGAGGATGCATGTTCAATCCCTGGTTGGGGAATTAAGATCTCGCATGCCACAGAGCAACTAAGCCCTCACACTGCAACTGCGGAGCTCACTCCACAACTAAAGAGTCTATGCACCACAGAGAAAGCTCTCCCGTGATGCAAACAAAGATTCCGTGTGCCGCAACTGCAGCTGCTGCTGCTAAGTCGCTTCAGTCGTGTCCAACCCTCAGCGACCCCATGGACTGCAGCCTACCAGGCTCCTCCATCCATGGGATTTTCCAGGCAAGAGTACTGGAGTGGGGTGCCATTGCCTTCCTCGTGCCACAACTAAGACCCCAGAAAGCCAAATTAATTGATTAAAAAAAAAACAAAACTGATCTCATTTTCTCCATTACTCCATTTCCATTATGTATTACTCATACTTTTGCTTTAGAGTCAAGCCAGCTAATTAAAAGCCAATGGAAACTCACATGGGAATCCTCATGGAAAATGTTTCTCTTGAGGGAAACATTAATATCAAAACAGAAACATAATTAATACTTACACACTTTAAGGCACAGTTTTCCTGATCTGCCGAATTCCAGAAATGACATCCTTGAATACACTATAAGAGAAGGTAAGAGAGATTGATGACTGAAGAACTGTGATTTTTCTAGTCACCTGAATGTGCAACTATTAACAGTGTTCCGAAGTAGAAATCTATCTGCCAAGGAATCTGTGGCCTCGCAGCAATCAGGACTTTTGAGAGTGTAAGCAGAGCTGTCGTATTCACAGACAGAGGAGGGCCTGGAGTGGCTCAGGGTTGCTGAGTGGAGTCTAGCCTGGGGCGGGCAGGCCTAGACCCCAGGGAGCAATGGAATGTCTGGGAACACACTGTCCACTGGGTGCTTGGTGCAGGGAAAGTCCAGGACAGCATGGTGTCAAGCACATCGTATAGGTCCTTGGGGTGTATCACGCAACAAGCCAAACCTAAAGCTGGAGACTCAAGCAGAGGCAGCACATCAAAACCGAGGTAGGTGGATAGTTTGGGAAGTCGGCTGCCCTGACCTCCCACTGGACAGATTCAGCTTGTGCCTCCTTGCCTGGTTTGTCTGCGCCTGTGATTGCGTGGACCATTCAGTGCCCAGGCCGCAATAACACCTAAATCGCCTTCCCCTTTCCCTCAGTTCCTTCTGCTCTGCCATCTCTTTTTTTTTTTCTCCTTTTTCCTTTCGTGTCTATGTCCTATCCTCAGCGCTTTCTCTTTTCACTCTTCAGGTTCTCCAAAACTGAGCTCATCTCCCTTGTCAGTATCAACCATCCGAATTTGAACTTCCCTTCCTGAGCGCCAGACCCAGATTTCAACTGTTTGTTAAATAGCTCCATTTGAGTCCTGACAAACACCTCCGGTACTGCAGTGAGTTGCCGTTTCCTCCTGCAGGGGATCTTCTCTACCCAGGGATCGAACTCGTGTCTCTTACATCTCCTGCATTGGCAAGCAGGTTCTTCCCCCCCTAGGGCCACCTGGGAAGCCCCAAATTCCGCATGTGAAACATCAAATTCCTCCCTTTGTACCCTCGAATTTGCTCTCTCTCCTGTTTGCTATTAATACGCTTCAGTCTTCTGAGCTGCCTGAACCAGGAGTCAGGGCACCTTCTCCTTCTTTCACTGCCTTCCCACCCCATCCTCATGGACAATCCATCACCAGGTTCTACGGATTCACTTCTTTGTTGCCTGCACTCTGTCTTGGTTCCTTGCTCACTCATGTCCTTGTTTTTCTGGGCCCACCACCACTTGCGAACAGCTTCATGGGGGATAACAAAACCTAATCATATCCTTATCCTATCTAAAACCCTGTGTGTCATTGAAACCAAATATTCCCAACATGGTATACCGAGCTCTCCACCATCTGGCCCCACCTAGCTTGCCAGCCCAGTCTTCTACTTCCTGTCTCTGCACACACACACTCCCTCAAGCAAGCTGAAGTACCCCTCCTTTTCTGCACAACTCAGCTGTCTCAAACTTTTGGGTCTGGATACAAAGGGCTCCCTCTGATTAGTGTACCTTTCTCCTCTAGTCCTTCTAGAAAACTCTTCATCTTTCTAGTTTTAGCCATGCAAGACCTGCAGGCAAGCAAGCTGCTTTTCCTCCTGTGTATTCTTCTTTCTCTTCCCACCCACCGCTGTTCTGACTCTCACAATGCTGTCTGGCTATGATTTTAGGTACATGTCTGTCTCTCTTACAAGACTGTGAGTCCTTTGGAACAGAGACCCTATTTTACTCATTCTTAAGTCTCTACTACCCAGCACAGTGCCTGGTTTATACCTATACTTGAAGTCACCAAACACATGTTGTGTAAATAGATACAGGTGCAGGAAAGAAAGAAGACTATAAATGTAACTGCTAGAGGAAAGAGCAGACACTGTCTAATGCAACCCTCTCAGAATACCTGCATTTTAGTAGTTTTAACTACATCTCAGAAATTTTAAGTAATTTGGCCAAAGCCACATCCATTGGAAGGACTGATGCTAAAGCTGAAGCTCCAATATTTTGGCCACTTCATGCAAAGAACTGACTCATTAGAAAAGACCCTGATGCTGGGAAAGATTGAAGGCAGGAGAAGGGGACAACAGAGGATGAGATGGTTGGATGGCATCGCTGACTTGATGGACATGAGTTTGAGCAAGCTCTGGGAGTTGGTGATGGACAGGGAAGCCTGGCTTTCTGCAGTCCATGGGGTCTCACAGAGTCAGACAGGATGAGCAACTGAACTGAACTGAACACAGCTAGGTATAATCAAAATCACGGTCTTGGCTTAGTCCTATGTTCTTTCCACCTCAACGCACTGTCCCTGAACTCATGTTTGAATAATCTGTGATGCAGACTTCTCTCTATTTTCCATCCAGCTTCCTCCATCGGGCACAATTAAATGAGCTTTTACTTAGGAATTATTATTACGGTAATCAAATCTGACTTTTGTCCCTTTTTTATCAATGCAAACACTGTAAAATCCCAGGCAGTGGAAGCAATTACTCACCGGTTCACTCAGATTGTGAGGCGTGCCAACATCAGGCTGTCTGCCCTGAAATGAAGAAAGAGGGACGGTGTAACCACCACAACATTAAAAAAAAGAAAAAAGAGCTTCCTTTTTTTGCCTCTCCAGTGTTTTCTAAATGTAAATTAAGGAGCCAAATGTTTTAAAGTCATTAAATCAGTCACAAAACCAGACAAGATGCCTCTGCAAGTTAACAGGAATACCTTGGAGATCCCACAAGTTTGGTTCCAGACTACTGAAATAAAGGAAATCAGCAAATCTGGGGGCTTCCCAGCGCATGTACAAGTATGTTCACACTATACTATAATCTATTAAGTGTACAAGAGCACTGTTTTTTAAAAAGTACATGCTTTAATTTAAGATGTTTTATTGCTAACAAATGCTAACCATCATGAAACAATACAAGGTTATCACAAATCTTCAATTTGTAAAAAAACACAATATATGAAGGGTGCAATAAAACAAAGTGTGCCTGGATAAAATGCAATGCCTAAGGATTCTGCAGAAATGATAAAAGTGGGAGTCAGGATGTAGCCAAAAAAAGTGGTTAAGAACAATTAAATAAGTATTAAATAAGCCTGTGACATTAGCCAATCAAGGACTCCCAGACTAGAAATGAACTACATTTGCATTTTTCATTTTTTTAAAGAGACTAAAACAACAATTGACTGCATTTAATTAATATTATATAACAAACCATACAAAAAATGCATTCATATTCTAACCTTAATCTGTATACGTTTTTGTTCATGACACACAAGGTGAAAGTGTGAATAACAGCTGCCCTAGGCAAGATTTTTTCAAGGTGTATTTCTTCCTCGTGTTTCTATGCTTATTATTTTGGATTTGTTTTTATAATGTGAAAAGCTATTTTCCTCCATCCAAGAAAGTACTTCCTATATAAATATCATTAGTGCCCTTAGATCCAGAATTTAAAAATGGAAAAATAAAATCATAAGCTAAGCAGACTATTTGACCAGGAGGTTAATAACCTGAAGCCCAGAAACAACTTGATTTTGTTCCTCATAGTCTCATGTACTAATATGAACAGTGTTTCTCAGTTCTCATGGCTATGCAATGTGTGTGTCTATGCATGCATGCTCAGTCATGTCTGACTCTTTGCGACCCCACAGACTATAGCCTGCTGGGCTCCTCTGTCCATGGGATTCTCCAGGCAAGAATACTGGAATGGGTTGCCATTTCCTTCTCCAGGGCATCTTCTGAACCCAGGGATCACACCCACGTCTTTTGCATCTCCTGCATTAGCAGGCAGGTGCTTTACCAGCTGAGCCAGTGGGCTATGCAATATTTGAGGTTTATATGACTAGTCACTCTCCAACTCTTCAGCAGAGGGATTTTCAGAAGTTCTGGAAACAAAGGAGCTAATGGAATGGCATTACCACTAAAAGATTTATGCTAACCAGGTGTTTGGGTTGCTTGCAAAGTACACCATTTAACATACAACATTTCTGTTGTAAATACTATACCACCAGAAGACAGATTAAACAGTTTTGTATAAAGCCATGGTGTAAAAATTAGTGTTTGTGTACAAAGTCACTTCAGTCATGCTGGGCTGTTTGTGACCCTATGGACTATATCCTGTCAAGCTCCTCTGTCCATGGGATTTTCCAGGCAAAAACACTGGAGTGGGTGACCATTTCCTTCTCCAGGGAATCTTCCTGACCCAGGGATCGAACCCACAGCTCTTAAGTCTCCTGTATTGGCAGGTGGGTTCTTTATCACTAGTGCCGCCTGGGAAGCCCTGGAAGCCCCCCAAAATAGGGATAGTGAAAAAACACTGTATTCCACTTTACTTGAGTAAATTGCCAAGCACATGACTTGGAGAATGCCACAATGCCCTTATAACACAAATCACTTAAATTGTCTTATACAGAGACGAAGGTGGTATCGGGAAACCTGTGTAGAGTACGCATGCCGGAAATAGATTAATGACTGTGCTAATCAGACATACAATTACATGTGTCATGCAAAACCTCAAAGCACCCCAAGGTTTCGGAGGCCTGTTCCATCATCACCATGGGGTCCTTTGAATGATTTTTCCCACATGACACATATAATCATAGGTTTAAATGGAGAAAGGAGTACATCAAGGCTGTATGTTGTCACCCAGTTTATTTAACTTATATGCGGAGTATATCATGCAAAATGCCAGGCTGGATGAAGTACAAGCTGGAGTCAAGATTGTTGAAAGAAATATCAATAACCTCAGATATGCAGATGACACCACCCTTAAGGCAGAAAATGAAGAGGAACTAAAGAGCTTCTTGATGAAGGTGAAAGAGGAGAGTGAAAAAGCTGGCTTAAAACTCAACATTCAAAAAATGAAGATTATGGCATCCAGTCCCACTACTTCATGGCAAATAGATGGGGAAACAATGGAAACAGTGACAAACTTTATTTTCTTGGGCTCCAAAATCAGTGCTGATAGTGACTGCAGCCGTGAAATCAAAACACACTTGCTCCTTGGAAGAAAAGCTATGACCAACCTAGACAGCATGTTAAAAAGCAGAGACATTACTTTGCCAACAAAGGTCCGTATAGTCAAAGTTATAGTTTTTCTAGTAGCCACATATGGATGTGAGAATTGGACCCTAAAGAAAGCTGAACACTGAAGAATTGATGCTTTTGAACTGTGGTGTTGGAGAAGACTCTGGAGAGTCCCTTGGCCTGCAAAGAAATCAATTCAGTCAATCCTAAAGGAAATCAGTTCTGAATATTCATTGGAAGGATTGATGCTGAAGCTGAAACTCCAATACTTTGGCCACCTGATATGAAGAACTGACTCATTTGAAAAGATGCTGATGCTGGGAAAGACTGACGGCAGGAGGAGAAGGGGACGACAGAGAATGAGATGGTTGGATGGCATCACTGACTCAATGGACTTGAGTTTGAGCAACCTCCTGGAGTTGGCAAAGGATAGGGAAGCCTAGAGCGCTACAGTCCATGGGGTCGCAAAGAATGAGACACGACTGAGCAACTGAACAACAACAACATATAATCACATATGTGATTAGCATAGTGATTAGCATAATCATTAATCTGTGGCTTATATCATCATGGGGCTTCCCAGATGGCTCAGTGGTAAAGAATCTGCCTGCCAATGCAGGAGATGCAAGAGACATGGGTTTGATCCCTGGGTCGGGAAGATCCTCTGTAGTAGGACCTGGCAACTCTCTCCAGTATACTTGCCTGGAAAATTCCATGGAGAGAGGAGCCTGGCCGGCTACAGTGCATGGGGTCACAAAGAGTCAGACAAGACTAAGGGACTAAGCAGGCACGTACACACACACAATCATACTCAGAGACTTTGACTTTGTCTGAATAATGAGCTTAACCTGTTAATTGCTAAAAAAAATCCTGCCTGTTTGGGAAAATTATGGTTTGTCAGGTTTATAGTCTTGAGCTTTTTTTATGCAAACTAACCACTAGAAATGGGGGTTGGGGGAAGTTTTTCATGAAATGAGCATTATAGGAACTAACTTCTGGGTCAAAAACTACAATGATTCACAAGTGGGATTTTCTGGGGTTTCGTAACTTTTCCATGAAGGGATTTACATATGTCCAAAAGAGGCCACTGTTGAAACTGTTTTTTTCCCCCTTGGGGCAGAGGGACAGGGAGCAGTGGTTAAGGGGTTAGGCTGTGCTGTTTTCACTAAGCAGTGAAGTGACTGTATCTGTTCTTGGTTACAGAGCCATTGTGCTTTTTGTTTACTAGGTCAACATATTGTCATGTTAACTTGCATCTCAGCCGATCACGAAAGTTGCCTCACAGAAGGTTTTAATCAAAGTGGCCAAACTAACAAAATAGGACATTCTGTTTCAAATTACACTCTCAACCTCATTTTGAACTGTTGCTTTTTCAGAGATTTGGCAAATTTCATGATAAGCCACTTAGCAAAGTGTTCACATTTGATGAAGCAATTTTTATATAAACATAATTTTCTGCCACCCAGTCCTTTAAAATGTCAACTATCCATGGTTAAATGAAGAGCAGAGCTACATTTTCAATTAGTTGCATGAAGACTTAAGGCACAGTCTAAAATTGTGCTCCTATTTAAAAGATTTCTCTACTCATATCTCTATAACTTGGATGCCAATCTTAAAAAAAAAATTAAACATTTTTTCCATCTTTCTCAGCTTCTTGTAAACATAAGGGCCATCAACCTTGTTTAGTATATAAGCTTTTGAGTATCTGTATCCATCTTCCTTTCGCATTGCTTAAATCTCACAGACGAAACAACTTGTACGTGACTACTAGAGCCTGTTACTGTAAAATGAAACAGAATACCACCCATTGTCGTCAAGAGTTATTAGATTCCCACCAGACTCCCCTGGGACTCCACCTTTCTGCTGTAGAGGGCATGGGTTCAATCCCTGGTGTGGGAACTAAGATCCCGCATGCTGGGCAAAAAGAATTATTAGATTCCCATCTGGATTTCCCATGAATCATCAAGTTAGCATATAATCACAACCCAGAAATTTCTAAATTGTTCACAAGTAGTACAATAGGTCAAGCTTGGTGCAGGTTTAACAGTATTTTGATTGAAGACCATCCTATTTTCATTTATATAGTCATGGCTTCAACATTTTTTGCTGATGGTTCATTGAAGCCCAGGGTTCTTTTCTTAAAACAAACAAAAACTAAAGTCTCATTTGTCTCACAGATAGATACGAGATTGATATTAATTCTTAAAAGCCCAGTTTGCAAACACATTCGAGACTTTACACAGAGGCACTGTGTCTGCATAATTGTGTGCAAGCAAGTGCAACAGCTGCTACGTGACAAATTAGGGGTCAGATCTTCTAACCTCATGGCACACGACATTTTTTTTTAAAGCAGTCTTATTAAGAGCAAAGGGAAATATACAAATTCAGAATATTGCATACAGTGAAACAACAGATTCCTCTGTTTATTTCTCACATTTTCACAAATTTTAAGATCTTTTTTATGACTGAAGGAAAATAAATGGAAACTAAGAAGGAAGAGTCTATAAACTGTTCATCCTCTCTCTAGTCATTTTTGAGCAGAGTCCTTCTTGAGAAGAAAGGCTTACAAAAGATGGCAATGCTGAGTCTATGATAACCTGGTATGCACCCAAATAACCTTACATAGGTATGATATCATTGTCAACCCGCCCTACTCATTGACTTAGAATTATAGGCAGAGGAGAACTAAGTGAATATTTTTAGTAACTCTAACTGGCACTAACCAGCACCAGCCTGTGCTCAGGCGTGTCCAACTCTTTAGGACTCTATGGACTGTAGCCCGCCAGACTCCTCTGTCCATGGGCTTTTCCAGGCAAGAATACTGAAGTGGATAGCCATTTCCTCCTCCAGGGGATCCTCCTGACCCAGGAATGGAACCAGTGCCTCCTGTGACTCCTGCCTTGGCAGGCAAATTCTTTTCCCAATGAGTCACTTAGAAGGTTCAGTACTGACCAGAACCTCTCCTCAAAAGTTGCTGAATCTGAGCCATTGAATTGGAGAGGTGATTAGTTTAGCAAGGAGCACACCATCTGTCCTGGGGTGACCCAGCACTACAAGCAAGATACGTTTCAAGAGACAACAGAAAATCTAAAAGGGCTTGGAAGGTGGCTTAAGCATCTGTTGTGGCCTTTGGAAGAGCCTGTGCTTTTCAGAAGATAGCAAAAAGATGACCGTCACTGGAGCCTTCTCTTTCCATTCCATGTAAGCACCATCCACTTTGCTGCTCACTCTCTCCAGCCTCTAGAACAATGCCAAAAGGATAATGGTGTCCAATAACTATATGCTGAAGGAATAAATCCAAGAATTCAAGACGGCCTACTATTCAGAAAGGGTCCAGAAGTGCCTTGGAAGCATCACCCAGTAGCCTAAGATCATGAGGGATTACTCTCATTTCTTGAGAAGTAATCAGACATAGGAACCAAAGGACAAATGTTGACTTCTTTTCCTCTCATTTGGTGTGTGAATAAAGATTCCTCTGATCTCCATTCCCTAACCATTTATATTTTTAGAGAAAGGAGAAGAAAGCTTAATATTTTTTGTTTTTAGATAATTAAGTACATAGAGAGTAAGAACTGTATTTTTTAGGTTAATTGTGCAACCAAATGCTACATAGTTCTTTGTGTTCATAATTTTGTTCAAAATGAAGCTTTTGATTCCCCCATATGTGATTGAAACACAATCAAATACAATGACATGTAAGACAGCGAATTTGCAATTGAAATTTTTCCTATCCCTTCAAAAATCAATGTTAGCTCATAAAAGCAAAAGAGTGAATACCTGGGTAGTTTTTAAACAATGAAACAACAGAGACATTTCTTGGTGACCTTTAAGTCACACCGTAATAGTATTGAGTTTTTCTGTTGGCAGCTCTCAAAATTAAGTTTAATAAACCAAATGGCGTGCCCATCAAACAGTCTTGGGCAAGGTAGCCTCATGAGTCAGGTCTAGGGGGTTCAGAGGAAGATGATTTTGTCAACACTCTTCCCTAATTTCCAACTCTCTCTCCATCCCCCTCCTCCCCATAATCATAGCTAACATTAGTGAGTGAGTCTCAAGTTCCAGGCACTCTTCTTGGTGTTCTACACTGAATCTCATTCAACGTCCCAACAACCCTATTCGGGAGATACTTTCATTAACTTCATTTTGCGGCTGAGAGACAGGGAGGTCTAGTAAGTTGTCCAAGAGTTAGGATTTTAATGGGGCACTAGTTGCCTCCAGAGCCTGTGCCCTTAACCAAAGCACAGATGCTGCCTCTAATCTGTCCTGAATTCCTCACATTGGAGTGAGAGTTCTCATTTACCTGAGCTCACCTCTTCCAATTACCTGCTTGAAAGACACTGTCCCAGTCCCAGAAACTTAAATCCTCAACCCAACTCCTACTTCTTGGCACAAGCGGCCCCATATTGCCCACCTCAGGCGGAACTAACTTCACTCTTTACTTCCTATTATTAGTGAAACAGAGCAGAATGATCTGCATTTTAATCCCACATATGATATTTGCTCCTGATGTGATCATTTTAAAAGTTAGCTGTGTTGTTTAAACTTCGTATTCTCATCTGAAACATAAGTAGGATAATAATTAGTGCTTAAAGTTCTGTGGGGCTTCCCTGGTGGCTCAGAGGCTAACGCGTCTGCCTGCAATGCGGGAGACCTGGGTTCGATCCCTGGGTTGGGAAGATCCCCTGGAGAAGGAAATGGCAACCCACTCCAGTATTCTTGCCTGGAGAATCCCATGGACAGAGGAGCCTGGTGGGCTACAGTCCACGGGGTCGCAGAGTTGGACATGACTGAGCGACTTCACTCACTCACTCAAAGTTCTGTGAAGATTAAATTAAATTATATATTCATTATTATAGTACACTGCCAGGCACTTAGAAATCTATTATTAATATTATGTGCAAATTTGCTATAAACAGCCTTTTGCAGACATATCATTCAGTTCAGTTGAGTTCAGTTTAGTTCAGTCACTCAGTCGGGTCCGACTCTTTGTGACCCCGTGAATCGCAGCACACCAGGCCTCCCTGTCCATCACCATCTCCCGGAGTTCATTCAGACTCACATCCGAGTCGGTGATTCCATCAAGCCATCTCACCCTCTGTCATCCCCTTTTCCTCCTGCCCCCAATCCCTCCCACCATCAGAGTCTTTTCCAATGAGTCAACTCTTCCCATGAGGTGGCCAAAGTACTGGAGTTTCAGCTTTAGCATCAGTCCTTCCAAAGAAATCCCAGGGCTGATCTCCTTCAGAATACATTGGTTGGATCTCCTTGCAGTCCAAGAGACTCTCAAGAGTCTTCTCCAACACCACAGTTCAAAAGCATCAATTCTTCAGCGCTCAGCCTTCTTCGCAGTCCAACTCTCGCATCCATACATGACCACTGGAAAAACCATAGCCTTGACTAGACAGACCTTAGTTGGCAAAGTCATGTCTCTGCTTTTGAATATGCTATCTAGGTTGGTCATAACTTTTCTTCCAAGGAGTAAGCGTCTTTTAATTTCATGGCTGCAATCACCATCTGCAGTGATTTTGGGGCCCAAAAAATAAAGTCTGACACTGTTTCCACTGTTTCCCCATCTATTTCCCATGAAGCGATGGGATCAGATGCCATGACCTTCGTTTTCTGAATGTTGAGCTTTAAGCCAACTTTTTCACTCTCCACTTTCACTTTCATCAAGAGGCTCTTTATTTCTTCACTTTCTGCCCTAAGGGTAGTGTCATCTGCATATTTGAGGTTATTGATATTTCTCCTGGCAATCTTCATTGAAGCTTGTGCTTCTTCCAGCCCAGAGTTTCTCATGATGTACTCTGCATATAAGTTAAATAAACAAGGTGACAATATACAGCCTTGACGTACTCCTTTTCCTATTTGGAACCAGTCTGTTGTTCCATGTCCAGTTCTAACTGTTGCCTCCTGACCTGCATATAAAGAGGCAGGTCAGGTGGTCTGGTATTCCCATCTCTTGAAGAATTTTCCCCAGTTTATTGTGATCCACACAGGCAAAGGCTTTGGCATAGTCAATAAAGCAGAAATAGATGTTTTTCTGGAAATCTCTTGCTTTTTCCATGATCCAGCAGATGTTGGCAATTTAATCTCTGGTTCCTCTGCCTTTTCTAAAACCAGCTTGAACATCTGGAAGTTCACGGTTCACGTATTGCTGAAGCCTGGCTTGGAGAATTTTGAGCATTACTTTACTAGCGTGTGAGATGAGTGCAATTGTGTGGTAGTTTGAGCATTCTTTGGCATTGCCTTTCTTTGGGATTGGAATGAAAACTGACCTTTTCCAGTCCTGTGGCCACTGCTGAGTTTTCCACATTTGCCGGCCTATTGAGTGCAGCACTTTCACAGCATCATCTTTCAGGATTTGAAATAGACCTACTGGAATTCCATCACCTCCACTAGCTTTGTTCGTAGTGATGCTTTCTAAGGCCCACTTGACTTCACATTCCAGGATGTCTGGCTGTAGGTGAGCGATCATACTGTCATGATTATCTGGGTCATGAAGATCTTTTTTGTACAGTTCTTCTGTATATTCTTGCCACCTCTTCTTAATATATTCTGCATCTGTTAGGTCCATACCATTTCTGTCCTTTATCGAGCCCATTTTTGCATGAAATGTTCCCTTGGTAGTGATGATATAATCTCTTCAGATAAATTTCTTGATGTTCAGGGTTAAAAGTATGCATTCTCTTTTAATTTTGATATTTATTTACCCAGTATTTTCTAGAATGCTATCAAGTTACATCCTAATGAAAAGCACATGGAAGTTCCAGCTTATCCAAACTTGGCCAATTATAAGATGTCTTTATCTCTGCCAATCTGATAGAATAAAAACTGATAATTCACTTTTGCTATGCAATTCTTTTTTTTTTTAACTTTACAATATTGTATTGGTTTTGCCATACATCAACATGAATCCACCACAGGTTTTCCTATGCAGTTCTATGTTGCTGTGAGGTTGAACATCTATCACATTTTTTAGTCATTAATGCTTCTTTATTAAAAAAGCAGGCCTTCTTGTTCTGAACAATATTTAAATACTCTCCTAAGAGTTGGTAAAATTGTGTTTATCATATGTAAAACTTTTTCCATTCTTTGACTTTGTTTTTATTGTTTTCTGTTTATTGTCATATATTTAATTTCTAAGCAGTTGAATTTATTAATAGTTTCTTTTAGTGAATCTAGGTTTTTGAAACCAACTTCTTTCCCACTCCAAGATTATACAAATAGTCTTCCCTAACGTAACAAAATATTTTATAGGATGAGGTCTTGTTCTGTTTTTGTTGTCTGTTTGTATTTAAATTATATATATTATTTTAATCTGGTAGTAATATGTTAATAGGAGTTGAAATTTTTTGAATCTTTTTTTTTTCACTTTTCTTTTCAAAGAAAGGAGTACTTTATTTTTTACTTTATTTTGTTTAGATCAGCTTAAGGTGTATGACAGAACTGAGTTGAAGGTACAGAGATTTCCCATCAGCTCCCTGCTCCCACACACGCATAGCTTCTCCCATTATCAACACCATTCACCAGAATAGCACATTTTTAGTAAGCACGAGCCTACAGTGGGATAATCACAACCACCCAAAGTCCACAATTTACCTTAGGGTTCAGTCTTGGTATTTGGACAAAAGTATAATAATATAATACCATACAGAGTACTTTCACTGCTGCGACAATCCTCTGTGTTCTGCCCATCCATCTCCCCACAGCCCAACACCATCGCTCTGAACCACGGACCTTTCCGGTATCTCTGCAGCATCATACAGCTGGAGTCACACAGCCTTTTCAGGTTGCTTCTTCCACTTAGCAACAGGCATTTAGGCTTCCTCCATGTCTTTCACGGCTTGATAGCTCATTTCTTTTTATCATAGCTTTGAACAATATTTCCTTACCTGAACTGTCAGTTTACTGATTCTTTCACCTACTGAGGGGAGGAATTACTTTTCATTCTAAATGGATAGCCTCACTTTGGCTTGAATTTTCATCTTTATCATAGTCCACACTCCCTTATGTACATAGTATAATTTCTGGAGCATATTCTGTTTTACTGGCTTGCCTATTCCTGTATTGGTACATATTGTACTAATTTCTGGATATTTTATGGAATTTTGGAATTATGGTTTGGTGGCACTGGTGGTAAAGAACCCACTTGTCAATGCAGGAGACATAAGAGATGCAGGTTGGATCCCTGGGTTGGGAAGATCCCCTGGAGGAGGACATGGCAACCCACTCCCGCATCTTGCCTGGAGAATCCCCATGGACAGGGCAGCCTGGAGGGCTACAGTCCATAGGATCACAAAGAGTTGGACACAACTGAAGCAACTTAGCATGTGTGTTATAAAGTTGTATATTGATATATAAGAAAGGTATTGTGTATATACATATATATATATATACTTTTTTAAACAGGACAACCTTCTGAAACTTATTATTTCTGACAATCTTATTGAATTGACTTGAGGCTTCTAAAAGAGTACTTCTGAGCACTAGGTCCTCAACTGTTGGGATTTGTTACTTAAAAAAAAAAAGTTTTATTGCCAAAGATCACAAAATCATGAATAAACCAAGCCATCAATATGAGGTTGTATCCTGTTGAATCTACAATAAGAGGGTATGGGCAAAAAGCATTTCCATAAATTATTTGGCCATGAATCTCTTTTGTTTTTTTTTTTTCATAAAGGATCTCACAATGCTAGTGTTCTGAAAAATAATTATTTTTTTGCTCTATGCAGCACATGGCATATGCAATCTTAAAATATCAGGTCAGTTAATACACTCAACTAAAACATACAGATTCCTCCATTAGTGTAAAGCCCACGCTCAAATAGAGAACTATGATTTGTGCATTTGGGGACAGCAGTTTTAACATTCCTTTCTACAAGACACTTCTGTTTCTTTTTAAAAGGCAAAGATGCCTCAATATCAAGAATCACCCAGTGAGAATGATAATATAATATACATCTAATTTGAGTCTCAGGGCTTCCGAGGTGGTTCAGTGGTAAATAATCTGCCCGCCAATACAAAAGATGCAGGGACACAGTTTTGATCCCTGGGTAGGGAAGATCGCTGGAGGAGGAGATGGCAACCCACTCTAGTATCCTTGCCTGGGAAATTCCAGAGGAGCCTGGCAGGTTACAATCCATGGGCCCAAAGAGACAGATGCAACTGAGTGAGTGAACATGCACAGAGTATCAGTAGGCAAAAAAAGGATATAGAAGAGGCAACCTTTTGAGAAATAATGACTAATAATTTTCTAAAAATGTTGAGATACATGAATTGTCAGTTATAGTAAGTATGTTATATGTTATTTACCAAGCATGATAACAAAAAATTAATTAACACAAAGCACTACCCAATAAAATCAAAGATGACCTGTGTAGCAAAGTCCAAGCTAAAAACAGTAGCAGAGAAAAAAAAGTTCAAACAGTGCAATAAACTCCAGCACTTTTCATATCGTTCCTCTGATCTGTGGCTCTGTTCATTGTTCTTTCACCTAGCTTTTGTCTCCCCTGCCCTGATGTGGGAGGAACAGATGGAGAACATGATTACCATCGCTAGTCAAACTGGCAGACCGTGTCTTCTGCAGTTGCCACCATATCAGCTGTGCCTTTCTCTGTAGGAGGTGAACGGAAGGCAACTCAGCAAAGGAACAGACTGTCTACTCCTTCTGCCAAACCCTGAAATCAAGGAGCCCACACACAAAAATAAGATAAGACTAAGTTTAGCTAAAAATTAAAATGGAGACTCCAATAATAGAAACAGCCAACATCAGTTTTGATAGTTGGGAAATTAATAAACAAAGTATAGTGGCACTTTCATATGATGGAATATTTAAAATATATTAAGGACTGTATTTCCATAAAAGCATCAAACATTCAAACAGTGCAATAAACTGTTTTCCTGTGTACAGGAAAATCCACAAAGTAATGTTCAATGAAAGAGCTGGGTGCACAGTGTGTGAAAAATTATATACATACTTGAGGAAAAAATCATTGAAAGAAAATACGATTATAGGTCAATAGTTGTAGAATTACAGTATTTTTTCTTTTATTCTTCTCTATCATAAACATTTTACAATGAATATGTATTGTTTCTATAATCAGAGAAAAAAATTTAATAAAAAAGAAAATATTTAATAGTCCCAGTTTTCCGTTTTTAAGTTTGGATATTTAGGTTTATAAAAACCCTAAAGCACATATTTCTACGTTCATGGTAGTGACGTCTTCAGCAAAGAATTTTATAAAATACCAACCATATTTTTATTATTTTTTTGAACCATATTTTTTTAAAGTGCTGAAACAATAGTAAGCTTAAGCAGTGTTTAAAATGATAGTTTAAATTAAACTGAGTATAACACAAATGCCTTTCCTTTTTCACTCTATCACAGACTTCTATCTCTAATACTTTAGCCTAATAATGAATAGTATTTGGTATTTTTTTATTTTAAAAATATGACTGTAAGTATTGTCATATTGTCTTTAGATAAGGAGAGTACATCTTTCCCTGACTAGAATGTATTTGGCTTTTAAAGTTGACTCAGTGACTGTTTTAAGCACAAATAAGTCACAATAACTCTAAAGATGTGAAACACTATTTAGGAGGAATGACAACCAGAAAGGAGAAGAAAATTATAAATGTCCAGAAAAACTCACCAAAAATATTATAAATGCACAGATAGGAATTTACAAATAATTCTGTCATTTAATAATGATAATCATATATAAGTATATAATACATAAAATAACATGTAAATATATAATGATTAATAATGAGATAAAGTGTTATACATGGCATCCACATCTGCTTCCCTCATCATCCCCCTCCCGATATAATCATCTATCCACATTACAAACAGTACTTTTGCCTGCAATGACAAGGCATTGCCCTGTGGCCGAACCTATTTCATGCTTCAAGACAAATATAAACGATTTTGTAATAAATGAGTTTAACTGATATTTTTTAAGGTGTGCAAACTGATTTCATTTACGCCTCCTTTGCCCGAATCCCATGTCCCCTGTTGCAAAAATAATAATAATAATCTATGAACAGACAACTTGAAAGAAATGAAGCAGCTCTGCCCTACTTACTATAATCACTAACGTTCCTAACTTATTTTGGAAAAAGACTCTTGCCTTGCCATCATTTCTCATGAGAAAACTTCTCATAAAGAGAAAATAATTCAACCAATATAACAAGCTGAATTCTATCTGTTCTGCTTCCTATAAAGAAATATTAGACCAGGAAAACTTACCAGGTTAGTTACACATGACTTTAAACAGCTGTTTAAAACTGTACACTGGCCCACAGAAATCCATATGCAGCCAAGAGTTGCAAAATTGACAAGTTTCAGACTAAGCCAGTAAAGGTTCTTCATCACTTCACTAATGGCGGATTTTCACATGAACTTTCTTCTCATATTCTCCATCTCACTATCTGAATTCTTTGGGTTTCATCACTGCAGTTGAAAGAGTGGCGGGTGGACTTTTTGGTCTTGTTCTGATGTGTCGGGATCTCTTTGCCTTTTAAATAATGTTTAGAACTTTGAGTCCTAGATAGTTCGTATCATTCCCATAACAGCTATTTCATAAGGAGGCTTCCTTTCACTCCCATAAAGAAAGTCACCCACCGAGTAAAGGTTAGGTCTTAGGAGAGCGCTTCACAAGGAAAGTAAACAAAGCAGAGAAGGCAAATTACATTTCAGCCAGCACGTGACAGGCGCACAGTCTGAGAGGGGATCAGACTCAGTGGACCCCCCACCACTTCACTTCTTTGAGGTTTGTTCAGCTATGCAGGAAACTGGGTTTTAAGCATGTTTAGCAAACAGTAACACTATTCTAATAAAGAATATTAAAAAAAAAAATCAAAGGGCCCAAATCAGATGATGCAGCAGAGAGGAAAAACTTAACCCTTTGAAACCAAACATACACACTTTAAAATGAAAAAGCAAACAAACCTGAAATTAATAGGTACTCTGAGGGTCGCTAAAGACAAGAAAGTTTGTTAGGCACTTTCAGAACTTCACTACATATTAACTAAAACACTGCCTCATCAAGTCTATTGAGACAGAGAACTGAAACTAGCCACCACAGAGACCTAAGATATGTCTGAGGGTAACTGTCTTGAAAAGGAAATATTGTACAAATTTCAATCTGGTCAGCATGGAGATAAAAATTCAAGCCCGAAACAAAGAATTTGAAAAGTTTGCAACGTACAGAAGTGAGTCATTCTGGATAGTTACTTTTTAGATTGCTGAGGATTAACTCCTTAAGGCCAGATATTGTCATGTTGGTATTTTTTTTCTCATGACAATCTATAGTTTCAAATCAACTTCCTTGTCTTCTTAAATAAATTATACTGTTGTAACTTACCCTTGTGCTAATGACGTGAAGTTCTCATTGTGAGGAACACCCACCTGAGGGTTTGTTTCGAGCTGAGCATCCTTTAGTAAATGCTAACCAAACTGGTGAACAACATGAAGAAGAATGGTATTGACTCCATATTGACCCCTAAAACCTGGTCATTTGAAAAAATTCCCCACCCTCTGCTTATTTTTTGTTCATGGTCTGCATTTGAAAGAACATAGATCAAAGAATATGCAACTCTCCAATTTCTTGGTCAGAGGATATGGCCATTTTTCTACAAAAGTATGTTTAAATCAGAGAATAAACTATGGAATTTTCTCTTCCCAAAGAAATGTATCTTTTCCTGGTGCCACTAGTCCTTTCTGTCTTATTTGCACAAGTAATATTTGTAACTGTTACTTCAGTAAGTGGACCACTAAGTACTTCCTTGAAAACCTAAATATAATCTTTACTCTCACTTAATCTAATTCTTTCGTGTATCCTTTCAGTATCAGGATTTGTGCTTATTCTGATTTGAGGAATTTAACTGGCACATAGATTCGCACTTGTGAAAAATGAAGTAAGTTCCAAGATGCTTGTTATAAAATTAATTATATTAGCAAAAGACTTCACCTATAATTTCAATAATCTAATAGTGGATTAACCATGAATTCACACAACTTGTCCAGGTGATTTCTCCGAATAGACTTCTTTGGACTTCTTCACAGCACAATAGTCACCAAGCAGTTGGGTAGCTTACATGGTGACTTAGAGCTTTGATAAAAGTGTGCCAGTATTAAGTGTATTGACTTTCATGATTCATCTTTAGAAATCATTCAGCTATTTTTTTTTTAATGAGGCTATTTCCCCCATTTTATTGGTTACCAGAAAGGCACAAAACTGCCTTGATTCAAGGAAAGGGGAATTAGACCCTACCTTTTCAGATGGGAATGGCAAAATCTTAGAAGAACATGTAAGATGGGAGAGACTATTGCACCATCTTTGGAATAAAATCTGCCACCGTGTAGGCAGTCATGACTGGAATATAGGAGTTTCAGTTACCACAGTTTAGTCAACTAATAATACAGTTCAAACTTCAGTTAGCACAAAATATTACCTGTGAGTATTGTGCATTAAATACAAACTTCTCTGCTATCTCTGCAGTCCACAAATCAGATGTATACAACAGATGCGCATTAAGATTAGATATCAGTCATGTCGCTTCTTTCAAAGTTATCAGTGATTGGCCACTCACTGCATATCTGTTATTCCGTTCTTACACAGACAGCAAAGCAAGCCAGCGTGTTGCCTCCTTGCCTCCCAGTGATAAACCCACATGACGTTTTGCAAAATGATGTTTAGAAAAATGGATAATTGAAAAAAGGAATTGGCCGACAAAGATAAAATTGCAGCAGAGAAATAAAAATGGATAAAACTAGAAGTGATATTTGAATCAAATGTAAATGAAGGATTTGATACCAAAAACAAAGGCAACAAAAGCAAAAATAAACAAAGAGAACTTAGAGCAAACTAAGAAGCTTCTGCATAGCTAAGGAACTCATCAACAAAATGAAAAATCAACCTACAGAATGAGAGAAAATATTTGCAAATCACATATCTGACAAGAGGTTAAAATTCATTTGTAATGTCTGAGTTTTGTACCATGTGTACATATTACGGCTTCAAAAAATTAATGTTTAAATAATAACTTTTTAACATATTCTAAATGACAATTTGAAAGCATAGGACTTACTTGAGCCTCCAAATTCATCTCAAGTTAGAATAGGGTACTTGAAACACGTGACTAGAGTTCACACCAAACAAGTTCCTCCAAACAAAATTTGGACAAAATTTTTGTAAATGCGTTAAAAATGTTATCCTAGCAAATAAGACTTAGACTCCCACAAATCCCTTAGAATAAGACTTTCCCATGGGGTCAATTCTGCAATGAACAGATCACATTCTAAAACAATGGCCTGGTTCATAGCTGAATCAGTAGGAAAGGAGAAATTGGTAAAATGTACCTTTATTCTAATCCTATGTTGTTAGAATAAGCTTTACAGATGGTTAACAACAGATTTGATGTGATCAAATACATCTGAGTTTTGAAATTATGTATGTTGAAAATATACAATGTACATCCTCTAACTCAGTTGCAGTCTATCAGTACCACATGGGGAATGAAATTTTACAGGGAAATAAAATTTTACAGTCATCAAAAGGAGCCTCAGAGAAGGACCTTTTACACTACCGGGCTTGAGAAGGGCCATGTCAACATTCATGGCCTAAGAGTTTGCCATGCAAGCAAATTCTTACTGCAGCACATGGCCTTGCATCCTGCGTTACTACTTTATCAGATCCACTAGAAACCTGATCACGCTCTGCCATAGCACATATGCTGAACCTTGAAATTGGCTAAAAGGACAGATACACTAGCCATCACCAAGGCAATAATTATTCCTATGGTGGGTATCAATTGAGGGGGTATGGTCCCCCACTGACATTCATCAGAACCAGTGCATCTCCTCTCTATCCCTCAAGAAAGGGGTGATGCTGCAGCATGTCAAGGAGGAAAGTATTAAATTATTAGCTTTTCAGGTTCAACAGCCAATACCCTCGCCAGGAGGAACAGAGGCCAGAAACACACATTTCAGTTTCTGGTCTGCAATTTGGATTTGCTACATTATTATCAAATTTAAGTTCTATTTTAGCCTGGGACCTCAGTGGCTGAAATGCACAAGTGAGGAGTTATTAGACACTCATGTCCTCCACACTCCTTCCCTGAGACTTGAAGGTGGAGATGGGATCAGTTATGCCACAACTTTTGCATGGAACAACAAAAGATAAAAATCACAATATAAAGGCATCATTTTTTTTTTTTCCCAGGCTCTTCTCGTATGTTTATTTACCTCTGAGTGCTCAGGGGATTTTATTATTGTTGTTGTTGTTCAGAGCCTGTTTCCCTGCTGCTTCTAAGTTTGGAGCTTTCTCAGATTCATAAAGTTCTAGGAGGCTAGTTTTTAAGCAGTTGCTCTTTGTATGAGGTACTTAACGGTTCTTAAAAATCTGCCTCAGGAGGAGTTTTTAATGGCTTGAGGAAATTAATGCTGTAATATTAGGTAGAAAGGAGTGTATAAAATTATATATGTATTCTGAGACTGGTCTCAAGTATGTAAAGTAAAACTAGCTCCCTCTCTCCCTCCCTCCTTTCTCCTTTCTTTCTTTCTTCACCACTCAGAGAAAAAATATTCTGATATATTTCTACCAATTTTTTTTTCGGTTTTATTTTGAAAGTATTTGCACTTTTCGAGCCTTTTCAATCTAATTGAGACTAAAAGGCCTTGTGTTTTCATGGAAAATATTGTCAGAGATTGAATCCAGACACTGGATGACCACTTAATATTTTTCCCACAGCCAGCCCCAAAGTAAAAACTGCTTTTGTAATAAAGTTGAGAGGTTTTCAAATGCCAAATCAGGCCCTCCTCTCCCAGCCTCCAGATCAGAGGAGTCAGAATCCACAGCAGGGTTCTCATGGTTCCTCTCCAACAAGAGTGCCCCCAACTCTTGTTTTCTTTTTTCTGCTTTTTGACCACACCCCACAGCATGCAGGATCCCAGTTCCCCTACCAGGGATAGAACCTGTGCTCTCTGCAGTGGAGGGACAGCATCTTAACCACTGGACTGCCAGGGAAGTCCCAACCTTTGTTCTTAATGAAGCTTCTTCAACCAGCGTGGCACTGGGGCCCAGGAACCCCGCAGTGTCACACAGCACCACCTTACAGACTGCCATGCACACCACCAGCACCCCACTGGAACAGAACCGCTGCTGTTTGAAACCCTACTCCAGGCATGAAATACATGAACAGAGCAAAGGAAGCAACTGCTAAAGGACAGAAGGTGGGCACAGGACAGGAAAGCACAGATGCAGCTCACTGAGCCAGGGAACCTTGGTGGGACACGGGAGCAGGTAAGGGAGGCAGCGACTCTGATCCATGAGAACCAAGCCCAGGGACTTTTATCTTGTAATGAAGTTGCACGCTGTAAGAAATGTGGGATTATAACTGTAATTATTAAGCTGTGAGTGTTGGAAGAAAAGTTATGACCAATCTAGATAGTATATTGAAAAGCAAAGACATTACTTTGCCGACTAAGGTCCGTCTAGTCAAGGCTATGGTTTTTCCAGTGGTCATGTATGGATGTGAGAGTTGGATTGTGAAGAAGGCTGAGCGCTGAAGAATTGATGCTTTTGAACTGTGGTGTTGGAGAAGACTCTTGAGAGTCCCTTGGACTGCAAGGAGATCCAACCAGTCCATTCTGAAGGAGATCAGCCCCGGGATTTCTTTGGAAGGAAGGATGCCAAAGGTGAAACTCCAATACTTTGGTCACTTCATGCAAAGAGTTGACTCATTGGAAAAGACTCTGATGCTGGGAGGGATTGGGGGCAGGAGGAGAAGGGGATGACAGAGGATGAGATGGCTGGACGGCATCACTGACTCGATGGACGTGAGTCTGAGTGAACTCTGGGAGTTGGTGATGGACAGGGAGGCCTGGCATGCTGCAATTCATGGGGTCACAAAGAGTCAGACACGACTGAGCGACTGGACTGCACTGAACTAAACTGATGTGGGAAAAACTTCAACATTATCCTTAATACAGATATTGAGAAACAAAAGAGGGGGGAAAACAGGAAAACTTACCCAATATCTAATTATGTTGCAGGAAAATGGGGATCAAGAGGATGGTCCTGTCCCATGTCTTAGGCGAGTTCCTGGGACGGGCCACCAAGTGAGGGTCCCTGGCTTCATACAGGAAAGAATTCAAGAGCGATCCATAGAAAAGTGAAAGCAAGTTTATTTAGAGAGAATACACATTCCCGAGTCAGATAAGGTCCATCTCAGAAAGTGAGAGCAGCCCCGGGGTGCAGGAGTGGTTGTTAATAGTTTTTATGGGCTGGGTAATTTCTTAGGCTACTGAGCGGGAGGAATATTCTAACTATCTCTGAGAATGGGCAGAGATTTCCAGGAACAGGGGCACTGCCCATTTTTTGGCCTCTTCTGCTCAGCCTCAGAACCGCCACGGTGCCTGGTGGTGTGGCATTCAGCCTGCTAATGCATTGCAGTGACTGTGTAATGAGGCTCAGGGTCTACTGCGAGTCCAATCTTCCACCATCTTGCGCCTGGTAGATTCTAACCAGTTTTCCTTCTGTCCTCAACAGCTGTGTCAGTCTTTTAATGGTTGTGCCCTGCCCCCTTCCTTCCTATTTCTATTACACCATTTATTGCTGTTTACTATTTATGACCTAGTCTGAGCACAAAACCAATTAACTTTAAATACCAATGTCTTTCCAAGAATACCACCAAAGTTCACCTAGGAAAGAGAAGAAAAGGAATCTTTCAGGTTTTCCTTTGCTTCAGAAATTACTGCAGTGGTAAAGAGAGGCTCTTGGTATGTTGGAAAACAGTTCTTCACCCTTAGCGGGTATGGAAAGATCTATTACTACAATCACGGTAGACATGGTATTAGATTTCAAAGCACTTTATTTCTCTTATGTCCCCCACCTCCAACATGTCTCTGACGTCAGAGCCCTCACCTTTTCTGTTCTGGAAATAGCACAGTAGTTAGAACACAGACTCCTATATTAGCCTGTATCTGATCTTGGCTCTGCCTATGAGCTTTGGAGTTACTTCAGTTCTGTCTGACTCGACTTCCTCATCTGTAGGTGGAGATTATAACAGATTCAATCACAGTGTATTAGTACCTGCCACTTGGTATGATCTTGGTCAATTTCTTCACGTTTAAGAATTTTGTCCCTCTAGGTACCCAGGTTGTTCCAGTTGAGGTTAAATTAGCTCTAATGACTTGTTCATTGACTCTTTGACAGTTACCAAATTGACTCTTTGAACAGTTATTTGGCACTATGTGCCAAACACCATGCAGAGAACTATGAAAACACCAGTGGACCAAACAGATCAAAATCCCCGTTGTCACTCAGGTACAGGTAAAACACATACTAAGTTATTATATGCTAATAAGTTCTAAAGAGGAAAAAGGACAGATTTGGGGGGATAGAGGGCTGAGTTTGCAGGTTGCTATATTAGATATTATAGCACTGAGTAAACTCTATTGGAAAAGACCCTGATGCTGGGAGAGATTGGGGGCAGGAGGAGAAGGGGACAATAGAGGATGAGATGGCTGGATGGCATCACCGACTTAATGGACATGAGTTTGGGTAAACTCCGGGGGTTGGTGATAGACAGGGAGGCCTGGCATGCTGCAATTCATGGGGTCGCAAAGAGTCGGACACAACTGAGCTACTGAACTGAGCTGAACTGAACTGAAACTCTATATAATTTTGTTTATTATTTGAAGATATATAAGATTGTGATTTTAACTGGAACAGTGAACTAGTTCCATTATATGAACTAGTTCCATGTAACAAGGCTATCTGCTCACAAATTAAAAACATCTGCACAAACATTATTTTCTTTAGCTATTTGTGTTTAGTAAAAAGACGCCTCCAACCCCCTCACATATTTTTCAACAAAAATATTTCAACCACTTACAAACAAAGATTAGAGCCAAGAGCAAAGTACTTTCTTTCAAAAGCTCTATTGCTATTGTGGACAACAGACACACTGTTTAAACTCAGAGATGATGAACTAGGAAACCATGACTTCAGACTTAGCAAGTTGTTTGTTTATCACATCACCGGATCTGCATTTGCAAATATTGCAACATATACCTCAGACAAACGTTCCAATTGAATCTTTCACTAGAAAGAAATTTTGCAACACAAAATGATTGCAAAGCCCCTCTAAAATTGTTTATAATTATATAATTTTGTGTTTTAAATAATTACTATTTATTTTTTTAATTATTTAAGTCTTATTAACAGATTTGTACCATTAAATATTTTAAATTTTAAAATTTAATCAAATATTTTAAATATAAGTAATTATATGATATACTATTAGCTATAATAAAACATGATTAATATCATTAAACAATGTAGTTTAATATTACTAAAAATATATTTAACAATGTAACTTAAAATACTATAATATTTACTTTTTTATTTCAAAGACTGGGCTTGGAGAAGGAGGTTAGTTCAAACCACAGGCATCTGGACATTAATAGCCAACAGCCTAATATGGCGATCAGAGCCAAGCTGCCATATCATCAAGGAGGCGTGAGTGTCCATTTTCTGCCTGGCAAGAGCACGGTAAATTGCTTTGCGGGCCTCAATCAGAGTTCCCATTTAAAAGGCAATCGCTAAGGGGAAAAGTCTGCAATTGGAGTTTTGAAAATATGCTATTTGAATGTTTTTGTTTATGTGTCAGAGTTTAATTTCCCTGTTTGGATATACACACATAATTCAGGGTGGTTCTTGCGGTTTTCTTCTATCATGAGTTTTGTATCAACACACAAATACAGCTGTTGTGATTATTCACACAGAATGAGCAATGTCTGTGTACTACACACTGAGAAAGGGCTTATGTGGGTTATCTTGTTATAGTCTAAGACTCAAAAAAATAACTATTAGCATATCCACTTTGTAGTTGGGAAAACTGAGGCCTGAAAGGTTAAAAAACTTTCTTAGGTTCAGATAGATGAAAGATAGCAGAATTTGTGAATGAAACCCATATTTATCTAACCCTAAAGTCCATATTCTAAAGCAGAGATATTACTTTGCCAACTAAGGTCCGTTTAGTCAAGGCTATGGTTTTTCCAGTAGTCATGTATGGATGTGAGAGTTGGATTGTGAAGAAGGCTGAGCACTGAAGAATTGATGCTTTTGAACTGTGGTGTTGGAGAAGACTCTTGAGAGTCCCTTGGACTGCAAGGAGATCCAACCAGTCCATTCTGAAGGAGATCAACCCTGGAATTTCTTTGGAAGGAATGATGCTAAAGCTGAAGCGCCAGTACTTTGGCCACCTCATGCGAAGAGTTGACTCATTGGAAAAGACTCTGATGCTGGGAGGAATTGGGGGCAGGAGGAGAAGGGGACGACCGAGGATGAGATGGCTGGACGGCATCACTGACTCGATGGACGTGAGTCTGAGTGAACTCCGGGAGTTGGTGATGGACAGGGAGGCCTGGCGTGCTGTGATTCATGGGGTCGCAAAGAGTTGGACACGACTGAGCAACTGAACTGAACTGAAAGTCCATAACCTTAATCTTAACATTAACCTTGACATTAAACTGTCTTTAGCCAGATAATGTTTTCAGTGCCTCATCAGCAATCTTTTCATCTTTCTGAAGTGGACTATCTAATTTATAGAATGGTTCTGCTCCTTTTAAGGTAGAAATGCATTTTATTTAGCACTATCAATTTAAAGTTTAGAATAGTTTCCACTCCCCACCTTCACTCCCAAATTTAAAACAATGATAATCATAACAGGAGAAAAACAATCCCTGAATTATATTACATTCTGATTGTTGCTATAACTCATCATTTCTCAAGTTTTAGATTTGAATAAAGCTCTTGGAGGAATGGCAACATTTTAGGTATATTATTATCATTTGTAATAGTAACATTCTTTATATAAGACTCACATTATGCTAGATGTTTCTCAGAATATATGAAATATACTACCTATTTCTCAAAAGAGTTACCAAGACAAAGATCTAAGACTAAATAGGCTTTGGACAAGAGACAAAATTTTGGCTTAAGTAAGTGAGTGTTAGTCACTCAGTCATGTTCAATTCTTTGTGACTCCATGAACTGTAACAGTTCACCAGGCTCCTCTGTCCATGGAATTCTCCAGGCAAGAATACTGGAGAGGGTAGCCATACCCTTCTCAAAGCAATCTTCCCGACTCAGAGATCAAACCCAGGTCTCCTGCATTGCAGGCAGATTCTTTATTGCCTGAGCCACCACAGAGGCCAAAATTCTGGCTTACTGGGAACTAAAAATGTCCTTATGAATATGTCAATCAGATTGTTTCCTGATCTCTAGAACTGTGAAAAGCTGATCCACTAAATCCCTCTGACATGAGTGAGATAACTACACTTCACTGGCCTGTTCTAATCACCAACACCACTATGTTCACAAGATCATAATGTTCTGTGCTTTTGATTCCTCTCCCTGGGAGAACTCTGACAGCAAAGGAGAATTTATGAGTTAAGTGGGGATGATGGCCATCTCCGGACTTGGGTTTGTGTTTTGGGTTTTGAGTCATTAATGAGCTCAAATTTTCTTTCTATCTCTAGTTTTGACTTTAAAATTCATACAAATTTAGCAGTTTATTGAATTAACACTGGGCCCACCTACTTTCAGACGTTGTTTAAGATATTTTCAATTTGTTACTGTGATTCTTAGTCAAGAGTTTCTAAAGTGATACACTGTGCTGCTGCTAAGTCACTGCCGTCGTGTCCAACTCTGTGCAACCCCATAGACAGCAGCCCACCAGGCTCCCCCATCCTTGGTATTCTCCAGGCAAGAGCACTGGAGCGGGTTGCCATTTCCTTCAATGCATGAAAGTGAAAAGTGAAAGTAAAGTCACTCAGTCATATCTGACTCTTAGCAACCCCATGGACTGCAGCCTACCAGGCTCCTCCATCCACAGGATTTTCCAGGCAAGAGTACTGGGATGGGTTGCCATTACCTTCTCTGAAAGTGATACACTATAAGAAAAACAAAAAGAATATGAAATGATAACAGATAAAAATGAAGCCTAACATCTTGCAGGTCATACAAAAATGTTTGTGGGTGATAATATTGGTATCAAACATGAAAAGATTTACTGTTAAAAATTCACAATAACTCTATTTTTCTTTTTCTGGTAGCTTATCCTAATTACATGGAAAGAATGGATCCTAATTAAGCTTCAGGAGCACAGAGCTGTTATTTACTAGTAAGGTTTGTTCCAGGTATTAAACAGTCTTATAGCCATGAAATTAAAAGATGCTTGCTCCTTGGAAGAAAAGCTATGACAAACCCAGACATCATAGTAAAAAGCAGAGACATTACTTTGCTGACAAAGGTCCCTATAGTCAAAGCTGTTTTTTCAGCATACAGTTTTTTTTTTTTAATATTTCATGTACAGATATGAGACTTGGACCATAAAGATGACTGAGCACCGAAGAATTGATCTTCTGAACTGTGGTGCTGCAAAAGATTCGAGAGTCCCTTGGACTGCAAGGAGATTAAACGAGTCCATCCTAATGGAAATCAATCCTGAATATTCATTGGAAGGACTGATGCTGAAGCTGAAACTCCAATACTTTGGCCACCTGATGCGAAGAGTTGACTCATTGGAAAACACTCTGATACTGGGAAAGATTGAAGGCAGGAGGAGAAGAGGGTGACAGAGGATGAGATGATTGGATGGCATCACTGATTCAATGGACGTGAGTTTGAGCAAACTCTGAAAGACAGTGAAGGACAAGGAAGCTTGACATGCTACAGCCAATGGGGTTACAAAGAGCCGGACATGACTTAGTGACTGAAAAAGAACAACCAACTCGGTGCACTACCTACAGACAACATGGCTGTGTGTTTCAATATTATGTGTAGTGTGATTGTATAAAGCAGATCAACTTCTGTAACCAATGTTGCATTCTTTCAGTTGCTTTTATACCTACCTTGAATTTTCACCGAAATAGCCACTTTAAAACCCTGGCTCAATTGTTCTGAAGGGACTTCTCAGCAGCTAATCCACCCCAAGCCATTTATTTCAAGTGTAAAAGAGAAGTATGATGTCTTCCATATGCCACCTCCTTTCTGAATCTCAACTTCCATCTGTTCTGCTGGAAAGGAATAGTCACAGTTTCTCAGAGGAACAAGAGAGCCTGTAAATGAATCTCAAGGGACCCGGCTGTGAGGGCTGTGGTGTGATCACTGCCTCCCTACCTGCCAGGATAAGCACTGCCCTCATCACGAATGGACACTCCTTCTAGAGGCACAGATGCACAGCCTGCACCCCTCAGACTGGGCAGCAATTCAGACTTGGGATGCTTCATTCTGTTCAGACTTGGAAATGACAACTAGACAGTCTCTGAGACTAATTCGATACCAATACACAATGCATTAATAAAAATCAACTGCTCCCCTACCTAAAGCACTTTGTGGCTTCCCATTTCCCTTTAGACTGTTTAATTAATTAAACAGGGAGGCCATTAGTCTGAGTTGGTTCTAATGTTCTGGTGGTTGAGGTAAGCAAATCAAAACTTAAGCCTACCTGTAAATGCCTCGAGGTTGAGAAATTAAAACCTGAAAATAATCCATTGCGAACAGCCAACTGGGATTTTCCCAAATGAGGCAACTGCTTAATCAAATAATTTCCTTGGGACTTCCCTGGCTGCCAATGCACGGGGCCCGGGTCGGGGTTCCATTCCTGGTCGGGGAAATAAGATCACACACGTCAAGCGGCACGTCCAAATAAAATAGATAAATAATTTCCTTGCTTTGCCTCTTCACTTAGCTGTGTGAGTCTCTCCCCTAGCTCCTGTCCACAGAGCTCTTCTACCCACTTCCCTCCTAACGAATTCTGATTTGGCGCTGCCCCATTAGAATCCATATTTGCTCACATAAACTCTAAAATTATTAATGTGCCGCAGTTTACCCTTTTAACAGTTCAACATCTAGAAGTCCCTAAAATGAATATGGTTTACGAGGGCCTCCTCAGCCTACCTGCTCGGCTTCTCTCCCTCTGATCTCCTCCTTACATCAGCCTCCAGCTGGCCAGAGCGCTTTCTGGGTCTTTTCTTCCCCAGTGGGCCTTCCCTGGTCATTCTCCAGCACCTAGAAGACCCGCCCCCTTCTGCCTCTGACTCCTCTCGCCCATCCCTCCCACCATGTTCCCAGGTGCCCTCCCAAGACTAGGTTGGTTCCCTCAGTCCATGGTCCCCTGGACCCCTCTTTCTGCTCATAGCTGGCACACCTGTAATTATTTGCCAACTAATTACTCTTCAGTTATTTGTATTAAGGCTGTATTCCTTCCTAGATTATCCATCAGTGGAGAGTAGCAGTGTTCTCACTGCTGACTCCTTGAACTAAAATTTAGCCAATAGGCTCAAGCATGTGAAATGGGCTGATATCCGAACATCAGTTTCACATGATTCAACCTAACACCTGTTCGACAAATACTTATTAAACAAACACATTAAAAAACAGTCACCATGGTTTTAGGATTTCTGAGGGTGTGTGTGTTCAGCAATTGTTAGCTGTTATTAAAAGAGTTTCAAATTATGCTAATTTTAACTTTTATTAAAAGAGTTAAATGTTATTTTAAAAATCTCAAATTATGCTAATTTTAAAAATTTAATTGGGTTTCACACAAATTTTTTTCAAAGTTATACATAACGTACAACTTTTTTCAGTTATACATAATGTATAACTTCTTTCAAAGTTATACAAAATACAAAATAATGAATTCTGAAGAACGGGTCCTACCTGAAATACATCAGTAGTTTCCCTCTACTGCTTTGATCTTAGGCCAGTTTTCTGTTCACGTGAGTTTTCTTCATTCTTCTGTAGATTTAGCCGAAATAATCATACCTGGAGCTCCCGGGAGCCCCTGCTGGTGAATTCCGCAGGATTTCCCTCCTACCTGTGGAAGGAGGAACCAGGACCAGGTCTAGATTTTGCACTGCCACACACCTGCTTCAGACGCCCTTCTTCACTTTCCCTTCCTAAACTGAATTTAATTGTTTAAAACCATGACTGGTTCTCTTAGTCAGGAGCTCCTCTCCAGGGATGCCTTGCCAAAACTCCCCTAACTTTTACACTGAGTATACGGAATAGTTTACCCAGAATGACAGTTCACCCAACCCAGCACTTGGTCAGTTTCTGGGCTAACAACGACAACAAGAAAATAAAACATGCATGAACAATGGTCACGACAATTGTGCCTCAGAAGGCCAACCAGATTGCCCAAGACCCACCTGCCTTCAGGCCTTACAGCAACTCAACTCAGTGAACACGTTATCAAACCCATTTTACAGGTGAGGAAACTGAGGCCTGAGCAGTGAGGAGTCAAACCCAGATACATATATCTCTGAATCTCTCAGACAAAGTTGCATCTGAAATTGATGGCTTCCTTACTCTCTCAAGTCATTTGCAAGTTAATTGATTCCATAGCTTATAGATCTGAAAGGGGTTAATCATGGAAACTTTTACACATACGTTAATTTTTCATGTTTTTCCATATTACTCATCATTCTGTTTCCTGACAGTCTGCTACAGTGGAAGAATGACACTGAGGATCTATTCTCTTTTGTAAACAACTTTATTGAAATATAATTCACATACCAGACAATTTGCCCATTTAAAGTGTGATATTCCATGGCTTTTAGTCTATTTACAGAGTTGTGAAATCATTACCACTATCTAATCTAAGAACATTTCATCATCCAGAAAAGAAATCCGCACCCATTCTTCATTCCCCTCCCTCCACCCCCTGGCAACCACTAATTTACCTTCTGTCTCTATGGATTTGCCTACTCTGGACATTTCATATAAATGGAATCGCAATTGTGGCCTTTTAGGTCCACTGCTTTTACTCAGCATGGTGTCTTCAAGAGTTATCTGGGGTTGTAGCATGTATCAGTATTTAATTTATTTTTATTGCTCAATAATATTCCATTGTATGAATATACCACATTTTATTTGTCCGTTCAACAGATGACAAACTTTTGGACTGCTTCCATTTGGGGATGATTATGAAAAATGCTGTTCATGACGCTAGTTCCACTTGCTTTCAGCCCACCATACTCCCCTTTTACTCTATGCTGATTACAATGAGCTCCCCTATGTCTGTGACAAATTACTAGAAAGAAAGAAGGCTAAAATCCCTGGGCAAGATAGCAATATGCGGGTCACACTCTGGGTGATCAAGTCTTTCTGGTTTGTCCAGAAAGTGAAGTGAAAGCGTTAGTCAATCAGTCGTGCCCAACTCTTTGCAACTCCATGGTCTACCCTGGAATTCTCCAGGCAAGAATACTAAAGTGGTTGCCATTCCCTTCTCCAGGGGATCTTCCCGACCCAGGGATCGAACCCAGGTCTCCTGCATTGCAGGCAGATTCTTTACTGTCTGTGTTACCAGGGAAGTCTGGTTTGCCCAGAACTTCTCCAGTTTTAACATGGAAATTCCTGCATCCTAGGAAAACTTTTTGTTCCGGACAAACCAGAATAGTTGGCCAATCTCAACTGGCACTTAGCTCAGAAAAGAAACCCACTTTCCCAGAATGAGTTTTGTGGTTTCTGGTGGTGGTATTGTTAATTTTTTTAAACTGGCTTTTGCGGTACCTATCATTTTACATATTTCTGGTGATGTTATAGTTGTATTTTTTTAACTGGCTTATGGAGTAATTATTGTTTTACATAATTTCATTGGAGTAGAAAACCATTATTCTTTTAATTTCTGCATGGTGAACAATGCCCCAAATTTTCACAATTTCACATATACTATTTTAAAGTTATACATATTTATCTACTTATCTATTTATCTGGTGGGTAGATAGATACTATTTGCCCTGCATTTTTATTTTTCTTGTTTGATATTTTTTAAGACTTTATCTTTGGGAGCAGGTTCACAGTAAAATAAAGTGTAAGGTATAGAGATTTCCTATATACCCCCCGGCTCCTACACATACATTGCCTCCTCCATAATCAAAGTCTCCCAGTAAAGTGGTATGTTTGTTACAATTGCTTGCCCTGAATATTTTTAGGCTGGGTACTAGTTGGTAATTAAAAGACCTCCGTAAAAGCTGAAACAGGCTTCCCAGGAGACACAGTGGTAAAGAATCCGCCGCCTGCCAATGCATGAGATGCAAGAGACATGAGTTCAATCCCTAAGTGGGGAAGACCCCCTGGAGTAGGAAATGGCAACCTGTTCCAGTATTCTTGCCTGGAAAATGCCACAGACAGAGGAGCCTGGCCAGTTACAGTCCAAAGTGTCACTGAGAGTCAGACATGACGGAGCACCACTACCCCAAAAGCTGAAAAGCCTCGTGTCCACAGGGTGGCAGTGTAACACTCCATGAACCCAAACAGAATTTAAGCAGCACCTGTGTTAACAAAACCTAATCTTTATCTACAGGGAAATGGCAAAGGCCAATCAACGCCTTCTGAGATCAGTGGCTTTTTCGTGTGTGTGGCTGGTAAATGGACCTAGATGGTTAAGGATTGATGTTTCCAAACCACCCTGGAGCCCTAACAAGAAATACAAACTTTTTTAAAAATTGATTTTAATTGGAGGCTAATTACTTTACAATATTGTGGTGGGTTTTGCCATACATTGACATGAATCAGCCACGGTGTACATGTGTTCCCCATCCTGAACCCCCCTCCCACCTTCCTCCCCCATCCTATCCCTCAGGGTCATCCCCGTGCACCAGCCCTGAGCACCCTGTCTCATGCATTGAACCTGGACTGGCGATCTATTTCACATATGATAATATACATGTTTCAATGCTGTTTTCTCAAATCATCCTACCCTCATCTTCTCCCACAGAGTCCAAAAGCCTGTTCTTTACATCTGTGTCTCTTTTGCTGTCTTGCATATAGGGTCATCGTTACCATCTTTCTAAATTCAATATATATGCGTTAATATACTGTACTGATGTTTTTCTTTCTGACTTACTTCACTCTGTATAATAGGCCCTAGTTTCATCCACCTCATTAGAACTGATTCAAATGCATTCTTTTTAACAGCTGAGTAATACTCCATTGTGTATATGTACCACCGCTTTCTTATCCATTGGTCTGCGGATGGACATCTAGGTTGCTTCCATGTCCTGGCTATTATAAACAGTGCTGCGATGAACACTGGGGTACACGTGTCTCTTTCAATTCTGGTTTCCGTGGTGTGTATGCCCAGCAGTGGGATTGCTGGGTCATATGGCAGAAGAAATACAAACTTCAACAGTTCAAAGGCTAACGTTGCATGCCTTTGTTAAAGCTTTTTTAAAAATTTCTTTTGACAAAATCTTAGAATCTTAGGGACTTAAAAATCAAAAAACTCAGTGTTTTCTACCCTTTTTCCACAAAAAAATACAAAACACATTTTCAGACACTACACATGCCCCTGACATTTCATGAATTATAACTTCACTCCTTTCCCTCAATTTAAGGAAGAATTTTGAAATTCAGGTAAATGACAGGGATATAAGGATAATCTTGAATCTTGTCTGGTTTTTAATTTACTCATTCACTAGCTTCAATACTTGCTTCTTAGAAATAAATTACTTTTACGTGCTTAACACCAAATCTCGACACATGGGTGTGTTAAAATCCTTAAACTGAGAAAACATAATTCTAGTCCAACCTTTCTTGAACATTCTTGAAACCCTTTCTTGAACATTCTCAAAGTTATCTGGGAAATGAGCACAAAAACAATTACCTTTAGTTTGAATTGGCTCTATTAGCATAAATCCAATGGTGCAGACATGATATTCACAAATTTTTGTATTTACTTTTAAAAAAGGAGTCCAGAAGGAAATGTATACATTTTACTGCAAATGACAGCAGTCTTGGAGTTTGGAAACTTTGTTCACATCATTAAAGGTAGGGGTAAAGGAAGGTATGGGCTCTGTTTTACAAGATGAAAAGACAACACTGAAATTACTGAGAAATGCCATTTCCCTGTTACAGTTTCTAAGTCACGCACCAGGCCAGCGTTCACCTCTTGTTAATAAAGCAGCATTAATAGATTCAACAACTGAGTAAAACTAAAGGAGGAAAAAAAAAACACCACAGACTAAACATGAATCTAGAGACATATACTCTCTCTCACTTTTTAATGTCAGGTCCCAATGTTCATGGCATAAAAAGCTATCTGATCTCTAAGGGCGCCCCGTGATGCAATCTGTTTTCTTCTAGGAGTCTTCAGTCCTAATTTTACTTGTCTCTTGTTTGCCCATGTTTGACTCAGATATCTATCACGACATTGCTGAAATCTGAACAGGTAGACAGTGACTGTCTAATTTTCTCTAATTCTATCAAATTCTCTAAGAGAGAAGGTAGCAAATGTTTAAATGCTTGTCCTACTCTGTCCATGAACTTCTGTTTGGAAATTCTCAATGCCCACTTTAACAGCTCATGTAAAAATGGACACTGAATAGCTATAATTAGATTGAATAGAGTCATTTTTTGTTTTCAATCTTGTTTTTATTATTAAGAAGTGCCCTCCAGGATGGCAATTCTCTGTGGCAGAGGATCTTTGCGGCCTAAAGTACATATCTAGGCCGTGAGAGCTACTTTCCTCAAAAATGGATTGTATTGCTGAACCCAGGTCTCCCGCATTGTAGGCAGACGCTTTACCATCTGAGCCACCAGGGAAGTCCTGAGTTAATAATACTTTCTCTAAATCACATTGCCTGATCCGTGTAGGGGGCTCAGCCACTAATTAGTTAATTCCATCACTCTCTTCCACAGGAAGCCAGGCCCTTCCCACTTACAGTTTCTCAATAGATCCTGAAGTTTACATAACAACTTCCTGTTTGATAAAATAGGCAGTATAAGCACTGGTTTGCTATGAATGATGCTTTTGAGAGCTGTGTCTTTGATGTTTCTTTTAGGGATGGTTGCTCACCTTTATAACAGATTTCAAAGACCCATTCAGATAACTTGCCTATTGTTGGTTGCTCTGGAAAGCAATGCCCCCCTTCCGAGCTCATTAAGGTTTGTGCCCAAGAGCTTCCCCTGGAATTGCCTGCTTGGATCACTGAGAATGTGATTTGCTGACAGAGGGACCCTGAAAATCAAACTAGAACAGCCTAGGGGTAGCAATCAAAATAGCTACAATGCTTTGCTAACAAGTTGTTGTTGTTTAGTCCCTAAGTCCTGTCCAACTTTTGCAAGCCCACAGACTGTAGCCCACCAGGCTCCTCTGTTCATGGGATTTCCCAGATGAGAATAGTGGCGTGGGTTGCCATTTCTTCCTCCAGGGGTATCTTCTAGACCCAGGGATCGAACCCTCATCTCCTGCACTGGCAGGCAGGCTCTTTTCCACCGAGCCACTTGGGAAGGCTCAAGGTCTAATCCTCACAACAGAGCAAAGTAAATATTATCCACAGGTACAGACCAGGAAATTGAGGCTAAGAGATGCAGAGATGTACTCAGTTGCAGAGTACTCTAAAGCTGGGGCTGATTCTCCAGCAGCACTCTGCTGTCCAGGGGCTCCTTCCCCACGGATGACGGGGCTTCCCTGGGAAACATCTGTATCTCTAGCCTAAGAGACAACATAGCAGAGGGACACAGGTTCCATCTCACAAATTAGAAAGCTGGAGAACTCTAGCTCCAGCCCCAGAACTACTCAGACAGAACATTTGCCCTCCATCAAAATAGAATCACTGGGGTTTGTTTGAGGAACATGTGGGTTCTATTTTTTTATTGTGCTTTGAAAAAAAACAACACGTAACATAAAATTTACCATCTTAACCATTTCTTAGTGCTAACTATATGCAAAAGCAGAGACATTACTTTGCCGACTAAGGTCCGTCTAGTCAAGGCTATGGTTTTTCCAGTGGTCATGTATGGATGTGAGAGTTGGACTGTGAAGAAGGCTGAGCACCGAAGAATTGATGCTTTTGAACTGTGGTGTTGGAGAAGACTCTTGAGAGTCCCTTGGACTGCAAGGAGATCCAACCAGTCCATTCTGAAGGAGATCAACCCTGGGATTTCTTTGGAAGGAATGATGCTAAAGCTGAAACTCCAGTACTTTGGCCACCTCATGCGAAGAGTTGACTCATTGGAAAAGACTCTGATGCTGGGAGGGATTGGGGGCAGGAGGAGAAGGGGACGACCGAGGATGAGATGGCTGAATGGCATCACAGACTCGATGGACGTGAGTCTGAGGGAACTCCGGGAGTTGGTGATGGACAGGGAGGCCTGGCGTGCTGTGATTCATGGGGTCGCAAAGAGTCAGATACGACTGAGCGACTGAACTGAACTGAACTGAACTATATGCACATTGCTGTGCAACAGGGCTCACAATTTTTTCATCTTACAAAACTCAAACACCACAAAACAACAACTCTCCTTTTTTGCTTCCCCCGATCCCTTCAACAAGCCTTCTACATTGTGTGTCTCAGAGTCTGACTATTTTAGATCCCTCATGTAAGCGAAATCATGCCGTATTTGTCTTTTTGTGACTGGCTTCCTCTACTAAGCACAATGTACTCAAGTTTCATCCACTTTTGTAGCATATGACAGAATCCCCTCCTTTTTAAGGGCTAAATAATGCTTTGTTATATGTATAGACCACATTTCCCCTTTTTTTAAAAAGAGATATAATTGACAAAAACCAGTGTGTGAGCTTAAGGTATACAACGTGTTGGTTTGACTGACACATTTATATGTTGCATATGGCTTTCGCTGTAGCATTAATACCTGCATCATGCCACAGTTTATTTATCTGTGGGTGGACACAGGTTGCTTCCGTCTCTCAGCTAGTGTAAGTAACGCTGTAATGAACTTGGATGTTCAAATATCTCTTCAAGATCCTATTTTCAGCAGTTTTGGATATATACCCAGAAGTGGGATTGCCAGAACATATGGTAATTCTGGGTTTTCTTTTATTTTTTGAAGAAACTCTGTACTGCTTTTCGTAGCAGCTGCACCATTTTGCATTCCTACTAACAATGCAAAAGGGTCCCAATTTTTCCACATCCTCACCAAAACTTGTTATTTGCTGTTTTTTTTAATAGTGGCAACATTATTTTTTATTATGTATGTCTCTGACTTTTATCTTTCCCTAACCTTGCCCCATTTCAAGGTTCTTTCCACTTTATTTATGTTTGTCTGAATTTTTTATACATCTGTTACTTCTATAATCTTTAAGGCAGTGAAGATACATTTTTAAGTTGCAGAAAGGTTGGCCAAAACCAACATTATTTAGGCATTTGATAACTTTGAGTATAGCATATGTGTTACTGAGTACTGAGAGAAATGATAAAATTGAATCGTAGATTTTTCTGAACAGTGTGGAACTGAGGCTGGGAGATCATACTATGATCCAAATACCTCTCCATCATCCCTTGTCTTCTCTGTACCCACTCAAGTAAGATTAGCATTGTTAGAAAAACTATCATCAGCTAAGGCATGTCCTAGACTGTCAAGTGAAAAGCCATTTCCTTTGTTATGCAGACAAATATATTTATTAATTTAAAATAAATAAAAATAAACATTGTGCTCTCCTGCCAACTTACACTTCTGCATAAATCTATAATCAAGTTGCTTAGAGAGGTAGAATTCAAATGTACTAGAACTTTATCTCATAAAATTAAAGACCATTTGCTGAGACAAAATGATAAAATGATAAAATTCCATGAAGAAAGTGGTATGCACTGAGGACCTATTATTTATGACAGACTATTTCCCATACTTTTTTCTCCTTCAGTACTCACTATAGCCCTCTATGTAAATATTACACAACTGAGCGACTTCACTTTCACTTTTCACTTTCACGCATTGGAGAAGGCAATGGCACCCCACTCCAGTACTCTTGCCTGGAAAAATCCCATGGAAGGAGGAGCCTGGTGGGCTGCAGTCCATGGGGTCGCTAGGAGTCGGACATGACTGAGTGACTTCACTTTCACTTTTCACTTTCATGCCTTGGAGAAGGAAATGGCAACCCACTCCAGTGTTCTTGCCTGGAGAATCCCAGGGATGGGGGTGGGCTGCCGTCTATCGGGTTGCACAGAGTCGGACACGAATGAAGTGACTTAGCAGCAGCAGCAGCACCCTCACGACCTGATTACCTCCTAAAGGTTCCACCTTTTAATACCATCACACTGGGGATTAGAGCTTCAACAAATGAATTCTGGGGAAGACACAGCAATTCAGTCTATAGCATAGGAGCCACTGAAAACAACGGTATTAAATTCAACTTCCTGGGCCAATGTTTTCTGGCCCTGCTTGAAGGTGAAGCCAGTTGGCTTTATTCCTAAGGCATCTCTTGAGGACTAGGACACACTCAACAGTGGGACTTGATATTATGTACTATTTATCAAATTTAGGGACGGGTGACCGATCACATCTTTACACCCATATTCTTAAGTTTTCTCTTCTATTGAATGTATTTGAGATTCATTGCACCAGCTTGCAGTCACCAAATTTTCCATGGGAAGTGAGGTTGCTTTTACTTTTCATTGGAAGGGAGCAAATAGACCTGATTTCCAGCTGGAGACATGACAGGGAAGTATCAAAGACAAAAGACAGCAATGTTAGAATCACTGAGACCAAGTAAAAAGTCAAGACTAAAGCCAGAAGTACTATCAGGATGAGGGTCTCAGAGCCAAGTCAACAAACCAACCAGATTTGAGGACAAGGTCTACTTATGAAGGACAGCAAGTTCTCATCATGCTGTTCATGCCCATCTGATTGAGGTGTGAAAAACAGCTTTGATGCTCAAAGAATAGAAGTACAACAGTAGAAATGACAAGCTGAGGAACTGAAGATTTTGTTGAGGTCTCAGCTGCTTGCTTCTGCACAGTATACTGGGTCAGTGGCTCACTTCTATTAGTGTACAAGCTTCATCAGATTATTACCCTGGAGAAGACTGTCTCTTTTTCACCTGCCTGGCTTTGATGACAGTAAGGCTTATTTCTTCCTGTTCTTTTGCATGTTCAGATATTATAGAAACTCTGTAAGCCTCTTAATTTACTCTGCAGAAAATCTGCTCTAGAATGTACTGTGTGCTGTGTTACCAAAATGTGTTATTTAAAAAGAAGCAGGTTCAATCCCTGGTCTGGGAATATTCCACATGCCGTGGGACAGCTGGGCCCAGGACCTGCAACTACTGAAGCCCAGGCACCCTGGAGCCCATGCTCCAACACAATAGAGATCACTGCAATGAGACGCTCCCGTTCACCGCAGCTAGGGAGTAGCCCCCACTCTCCACAACTGTAGAAAGCCCGTGCACAGCAATGAAGACCCAGAGCAGCCATAAAATAAATAAATAAATCTTTAAAAACAAAACAACAAAAAAAAGGATTCAAGAAGGTGAATGGATCTCAAACACTATAAATCCAAAGACATCTACAGAATGGCATGTCACAATTAAACTTCTAAAAACTAAAGACAAATTAAAAAATTTAGAAAATAGAGAAAATAATACTTTACTATGATGGGGGAAAATATCAGAATGACAGCAGATTTCTCATCAGAAATCATGGCGACTGGAAGGAAGTTGAACACTATTTTCAAGTACTGAAAGAAGTCAACCAGGATCTTGCACCCAGAGAAAACGTCTTTTAAGAATGAAAATGAAAGCAACACATTCTCCAAGGAAGGAAAAACAAGAACTTATCTCCAGTAGATGTACTTAAAGAATGGCTGAAGAATCCCTTAAACAGAAAGGGAACTTTAATGGGACAAACCCTGGAATATAAGGAGGGAAGGAAGAACACAGAAATCAAAAATACAGGTAAATACAAACTGAACCCATAGCAAGAAGAAGCAAGGAAATAATAAAGGTGAAAACAGGAATCAATGATAGCAAAAAATTTTTTTAATTACAGAAAATCAATAAAATAGAGAGTTGGATCTTTGGGAAAAAAAAACAAAATTTGACAAATCTCTGGCAAAACTGATAAAACAGAGAGAAGATACAAATTACCAATATTAGGAATGAAAATAAATATAGAAGCACAGATTCTGCAGACATCAAAAGAATCACAAGGGAACATTTACAGTACAAAAAAGTCTACACACATATATTTGACAACTTAGATGAAATAAACCTCTTTTTTTGAAAGATGTGGACTACTGTCTATTTCACTCCATATGAAATACTTTGTAGATCCCTGTAACTATTAAGGAAATTCATTTCATAAGTAAAAATCCTCCAAAAAACAAATCTGCAGGCCCAGATGCTTTCACTGGAGATATCTACCAAATATTTAAAAAATTAATATCAATTATATACAAACTTCCCAGAAAACAGAAAAGGAGAGAATAATTTCAATTTATTTTATAAAGCTAATTTTACCCTGACTCCAAAATGGACAGCATACAAAGAAAAAACATCCCAGAAACATACAGACCAATATTCCTCAATAGTACATATTCTAAATCCCTGACAATATAGAATTAGCAATGTATAAAAAGAATTATATTCCATAGCCAAGTGAGGCTTATGCCAGATTTACAAGGCTGATTTAATATTTGAAAATAAATCACTGTCATCACCATATTAGAAAGCGAAAAAAGAAAACGTACATGCTCATATCAATTGAAGCTGGGAAAATATTTGTTAATTCAGTATTCACTCACTCACCAAAAAACTCAGAAAAATAGAAATAGAAAGGAAATCCCTCAACTTCATAAAGAAAATCTATCAGAACCCCTACAGCTAACATCATATTTAATGTGAAAGTCTTATGCCTTCCCACGAAGATTGGGAACAAGGTAAGGATATCTGTTCTCACCATTAGAAGCTCTAGTCAGTTCAGTAAGACCAAAAAAAAAAGAAAAGAAAGGGCATAAGATCAGAAAAAATAAATAAATAAAACTTCTCTTTTAAAATTAGTTAATTTATTTTAATTGGAGCCTAATTACTTTATGATATTATAGTGGTTTGCTGAAAACATGATTGTCCACATAGGGAAGACTCCAGGAATCTACCAAAACTTCCTAGAACACAAAGGTGAGTTTAGCTAGGAATGGCTTGATTTGTAAGTTTTTGGGCAGGTCCAGACAGTCCTCTCTCTCTCTTCCCACTTATTAATCTACTGGCGGGAGTAATTAGGTTTGTATTCACTGTAGGATTCGGGGGATATTTCATTCAACTCATATTCTGTATTTATCAAGTCTGTCTGCCCACACTACCCCAATACTAAAACAAAACAGCTTTTTTATTGAAAGCAAAAAGCTACTATTTTTATATAGCTAAAACAGGTCATATAAATCTTTTCACCTTGATTGTGTAAAGAACAGCACATATAGGCAGCCTAGACTAAACTGTCATAAGAACAAATATGGACTCATCAGAAAGGACTAAAGCACAGTCATAAAGCAAAAATGATTTAGGAGTTTGAAGCAAAAATAGGATGTCTGTTTTGCAAAGGACATACTGGACAAAATCTGGTAGATGGACATACTGGACATACTGGTAGATGAGACTGGGGGAAGATATTTGTGACTCCCACACAGACAAGGAACCAACATTTGGAATACATTCATATATATATATATCACCCTGAAAAATCTAGGAGTTGTTTCAGAAAACAGGCAAATTGTATGACATATCATTTACAGAAACCTAAATGCCTACCATGTGTATCGACAGCTGTCCAAACTTAATAATGAATTTTTTAAAAGTTTTTATTGCAAGATGTTTGTTTTACAATATTGTACTGGTTCCGGCCAAACATCAACATGAATCAGTGATAGGCATACATATGTTCCCTGCCTCTGAAGCCTTCCTCCCACCTCCCACCCCGTTCCACCCCTCTAGGTTGTCACAGAGCCCCGGCTGGAGTTCCTTGAGTCATACAAAAAATTCCCACTGGCTATCTATTTTGCATATATTAGTGTATATGTTTCCATGCTACTCTCTCCAGTAGTCTCACCCTCTCCTATCTATCCCATCTCCCTGTGTCCATAAGTCTGTTCTCTATGTCTGCCTCAGTAATGAATTTTAAATGCTGAGAAACACCAGCTTATACTCTGTGAGAATGGCAAAAAATAGAAAGTTAGATAATATAAAATTTGGTGGGGACATTGGATAACAGGGACCCTCGTGCACCGCTGAAAGGAGTGTAGACAGGCGCAGCCATTCTGGACAGTAATTTGGCAGTGCTCAATCAGATCAGGTACCTACAGCTCTGTGACCCAGCTGGGAACAAAACAGGACAGGCATGAGGATGTAGAGGAATCAGGACGTCCATCACTCGAGGGATTGAGCAAAGTGAAATGTGGTGTTTGTACACCTTGGAGCACCATGCAACATTTAGAATAAATAAACTGGATATGCATAAAACAACATAGACAGATATTAAAAACAGAAGAGACCCAGAATAGGACTTTGTGTGTGCAAATTTGTATAAAGTTTTAAAACACACACTCAAGCAACAATGCTTTTTATAAAGTTACATGTGAATTCAAGAAAACATATAAACTACATTAGTTTTGTTGCCTGTAGTGGGGAAGAAAACAGGGGCGGTGTATAAATAACTAAGCATAAAGGGGCTTTGTATAGACTCTTGATGACACTGTGACTTGCAATGAGTATCTTAGCTCAATCCTCTGAATCTAAGGTAATTAACGAAGAAAAGATGAAGGAGTAACGGAAGGCTGGTTGTATAGAAGAGTGAAAGCTGAGATGATTTCATGTAACATCATCTAAGTGGAGCTGATAAATCAGAAAGTCACATTAGGCATTCACAGCTCAGCTGCTTCCTGTTTTCTTGAGAGGGAGGCCTCCATCATGTAAGCCTGCTTCCGTCCTGGGCTGTCTAGGATTGGGTGGGAAATTTTTCCTAATTTTGTAGTTTAGTCAGCAGGCCTAGTTGGATCTCACATTTGCAACCAAGGTCTATTGGTAATGGCTTCCATTTTTACTTTATTACTTAAATTGTTTAAAATGGGACAGGGGCTGCTGCTGCTGCTACTGCTAAGTCATTTCAGTCGTGTCCGACTCTCCGTGACCCCAGAGACAGCAGCCCACCAGGCTCCACCGCCCCTGCAATTCTCCAGGCAAGAACACTGGAGTGAGTTGCCATTTCCTTCTCCAATGCATAAAAGTGAAAAGTGAAAGTGAAGTCGTTCAGTCGTGTCCGACTCTGTGCGACCCCTTGGACTGCAGCCTACCAGGCTCCTCTGTCTATGGGATTCTCCAGGCAAGAGTACTGCAGTGGGTTGCCATTGCCTTCTCCAAAATTGTTTAAAATGGGACAGGGAAGAGGGCTACTATTTATTGGGAGCTGACCCAGAGACTGACTGTCACAGGCACTCACTAACCTGCACTACATTGCTTTTATTATTTGGCAACTAATTTTTTCTACCATCTTACCAACCTGGATCAAGATACAGCATGGACTTGGCAAAAAGCTGTGGAGTACTGAGTTGAGTTGTAAAGGTCACGATCTCACCACTGGAGAGGAATGAAGCCGTTAACAGAGCTTGACATTGATTCCAGTGGTGAAGCACCGAAAGACGGACCTCAGTTCTTGTCTTCTTTGAAGAAAGAATTCGGCCAAGACTGTGAAAAAGACGAAAGCATGTATTAGAAGCAAAGTATGTCTGGAAGAAGCAAAGTGCGTGGAAGAGCATGCAGATGAGCTCAGAGTGAGTTGCCCACAATAAGGGCGGCTTAGGTTGCTAATATAGGAGCAGTTTTCTGGGTTGTGTCTGGCCAGTCACCTCTATAATTTGGTCCTGGTGTGAGCATGGAGGGGCTTCCCAGATGGCGCTAGTGGTAAAGAGCCCGCCTGCCAATTCAGGAAACATGAGACGTGGGTCCGATCCCTGGGTCGGGAAGATCCCCTGGAGAAGGGCATGGCCACCGACTCCAGCCTGGAGAATCTCCATGGACAGAGGAGCCTGGCGGGCTACAGTCCATGCGCCTGCACAACTGAAGTGACTGAGCAGGCAGGCAGGTGGGCATGGATCTCTCAGTCCAGATGGATTCCAGCCTCTCCCTCCTTTTGTCCTTCCCCTGGACTGAGGGCCTTCTCTGTGCGTGTGTCAGGGAAATGCACAGGAATGCACCCAGTCAGGGTCCACTGCTGGTAAGCCATCTCAAAGCGTTGGCAGGGGACCAGGTGCAGCTGCTCATACTGGGACCTGGATATCTCCCACCTCAATATCAGAGCTTGTTGACTCAGGTTTGTGAGTGAAATTACATGAGCTTGCTTATCAGTCTTTTCGCTGGCTACTTCCAATTATTACTGTGTTCTTAGGGTGTGGCATACGAGGAGGAAACCTGAGATGGGGGCTGTGGCATGCTGGGAAAAACAGGCAGCGAAGGAGGCAACAAGGGAGCCCGACAGCGTGTAAAACCCTTAGTCATCGCGGCGTGCCTCCCGCAGCACGGCCCCTGATGTCCCTGAACCTTAGCACAAAGGTGAAGTGTTTCTCCATATATTCTGTTCAGTTAGGCGAGAAAATGTCTGCTACAGCTTTAACAGATTGCCATTAAAACTAAGAGGCTATTTAATACAGCTGACTTCAGCTATCTTAAAAATTGCTCATGTACCACACCTAATTTCCCAAACTTGTTTGATAAAGACTTATGACTTGATAGTACTATTTTAAAATAGTTATTATATTTACAGAGTCTACTCTTGGTACTTTTCTAAAAATGTATGTCTTATTCTTCTCCACAGTTGTCAAAGTAATAAATCCAAGTTCATTATTATGAGTTCCAAGTCCTTTCCTAAAGCCAATGAAACGTGTAAGAGTTTTAAACAAAAGAGGTATCTGTAGTTTGTCATTATTTATTTCAAGTTTTCTATTGCTTTAGGGAATGTTGTGAATTTGCAACATATATAGTTTGCGTTATGTAGTTGTACACTTTGATCAGAAACACACAGTTAAATGGTAACCTGTAATAAATTTATATTACATATGTAGCTAGGTTTGCAAATTTTCTGTCCAACTTAGAATGATAATAACTTTTAATTTCTTTAGTTCAAGTTTGAGGAAACTGTGTTTGAAAACCTGGGCCAGCAGTAATGTTTCTAGTAGGACTGTGTGTACGTGTCAGGTCACTTAGTCATGTCCAATTCTTTGCAAACCCATGGACTGTAGTCCAACTGGCTTCTCTGTCCATGATTCCACGGAATACTGGAGTGGGTTGTCATTTGTTACTCCAGGGGATCTCCCTGACCAGGAATCAAACTAATGTCTCCTGCCTCAGTAGGTGGATTCTTCACCACTGTGCCACGGGAAGCCCCTCTAATAGGACTAAAAACACACATTTTGCAGTGACTGTACTTTGATTTTTGCAGCCCTCGAATTCACTCAGTTGCTTAAATCTCTGTGTGCACTGAATTAGAAGAAATCAATATGAATGAGAAAACATCTTTATAATGCAGAGTAGAAATTTGTGGGAATTATTTATTGATCATGCAAACTCCAGAAGCTGAACATAATGTTTTAAATTATTTTTCTGCTTAAAATATAGTATGTGATTGTTGTGAAAAGGTAAAACATTCCAGAAGTATAGGACAGAATTAGGATTTATTTCTTCTTCATTCCTTTTCCTCACCCACACCAGAAAAACACTGTTGGGTTTTTGTGTGAATTCCTCAAGAATTTGCAAAATTGAGTTTTGATTTTGCCTCAAGAACATCACTATTTACGTGTAACTAATATTTTGTGATTATATTGCCCATCACATAGATAAAATTTTTTAAAGCAGATGAAATTTGGTTCTTTATCTGTAAAGTTATCATAGGGACTTTAAGGAATCACTTCCCAGTGTTAGACGTGACTCATTTTAGATTCCATTCTTTGGAACAAGAAGAGCTGGTTAGGCCTGTTTCTCTTGGTTCCCACAGTCTTTTTGTGACCCAATCCAACTTTACCTCAAATCGTTACACACCCAGTAAAACTTGCTTTCATGTTATTGATATATTTTTACTTTTAATAGTTCTTGGATAAATTGCTTTTTTTGCTTCTTTTCTTTGTATGAAAAAAGTCAGCTGGTGTAAGTACCAGCAGCTTAAACTTTGATGAAAGCCTCTGCCAAAGCAAGAAAAGCTTCTGGGACAATACCAAGTTCTTTGTATCCTGTGCCGTGCTGTGCTTAGTCGCTCAGTCGTGTCTGACTCTTTGCAATCCTATGGACTCCAGCCCACCAAGTCCTCTGTCCATGGGATTCTCCAGGCAAGAATACTGGAGTGGGTTGCCATGCCCTCCTCCAGGGGGGTCTTCCCAACCCAGGGACTGGACCCAGGTCTCCCGCATTGCAGGTGGATTCTTTACTGTCTGAGTCTCCAGGGAAGCCCTCTTTGTATTCTAGATAGATGAAAAAGCTTAGCAATTTGTCATTTTACACTTTCCAGTCCATTAAAGAGGTAGATAATTGATCTCTGTTGATTTGCAACGGAAATTCTTGGCACATTAAGTGGATGAATAAAAGTAGGAGAGTAATTCTCAATCTTATGTTTCCAATTAATAATGCTTAATTAAAGTGACAAATGCTTACTAAATAAGTGGATAGATGTGCTTTTAAATTAATGGTTAAATACATGGCTTCAACAAAGATGTGGTAATATTTTCTCATTAATAATTGAAAAGCTAAATAGTCTGAGACCATTCGTTAATTCAGTCACTCATTTGTTGTTTGGTTAATATATCCAGCCATCTATGCATCTATCTTTCTTTTTATCCATCTATCTTCTCAAAAAGTACTTTGTGGAACACCTTATCTGGAAGTGGCACTGGGAGAATAAAAAAGCAAACAAAAACATCCCATAAAACATCAAAGTTATCCCCAGAGGCTAAACAACAATGCTCTGGATATAATTCTTGAAGTGGATTTTTTTGGGGGTAGTGTTTCTCTTTTAAAAATCATAATATTGATTTATATGTATCTGAAGGGAATTTTCTAAGAAACTAAAATTAGAGGTAAAAATGTATACTTTCAAAGCCCCACCCTAGAAGATCTTGATTTAGGAGGTGTGGATCCGTCATTTACTAACTGTGAGCTCTTGTTCAAATAGTTTTATTTTTCTTTGCTGGATTCCTCATCTGTAACAGATAGATAATAAAACCTACCTTTCAAGCTCATCAGGAATATGATACTATACATAAGAACCTTTGCAACTCCAAAGTGTTATACAGTTCTAAGGTAAGTCATATATAAGGTGCCTCAATGAAGCACAAACACATTTTCGGGGCATAGAGCCCTTTTCTTGGTTTTGACAAACACTGTTAGTAATCAGTCAATGTTTGTGAGTTAAGAAAAATACATATCTAAAACTTTTTTCTGATTGATTCCAGTGTGGGGTGTGGGGAGGACTGGGAGAGAGGAAGGATGGGCAGAGGAGAGAGGAGGTGTGGAACGTGGGGTGAGAAGATGGAAGTGGGCAGGAAGAGCTGGTGTGTGGGATGGTGGCTCTGCAGACCACGTGCTGGTGATCCTTCTGGGGATCTCAGTCATCCTGAGAGCCCTTGGAAATTTTGAAAGTACACTTTGAAACCCTAGAGAGTTAGCTCTAGAAACGAATGCGTGATTATCCATTCCAATGTTCCCAGTTTTGAAAGAGGAACTAGTACCAGAGAGGTTAAGTGACTTAGTCAAAGTCACACAGCTAGTTAGCGGCAGGGACCCATGATAATCAGCATGAGTTGATTTGACACTGGGCCATTTCAGAATTCTAAAACATAAAGTGGTTTAGTTGCTAAGTCATGTCCAACTCTTGTGAACCCAAGACTGCCAGGCTCCTCTTGTATGAGGGATTTCCCAGGCAAGAATATTGGTGTGGGTTACCATTTCCTGCTCCAGGGGATTTTCCTGACCCAGGGATTGAACCCAGGTCTCGTGTATTTCAGGCAGTCTCCCACATTGCAGGCAGATTCTTTACTGAGCCACCAGGGAAGCTCTATAACATAACTGCCCATATCACACTGGTGTCAGGGTTAGTGAGGGGCTGGGATGGGTGTGGCTCAGATGCAGGCTACTAGAGCATATGTTACTAGCACTAGTCTGCTGACCACACTAACTCTTCCCAGATTTTGGCCCCCATTCTATGAGAACACTCTTATCTCTCCATTGGGTTACATCTTACCTTCTATGATTTCACTTTTGAAATTACAATATTTTTTATTTTTTATATTTAAATGTGTGCTTTTTTATTGGTGATACAAAAAACCAAAATATTGATACTTGCGACCCCATGGACTGCAGCCTACAAGGCTCCTCTGTCCATGGGGTTTTCCAGGCAAGAGTACTGGAGTGGGTTGCCATTACCTTCTCCGGTCATGAGGGTAGAGCCCTAATGATCTTAGCACCATAAGCTAAGCCTGACATTCAGCGCCCAGGACAAATTTCAACACTCAAGTTAAGGGTTTGTGGCTGTTATGAGTGGGGTGTCTGCATGACAGCTGTTAAAGACATGTGGTTCCAGGAGAAGTAAGAGGACCCTGGCTCAACCTGTTTGCGGAAATGATCCAGCCTCAAAACTCCCCTCCCTGCCTCTCAGCCAGGCAAACAGCTCAGGTCTTTGGACTGCAGGTGGCAACTGTGATGACAGCAGAACCTAGAACTCTCCTCCAGAAATCCACACTGATCTTCCCCTCCATCTCAATCTCCCCCAAGAGAGTGGAAACAGGCCGCTGCTTAGTCATGGCCTCTTTTAAGCCTGGAGGGGGAAGCTGCCCCCTCTGTGCCTCTTCTGAAGGTGTTTGGAAAAAAAAAAATAGAAACTGTGAAGTTACCCTAAATCTCTCCCAACACACTGCAGGAAACGGAAATGAGATTTCAAATCCATTTGGGAAACAATAGTTTCAATAAATCATTTTCTTGGCTTCACAACTTTTCCAGCCTCAAGGGCTCTCTGAGAGTAGGTAAACTAAGAACCCATTCAGATCAAGTATATGAATGTTCTTCCAGAACTATTTTTTTAAACTACACAAATGTATTGCAGGCAGCTAGAACTTGAAAGCAGGGATATTCCTTGAAAGTTAACACTGTAAATCAACAGATAATGAAGGGAACATGGGAAAAAGTCTCAGCAGGAGAAAGCCCGACTCTCTCATTAACATCCAAAGAAGAAATAGAAATTAGAGAAAGGCCAGCTTAGGAGGCAAGCTAGACAGTGCTCTGTCAAGCTCTGTGCTGGGAGAGGATTTGGTCAGCTTATTCTAGCTGTGTGGCACTGGTGGCTGCCCTTGTGGCTCAGCTGATAAAGAATCTGCCTGCAATGTGGGAGACCTGGGTTCAATCCCTGGGTTGGGAAGATCCCCTGGAGGAGGAACAGGCTACCCACTTCAGTATTCTGGCCTGGAGAATTCTGTGGACTGTATAGTCCATGGGGTCGCAAAGAGTGAGATACAACTGAGTGACTTTACTCACTCACTGACTCAGCGCTGGTGGCAGAACTGCACAGACGGTGATGACAAAGACTCTCTCCTTGATCAAACTAACGTCAGACTCCGCCAAGCCCCCTTCCTGATTAAGCCTCATCCTTGAGTCCTCTCTCGCCTGCTTAGTCCAGTTTTAGGAAGATTTCTGCTAAGTCAGTTTAGAGAGAATCCCCCATCCTTAATATCTGATTACCCCTGAAATCTGATCAAGTTCCTCATTCTCCACCTTTGATGTATAAATCCTTGACCTGCCTTCAGCAGGAATCCTGTTAAGTGGGTTCAACAAGAATCCCCCTTGCATTAATGTCTCCTCCTAGTACTGTCCCATCGACTCCTTGTCATTCTGCTCCTTGCCTGGAAATCCCCGGCTGTCTTTGCCATATTCAGAGGTGAACCTTGATCTCTTTCCACTGTTGCCATAGTCTTGACCCCTATTGCAATAGTCCTGAACAAAGTCTTCCTTACAGTTTTAATAAGAGACAGAACAAGATTGTACTTTAATAGAATTGAGAGGTGGGAAGGACAAGCATCTTTACTTTGTTGCTTCTAACATCAGAATCCCTCAGTCAACTTTGCTTTTCTTTATGTTTATCTAACAACCTCTGATGGAGTTTGGCTCCCAAAGTTGTTTTCTGCTGAAGAGACTGTACCTCACCATCTTATAGTTCTCACTGATATTTAATATACTGGCATTGGTGCTGGTTTGTATACTTCTGTGACTAACTTAATCATGGAGCAGTATACCCATGGCAAGCACACTGACAGAAGACAAGTTTCTGGGCCCACAAAAGAGAGGCCCAGAAGGTGAGACCTGGCCACGGTGAGCTACAGCATTAAGAATTACTGCTGGAGCTACCAGTGAACACCAGCAACCAGTTTTTGAAAAGTCAATAGGCCGCTAGAGATGAGGAAATAATGTGGATAATACAAATTATTTTGGCCATTGCATGCAAAATTTAATTTTTTTTTCCACACTGTTTACATTCTAAGACTCAATATACATTTTGTATTGTCACCCTTTATCGCTCAGATTTGCCCATGGCTCTATCCTGACTTGGAAATATAATTATAATGCAGAATCTGGTTCAGAGGTCCTGGTGGGGGTGGAGACAGGAGTCTGTGTTTCTGCAAAGCTCCCAAGTGTTGCAAATGCTGTTGGTTTGGGGCACTTAGAGTATCAGAGGGGAGGTGTCATCATCTCTGGTCTAGAGTATTGGTATAAACTCCTAACTGGTCTCCCTGCCTCTTTTTCCAATCCATTTCCCATGCCGCAGCCAGTGTGGTCTTTCAAAAATGCAAATCTAAACGAGTTCTGCCAGTTTTTCCGCTTCCCATAACCCTCAGAGCCTCAGAGCCTGCTGCTGTCTCCTTCCTGGCCTTCAGGCACCCACTCCTGTCTCAGGCTCACTCTTCCAGCCCCCATGAATCAGACTCCATTCCTGTAAGCACCTGTCAAGTAGACTTTTCTGCTTTCTCACAAGTTCTTCTCATCTGACACACATTATTTCTCCTGTTTCCCATCTTCACCCCTCTCGTGTCCTCCCAAGTTATGAACCTTTCTCTCCTCTCTGATCTCTTCCTTTCATTGTACTTATCAACCTATATAATTACTTGTCTCAAATTTCTATCAATAGATCATGAATGAGGGAGAGAGGTACCTGTATTTGTTTTAATTGAATCTCTGTCACATTGTTTCACATATAGAAAATATTCAAAATATATTTATTTATTGAGTTGAATCAGAAAAGGAAGAGTGTGAAGGAAGCAGTAGCCTGTAAAGGTTTCAAACTAACACCTCATTTGGTCTACTCCAGAGAGTCACAATCAGGGTGACTAAATATTAAGGACAAAACTGATTAGGTCGTCAAACTGACAATCTGAAGAACTGTAACTACTTTAGAATAAAACTAGGCTTGCAGTTCTGTTTAAATTCTGTCTTATCTAAGCAATACAGAATACATTTTTTATACATAAAACAAAGGAGCCCTGACCAGCTGTTCTCAATTTTCACAGAAGGGCTAGCAAATATAAGCATAAATTATAGTTAGATATGCAAAATAGAGAAAGATTAGATAGTACGTAGGAGTAGGGGTTAGATAGCCTGTGAGAGACCCTTTTGAAAAATGTTTCACATGACAAGTAATTTTTAGATCTTAGTTTGTGAGATGTTGTAGATGGATTCTAACAATGATAATCTTCAATAGCATCTTGGAACTTTACATGAACTTCAGGGATGCATTATAAAAGAAAAATCAAAATGATATGAACTCAAGAATAAAACAGGCCCACATGCCTAACATAAAAGTCTGTGTGGCTGAAGTGTATCAGTTTCAAGGAGGCTTATTTATTGTATTATATACAAAAGTATGATCAATAATCTGTTGCACTTTCATGTTTTCCTTTCACTATGCTTTTTTTTTTTGGCTAGAGACTTTTTTAAGGAAAGAATGGCATGTGAAAGCCCTAGGATCCACCTGGCCTTTTAGTTTTCTCATTACCTGATCAACAAATTCCTGATCTGGCTCAGGATTCCAGTGTAAAATAAACTACTGGATTCCCATCAAGGTACTGTCTTAGACAGAAAAGATCCCCAAGGGAGCCCACCTGCCCCACCCTATGAGTTCCTCAGGGTGAACAACGCTCCCATTGTTTATCTTCATTCATTACTCTCAGAGCCACACCTGGTAGAGGCCAGAAGTTGCCCATACCCACCTTCTTAGAAAGAAGGAAAGAAAAAAAAAAAAAAAGGAAAAAATGGAGTTAGAAAATGATTCAGTGTATCAAAGTATCTTTTTGTGTTTTGTGTGCAAGAATATATAATATTTTCATGGGTGTGAATTTGCTTTCAATACAAATATGCTAAACCTATTATTTACTGATTACTTACATGCTAGAACTTAAAAAAAAAAAAAGACCTCCCTTTTCACTTCTTTATTTGTGGCTGCCCAAGGGCTTCTGTGGGGCTTCCCTGGTAGCTCAGCTGGTAAAGAACCTGCCTGAAATGCAGGAGACCCTAGTTTGATTCCTGGGTCCCGCAAGATCTCCTGGAGAAGGGGTAGGCTACCCACTCAAGTATTCCTGGGCTTCCCTGGTGGCTCAGATGGTAAAGAATCAGCCTTCATTGCGGAAGACCTGGGTTTGATCCCTGAGTTGGGAAGATCCCTTGGAGGAGAGCATGGCAACCCACTCCAGTATTCTTGCCTGGAGAATCCCATGGACAGAGGAGCCTGGCGGGCCACAGTCCACCAGGTCTCAAAGGGCTGGACACGACTGAGCGACTAAGCACAGCACATCACAAGGGCTTCTGTAGTTGTGGCCCCCGGGCTTAGTTGCCCCATGGCATGTGGAATCTTCCCGGACCAGGGAGTCAACTCATGTCCCCTGCATTGGCAGGTGGATTCTTAACCACTGGACCACCAGGGAAGTATGCTGCTGCTGCTGCTAAGTCGCTTCAGTCGTGTCCGACTCTGTGCGACCCCATAGAGGCAGCCCACCAGGCTCCCCCGTCCCTGGGCTTCTCCAGGCAAGAACACTGGAGTGGGTTGCCATTTCCTTCTCCAATGCATGAAAGTGAAAAGTGAAAGTGAAGTCGCTCAGTTGTGTCTGACTCTTAGCGACCCCATGGACTGCAGCCTACCAGGCTCCTCCTTCCATGGGATTTTCCAGGCAAGAATACTGGAGTGGGTTGCCATTGCCTTCTCCGGGGAAGTATGCTAGAACTTCTTATACATATTTTATCTTGTCTTTGTGACAACCAGGAAAGTTAGGTGTTATACTTCCCAGTGAAGAGAAGCCCAGAGAGAATCAGTCCCAGTCAGTGGCTGATCCAAGATCCAGACTTGGATCAACCTCATTTCTAAGCCTAAATTCTTTTCTCTTAAGTTCTGCTGCCTTCCAGAAAGCAAAGCCCCAAAGATAATCTCATTGGAAGTTTCGACAAATGGCAACCCACTCCAGTATTCTTGCCTGGAGAATCCCATGGATAGAGGAGCCTGGTGGGCTACAGTCCACGGGTCGCAAAGAGTCGGACACGACTGAGCGACTTCACTTCACTTCACTTCACTTAGTCACAAAACAACGGAAAAAAGGAATGCATGTGTGAACAGACTCTATCGAGGGTATCCAAAAAGCGCTTCACGGACCCGCTACTGGACCTTAGAGAGGCTATTGGCACCCCCACCCCCGCCCCAATATTTCCGCCTCTCGGCTTCCGCAGGTGTTAACTGTTACCCAGGAAAACCGCAGCGCGCAGAGAGGTAGTGAGAAGGTTACGGCAGAGAGCTGATGTCTAGCGATCCGGAGACGTCAGTCTTTAAAATGTGTGTTCAGTCTGTCCTCGTTCACGTCCACTACCTCTTTCCCGCCCAGCTATTCGCTAACAGCCTTGTAATTCTCCCCTCTTCCAAACTGTCCTCCCCCAAACCCTCCTTCACCCGCCAGATAATCGGACCATGTCATTCCTCTCGTCTGAACCCTCCGTGGCTGCTCCTTGCTTCGAGGATGAAGTGTAAACACCCTTCCAAACCCTCCGCGTTCGGCCCCTGCTCAGTACTCTGGCTTGAACTCACGTGTTCGCCTTGCTCCCCCCACGCAGGCCCTTTCCTCCCTCAGCTCTTACGCGCAGCAGATAAGTTCTTCTGTCCCCCGCCTTCAGCTTTCCCGAGTCCCATTCACTCTCCGAGCCTCAGCTTAGATGCCACTTTTTAAGTGAAGCCTTTCGTGTCTAATTCCTACCTGCAGTCTCGACTCCTGCCATCTAGTCAGACCTTCCTGGGTGTACTCCACTGCGCTCTTTGTCTACGATTGCAATTTGCATTGCATACTTGCCTGATTATTTTTAATGTCTGCCAAGTGTCATAAGGTTTTAGCGCCGTGCCTGGAAGGCACACTTCTGAAACCTAGTAACTTTTCAATGAATGAATGAATGAGGGAACTCGAACTGGATGTTGTCACCACCACCATCCTACCGTGACAATATTTCGAGGCCCTCCATTGCTACTGTCAATGGCATGCTCACCCCCGTGGGCTTAGCTACGCCCTGGAGGAGAGTAGGCGGCGCGCCCACCCCTTGCTCCGGCACTCTGGGGACGCCCCGGGCATAGTGCGGCTCGGGCCGGGCCTCACCGCCAGGAGTCCTCCGGGCTGCCAGGTTCACGTGCACCGGGGAGGAGGGGCGGAGGAAAACGAGAGCGTATGCTGGGAGCTCCCGGTGCGCCTCCGCCCCGGCGGCCCGCCGCCACCCGGGAGCCACTTCCTCCTTGGGGGCCGGCGTGCGGGGCGGGGCAGGAGACGCCCCCGCCGGGCTGGGCCCCGGGCCGCCCCAATGAGCTTCGGTGCCCGGCCGCGGCTGCGCCCAGTCCCAGGCGCTGCGCTCGGCCGCGGAGGAGGCGGCCGGCCGGGGCGGCGGCGGCGGCGGCGCTGCGCGCGCCAAGGGGAAGCCGAGCCTGCCAAGCTGGCGCCCGGCGGGGCCATGGTGGCCGGCGCCCGCGGCGGCTGCGCGCAGGCGGGGGCTGTCCGGCGCGGCCTCCTGGCCCTGCTGCTCGCGGTCTCCGCGCCGCTCTGGCTGCAGGCGGAGGAGCTGGGTGAGTGGAGCGCGTCCGGTGGGCGGCGGGCTGGGCCTGGAGGGACAGCGCGCGGGGGAAGTCGGAGTCGCAACCTGCGCCTGGAGTCCCGCTGTCTCCGGCCGATGGCGGCTCGGGTCAAAAATAAGTTACTGCATTCCTATCGCTCCCCACCAAACTCCGTCCTTCGCCCGCAGACACTTCGCTCCTCCCCACTTTCTCTCCCCCCCTCAGTTGGTTTCCAGACTTCCTGACTCCGCGGGCCCCGTGAGAAGTGACATGGCCCGGGGGTCGCGAGCTGAAGACCCCAGCCTTAGGGGGAGGGTGTTAGCGGGGGAGGCGCCTCTCAGACCTTTTGACAGAGCTGCCCACAGTCAGCCGCCTCTGTCCCTGCGCGTCGTGTAAGTTTCTGGCTGGCACGGATGGTTGGGAAATGATTTCCCGAGGTCCGCCCTGGGAAGCCGGCAGCCCCAAACAGGCCGCCCCTCTAGAGAGTGCTGCTGCGCCCCGACTTGGAACCGTGTGGCTTGGCTCCTTCTTGGGTGTCTGAGTTAGTCTCCCGACCTGGCTGATCGTTCTCTGGACCTGGTCCTTGCCTTCAAGTTGGACCTAATTAGCCCACCGGCGAGTTTACTGCTGCTTATCCAGCAGATGAAAGCAGTAAGCCGTTTTACCAGCTGTAGGCAAGTCCTTGAAATTTAGTTCTTTATTGATCGCGAGGGACAGCTTTCTGCGGAGTTTTCCAGTGGTTTCCCTCCTGCCTTACTTTTGCCCCTCTGCAACTCAGATGATTTAATGGCAGTGCATCTATCCAGAATATTTTGCCGGCTCCCCACCCCGTATTTGCTAATGGGACAAGAATCAAAGCTAAACCAAAGGCAGGCATTTTGGTCACTGATCCCTGTATTCTCAGTCTGAAACTCTGATATTCAAGATGTTGGTTTTGGTTCCTAAATTAGCTTATTACATACCTATTTGTTAGGAAAGAAAGAAAAAAAACAAAACCCTAAAGTAGCAGAATGCTAGGAATGTTGTAAAATATTGATAAATGTGTGTGCTTTTATTAAATATGTAGGGTTTTGATCATGGGTGTTTTAAGCCCTTAGGAAATGGTTCTCAGGTCATTGTTTGAAGATGCACCTTCAGTTCTGTACGTCTATGAATAGATCCAGCAATGTGTTCCTATACTAGTCTGGCCACAGCTGTCACCATCTTTCCAAATGCAGCTTTTTTAGATGTTATATGGCATGCAGACTGTTAACTGGGTGCTTTATAGAGCAGTCTCTGGGAAGTAGTGCGATTGCTTAGATTCCTAGAGCTTCACCTTTGATATTTATTGCACAAAATTGTTGGAAGAAGATGTCGTGTTTCCATGAAGAATCCTGTACATTTAGGACGTTAAAAGAACCAATAAAGGCATAGATATTCAAACACAAAAGAAGTAAAACTTAGATTTGGCACATTTACTGAAAAAAAATCTAGGAACTCGAGTTCTGATATCTCTTGAGTAAAGAGGCATAATCAATGATTTTTGAGTATCTCTCACATCTGTGGTATTTCGGATTAGCCCTTGATCACCTGTTTTTCAAGTTTTCTTAAATTTAAGTATGCAAACCCATTTTAGGTTTTGAAATATGCTACTGGGTATATAGTTGTATGGTGATCTTCAGTGATGTTAGTACTCTTAATGTTTAAAAAGTAAGACTCGTGCCTTAGCATGAATCTGGTTTTGTTGAGAAGCCTCTGTTTATTGCATTTTACCGTCCTTGTTTTTGAAGGTAGCTTAGTCTGGTGCTTCTTGGCTTCCCAACCTGCCTGATCACCACTGTCTCCAGAAGCTTTGTAAAGCCCCAAACCCATACTGTGAATCAGAACATCCAATGGGTGGGGCCTGGGAAGATGCGATTCTAAAAAGTTCCCACAGGTAATTCTGATTCAAATCAGCTTTGAGATGGTGGAAACATCTGATATTGTATAATGTTAATTATATATATCATATATATTATTATGACATATATCATATAATACTGTATAATGATAACATGATAAAGTGCTACTACCATCTGTGTCACAGACCATTTAATATTAGACTTTTATTCACTGTGTTGTTTCAGGAAGTAAATGTGATAAATTAATCTGAATATTTATAAGCCTAGTCAATGAAATTATTCATTTTTTTAAAAAAGTCAGAGTCTGGTGACCTCTGAAGCTATACTGGTTCCTTGTAAGACTGCTGCTTGCCTATGTGCTGTTTTTGATATACATATATATATATATATATATTTTTTTTTTTTTTTTTTTTTTTTTAAGTCCATTCTTCTATATTCATTGCCAGGCAGGCCCCAGGCATTAGGGCTTGATGAGCAGAATATGGGCTGATTTTTGCTCCTTCTTATGCCCTGCTCCTCTGGACCCACTTAACTAATGTTAAGGATTTCCACAGATTGTTTCACATGATTTTGACTTTACATAATATCACATTTGGGGCTTCCCAGGTGGCTTAGCGGTAAAGAATCTTGGTGCAATGCAGGAGATGTGGGTTCCATCCCTGGGTTGGGAAGATACCCTGGAGAAGGAAATGACAACCCACTCCAGTATTCTTGCCTGGGAAATCCCAAAGACAGAGGAGCATGGCCAAAGAATCGGACACGACTTAGTGACTAAAACAACAACAGTAATGTCACATGTATGTTGATCATTAGCATTGTTTCAGTTTGTATAAATCCATAGGCTTGGGCTTAGGTCTTCTTACCTTGATTATCAGTTTTGTGAAATAAAATACCCTTTATTCATGTGAGGAATTGATGCTAACTAAAAATCTCTGACTCTCTCTTCACCAAAATATTTGGAAATGGATATTAAAGATTTCCTTCTTGTGATTTAAGTATTAGAAGAATAAAAATAAGCAGTTAATCTCTGTGGAAACTTGTAAACATACAATTAGATACAGAAAATTTGATTATAAGATTCTGCCCAACTCTAACTTTTTACTTTCAGAAGTTCTGCTTTTAAGCCATTCGTCCTTTACATTTGGTTCAACAGGGACAGCTGATGTCTGATGCTTTGGGTGAGTGGCTTTTAAAAAAGTAGTTCCGACTTTCTTCTGGCACCTTTTGCATCAGTGCGTGCAGTTATCCCAGATTTTCCTTCATCTTGAAGGTCTGCCATTTGGTCAACGTGATGAACTCTAAGTTCTGGAGGGCAGTGACTGGGATTGTCTTTATCTTCATAGCACCGGACCAATAAATGTTTCTTGAGTTGAACTGAACAGTGTCTTTTTATTTAGGAGATATTTTCAAATTGTCCTCCTTAGAGGAAACTAAGTAATAAAGGGTTTATCAAAGTTCTTATGAAGGCACATCTGATGCTTCCACTAATTAGCTCTGTTTCGCAAGCCCGCCTCTCTTGGCATGCTTATTTCTGTACGTCAGGATGCCTTCTAAATGTAAGTGCAGCAGAAAGAAGGGAGGGTGGCCACCAGAACAATATGTCTTTTGGCACTAGCAGGTGCAATCTGTAACCAGCACCCTGAAACATTAAGTTATACCATATATTTCAGGGGAGAAGAAGTTATGCTGAAGGATTAATTAAACACATCAAAAGATGTAATTAAAACAGGATTTGAACTCTGAAGTGTCTCAAACTGTACTAATGAACTTTTCATAAGTTGAACCCTTTTACCATAGGGTACTGGAACAGACTAGAAAATCATAATAAAGATCACAACCTGGAAATAAGCAAGATATTTGACATTTATAAGAAACTAGATTTTTATTTTTCAGGTGCAAGGGGAAATTAACTGCAGCATGTAGCAAAGATTTTAGTCATGTTAAGGCAGTGGGGTTACGGGACAGGGGAGAGGGGCTTGTTAAGGGAGATATTTCCTAGAGAGTTTTGGACTTCCTGCTATGATTGTCCTGAATTATGAAGTCAAATCCCCACATATTAGAGTAACCAATTGTTTTGAAGTTTTAAGGAGATGTCCGACTCTTTGCAACCCTGTGGACTGTCAATGGGATTTTCTGTCCATGGGATTTTCCAGGCAAGACTACTGGAGTGGGTTGCCACGCCCTCCTCCAGGTAAGGAGATAATACACAATACCTATTTGGACTTGCTCTTAGCACAGAGAACCCAATAAATGGCAGCTACCTTACTAATCATTACTGTTTATTACTGTTAATTTGACACATACGGAGACCCTTTGATCTGCCTCCCCCACTGCCCCTTGGAACCCATTCTCTACCACACTCCATGTTCCCAGCCACACTGACTTTCTCACTGTCTCTCGGTGGCATCAGGCGCCCTGCTAGCTCAGGGCCTTTGCATCTGCTACTCCCTCTGCCTGGAGCAGGCTTGTCCCCAAATGTCCACACGACTTCCTTCCCCATCAGTCTTTCTTCAAACCTTGCCTTTGGAAGGAGACCAGCCCTAACCACCTGGAGCCCTCTCGTATTCCCCAGAACTCCACAAACCCCACTCCCTGCTTGCAGTTTTCTCCAGAGCACTTTGTATCTTCTAATAGAGTAATTTATACTTTTCTTTGTTGTCTGTCTTCCTGCCATGAGAGTGCAAGGTCCATGAGAAGCCTAGTGCCTAAACAGTGGCCAGCACATGGTGGGTGCTCAGTAGGAAATGGGTGCCCAGTGAGGATAGGGTGAGAAGGCAGTGAGGAACCAGTTCCTGCCCTGTAATTGAAGACTCGGAGCTGACTCCAGCTGAGAATCACAACCTGAACAAGACAAAATACTGAAGTCGTATGTCTAGTGCAACTGCTCTTTGTAAACAGAAAGTCTGAAAATACAGGTTTAAAATAGAGGAACTCACACAGAAGCAGAAGGTATTAAGAAGAGGTGGCAAGAATACACAGAACTAGACAAAAAAACATCTTCATGACCCAGATAACCACGACGGTGAGATCACTCACCTAGAGCCAGACATCCTGGAATGTGAAGTCAAGTGGGCCTTAGAAAGCATCACTACAAACAAAGCTAGTGGAGGTGATGGAATTCCAGTTGAGCTATTTCAAATCCTAAAGGATGATGCTGTGAAAGTGCTGCACTCAATATGCCAGCAAATTTGGAAAACTCAGCAGTGCCCACAGGACTGGAAAAGGTCAGTTTTCACTCCAATCCCAAAGAAAGGCAATGCCAAAGAGTGTTCAAACTACCACACAATTGCACTCAACTCACACGCTAGCAAAGTAATGCTCAAAATTCTCCAAGCCAGGCTTCAACAGTATATGAACCGTGAACTTCCAGATGTTTAAGCTGGATTCAGAAAAGGCAGAGGAACCAGAGGTCAAATTGCCAACATCCTCTGGATCATCAAAAAAGCGAGAGAGTTCCAGAAAAACACCTATTTCTGTTTATTGACTATGCCAAAGCCTTTGACTATGTGGATCACAACAAACTATGAAAATTCTTCAAGAGATGGGAATGCCAGACCACCTGACCTGCCTCCTGAGAAATCTATATGCAGGTCAAAAAGGAACATTTAGTACTGGACATGGAACAACATGTCCTAATTGGGAAAGGGGTCAAGGCTGTCTATTGTTACCCTGCTATTTAACTTATATGCAGAGTACATCATGCAAAATGCCAGACTGGATGAAGCACAAGCTTGAATCAAGATTGCTGGGAGAAATATCAATAACCTCAGATATTCAGATGACACTACCATTATGGCAGAAAGCAAAGAAGAACTAAAGGGACTCTTGATGAAAGTGAAACAGAGTGAAAAAGTTGGCTTAAAGCTCAACATTCAGAAAACGAAGATCATGGCATCTGGTCCCATCACTTCATGGGAAATAGATGGGGAAGCAGTGGAAACAGTGACAGACTTTATTTTTGGGGTCCTCCAAAATCACTGCAGATGGTGATTGCAGCCATGAAATTAAAAGACGCTTGCTCCTTGGAAGAAAAGCTATGACCAACCTAGACAGCATATTAAAAAGCAGGACATTACTTTGCCAACAAAGGTCCACCTAGTCAAAGCTATGGTTTTTCCAGTAGTCATGTATGAATGTGAGAGTTGAAGTATAAAGAAAGCTGAATGCTGAAGAATAGGTGCTTTTGAACTGTGGTGTTGGAGAAGACTCTTGAGAGTCCCTTGGACAGCAAGGAGATCCAACCAGTCCATCCTAAAGGAAATCAGTCCTGAAGCTGATGCTGAAGCTGAAGCTGAAGCTCCAATACTTTGGCCACCCAATGAGAAGAACTGACTCTTTGGAAAAGACCTGATCCTGGGAAAGATTGAAGGCGGTAGAAGAAGGGGATGACAGAGGATGAGATGGTTGGATGGCATCATTGACTCGATGGACATGAATTTGAGTAAGTTCCGGGAGTTGGTGATGGACAGAGAAGCCTGGCGTGCTGCAGTCCATGGGGTGGCAAAGAGTTGGACACAACTGAGCGACAGGACTGAACTGAACTTCTGGTATATTCAAAGGCATTGAAGATGAAAGGAAAACTATTGCCAGACTTTCAGGTCTGGAGTAAGAAAGACTGAGGGGTAATTTTGCCTTTTTGCAACTGAAGAGTCATATTGATATCATCTTTCAGATGTTCATTCTCTGCTTTGTATGTAAAATTTAAAAAAATAGTTTTTCACCTTAGGGGGTTCAGGAATAGAAGAGACTTAATTGATGAGGGGGAAAAACCACATGGTGATTTTTAACCCAATGTAGAAATAAATTCAAACTGAGTCCTGGGCTTGGGATGGGGGTGGGGATGGGAGAAAAAGAGGAGGAAAGTCTGAGATTCATGAAAGCAGGAATGAAACAAAGCCTTTTTATTCACCACCAGCACCAAGTACAGTGCCAAGCTGATAACTATTTCCAGATAACTGTTTCCTGAGTCAGTGCATGCATGCTGTGGCTGAGGTCTGAGAGAATAAGGTGAAGGGTAATAGTCACTTAAGTGTTTTCAGAGGAAATTGCGCACATGACTGTTGTGATGTCTTTAGAGATACCTTACATGTGTTCAAGAAAATAACTGAATTCAACCCTGTAAAGGGCTGGGAATCTGAGACCCCTTTCCAAACAACACTGGCAAAGCTGCCATGTTAGGTGCTGGCAGTCTTGAGAGCAGGGGAGTGGGTGGTATACTGGTTTGGGCGAGGTGAGTCAGTGGTCCCCTAACGTCTGCAGGTGCTTATACCTTGAGGACAGCAGGGCCCTGCTTTACCTTGAAGATCATTTGGGGACAGTTGAGGTATTTATGACATTGGCACTGTGTCAAGCTATAGAGTCCTATATGCCTTGACTGTTTAATGCCACTTCTGTTTAATCTACTCATCTAGCTTCCATGAACTATCTCCAGGGAAGACGTAATTCCCCATATTTGCAGAAATGTCTTTGTCTTGTATATGCTTGTATATGGTCATTTTAATTTTATATGCCTCCATTTCATAACTGAGAGTGTTTCATGAATATACCTAAAGGTTGTGTGTAAATGATTTTTATGGAGCACTCTATTCTCGAAAGAAGGAAAAGGAAAAAGCAACACTGTTATTTCTGATGAACATCAAAACCAGTGAATGTTAAAGGTTATGAGTTATGAAGTCCAGTTCAGTTTCGAGTGCCAGTATATAAAGCTTCCTACAGGGAAAATGTTAAACATTTCTGTGGGTCTCACTTAAATTTTAAGTGGCTGAGTAGGTTTAACGCAGCTTTCTTATTGCTTTTCACAAAAGCAGGTTCACTTCAGATTGAAGCGTGGTTGATTTCAGTCCCAAGGAGGAAACTGTTGATACGTAATAGCTCATGGGCCCACTGGAACGTGAGATCTGTTTATTGGATTGCTCCTGCTCTGAGTTTAGAGTGGAGGCTGCTTACTGTGAGAATTACATGGACCACGATTTGCCTTTTTTTCCACTTGCCCCTAGAAACACACTGCTTTGCCAAGAGTCTAGAGTAGAAGGTAACTCAACTCAACTAGTAAATGGCCCTGTGCCTGCTCTCAGTGCTAGCTCAGAAGGGTCGAAAAATCTTTGAGACCCTCTTCCCTTTTGGGTAGGAAATTCCTTTTTCTTCCCCCCAACCCATCTTTCTTCTTTTCCTTTTTCATCCTCTTTGCTACAGTTACTGTGCTGTGTTATTAAGATCTTAACAGACACACTGCTTTTCCCGTGAGGTATTAAAGTATATTAAAGACTTGATGGCATTTCTCCCCTAAAGATTTAATTTGCATCTGTTAACATTGCTTACATGGCCACAATGGCTTGAGCACACCTAAAAATACTAATGGTAATATCTTAATATCATCTAATACTCAAGTCATATTTCCCCTGTTTACCTAAACATGCCTCTGGGCTATTGTTGGTTTGTTCGAACAAGGATCCAAACAAGGTTCACACTTTGCAGTTAGTTATTACATCTGTTAAGTCACTTTTCATCTACGGCTGACCCCCACCCGCATACATTTTATTTTCCTGAAAGGAAGTCAGATTCAGTTATCTGGTGACGTGGCCCACATTTTAAGTTGACTTACTGCTTCTGAGTGGTGTGTCCTTTACTTGCACCGGCTCCTAAAGTATAAAGCTGAATTGGACCTACATCTGTGATTAGACTCAGGCTAAATGTTTTGATAAAGGTGCCTCAGAGTGCCATGTACTGCTAATTGTATCACGACAAGATGCATTTATTATTACTGTTATTTTATTGCCCCATGTTTGAATGATGCCTAGAATGATCAGTGACTTCTAGAAATGACAACTTGATCCCTCCATTATAAAGTTGCCTTTTCCTATATGACCTGGAAGTAGTCTGCGGCATTTAAAAACCTTACCTTTGTATTTTAAAAAAAAATTTTTTTTTTTGCCTCTAACTTAATTTAGTCCTGACAATTCTGAGAGCTATTGAAGGAACTGAGATTCAGAGAGACTGGATCATTTACTCCAGACACATTCACTTTCTGGGCCTAAAGTGGACTCGGGGAGCACGTCCTACAGTTTTAAGTGCCTTAGGATGGTCTCCTGACTCATCTTCAAGAGATGTTCTTCCAGATGGGATCAAGTTCAAGAAAGGAAGCCTTGGAGGGACGCAGTTTCAGGGGGGGTTTATGCAATAAAGTTTTAAATTAATAGCCTTTGGCTTTCTCTTAGAGGTGATTACATTTGCCACAGAAATATTAAGACCTTTAAGTGAAAAATGTCAGTCACTCTGTTGTGTTCAACTCTTTGCAACCCCATGAACTGTAGCCCCGTCAGGCTCCTCTGTCCATGGAATTTTCCAGGCAAGAATACTGGAGTGAGTTGCCATTCCCTTCTCTGGAGGATCTTCCCCACCCAGGGATCAAAGCCAGGTCTCCTGCATTGCAGGCAGATTCTTTGCCATCTGAACCACCAAAAACTTCCAATTAGTAGCCGACCATGGGCTTTTATCCACTGTGGTACATTCAGCAGTGCAGAATACAGAATGTGCAATGGCTATACAATTTTTACGACCATGCAATGTGACATGAATTTTATAAAGTTTGCTCTTTTCTCACAAGTCTTACGTTTCATGCCTCATTAGATGTATGATAAAATGCGATCTCTTTCCCAATGGAGATTTGCTGTTCTTTGGTGGGTAAACATTGATTGCTTTTTCCTTGTATGTGGTGCATACATGTGTGTTCCCACAAACCTTCTCATCCTATTTCTTTGTATATTTTCCATTGTATGTTCAAATAATTCCTAAATTGACGTTCTGTCCATGTGTCAGAAATATCACTCTGGCTTAAATATAGATCCTGAAATTTATTATTTTCTGTCCTAGGTGTATAAGTGAAATCTAGAGTAAATCTGTGTCAGAAATAGATGTGTTCCAATTTTAGAAATAGCTATTAAAGTAAAACCATACAAAGCTTACATGTTAAGGATTTTTCATTTTTAAAAAAATTCGTGGCAAGATCGCTGTTACTAATGAAGGCCGTTTAAGTCTCTTAGGCTTCCCTGGTGGCTCAGATGGTAAGGAATCTGCCTGCAATTCAGGAGACCCAGGTTCAATCCCTGGGTCGAGAAGGGTGACTGGAGAAGGGAATGGGAACCCACTCCAGTATTCTTACCTGGAGAATTCCATGGACAGAGGAACCTGGCATGCTACAGTGCATGGGGTTGCAAAGAGTCAGACATGACTGAGCAACTGATACTTCACTTCCTTCCCAAGTCTCTTGCTACTCAGAGTACATCTTAAAAGGACCAGCAGAATAGTCATTACCAACAGAGTTTTGGACATGCAGAAATTTCAGGCCCTGCGCATTAGTAAGATTTCCAGGCGGTTGCTGTGCCCGCTGAAGTTTGAGAAGCAGCACTTTAATCTGCTGAAACCTCCATCTACAGAGCAGCTTTTGAGAGCTACACTGATGCGATCAAGTAGGACGACCTTTGCTGAAAGTGAAATAGTCGCCTCTCAGACTGTTCCTTTAATAGTCTAGCAAAAAGCACTTACTTAAATAATTTAAAAGAGAGAGTGGTGGAATTTCTCGTAAGTTTTATGAGAAACCCTGACTTAAATATGGCTCTCTTCCTCATGTTAATTTTGAGACTAAAAGAGAAGGACTATAAATAAATAATTGTAATGTGGGTTTTAATGCCAGTCGTGCTGCTTAGCAGCAGTAGTGTGATCCTGGGCATGTCTTAAATCTGTTTCCTCACACACAAAATGTGCAGCTTTAGCGATTGCAACCTAAATGCTTGAGTTTCATGGTCTCTGGAGTCAGACAGGTGAGGTTCACATGCCAGCTCCTCCATGGGGCTGACAACTCAGCTTCTCAGAGCCTCCGCTTCTTCACACATAGAACGGATAATAGGAAGGACATGCGATGAATAAAGGATGCTGTGTGCTTTCTTAGGTTGTGCTGGAATTGTCCTCTCTTAAAAGATATGGGGTATGTACTTGGATGTTTGAGATGTTACTGTTTATACATAGCTGTATGCCTGTGTGTATGAAATGTTTTATAATTTTTAAAAAGGGAATTAATAACATATTAACCAAATATGATCCTAAAGATTAAATAAAATTAATATAAAGGCCCTTAGAACACCCAGTATGTCACTTTTTACAGTAGATGTTTGATAAATGCTACCTATTAGTAAGAGCCTTTCACAATTAATTTTACAATTTTTTTTTTTTCCGTTCTTGTAACTTTTTGGTTCTTAATAATTAAAAAAAAATCTGTCTAAGTGAAAATACCTGTGTGTTTGAGAGAGCAAGAGAGAAACATTTACCATTTTACATTTTAAAAAATGTTGTGTTAATTTCTGCTGTACAGCAAAGTGACTCATATATATATATATATATATATATATACACACATTCTTTTTCATATTCTTTTCCATTATGGCTTATCGCAGGTTATTAAATATAGTTCCCTGTGCTATATGGTAGGACCTTGTTTATCCACAGTTTTAACTTCTAAAACTCAGGTGAACTTTGTACTTGGTAATATTGGAATTTTTGGACATTGAGAGAAAAGTCAATGTCTGCTTACAATCTATGTGACTATCAGTAGTATGCATATGTAACATGGAACCAAGTTTAGAAAACATAGCACACTGAGATGGGAAGGATTGCTCTTATTTATCCTCAGCTTGAGCAACTGCAGCGTGGCCATGACATCAACATCCTGACATTATTAGTAAAGGTCAGCAGCCACTTTTCTCTGACTTCCTTATCCTGAGCATCTATTCAACAGGGATAAAGCAGTCATCTTGGGTTTATTTTGCTTTACAAACAAGGGCTTTGTTTTATTTTTTATATTTGCATCTGAGAAACTGAGACTCTTCTCTCAGTGTGTCCAGTTTGTTACCAATTTCCCTTGTAACTTAAGCACTTGTAACTTAATAACAACTTTGGGAAGTCTGACTTTAGAATATCAGTCAGATGTTACAATTTCAGCTTCTGGTTTTAGACCTCTAAAGTTTCAGATCCATCTCTCCAGAACTGATCTTTGATCCCAGAAGCTCTGTTTTGGGACCTCTGTGTGCCTAGGAGTCGGCCCATGTGTCCCACAGAACACCACTCCCAGGAGATACCCAATGAGCAAGGAGTTCCTTGGGAGTATTACCGCCTGTGTTCTGTTAGAGCAAGGGCTTTGAGATTGCCCTGAGGTGAAGAAAAGGATTCTGGGAGCTTATTTGCCTTGTAACTTTTTTTCGGTGACATGGGTGTGCTCTCTGTAAACTTTCTAGGACCAGGGGATCCACAGTGCCTACTCTGACAGATGCTGAGCTGGCAGTTAGTGGCCCTACATACATCTTGAGGAATGCATTCCAGTTAGACTTTCCAGTAATTTCAAGCACTTAACACACAGCCTTATTCATCTTTACCATGCCCAGTTTTGGTTGGTCATTTTGAAGGAAGATTGATACAAACTTCTTAGAATCATAGAGCCAATGAGTGTTATAATTTGGAAGAAGCCAGCTAATTCAAAACGATATTCTTGATACTTTGTGTATAGTATTTTAAAAGAAAAATATAGTAATTGTAACATTGAATTCTTGCTATATGCTGGCCTCTATGCCCAGGGCTTTACTAGCATTGTATCATCTGATGCTCACGATAACCCTAGTTGGGCACTGTCATTGTCTCTGTGTTGCAGATGGTGAATTGACTCCTGGAGAGGCAAAGGGACTCACTCAAGGCCACACAGCTTCCAAGGACAGAGGAACCCAGTGCACTGTGCTCTGCCACTTCCCAAGTATATGGAAATAGTTTACAAAGTTAGAAAAACAATATGTCTTCCCCTCACATCCTCAATCCCTACAGTGATCTTTTTTCCTTTTCGTAGGAGTCACAAGACTAGATAGAGGGTGACTAAAGAACTATGGAGTTGTCGCTGATTTTATTTATACCACGTTAAAGAATAGCATTAAACTAGGTTTTGAGATTTGTATTTCCATTGGGCATAAATGATGCTTTTTAGTGTGTTAATATTAAAATTATTGATCCTTGCACACTGATGGAAATAATCTCCCATTATGTAGGGACTCTTGGGTAGGACCTCTTGAAATGATTTAATTTTCATGCATTCATATTGATTTAAGTGAATTTTTTTTCTTTAGCTGATAGGAAGCATCGTGTTGAGAGTTCACATGGAGAGACTTTTGACAAGTCCCTTCTGTTCCTCCCCCTTTTTTTTACTTTCATATGCCTTCCATCTGCTGAGACAAAAGTGTCATCTTAATTACATTGTTATACCTGTAGCACCTATTTTATATATAGTGAGAATAAAGTTTAAGGAGATTCTTAAAGTCTAAGTTTGCAGAATTGTTTTGCAGAGTTAGTCACGTATTTCTAGTCTATGGCTGTGACTATCATCCATTATTTTTTCAGGAAAACTAAAGATTTAGAATAATTGAAGTTTTACCGTCGTAACTTCTGTTTACTCTATTTATTCTCACAAAGAATAAAAAGACTCTTCTCTCCTTGCTCTTCCATTCTTTTCCAGGCAACACATAAAATAAAAAAGTTAAGCACAATTGGAGGGTAACAAAGTTTATGAGAGAGGATGGCTGACAGTGAAATTAGTAATAGCTTGGGAAAGCTGTTCGCCTTACCATCAGACAAAGAGCTCTGTAATAATTGCAAACTCCCTTTTGTGGTTGAAAAGATTGTAGTCATCAAGAGCTCACTTGATCTCAGACATAGGAAGAAATTTTCTCACACCCACACAGGGGTGATGGTGTATACATTGAGACCTGTTGTAACTTGAGTATTACAAAGAGCAAAGATACAGCTGTAATGAAATCATGTTTCTAGAAATGGTTTCACTTCTGATATTTTAGAGCATTCTTTCCCAAATTGCAACTTGGGACCCATCTGTAGGTGGTACATTTAGTTCAATTGGCACAACCAGTATGCTTTTAATTTTAAAAAAGAAAAAAATGGAATAGAGTAGGAAATATCACAGTTCATTACATATAATAAAAAGTACTATAACATTAGGCTTTTGTTATTTATGCAGGTATATGCATGTGCGCTTGCTTAGGTTGTGATGAAAAAAATCTTTATTCTAACTATGGGCCATAATAAAACAAGTTTGAAGACTCTTGTCTTGTTCGGTGGTCGAGTTAGTAATTAATCTTAAAGGTGTTTTGTACTAGTTGTTTAATTTCATCCAGATAATTTTCCAACAAGTGCAATTCAGTTTAAAAAAAAAAAAAAGTTTTTAAAGCCTGAATCATTCTTTGTAGTATTGCAGAACTTAGTCCATATCAGATATGTCTTAATTTCACTTTGCTGTTAGTGGAACGTGACTTCTTATCAAAGGGACATAGTCTTTTAAGGAAGTTATTGTTTTCCTTTCTTAGTGGCTGGAATTACAGTAGACTAAATGAATGGTGGACTCGTGTAGACAAGCATCTGGGATTTGTCTTAAGCTTATTTAGAAAATACCTTGTATAGCCATACTTCCTAAGTAGCCGATTGAAGTCTGAAAGAGGCATATCCATTCATTTCAGGCATTTGGAGAGCAGATATTGGGCCCGTTGGATCTGTCACTTGACTCTCAAGAATTATCATTAACTCACCTCTCTCCCCCTCTGACTGTGAGCTCCTTCAAGTGGGAACCACATTATATTAAGTTCTGAGCTGTTTGTTGAGTAAGTTTCTAATGGCCAGTTTAGGTATGTTGCTTTACAGAGACTTATACCTTAAGACTAATGCTGAACACAGCCTTTAATGTTGCAAAGAACATTAGGTGGATTTGGTAGTTTTAATTATGTTATTTTTCTGGTTTACATACAATGTACTCATAGTTTAGAAGATAATGGAAATTAATTCTAATCCCACACCATAAAAATAAACACTTTAAACCTTTTTTTTTCCCCTTCATACTTATGTATGTGGTCAATATTGTTTTAAAATTAGTTTTCTCAAACATGGTCTTAACTTTTCCTTAATATCAATTTGCTTGAAGACATCATTGACTCTTATTGAGATTAGAGTTAAAATGTTTAACATTGGGGTCGAGATTGCTTGGGGATTTATAAAGCATTGATGAGTACTTGCAGCTTTCTCCAAAACCGAAGCTTCAGACATCCAATTTTATTTATGTGAGTTGTTTTGAGGAGGTAGAGGATTGGAGGCTCCAGGCAAACCCCAAGATTTAGGCCCCTCATGAACTCTTCACATATTCTTCAGAAGGGAGAAGTTTTCAGCCTAAAGAGAGGAGGAAATGATGCAAAGTTAAGTCATCATGTGCTTTGGCAATTAAATCACAGTTCAAAGGCAGAAGAAGATAAGCCTTGTGTGGTAGAGCTTTGAAGAGTAGACAAACTCCCTGTGGCCAGACTTCCTCCTTACCCGCTTCTTGCCCTGTTCTCCCCTTGATGGTGGGTAGGCGGTAGGGCAGTGTCCCTGTTCCCCCCACCAGTGCGTCACCGTGGCTCACTGTCCTGGAGTCCTCCCAACACCATGTGTAGCCTCATCCTAAACCTGATTGTATTTTTTTTTCCCTTCAAGATTGACCTTTATTTTTCTTCATTTTATTAATAAAAAAAAAAAAGACCAAAACACCTATGAATACCTCATCACCCAGCTATAGTAACCATCAACATTTCCCCCATCTTTTTCATTCATTTTTTTCTCCTCTCTCCCATTTTGCTGAAGTGCTATATGGCAAATCCCGTACTTCACGTCATCATGTCATTTCAGCCTTACATACGTCAGTTCAGGTCAGTCGCTCAGTCATGTCTGACTCTTTGTGACCCCATGAATCACAGCACTCCAGGCCTCCATGTCCATCACCAACTCCCGGGTTCACTCAGACTCACGTCCATCGAGTCAGTGATGCCATCCAGCCATCTCATCCTCTGTTGTCCCCTTCTCCTCCTGCCCCCAATCCCTCCCAGCATCAGAGTCTTTTCCAATGAGTCAACTCTTCGCATGAGGTGGCCAAAGTACTGGAGCTTCAGCTTTAGCATCATTCCTTCCAAAGAAATCCCAGGGCTGATCTCCTTCAGAATGGACTGGTTGGATCTCCCTGCAGTCCAAGGGACTCTCAAGAGTCTTCTCCAACAACACAGCTCAAAAGCATCAACTCTTCGGTCTCAGCTTTCTTCACAGTCCAACTCTTACATCCATACATGACCACTGGAAAAACCATAGCCTTGACTAGACGGACCTTAGTCGGCAAAGTAATGTCTCTGCTTTTGAATATGCTATCTAGGTTGGTCATAACTTTTCTTCCAAGGAGTAAGCATCTTTTAATTTCATGGCTGCAGTCACCATCTGCAGTGATTTTGGAGCCCCCCAAAATAAAGTCTGACACTGTTTCCACTGTTTCCCCATCTATTTCCCATGAAGTGATGGGACCAGATGCCATAATCTTCGTTTTCTGAATGTTGAGCTTTAAGCCAACTTTTTCACTCTCCTCTTTCACTTTTATCAAGAGGCTTTTTAGTTCCTCTTCACTTTCTGCCATAAGGGTAGTGTCATTTGCATATCTGAGGTTATTGATATTTCTTCCAGCAATCTTGATTCCAGCTTGTGTTTCCTCCAGTCCAGCATTTCTCATGATGTACTCTGCATATAAGTTAAATAAGCAGGGTGACAATATACAGCCTTGATGTACTCCTTTTCCTATTTGGAACCAGTCTGTTGTTCCATGTCCAGTTCTAACTGTTGCTTCCTGACCTGCATACAGATTTCTCAAGAGGCAGGTCAGATAATCTGGTATTCCCACCTCTTTCAGAATTTTCCGCAGTTTATTGTGATCCACACAGTCAAAGGCTTTGGCATAGTCAATAAAGCAGAAATAGATGTTTCTATGGAACTCTCTTGCTTTTTCCATGATCCAGCGGATGTTGGCAATTTGATCTCTGGTTCCTCTGCCTTTTCTAAAACCAGCTTGAACATCAGGGAGTTCACGGTTCATGTATTGCTGAAGCCTGGCTTGGAGAATTTTGAGCCTTACTTTACTAGCATCTGAGATGAGTGCTGCTACCACTAAGTCTCTTCAGTTGTGTCTGACTCTGTGCGACCGCAGAGATGGCAGCCCACCAGGCTCCCCCATCCTTGGGATTCTCCAGGCAAGAACACTGGAGTGGGTTGCTATTTCCTTCTCCAATGCATGAAAGTGAAAAGTGAAAGTGAAGTCGCTCAGTTGTGTCCAACTCCTAGCGACCCCATGGACTACAGCCTACCAGGCTCCTCTGTCCATGGGATTTGCCAGGCAAGAGTACTGGAGTGGGTTGCCATTGCCTTCTCTGATGGCATCCCTAAAAAGAAAGGCATTTTCTCACGTAACTTCAATACCATTTTCACACCCAAAGAAGTGAATAGTACTCCCCTGATAGTATTTAATATCCCAATGTCTTTTTTAAAATTAGCATCAGTATTAAGAAGGATGAAATGGCTGGATGCCATCATTGACTCAGTGGACAGGAGTTTGAGCAAACTCCGGGAGATACTGAAGCACAGAAAAGCCTGGAGTGCTGCAACCATGGGGTAGCAAAGAGTTGGACACACTTGAGCAACTGAACAACAGCAACATTTATTAATGGGCTTCCCCTGTGAGTCAGCAATGAAGAATCCGCCTGCAATGTAGGACATGCAGGTTCGATCCCTGGGTTGGGAGGATCCCCTGGAGGAGGGCATGGCAGCCCACTCCAGTATTCTTGCCTGGAGAATCCCATGGATAGAGGAGCCTGTTGGGGTACAGTCCATAGGGTCGCAAAGAGTTGAACACAAACCCGTGGACAGAGGAGCCTGGTGGGCTACAGTTCGTGGGGTTGCTAAGAGTCAAACACGGCTGAGCGACTTCCCTTTCACTTTTCACTTTCATGCATTGGGGAAGGAAACGGCAGCCCACTCCAGTGTTCCTGCCTGGAGAATCCCAGGGATGGGGGAGCCTGGTGGGCTGCCGTCTCTGGGGTCGCACAGAGTCGGACACGACTGAAATGACTTAGCAGCAGCAGCAGCAGCAGCAGAGGTGATGATTGAGCACGAAAGCACACATTTATTAATAGAAATACGTTGCATTTGAAAGTCTAACTTTTTAAACTTGTAGTTGGCTTATAGTGTTTCAGGTGTATAGCAAAGTGCGTGTTATATGTGAGTGTCAGAATTAGAACCCAGGCCCTAACATCTGAGGCCGAGTTTTAGTTTCTAGAGCAGCTCTCTGGGGTCAGAATGAAAAGAAGTATTTCACAATCGGTCCTCTTCTCATCTCAGTCAAAGATTAGGAGCAGGTGGTGAGGAATGACTCTTGCCTTTCTTAAGGAAGACTTGGAAAGTGAAAGTTGCTCAGCCTTTCAGAGCCAAGTGTGTCCTCTGCGACCCCATGGACTATGCAGTGCATGAATTCTCCAGGCCAGAATACTGGAGGAGGTAGCCATTCCCTTCTGCAGGGGATCTTCCCAACCCAGGGATCGAACCCAGGCATTACAGGTGAATTCTTTACCATCTGAGCCACCAGGGAAGCTCAAGAATACTGGAGTGGGTAGCCTATCCCTTCTACAGGGGATCTTCCCGACCCAGGAATGGAACCACCCTTTGCTGTACACCTGAAACATTGAAAATCAACTACATATATACTTTTTCAGATTCTTTTCCATTATAGGTTTTTAAAAGATGTTGAATATAATTCCCTATGCTATACAGTAGGTCCTTGTTGTTATTTTATATATAGCAGTATGTATCTGTTAATCTCAAATCCCTAATTTAATCCCCCAACACCACTTCCCCTTTGGTAACCTTAAGTTTGTTTTCTATGTTTGTGAGTTTACTTCTGTTTTATAAATAGGTTTATTTGTATCATTTTGTTTCCACATATAAGTGATATACATATAAGTGATATCATGTGGTATTTGTCTTTGATTTACTTCACTTAGTATGATAATGTCTGGGTTCATCCATGTTGTTGCAAAGGGCATTATTTCCTTATTTTGTTATAACTAGTGATATTCATATATATATATATATATATATACACAAACACATGCATATACACATACACACACCATATCTTTATCCATTCATCTGTTGATGGGCATTTAGGTTGCTTCCATGTCTTGGTTACTGTAAATCATGCTGCTATGAACATTGGGGTGCATTTATCTTTTTCATTCAGCATTTTTATCTTTTCAGGTTAATATGCCCATAACTGGGATTACTGGATCATGTGGGAACTTTGTTTTTTTAAGGAACCTCTATACTCTTCTCCATAGTGGCTGTACCAGTTTACATTTCCACCAACAGTGTAGAAAGCTTCCCTTTTCTCCACACTCTCTCCAGCATTTATTATTTGTAGACTCTTTAATGATGGCTGTTCTAAACAGTGTGAAGTGGCTCCTCATTGTAGTTTTGATTTGCATTTCTCTAGGAATTGGTGATGTTGAGCATCTTTTCATGTGCTTGTTGGATATCCACATATCTTCTTTAGGTCTTCTGCCCATTTTTTCTTTGGGTCGCTTGTTTCTTTATATTGAGCTATATAAGCTATTTGTATATTTTGGAAAGTAAACCTCTGGGGTTGCATTATTTGCAAATATTTTCTCCCATTCCATAGGCTGTTTTTTCATTTTGTTGATGGTCTCCTTTGCTGTGCAAAAGCTTTTAAGTTTTAAGTACACTTTATTTTTGCTATTGTTTCCATTACACTAGGAGATGGATCAAAAGAAATATTGCTGTGATTTATGTCAAAGAATGTTCTGCCCGTGTTTTCCTCTAGGAGTGGTCTTACCTTTAGGTCTTTAATCCATTTTGAGTTTGTTTTTGTATATGGTGTTAGAAAATGTTCTCATTTCACACTTTCACGTGTTGCTGTCCAGTTTTCCCAGCCCTACTTATTGCAGAGACTGTCTTTTCTGCATTGTATATTCATGCCTATTTTGTCAGAGATTATCTGACCATAGTGTGTGGGTTTATTTCTGGGCTTTCTATCCTGTTCCACTAATCCATGTGTCTTTTTGTGCCGGTACCATACTGTTCTGATTACTATAGCTTTATAGTATAGTCAAGTCAGACAGCATGATTCTTCCAGCTCTGTTTTTCTTTCTCAAGATTGTTTTGGCTATTCGGGGTCTTTTGTGTTTCCATACAAATTAAACAAAAAAAAAAATTTTTTTTTCCTCCAGTTCTGTGGAAAATGTCATTGGTAATTTGATAGGAATTGCATTGAATCTATAGATTACCCCCAGTTATCTTTTAAAAATGGTTTGGTAAGATTGGTTTTTTCAAATTATGGTCCAAATAAGATTCACATGGTTGTTGTGGTGTTTAAGTTTGCTTTAATCTAAAACACTTTTTAAAACATTTCTTTGTACAATTCATTGTTGAAGAAACGGGGTCAGTTGCGCCTAGAATGTTGCAGCCTGGATTCAGCTAATGACTTCCTTATGGTGCTGGTACACTTGTGTTTCTACCCTCTGTGTTTCCTGTGGACTGAAATTAGATGTAAAGTCTTGGTGAGATTCAATTATTGATTCGCATGTTTTGCTTTCTGATGAGAGAGTGGATGTGAAGGTGTGTAGAGCACGTTTTATCCTGTCAGGAGACTTGTGACATCTCATGGTCTCATGTAGCCGTGCTGAGATCCATCAGTGAGTGTAGATGCTGCCCGGCCTGATTCTTTCATTCTGAAGTTCTTCCTCTACCTTCTACCCAATGATTTGCCATCTATTTGTTACCATTGCCAGATAATCTTATCAGCAAGTTGTTCATTTTAATAGATGTTGTGAAAGACTCTAAAGAGAGCTCTGATCAGATAGCAGTGCAGGCAGCTTTCCAAAATTAAACACAAATACCCTTATGTTACAAAATAAAGAGGTGAGACAAAAAGGTTTTCAAGATTCTAGAATTGGATCATCTTGGAATAGTCATCTGGCATCCACCATTGGTTAAACAGCTTTAAGGCAAGTCCGTGTACATCTTGAGTTCTCATCTGTGAACTGGGTCTTACATTATGACCCTCTCCAACTCAGCACTCCATGCTCCTTAGACAAATATGAGAACTTGGTTAGTCGATTTGGTACAAAAAGATTTTAGAACAAAAATTCTCCTTTATTGGTTATCCTTCTGTAGTGATCTTTTTAATGCAAGCTTCTATAAATTCTTTAATTAAAGATAAGTAGAAGAGCAAACAGGGTCACAAAATCTAAACAGTATCAAAAAGTATGAAATAGGAAAGAAAAGCACCTTTGTTTTCACCCACTGCCAGTCAAAGTTAACCAGACTGATAGGGTTGCGTTGTTTTTTTTTTCCAATTTTTTAATTGAATTTTTTATTCTGAGATGATCACAGACCACATGCAGTTGTAAGAAATAATACAAAGAGATGCTGTGTACCTTTGCCTAGTTTCCTTGTGATAGTATCTTGCAAAAGTGTAGTATAATAGCATGACCACAATATTGAAGTTAATACATTACATATGGAACATGAATTAGTAGACTTTTAAATAACTTTTGACATCTTCCTTGTTTGTGATTCTTAGAGCTGGGTTCTGAGTTAAGTGACAGTGGTAAGATGAGGTCGTGGGAATAGTGTTTATCTGTTGTTCTCATTTGCTTTATTCAATATATGATACCATATGCTTTATTTATGCTGTGCTTTATTCAGTATATGATACCATAGGCATTTTCTCTCCCTAGGCACTTCCTAGTCCCTCTTGGACATATCTTTTTTTCCCTCAACTTTATTGAGATATAATTGACATATAACATTGTGCAAGTTTAAGTCTACAATGAGCTGGTTTTATATATTTATATATTTCAAAGTTATTTAACACCATAGCATTCATTAACGACTGGTGCCACTTCACGTAATTACTGTTTCCTTTTTGTGGTGAAAACATCTAAGATCTACTCTCTTAGCAACTTCCAATTATATACTATAGTATTGTTAACTCTATCTAGTCCTTTGAAGTAATCAAAACTATGGAAAGACGGTCGGTTGAAAATTCCTGATGTCATCAATGTCCATGAAATACGTTTACTATATTAGCACTTGCCCCAGAAAACGCCATACATAGTCTTCCATAGGTAAGAGTGAGATTGCAACTTCTGATGACAGTTGTTTGCTTTTCTAATGAATTGGGACTTAGCAGTTCTTTTCAGGGTTTTTTGGGAGAACAAAGACCTAGTTTCATTCTGCTAGATTGTGAAAAGGGAAAACTTTCCCAAGAAGGCACAAATCTCCCATGTCAAGTAATGATGGGAGTGTTGAAAACTAAAACTTGCCCCTGTTCTGCCAGAGTCACTGGGTGAAAGGAGTTTCCTCCCGGGCTTTAGAGTAGAAGGCATTGAAAAGAAGCATAATTATAGCCTTGACTAAAAGTGACCCCCTGGGATTTTCCTTTGTCGTGACATGTCACTTAAAACTTAGAATACAGTAATCGTGTACAAGCTGATTCACCTGTCATTGATCCTCTTTTTATATGTAGCTATGTCGTCTAGGAAAAGTTTTCACTTTCTTTTTTCTTATTTATTTTATGGCTATGCCACGCAGCATGCGCGATCTTATTTCCCTGACCAGGGATCCAGCTCGAGCCTCCTGCAGTGGAAGCGTAGAGCCCCAACCATTAGACTGCCAGGAAATTCTTTCTTTTCTCTTATAAGAGCAGAGTTTCATAGTACTAAGAAAAGGGACATTTAAGTGTTTGACCAGTGATATCTTGGTGGCTTAGCGTTATTTATATGTACATTTATATGCAGAATTGTACACTAACTAGTTCACAAGAAAAAGAAATCAGCAGACTCTGATTTTGACTAATCATAATGGGAAAAACAGGAGGAAAGGAAAAAACAACATTGGGATTCTGAGTCCAGAAATGATTAGAAGACTGAGGCTGATATGACAGAAAGGGAAGCCCAGAGGGCAAGAAGATTTGGGCACAAAGGCTGCAAGTTTTGTTCTTACATTTGAGCTGATAGCCATATTTCTAACTCAGGTTCAATCCCTGGGTTTGAAGGATCCCCTGGAGAAGGAACTGGCAGCCCACTCCAGTATTCTTGCCTGGGAAATTCCTTGGACAGAGGAACCTGGTGGGCTGTAATCCCTAGGGTCACAAAAGAACAAGACACGATGGAGCAACTAACAACAACAACACTAGTTGCCTTAGCATTGTTTTGTCGGAGTGCTCAAAATCAGTGCCTTCCGTGGCGAGGCGAGCCATGGAAATGAGTGACCAGGACCTGGTGGGGAGTGAGGGCATCTGTCTCTATTGAGAGGACAGCTAGAATGCCTGCTGGTGTGATTGCCGTGTCTTCTGGTTTCCAAGAGAAATTATGCATTAGATTTTTTTTTTTTAACACTAAAGCCTTTAAGAGCAGGTAAATAATTCAAGTTTTAAATCAAAACTTCATTCCCTATGTGCTTCTGCACCATCTGCATTGCTCTAGTATAATTTCGTTTAATTCTCAACAATTTTGTACTTACTGACAGAGAGCTCCAGAAATATGTTTTTGTTTAGTTCCTAAGTCATGTCCAATTCTTTATAACCCTTTGGACAGTAGCCTGCCAGGCTCCTCTGTCCTTGGGATTTCCTAGCAAGAAGACTTGAGTGGGTTGCCATTCCCTTCTCCAGGAGATCTCCCCAAAGCAGGGATTGAACCAGCATCCAGAAATATATTTTACAGCCATCACCTCAAGCATTAAGAACCAAACTTACAGCCTTTGTCCTCAAACCTGCTTGCCCTCTGGGCTTCTCTTTTTGTCTTATCAGCCTCAGTGTTCCAATCATCTCTGGACTCAAAATCTCAATGTTGTTTTTTTCTCCTCCTGGCTTTCCCATTATAATAGGTTGAAACCCAAGTCCATTGATTTTTTTTCTTGTGAACTTCCTCCTGGTTTTCATTCCCTTCCCATCCCAGCTACAGTATTTCTAACCCTCCTCCTGGTCTATGGTTCTCCTGCATTCTAGCTCCTATCTGGAGTCTTTTTCAAATACCTCTTTCATTATCTCTCTTCTCAAAATCCTCTGTGGGCCTCTATTACATAGTCATATAAATTCCACAACTTCTGCCTAGACCTCCAGGTTTCAGAGTAGTTTTATCTTAGCCGTCTATCTCCATTTCCCCTTGGAACTAACTTCCTGCTTCTTTAGGTCAACTCTCCTCTAATCCAAGGCTTCCTTGGTGGCTAAAACGGTAAGAAATCTTCCTGCAATGCAGGAGACCTGGGTTAAATCCCTGGATGGGGAAGATCCCCTGGAGGAGGAAATGGCAACCCACTCCAGTGTTCTTGCCTGGAGAATCCCATGGACAGAGGAGCCTGGTGGGTTTCAGCCTGTGGGGTCGCAGAGTTGGACACAGCTGAGTAACTAACACTTACGCTTTTCCCCCAGTCCAGCCTCCCAGCTTGGAATCTTGAGAGTTCAGTTCAGTTCAATCGCTTGCTCCTTTTAACTTCATGGCTGCAGTCACCATCTGCAGTGATTTTGGAGCCCCCCAAAATAAAGTCTGTCACTGTTTGCATTGTTTCCCCATCTATTTGCCATGACGTGGTGGGACCAGATGCCATGATCTTTGTTTTCTGAATGTTGAGTTTTAAGCCAACTTTTTCACTCTCCTCTTTCACTTCATCAAGAGGCTCTTTAGTTCTTCGCTTGGGCGGGGCTGTCCCTCGACCTTGACTGCTGGTTTGGCACAGATTCTCCCACCCCTTATTTTAATGAGGCCCCCAATCCCATTTTGGGCTTGACTGGTGGCTCAGTGGTAAAAGAATCTGCCTGCCAATGCAGGAGACCCGAGTTCTTTCCCTGGGTCAGGAAGATCCCCTGGAGAAGGAAATGGCACTCCACTCCAGTGTTCTTGCCTGGAGCATCTCATGGACAGAGGAGCCTGGTGGGCTACAGTCAGTGGTGTCGCAGAGTCGGACATGACTGAGCTACTAAATGGCAACCGTTACTGTTTGGGCTGCAAGCCTCAGGGCAAGAAGGAAGTGGGATAAAAGAAGACCGTAGATGAATCCTGCAGTAGGGGCTAGGCTGGAGAAGGAAGAAGGCTGCCTAGGGCTTCAGATTCCCATGATGTCCTAGCTGGGTCTTCTGCTATAGGAGGCTTTGGTCTGCCTTCTGTTACCAACACAGAGAGTTTCTTCTCCTACAGACTTCTGCTTTCTCTCCCTCTGGCTAAGGGCAAAAATTTGGCTTTGTTTCTCTGAAAGTGTACTAATTATAGGCATTTTGTGCTTTGAATTCAATGCATGCTCCTGAATCTTGCAGCCCACCCAGTTTAACATGCTGTCAGATAACTCGGTTGCTTTAATTTACTGGAGCAACTTGTTGGTCAGTTGATTAAACTTCCCTATTCAGAAAACCTTGAGAGAATTACTTATTTTAGTGAAGTAGTGAGAACTCAATGAAATAGATCCTCTCTTGCCCTCTTTGGCACTTTGTTTAAGCTCCTGCAATGGCAGGGGCACCTAGAATTACAGTTAGCTGAGCATGTGACTGTCTCCCATTTCACTTTGAGTGGTGAACAGCCATCGCTGCTTGTATGTGTCTCCAGTAACACCATGTCTGGCAGGTGGCAAGCACGAAACTCACGATACATCCTGAGTCTATCGTGTGTGCGTGCTCAGCTGTGTCCGACTCTTTGTGACCCTATGGACTGTAGCCCGCCAGGCTCTTCTAGCCATAGGGATTCTCCAGGCAAGAATACTGAAGTGGGTTGCCATTTTCTCCTCCAGGGAATCTTCCCAACCCATGGGTTGTATCTGCATCTCCTGCATTGGCAGGCGGATTCTTTACCACTGAGTCACCTGGGAAGCCTCCAAGTCTCCAAATCTGTGGCTGTTACTGAGATATGAATGTGGGATGATTGTAATCCCCAATAACAGGACAATGAATGACAGGCTCTTAAAGATAGTCCACTCAGCATGAGTCTCAGATTCTCCAGAAGCATTTTGCATTCAGTTCAGTTCAGTTCAGTCACTCAGTCGTGTCCGACTCTTTGAGACCCCATGAATCGCAGCACACCAGGCCTCCCTGTCCATCACCATCTCCTGGAGTTCACCCAGACCCACGTCCATCGAGTCAGTGATGCCATCCAGCCATCTCATCCTCTGTCGTCCCCTTCTCCTCCTGCCCCCAATCCCTCCCAGCATCAGAGTCTTTTCCAATGAGTCAACTCTTCGCATGAGGTGGCCAGATTACTGGAGTTTCAGCTTTAGCATCATTCCTTCCAAAGAAATCCCAGGGCTGATCTCTTTCAGAATGGACTGGTTGGATCTCCTTGCAGTCCAAGGGACTCTCAAGAGTCTTCTCCAACACCACAGTTCAAACGCATCAATTCTTCGGCGCTCAGCCTTCTTCACAGTCCAACTATCACATCCATACATGCCTGACCCCATTTAACCAGGACAATTACCCCCAAAATGAGTGGTATTTTTTTTCCCCTCATTTGCAAATTGTTTCATACCATTGGCTTGCTAATAGACAAAACCACTAATGGCAAATCTGTGAATGCCAAGGGCCCACTGTGCAAGTGTGGATGGGTAGATGAATAGATGACTAGAAAAAGTAATTTGATTAAATGATGTGTTTGTAAAGGGCTTACCATGCTAATACATGAAACATTTTTGATCAACAATGTTCAGAAGGTTAAGCTGAGAAGAGATGAAATAACCTGGAATAATAGATACTGTGTAATAATAAAAGCAATTTTTATTTTTAGCTTTTCTGTCTCTCTTCATAGAAGGAATAAAGTACATAAGGTGAAGATTATAGTGAACTTTCTCAGCTCTCGGTAAGAATTCATTTCACTTACTTCTTGTATCCTTTTTTTCTTTACCAGGTGACGGCTGTGGGCACATAGTGACCTATAAGGACAGTGGCACCATGACATCTAAAAATTATCCAGGGACATACCCCAATCACACTGTTTGTGAAAAGACGATCACAGTACCGAAGGGGAAGAGATTGATTCTGAGGTTGGGAGATTTGGATATTGAATCCCAGACCTGTGCCTCTGACTACCTTCTCTTCAGTAGCTCTTCTGATCAATACGGTAAGAAAAGAGCTCTCGCTTTCTGAGAGTGTGGGAAAACTTGAGATGTGGCGGGGAGACAAGTGGTGTGTTACAGCCTGGGGAGATCAGAAGAAAAACTTGCCCTTTGTAGACTCTCAGGGTAGTTCACATGGATACACGTGCTTCATAAGCCACAACAAAGACAGCTGAGGAAGTATTAGCATTTTGTGTGGGTCTCAGGAGCTTAGTCTGAGTTTATGTCTTGCTGGGAAGAGAACTGGAGATGTGCAGCATTTGGCTAAAATATTTGCAGTTCATTCATTCATGTGACGCATGAACAGTGGTCATGTGTTTAAGTTCTCTGTGAAGGTCTAGGTGGGATATAGCAGTGAAAAGACAGAGTTCCTGTTTTCGTGGCGCTTGCACTGGTGGAGGGACAAGTGGAAAACAACAAACAAATGCATCTATAATACGAGAGGTAGTGAGGAAGAAAAATAAGGAATAAGAAAAGGAAGTCATCCTAAGATGATATCGAGTCTGGTTCTGAGTGTGTTTGTGTTCAGATGGGATGGTCAAGAAGCCTTCTGCAGCAAGAGGGCATTTGAGCAGCGACCCAAGTGGGCTGAATGAAGGCACAGTACACCTATGTCTACGGTCAGTTTTCTGGGTAGGGGAATGGCAAGTGCAAAGGACAGTTTTCAGAGTAACCTTTTGATATTAAGCTCTTTGTGGTTTCGATATGCTGTTAGCACATTTGTGTCTGAACTCACATTAACAGTGACCCTACAGTCCTTAGCCCAAGGAAACAACTTGGATTTAGATGACTAGAAAACAAAAACAGTCTCATATACAGGTTCTTCCGAGGTTAGAGTTTTTCTGAAATTCACTGTGCATACAACTCTGAAAATGATACAGGTTTTAAGCAAAACTCTGTCCACCTGCTAGTTTCATAGGTAATTTCTCAAGCACACAGCTTTCTGGGCTGTCTTTACCTTTGCACCCAGAGATTCTGCACGCCTCCCAGTGTGGTGCCTCCTCCCAGCGTGAAAACCCAGACCAGACCAGAGGCTGTTCAGAGGTCTAAACTTATCTAGCCCTCATGGAAGAAATGGAGAAGGCAATGGCACCCCACTCAAGTACTCTTGCCTGGAGAATCCCATGGACGGAGGAGCCTGGTAGGCTGCAGTCCATGGGGTTGCTAAGAGTCGGACATGACTGAGCAACTTCACTTTCACGCATTGGAGAAGGAAATGGCAACCCACTCCAGTGTTCTTGCCTGGAGAATTCCAGGGACGGGGGAGCCTGGTGGGCTGCTGTCTATGGGGTTGCACAGAGTCTGACACGACTGAAGTGACTTAGCAGCAGCAATAGCATGGAGGGGAAAAAAAACCTAAGTTTTGTTTTGTTTTTTAAATGCCTGGGAATATTATCCATTGTAATGATGGTTCAGTTACTCTGCCAGTAAAGATGGTTGATTTCATAAAATTTGTTGTTGTTCAGTCACTAAGTCGTGTCGGACTCTTTGCTATGCCATGAACTGCAGCAGGCCAGGCTGCTCTGTCCATCACAATCTCTCTGAGTTTGCTCAAACTCATGTTCACTGAGCTGGTGATGCCATCCAATCATCTTATCCTCCTTCTCGTCCTGCCTTCAGTCTTTCCCAGCATCAGGGAAAGATTTCCTATGAGTCGGCTCTTCACATCAGGTGGCCAAAGTATTGGACCTTCAGCTTCAGCATCAGTCCTTCCAGTGAATATTCGGGGTTGATTTCCTTTAGGATTGACTGGTTTGATCTCCTTGCTGTCCAAGGGACTCTTAAGAGTCTTCTCCAGCACCAGTTAGTGGAAAAGGGAATGGCAAACCACTTCAGTATACTTGCCTTGAGAACCCCATGAACAGTGTGAGAAGACTTTCATAAAATTAAATTGCAATTAACAAGTTGCAAGTTTTTAATTCTGGTTTGACTCAAAGGGGAAAAATGCAAATTCCAGGGGTGCTGGGAGCAGTGACTGTTCAGTAACTCTGGTAATGGCAGGTGTATTAATTTACGGAGGCACTCTTTAGGGAACCCCTCACTAGCCAGGACATTGCCTCCAGATTCAGAAGGGGACACTGAGTGTCAGAGCTCCCATGTAGAATGCAAGGGAAGGTGCTACAGGGCCAGGACAGCTTTCTTACAGCTTGTCTCTCTGGGAAGCATCTACTTTCCCTGAAGATGAACAGTTAATTCCACCAGCTGACAGAGCAGCAGTCTGATCATCTCTGTTGCTTTAGGTCTCAGCTTACTGGCTGAGGTGAGAACTAGAAAGGGGGGCAAATTGTCCTGAAGCACGATTGGAAAATGGATATGGCTTTCCCATGCGTTTTTGATGTATGTTCACAAACAGAAAAGAGGAAAAGCCTGGGATTTAACTGTATTTTGAGAACTTCCTTGGTGGCTCAGATGGTAAAGAATCTGCCTGCAAGGCAGGAGACCCAGGTTTAATCCCTGGGATGGGACGGTGCCCTGGAGAAGGGAATGGCAATCCACTCCAGTATTCTTGCCTGGAGAATCCCACGGACAGAGGAGCCTGGCAGGCTATAGTCCTTGGGTCTCAAAGAGTTGGACATGACTGAGTGACGAGCATTTAACTGCATTTTGGGAGCTGGGTTACAAGGTGATCATGGTTGGCATCAGGGCACTCCAATGCACGTTTCTAGCTTCTTGAATTTTCAAGAGTTAGACACTTCACTTGGAAGTGAGTAATGAATTGCCATTCATTTCAATAAAGCCCAGTAAATTCATTTTTCTTTTTAGATTTTTTTCCTACATAGTTGTGTTTGTTTTTTAAAAACAAAATATATGCTCATATATTCATAAGCATATTAGAGAAGGAAATGGCAACCCACTCCAGTGTTCTTGCCTGGAGAATCCCGGGGATGAGGGAGCCTGGGGGGCTGCAGTCTATGGGATTGCACAGATTCGGACACGACTGAAGCGACTTAGCAGCAGCAGCAGCATTCATAAGCATATTCATTGTATGCCAGGCATAGGTTTGGCCTTAGGTAGATTTTTGGGAATCCTCAAATTCCCCCCTGCAAGGTTATTACTATTAACTTCTTTTTGCAAACAGAGAAACTGAGGCATGGTGAGTTTTGTTGGTTTTTTTTTTTTTTTTTCTGCACTGTGTAGCTTGTGGGATCTTAGTTCCCCAACCAGAGACTGAACCTGGGTCTTGGCAGTGAAATCATTGTGTCCTAACTAACCACTAATCATTGTGTCAGGGAGTTCCCAAGATTTTTTTTTTTTTTCAACCAACATGCTGAAGATCACACAGCCAGTTAAGGGATGAAAGGAAAATTTATGTCTATGTCTCTGTGGTTTCAAGACATCTGTTTTCAGATGTCTCTTTCTCACCAAGTCCCAACACCCAAAGAAAGCCTCATGCTCTACTGCCATTCCCACGTGGCTTCACCCAGTTACTGCATCAGACAACAATTTTGCCTAAAACACAAGTGCAGTTAATATTTTGGGTTGGGGATGTTCTTAAATAAAATACTTATTAATGCTTAGAATTAGTTTATTTTGAGACTGCTTTAAAGATTTCTTGATCAGTCATATTAAGGCAAATCTAGTAGACAAGAATAATAGAAATGAGCCATAAAAGGAATACATGGAAAGGAAGTTAGAATATTTCAATCCTATAAGCATATTTTAAAAGAATTAGGTGGCTCAGAGCCACATAGAGTGGGTATACACATGCATATACATATAGGTTGCACCTATATATTTGTGTCTTTGTATAGTAATTCTGAAGCGCATTCTCGGAGAAGCTGCTTGTTCATATATTTGTACTTAAAATGTTTCATCCAGTGATTTGAATATAGTAGATACTCTGTGAATAAATGGTTTAAAATGTGAATTGGCAAGTTCAGCGGCAAGGAACCAGTTAAGCAAAGCATGTATTAAACAGCTATCTGTCAAAAAGACAGTTAACATGGAAAGCTGCTTATGATGATGTTGTTGTTGAGTCGCTAAGTCGTGTCCAGCTCTTTTGCGACACCACATACTGTAGCCCACCAGGCTCCTTTATCCATGAGATTTCCCAGGAAAAAATACTGGAGTGAGTTGCCATTTTCTTCTCCAGGGGATCTTCCTGATCCAGGGATTTAATCTGACTCTCTGGTATTGGCAGGTAGATCCTTTACCGCCGAGCCATGATGTAGTGTTAGGTAAAAGAAGAACACATCGTAATGTTATAATGATAGAAAAAACCTCTAAACAGTGAGAACATAACTGCAGCAAATTGTTAGGAGGAGGATTTTAGAAGGTTCAACTTGGTGTATTGTTTTGTCTTCCCTTGACTCTTGTTTTCTTTAATAAACATTTGTTTCTTAATAAAAACAAGTAGATTTTCTTTGACTAAGATCACTGACTTTAGATCTATATTTTAATTTAGTCCCCGAGTCAGTTTGAACTTCCTGGCATCTGCCAAGAAGGAAGAGCAGGCTGGAGTGCTGTGTTGGCCTGGGTGAGCTGAGGGAGTGGGCTTTCCTGTGGGGCTCTTGTCCCGCTCCCTGGAGGAGGTGAGGCCCCTCTGCAGCCAGTGTGGCCCCAAGACTGTGGAGGGAGGGTCCTAGGGACGCACAGCACCTGGAGGGGAGTGCGCACTGCGGGGGAGTGGGGGTAGAAACACATGCTCTGCAATATGGCCTGCAATTCCAGTATACTGGGCTCTAACAGCTACATGTGTGGCTGAAACAGCTAAATAGTTTTTGTTTATCCAGCTCAGATTTTTTTCAATAAATTGCTAAAACCCATTGCCAAGAGATTTTAAGACTTAACACTGTCAGACTTTTAAATGTGGAGTTAATGTTTTGAAAGAGAATTATGTCTTCTGGCATTCATGTTTGGAAGCTCTGCCAAGAGTGGACATAGTTGGAATGTGATTCATTAACCGCTGTAAATAAGCTGAGGTTGTAGTTTTTAATCATTGTGCATTTAATTTGTAATGGTTCTCCCTGCCCACCCCACACTGATTTTGTTTTATAGGTTTGGTGCATATACTTTGAGGGCTTTCATTCATGGTAGCAAAATGTACTGTAAACAGGTGTGACCCACATCAGCTTTCACAGTGATCAAGCAAAATATACACCTGAGCTCACTGATTGTTAAGAGACCTGATACAAACAAGGTGGGATGATTCTTCTTCTGTTTGTCGTGAATTATAGTTATGGCTGATATTTCAGATCCAATGTCAATTAGAAGAGTGCACTTATATACCTATGGCTGTTAAGACACTGATTCTCCTTTTTAAAATACTCTTTAAGCAGCCAGGAATCAACAACTTTATCAGCCTTACTTTAGAACGTATGTTAAGAAGGAGGTATGATTATTCAGTTCAGCTGCTCAGTCGTGTCTGAGTCTTTGCAACCCCATGGGCTGCAGCATGCCAGGCTTCCCTGTCCATCACCATCTCCCGGAGCTTTCTCAAACTCATGTTCGTTGAGTCGGTGATGCCTTCCAGCCATCTCATCCTCTGTCGTCCCCTTCTCCTCCTGCCCTCAATCTTTCCCAACAACAGAGTCTTTTCCGATGAGTCAGTTCTTCGCATCAGGTGGCCAAAATATTGGAGTTTCAGCTTCAGCATCAGTCCTTCCAAAGAATATTCAGGACTGATTTCCTTTAGGATGGACTGGTTGGATTTCCTTGCAGTCCAAAGGACTCTCAAGAGTCTTCTCCAAGACCACAGTTCAAAAGCACCTATTCTTCAGGGCTCAGCTTTCCTTATAGTCCAACTCTCACATCCATACCTGAGAGTATGATTCTCAAGATATTTTTAGACATAAACTTTTAAACTTATAAACATTTTTGGATATAAAACATATATACTGACTTTTAAGATCATGTGTACTAATATCTGGCCAAAAAAAAAATTTAAGAAGTAATATACTTTTCTTGGAGATTTTTTTTCACTGTTACTGAGGACATTTTGCATTTCAGTTTGAGGCCAAAGTAACAGAGACTTCCTTCAGAAAAAACAGCAATGTCCCTTTCCTGGTCTAGAATCCAGTCGGGTTCATGAAGCATTTAGTTGTATAGTTCAGTTCAGATTGCTGCTGAGTCTCAATCTCCTCCCTTTTATATTTGTGATATAAAATAATAAGTTAGTTGTATAAAATATTAAAATATCTTGAACTTGTGGGGAGAGTAGGTGCTGATTCAGGCATTGTGTCGTACATTTAAAATATGAAATGTCTCATGTTGTTTATTCATGACACTGAAGAGGGAAGACTGTGGATTCATACTAAAGATCATTATTCTCAACTTGAAAACTTGTTGGGCACCCTGTAATCTTAAGTTAAGGTTAAGTTAATGTTAAGTTAGTGTATTGGAACTTAACGTTAAGTTCCATTTCCAGTCTTGCTGAGCACAGGGAAGTCACCCAGAGGTTTGTTTCTGCCACCACTGTTTGTGGGGATCACAGAGAAACTGTCATTTCTGTTTCCTGATATTTCAAGATTTACTAGGTCCCAGTTTTCCATGAAGGTTGATCTTCCCACAGTGGGTAGTTTAGGGCTGTTTCTAAGGACCTGCTGGAAGAATCTTGGTGGGAATATCAGTCCCTTGGGATCTCAAAGGACCTTGTTCTGATGGAATTTCATAGACTTCCACACCCAGGTCACTGTGTTTCAATAAAACCAGGTCTTCAGCATGGACTGAGATGAACACGTCTGTTTCTGTGTAGAGTTTTCACTTGGGCTTAAGAGTGCAGACTCTGGAATTAGACTGCCTAACTCCACATTCCTGCTTTACTGCTTATTTTTAAATTACTTTGACCTTGAGCAAATGCCTTGATTTTCTGTGTCTCCATATTCCCTTCTTCAAAATGGGCAAAATGACAATATCTGCCACATATGGGTGATTGAAGCACTTGTCTATATAACTTTAAAGCACGTTGTATGGCCCATAATCAGCACTCAGTCAGCGCTAGCTACCATCATCATTCCCTCCCTCCTTCCCCTTTTCTTCCTGCCTCTCCCCTACCTCTCCACCTGCTCCTTCTCAGTGGGCTAGAACACAGTCTACTGTTTGCCTAACATGTCTGTCCTTGCTACTCCACACGCTCTCCTTTCAGCCAGAAGAGGCTAAGCTGCAGCAGGACATGCCATCTACCCCTCCTGGTGCATCCCTGGTAACCCAAGTTTATCCACATCAGTCCCAGCCTGTGGCAGGGGTTTCCTGAGTCAGAAGTAGCTTCATGGACAGATTTTCTCCATCCAGCTTCATGAGATGAGCAGAGAACCCATGTTCCCTAAGCCCATAGTTCATTCAGTTTGGATTATTTTTTTTTTTCCCCACTGCCACCGCCAGTTCACATCTTTATGTCTATTTCTTATAGAAAAAACTTCCTAATTTTCTCTTTTCTTTCACCAGTCTCCATTCCCTCCAGGCCGTCTAAGATTATCTTGTTAAATATTGTTGTGATAATTTCTTTCTTTATTTCAAAAATGGTTAATTGTGCACCCCACTGTCTACAGACAATAATTGCTAGCTTGGTGTTCAAGGCTGGCTCACTCACTCTCTTCGCCACCCACATTCAGCCACATCTCTGAGTCTTCGCATCTTTATGCCCTTTCCAAAGAAACACATCACACAGTTTCATGTCTAGTACATTTGATGCTGTCGTTTCTTCCGCGTGCCCCTCTCCTGTTCCCTCTGCTTTTCTGCCCCTTCTAACACACACGCACACACATACACACACATGCACACACATACACACACACATACAGACACACAAATACATACATACACACATACACACATACACACATGCATACACACATACACACGCAGACACACAAATACACACATACACACATATATACATACACACACATGCATACACATGCATACACACATACAGACACACACAGACACAGAGACACAGACACACATACACACATACACACACACACATACACACATACAGACACACATACACACATACACACACGCACACACACACACGTACACACACACAGTGTGAAGAGAAAGCAAATCCGATGCTAGTTACTCTAGAACCTCCTCTGATGTGCAGCAGCTCCAGATACTTCTCTTGGGCTCACGTTGGTTTTCAGTGGAGCACCAGTCTCAGGTGGAGATCATTATTTTAGCCTCTCAGCTGATATGGGGTTTCCTGAGGAAGGAACTGCATTTGATTCATCCTTTGAACATCCCCTGTTGCTTGTCATAATCTTACACTTGCAGATTCTCAATCAACATTTAATGAATCAAATTGCATGCAGCTTGATTTTGGCAAACATACATTTAAAAGTCTATAAGCTTATAAATTTGAGTATCTTTACTCACACTGTAGGAAGATTTATAGTAAGATTCCTCTATCAATAAACATCTGCTCTGCATTTAAAGAAAGACTTGACTTACCTACAATTTTAGGACTCTACTTATTATATACAAAAGACCATGACACTGTATAGAAGGTGCCTGCAATAGAGCGGTCAGCTGTGCTGTACACTGGGCTTTGGGGCTCTAGAGTTACTCACTTAACCCTCATAATAGCCCTGTAAGAGGGGGCCTATTATTAGCATCCGCACATAAGGAAACTGAAGCTCAAAGAGGTCAAGTCACTTGCTTATAATCACTTAACTAGATCTGGGATTCAAATCTGGACACTTGGCTCTAGGGACCCCATTCTTAAGCACTGAGCCATTCCCATTCAGGGTGACAAAAGCTATCTGATCGCGTGGTTTGTGCAGAAGTGAACTGTAATTCTTGTTCATTATTTGCTGGAAGAAATGGAGACCTCTGCAGGCCTTCCCCTAGGGGTGGGTATCCTGAGAACCAAACAGAATTCTGAGAAATCACTCACATGCAGAGTGCTAGTATAAATTTAAGGCTTAAAAAAGCGCTTCTTAGTCAAGAAATTAAGGGAGACATCATGGTCAGTGAACCTAATTATAGTCAGTTAAATTAGCTGTGTTGCTAAATGACTTGGGCTATGGAAAACCCAGGAAGTTCCAGAATTGTTCTCTTACATTTCCTGTACTCCCACCACCACCCCCAGTATTTTTTTAACCATTGTCAGTGAGTTAGAAATACAACAATGTGAAGTCAGCCATTAATATTTATATTACACCAGGAACAAGAGAAATGGGAAAAGTCGGAAATAATACTGAGTGTTTTGACTCATAACTACAACACGATTTCTGTGATAATAGTTTAGAATGATACGTATCTGGCATATTGGAATAAGATCTAATCATTATGACTTCTCTGTTGATTTAAGAAAATTCCAGTTAGAGAAAAACGCAAGATTGGCAGCCTCTATTTTATACATGGTTTATGTCTCAAAGCCATATTACGGAGAATGCAAAATTCTTATGACTTCTCTGAAGATAAAACAAAAGCCTATGAAGAAGCTTTTGGAAAATTATTTTGGGGCTTCCCACACCTCAGAAATGCATTCTCCTCTATCACTGGGGTGGCTTTGGTAGAAATGCTTAAGAAGGACTGCTTTTTCTTTTGCTTTGTTTTGCCTTTTATACCAAGATAGAATTCAGAAAGAATTGTAAGCATATGAAAAAGTTAGGGGACTTCCCTGGCAGTCCACTGCTGCAGAGGGTGCTGGTTCCATCCGTGGTTGGGGCCCTAAGGTTCCCACATGCTGCATGGCATGGACAAAAGTTTTTTAAAAATACAAATAAAACGTATCTTTTAAAAAAGTTGTGTCAGCCAGAATGTTCCATGCTAGATGTCTCATTAACATAACCATAAGCCTCAAGGAGAAAAGATGTTGGCCTCTTCCTTCTCCTTTTCCTCAAGCACTGCCCCAGAGATACACTGTGATTCATTTCAGCAAATTGCCATCTTTTGTAGGGTGAAAAGTGATCGCCTAGGTAGGTTCTGGAGTGAAGGCTCCTCTTGACCCAAGTCCTGTAGCCCCAAGGAAAGCTGCACCTTTGTCTAGGAATCTGCCTGGTTCATTTGTCATCTGTCACTGCTTCTTGTCTGGGAACCAGAGACCAAAACTCTCCAGGGATACCACTTACATTCTTACGTGACTATGGTTTTAATGGCACAGTCCAGGAATATCCCTTTTTTATGCAAATTTCCCTCCTTTTCAAAGAAAATGGCCCTGAAAATTCTGTAATTTTGTACAGTGGCCTATTGCAGTTAGCTAGCAAAGACAAACCCTGCCATTTGACTGCACAGGGAAAAAAAAAAAAAAAAAGGAAAATGGACAGAAGTCCGGTGGCATTTGCAGCTTTCCTGGAGATTGTTTTATCAGTGCGTCTCTACACCCAGATCTGGGCCACATCAGGTACCACTTGCGTGGCAGCTGGCCGATGGCACACCATGTGGCTGGCTCTGCCAGTGGCTTGCCCAGGGAGCATCACTTCCTCTCATCGGCATGTTCTTATCTGCCATGAAAAATTAAATGTGTGAGTAAGATGGTGCTCATAAGGCTAATGGAGGCTTTTAGGAGTTTTTTGGTGGTGGTTGTTCGATTTGATTTATGACAAATCTCTGGCAAGTTAGTTTTTCATTTGGTCTCTGTTTTCACCCCTGGATCTGGAGAGGGAGAGATCTCCTCTTTGGTTTCTTTTAACAGCATGCATAGCATCTTTTAAACACATCTTTTCACAGGTGAAACAATAATTTAGTGCCATCAGTTTCAAGATTAAAAGCATAAACCCATCTGAAATGACTTGGAACAGTTATTAAACAAAATACTGCCTTGTATCCGGAAACTTAGGCAGACAGGCCATGGAGAATGGAGCGTGAGGATGAATTGCTGCACGGGTTGTCAGATTGCCAGAGATTCCAGAGGGCTGGCTCCAGGCAGACAGTTCATTCTTCCTGGTAGGACAGTTTGCTTTTATTCACACATGGGAAGATAAAGGGTTTCCCCCTCAGCTGCTTGTGGAACAGGGGATGTGCTGAGAGGAACTGGCCCACTGTGCTCAAAGCAGGCAGTTCCTAGGGTTCCTGGCCCTTATTCCTTTTGTCCAAGGAGTCAATCCATTGTCTGCCAGCTCCTGGCCTCATGTCTGGTGCCAAACGCCACAGTGCTCCTCCACTTGGTATCACTGATGTCTTTTCCCACAATCCAGGGTGACTAACTACAAACCACAAAAGGTAGAAGGATTTATTTCTCGTGATTTTCTTACTACTTGATGAACTGCCTTTCTGCTGTCTCCCAGTCAGATGGGAATTTGTGACTACAAAGATGGAACCTGCTTCCCAGACAAGGCTAGAGGTAGGGAGGAGGTCGGAGTTGGACAGCAAGTCCAAGTTCTGTGAAACACACAGCACTTCCAGTTGTAAAGCAAACATCCATGCAGATTGTGAGGCTTGCTCTTGGGTCTGCTAGAGTTCTAAAGAACCACTCAAAAGGGTTAGGGTTCAGCCTTGAATGGGAATTGAGGCAGTTTTACCAGTCTAGGAACACTGTGCAGGAAGAGAATATAACCACAGCCAAAGCTAGAAGTCACCTCTGAGCTCTTAATGGATTTCCAATGACACTGGCATCGTGTATTATTCAAATACAGGTGTAGATCCTTTTTAAAAATTGAGACAGAGAGTACCCAAGAGTAAATACCTCTTTTGGGCAGGTGTGGGTGGAGAAAGTCTTTCGTAGAAAAAGATATCCTCAAGGGAGTCTGGCTGAAAACTGAGAATGTAGGACTTCCTGGTGGCTCGGTTGTCAAGAATTCACTTGCCAATGCAGGGGACCTGGGTTCGATCCCTGGTTTGAGAAGATGCCATATGCTGCCAAACTACTAAGCCCGTGTGCCACAGCAGCTGAAGCCCACACTCAAGGGCCCACGAGCTACAGCTCATGAAGTCCACGAGCCTAGAGGTTGTGCTCTGCAATGAGAAGCCAGCACAGTGAGAAGCTCGGGCACCGCAGGTAGAGAGCAGCCCCCACTCTCTGCAACTGGAAGGAGCCCACACGCAGCAACAAAGAACCAAGGCAGCCAAAAAGTTAATTAATTAAAATAAATTAATAATTAGTTAAAAAAAAACTGAAAGAGAGAACTTAGGATAGGCTTCTAGGATCCTTCTGTGGTTTCTAATTAATTATTTTTCCTTCTCACTGCCAGTCACACTTTTCTGTTTCCATCACTTTTCCCTTTTAACCCCAGGAATGCAGGTATTAACTCTTAAGTCTGTGAAATGGAATCTTTATCTGTCAGACCTTCAGACAGGCAATAATTTGAATGTTTTGCCAAAGGCAGTGGAGCAGCCGGTTCCCAGCTTCAGTTGCCTGCTCTGGACTAAAGCTGCCTCCTGCTGTGTGGTGGCTGTGCCTTGATGAACCTATCAGATAACTTTTAATGATGGCATCTGTATAGGCAGGGCATATCCTATCCCTGCTAAGGTTTAGTTATGTTTTTGCAGCATATCAGTGAGAATGTGGGAAGGATGGTATCGGTGGGTTAAGGGTGATTAAAGGATGTGTGTGTTTACATTTTCTTTCTTTGAACTTCTTCCAGAAATGTTTACTGGCACTTTGCGGGGGATGCAGCCAAATTAGAGTTTTACTATGTGTTTTTGATTTGGGAAATTAATATGTATTGCACAGCAAGTTAGCATGATGGCATGCACTCTTATCTATACATGTAAAGTATTTATGATTTTGCAGCCTTTCCTTTCAATTGTTCCATGAAAATCTAAAAAAAAAACCCCTCCAATTATTCAACCGTGAGAAAGTAGGACATCCTGTCATTTGCAACAACGTAGATGGACCTTGAGCACATATTACTACGTGAGATGAGTCAGATAGAAAAAGACAAATAGTGTACGATCTCCATTTACATATGGAATCTAAGAAAAGACCAGTTCATAAAAACAGAAAGCAAAATGGTAGCTACCAGGGGATGGAGGGTGGGAAAATAGGATTGATGTTTGTTTAAGGGTACAAACTTGCAGTGAGTAACAAATAAACCCTAGAGATTTAATGCAGTTTAGTGAATACAGACAACAATACTTTATTGTAATCATCACCTTGCTGAAAGACTACTACTTAATTATTGCAACCACTCAGAAGAAATGATAAGTAATATGATAGATATGCTAATTTGGAGAAGGAAATGGCAACCCACCCCAGTATTCTTGCTAGAGAACTCCTTGGACAGAGGACCCTGGCCGGCTACAGAGGACCCCCATGGGGTCGCAAAGAATCGGACACAACTGAGCAACTAACAACAGCGCACACACTAATTATCCCTACAATGGCTATCGTATTAAAATACATAAAGATGCCAAACTAACCTGTTGTCTACCTTAAATTAGTATTATATGTCAAATATACTTCAACGAGAAAAATGTCAAGTTCCCACTGATAATCAATTTAGACTTGCTTTTCCTCACTGTTTTTGTTAGAACTCGTTGGAATGTAATAGAAGTTAAAGGAGAGATGGGTATGGCGTCATCATCACTGTTCGGATAAGCCTTCATGTTGTTATTTCTTCTTGGAAAAAGTAAATATGGGTTAGGAAAATATTTTGACTTATTAATAGCAACAAGTAACTAGTTATTTCATCTTTGTTGTTAGGTTTCCAAAGCAAGTATCTCACTTAACCTGTGCAAAGAACAAATGGATTTGAAATGTAGTTAAAACTGAGAATCAGTTGCAAAAGTCAACCACAGTAATGACTCACTTTAATTTTGAAAAAAGCTTCTCATTCTACTTTATTATGCAAAAATGGATTTAGTATTAATTGCTTATCTTCTGTGCTTATGAGCACTCTTAAAGATCAAAAAATCCCGTATAGCTACCACACTAATGATTTTCTTTCCTTTCTTTTCTATAATTTTCTTGCTTATTTCTTCATGATATTTTGTAATGACAAGATTAAATATTTTATGTATCTTTATAATCATGTTTTGTTTTTAAAAACCAACTGTTGCCAGTAGAAAAACATTTAACTTCATTTAGATTCAGACAATATTTGGAAAGCTGCCACATGTACAAGTTTTCTGAGAGAAAGTGATGGATAGGAAAGTCCCTAACCCCAAGGAATATAGTCTAAAAGGAAGACAGGCATTATTTGTTTGTTTTTGTATATTCATTTAACAGGTATTTAGTGCATGAGTAACTCTTTATATCCTAGGTTCCATTCTAAATAATTTGTGAGTATTAACTCAGGTAATTAATTATATACAAGCATTTCTAAAGAGAGAAACAATCTTTTTTATTTGGATTTCATTATCATTTAATAATAGGGAGCAGCAGAGATGTGTGGCATGTAAACACACAGCATCTCTGTCATTTCGTCACATTTTCAGAATATGACATCTGGACCGGACAAAGAGAAATCCGATCGCTTATATCAGGAGAGGAAGGCTGAGTTGGGTTCACAATCTTCTTCTGCCTGTTTAAGCCATTTGGTCCCTATATTGGCTTTGGCTGGTATGTCCAGTTGTACTCAAGCTGACTTGGCGTGTCTTCTTCCCTTAACCTGATGTAGTCATTGTTGTTGCAATTAGCCTTTTCTATGCTGTTCTATTTTGGGAGAAGTTGATGAAGAGTACCTGCCTTCAAAATTTGTTTGCTCATCCCTGTTTTCAGAGAAATCATCATATCTTGCATACTTGACTCTCAAGATGACAGTTTACAAACTAAACTTCTACTTGCGTAGTCTTAGGAAGGTTTTTTTTTTTTTTTTAAGCTCCAAATCTAATTTTGTCTCTTAAAAGTTCATAGAACTTCTTATTGCTTTTCAAGCAACATAGTCTAGAAACAATATGTTATACTCTTAATTGTATAATCTATACCGTGGTATTTCAAAAGCCTTTAGAAATTACTCTGCTTTCTTATAAACTTCATTTTACAAATCAAAGTAAGTTATATACATTAATCAGAAGTTACTGTTAGAGTGGTAGAGAAGAGAAAGAGAAGTGAGTAAACTGCATGAACACAGATTTTTACCATGTATGGGACAGTCTTTAAATTGTGGAACTTTCCTTTCTTCATGTACATTTTTTTTAAAAAATTGTAGTATAGTTGATTTACACTGTTGTGTTAGTTTCAAATGTACAGCAAAGTGATTTAGTTATGTGCACACATATTTTTTATTCAGATGCTTTTCCATTATAGTTAATACAAAATATTGAATATAGTTCCCTGTGCTATACAATGGTGGAACTTTCTTGGAAAAAGGGGATTTGTGAGTTTCTTTGAACAAATTTAGGAGGCCCCTGTGCTTAGTCGCTCAGGTGTGTCTGACTCTTTGCAACCCCATGGACTAGTAGCCTGCCAGGCTCCTCTGTCCATGGGGATTCCCCAGGGAAGAATATGGAGTGGGTTGCCATGCCCTCCTCCAGAGGATCTTCCCAACCCAGAGATAAAACCCAGGTCTCCCGCGTTATAGGAGAATTCTTTACCAGCTGAGCCACCAGGGAAGCCCTCAGAGGCCCCTAGAATATATTTTTGTGATAACGTTTTCTTTGCTATCTCTTAGTCTCTCCAGGCTTCTATAACAAAATATCATAGACCAGGTAGCTTATGCACAGCAGACATTCATTTCTCACAGTCTGGAGGCTGGGAAGTTCAAGATCACAGTGCTAGTGGGTATAGTATAGTGGTGGGTGAGAGCCCAGTTCCTGGCTCTTGGCCGTCTTGCTGTCTTCACCTGCTGGAAGGGGCAAGCCAACTCACTGGGGCCTTCTTTATGAAGGCTCTAATCCCATTCATGAGGGCTTTGCCCTTGTTAAAGTAAGCGCCTCCCCAAGACCTCACCATACTGTCATGTCAGACATTCATTTCAGTTCAGTTCAGTTCAGTTCAGCCGCTCAGTCATGTTTGACTCTTTGCAACCCCATGAATCACAGCACGCCAGGCCTCCCTGTCCATCACCAACTCCCAGAGTTTACTCAAACTCATGTCCATCGAGTCGGTGATGCCATCCAGCCATCTCATCCTCTGTCGTCCCCTTCTCCTGCCCCCAATCGCTCCCAGCATCAGGGTCTTTTCCAATGAGTCAACTCTTTGCATGAGGTGGCCAAAGTACTGGAGTTTTAGCTTTAGCATCAGTCCTTCCAATGAACACCCAGGACTGATCTCCTTTAGAATGGACTGGTTGGATTTCCTTGCTGTCCAAGGGACTCTCAAGAGTCTTCTCCAACACCACAGTTCAAAAGCATTGATTCTTCGGCACTCAGTTTTCTTCACAGTCCAACTCTCACATCCATACATGACCGCTGGAAAAACCATAGCCTTGACTAGACAGACCTTTGTTGGCAAAGTAATATCTGTGCTTTTGAATATGTTATCTAGGTTGATCATAACTTTCCTTCCAAAGAGTAAGTGTCTTTTAATTTCATGGCTGCAGTCACCATCTGCAGTGATTTTGGAGCCCCCCAAAATAAAATCTGACACTGTTTCCCCATCTATTTCCCATGAAGTGATGGGACCAGATGCCATGATCTTCGCTTCTTGAATGTTGAGCTTTAAGCCAACTTTTTCACTCTCCTCTTTCGCTTTCATCAAGAGGCTTTTTAGTTCGTCTTCACTTTCTGCCATAAGGGTGGTGTCATCTGCATATCTGAGGTTATTGATATTTCTCCCGGCAATCTTGATTCCAGCTTGTGCTTCTTCCAGCCCAGCGTTTCTAATATACAGCCTTGACGTACTCCTTTTCCTATTTGAAAGCAGTCTGTTGTTCCATGTCCAGTTCTAACTGTTGCTTCCTGACCTGCATATAGGTTTCTCAAGAGGCAGGTCATCAGACATTAGGATTTCATCATATGAATTTGATTGGGACACAATTATTTAGACCATACTTTAAGCAAAATTGGGCTTCCCTGGTGGCTCAGATGGTAAAGAATCTGTCCACACTGCAGGAGACCTGGGTTCGATCTCTGAGTCAGAAGGATTCCCATGAAGAAGGGAATGGTAACCCACCCCAGTATTGTTGCCTGAAGAATTCCATGGACAGAGGAGAGGAGTCTGGTGGGCTACAGTCCATGGGGTCGCAAAGATTCGGACACAACTGAGCGACTAACGCTTTCACTTTTTCTTTTTTTTCTCCTTTTAAGCACACTTAGGAGGCCCCTGGAACATCACTTGTGTAATAGCACCGTTCTCACTGTCTGGCACATCTGTGTGTGTGCGTGCACTCGTGCGCAGTCTTGTCTGGCTCTTTGCGGCCCCATGGACTGGAGTTGCCAAGCTCGTCAATGGGGTTTTCCAGGCAAGAATACTGGAGCGTGTTGCCATTTACCTCTCCAGGGAATCTTCCCAACCCAGGGATCAAACCTACGTCTCTTGCATTGGGGTGGATTTTTTTTTTTTTAAACCACTGGCACCACCTGGGAAGCCCCCAATATATTTGATTTTATTAAACAATTTATTTATTTTATTTTGGCTATACTGAACAGCACGGGTGATCTTAGTTCCCTCATGAGGGATTGAATTCATGCCCCCTGCATATTGCAAGGACAGAGTCTTAACCACTGGCCTGCCAGGGAAGTCCCCTAATATATTTGATTTTAGTTAGTAGTGTTCTTACAAAAATAAAAACCTATATTTCGGGTTGTTCATGATTAAATCAACTACTTCCAGCCTATTGCCTATCTAGAGTTGGCCACTGTCCCTGCCCCAGTTTGTCTGTGTAATTAAGTTTACCATCAGTCTCTGCCTCTCAGTCTCAGTACAAAGCAAAATTTCAGTTGGTAAAGATGATAATCCTATGTGTGTGTTGTTTGGTAAATTTGACCTTTAAGGAAGAGAAATGCATGAGCAAATTCTTTGTACTGGTCTAAATTTTGAAATGAGCCACCAGCATGCTTTGTTTTCAGGTCCGTATTGTGGAAGCATGACTATGCCCAAAGAACTTTTGCTTAACACCAATGAAGTAACTGTGCGCTTTGAGAGTGGATCCCACATTTCCGGGCGGGGTTTTTTGCTAACCTATGCGAGCAGTGACCATCCAGGTATGGCGGAATAACCAGCATGAATCTGTAAACCTTTATCTGTCTTAGAATTCCTTTTGCTAGTCATCATCTCTGGACAGAACTGTGACCTCAGAATCAGAATTGAGATGTGAGGGAAGAGAGGAACACAGTATCTTCATAGGTATTTAGTTAGGTCTGAACTGAATACTTTCATAGCACATGTTAGATTGATCACTGACTTATATGGGAGAGGGTTGACTTAATTTTCCAAGAAAGCTTGGATTGTGTATCTTTAGGGATATGCGCCTGACCCTCCTGAGGTCTGGCTGTTCTCTGGAGCTCTCCCCCAACCCCCTTCTTGGTCCAGGAGACAAGCCTTTTAACCAGTGATACCCCCTGCCCCAGCCCTCATACACACCAGCACACCAGCCTGGGAGCATGCAAGGCGAGAAGGATGAAGTCACTGTCACCAAGTGCCCCATTCATCAAGCTGCACATCAGCGGGAGAGAAGAGGAGCATGAACACGGATGGGGAAGGAAAACATGGCCTCTGTTCCAGGTCTCCAACTCCAGAGTCATTTCTGTGCAGCCCAGGGCCTCTCCAGGGCCTCAGAGGTGCCCAGAGTTTCTGCTCAGTTCCCTGTAGCAGAAAGAACTCTGGGAACAGGGTACTCCATTTATTCCCTGCTCAGCCAACCAGATCTGAGCAATCCTAGCAGGCCCCTGCATGGCCAGTGATTAGCATAGGTTGCTTCCTAAGAACCACTGAAAAGATTAAGGAAAGAACTCCTGCAGCAAGTATATTTTGGAAACTATTGTAAGTGTATCTAAAAGCACACAAATCCACAGCATCTTCGAGTTTCCATTCTTAGTATAAGTTCAGTTCTGTAAGTTGCTTCAGAGAGCACCTTTCTTTTAAGTCTTTGGACCTCATTGATCAAAGCTGATAGGCACTTTGTGTTCCAGCTAAACGCCACTAGATAAACTGTCAAATTAAAATGTTCCTGAACCTTCTCTGTAAACCACATGGGCTCTTGAAATTGTTTTCTACCTGCCAGTAGAAGGTACATGATCTTTGTAGGTGTGTAGTCAATAGTAACGAACCAACGTTGTTTTTTGGTTTGAAAAAGATTCTGTTACCATCCACTGGATAAACAGTGAAGAACCATCATTGATAGTAGAAAAGAAAGATGAAGGGGCAACTAATGAAATCCTGGGGATAGTGTATCAGTTTTTATTTATTTTTAAACAGATAAGTTCAGATAACTAGAGAATACATAAATACTTTTCCGAAATTGTTTCATTTTAAAAGAAATCTTTAGAACATGAGTGTCCTGACTTCTGTTCAATCTGCTAATTGCAGTTGTCTTTGTTTATGACAGATTTAATAACGTGTTTGGAACGAGCTAACCATTATTTGAAGACAGAATACAGGTAAATACAGTGTTCTACTTGGGCTGCAGTCATTTGTTGCTCTTTTGTTTTCCTTGACATTAAGCCAGATAAAGTACTTTTATTTGTATCAATTTAAAAAATCATCTGTGTTGTAATGAATCAGGAATATTTGAAATGGTTTCTTATACAGCAGAGATCAGCAAACTTTCTGTCGAAGGCCAGATAGTAAATACTTTAGGTTTTGCAGGCTGTGCAGTCTTTTTTTATCTGTTCATGCAGTTTCTGTTGCCTTTGTAGTGCAAAGGCAGCCATAGACAGTATGTGTGTGAATGAATGAGCATGGCTGTGTTCTGATAAAACTTTATTTAAAAAAAAAAAAAGTGCAGGTTGGATTTGGCCAATGGGTCATAGTTTGCTGACCCCTGAGTTCTACTCTAGTACCAGTGTGCCAAAATGGAGTCTATAGATTTATTACCTGGCCAGCATTTGGGAGTGACTTTTGTGATTCTGGAGGGGGTTCATTTTCTCTTTCCCACAGGAAAGAGACCTACTGAGAATAGGAGATGAAAAGTTTCACTCCAGCATTACTTTAACTGGAAAAATTACTTGATCTCTTTGATGTACATTTTCTCATTTCTGAAACAAGAGCCTAGAGGGGATTTCTCAGCCTTGGCACTGCTGGTATTTTGGACGATTTGTTCTTGTGAAGAGCTGTTCTGTGCACCGTGGATATTTAACAGCATCCCTGGCCTGTGTGTGCCAGTTGTGATAAACATCTCCAGACATTTCCAAGTGTTTCCGGGTGGGCAGAAATCACCCCTAGCTGAGAACCACTGGTCTAGAAGTCATTGTCAACAAAAACACTAACAACAACTCTTAACTCTTTAGAGTGTTTCTTAGTGCCAAGTACAATTCTCTGGATTTTGAATATCAATAGCTACACAATAAATAAGTATACTCCAAAAGTCAAGCTCAAGGATCCATGGTCCTACCCATCTAACATTCTAATAAATGAGATTCTTTTATATGCAGAATCAACCCTACTGTTTACTAATATGAAGTCTAGTGCAGAAAAGACGAAACAAAAATGACCAATAATTACATGTTGCCCTTAAAGTTGCTGTTCATCCAGTGTGGACACTCACCAGCATTTTCTTTCCAGCCATCTGTGTATAGCCCCGGTGGTGCTGAGGCCTTCGGGTTAGAGATAGGAATATGCTCAGCCCCACAGTGTGATATTATGGTGCCAGGTCATCAAAGCTGTGGCCCAGCTGATTTGTAGTGTTTTGTTAAAGATGAGGTATGATGACTAGTACAGAGCCATAATCCTTCATCTCTCATGAAATGTAGAAAATGTAGAAAGTTGGAAAAGTCAAATAATTTTTGTAATTCATTTGGTGGCAGCGCCTGGTTAATGTGACCATAGATTCATCTGACAGCAAAATTGGACTAAATTAGACATGAGGCTGTTTTATCTTTATCCTTTTGGCCCAATACAACTATCTATGTATTTGGTAGAGATATTGAAGTTCTGATTAATATTTGCAGACCTCAGTAGGGTTTTATATCATATACACTGTTAGCGCTGTTTTAATTTTCCAAAATCCTTCAAATTCTGAATTCTGCAATATATCTGGCTCTAAGGGCTAGGATAAGGAACTGTAAGCCTGTAATAGGATTTCCGTTATTTCTGTTTCTTAATTCCTTGATTATTGCTGCAGTGCTGGATTCCATTAGGTCAGTGGGGAAGAATTATAAACCATGTACTTGGGTAGTTTTGATAATTAGGTGTTGTCACACATCTGACTTGCTAAGTCTGCAGGAAGAAATTGAGAGGAAATGAAATAAAAGCAGCTGCTATTTTGGGATCTGTTTGGGCTGGTGCATTCTTCTTGAGCAAACCAAACAAACATTATTGTAATATGGTATATATAGCAACCAGGGCTTATGGCATTCATCTTCAAAGCTGTCAGTGTTCACATAATGTTTTGAGTTTCCTTTTGTGTGTTTTTTAGATGAATAGTTGTCTTTCATAGCCTATTGATATGTTGATGCTGGAAGGAACTACAGAAGAGGAAACTGAATTTAAAGGGGATTATATGCAATACTCGGGGTCACACAGCTAGTTAGGTAGTAACAGGGCCCAGGTCACCACAGCCTAAGCCCCTTCAACCAGACCATATGCCATGACATGCTTCTGGAAAGTTTCTTGAAAAATGACTCTTGCTGCTGCTGCTGCTAAGTCGCTTCCGTCGTGTCCGACTCTGTGTGACCCCGTAGACGGCAGCCCACCAGATTCCCCCGTCGCTGGGATTTTCCAGGCAAGAACACTGGAGTGGGTTGCCATTTCCTTCTCCAATGCATGAAAGTGAAAAGTGAAAGGGAAGTCGCTCAGTCACGTCCGACTCTTAGCGATCCCATGGACTGCAGCCTACCAGGCTCCTCCATCCATGGAAGTTTCCAGGCAAAAGTACTGGAGTGGGGTGCCAGTGGAATCCTAATTGTAAATGTACCTATTTTAGTCAAACTCATAGAAATAGAGTAGCTGCCAGGGACTGGGGTTAGGGGAAATAGGGAAAGGCTAATAAAAGGGTCTATAAACTTTCAGCTATAAAGATGAATAAGGTCTGAGGATCTAATGTATAACATGGTGACCTTAGCTGATAACACCACATTGTGTAATTGAAATTTGCTAAGAGAGTAGAGGGACTTTCTTAGTGGCTCAGTGGTGAAGAATCCGCCTGCCACTACGGGAGACACGGGTTCTGTCCCTGAGTTGGGAAGACGCCCTGAAGAAGGAAGGGGCAACCCGCTCCAGTATTCTTGCCTGGGAAATCCCATGGACAGAGGCGCCTGGCGGGCTACAGTCCATGGGGTTGCAAAGAGTCGGATATGACGGAGTGACTTAGCAGCAGCAAGAGTGGTGGGGGTGGTTTAGTCACTAAGTTGTGTCCGACTCTGTGACCCCTCTGGCTGGAGTCCTGCCAGGCTTCTCTGTCCATGGGATTCTCCAGGCTAGAATACTGGAATGGGTTGCCATTTCCAGCACTTAAATGTTCCCACCACAAAAATATATATGTACGTGTGTGTGTGTACGAGATGATTGCTGTGTTTTATTAGATGGGAACAATTCTTTCACAATGTATATACATATCAAATCATCATGATGTACGCTGTAAATATTTTACAATTTTATTTGTCAACTATACCCCAATAAAGTTGAAAAAAATATACCTTTTTTCTGATTGCAAAAATAATTTGTAATTAATGTAGACCATTACTATACATTTAACTTCACTGGTTCAAATTGAGTTGTGCTATAAATAGAAAACATACTGCAGATGTTGAAGATTTATTTTTTCAAAAGACTAGAAATATCTTGATAATTTTTCTGTTCGTTACATGTGGAAATGATAAATTTTGAATATATTGGATTAAGTAGAATGTATTAATAGTATTAATGTGTTTGTCTCTTTAGACTTTTTAAATGTGGCTACTAGAATATTTAAATTTACATGTTTGGCTTCCATTCTGTTCTAACTGGATAGTGCTAGTAGAGTGAATCCAAATTTACAGTTACCGATACTGAAAGTGAAGGGAATCCAGAGATATTCGTCCTTGTTTTCTTTTTATCCATAGAAAACAAAGTTGTTATTTAAACATTTTTTTTTAATAAAAACAAGATTACACTATATATATAGTGTTTATAAACTTTATCTTTTTCCTTAAAAACGTTTTTTCTTGGACATTTTCAAATCAATTAAGATGCTTTAAGGAAGCTCATTGTTTCATAGAGTTTATAATGAATTCTGATATAAAGCAAATAGTTGCTGTGTAAAACTTGCCCTCAGATTAACAGATTAGTCTGTGTGTGTGTGTGTTAGTCGCTCAGTTGTGTCTGACTCTTTGAAACCCTATGTCCTGTAGCCCACCAGGTTCCTCTGTTCATGGAATGATCTTGGCAAGAATACTGGAGTGGGTTGTCACTTTCTTCTGCAGGGGATCATCCCAACCCAGGGATCAAACCCATGTCTCCTGCATTGCAGGCAGATTCTTTACCATCTGACTCACCAGGGAAGCCCTTAGATTAACCTGTGTTTTCACAAATCAAGTTTCTGATTTGTCATTAGAGGAAGATGTTCCTGCATGTTGCATGGAGAGAAAGTACTTTTAAGTATAATTTAATACTTTTTAATTTAAGTAAACCTTAATAAAATATATACTCTATTTTTTTTTTTCAGCAAGTTCTGCCCAGCTGGTTGTAGAGACATACCAGGAGATATTTCTGGGAATGTGGTGGATGGCTATAGAGACGTAAGTAATTGAGGGTAATTTTATGGCAGGGAAGACATTAAAAAGTTAGTGCTTGTTGCTCTGCCTAAATTCTTTACAAAGTAAAGTCAAATAAGATGTAAAACTTTGTAGATAGATGCACAGTTCTCTTTTCTGAAAATAAATGAAATAATAAGTATAAAAATCAAGGTTTTTCATGCATTCATTCCTATTTTTAGCATTTCCAATTAAGCATACTATAAATGAAATGGTAAACAAAAGCCTTTATTATAACTTGAGTATAATTCCATCCGATTTTCATAAGAGATCATCCTTTGGTTATAATTTATTTATTGATTTAACTACTCCAAGTGCTTCAGGTAATACAGCCAAGGACATGAACATTCTACAGCACAGAATAGTCACACTGTATCTGGGACCAATGAAGCCATTTGCCCTGCTCTTTTATATTATTCCCCCCCCCTCCTTGCACCCCAATTTCTTAGGCCTATTGAAATTGGGTGATATACATTGTTCCCAGAAAAAAATAAACTCACCAGAAATCCTTTTTCTTAAGTATATGTCTTACATTCAGATTCACAATTCTTCATCTCTTACTATTCACAGATTTCTATCCTGGAAATCTGATAGCTGATTTTTTACAGATTTACATTACTATTTCAAATGGTTGGGTTTATAGCTTATGGGAAGGGGCTTGAGTTATTAGAAATATGAAAATCTGTATAGTGATGGAGATGTCCTAAGATTTACTGACACACCTTTATGCACAGGGAAGGCGTACGTGTTCTAGGAGCTTGATCATTTATCTCCTACAGGAGGAGGGAAGATGGGCTTTCAGCACCTCCTGCTTCTGGAAGCAGCAAGTCTGTGATTTTGCTCGTTGTTTCCTTTCTCATGTGTTTTCTTTATTTACAAGATTGACACAGAATGGTTACATGGCCTAGAAACTGAATCTTAAAATGATTTATACTACCTCAGTTCGGAAATTACTTGGCACAGGCTGAAGTACTAAATGACTTTAGGAAGTAAACCAAAAGACATAAAAAAGTTGAGGTATAGTTTTCACTTCCTAGCCATGTATAGTTTTATTATTTTCCTGTCCTGTGTAAGAAACTTAAGAATTCCATGCAGCCAGAGAAATAGCGTTGTTTCTTTCTTACGTTAACTGTTTACCTTGCCTCCTCTGGACAGAGCTCTCCTTTTCAGAGTAACAGGTAAATGGTTTCCTGGGTGGTAGTGACCTGGAAATGCTGACAAACAGGTTTCCCATTTGACACACTAGCTGGTTTTATACCATTTGCTTTCAGTATGATTTTATCTGGAAGGAAAATTTGTATTTTGAAAAGACATCTCTTCAAAGAAGTCGGACTAGTGTCTCTTTTTTGTATATGTTGATATTGTGGGTATATTAGATATCTATTGCCACATAACTATTACCAAAACTTGGAAGCTTGAAGCACATGTATTACCTCTCACATTCTGTGGTCAGGAGTTTGAACATGCACTGCTGAGTTCTCTGCTTCAGGGACACTCACTCACCTGGTTGTATCCAAGGAGACACAAGGGTGTCACTGGGGCTGCAGTTTCATCTGAGGCTCCACTAGGAAAATATTTGCTTCTAAGCTCACATGGTGTTGGTAGCATTCAGTTACTGATGGACTGCTGGACAGAGGACCTCAATTTCTTCTTGGCTGGAAGCTGTTCTCAGCTCCTTACCATGTGGGCTGTTCCAACATGGCTACTTGCTTTTTTTCCCCTCCTGATAATTTTCTTTCCATCTCCCATGTACCATCTTTATTTATTTTTTAATTTTATTGATGTATGTTGCTGCTACTGCTGCTAAGTCGCTTCAGTCGTGTCCGACTCTTAGCGACCCCATGGACTGCAGCGCACCAGGCTCCTCCATCCATGGGATTTTCCAGGCAAGAGCACTGGAGTGGGGTGCCATTTCCTTCTCCAACGCATGAAAGTGAAAAGTGAAAGGGAAGTCGCTCAGTCATGTCTGACTCTTAGCGACCCCATGGACTGCAGCCCACCAGGCTCCTCCGTCCATGGGATTTTCCAGGCAAGAGCACTGGAGTGGGGTGCCATTGCCTTCTCCGTTATTGACGTATAGTTAATATATAATTATATGGGCTTCCCTGGTGGCTCAGACATACTTCATTCAGTGTGACAGTCTCTAGGTCCATCCGTATGAAAAGAAATTAGTATAGACAATCTTATTTACGAAGCATAAATAGAGGCACAGACATAGAGAACAAATGTATGGACAGCCAAGGGGGAAGCGGTGGTGAAGGGAGGAACCGGGAAATAGGATCGATATAGACACTACTGATACTATGTATAAAATAGACAGGGCTCCCTGGTGGCTCAGATGGCAAAGAATCTGCCTGTCGTGCAGGAGACCTGGGTTTGATCCCTGGGTTGGGAAGATCCCGTGGAGAAAGAAATGGTAACCCATTCCAGTGTTCTAGCCTGGAGAATTCCATGGACAGAGGAGTCTGGCGGGCTAATAGTCTGTGGGGTCGAAAAGAGCTGGACATGACTGAGTGACTAACACAACACAGCACATCCAGTGGATAACTGATGAGAACCTACTGTATACAGCACAGGAAACTCCACTCAGGACTCTGTGGTGACCTAACTGGAAAGGGAATCCAAAACAGAGGGAGGTGTGCGTAGAGCTGATGCACTTTGGTGTGCGTAATAGAAACTAGTGCAATATTATAAAGCAACTGACTCCAATAAAAATTAAAAAAAAAAAGAATTGGTTCACTCTGTGTTGTTTCAAAAGGCAGAAAGAAGATCTGGGAGGCCAATTTCCATAGCACGTAAAGAATAACTGAACAGTGTAAAATGAGATAGGGTGTCTCCAGAAACAGTGGGGCCCTAATCACTGAAAATGTCAAGTGTGGAGGTTACAGCCTTCATCATGGTGGCCTGGATGTGTATGGGAAGCTGCTGTGGGGTGGAGAAGGGGACAGTCTGTTAGGAGGTGTCACAGAAAACTTTCAAGATCATTTAGAATCCTGAAGATTCTGTGATTCTGTCTCCTTGGCTGGTGAATTAAGGCATCGTACAGTGTAGGCTCAACATGCCAGATAAGAAATAGACTTTAAGCTCTGCCTCACCTGGAAACCAGAAATAAAAAGTGCTCAGAACAGTTTTTCTCTTGGCAGCTTCTCCCAAGCCTGCTGACTGTACTATCTGCTTTTAAGAGGAACACATCCCTTAACTAACTTGTTTCAGTAATTCTCCATTCCCCCCAAATATTCAAGAAGTACTGTAAGTTACAGGGAGACAGTGCAAAAAGTGTGTTCCTGATGTAGCAGAGAAAGGGAGAAACCCAGCTGCATACACCCAGAAAAAGCCAGAGGCAAATAAATATATCGTATAGGTGAGTGCTTATCTCTGGCTGATGACAATATAGTGAGTTTATTTTTTCATGTTTTCTAAAGTTTATATTACTTTTCTAATGAAAATGTTATCATGGTAATTATGAAGATTGTAGCGACATTAAAACAATTCATTGAATAGACTGAGGAATACATTTTTTTATAATTTTGAACATGTGCTTTCCTTATCTTTGGGGTTTTAAAAAATTATTTATTTTTGGCTCTGGTGGGTCTTTAATGAAGTGCCAGGGCTTTCTCTATTAGCAGTGAGTGGGGGCTGTTCTCTCTAGTTGCAGTGAATGGGCTTCTCATTGAGGGGTCTTCTCCTGTTGCAGAGCACGGGGCTCTAGGTCACAGGCTTCAGGAGCTGTGGCCCACGGGCTTAGTTGCCACATGGCATGTGGGATCTTCCCGGACCAGGGATCGAACCTGTGTCTCCTACATTGGCAGGTGGATTCTTTACCACTGAGCCACCAGGGGAGCCGTCTTCATATTAAAATGAATCTAAAATGTTTATGCATATTAAATTTTAATACTTTGTCAATACTTTTTAGTACAAGTTGTTTTTTCCTAAAGGAAGACTTAAGAAAATGCTCCAGTTCTGGGCTGGATGACTTCTTTGAGTCTTCTCATGCTGATCTGCTCGGTCATCTGTTGTGGCTCGGGGAACTTGAGAGATGTTTGATTTCACCAGCTTCCAAGTTCCTGAGCCTTGCAGGTGTTCTCAGCTGTCCCTCGCATTCCCTTTCCTGAAGAAATATGTTTAAATATTTTTGTTTAAGGCAATCACTGATTAATATAGGCTTTCCTGTATTTACATTTCAGTGAAGTGTAGGTCCCCAAATAGCTAGAAAACAAAGTATAAATCTATTGTTCAAAAGGAAAAATTTTAAAAATCCCAGTTCAGTGAATATGAATTTTTAAAGATCAAGAAGCAACAGTTAGAACCAGACATGGAACAATGAACTGGTTCAAAATTGGGAAAGGAGTATGACAAGGCTGTTCATTTAACAGCTTATTTAACTTACATGCAGAGTGCATGCATGCATGCTAAGTTGCTTCAGTTGTGTCCAACTCTTTGTGACCCCATGGACTGTAGTCCACCAGGCTCCTCTGTCCCTGGAATTTTCCAGGCAAAAATACTGGATTGGGTTGCCATTTCCTTCTCCAGAGCATCTTTCCACCTCAGGGATCGAACCCACGTGTCCTGCAGCTTCTGCACTGCAGGCAGATTCTTTACCCCTGAACCACTGGGAAAGCCCGATACGCAGAGTACATTATGGGAAATGCTGGGCTGGATGAATCAGAAGCTGGGATCAAGATTGCCTGGAAAAATATCAACAACCTCAGATATGCAGATGATACCACTCTAATGGTCGAAAGTGAAAGGAACTAAAGAGCCTCTTGATAAGGGTGAAAGAGGAGAGTGAAAAAGCTGACTTAAAACTCAACATTAAAAAAACTAAGATCATGGCATCTGGTCCCATCCCTTCATGGCAAATAGAAAAAATGGCAACAGTGACAGATTTTGTTTTCTTGGGCTCCAAATCATTATGGATGGTGACTACAGCCTTGAAATTAGAAGACACTTGCTCCTTGGAGGGAAAGCTATAACAAACCTAGACAGCATATTAAAAAGAAGAGACATCACGTTGCCAGCAAACGTCCATATAGTCAAAGCTATGGTTTTTACAGTAGTCAGGTTCAGGTGTGAGAGTTCAACCATAAAGAAGGCTGAGTGCTGAAAAATTGATGCTTTCTAATCGTGGTGCTGGAGAACACTCTAGAGAGTCCCTTGGACAGCAAGAAGATCAAACCAGTCAATCTTAAAGGAAATCAGTCCTGCATATTCATTGGAAGGTTTGATGCTGAAATTGAAGTTCCAATACTTTGGCCACCTGCTGCATAGAGGCAACTCATTGGAAAAGAACTTGATGCTGGGAGAGACTGAAGGCAGAAGGAGAAGGGAGTGGCAAAGGATGAGATAGTTAGAGAGCATAACCAACTCAGTGGACATGTTTGCGCAAACTCCAGGAGACAGTGAAAGACAGGAGAGCCTAGCATGCTGCAGTCCATGGGGTCACAGAGTCGGACATGACTTAGCGACTGAACAACAAGATGAAAAAGCCTCGGCTTTAGAAAACATCAATTTTATTTAAGTTGGTGGAGTGATTTTTTCTTTTTTAAGGAAATAACCTTCCTTCCTGGAAATAACCCAGGCAAGGACTTACAATTTTATCATGATATTATGGTAGCCAGATCTGGTGGTTATTCTCTTGGGGATGTATCTATTGTCGTGCCTTTAAAATAATGAAAAAATATTAAACAAATACATGTAATTTAATATGCAATAATATAATGAAATAAATTCCATAAAAGGGACACATACCATTGGGTATGTCAATGCTAGGGACTGTGGGAAATGAGAATATTTGTTGTCAATGATAACAATAGGTCCCATTGCTTGTTGGCCCATAAAGCTGTCCTCCTTGTCCAAGGAGGCCCTTGGACATGCCAAGTCCACTGAGAGCTCTACACAGGGCAGGGATCCTGGGGTGAAGACCATCCCATCCCCAAGCTGAATTCAGAGGAAGCCAGGTGATCCCAGAGACAGTGGGAATAGCTGCCCAGCTGACCCCTGGATCAATCTGCCTTTCATTTGGGGCTGAGAAAGGGAAGCAGCCTTGCATTGACCCTATAATAGTACACAGGGTGCCCTTTAGAATTCTGGACATCACCCAGTCCAGCTTTTTCACTGCCCAGGAGAACTGGGAAGCTGGGTCCAGAGAAGTAAGATGACTTCACATCTGGTAGAGTTGGAGGCAGAGACAGGGTGATACACTAAATTGCTGAATTTACATTCAGGATGTCCCCATTATAGCTAGTGCCTTTATTTTGTGCCCTAAGAGACTAAAACCATAATCAGTTCAGTCCAGTTCAGTCGCTCAGTCGTGTCCGACTCTGCGACCCCATGAATCACAGCACGCCAGGCCTCCCTGTCCATCACCAACTCCTAGAGTTCACTCAGACTCAATGTCCATCGAGTCAGTGATGTCATCCAGCCATCTCATCCTCGGTCGTCCCCTTCTCCTCCTGCCCCCAATCCCTCCCAGCATCAGAGTCTTTTCCAATGAGTCAACTCTTCACATGAGATGGCCAAAGTACTGGAGTTTCAGCTTCAGCATCATTCCTTCCAAAGAAATCCCAGGGCTGATCTCCTTTAGAATGGACTGGTTGGATCTCCTTGCACTCCAAGGGACTCTCAAGAGTCTTCTCCAACACCACAGTTCAAAAGCATCAATTCTTTGGCACTCAGTTTTCTTCACAGTCCAACTCTCACATCCATACATGACCACTGGAAAAACCATAGCCTTGACTAGACAGACCTTAGTCAGCAAAGTAATGTCTCTGCGTTTGAATATACTATCTAGGTTGGTCATAACTTTTCTTCCAAGGAGTAAGCGTCTTTTAATTTCATGGCTGCAGTCACCATCTGCAGTGATTTTGGAGCCCAAAAAAACAAAGTCTGACACTGTTTCCACTGTTTCCCCATCTATTTCCCATGAAGTGATGGGACCGGATGCCATGATCTTTGTTTTCTGAATGTTGAGCTTTAAGCCAACTTTTTCACTCTCCACTTTCACTTTCATCAAGAGCCTTTTTAGTTCCTCTTCACTTTTGCCATAAAGGTGGTGTCATCTGCATATCTGAGGTTATTGATATTTCTCCAAGACACCTTAAAAAAATTCATAAAAGATGAAAAGGCAAGTTGCCTTTTTAAAGATTACTATCTTCTAATTCTTTTTTTCCCTCCAAATCAAGAAGGGGGTAGTATCTGCATCTGTTTCAGCATTCTCTTCTCTTATTTCTTCTCTGTCATGAAATCCTCCCCTTTTTTCACTATGATAGTAGCCACTGGAAAACTGGCTCACTTTGCCAAATCTAATCTAGTTCAGGAAATATGAGCTGTCTAAATTAAAGATCACAAAAGTTCTGAATTTTATTGCAACTGCATTTTTGCTGTTGTTCAGTCACTAAGTCCTGTCTGACTCTCTGATCCCAGGGACCGCAGCACACCAGGCTTCCTTGTCCTTCACTATCTCCTGGAGTTTGCTCAATCTCATGTCCACCGAGTTGGTGATGCCATCCAACCATCTCATCTTCTGTTATCCCTTTCTCCTCCTGCCTTCAGTCTTTCCCAGCATCAGAGTCTTTTCCAGAGTCGGCTCTTCTTATCAGGTGGCTAAAGTATTAGAGCTTCAGCTTTAGCATCAATCCTTCCAGTGAATATTCCGGGTTGATTTCCTTTAGGATTGACTGGTTGGATCTCTTTGCACAATTCAAAAGCACCAGTTCTTCAGTGTTCAGCCTTCTTTATGGTCCAGCTCTCACATCCTTACATGACTACTGGAAATACCATAGCTTTGATTATATGGACCTTTGGTGGCAAAGTGCTGTCTCTGCTTTTTAATATGCTGTCTAGGTTTGTCATAGCTTTCCTTCCAAGGAGCGTCTATTAATTTTATGGCTGCAGTCACCGTCTGCAGTGATTCTGGAGCCCAGGAAAATAAAATTTGTCACTGTTTCCACTTTTTCCTCCTCTATTTATTATGAAATGATGGGACCAGATGCCATGATCTTCAGTTTTTTTAATGTTGAGTTCTAAGCCAGGTTTTTCACTCTTCTCTTTCACCCTCATCAAGAGGCTTCACATTACTCAAAAAATATGGTTGTTCTCATTGGTCCTCCTAGTATTATAACCTAAACCTAAGAAAAACTGTCCACTGCAGTAAGGTAAACAGTGTTGGCATTAACACAAAGAGAAACTCCCAAGTTCAGTTATGAAACACATTTTCATGAGCTGCTTTTTGGCACTAGCCATCACAGAGAAGTGAGGCATTGCTAAAATTTATTCAGGAAAAGATCCTTCTGGATTGCTCAGTCCCAGGCTAATGGCCAGGTCACCCTCCCACACCGGCCTGGGCGCCCTGTGAAAAAGTTCCATTTCCTTCTCTCCAGCCGCACTTCCAATCACAGGGCCATCTGCTAATCAGAGGCAGCCAGGTACCTGCTCCAGGTTCATCACCCCAGCCAGCAGCCATGGAGGGCTGAGCCAGCTGTTAGAGCCACTCAAAGGAGATTCAGGAAACGAGAAGGGGGCTGTTGGCCCTGGGTTGCTCTTCATTAGCTCTGAGACCTTCATCCCGTTTTCTTGTCCATGTGGCTGATACTACCATTTTGGTTTTGAAAGTGAAAATTGCTCAGTCATGTCTGATTCTTTGTGACCCCATGGACTATACAGTCCGTGGAATTCTCCGGCAATCTCTGGGTTGGGAAGATCCCCTGGAGAAAGGAGTTTTGGTTTTGATGCCTTGTTAAATGTCTAATTTTAAAATGAAACTGTGGTATGGAAGTTTTACCTTCTCAAATGATCCTCAAAATGTGTATTTAGTAAAGCAAATGTAAGAAACTGCTGTTGTTGCACAATCGCTCAGTCATATCCGACTCTTTGTGACCCCATGGATTATAGCACGCCAGGCTTCCCTGTCCTTCACCATTTCCCAGAGCTTGCTCAAAGTCATATCCTTTGAGTTCGTGATGTCATCCAACCATCTCATCCTCTGTCATCCCCTTCTCCTCCTGCCCTTTATCTTTCCCAGCATCAGGGTCTTTTCAAATGAGTTGGCTCTTCACATCAGGTGGCCAAAGTATTGGTGCTTCAGCATCAATCCTTCCAATGAATATTCAGGGTTGATTTCCTTTAGGATTGACTGGTTTGGTCTCCTTGCAGTTCAAGGGACTCTCCAGAGTCTTCTCCAACACCACAGTTCAAAAGCAGCAATTATTTGGTGCTCAGCCTTCTTTATGATCCAACTCTCACATCCATTCATGACTGTTGGAAAAACCATAGCTTTGACTAGATGGACCTTTATCGGCAAAGTAATGTCTCTGCTTTTTTAACAAGCTCTAGGTTTGTCATAGCTTTTCTTCCAAGGAGCAAGCGTCTTTTAATTTCATGCCTGCAGTCACTAACTGCAGTGATTTTGGAGCCCAAGAAAATAAAGTCTTTCCATTGTTTCCCTATCTATTTGTCATGAAGTGATGGGACTGGATGCCATGATCTTAGTTTTTTGAATGTTGAGTTTTAAGCCAGCCTTTTCACTCTCCTCTTTCACTTTCATCAAGAGACTCTAGTTCCCCTTCACTTTCTGCCATAAGGGTGGTGTCATCTGCATATCTGAGGTTATTGATATTTCTCCCAGCAATCTTGATTGCAGCTTGTGCTTCATCCAGCCCAGTATTTTGCATGATATACTCTGCATATAAGTTAAATAAGCAAGGTGACAATATACAGCTTTGACATACTCATTTCCCAATTTGGAATCAATCCGTTGTTCCATGTCTGGTTCTAAATGTTGCTTCTTGACCTGCATACAGGTTTCACAGGAGGCAGGTAAGATGGTCAGATATTCCCATCTCTTGAAGAATTTTCATAGTTTGTTGTGATCCACACAGTCAAAGGCGTTAGCAGTCAATGAAGCAGAAGTAAATGTTTCTTCTGGAATTCTCTTGCTTTTTCGATCATCCAACAGATGTTGGCAATTTGATCTCTAGTTCATCTCCCTTTTCTAAATCCAGCTGAACATCTGGGAGTTCTCAGTTCATGTATTGCTGAAGCCTGGCTTGGAGAATTTTGAGCATTACTTAGCTAGCATGTGAAATGAGTGCAATTGTGTGATAGTTTTTGAACATTCTTTGGCATTGCCCTTCATTGGGATTGGAATGAAAACTGACCTTTTCCAGTCCTGTGGCCAATGCTAAGTTTTCCAAATTTGCTGGCATATTGAGTGTAGCCCTTTAACAGCATCATCTTTCAGGATTTGTAAGAAGCTGAGCAGCTATCTATTCTTGCTGACCAAGTCACCCCAGAACTTAAAATGATGTTTTAAAATGATAGCCATTTTCTTTGCTGACCAGCTTGTGGGTCAACAATGCGGGTTGGTTGGTTCTTAAGCTTCCTTTGTCTAGAATTGCAGCTGCATTTGTGTGATAGATCATCTGGGGTGGGAGTCTCAGGAGGCCTCACTGACAGTTGGCAGGGCCACGTTACCTGCAGCAGAACAGAACAAGTGATATGGCCCAGTTCAGATTCAGTGTAGGAGGTGACCACACATGGGCATGGCCACCAGGAGGCATTATTCACTAGAGAGCCACGGATACTCTAAATCACCTCCCTTCCTTCCTACCACGTGGGAAGGTTCCCAAGTTAGTCAGCATAAATATATGGCTCTAATGTCATTCTGAGATGGTTATCTAATACTTTTTTCCATTCCCTTCTACTTTAAGTGAATTTTAATTTAGCCAAATCATGGGTCATGTAGGCATCCTGACCACAAGTTGCAACAAAATGGAAAACTCCCACCATATGTGAAATGCATTGTTGAGTCACTTGTAAGTGATGATGTTGCTGTGTTTCAGACCTCTCTATTGTGCAAAGCCGCCATCCATGCAGGAGTGATTGCAGATGAAGTGGGTGGTCAGATCAGCGTGATTCTGCGCAAAGGGATAAGTCGATACGAAGGAATCCTGGCCAATGGTGTTCTCTCAAGGGAGTAAGTACTTAGCTTTTTGTTCTGAATGCAAGGTAACCCTGCAGGCATATGTAATCAGCTCACAATTTTTTAAAGACAGCTGGCATGTGATACCAAGGGCCTATCAACTGGGAAAAATGTTTGAATGCTTAGAGTAGTATTTATAGTGGCCGTTTGGGCTTCCCAGGTGGGCACTAATGGTAAAGAACCCACCTGCCAATGCAGCCGCCTTAGGAGATGCAGGTTCTATCCCTGGGTCAGGAAGATGCCCTGGAGGAGGGCATGGCAACCCTTTCCAGTATTCTTGCCTGGAGAATCCCATGGAGAGAGAAGCCTGATGGGCGATGGTCCATAGCGTTGCAAAGAGTCCGACACAATTGAGGTGACTTGTCTTGCAGCAATAAAATAGTTCGCTGTTTATGGTGACAGGTTGGTTAAAATGGCACATTTCTAAAGTCCCAGGGCAGCAGAACATTCTCCTCTCAGGTGCTTCAGTGGGAGGAAATAAAGGCTTATTCTTCTCTAGTTTCTCCTGTTTATATAAACTACTGATTCTCACCAACATTACCAAAGATATGAAGGAGACACAGGACTGAAATAAACCCAGGCAGAACCACAGAAATCCCTAGAGGATCCCTAGAGACCGTCTCTTAAGGATGAATAACAGTTGAGAAGTGAAAAAAAGATGGCTTTTGTTAACACTGTTAACTTCTGTTTGTGTTATCCTTTAGTGTTTTACGAAGAAAGTGTCAGTTGTTTTAAACACTTCAACCTCAGCTTTTCTTGCTTTCAGGTTTCCTCAGCTTCTAGAGAGGAAAACTAGAACTGTTATAGCTAAAATAGGCTAGCCTTATGATCCAGATGTCCATCTGTATAAGCAGGCAGCTAAGACTGGTCCAGAGGGACGTCCCTTTGGAATGGGTGGCCACCTGGTGAGGGAGCAGTGCTGCTTGAGCCACTATATACACAGTTAGCGTCCTCAGGGATTGGCTTCAGGACCCCTGTGGATACCCAAATCCAGGGCTGCTCAAGTTCCCTGTATGAAATGGCATAACATTTACATATAGCTGTGCACATCCTGCCATGGACTTTAAATCATCTCTAGATTACTTATAATACCTAATACAATGTAAATGCTATGTAAATAGTTGTCAGTACCACTGTAAATGTTGTGTAAAGAGTTGCATGTGGCAAATTCAAATTTTGCTTTTTGGAATTTTTTTCCTGAAGATTTTTACTCTGGTTGGTTGAATCTGGGGATGCAAAATCTGCAGATATGGCTGACTGTATATACACATGTATGTGCTCATACATATGAACTATAAACATAAATAACATTTTATATTATGTACACATGTATTATATATGCCCACACATAAGTATATACATTTTTTTAAACTTACATACTTACCTCAAACTCTTTGGGACATTAAAATTTATATCCTGATTTATAAATTTATACCCTGATTTATGGGGCGCTTCCCAGGTGGCACTAGTGGAAAAGAGCCGCGGGTTCAATCCCTGGGTCAGCAAAATCACCTGGAGGAGGGCAGAGCAACCCACTCCAGTATTCTTGCCAGGAGAACAGAAGAATCCCATGGACAGAGGAGTCTGGTGAGCTACAGTCCATGGGTGGCAGAGAGTCAGACATGATTCATAGTATTTATAGCATAGCATATTGCTTCTGCACAGTAGGCTTTAAGTGTCTGCTCAACTTTGACTGCTGAAGATCTATTTATGTGTCTTATGGTTTGCTCTACTGATGCTGTGTTGCTGTTTATCAGGAAGGCATCCAGCTGTGACCTGGATCTGTTGCGGCGCTACTTCTCCAAACAGGCCCAAAAAACTGGCCTCTGGCCTTAGGTCTGTTGTTTTTGGGTCTCTTGCCTGTTTGAATACATTTTCATGCTTCTTTTTTAGAAAAACAGGATAGGAAACAGTTAAACTTGTATTACTTGGATTTTATTTTACTTTTGAAGAAAAGTTATTTAAGCTATTGAATAAAAGTAGACATAATGTCCTCAATTACTTCTCCTACATCAACTGGACTTACTACATTAGAAGTCACTTTATATAATTTGATATTACACTTGAGGGCAAAAGTAAGAGTCCAGAAATCTAAATCATAAATGAATTAGCAAAGTTTTGCACCACAATCCGTATAGTTATTTGAACTAATTGAATGATTTTTGCTTTGGTGTGCATAGACGGAAGTCTAGAACTATATCAAGGTCCCTTCTCCCCTCTGGCTCTGTGGTCTTCTTTTTGTGATCAGCAGAAAAGAGTAAACTGTGTGCTCACACCATCCCTTCCACTGATTTCCATTCCCAGGTCTTCAGGGAGCTGCTGTTTTGATCGGTGGTGTTTTGCTGTTGGGGAAGCACAGTACATGCGGTCATTGAACTTCTGTTCCCACGCATGATTGTTTGGTGTTCAGGAAGACACACAGAAGGAAGCATTGCCACTGAGGAAGAAGGGGTCCCTAAAGTAAATATCTAGGGTTCTTCTGGGATTCATCCCGGGTCAGGTCACTTCCCTGATCTGAGGAGACCAGAATGGAATCAGGAAGAGCCACTGACCTCACAGAGGACGATGGCTCAGACCATCTGCAGAGAGGGCTTTGTGTTTACATCAGACAATTCATGATGGCTTCTGCAGCCCTCTGGGAAGGCTGGCAATTCCTGGAATCTGATTCATTCACCCTAGTGTGCAAATGCCTCAGAATCCCATCCTCCCTAGGGGGTTTTTATTTTTAAAAGCAGCAGTTTATTTACCTACAGAATTCTCTAGGTGTTTGTATTTAATTAGTTTAATTGGGTGAAATGGAAAAACATATTCCAGCTGATAATAGAGGAGAGCCAAGCAGAGAGATCTGAGAAGCACAGCCTTCCCTAGCATCATCATCTTCTCAGGGTTAACTCCAAAGCTAACCTTCTTGCTTTAACTTCTCTTTTTCAGTCACAGAATAAATCTTTTAATGATTCATGGCAGTGAGAGCACATCCAGGCGATCAGGGAAGAGGCAGTATTATTTGGGCTTATCCGGCCAAACTTCAAGTGTAATAGTGCAGGAATGTTAGAGGAAATGGAAAAATCAAGAGGAGGTTCTAAATACATCTTAACTAATTTAAATATGAATCGCAAAAATGTGAACTGCAACAGTGTGGACCTTTTTTTAAAGGTTAGGAGAACTGGGTCCTCACCTCCACTCAGCCACTAACTATGAACTGAAGGAGGTCCAATGATCAACGTGGGCCTGCATTTTCTCATGTATGAAATGGTTGGTCCCTGCATTATACTCGGCACGGATCATAATAGAACCTGAATGTGGAAAACCAAGGCTTACAGAGTCTCTTCCTGAGAGTGGACAAAGAATATGAAAGAAAAGTGAAGTGACTGAAGTGAAGTCGCTCAGTCGTGTCCGACTCTTTGCGACTCCATAGACTGTAGCCTACCAGGCTCCTCCATCCATGGGATTTTCCAGGCAAGAGTACTGGAGTGGGTTGCCATTTCCTTCTCCAGAGAATCTTCCCAACCCAGGGATCAAACCCGGGTCTCCTGCATTGTAGGCAGACGCTTTACCGTCTGAGCCACCAGGAAAGCCTGTTACTTACGAAAGAAAAACCTGTTACTTAAGAAACAAAACAAAACAAAACCTTTGATGTGAATGTGCTAATACTCTTGTCCAGACTAATTTTGGGTTCTCTGTGGATTTCACATTTCAGTACTCTTTGTTCATTATTGCCATAGTAATTGAGTCAAAACATTTAAAAATTGTAAGCAGTACTCAGATTGTAAAATTGAACATGACAGTGATATCTACCTTTTTTGTTTACCTCTGGTATCTAATACATAAAGCATGATGCATATAAGATGAATCTTGAAAATTTCAAGTTTTCTATTCATTCTCTGTACTGTCACAGCATTGAGTTGATGAGGGATTTACAAAAAGAAAAATGTGATTGTAGGCCTTAGGAACCTCTTCTCTGCTGGAGACAACTGCAGAGCAAGGCTGATCTGATAAGTTCGCCAGGAAAGTAATACAAGTCATAGAACTGGGGGGCCCAGAGCCCCAGGGGCCAATGCCAGCTGTGCAGACTGTCCAGCAGCAGCGGGGGACTGGTTCAGGACCTGTCAGTGAGGTGCTCTGAGTCTTCTCCAGCTGCACCTTGGTATCCAGAGGCAGGAGCTGCTTCACGGCTTGGTGTCTTTGCTGCAGGAGGTCGGAGTGTGACTGGAGGGACCAGGCTGAGGAGGTCCCTCAGGCTGAGAAGGGCCACTCAGGGAAGGAGTGAAGTCAGTAGCCAAGGCAGCAGATACCATGCTCATTCTTCTAAAAGTGAGCAGGTGTCTTCATGTCTCAGTGGTCCTTGACGGTTGATAGTGAGTGGGGTGCTGTGGGGGTGCCTGCTGAAGCAAAGGGCATGTCCTTTCTGCCTCCGTCACCACAAACTCATTACCTGGGATTTCAGGGTGTCCTAGAGACCGTATATGTGTACATTCCCTTCCCAGTACACTGTGGCGTGATGGAAACGGCACGGAATTTTTATTCACAAGCAGTGCCTCGAGAGTCCTGGCCACTGGCCACCTGTATGAATTCAGGGAAGTTGCTTACCTTCAAAGGGCCCGAGTTTCTTGGTCTATGAAAAGCCAGTGACGGAGAGAAGAGTGGCCTTGCCAGGTGCTCTGAGGACCACGTGCGGTGTGGGAAGGCTCTGAGCCCCGTGCTGCAGCGCTGTACCAGTCATTAAGATCCAGTAAGCAACTCACCTCCTCATCTTTGTGTTTATTATTTCAGTGGTTCCCTGTCAGACAAGCGCTTTCTGTTTACCTCCAATGGTAAGGATCATGCTTTCCTTAAGAATTTGTTAATTTAAAAATCTTCAGGGGTAGTTTATTCTTCCATACCCCTCAGATGAGATAGTTTAAAAGATTATTTTTGTTTCCCCTCAGGCTATGTAGCACCAATATGCTGTGACTTAAAAATACCTCAGAGAATAAACCCAATTAGCACTAGGAAGAAATTTTTTTTTTTTAATAATCTCTCAAACTTTTGCCGAAAAGAATGAAAATTTAAAATGACATTTAAGATAAATTCCTTTGTCAATTTTTAACAGAAAAAGCTTTTGAGTAAGTACAACTTGTACTTGTGATCAAGTTATTGAAAATGAATATGTAGTATAAAGGCTTTTTTTAGCCCCTCCATCATGGAACTTATTCCAGGGAAATAGTCTCCCTCATACAAGATATTTGGGGAGAACACTGTAAACTTGTCTTCTCTGCCCAGGAAGAGGACTGGCCTTTTATCTGCTGCCTCCGCATTGTCTTGGGCATTGCTGTAGTTAAGCGCCTAGGGGTGATGTTGGGTATGATGAACTGATCTTTGAGCACCTGCTGTATCTGCTCTTCAAGGGTACGGAGCATGAAGTCCCCCTTCTAATCAACTGAGAAGAACCTCAGCATTAAGCTTTTAAGACACCTTGCACTTCATTGAAACTAGGGTGAATTTAGGAGGATAGAAAGGAAAATCTACAGTGGGGACAAAGAGATATCACTTTTAGGGGATATACATTCTGTTAAAAAAACAGCAACAATTTCAAGACCCCATAGGACCAACAAGTCAAATGGAACTCTGGATCATTAAAAACTGGTAATTAAACAGTTGATTCAGTATCAGAACAGAAGTAAATCAACTGACTCATTCTAGGTGAAATGGGGTGGTGGTTTTTTTTTGCTTTCATTTTGTGTCCGTATCTGAAATCTTTTCCTGCCCTTTATCCTAGGCTGCAGTGGATCCTTGATTTTGGAACCTGACAGGCAAATCAGAGCTTCTTCTTCTTGGGAGTGGATCAATGAGACTGGAGATCAGGTCCGCTGGTCTCCTGGCCAAGCCCGACTTCAGGACCAAGGCCCGTCGTGGGCTTCAGGAGACAGGAGCAAGAATCACAAACAGAGAGAGTGGCTGAGGATAGATTTGGGAGAGAAAAAGAAAATAACAGGTACGGACACAACTGCAATTTCATGAAACAAGATGACTTGCCATTGAAATTGTCTTGAATTTGCATGGGAGTCCCCATCTCAAAATATCATGTTTTGTTTAAAAGTAACAAATCTTCAAAAAAAAAAAAAATCTTCACCTTGTCTCTGTGAGAAGAACCTGTGTGGAGGGTATACAGATGGATGTGTGGATAAGAGAGCTGGTATCTCTTTGCGAAACCCTTTTACGGCATGTTGTCAGTGTGAAAAGTCATCTGTCATCAAGTTTCTAAATGCGGATAAGAAAAGCAGGCCTGAAAAATGATTTGAAATTTCAGATGGGGGAGGGGGCAAGGGAAAAGAAACCTGAAAATAATAAAGCAAGTTATGGATAACATATTTTTAAAACTAACCCATAAATAATATTTTCTTACAAGGAATTAGGACTACAGGATCCACACAGTCTAATTTCAACTTCTATGTAAAGAGTTTTGTAATGAACTTCAGAAACAACAACTCCAAGTGGAAGACCTATAAAGGAATTGTGAATAATGAAGAAAAGGTAAGAGACACTCTGGAGGGAGGAACTGAGTCGGAGGGAGGAACTGAGTCGGAGAGCGGGCCTCTGGATATTTTCATTAGTGTGTTTCCAGAAAACAGATGCAAAGTACCATATCCAGTTACTTAGCCTTTGAGTGCAAAGCCTTGTATCTTCAATATCAGGCATGTCTATACAAATGCAGCGGACACAGAATCCTGGCTTTGATTTCAAATCACCAGGTGTGAGTGGGTTGATCAAGACCTAGAAACTAATAGAATCTCCAGGTAAAAGTTACTTGTTCCTACAGGTGTTTCAGGGCAACTCTAATTTTCGGGACCCCGTGCGGAACAATTTCATCCCTCCCATTGTGGCTAGATACGTGCGGGTCATTCCGCAGACGTGGCACCAGCGGATAGCCTTGAAAGTGGAGCTCCTTGGCTGCCAGATTGCACCAAGCAGGACTCAGGGTGAGTGACGGAGTTACTGAATTCCAGTCCCCTCCTTTCACAAACTGCTGTTACCAGTGTAGCTTCTCCAACATCTCTTCTCACTCAGGTAATGACTCACTGGTGTGGCACAAAACAAGTGTGAATACTGTTGGTTCAACGAAAGGAGAAGATAAGACAATCTCAAAACCCATCCCCTCTGAAGAAGTGCCCAAAGGTATGGCAGGGATCGTTTTCTGGTTTCTTAAGGAACATAACTGGTATTCCAGCCAATAATACAGTAGCTTCAACAACATTCTTTTTTCCTCTGTCATCTAAGTGTCTGGAGGCAGATGGTTCAGAGGTATCTGCATAAACATAAGATAATATGTATCCACGCTTTTCATTGCGATGCTGTAAGTAGAAACAGACTGGAAACAAAAGTATTTGCCCTTCAAACACTACATAAATCTTTTGTAGGAAAAAAATAGCAATAGCACATTCATGCCATGGAATACTCTAATAACCATAAAAAAGTATATTAGAGAAAGTTCTCTGAGACACACTGACAACTTAAAATAATAAACATTAAAAATATTTATTTTTTTCAGAATGTAAAATAATTTGCATATTTTATACAATTTGGTAGATTTGAGAGAGATATATAAGAAATTAAAAATCATCCACAAATCAACATCCGTGGTCACCATATTCCACTGTGTATCCAACTATATTTATTTTTGTAACTTCTAAACAAAGTGGCAGCATACCGCATATTTTGTTCTGTAGCATATATTTTTCGTTTGACATTGTATTATGAGCATTTTCCAATGCTATTAAATAGCTGAAAAACACAGTTACTAATATCTTTATAGTATTTCTTCATATGGACATACCATCATTTAGTTAACCATTTCCCTGTTACTGGATGTTTGACCTGTTAGATTTTCCCCAAATTCCCACTGTTACTTACATCAATATTGTTCCCTTCTAAGTTCCTTGTCTTCCGTTTCATGAACTACACATTTCCACTCCTGATCATTCCTTTATTTTCTTCCCCGGGAACACAGAAAAAAGAAGGGTTAAGAAGAAACATTTCTCCTTTAGTTTTCATAGTTTCTACAAGCTTGGGGTCTTCAGTGGCTGTTAAAGTGACCTTCTTCCTTAAACAGACCCTTGTGGGAAGACATGGTCTGATGTTAGGGTGCATTTCCTTTCAGTCCACAGTTCCAAAGGTCTGGTTCCCTGGGCTTCTGTTACCCTACAGGTCCAAACCTGCCCCCCTCTTGGGGAAATGCTTACCTGCCGCCATCTTGGGGAAATGCTTACCTGAGCCACGCTGAGAGTTCTGCACTGGGCTTACATCATCTACCTGCCTGAATAAGGCCAGCTATAAACCTCCCCAGCCACTTTGATTTTTAGTCTAATATGATCCAGGCAACAAATTCAGAGTAAATGTTAATCCCAAGAAACAGTGGAAAGTGCCTTTGCGGGGTGGGGGCCGAGGAGGGGCAGGGAGATCAATTTTATTTTCCTAAACTTTAGCTGGGATTTTGAGTCCTCTCTTTTTGGTTTCCAGTATCATTACATGTCTAGCGTGCATTCTTTTTCCCCACATGTTAAACCAGTGAGGACTTTTCAAATCAGTGTCCAGTTTTAGATCATGGGATTTGGTCGCGCTTCATTTCTGTTGTAATGTGGTGGCTTTCCCCCTTTTTAGGATTAAACATCACAACTATTGTTATTCCACTGGTGCTCTTCTTCGTGCTGGCTGTTGGAGTGGGAATCTTTGCAGTCCTTAGAAAGTATGTGGCTTCACATTTAAAAACATTTTTATTCTAATTATGTCAACAATCACAAAAGTTTAATGCTGTTCATATGTTCATGTGTAGAAAGCAGCATCACTTCTTCCAAGATAAAATGTTAACTTATACTTTTAAAACAAGTTGGAGAGAGGGAGAAAGTATCAAGTATTATTTCATGAGTAGTACCTATCATTTAGAAATATTTTCAGTGGCATTTTTTTGTTTTAATAGGAAGAAGAAGAAAGGAAATCCTTATGGATCATCTAAGACTCAGAAAACAGGTTGGTTGAAAAAACTATTACAGTTTTATTCTGTCTTTGAGGACATGAAAACCCACACACATGGTTAAAGAAATAAGATTTAATAGCTTTAAGTTAGCAAATCTAACAGGAAAGAATATATTGTATCCTACCTCTTAATTTAGAATCTTCATAGCCAGTTTACTTTTACCTTTGTTCAACATCATCCCATCATTTGTCAAAATTATTTTTTGGCAACTGGAGTTTGAGTCACCACACTGCCATCAGGCCTTGTGTTTTTCATTCTGGGAAATCCGGGGAAGGACTGGGTCTGGCAGGTTTCAGAGACTCCTTAGGACACGGGATCAGCTGTGGTCCAGAGAGAGGGCAGCAGGCAGGACCCCTGAGAATCTCAAGGCCACCTTAGGGTGCCACCTTCAAAGGCTCTGAACCGCCAGCTGTGTGGACTCTTCAAGGTCACAAATGCCCTGTCAGCTCAGATTAGGAAAGTTCTTGCCCAGGTAGTCTAAACTGGGGATAATCTGGGGGCTGACGGGTACACAAGTGCATTTTACAGGCATGGTGGAAAGCGTGGTTTGGGTGGTGTGTGCTGCTGCTGTTTCTACCACACACCTGGAGAGTGTGGTTGTGCGTGTATCACAGTCAGCTGGCAACAGGCAGCCTGACCTCTGATTTTAGGAGGAACCTGTTGTGGAGTAACTGTGTTATACTCCTGAGATATTTGATCCATGTTATCTTTATTGCAGACTGTTGGAAGCAGATCAAGTATCCCTTTGCCAGGCATCAGTCAGCTGAGTTTACCATCAGCTATGATAATGAAAAGGAGATGACACAAAAGTTGGATCTCGTCACTAGTGATATAGCAGGTAGGCACCAAGTCTCTGCGGCTGCTGTAAGGTGCTGCTTACGGGAGAGGGGAGGCTGGGAAGAGAGGTACGACCGAAGCCTTTTGTTTAGACAGGGTCTGGTGCATCACTCTTTGTGCTCTGTAAAGAGTCACAGACTAACACTGAAATATTTCTCCAAAGCCCCATTTAGCACAGACTCTTACACCTGCAGGGCCTCTAATGACACCCAGAGTGATGGTCCTGAAGTACCACTGAAACTTGGATGCCCTTACTTAATCTATTTTTGTTACTAAGGTTTTGATTAAGGCACTAGGAAAGAGGGACTAGAAAGATGAATTCAGCATAGCTTCTGCCCTAAAGAAAGAGGAAGAAGGACATGAAGCAATCTGTTAGGATGGCCTCAGGGTTTTGACAAGCCATTGTGGAGTCACTGGATTTATGAAGAAGGATCTATTGTTTGGTTTTTCAAAATGTCTAATCCATCAAGGACCAATAGTTTTGTAAAATACAGTATACATAGTAAGTGAAATTTTAAAAAGAAATTGAAAAAATTGTTTTAATTTTTAAAAAACTTATTGGCCATGCCCTATGGCACATGGGATCTTCTTTCCCTTACCAGGGATTGAACCCCTGCATTGGAAATGCAGAGTCTTAATCACTGGATCACCAGGGAAGTCCCACAACAATCGTTTACTAACCCATATGCTCCAGGAACTGCTGTTCTAAGTGGCTTCCATCTGTGCACCCCATTTTTCAGGGCTTAACAGCTGGGAAGCTCCTCTTTCCTCTTACCCTACTTACATTGTTGGTGACCAATTCTTCTGATGGTGGTTTAGTCGCTAAGTCATGTCCAACTCTTGTGACCCCATGGACTGTAGCCTGTCAGGCTCCTCTGTCTATGGGATTCTCCAGGTGAGAATATAGGAGTGGGTTGCCATTTCCTTCTCCAGGGGATCTTCCTGACCCACGAATCGAACCCAGCTCTCCTCCATTGCAGGCAGATTCTTTACCCACTGAGCTATGAAGGAGGGCGTATTCTTCTGATACCTGTCCCCAATATGTAGTCCTTCCAAAGCTGCTGCTAGTCCCCTAATTTATGACTTTTTGGGTTTCATTTCTCTTTTTACTTTTATCTTTCCCTCTTCTGTCTCCTTCCAGGGTTACCTCTCGTTGCCAGTCACTTATTTAGAATCTCCATAGGTTTCTATATAATTAAGCCGAACTCTCTGGCAGGGCACTCGCTGCCCACCATGATCTAGGGTATAGGTAACAACTCACGCCTGGGGCATGTGTTTGCATTCTTGAACCACTGGCTGCTACCTGTGTGATCCTGGAAAAATTACTTAAATTTCTCTCTGCTTCAGTTTCCCGTCTGTAAAAGTACTATGAGGAAACTACCTCATAATACTTTTTTTCCAGAGGATTTAACTAATTGATTTATTAATGTTATAGAATAGTGCCTGGCGCCAAGAAAGGACTCGATAAATGCGAGCTTTATGATTATCATTGTTGTTGTTCAGTCGCTCAGTCGTGTGCTCTTTCTCACAGCATGAACTGTAGCCAGGCTCCTCTGTCCATGGGATTCTCCAGGCATTACTGGGGTGTGTAGCCATTCCCTTCTGCAGGGGATCTTCCTGGCCCAGGGATCGAACCCGCGTCTCTTAGGTCTCCTGCACTGGCAGGCAGGTCTTTTACCAGGAGTGCCACCTGGGAGGCCCATGATCACCATTACCAGTTGTCGTTAACTCCCAACCTATCACTCTGGTCTTTGCTTTCTATTAAATTTCTCCACATCTCCCATACTCTGGTTACACCACACTCTTTGTTCATGGTGGTTTAATACGTTGTTCAGTCACTTTTCCCTTTCCTGACAGTATTATCTTCAACTCCAAAATGTAGCCTTTCAAGAGCCAGTTGAAGAGCTCCATGAAGATGTCCTTTCATACCCCTAGGTGTGGTTAGAGGTAACCTCTGCCTCTCGAGCCGTGGTATCTGTGCTGCTTACATCCCTGTCTTTCTCTTCCGCCTGGTACACGTCAGGCACCGGGCAGAGCACCCCCTCCCCGGACAGCCGGGGAGTGGCTGGCGTACCGAAAGTCTACTCTTTGGGTTTCAGATTACCAGCAGCCTCTCATGATTGGCACCGAGACGGTCACCAGGAAGGGCTCCACCTTCCGGCCGATGGACACCGAGGCGGACGCGGCGGGGTCGGGTACCGAGGCCGGCGGCCACTACGACTGCCCCCTGCCGGCCGGCCGCCACGAGTACGCGCTGCCCTTGACCAACCCCGAGCCCGAGTACGCCACGCCCATCGTGGAGCGGCACCTGGCCCGCGCGCACACCTTCTCGGCGCGGAGCGGCTACCGCGTGCCGGGGCCCCGGCCGGTGCACAAGCACTCCCTCTCCTCTGGTGCCTTCTCCCCAGCCGCCGGCTACCAGCGGCCGCCGAGCCCCGCGCCCGCGGAGCCGGGCTACGACCAGCCCAAGGGCGGCGGCTTAGCCGCGGGCTGCGCCCCTCCCGACCATCAGAAGCCCCAGGTCAGCCCCGCGAGCAGCGCTGCCTACTTGGCCCCCAGAGACTGCCTCAGACCCCTCAGCCCGACGGCCATGACCGCTCTTCTGTGAATACACACACTGTGAATGAAACTGCTGCTGCGGTACTGAGCGCCGGACTGCGCGCCGCCCTGGAAGCCGATGCGCTCGGGAGAGTGTGCGAGTGTGGTGTGTGCGCGTGCGTGTGTGCGCAGTGGAACAGGATCCTGCGGGGAGCCCCCCCTCCACACTGTTTACAGAATTGTGCAGCTGGTTTGTTCTGACCCTGAGGGCCAGCGTCTGTTGGGTTTTGTGGGCTAGAAAAATGAACATTTTTCAGATGGCGTTTTCATTTCTCTAACTGTGATACTGAGCTGCTTCGATGTAAAAATGTGCAATCTGTACAGAGTTGTATTTAACAAGATTAAAGTAACTTAAATTTGCTTTAGCAGATTTTCGTTCTGCAGGGAGGTTAAGTGGGAAAATGCAGCTGTTGCAAAAACATATAATAGTATGTTCACTTTTAAAATATATTTTATCTGATACTGTGTTAGCAGCAGGTCTGTTTAAACTTAATCTTCTTGTTATTATGGCTCATTTCCTTTCCTTTGATATGGAAAACTAAAAGCATTGTTAGCATTCTTCTCCTGGAAGGAATGAAATTACTTGAAGCATGAAAAGCACACCAGGGTGGTTGTTTGCAATTACTATTGTAGATTAAAAGAACAAAATACAGGCACCTCACTTCAGGTGGGCATGCGCAGTGGCCTGTCAAGGGGTGCAAGGACCAGGTCTCCGTGGCCTGCAGGGGACCTCACTTCCCTCAGCCTGCAGGAGTTGGCCCTCTGAGCAGCTGGCCTTCCTGACAGGTTGCTCCTTGTTCACCTTGGGCCTGGCAGATAACTCGCTTTCACATGCAAATCTGCCTTTTCAAACTGTCTGCAAAGCCAAATGCCCAGACTTAGAGCAACCAAAACTGCTCAACAGACACAGTGAAGGTGGCACAGCAATTACGCTCTAAATTACTGTGTCAGATGCTTTTGTGCCTCAGATGAAAAATACTGCTGAGGTCAGACGCCCACACTTTTCATGACTCGTCGGAAACAGCGCATTGTACTATTTGAAAACACAAAAAAAGTTATTTGAAGTGTGTTCTTATTAAAAGTGACTGAAGCCAAATCTACATAGGGCTTTTTCTACTGAGATGGCTGGAAAGAGCTAATTTTGTAAGGAGAAATTTTCCCTTAAGTAGGTGTCTATAATTCCAGATTGGCCCTGACTTCAGCTGTACCTCATTGTCCAGTGGTTTTATCTGAGTTTGCTTTGTAAGTTCACTGTGGGTGGGGGGCAGGTGTGAATTTAACCTCTTTTGTCAAAGAGGAAAGTGTATGTTTTTGTTTTAGTAGAAAATGTGGACCAAAAAATTCTTTCCCTAAAAATGTATAATACTAGTTGTATGACACTTTCTGTGATACTGAGGTGCTGGAAGGTCGCAGCAGACTATCTGTGGTTACTATGGAGGACAAACCATTTACCTTGTGAGTTTACATGGTTTTCTATGCATACTAATTGTAATAAACTATGCCAAACCAATGTACATACCCGCCTCTTGTTGGTATCCTGCTTGCTGGCCTACTGAAGGCACTGGAGGCTCAGCCTCCATACAAGGGCAAGCGGTACAATGGGAATTGCATACGTGGCTTCCTCTGGTTGGTCCTAAGTTGGAAACAGGGACAGAAATGAGGGAAGCTGTCAGTTATTAATAAAGTCCTAGCGATCTGGGGTCAGTTTCAGGCATTTTAATTTGGCTTCCTGCATTGTTTCCAGAAGTAGTGGTCTGACTTCCTACAAGCCTGACTTACAGCAAGCTGGCCTCTCTATTGGCTACTGTGGATAATGAGTTGGTTTCCTATGCTTATTGCTGTAGGCTGCCAGCCAGAGTTCTGTTTTATTTATGGTCTGCCCATGACCCATCTGTATATCCAGTTTGTCATTACTTAACCCTGAGCCTCAGTTTCCTCATGCATAAAAACGATGTGAGTGTGCCTTCCTCCAAGGCTTACAGATAAGAACTGTGACATTTGGGCTGCATGTATTTTTAACATTAAAATACTAGTCAAAAAAACCACACTTCTCTACAGTGGAGCAGTGTCCATCTATCCCATTTCTTTCCCGTATACATGATCCAATAATGACAGAAAGAGCGAGGACAGGACTTTGTTTTGGAACACCACTTCCTCAGGATGGCCTCACTGCATAGCCCAGGATGGTCAGTGGAAAAGTCTGTCTGATACACCCAAAACAGCCAAGCCTAAACTACAGGATAAGAGCAGGAAAATACTATGCTTTTCTTTTCCGTTTTGCAAAATTAGCACCTATGATAAGGCAACTGTCTGTTTTTTTTCTATGTTATCAAATCCTACTGGGCGGCAAAAATTGCAGTCCGTCACTTCTTACAATTGTGGCAGAAAGATATCTGCTGAGACAGACAAGACTAAGCCATCCACAGAGGTTGCTGACGCTGCTCTGGCTTCTATTACTGTGATTTACACGTGCACTAACTCATATTTATAATCAGCCTAGAAAGGATGCTAGACATTTCTCTTATTTTGCACTGCTTTAGATTCTTAGCAGAAACTTGGTATCATATTTATCACCATGAATAGCCTTTCACAAAAACATCATCACAAAGCCTTTCATAAATACATCAATTTAGCAATCCAAGTGTAGCCACCAGCTTGGCCTCATTATTCTCAAAATGCTTCTCCCATTTGTTTATGCACCAACTATTAAGATTCTGAGAGCTACACTCACCCTGTGCTTCACTGAGAGAAAGCACAAGCTTGGGCTCTCACCAGGACCTGGGAGAAGCTGAGCCCCGCTAATGAGAAGCTAGGGTTGAATGAGTCCTCCTAGCGGTCTCTGCCCCCAGACCCAGCCCATCCAGTCGCCTAGAAGTGAGTGCCCTTCTCAAAGCCGCACTGCTGTGCTCATGGCCCGCTGCTGATCTTTCACCTCCAGCTGCGGGTCTCTCACCCAGCCTCTCCCTGTTCTGGGAATAAATTCCCTGACAGGTTTTAAAGATTTTCACTCTGCTTTTGGTATTCTGCAATTTTACCACTTGGGGTTGCTATAAATTCATCTGTATTCACTTGGGACTTGTGCTTCCAGAATCTCAGGACTCATCTTTATGAACTATGAAAAAGTCTCAGCCTCCCTTGTCCCATACTACTTGCCTCTGCTGTTTTCTTTATTCGCTCCCGGGATTCCTGTGGACGCTCACTGGGCCTTCTCATTCCATCATGTCTCTTCTTCCCCCTTATTTTCTCTTTATCGCTCTTGTTGCATTCCACGTAAATTCCTGAAACAATATAGCATAGTGGTTGAGTGCATGGTGGGCAAGGAACCAGAACTTCTCTGTACCTGTTTTCTTGCTTGTTACCTGGGGCAAAAATATACTCTCCCCCTACCTATAGCTGTTGTATTACATGAAGCTTTCAGAGCACTGTCTGACCCACATGAAGCACTGTATAAGATTATATATTATACTCCAGTTTACTAATTTCCAGTTTTGCTATCTGCTATTTAATCCTTGAGGTTTTAATGTCAATTAAAAAAAATTTCTGGAGGGTCTACTGATTCTTTTCCAAGTCTTCCCTTTTCTACAGTGTCTTGGTATATTTTCTTTGGCTTTGATTCCTTCTTTTAATCATGTGAAACCTCATTTTACATTCTTTTTTTTTTGTTATCTTCATCTCATTGAGAGTAAGAGCCACAATGATTTATAAAGCTCCATCAACACTGCCCAGTAAAACTTTTGCAAGAACGGAAATATTCTCTGAGCTGCTCAGTAGGGTAACCACTCGAGTCACATGTGGCTGGAGTGACTGAAGAAAACTTTTTTCAATCTTGTTGACTTTTCATTTATTTAAATGTAGACAGCCAGATGTGACCACCAAGTTGGGACAGGACACCCCGCATCGGGTGGTCACCTGTCTGACTTCATCCCCCACCTTGTTCACCGCAGGCCAGCCACGCGGAGCCGCTGGCTGCCACCTACCCGTGCCAGGGACGTATTCTGCACTTGCTCTTCTCTCCCTGGAAACCTCTTCCCCTGGACCACTGCACAGTTGGTTCTCTCAGCCCCATCGAGTCCGTACTCCAGTGAAAGCACATTGCTCCCCTAACGTGTGTTCTATCTCCGTTCCTGCTTCACTTTTCTCCTTGACGTGTGTCGCTGTCTAATCCAGCACCGTTTTATTTTCTTGCTTATTATCTGACTCTCCCCCTAGATCACATCCCATGAAGGAAATGACTTTTGTTCCCCGCGTATATTCCCAGCACTCGGGACAATTTTCAAGAAGGATTTGCTCAGTGACTGAAGAAGTTCCGGAGGCTCTGTCCTGTTTGTCATTTCCCCCGACTCTTGTTTGTGATGGTTTGTGTCTGTGTGGCTTCAGACTTCTGTGAGTCATCCCTGAGCAGGGATTTTTTCTCCTGGTGAAAACTTTGTGATAATGTCTTTTCTGAGGGGTTTTTGAATTTCTATCTGTCAGGTACACCAGGTAGGACTGCCAGATAAAAAGGATAGCCCGTTAAGTCTGAATTTCAGATAAACAAGTAATTTTTTAGTTTAAGTATGTTCTGTGCAATGCGACAGATTTATATGAAAAAGTTATTCATGTCCTATAATATGGATTTGTTAAATCTGGCAACTCTAGTACCAGGAGTAACAGCCACCTTGCTGTCCAAGATGGATTTAACTTTTCAAAAACCATGCCATACACACCTTCCTCCCGATCCCCACTTCCCCGACCATGCTCTCCTTCAGCCCCAGGCAAAGCTCCCTTCCTTTATGGCTCAGCTGCCTAGCTCTACCAGCTGTTCTTCTCCATGCGTCCCCTAATATCTTCCAAGCCATCTCCCCCCTTCACTGGGGACATCAGCTAGCTCGGTTCTTCTCCAATCATACTCTATAATCATGTGGAAAAGTTCAGTGTCAACATGGTAACGTTTATGATTTTTTTGACATCTGCTCTAGAAACCTGCAGTTCATTCAGACCACCTCCATATATGTCCACACTTGTTATCAGCAAGAACTCCAGCTCTGAAATCTTAATAATTCTATCTCTGCTCAAAACCTCCTGTTCTCTTCATTCTTTAGTTTTCATCCTACGGATTTACTGATCTCAAGAAGAGATTTAAAATTTACTTAATGCCTACATCCCATCACTTTCCTCTGGCTGTTAAAACTTTTTCGGTTTTCTTTTCTCCCCCATCCATCACTTAAACTTTTTGTCTGAGCATCTTCACTCCATGGTCTTTCCAGGACTGACAACCTTAAGCCCCCAGTGACAACTCCCCTTCAGGATGTCATCTTCCCATCTCCATCAGAGCAGCAGGAGAACAAGGCATAACTGTTCACATGGAGCCTTTCAAGAAAAACCCAATTACCTCAGGCTCATTATTCTTTACCCCTTTACACATCTTGGATCCACTTCTTTTCTCATCTCTTTCTGCCACTCTGCACAATTTCCCTCTAGAGATCTTGCCACATCTTTCATCTAGGCAAGTCATTAAGATCAGATCCGACAACTCCTTGTCCATCCTCTCCCCGCAAAAGCTGCATCTACTCCAGTCCTTTCCTCCTGTGCCGATGGAAAAAATGTTTGAAACCTTCACGCACCAATTTCTCCCTCATTTCAGGTTTTGCTTCAATTATTTCCATTTCCTTTATCTTTCATTTCTGTTTCTGAACTAATATTTTCCTCTTGACCTATATAAATGTGTTCAAATCTCTCACAAGTGTAAAAGGATTCTCCCTTAATATCCCAAGTCCTTCAAGTAAACAGTGACCTAAGCCTAGAACCGCTAGACCATTGAAGTATGACCTAAATCAAATCCCTTATGATTATACAGTGGAAGTGAGAAATAGATTTAAGGGCCTAGATCTGATAGATAGAGTGCCTGATGAACTATGGAATGAGGTTCGTGACATTGTACAGGAGACAGGGATCAAGACCATCCCCATGGAAAAGAAATGCAAAAAAGCAAAATGGTTGTCTGGGGAGGCCTTACAAATAGCTGTGAAAAGAAGAGAGGTGAAAAGCAAAGGAGAAAAGGAAAGATATAAGCATCTGAATGCAGAGTTCCAAAGAATAGCAAGAAGAGATAAGAAAGCCTTCTTCAGCGATCAATGCAAAGAAATAGAGGAAAACAACAGAATGGGAAAGACTAGACAGCTCTTCAAGAAAATTAGAGATACCAAGGGAACATTTCATGCAAAGATGGGCTCGATAAAGGACAGAAATGGTCTGGACCTAACAGAGGCAGACGATATTAAGAAGAGGTGGCAAGAATACTGTACAGAAGAACTGTACAAAAAAGATCTTCACGACCCAAATAATCATCATGATGTGATCACTAATCTAGAGCCAGACATCTTGGAATGTGAAGTCAAGTGGGCCTTAGAAAGCATCACTACGAACAAAGCTAGTGGAGGTGATGGAATTCCAGTGGAGCTGTTTCATATCCTGAAAGATGATGGTGTGAAAGTGCTGCACTCAATATGCCAGCAAATTTGGAAAACTCAGCAGTGGCCACAGGACTGGAAAAGGTCAGTTTTCATTCCAATCCCAAAGAAAGGCAATGCAAAAGAATGCTCAAACTACTGCACAATTGCACTCATCTCACATGCTAGTAAAGTAATGCTCAAAATTCTCCAAGCCAGGCTTCAGCAATACGTGAACTGTGAACTCCCTGATGTTCAAGCTGGTTTTAGAAAAGGCAGAGGAACCAGAGATCAAATTGCCAACATCCGCTGGATCATGGAAAAAGCAAGAGTTCCAGAAAAACATCTATTTCTGCTTTACTGACTATGCCAAAGCCTTTGCCTGTGTGGATCACAATAAACTGTGGAAAATTCTGAAAGAGATGGGAATACCAGACCACCTAACCTGCCTCTTGAGAAATCTGTATGCAGGTCAGGAAGCAACAGTTGGAACTGGACATGGAACAATGGACTGGTTCCAAATAGGAAAAAGAGTACGTCAAGGCTGTGTATTGTCACCCTGCTTATTTAACTTATATGCAGAGTACATCATGAGAAACGCTGGGCTGGAATAAACACAAGCTAGAATCAAGATTGCCGGGAGAAATAGCAATAACCTCAGATATGCAGATGACACCACCCTTATGGCAGAAAGTGAAGAAGACTTAAAAAGCCTCTTGATGAAAGTGAAAGAGGAGAGTGAAAAAGTTGGCTTCTTTCAACATTCAGAAAACGAAGATCATGGCATCCGGTCCCATCACTTCATGGGAAATAGATGGGGAAACAGTGTCAGGATTATTTTTTTGGGCTCCAAAATCACTGCAGATGGTGACTGCAGCCATGAAATTAAAAGACGCTTAATCCTTGGAAGAAAAGTTATGACCAACCTAGATAGTATATTCAAAAGCAGAGACATTACTTTCCCGACTAAGGTCCATCTAGTCAAGGCTATGGTTTTTCCTGTGGTCATGTATGGATGTGAGAGTTGGACTGTGAAGAAGGCTGAGCACCGAAGAGTTGATGCTTTTGAACTGTGGTGTTGGAGAAGACTCTTGAGAGCCCCTTGGAGTGCAAGGAGATCCAACCAGTCCATTTTGAAAGAGATCAACCCTGGGATTTCTTTGGAAGGAATGATGCTGAAGCTGAAGCTCCAGTATTTTGGCTACTTCATGCGAAGAGTTGACTCACTGGAAAAGACTCTGATGCTGGGAAGGATTGACGGCAGGAGAAGGGGACAACCGAGGATGAGATGGCTGGATGGCATCACGGACTCGATGGACGTGAGTCTGAGTGAACTCCGGGAGATGGTAATGGACAGGGAGGCCTGGCGTGCTCTGATTCATGGGGTCGCGAAGAGTCGGACACGACTCAGCGACTGAACTATCTCCCATTCATTCTTTTTTTCCAGTGAAATTTTTATTTTCTATAATAGCCCTTTCCACTGTTTCAAGTCTTCTTTTACATTCTTTAAGGGCATTTTTAAAAGATCTTAATGACCCAGATAACCATGATGGTGTGATCACTCACCTAGAGCCAGACATCCTGGAATGCGAAGTCAAGTGGGTCTTAGGAAGCACGTCTATGAACAAAGCTAGTGGAGGTGATGGAATTCTAGTTGAGCTATTCCAAATCCTAAAAGATGATGCTATTAAAGTGCTGCACTCAATATGCCAGCAAACCTGAGAAACTCAGCAGTAGCCACAGGACTGGAAAAGGTCAGTTTTCATTCCAATCCAAAGAAAGGCAATGCCAAAAAATGTTCAAATTACTGCACAATTTCACTCATCTCACACACTAGCAAAGTAATGCTCAAAACTCTCCAAGCGAGGCTTCAACAGTACATGAACCAAGAACTTTCAGATGTTCAAGCTGGATTTAGAAAAGGCAGATGAACTAGAGATCTAATTGCCAACATTGGATGGATCATTAAAAAAGCAAGCAAGTTCCAGAAAAACATCTATTTCTGTTTTATTGACTATGCCAAAGCCTTTGACTGGGTAGATCACAACAAACTGTGGAAAATTCTTCACCTGACCACCTTATGTGCCTCCTGAGAAATCTGTATGCAGGTCAAGAAGCAACAGTTAGAACTGGACATGGGACAACAGACTGGTTCCAAATTGGAAAAGGAGTACATCAAAGCTGTATATTGTCACCCTGCTTATTTAAACTTATATGCAGAGTACATCACGAAAAATGCCAGGCTGGATGAAGCACAAACTGAAATCAAGACTGCCAGGAGAAATATCAACCACCTCAGATACGCAGATACCACCACCCTTATGGCAGAAAATGAAGAGGAACTAAAGAGCCTCTTGATGAAGGTGAACAAGAAGAGTGAAAAAGCTGGCTTAAAACTCAACATTCAAAAAACAAAGATCATAGATAGCATCCATACAATCATGTCATGGCAAATAGATGGGGAAACAATGGAAATACTGGCAGACTATTTTCTTGTGCTCCAAGATCACTGCAGACGGTGACTGCAGCCATGAAATTAAAAGACGCTTGCTCCTTGCAAGAAAAGCTATGATCAACCTAGACAGCATATTAAAAAGTAGACATTACTTTGCCAACAAAGGTCCATCTAGTCAAAGCTATGGTTTTTGCAGTAGTCATGCTGAAGTCCATGAGGTCGCAGAGTCAGGCACGATTGAGCGACTGGACTGAATTGAAGTAGTGAAAGTGAAAGTGACGTCGCTCAGTCGTGTCTGACTCTTTGCGACCCCATGGACTGCAGCCTATCAGGCTCCTGCGTCCATGGGATTTTCCAGGCAAGAGTACTGGAGTGGTTGCCATCGCCTTCTCCAGATTGAAGTAAGGGCATTTTAAATAGTTTTCATATAAGTACTTCACATTTTTGGTTTAATTTACACTTAGGTATTTTTTGTTGTTGTTACTGTAAATGGTCCCACATCCCTCCTTTTACATATCAGGAATCAATAAGGCCCTTGTGGAGAAACGCATAATTCTGTTCCTGTTGTATGACCAAAAAAATATCATTCTACATCTCTCTGATACCATTTCCTTATTTCCAAATGGAGATCATAACAGCGTATACCTCATGGAGTGTAGTGAATATCATAAGAGTTAATACATGTAAAACCTTTAGAACTGTGGCTTACCCCATGACAAGCACTATGCTGGTATGAGCAGTTACAGACATATATTTTAATAAGGAATTAATTTTTTGTCCAGATCGATTTGTTTATATACTGCTCCTTTACTAAATTCCTTATTTCTAGTCATTTTTGTTGACCTAGGTTTTTGGAAATGTGATCATAATGCATGCAGACAGTGCTGGTGCAACCTCCTTTATTTATGGTCCTTCCCAGGTGGCTCAGTGGTAAAGAATCCGCCTGCCAACGTAGGAGACATGGGTCTGATCCCTGGGTTGGGAAGATCCCCTGAAGAAGGAAATGGCAATGTGCTCCAGTATTCTTGACCAGAAAATCCCATTGACAGAGGAGCCAGAAGGGGTATATAGTTCATGGGGTCACAAAAGAATTGGACATGACTTAGCAACTAAAATAATAACAGTAACAAGAAGAAATATCTCCCTACTAAGCATGATGCTGGCTCTGGGGCATAGGTTATGTTGGGCTGTATGTTATTACGCTATATTCCATTTTCTCCCACACCAAGAATGGGTGTTGAGTTTTGACTAATGCCTTTTCAGCATCTATGGAATTAGACGCAAATGATTTTCTTCTCTAGGATCCCTCTCTAGACTCAGCCAAATGATTCACTTGATGCCCTAACACATGTGGTCATGGTGTATGAGTCTATCAAAGTGCTGCTGAAATCACAGTGATAATATTTTACTTAGAATTTTTGCATTAACTTTTTTTCAAGATAGCCCTTTCATTTTCCTCTGTGTCAGGTCTTTCTCCTGTTTTTTTTTTTTTTTTTTTTTAGCTAGACAAAAAGAATTTAGAAGCCTTCTTTTCTTTCTAGGTTGTTCTCTTGCTAGGCATTAGAATTATGTGCCCTTTAAAGGTTTAGTAGTATTGCCCTGGGGGGTAACTTGTTGGGGTTGGTAGCAATCTGATGATTTTTTTTTCTATTTCTTCTATGGATATCTGTTTAGATTTTAAAACTTCAGTTTTGGTAAATTATATTCTTTTAGAAAAGCTGCCAAATTTATTCATATGGAATTGAACAAACAGTCTTTCACTATCCTCTTAGTTCCCTCCGTTTTTATGGCTATTTCCCCTTTCTTTCCTATACTGCACATTTGCCTTTAGCGCTCTCTTTTCCATGGTTAGGATGGCCAGCACATTGTCTTTTGCTCCTGAAAAATCAGGTTGTTTTTTGTTGTTGTTCTATTTGTTTTCTGCTTTCAGAAGCTGATAATCTACTTTTTGCAGCTGTAGGCAAAGGTAAAAATCCCCTTAACTATGGTGAGGATGATAAGAGAAAGGCACCTAGTGACAGCGACTCCCTCCTTGAATGTCACAAACACTACTTACTAAAGCATGTGGGGACCATAAGCACACGCAGAGATTATCCGTGTGTCAGGGGAGGCAGAACGCTACGGTCTGAAGCACTCAGAAATCTGCTTATAACTTTAGGGAGTTCCTGCATTCAATAGTCATTCACATACAAAAAAAGTATTTCTACTGAAACTCAGATCCAGCTCAATCATTTTTTTCCAACCATCATTTTTAAAAATCAACGTAGAATCAATCATAGGTTCCATTAATCCTTGCACCATTTAAGAAAAATAAGAATAATTGTCAGGAGAGCAAGACTGAAAAATTGGTAATTTCATCTGTATCTTTTATGGCCTATTAAAGATGAATCAAGACAGGGATTTGAGTCCTGCTTTTGACACTTACACTATCTGTATGACTCTGGAAAGTAATATCTTTTCTAGTGCTCAGTATGTTCATTCTCATAATAATAAGAGTATTTTATTTGATAATCCTCAAAGCCTTCCAGCTCTAACAATAGGTCGAAGTAGAATATCCCATTTGGAATCTTCTGCCCCCTGGTGGCATTTTATCAAACCTCAGATTTTATTCTTTCCAACGCACAGAATCTAAGTTTTAGTTGTCTGTTTCACATATTGTGTATCTAATTTTCCTTCTTACAGTCTATTCATCTATCATCCTACTTAAAGGCCAGAGGCCTTTCTTTTAGAACCAAACACCCTCTTGAACTTTAAAATAATCTTGTTACTTTTGCTGTTTAAATCTTCCTTCTCCCCTGATTTCTTCTAAAGTTTTGTTGCCTTCTCCACTATTGCGATGGATTTTTGTTATTTTTTATGGTTCTATTTTTACTTTATAAAATTTGAGGCTATTTTAAATTGGTATATGCAGATCAGAATTAACATTGGAATGTGAAGGATACAAAACAGAGGAATAAACTTAACCAAGGAGGTAAAAGACCTAAAAGCAGAAAACTATAAAACAGTGAAAAAGGAAACTGAAGAGGATTCAAAGAAATGGGAGGATATCCCATGCTCTTGGACTGTAAGAATGAATATTGTTAAAACAGCTATACTATACAAATTTAATGCGATCCCTATCCAAACACCCATGACATTTCTCACAGAACTAGAATAAATAATGGTAAAATTTATATGGAACCACAAATGACCCCAAAGTGTCAAAACGATTGTGTGGAAAAAGAACAAAGGTGGAGGCATAATCTTTCCACACTTCAGACAGTAATACAAAGCTACAGTAATCGAAACAGCATGGTACTGGTACAAAAACAGACATATTGATCGATGGAAAAGAACAGCCCAGAAATAAACTCACACACCTATGGTCAATTAATCTACAACAAAGGGAACAAGAAAATACAATGAGTAAAAGACAGGCTCTTCAGCAAGTGGTTGTTGGAAAAGTTGGACAGCCATATGTAAATCAATGAAATTAGAACACTTCCTCACACCACATGCAAAAATAAACTCAAAATGGTTTGCCATGACACCATAAAACTCTGAGGGGATAACAAAACACTCTCAGACATAAATTGTAGCAGTATTTTCTTAGATCAGTTTCCCCAGGCAAAAGAAATAAAAGCAAAAATAAACAAATTAAAGTCTTTTGCATAGCAAAGGAAATCATTAACAAAAGACAACATACAGAACAGAAAAAATACAAACAGTAACTCAATATCAAAAAAAATCAAACCCAATTAAAAAATGCACAGAAATGTTAAATAGATATTTCTCCAGAAAAGATACATAGACAGTTCTCCAAAGAAGACATACGCATGGCCAAAAGGCACATGAAAAACCTTGCTAATTATTAGATATGCAAATTAAAACCATAATGTGGTATCACTTCATACCAGTCAGAATGGCCATCAAAAAGTATACAAATAATAAATACTGGAAGGAATGTGGAGAAGAGGAAACCCTCCTACATTGTTGGTGGAAATGTAAATTGGTATAGCCACTATGCAAAACTGTATGAAGGTTTCTTAAACAACTAAGAATAGAGCTACCATATGATCCAAAAACCCCACTCCTGGGCATATATCCAGAAACTATGAAAACTAATTTGAAATGATACATGCACCCCAATATTCACAGCAGCACTATTTATAACAGTCAAGACGTGGAAACAGCCCAAGTGCCCATCCACAACTGAATGATTTAAGAAGATGTGGTATACGTATACAACGGAATACTATTCCACCATAAAAAAGTGAAATATTGCTATTTGCAGCAACACGAATCAAACTAGAGAATATTACACTAAGTGAAGTCAAACAAAGACAAATATTATGTCACTTAAATGTGAAATCTAAAAAATAATACAAACGAATCTATGCACAAAACAGAAACAGACTCAAGGACACAGAAATCAAACTTACGGTTATTACCAAAGAGGAAAGGGAAAGGGGAGGGATAAATCAAGAGTATGGAATTAACAAATACAAATTACTATATATAAAGTAGATAATAAGGATTTACTGCATAGCAGAGGGAACTACACTCAATGTCTTGTAGTAACTTATAATAGAAAATTACCTGAAAGGAAAAAAATATATAACTGAAATCACTTTGTTGTACACCTGAAACTAAAACAATGTTGTAAACCAACTATACTTTAAACAATAAGAATATAAATAGTTTCTCCATGCCTGATAATGCTTTTGATCCTTTAAGTCTATTTTCTCTAAGCTGAATGTAACTATCTCAGCTTGCCTTTGGAGACTATATACCCAGCTTATCTTTTCACTTTCAAACTTTCCGTATCCTTAGGTGTGTTCCTTATAAACAATATAGACCTGGCAGCAAAGAGAGGAGACAGGCAGTTACTCTCTGAGGGGTTGGGGAGGAGGGGGGAAGAGGAGGAAAGGCGGGTAGCAGCCTCTGCAGCACCTTCTAGCATAAGCTGAGGTGACCTGGTGGGAAGGGTGGGCTACTTTCACAGGACTACAGGAGGCAGAAGGGAGTGCAGAGCCAGCATCCTCAGGGGCATCCATCCAGCTGTCCCCATGGCATGTTTCAGGGTTCTAGGTTTTCCCTACCAGCACCCTAAATTTTCACAAAATAAAATCTGGCTGAACATTCAAGTCCCTGAAGCTCTATGACTATAACAATTAGAGGTTTGACCTGAATCTCGGCTGTTTCAACCTTTCCATTGCAGCAGAAAAGGCCTCCTTGTGAGTTCCCCTTGTGAGCTCCTTTTGATCATCCCCTCGTGAGAATGATCTCTGTTCGTTTTGAAGGCAAACCATTCAGTATCACAGTAATACACATCTATGCCTCGACCAGTAATGCTGAAGAAGCTGAGTGGTTCTATGAAGACCTATAAGACCTTCTAGAACTAACACACAAAAAAGATGTCTTTTTCATTATAGGGGACTGGAACGCAAAAGTAGTTAAGTCAAGAAATACCTGGAGTAATGGGAAAAGTTGGCCTTGGAGTACAGAATGAAGCAGGGCAAAGGCTAATAGGTTTTGCCAAGAGAACGCAATGATCATAGCAAACACCCTCTTCCCACAACACAAGAGAAGACTCTACACATGGACATCACCAGATGGTCAACACTGAAATCAGAATGATTATATTCTTTGCAGCCAAAGAGAGAGAAGCTCTATACAGTCAGCAAAAACAAGACTGCGAGCTGACTGTGGGTCAGATCATGAACTCCTTATTGCCAAATTCAGACTGAAATTGAAGCAAGTAGGGAAAACCACTAGACCATTCAGGTGTGACCAAAATCAAATCCCTTATGACTACAGAGTAGAAGTGACACATGGAGTCAAGGGATTAGATCTGATAGACAGAGTGCCTGAAGAATGATGGACGAAGGTTTGGGACATTTTACAGGAGGCAGGGATCAAGATCATCCCCAAGAAAAAGAAATGCAAAAAGGCAAAATGGCTGTCTGAGGAGGCCTTACAAACAGCTATGAAAAGAAGAGAAGTGAAAGGCAAAGGAGAAAAGGAAAGATATACCCATTTAAATGCAGAGTTCCAAAGAATAGCAAGGAGACATAAGAAAGCTTTCCTCAGTGATCAACGCAAAGAAACAGAGGAGAACAATAGAATGGGAAAGACTAGACATCTCTTCAAGAAAATTAGAGATACCAAAGGAACTTTTCATGCAAAGATGGGCACAATAAAGGACAGAAATGGCATGAACCTGACAGAAGCAGAAGATATTAAGAAGAGGTTGGCAAGAATACAGAGAAGAACTATACAAAAAAAGATCTTCATGACCGAGATCATCATGATTGTGTGATCACTCACCTAGAGCCAGACATCCTGGAATGCAAAGTGGGGCTTAGGAAGCATCACTACAAACAAAGTTAGTGGAAGTAATGGAATTCCAGTTGAGCTATTTCAAATCCTAAAAGATGATGCTATTAAAGTGCCTCACTCAATATGCCAGCAAATCTGAAAAACTCAGTAGTGGTCACAGGACTGGAAAAGGTCAGTTTTCATTCCAATCCCAAAGAAGGGCAATGCCAAAGAATGCTCAAACTACCGCACAATTGCACTCATTTCACATGCAAGCAAAGAGATGCTCAAAATTTTCCAAGCCAGGCTTCAACAGTACGTGAACTGTGAACTTCCAGATGTTCAAGCTGGATTTAGAAAAGGCAGAGGAACCAGAGATCAAATTGCCAACATCCGCTGGATCATGGAAAAAGCAAGAGAGTTCCAGAAATACATCTACTTCTGCTTTTTGACTATACCAAAGCCTTTGACTGTGTGGATCACAAAAAAATGTGGAAAATTCTTCAAGTGATAGGAATACCAGACCACCTGACCTGCCTCCTAAGAAATCTGTATGCAGGTCAAGAAGCAACAGTTAGAACTGGACATGGAACAACAGCCTGGTTCCAAATCGGGAAAGGAGTCCATCAAGGCTGTATATTGTCACCCTGCTTATTGCAGAGTACATCATGAGAAATGCTGGACTGGATGATGCACAAACTGGAATCAAGTTTGCTGGGAGAAATATCAATAACCTCAGATATGCAGATGACACCACCCTTATAGTAGAAAGTGAAGAAGAACTAAAGAGCCTCTTGATGAAAGTGAAAGAGGAGAGTGAAAAAGTTGGCTTAAAACTTCCCATCACTTCATGGCAAATAGATGGGCAAACAGTGGAAACAGACTTCATTTTTTTTGCGTTCGAAAATCACTGCAGATGGTAACTGCAGCCATGAAATTAAAAGATGCTTGCTCCTTGCAAGAAAGTTATGACCAACTTAGACAGCTTATTAAAAAGCAGAGACATTACTTTGCCAACAAAGATCCATGTAGTCAAAGCTATGGTTTTTCTAGTAGTCATGTATGGATGTGAGAGTTGGACTATAAAGAAAGCTGAGCACCAAAGAACTGTCGTTTTTGAACTGTGGTGTTGGAGAAGACTCTTGAGAGTCCCTTGGAGAGCAAGGAGATCCAACCAGTTCATCCTAAAGGTAATCAGTCCTGAATATTCATTGGAAGGACTGATGTTGTAGCTGACTTTGACCACCTGATTCGAAGAACTGACTCACTGGAAAAGACCCTGATGCTGGAAAAGATTGAAGGTGGGAGAAGAAAGGGATGACAGAGGATTAAGATGGTTGGATGGCATCACCGACTCAATGGACCTGAGTTTGAGTAAACTCCGGGAGTTGGTGACAGACAAGGAAGCCTTGCGTGCTGTAGTCCATGGAGTTGCAAAGAATCGGACACGACTGAGCGGCTGAACTGAATTAAACTGAACTATGAGCTCCCCAGGGGTCCTTTGGCTGTCATTTCAGTATTAACAGCTTGATAACAGCCTGGGGTCTATTATCCTTCTGTAGGTCATCAATACAACCTAGCAGTAACCAGCCAATTCTGCTGTTCTTGGAGACACTGTTCTTTCCATACTTATCAAATGCCTGTCTCATTGAACTTCTACAGAATTCTTCTCCATGGGGATATTTGCCTACGTTACCACCTGGGTCTGGGTTCTCTACGAACATCCTCAGGTTAAGCAACTTGCTAGAAGGACCCACAGGACTAAGCACAGACCTGTGCTCACAACTATGATTTATTACAGAAAAAGAACACCAAGCAAAATCAGCAAAGGGAAAAGGTACATGAACAAAGCCTAGAGGAAGCCATGGAGTCACATGAGAACTTAATTCCTCCAGCAAAGATGTATAATATGTATAAAATAGCGTCCACCAAGGAAATTAGCCTGAGCCTGGGCATAGGAGTCCAGGGTTCTTATTGCGCCCAGTTAAGCAGACATTCTTGGCCTAACATGTACCAAAATGCATGATTCCCAGAAGGAAATCAGGCGTTTGACATAAATCCCATTGTCTGTACAAACACTTCAGGCAGATAAACCACTCTTATCAATGAAGAGAATGGGGGAACACCCATGAAATCCAAACTGCTGGACATATGTGAATCTTGCAAGCAGGCCTTTCTAAGGGCAACAGATTTAGGCCGGCTTTGACAACTCTTCTCCACACCATCTGTGACATATTTAGTAACTGCCCATAACCTTGTGCCTGGGCCTATATGGACGCCACTTACCAGCCAGATTGTCATCCTCTTCATTCTTTGGAACAGAGATGAATCAGCTCCTATTCTATTAACCGGTTTTCTTGGATCTCACTCCTGGGCTACTTGCGTTAGTCTGGATCTTCCAGGAAGCAGACACGCAGACCAAGAAGGGATCAGCTATGGAACAGATTTGCCACGGGCAACTCTGGAGAGGAAAAACAGTGGGGATGCTGGGGTTGGTGGGAGGCAACCAGGCCCTGATGCAGGTAAATAAAAGAAAGGCTGAGTGAAAGTGACTTAGAGACTATAACACAATCTTAAGGGAGTCTGGAAAAGACCGTCAGGTAGTCTTAAAAGCAAAGTGAAGGAGTCATCTCCCTGCCAGGCTTAGTCCCTGGCTGGCAAGAGGCAGAGACTGTGCGTTAAGGTGGGGATGACCAAGTGCAGCGGCTGCAGGGCCTTTAGTCCCTTATGTTCCCTCCTGCTGGAGAGCTGAGAGGCGCATTCTCCTGGCTGCTATAACCATGACTGAAGGTCTCAAAATACACCTGAAAAAGATTTATTAGAGAAATATTTAGCACCAACAGCATGTAATAATTTGCACTAATACTTCTCAGCTTAAAAAAAAAAGTTAATTATAAAATCCCCTAGTCTAGGACACTAATTAATAATGAAAATGCAAATAATCTTTTTTATTTCATGATCTGAACAATATCCTATGTAGATGAATTTTGAGGAAGACTTTTCCAAACTGGTAAACTGGGAGCTGACACACAGCATAGAGTATTAGGACTGAATCAAAGCTACTCAATGACAAAAAAAATAAATATGTTTATATGTTCATAAAGTGAAAGTGTTAGTTGCTCAGTGAGACTCCATGGACTATAGCCCTCCAGGCTCCTCTGTCCATGGAATTCTCCAGGCAAGAATACTGGAGTGGGTTGCCATTCCTTTCTCTAGGGGATATTTCCAACACAGGAATCGAAGCCGTGTCTCTGGCACTGCAGGCAGATTCTTTACTGTCTGAGCCACCAGGAAGCCCCAAATGTTCATCATGCAAGTAAATTTCTGAAATAAGCTTTACATTAATTAATACTTAAGAATAAAATACCATTTTTGAGTTTTTCCTCCTGACTGACCTCAAATACCCTTGACAAAGAAATAGCATTTCTACATATTTTACACCTAGTTCTTAGGTTGACTATAAACGACCACATATAAACCTTGTGAGGAGCAAACTGAACAAAGTTTATAGATATGTCCAAAAATTATTAGACACAATTTGAGAACTTCTAGATTATATATGCTTAGATGATAAAATGGATGAACATCCTCTTACACAGTATCTAATAAGAAACAATTTTATTATTATTCTTATTATTTTTTGGTCACACTGAATGGCATGTGGGATCTTAGGTCCCTAAGCAGGGATTGAACCCTTATACCCTGCATGGGAAGTGTCGAGTCTTAACAACTGGACCGCGAGGGAAATACCTCATTGTTTTAATTTTTATCAATGTTATCCTCAAGGACAACATTGGCTATCAATTTTCTTTTTCTTTTTGCTGCACTGTGCGGCATGAGAGACCCTATATCCCAGGCCAGGGATCTAACTTAGCCCCCTGCATTGGGAGCATGGAAGTCTCAACCATGGCCTTCATGACTCACTGATACAAATGACAGAAGCTACTGGAAATAAAGAAAAGCTTTAACATGAAAGACTTGTAAAATGTTTATTTTTAAATGAGATTAATACCATTTTAATATAGGAGAGATGCCATCTTTATTTACAGGCTAATAAAAAAAACAGTAAAACAACACAACTAGATATGGTACATTTGTCAAAAATCCTATAGATTTGAGGCCAACCCTATATGGAAAACTGGGTAGCTGGGATAGCGCATTACATAATAAGGACAACTTACACATGAATCAATATATTTTGTTTCTAAACATGAAAACAAAGTCTACAGTGGGGGGGTGGGAGGGGGGTAGAACCAGCACCAAAGAAACGCTGAGCTAACTTTTGACAACTGTTAAGTCAGCCAAAACCATTTGTTTGCATTACCAAGGATCTCAAAATTTTCATCTCTTTTCAAAACCATTTGTTTGCATTACCAAGGATCTCAAAATTTTCATCTCTTTTCAAAACCATTCGTTTGCATTACCAAGGATCTCAAAATTTTCATCTCTTTTCAATCTATTTTAAAATCTCATAACCCAAACGCTGTTTGCCATCAAAGTCACAGACACTTAGAACTGTAGAAGTTAACTATACACACAGACATACAACCCTCATACTCTTGAAATTTTTTTCTCAGCTATTCTGTTTGTGTGTGTATCTGTATACTTTTTTTTTTTTTCCTTTTTAATTGTAATGGCTTTGCAACAGTTCTCTCCTTATCTGGTTTAGTCCTAGAAATCAGTTTCTTTCGTACAAATGTGAAAACATAAAAACTGTTTCCATTTAGACCTTTGGAAACAGTCTGTAATTCTCAGTTCATCTCCCAAAGACCATATATTCTAAAAGGAACTTTTAACCAAGTACTTTCTAAATACCAGATGGGAACCTCATAGTAATCCCTGAGCAACAGTGCTCTCACATAGGCTGCAAACCAAGGTGAAGCAGGAATGAAATGGGAACTGACCTCTGTCATTTTAAACTAACTGGAACATTTTTTATTTTGTTTATCAGCCCAAGAAGGGAGTTTCTATCATAACTACCTCATACAACCCTTTACATTACACAGAGTCCTCATAGAAATGCCAACTCAAGGCTCTTAAAAAACTCTTTATAGACATATTAGTTCTTGAAAATCAAAAGGCTTTGGTTAATATTTTCTAAGGATTCGGTCTTAGTAGATAAAAGATACTCTCTGAAAAACTGCCAAGGCCATCCCATCCTAGACGGTGTTTTAAAAAGATAAGAATAACATCGTTTCAAGTCACAACAAAAAAGCTTTCAGATATGTGACAATGGAAATTTTTTTTGACTGAATGAATATACTGGTTAAAATCCAGTTTACAGATCTCGTATCATGCATGGGGGGATGTGCTAGAGAAGGGGGAACGCATAAGGAGGAAATATTTTTCTTTTAAGAGTCCTAGCCTGTCAGGCGCAAACAATAACATGTGGCTGCCTTATTCAGTTGTACAATTAAATACTAGTTTTTGCTCAGAGGCAATATTATTATGCTAAAAGGTATTTTAATATCAGTAACCACATATACTATGAAGTGCATTTCCTATTACAAATTAACATGGTGATATACAGATGAACAAAACTACCAAAACAAACCATAAATGAGTAACAGGTGAAACATAAAATTTATAAATAGCAAAACCACCAAATAAAGTATATACATTTTATAGATTTAACTATGAACAAATATATAGTGCATCTAGGAAAGACAAGAGAATGTGTTTTGTATCACATAACATCTGAATATTAGAAATGAGATACTGATAATACTCTAAAAGCCTTCTCCCAATTTATATTCCCTTAAATGTATATTCTTTAAAACAATGATACTGGCAAAACTATCATCTCTTCAAATGCAAGGTTCTTCACTTTTCCCTGCAGGGCACAGTGGCCTGTGGAACAGCACAGAAGGGAGCAGGCACTCCAAGCTGATTCCTGGGATAAAGAAGTAGCAAATCTAGTTTGCATATGAAAAGCACTTTAGTCAAACTTAACACTGAAAAGCCAACCAAAAAATTATCATATCAAAACATGCTCACTTTATCCTGCCCACCACCAGTGCCTCAGATTTATAGATTATTGGCAAATCAGTTAGTCATCAATACTTCGAGAGAAAACTGCTGTTTGAATTAAATGTATCTCATTGACATAGTAATAAATTTGAGCTTTTACCGCCAGAAAAAAAATGTACCTTTAAGTGCTAGGACTATCACAATACAAACATTATGAACAACTCAAAATGAATAAAACTGCCTTTCGTGGATTCCAGAAAAAAAGCATTTGTGACTAAACATTAATAACATAATGCTCCAATACCGCGCACACAAATCAACATAATTGAGAACGGATATTTCACACTCATCTGCATTTCTTTTAAAAAACCTAAAAAGTACAATAACTGAAACTATTTCTAGTGCAGCATTGATTGATACAGGATTGCTTAAAGAAAACTATTCTGTACTGCATGAATAACATTGAAAAGCAAACTCATTATAATAAATGATCATTAAGAACTGATTTAGACATCAGGAAGCACATTAAATTAAAAAAAAAACAAAACACTGAAACCATTCTTTCAGTTAAAAAACAAATTTAAGTCAAGCCTACATTTCTGCAATTCACTGAGGCAAGTTCTGTCCTTTGAAACATCACACAACATTCTGGAACATACGATATGAATTCATTTATTCTCTTATATTTAAAGGCTATTCCTTAAAAAAAAAAAATTCCAGTTAGCACTGTCCTTCTACTAAATGGAAAAGGAATCAAATAAAACAGTAGTGCTTCATTTGGTACTTAAGAGCCTAATACTATCCTTTCGGGAAACACATGCTTTGGTACTTTATAAATTTGAAGAAAATCAAAATTGCTTTTCATGCAATAGCTAATTATGGTATACCACAGAAAACAGGGAGTTTTATGCATTTAGAATTGTTCACATGAAGCCCTGAGGTACCCGCCTTTCATTTAGGCAATAAACAGCCTCCTTAAATCCTGTATAGTCTTTGTCACCATGTTCCCTGGTGCCCCAAATTCAGAATAGTCTGATTAACAATCTTGTCTGAAGATACAGTCAATTTAATAAGACTTTTTATGATACAGACTGTGTAGATCATCTAATTTAGAAGCACTGTCTTCTAGAGGAGTTTCACTCGAAGCTCCTAGGTCTCCATTTTCGTGTCCATCAGTAACTGCCTTCTTATTAAATCCTGAAAGAGAAAATAAGCAAATACTTCCTAATTAAAAAAATCATACTTCTGTTGAGCAATAACAAAGGAAAGTCCACTGTAACTGATAATAGTAATATGAAGCAAATAATGGGGCCCTAGATTAATCAAGACAGCAATTTCTTACAAAGGAATGTTTCCTTAGAGCAGACATCAACACTGTACAGATGTTTTTAATATTATCTATTGACCTATCTAAAAATTATATAAACTTTCCTGCCAAATTATTCATGAAATTCAGAATTGATACACACAACTGCAAAATTCAATCAGTTCTACTTAACACAAATACCTATGGAACTGTATATTTTTCTTTCACATTTTGCTTTCAAATTATTTAACTTCAGCTCACTGAGGCATATACTAGTTTATTTACTAAATCTAACCTGTTGGTAAGACAACATCCAGATAAAATTTAAAACTAATTTTGGTTAATTTACAAAACAGATAATAGGCTTGCAAATAAATGAAAGTTGACTATGAAATCTGCTTAGTGAGCTATGAAACATGGATACATGCTAAAAAGATAACCAATGGATACATTTCTTGTGATTTGTGATCAGTTAATAGTGGCTCAGAGGTTAAAGCGTCTGCCTGCAATGCGGGAGACCTGGGTTCGATCCCTGGGTTGGGAAGATCCCCTGGAGAAGGAAATGGCAACCCACTCCAGTATTCTTGCCTGGAGAATCCCACAGACAGAGGAGCCTGGTGGGCTACAGTCCACGGGGTCGCAAAGAGTCAGACAAGACTGAGCAACTTCACACTAATCACACACTAATAGTAATGTATCCTAAGAGTTATACATGTTTGGTTATTTGGGTCACATTTTAAATGGTTTGCAATTTATATAGGTGACAGGGAAACCCTTTAAAAAAGCCTCAGCTGCAAGCCTTCTAATCCTGACAAAAAAAACAAACAAACAGAAGAAAAGGTAAAAGACAACAAAATCAAAAGAAAAGCAGCTCAGCAGTGCAAGGTGCTGGCATACTGACACAATGGTTTCGTTCCAGATGCGGAGGGAGACCGAATGCGACTGCCGTCTCTGCACAGACCCTTTACACCACACAGGCTCACCACAAGGACAACAGTTCATCAGCCTACTGTAACACTCGATGCCGCAAGTTCTCAAACTTTCTGACTTCAGGATGCCTTTACACTCTTAAGAACTGAGAACTGCAAAGAGTGTTTTTTCATGTGGGTTATTAATAGTAAGTGACCTACTAACGTTCACCATATTGGTGATTAAAACTGAGAAATCTAAAATAAAAATTACTTTGTTAAAAATGGTAATAAACTCCATGAATGTTAACATAAATTATCTGTTTAGTGAAAATAACTCTAATTTCCAAAAAACTTAGTCAGAGGAATGTCACAATTTTACAATTTTGCAAGTATCTTTAATGTCTGGCTTTACATAAGACCGCTAGATCCTCATATCTGCTTTCACTCAATCAGTTAGAAGCATGTGAAGGAAGTCCACTTCACAGAGATGTGTAACTCTGAAGAGGGAAGAGTAACTTAGCCTTTTCAAATAACTGTCAATATTCTTCTTTGATATTATACCAAATTTTACAATATAGAATCTAAAACCATATCAATGAACTTTCACACTCTGATGCATTAAAATCATTTGTCTATCTTGCACTTTTGAATGGCTCTTTTCACCCACACAGGATTCAGTAATATCACATGCTGGTCATTTCAAAAGTATTAGATCCCTGAGTTATGCAACAATTGCAAAAGCTGACACATTTCATTTTACTGTATTAAAAAATCATACTCATCAATATCACCACCAATCTTATTAGAAAAGCTCTTTAAGTGTCAGGAAGCTGTCAAGCTCATGGTGGTTGGTATGTGTTTTACAAAATTCTGATTTCCACTTGAAAGCTCACATTTTATCACTGGCAATAAATACTGTCAGTTGTTCTTGAAGTGATGGATTCACCTTGTTCATTTTTAAAAAAACGGCTGCCACATATCCTGAACAACCATAATTTGTCATTCTTTCAAGTAAAAATTGTCATCCATGAAAAGAATGGCTAATTCAGCTAGCAAATTAATCACTTAAGTACTTTTCCTCAAGTCTAGCATCTTAGTTCAGCATATAAACTCAGTGCTATGCATACTTACCATTTCATCACACAAAATAATTAAAAAGTCATATACTCAACATTTAATAAAATTAATAACTTTTACTATTTTATAGAGGATAGTCTTAAGAAACTGGCATTTTCTTCTTTTTTATTCTGAGCAGATGACAAGGAAGAACACAGTGATCACTAGTAGAGCAGTGCTACTTGCCTTGACTCATACTAAGGCACCAATGGTTTTACCACCATCAGGGTAAGTATCAACACAAGACAAACAATGCCTTAGTATTTAATAATATGAAAAGTCTGGATCCCAGGACTCCTTGAAAGGTCTCAGGGTCCCCTATAGATCTATGGATCACAATTTAAGCACCACTGCTCCATATAGAAGTGCTAGAATTGTTCTTTAAAATATGTACAGATGATAGCAAAGGAACTAAACCCCAAATCCTCAAGATTACATATCCTGATTCTAATAACAGTCATGAGGTAACAGTGTAATTACTTATTCAAATCCAGCCTGTGAAATCACTGCATTATGAGAGAAGAATGCGCATTAAAACAGCAAGATGTTAAGATGTATCTACTCTAAAAGGCATGTTGGCCTTTGTTTCTGTCTAGAAAACTTGAATTTTATTTATATTTCAAGGATTAGCTGTAGTTTAGTAACTGCTCATATATTTGTCCAAGGTGAATCTAGAAGAACTGACATGTAAATAAAATATTGGCATAATTACTGGTGTATAATAAAGCTATAATTTAGCAAGGGAAAACTATCCACTCTGTTAATGCTGGTTTACCCATCATTAAAACAGTGTTACAAAGAACATCTAAGTCTTGTATATTTTTTAAGTTTATTGATAGCAAATACATTAATTGTAACATTCATGGTGATTTTTACCTTGTAACATTTTGATTTCCCCAGTTGTATCTTTACAACTAGCACCAGGATTACTACTTCCCTCTAATTCATCAAGGTACAAACGGTAACGATGTCCACTCTCATCTTCATACTCTACATTTTCATCATCAGAATCCACTTCAGGAGCCACGTAAACTACTTCAAATTCAATCTCTCCTCTCTAAAATGGGGAAAAGAAAATGAGAAAACCAAGTTACTGTAACTTTAAAAGATTTCCAAATTCTTTAGGGTGAGAAGCAACGATTGGGCCTCAGATGTAGCTCCTTTCGAGATAACAAACAGTGAAACTTTAGACTCTCAAGAGGTACACATAAATTTCCTTTCAGTATTACAGATCTTTCTCCTGATCAAAATATTTCCCCAAAAGACCTAAAACAAAAAAGGATGATTATTCAATTTACAGAATTTTGGAACAAAGTTTTCAGTTTAAAAGTCATTTTGTCATTTTATACTTTACATAGTAGCAATTCAGAAAATCTATCTAATAGTCAGATATTAAAGTTGCACCTAAGGGCACCACACAAACTTTTCTTTGACTAATTCAAGAAACCTCTACACAATGATTTCTTGTTTCTTACTCAATAGGTCTTGAGCATTTCCTTAACTGTCACTGAGAGCCAGACATAGTTGTTGGTCAAGGTATTCTGTTGAGTAATAATAGCAATTACTGTGTTTATTGTTCAAAATTATATCCTTCAATTCTCAGAACAACTCTGTTGTAGTCCCCTGTACATGAACGAGAAACCTGAGTGAGTCCTGGAGAGGGCTGATAACTCTCAATAAAATGAACTAGTAAAACAGAAAAACAGAAATTGACTCCGAAGTCCTTGCTCTTTCTCCTATACTAGACTAAATGTGTAATATTTATATTTTATTCTTTAATAACAACTTCATGTTCAAGTAAAAAGTTATAGATTATTTTATGTTAAAAAAAATTCTGAGCTATAATTGTCACTTAATAAGAGACTACAATCACTACCACAAGACCAGTGTTTGCAATTCTCTGAAAATTACGGCCTGCCTTTGCTCAAAAGAAAGCATGCCGTTTTTTTTTTGTTTCTTTTTTAAATTGCTACCACTAAGTCTCTTTGGTGCTCCTCTTTCCCAGCAGTTTAAGGTTATCCTTCAGAACTTTAACATGTGTTCAGCATTTCCATAAAATTTTGTATCTCATGAACTGCAGCTCATGAACTGCCTGTTTATGTCCCCCTGACCTCAGCAGCCATTCATCCCACTCTCACTGCAGGATGACAGCCAAGACGGACTGAGAAAACACCAACTCAAGGAGACTAGTGCTGCATTCTTAAATCCCCCTCATCAGACAGTGCTTTAAAAACAGTACTCTGGGGAGCCGGTAAATGCAGTGTTAGTCACTCAGTCATGTTCCACTCTATACGACCCCATGGACTGTACTGTCCATGGAATTCTCCAGGCAAGAATCCTGGAGTGGGTAGCCATTTCCTTCTCCAGGGGATCTTTCCAACCCAAGGATTGAACCTGGGTCTCCCACATTATAGTGGTCTTCAGTAAAGTTCTTTAGATGACAGAATCAAGTCTGTGGTAGCTGTCATGAAGAAACAGATTTTAGGTTTAATATGAGGAAGAGCTTTCTAAAAATCAGCAGTCTAAAATGATGAAACAGACTGCATTATCACCAACAAATCCTCCCTTTAACACTGAATACAATTATTTCCCAAGTGGCACAGGAGTAATGAATCCCCCTGCCAATGCAGGAGATGCAAGAGACGTGGGTTTGATCCCTGGGTTGGGAAGATCCCCTGGCATAGGAACTGGCAACCCACTCCAGTATTCTTGCCTGGAAAATTCCATGGTCAGAGGAGTCTAGTGGGCCCATGGGGTCACAAAAAGTCAGACACAACTGAACACACAACATACACACATTCATTTAGTGATACTGTAGTTATTTATGCCTCAAGTAGAACTGAACTAAATGAGCTATAAATTCACTTTCAACTCTGAAATTCAAGTCTGCTCTGGCATACTATACTGATGATCCAATGAACATCTCAATGTACTAACCAACACCTCTCTAATTCCCTCAAACCTATTCTTGAAAGAAAAAACAAAACATTTTTTACATCTCTGGATAACAAATATGACTCTTGTATATGAATCTCAATTCTTTAATCTATTCTGCAATCTTGAGCAAATTAATTTCTAAGAACTTTATTTCATCCATTTTAAATAAGAGGGTTGGTTAAAAGATTTCTAACAATGCTTGACTTCTAACATTTATGACTGCAAAATCAATCCACTTCTAGCATTGTTTTTTCTATAATACTTCATATCTATATAGTGTTTTAGTCATTAACGCTGTTTTGCTTTCCAAGAACCAAGTCCTGTTCTGAACACTTTATATGTATTAACATACTTAATCCTTCCAGCTCTCAGATGAGGACATTGCAGCACTAAGGAAGTAACCAGACCACCTGACCTGCCTCTTGAGAAACCTATATTCAGGTCAGGAAGCAACAGTTAGAACTGGACATGGAACAACAGACTGGTTCCAAATAGGAAACGGAGTACGTGAAGGCTGTATATTGTCACCCTGCTTACTTAACTTCTATGCAGAGTACATCATGAGAAACGCTGAGCTGGAAGAAGCACAAGCTAGAATCAAGATTGCCAGGAGAAATATCAATAACTTCAGATATGCAGATGATACCACCCTTATGGCAGAAAGTGAAGACGAACTAAAAAGCCTCTTGATGAAAGTGAAAGAGGAAAGTGAAAAAGTTGGGTTAAAGCTCAACATTCAGAAAACGAAGATCATGGCATCTGGTCCCATCACTTCATGGGAAATAGATGGGGAAACAGTGGAAACAGTGTCAGACTTTATTCTTCTGGGGCTCCAAAATCACTGCAGATGGTGACTGCAGCCATGAAATTAAAAGACGCTTACTCTTTGGAAGGAAAGTTATGACCAACTTAGATAGCATATTGAAAAGCAGAGATATTACTTTGCCAACAAAGGTCCATCTAGACAAGGCTATGGTTTTTCCAGTGGTCATGTATGGATGTGAGAGTTTGACTGTGAAGAAAGCTGAGCGCCGAAGAATTGATGCTTTTGAACTGTGGTGTTGGAGAAGACTCTTGAGAATCCCTTGGACGGCAAGGAGATCCAACCAGTCCATCCTAAAGGAGATCAGTCCTGGGTGTTTACTGGAAAGACTGATGTTGAAGCTGAAACTCTAGTACTTTGGCCACCTCATGCAAAGAATTGACTCCTTGGAAAAGACCCTGATGCTTGGAGGGATTGGGGGCAGGAGGAGAAGGGGACGACAAAGGATGAGATGGCTGGATGGCATCACTGACTCGATGGACATGAGTATGAGTGAACTCCGGGAGTTGGTGATGGATAGGGAGGCCTGGCGTGCTGTGATTCATGGGGTCGCAGAGAGTCGGACACGACTGAGTGACTGAACTGACTGAACTGAACTGAACTTGCTCAAAGCTATACAGCTGTGAAGAAGAGCAAACAAAATCTTTTTCAGTAAATCTGGCTGAATGTCTTCTAAAAAAGGGTCAAGTCAAAGGAAACTAGTATCTATAGATAAACACTTTACTACCTGAGAAACCTCCTCAGGAAGTTATCATCTATATCATCTATTCAATAGACTCAAAAAGGAACAGAGAGATCCAATTTTAATTATATAAACGGAACTTACCTGCTGGGAAAGAATGGTTACAGCTTCTTTATGCTTTGTGTCCCGTAGGTTAACTCCATTAACAGCCAGAATAGCATCTCCAACGTGCAGCCCTCCACATCTATCAGCAGGTTGCCCTGGGTGGATCTCAGAAATGAGGATTGGAACACCATGTTCCTTTCCACCCTAGTCAAAAAAAAAAAAAAAGGCAGCAAACTAGTTTACCTTTGTATAGTTGCATACTATTCTGATAAAATATTTTTCTAAAAACATTTCAATAAGCAACTATACTGCCTCTATAAATGTTGAGTGATATCCTATTTGCTACTTAGGTAATGGTAAATCAAACTATCATGAATATCAAAGAATTACCTCTAAGTAAAATGATTAATAACATATATGTGTTTTTTAAAATGCATTACAGAATTTTTTTAAAAAAGAACCCTGAAAAACAAACAAGAACAACTGGCTTAACTCTCTTAAACATAAATATTTTATGTATTAGTAGTCCATAGTATTATCAGATTTTATCAAACCTAAGTCCCAATGAACCATAAGAAAAACACCATTATTTTATGTTCCACAAAAAAAACCTATAAGATGAATCTGAATTTCATACATGTTAAAATATGAAAAAATATGCAATGCAAAATTAATGAAATACAGCATTTGGTACCTTTCACTTTCTAGCTGTAATCATAATTATGTGTGTGTCTTATTTCTCTTACTAAACTTATGCTCTTTGAGGGACGTATACTCAAAAAGGTAGGTATATTCAATAAATATCTATTAGATAAACTTTTTATTATAAGAAACAATTATACAGTAAACAATACCAGAAAGTAAATAAACTTCTGCAGTGCCTAACTAAGTACAGAAAGCCAGCTTACTTATTGCTTTGGAACAAAGCACTGAACAGCAAAAGTTATACATATTTTAGTTAGTTATATGTTATACGTATTACTCTAGTTATACATATTTTAAAATAGATTGCTCTCAAAAAGGCCATCCAAGACAATTGTTTGTAAAGGAATCAACATTAAAAAAGAGAAATACTTGGACCCGAGAGCCAGTGAAATCTGACAGCCAAGAAATGAGACAAGAGAAAGACAGCAAATACTCTACAGAAAAGAACAACATACTCTGGGGTCATTTAACACAGAAGAAAACAGTCCTATCCAATGCCAAAGGCTCTTACAGGCATCACAGGATGTGGAGGAGAACTATGACGTGAGTCATAATGAAAATGATAAACAGTGATTACTGAAAAAATACTTTAAAGTAATACTTAACAGTTATTAGGAAGATTTACATACCAAAAAAAAAAATGTTTACACAAAAGTGCTATTACCCATGGGGATAAGTTTAGTTATTTAGAAAATACATTAAGAAAACTTTATTTCCCAAAGATGTTCAACAAAGGAATGTGATTATACTAGAGAAGTGTAGAGAAAAGGAGACTGGAAGCACTACTTCTTACTGTAATTGAAATGCCAAGGCCTTCATGATCTTCCTTAAGGAGGAGAACTTTTCTAATTGGCCCAACACCTTGGCTTTTCTTTAAAGAGTCTTGATCCTTGTTGGAGAAAAAAAAAAAAGAAGAAAAATTAGTAGTACTTAAACTATATACTATATAGAGTAACTTGCTTTTAGAAATGTTTATTGTTTTCCTGTAATGGATACACAATATAATGTTAAGAAAGTAATTAACAGATAACATGGGAAACCAAAAATAGTGGTTCTATTAATATAGTGAATGTACATGATTTTCTCACCCTCTTGTTAATTTCTTTACTATTTATACATGACATTACAAAAGAAACTACTGCCATGAACTGATAAACAATATCTTTAAGAAATAAAAGGAGGTAACTTTATCTTCACTGGAAAATAGCTTTAAGATCTATATCCATTTCAACTTATTTATAGAACTGAAAAAATAAAATGTCAATTGGGCATTAACTACCTTTTCATTTCTTTGAGCTCTGGAATCTACCTCTTAACTAAAGGACCTTGCTCCACCAATAATTCTTTCTCTGGTACCTTTACTTTCTCCCTCTCTCTACAAGCTCCTTCCCTAAAACGAAAAAATGTCAAGCCTCATCAAGCTATAAAACACAGACCATGTACAAACACAAAACATATAAAAACCCTTAAACCATCCACAATCTTGGTTACCTTCTATCCACCCTCCATCTTTCCTGAACCTTTACACAAAGTTAATCCTCACTGTAGTTACTTCCTTGCCTCCCATATTCAGTACTCCAACCTGTAATTAGGGTTCTGTTCCACCTGCTCCACCGAAGCTGTCTTCTCTGCAGTCACTGGTAACCAATGTGGCTGCGTCCAATGAATACTTTTTAGTCACTGCCCTTCTGAACCCTGCAGAAGTTGATACTGTTCACAGTCCCCTCTCTGAAACCTCTTTTTTTCGGTGTCCATTATACTTTGGTGTACATTACATTACATGGGTTTGGGCGGACTTGGGGAGTTGGTGATAGACAGGGAGGCCTGGCGTGCTGCGGTTCATGGGGTCGCAAAGAGTCGGATACGACTGAGCGACTGAACTGAACTGAACCATTATACTACTTGCCTGGAAGGCCCATATCTGACAGCTCTATCTCAGGCTTCTGTCTTTGGTGATTCATTTCCTTCCCTCACTCCTTAGTGGTTTCCTTCCATCTTTTTACTTTCTACATACTTTTCCTGGGTGACTTAATCAATCCCATGGTTTCAGAAGATGATTTACCTAGTCATCTTCAACTCAAGAGTTCTCTCTAGAATTCTAGAGTCGTATATATAATTGGATATAACCTGGCTGTCTCACTGGGACCTCAAACACTACATGTCTAAAACTGATAATATCTTTCTACCAAAACCTTCCTTTCCCTATATTTGGTTTATCAATGCATGCCATCATCTCACTCGACTGTCCAAACCAAAACTCAGCCTTTTCTTCTTATTCACCCTACTTAACCAAAAACAGTTAGTCATTAACTCCTTTTGATTCTAATTCTCTCAAACCTGTTCTTCCTCTGATCCCTTTCTCCTCATTATCTTTCTAAATGTATTTCTCTGATTTCAATTAGGCCCTCTTCCAATATATCCTCCTCACTACCCAAAGCAATGGTCAAACAAATGCTAAATCTTATTAAGTCCACTATTTTATTTGAAAATCCCCTGACCATCAGGTTAAGATGCAAATGACTTTATTTAGCATAAGTGAACATTTATCATCTGGCCACTGCCTAGAAGTTAATGGGAACCAAGAGAACCCCAAAGAAGACAACGGCACGAGTGCTTACTGCAATCACCACTCCTCTCCCATGAACGCCACATACATATCAATTCTTTCTACAATAATCTTTTCAAAGGCAACAAATAATTTTACTATTCGAGGCCAGGCTTTACCTGATACTAAAATATGTGATCCACGGGACAGGAATTAGATACAATTTTATTATATTAAGGCTTATACCATTAGGCTGCTGTTGCAGTGAAATTTAATAAATTTTTATGTAGGCAGAAAGAAAAGCTCCTGTACAGTGGTGGCTACAGAAACAGACAACTGGACACAGATCTCAAATTCCAACTTAATCCAAAACCAATCAGGTATAAATGTTAGCTTGGAAACAATATATAAAGCTAGTTACTAAGAGTCCCCTTATAAAGAACTACCCCCCAATTTTTGCCAATTTATCAATAGGATCACACACACTCTGCTTAGCTTAGAACTTCTGTAAACATGCCTAATCGAGATCCAGGAAAATTCTGAAATATGAGCTGAAGCAACATGCATCTGTTATCGATAGTTCAGTGTCTTCAGAAACACCATTTTGGGGGTATTAGTGTAGGAGCTATATGGGAGGCTGAAACCTTAAATATGTATCTATTCTAAAATAAGTTTAATCCCACTTTCACTTTTAAATAAAGGTTTTACATTCTACTAGAATTCTTAAAAATGCAAAGGACTTGTGATTAAAGAAAGGACAAGACTGAGTGAGAAACAACAGCAAAGCAAACATACATGGCCTGGCGGAGCATGCATTGCTCGCTTCAGGTCGTTGCGGCCTCTACAGGCTCTGATCACAGTTTTGTGACGATGCAAGTGTATTTCAGCTTCCAACTGGTTCCAAAGCTTATCATGAGCAGGCCCCTTCATATCTCGTCCAAGTAGCTGTATTTGTTGGACTCTTCATTTGGAAGAAGAATTAATTCAGTTAGTTTTTCATTACATATATATATATACATATACACACACACACACACACATACACACATACATATATATAAATACATATAAAGAATTCAGAAGAATTACTGAACACAAGTAGCTTTCACATAAATTTAATTCAGTAATGAAACTAATACTCAGGAATTTCCTGATGTCTCTCAGATTTACAAAGACACGAAAATTCTGAAAAAGACAGGTGTCTTCAAGGGAAAATTAGTTTTAAAAAAAGAATGACTATGACCTTCTTTAATCACATACCTAACTCATATACATCTTAGAAACAATTTAGGAGACTAATGTCAACATGTTCCATGTCTTACATGCAATCATACTAGTCTTCAGATGAGGCTAACCACACAAAACTTTTTTCCAATGACAGTTTCTTTTTACAAAATGATTACTTTTTTAAATGTGGTAAAATTATTAGAAATGTGCACTTTGAGATAATATAAATTATTTTTATTTGCTCCACATCAGTTCTTAATACATTAAACCAACAAGCAGAAAATTATTTAGTAATAGTGAATCACCAGAGTTTGTGAAAAATTTACCATAGAAGTTAATGAAAGCAGAACTCTATATTATGATAAAATTACTGTCATTCCAATATGTTTTTGAGGGACAAGAAAGACTGGGTTTCAATGGTCACAGAAAGAATTCCTATGAAAGTCCTGCTGTACATGGGAATATCATCTGTTATGGTGTGAAGACAGGAAATGGTGAAAAGTATAGCTCTATGAGTTGTTAGCATTTCACAGTAATTTACTAGCAGTGTGTATGTCAACTGGAAACACTTATTTAGTATGGCTAACTAAATCTGCAATATGTAATGCTATGAAGTTAACAACAGTAAGCTACAATCAACCATAAAATCACTCTGACATAAAGACTAATATATTGTTTACCAAAAGAGATAAGAGTCCACCTCTGTACCTATGCACTTGGTCACCTAAGAGCACAAGGGTACAATGGTATCCATTTTCCACACACCTTCCTGCCAGTTCCTTATCCAAGTACTTGGCAGCCAGTCTTGCCCCATAAACTTCAGCCTGGAGAACAGCTATATGTCTGCGAAGGGCTTCATTCTCTTTTCTCAATAACTTCACTTCAGCTTCAAGTTGAGCTTCTTTCATTTTCTCTTTTTTGTTTGCTTCAAGCTCTCTCTCCTGTTGCAATTTTTAAAAAATGCAATGAAAATACTTTCAAGACTCTTTAGCAATAGACCATGCTCCTTAAAAGACACAAAAGCACACAATCTATGATACCAACAGTGAAAGCATATGATAAAAATTACCACTTTATTTCTATAAAATGGAGCACAATGATTTGGATCCAGTTTTTTTCAAAACTAGTACCAGAGGTGTTAGAACCACTTCTAGGTAAGATAACATAGCTTGAGGCACCCTGATCCTGAGGATACTAAGATTAGTAGCCTTCTCTAAGCACATGTTATATACTAATAGTAATGGATTCAATGGATAATTGAATCTACTCTCTACTTTCTAAAATGACTCTAAAACTAGACTAAAATAATCACTCTGGTGACTGTGCCCATACATTTCATTAAATTTAATGCAGCAATTCTATAACCTATAAATTTGGTTACAAAGAGAAACATTTCATAGCCAATTTATCTTAGAGGACTGTAAGAAACTTACAATGCTTAAATTAGAACAGATACTCCAATTTTTAAAAAACATTTTATGGTAATGGAGAAATGCTGGTAATGACTGCATTAAAAATATTTATACATCAGAAAATGTCGATATAGAGAACAGACTTGTGGTTGCCAAGAGGGAGGGGGAGAATGAGAGGGACGGATGGGGAGTCTGGCGTTAGTAGATGCAAGCTATTACATTTAGAATGGATAAACAACAAGGTCCTACTGTGCAGCACAGGGATCTTTATCTAACCTCTTGGGATAAACCACAATGGAAAAAAACATGAGAGTAAACATATACATGTGTATAACTGAGTCATTTTGTGGTATAGCAGAAATTAGCACAACACTGTAAATCAACTATACTTCAATAAAAAATATAGCTTATGGGAAAACCGACTATAGGTAAGTGCATCCATGATGCAGATTATCACTGAACTTTGGGGTCTGGAATGGATCATCTATTCGTCCAAATGTTAAAGTGACTGAAGAACTGTTTTCTGAGAAAAAATGCTGGCCTCACTTGCCTACTATGAGGTTGGATAGATATCTATTTTTATCGCTCATAAAAGGATGCTATCCTTTGCTTCACTTGGTAGATAACTCATATATATGAATTTATAGGTGTCAGCCAGAGAATATAACCTTAAGGTTTTTGCCACCAAGTTTTTATCACCAACTCACATGTGAGAGAAATAATTTTCAATATACTTTCAAAGTATAAAGTACAGTGTGCCTACTCCTATACATGAAGTGTTACAAACGCAAATACCTTTGGGATCCAAGCACAGAATAGGCAGGCAGGTACAAAGGAAAGCGGAGGGGGAAACAGACTGTAAAAATCCTGCCTAAAGACAGTCAGATTCAAATTTGAACACACACACACACACACACACACAGTATGACTAAATAAACCTTTCTGAGAGTTGGATATGGGCCCTGAGAGATCTTTTAAATGTTACTTTTGGATCAAGAGAACCATCCCAAATTTGAGTGGAAGTGTTTACTGACTTACAGCACTACTTTCACAGATTTGTTAATTTACAGAATCTATAAATCCTGTGAAAATGCAGTTATATTTACTGATGACATGCAGAAGACACTGTTCACTACACCATGTCCCCTTTTAGGAGATTTAAATAAAGCTCCACCTCAGCACCAGGAAGAATGCTTCTCTTGAGTGAATGGCACAGGATATTGTTTCTAATGTTCGAGTAGTGAATACTATGATTATTTCCCTTTTATTATAAATAATAAACTGAGAAACAAATGTAAGCAAACTTTTAACAATTAATGGAATATATTTTGATACTAATTTTGATGTCTGCTTTGATTTGTTTTAACAATAGCATATCAATATACAATATATTTAAACATCAATATACAATATATTCAAATACAAGGCAGTGAGTACCACCATCTTAAAAACAAACAAAAAAAAAACATATAGCCTAAAATGAATGAGAATTACCAAATGCTGAATATACTTATCACTTCCTTGATTAAATTTTTGTCATTATGTATGTGATAAGAAGGCAGAGTGGCATGCTTTTTCAACTTCTGTAAAAAGATAAATATAACAACTAGAACACAATTGTCTAGATTTTTTCTTTTTAATTTGATGAACTAATAATCTAGAATCCTTCTTTTACAACAACTTTGGAACTCTTAAAATCTCAATTTATTTCAGAATCTCTTTCCTAAAAAGGCAGGTTATCAGTTCCAAAAGAAACTATGGTTCGGACAACATGAACAAAGTCTTTTTTAATGACATTTATGGAGTTTAATGCTTTTGTTTCAGAAAAAAAGAGTTCCTAGAAGACCAAAAATTGTTTATGGGCTAAGTAAATTTTATGTTGAGGATTATCTACTTATATCACTTTAATGAGCTATTTATACAGTATTTATGAAATATGAGAAACATATTAAGTCATTATTTTGCTCTAAAGATTTAAACTCCTAGTGAATCGGACAAACTCTCTAACCTGAAACGAACAGATGCAAGCAAAAACAGGGCTAAGAACACTGAAGCTAATCACTTTTAGATTTAAAGGAAAGAATCTTGTTTCAGTTAACCTGTTCATCATTAGATAACAACAAAGAAGTTAATTTTGTATTCTGATATCCACATGCTATATTTCCAAAAGAAGAAAAGTCATATGACAACTTAGAACCTGATTAGGCTTAGGTAGTGGGAAAAATATTAAGAATTTGTCTATACTGTTATTTTCTAAGGTAAATTTAAATAAAGGGTTTCAAAATTCAATTGTTTCAAAGGCCACACAATTATTCTCAAGACTGCTGAAAAGCTATAACACATGCAGTGGGTGAATAAGAAACCAACAGGCACATTCTTTCTCTGGGAATAAATTCAAATAGAAAAGGAGGAAAGAGCTAGGCCTGCATTAGGAAAACCAGTCGTTCTTTTGAAGCAGTGGTACGAGCAAATTACAAAGCTCAGAAGTTGTCAAAAAGTGATGGGTTCTACAAATACTGGCAATAAATCACAAACAAAAGAAAAATCTTTTAACAACATGAGGTGAGAAAAGAGCAATGGGCTACTGACTGAATTTTTCAGGTATTGGCACATTAAAAAATTATCATCATTAACATCACTTTCAGATACGCACAAGGTGACAACATGTACTATGCAAAAAAAGCACTAAGCACACTTCAGCATAACATATTAAAGCAAAACAGAAATGGTATACTTACCAGCTCCTCCACAGAGGGGACAGACTTAAGATATAAGAAAAAAGTTTTATAATTAGAAAAACATCAAACAAATAAACTTATTTAGTGGTACAATCATTACAAGGAAAATTCCTATATGTTGAGTATCACTTGGGTCAAGTTCATTAAAATAAATATATTTGCAAATCCATAAGCAATGGTAACCGTACAGGATTAATTTTTGTTTGTTTGTTTTATCCAAACTGGTTAACACACTTGGTTCAGTGTCTTTCCACTAAAGCACCATGTTTCAAAACTAATGTTAACATGTCAGACGAATTCTATTCTAGTGAAAATGTACATTGTTTCTCAGTGTTAATATCAAATATTCCAAAGCAGCAGTTATGAATCTGACTCATCTCAGTTAAATAAAACACTAACAATTTATATTTAGAGAATTTCAAAACTTAAAAGTACTTTAAGAGAATGTAAATATTCATTTAAATAAATTCTAACATACCAGTATTAGAAGCTAATCAACCAATTAAACAGAAATAACTGAAAATGAATAAAACTTTAAACTGCATTGCTGTCATCATCAGCATCACCTTATCTCATCCCTCTCCCAAGCTGTATATCTTATTTACTGCTGTGTTCCCTATAGTACACTTAATACATATGAAGTTAAATCAAAAGGAGACTTAAAGAAATTCTTTAAACAACCTACACTGATTAAGAGGGCAACAGTTAATTATGCAACACTTACAAAAACAAGCATTATGCAAACATGAGAACACACTCAGTGGCAGGGAAAACACTTATATTAAGAGTAAAAGAAAAACTATGCCACGGGCTGACACCCAACTCCATTTTCCTCCATTTTCTCCCTTATTAAAAGAACTCAGATTTTACTGGAGGTGGTCATGTGACCAACTAAGGGACTGACATGCAGCTAGGGAAGGCCAGTGAGACAGCTAAACGACTGGCAAAAAGCTGAGGAGGATTTCATGAAAAGGTCATTAAAGAAAATGAAGGCAGCTAGGAAGCACCGTTTTGCCCTTAGATCTTGGAATGCAAGATCCCGGAATGCAGGTAGGAAGAAATCCTGACGGCAGAAACCATGAGCTGAAGATGACAGAGCGGAACAACAAAAGGAAGCTGGATCCCTGGTATCTGTGGAGCTGCCCTACCAGCTCTGGACTGCCTGTCTCAAGGCTTCTTCAAGAGAAAAGACGGATAACGTGGACTGTTTAAGAACAATTCTCATGTTACTTGGGATCTGTTTTATATGTAGCTAAACTAAATCTTATCTGATACAGTAGACTGGCAAAAAAAAAAAAAAAACTGCTTACATGTTACAATCACATATATCTTTTAACTATATTTATATAGATCTTTTAAAATAGGAATAAGATTCTATTCTAAGTACCAACTGGTTATTGATGTTGTCACTGGTCGTCTCCAGGTAATGAGATCAAGGATGATTAGGACCATCTTCACATTTCCTATATTTTCCACATTTCCCAGGAGCACACACTAATTTTTATAATTAAAAAGCCTCATTAAAGACTGTCCTTTTCACCCTCTAAAATGCATGTAAGTATGTGTTATCCTCTAAACTACTTACCAATTTTGCCTTAATGGTACCAGAGTCAATACTTTGGCCAGTTTTAGCATGAAGCTGAAGCTGAATGGAGTGCAACTGTAAAAGCTGATCATGTACTTCTTTCTCCAACACAACTTTCTCTGCTTGGGTCTCTGTCAGTTCAGATTTCAGATCCACCAACTGTGCCTTAAAAACCAGCAACAATAGCAGAAATTAACACAGCATTGTAAATCAACTATATCTGAATTTTAAAAATTTAAAAAATAAAACAGCAACAATAGAAAACATTAAGTATGTTTACTTTTCTTATTTTTGATTATATTATTCAAGAATGACAGAGAGAGACTATTTGCAATGAATAGATGAACACTAGAAGACCACTATTTGAGCAAGCTATAGGATATCCACCTAAACTGACATAAAATCAACAGTACAAGTAAGATATTTGAGTGGAAAGAGAACTCTACCATAAACAGTATCTCTTAATAACACAAAATGCTAGTTCCATTTTACTTTGCTCACTTTAAGAAGGCTTTTCACTGTTTCACTTTTATCTGCAAAGTTTATGAAAATACACAGGTATGGGATGATTCATCATCCTACTGAGACAATAAACCACTATAGTGGTTTATTAACATTAATAGTATGTTTTAGGAAATGCTGAAGCTTCAGTACTTTGACCACCTGATGCTAACAGTCGACTCACAAGAAAAGACCCTGATGCTGGGAAAGACTGAAGGCAAAAGGAGAAAAGGGTGGAAGAGGATGAGATGGTTGGACAGCATCACTGACTCAATGGACAGAGACTGAGGAAACTCTGAGACAGTGAAGGACAAGGAAGCCTGGCATGCTGCAGTCAATGGGGTCGCAAAGAGTTGGACACAACTTAAGTGACTGAACAACAACAGGAGCGCCCAATCCGTGGTGCTGCCTTCACCTCAGTGAATATTAGTTCAAATCAGCCTAATCACCATCTAGCAGTTATTTTAGGTGCTTCCGTACAAACTACTGAACTACTGTGGGTCCAAAGACCAGAGTTAACTGTAAGCTATCGTAACTGTTACAGCATAGCAGAACAACCCATCAGAACCATTTAGCTATTCAATCTGAAGTTTTTCATTTTTCACAACTGATACATTGTTTTACAATAGCACACAGGATATATCCCTTGTGTGCCTTTGATCTCTCCAGCTCACAAGTAGATTAAAGACCAAGGCAAGGCCTTCAGTTCAGTTCAGTTCAGTCTCTCAGTCGTGTCCGATTCTTTGCGACCCAGTGAATTGCAGCACGCCAGGCCTCCCTGTCCATCACCAACTCCCGGAGTTCACTCAGACTCACGTCCATCGAGTCAGTGATGCCATCCAGCCATCTCATCCTCTGTCATCCCCTTCTCCTCCTGCCCCCAATCCCTCCCAGCATCAGGGTCTTTTCCAATGAGCTAACTCTTCACATGAGGTGGCCAAAGTACTGGAGTTTCAGCTTTAGCATCATCCCTTCCAAAGAAATCCCAGGGCTGATCTCCCTTAGAATGGACTGGGTGGATCTCCTTGCTGTCCAAGGGACTCTCAAGAGTCTTCTCCAACACCACAGTTCAAAAGCATCAATTCTTCAGCGCTCAGCTTTCTTCACAGTCCAACTTTCACATCCATACATGACCACTGGAAAAACCATAGCCTTGACTAGACGGACCTTTGTTGGCGAAGTAATGTCTCTGCTTTTGAATATGTTATCTAGGTTGGTCATAACTTTCCTTCCAAGGAGTAAGCGTCTTTTAATTTCATGGCTGCAATCATCATCTGCAGTGATTTTGGAGCCCCCCAAAATAAAGTCTGACACTGTTTCCACTATTTCCCCATCTATTTCCCATGAAATGATGGGACCATGATCTTAGTTTTCTGAATGTTGAATTTTAAGCCAACTTTTTCACTCTCCTCTTTCACTTTCATCAAGAGGCTCTTTAGTTCCTCTTCACTTTCTGCCATAAGGATGGTGTCATCTGCATATCTGAGGTTACTGATATTTCTCCTGGCAATCTTGATTCCAGCTTGTGCTTCTTCCAGCCCAACGTTTCTCATGATGTACTCTGCATAGAAGTTAAATAAGCAGGGTGACAATATACAGCCTTGAAGTACTCCTTTTCCTATTTGGAACCAGTCTGTTGTTCCATGTCCGGTTTTAACTGTTGCTTCCTGACCTGCACATAGGTTTCTCAAGAGGCCGGTCAGGTGGTCTGGTATTCCCATCTTTCAGAATTTTCCACAGTTTATCGTGATTCACACAAAGGCTTTGGCATAGTCAATAAAGCAGAAATAGATGCTGTTTTCTGGAACTCTCTTGCTTTTTCGATGATCCAGCAGATGTTGGCAATTTGATCTCTGGTTCCTTTGCCTTTTCTAAAACCAGCTTGAACATCAGGAAGTTCACGGTTCACGTATTGCTGAAGCATGGCCTTGGTTTTCTATTTAACATAAACTTAACCACTAAGCATCTCAAAAGCCAAGAAGCATGCTGGCCCAATGAGGTAAAACTGTGGAGAATATGTTCTAAATTATAGGTGATACTTATTTATGCCCTTGAGAAGCTTTCTTATCAACTGAGGTAATAAATCTGCATTGGAACCAATGAAAACAAAAAAATGTGGCAAGTTACAGATATATTTAGAATTGGTCAGGTCCTCAGGAATTAAAAGCAAAGGAAGGTTTAAAGAAGGTTAGTAAGGAGAAGAGAGCTTAGAAGGGCTTTGAAGTTAAAGGACAAGAACAAAATTGAACCAGTAAAGCAGACAAGAGACGAGAAGACCAGCAAGGACAGACCAGGACTCAAAGCCACGTAGGTGAATTCCCCGAGGACAGAGAGCAGAGGACAGGAGTCTATTTCAGTCTCCCAACTGCACCAGCTAGTGCCTAGCATACGAAAGATGCCCAGTAAGCATCTTTAAGTTGAAGCAAATTCTAATACTAGCCTTGTGATTTCAGATCAATCATTCTGTCTCAAGTTTCCTTGGTTTTAAAATAGTATAGTATCCACTAGGTATAAATAAATAAGATATAAGGATATAATGTAGAACAAGAAGGAATATCCACAATATTCTAACTTTAAATGGAGTATATAATCTATAAAAATGTCAAATTGCTATGCTATAATCTGAAATTGATATAAATCAACTATACTTCAATAAAATTTTAAGTAAATAAAATAGGAATAATACCCATGCTTTGACTATTTTCATATTATTAAGCGTATATATGAAAGCACTTACTAGAATATGAGGATGTTATCAGCAAGACTAAGACTATTGAGTGGACTGTACACAAAAGACTGGACAAGACTGGAGAGGAAAGTGAGGCTAGATACAACAAATGGCTTTGTTTGATAAACCAAAACTGAGATCGAATCTGACAGGAAATCACTACATGTTCCCAATGACATTTCGTTTTGTTTTTAATAGCAGCTTGAGATATAATTCACAAAAAAATCACTTTTTAAAAGTATACAATTCAGTGATTTTTAGTATAATCACAGAATTATACAACCATCAACACCACATAACCATGGAGCATTTTCTCTCAATGACATTTCAGCCACATGATATTTGCAGGTAAGGAGGTGAAGACAGGGACACTAGCAATACCCTACGCAGATTTATATGAAATACAGTTCTAATGAGTATATACCTAGGAAGGAAACTTCTGGGTTACAGAGCATGACTGTGTTAAACCTCAGCGGAAAAGGCCAGTTTTCCAAATGACTGTAGCAACTGACATGCCTACCACGTAGGATACTTTCACAACCTTGCCTTCATTCGGTATTGTCAGTCTTCTTAATTCTAGCCATTCTGGGAGGAATGCAGTGGCATTTTATTGTGATTTTAATGAAAACTTCTTGATTACTGCCACAGAAACTGAACCACTTTATATTCCTACCAGCAATAAATGAGGGTTTGTGGACAGAAGTTTTAAATATTTGTTTTGTCTCATGCTTCTTCAGGGCTTCCCTTGCAACAGTTGGTAAAGAATCCGCCTGCAATGCAGGTGACCTGGGTTCGATCCCTGGGTTGGGAAGATCCCTTGGAGAAGGAAACAGCTACTCACTCCAGTACTCTGGCCTGGAAAATTCCAGGGACTGTATAGTCCATGGGGTCACAAAGAGTTGGACACAACTGAGCGATTTTCACATGCTTCTTCAGGGTCTCTAATTATACTAATATGAATTACTCTTTCCCTATCTTTTATATCCGCAATTTCCTCTTAAATTCTTTTTGTTTTCCTCTTGCTATACTTACTGTATTGCCTATTTTTTTTATGTTCCTTCCAAATTAGGCTCCATTCTAAAATAATTTTCGCCTATTTTTCCCCAAAGTTCTGCAAGTATTCTTTTTATTACTTTATTTCTGAGTTTTCCTATCTCTGAATCATTCTGGTCTATTCATAGATGAATGAACAATATTAATTTTGTTTAGTTTATATTTTACAGTTTCCAATTGGTTTGTAGCCTTATTTCTCGAACACACTTTCATTGTCTCTGACATATTATTCTATTCATTTCTACTTTTTTTGCATATAGTACATTTATATGGGGTTTACAGAAAAGCCTTTTCTGTTACTCATGTTGAAATGAAATGGGTTTTCATGTAGCACCTGTCAGGGAGGAGGAGACTTCCATGTTGGGGTTTAAGGTGAGCATGGGTAGCTTTCCTAGCTTCAGGCTAGCGGGTACCTCCCCTGGTCTTAAAGTGAACTTAAAACCATGGCCTCTGTGGCCAGAACCACTGTTCTGAAATCAGACACCTATGTATGTATTCCATCCCTAACATGAAAATAAACTCTCCTCCCTTCAGACTTCATGTTTCTGCCCTGCACAAACAGGATTCTATTTTTTAGCAATGTTTCTTTACAATTGGACCTTCTTTCTCAACAGTGATTTTTGTTAGAAATTTCTGAGATTCGTCAAGTCCAGCCCAGTACTTTCTAATCTTCCTGCGGCTTCTTTGTGTGCCCCCGTGGTTGTTTTGCATTCCTCTGCAACCTGAAGGCAGTTTTGCCAGCTGTTCTCAGGCCCTGTGTTTCCCATCCAAAGGGATGTCTTCTCCTTTTGGGCTCTGTTAGTGACTTCTGTGTCTGGATCCCCTTGCTATTCATTCCTTCTGCCACACAGGTGCTCAGTCACATGATTTGTGTGGGTCCCATCACTTCATGGGAAATAGATGGGGAAATAGTGGAAACAGTGTCAGACTTTATTTTGGGGGGCTCCAAAATCACTGCAGATGGTGACTGCAGCCATGAAATTAAAAGACACTTACTCCTTGGAAGAAAAGTTATGACCAACCTAGATAGCATATTCAAAACCAGAGACATTACTTTGCCGACTAAGGTCCGTCTAGTCAAGGCTATGGTGTTTCCAGTGGTCATGTATGGATGTGAGAGTTGGAGTGTGAAGAAGGCTGAGTGCCGAAGAATTGATGCTTTTGAACTGTGGTGTTGGAGAAGACTCTTGAGAGTCCCTTGGACTGCAAGAAGATCCAACCAGTCCATTCCGAAGGAGATCAGCCCTGGGATTTCTTTGGAAGGGATGATGCTAAAGCTGAAACTCCAGTACTTTGGCCACCTCATGTGAAGAGTTGACTCATTGGAAAAGACTCTGATGCTGGGAGGGATTGGGGGCAGGAGGAGAAGGGGACGACAGAGGATGAGATGGCTGGATGGCATCACTGACTCGATGGACGTGAGTCTGAGTGAACTCCGGGAGTTGGTGATGGACAGGGAGGCCTGGCGTGCTGAGATTCATGAGGTCGCAAAGAGTCGGACACGACTGAGCGACTGAACTTGAACTTGCTGCCTCAACCCACCCATGTTCCGGGGCTTATAGGACACCCTCTCTTCATCTAGTTTTGCTTAAGAGGCTATGACTGGATTTCTTTTTTCATAATTCTAGTTCTTCTGTTTTTACAAAAGATGTTTTAAAATTTAAAACTTAATCCATTGTGATCTTTCTCAGACCAGAAATCTTTATCTCACATTTTCACTGCAACAGAAAAGCTGTGATAGGCTAGATCAGTACTGCCTAAGATAAATTTAATATGGACAACATGTGTAATTTAAATTTTTCCAGTAGCCACATTTAGAAAAGTAAAATTAAACAAGTGAAATAAATTTTTATAATATAAACCTAAAGGTTTAATCAGATTTACAGTCAGCTTTCTGTATCTATGCATTCTGCATCTACAGATTCAACCAAATGTGTATCAGAAATATTTGCTGGGAGTAGGGCAGGGGGAAACTTCAGAAAGTTCCAAAAAGTAAAACTTAATTTGCTTCATTCTGGCAACTATTTATATAGCATTCACATTGTATTAGGTATTATAGGTTAACTTAGAAATGATTTAAAATACATGGGAAGATGTGCACTGCTTATATGCAAATACTGAAACATTTTATATAGGAGACTTTAGCTAGCATCCATGGATTCTGGCATCTGCAGGGGAGGGGCTAGGAAGGCCTGGAACCATCCCCTACAAATACTGAGGAATAACGGTACTTAAATGTTTGTGGCAAGAAGTACATTATGTGTTTCAACAGGTATGTATTGTCTGGTTTTCCTGTTATGATTTATGTTTCAAATCAAAAGCCTCATTATTTATTAATAGCTGAGCAAAACTTCTGGCATTAATAAAGATACAAAGAAGCATAAGTGGTATTCATGAATTAATTTAGCAGGATATCTTGGGATACTGGGCATGCATGCTAAGTCACTTCAGTCGTGTCCAACTCTTTGCAACCCCATGGACTGCAGCCCGCCAGGTTCCTCTCTCCATGGGGATGCTCCAGGCAAAAATACTGGAGTGGGCTGCCATGCGCACCTCCAGAGGATCTTACCGACCCAGGGAAAGAAGCTGGGTCTCCTGCGTCTCTTGCATTGGCTGGCGGATTCTTTTCTTGCTGAGCTACTGGGGAAGCCCTAGGTTAGCAGATTAATATTCAAAAGGCCTCCACACTGCCCAGTTGTTCCTGCAGCATGGAGGTCTCCTGAAAGTGGCCTACTATAAACATGAACTCTTCATTAAGTGAAATAATTTCTCAAGAGACTGCTCAACTTTAAAAAAATGAAGGAAAAATTCTTTACAAAGCAAGGATGCAGTAACAAAATTCAAAGCCCAAGTTGTTTCAGGGTGTTTCAAATTTACTCTAAATTTATTAATATTTAAATAAGTCTTGTCTATGATATAAACATTTTAGCTGCTAAGAAAAGTTAGTGATACATTTTATGTGAAATTATAAATTTCCATATTTTATTCAATGGCTACCCTCCTAATACAACAGGATTTTATAATCAGAGAGATCTTAGAGAACATAAAGACTATGATTATGATGATTACTATTTAGATAACAAAATCAACACCCATCAAAGCTGATTTTCTTTCTATGGCTATCTGAACAGACAGTGGCAGAACAGCCCTTTGAACCCAATCCTCACTCCTGGGGCAAGGAAGCAGATGTGTTATCAAGCAGTTAGCTGTAAGGAAAAAATGTTTCTACTGCTACAATACCTGTTTAACTTACTAACAATATTCACAGTTACCACAAAACAAGCATTTACCTACCATATGGCAGGCGTACATGTACCATGTGTCATTTGTAATTCTTATCATCATTCTTTCTCTCTCTCCTTTTTTAATAGTTAAGGAAACTGGAAATCAGAGTTTAAGCAATTGGCCCAAGATCACACAGCTAGTAAATAAGACTCACAACTAGCTTGACCATAAAAATACACCTGAGCATCTTTCACATCACTAACCGTGGCCACGCAATAACCAGGAAAGAATGAAAATTAAAAAATAGTTGATTTCAAACTTCAACTCTTACATTTCTACACTGATATCTAAAAAAACCTTTTAAAAAGCAAAATCAAAACCAGTTAAAGACTACTTTACATACAGACTTTACTTGGGATTCATTCTTTTCACTTTCCTACATTCAATTTTGGACTCATTCATGGGAGGAAAAAAAAAAAAAGCTGACCATTAGGATATTCTTTCTCTAGAACTCATAAAGAACAAAAAGACTACACTCTAGGAGGATCTCTAAGCCTTAGGTCCTTGACTTTCACTTAAAGGTCATTTAATCAACCAATGGTGAGATTTTCTAAGGCAGTGATTCTCAAATATAGTCCCTGGATGCCCATTATCAGCTAGAATGGAGCGGGGAGATATATGAGAATTCTGGGCATATTCTGCAATATAAGAATGCAGTATTCTCAGGAATGAAAAAGACAGAAAGACAGTGTATCTAAATAACTTTTTAGGATTTTTTCAGGATTATCATTACCATTCATCTGTATATGTAGTCATTACTATTCTATTTCTTACCTCAAATTCTTTTCCACCAATTCAATTCCTTTCTAATTCTTAACTACTGGATTCCACTCTGTGGCACCAAAAATCAAAGCAATTTTTTATTCAGAGTTTCCTATTATTCCACACTGTCTAGACTTTAATCCTCTGTCCACACAATTTTGTAAAAACGTACAACAGCTGTACTTTTTATTTCTACTCGTAGGCTAGTTTCTATTTAACTGTCTTATGGATAAAAAAGGCAATTACTTTACCTTAAGCATCCCCCCAAATCTCCTGTTCTGGGGAGGATTAAACTAAGACAAGAAATGAGCAAATATCCAACAGCAGGGAACTTTGATCCAGGTCATTCATTACTTTGGGCATTTTGTACAGCTCTTTTGATAAAATTTTACAAAGTCTACGCTAAGAATCTAAATTAAAAATCTGGTAAAACATTTTTATTTTGCACATGAAGAATTGAGGTCCAAAGAGATTAGGTGAATTGTGCTAAATTACAAACTGTATGGGATTAAAACTCAAGACCGCCTGACATCCTTTATAATTCTGGCACTAATAGGAAAAATGGAAAGGAAGGAGTCCGTGAGTTCCAAATGAGATCACATCCCAAATCTCAGAATTAGAGCTCTAAGCAAGAAACTACTCTGAACATACACCACATAGTCAGCCTCACCCCCCAAATATCCAAATGCATGTGCACACACACATACACAAACACACATGCAGCCATGGACAGACATGCACACAAAAGCACACACACTCAAGAGTTGTTCTTTGTAAGAATTACAAAGAAAACAGTTGACTTCAAATAGCAATTTGACTGCTGCTGATAAAGACCACATTTCCCTGCGAATGCTTCTATACTTTGTTTTAAAATATGTGTATAAAATGTAACTACATCAGTAAAAAGAAACAATTATGCTTTTAAATGTATGTTTTTACTATTTGGAAATGCAATTTAGGATGAAAGTACAGATTGGAATTTAAATCTCCAGCAATAACACCATTTAATGTCAAAGTCTAAAATTTATCATCTATACCCACCTACTTTCCTCAAAGGTTTTCAAGCTCATAAGATCAATCAAACAAATGTAAAAAATAAAAATCATACACTGATGGTGGGATATGACCGGTAAAGATAAAAGCCTTACTACAGTTTATTGAGTATTAAATATTGAGCTTCCTATTAATAGGAGAAACTTTACAGATTATATAATTTTCCTTGCCTCATTTAAGCAAACAATGCTATTTTATCCAGTAAGACTGTCTTTTTTCCCCCAGGGTCTAAACTTTTAAAAGAATCTATCATTCTTATACAAAAGGTCGTAAGCTACCTGACTGACAAGAGCATCATTGCTTCACATGGCCTTCTCCCCTCTGTGACAAGAATCAAGGGGATAATGCTACTAATGAAAGCATTTTGATCCATTCTCTTTCTTTTCTTCTACTTCTTCAAAATAGCCGAACAAAGTCTTACAGCTCATTTAATTTAACCCACACCTTTATAAAGACTCTTTCTCTATTTTCTCTTTTCTCCCTGTGACCAGGATACTTGGCGCTGCTCTAATATCCAAGATTATAAAAAGCCAATGAGTCCTGTTCTAAAGCAAAGACTGTGACCAAACAGAAAATATATTCAAAGGTTAAACATGAAGCTCTGTTAACTCAAGATAGGAAATAATATTCTCTTTTTAAATTACATATCAGCTCGTGAAATAGTATGTTCATCTGGCTTACCAAAGTTCTGTGAGAAAACTACCTCTCTGCCGCAATTTCCAATCCAAGCATAAAGACCCCTAACTTCATCTGTCATCATTTCTCCCCAAAGTATTCTACAGCCATTTTTAGTCTCCCACATCATCACACATTTATTCAACAACTATTTATTAAGCACCAATATCTGCCAGGCAGTGGGCTGGGCTCAAGGGATACACTGCTAGACGCAACAAATGTGGACCCTGCCGTTCAGAGCTTAGAGTGGCCTTGCGCACGAGGCGGCTCATACAGAAAATGAATGACATATATAATATTAGCATTAACCATGTGCCAGGCACTGTTGTGAACAAACTCATGTTTTAATTGTCCTAATCCTCACAATAATCCTCAAAGATACTTTTCTGTATGAAGGTAAGTGAAGCAGTGAGATTAGGTAACTTGTCCAAGGTCATTACAAAGTCAGTTGTAATATACATAATTAAAAGCCATAATAAGCTGTCTGAAAGGAGCTAAACAAAGACAATTAGTGGGGTGGGAGTGTATGGCTATCCTTCTGGGAACACTTCTGGGAACAGCTGCAGTTATTATAAGAGCAGCAGTTCTCACTGGTCTGTGTGACCAATTCAGAGCCAAAACTATTTTCATAATAATAAAGTATTATTTGCCCTTTTCACTGTGTTGACATTTATTCCAAAGACGTTAAAGCAATAATGACTAGAAGGCTGACAACACATCAAGGCAGTGCCACCAAACTACCAGTAGTCAATGTATGCTTCACTAACATGCACTCCCAGTACAAAACAAAAAACACTTCAAAATGTCCCAACAGAGCAGCAAAATTATCAATTTCTAAAAATCTCAACCCTTGAATAAGTTTTTAATGTTCTGTGGGATGAAATGCAAAGCATGCATAAAGCATCCCTGATGCTTCCCCGATGGCTCAAATGGTAAAGAATCAGACTGTAATACAGGAGACTTGGGTTCAATCCCTGGGTCGGGAAGATCCCCTGGAGGAGCAAATGGCAACCCACTCCAGCATTCTTGCCTGGAAAATTTCAACAGAGGAGCCTGGCGGGCTACAGTCCATGGGGTTGCACAGAGTCAGACACGACTGAGCAACTAAAACTTGCCTTTTCATTTTCACTTTGCTGTGTATCAAACTATTTTTTCTCAAGAAAAAAGCACTTATGCAACTGCTTAAATTGCAAAGCTGAACACTTTTTTCTTGGAACACATTTTTATTTGAAAGAAGAACAAACTGTGGTTAAGACTGATATATCTGGCAGACATGTTCTTAAAGATAAATAAAGTGAATCTGTTATTCCAAGGAAAACAACTGACAGCATTTGTTGCCAATGGTAAAAATTTACACTTTCAAGTGAAATTTAGAATTTTGGAAAATCTGAATCCATAAACCTGACAGCTTCCCAAAAATTTCTCATGTGATTGGAGTGATTTTTTGATATTGTATTATGAGGTGTGTCCACATTAGGAAGATCTGGATAACCCAGCAAACCAATGTTTGCAAAATGACCACACAAAACGTTAAAATCATGCCTTGGTAAAGATTCATTCAAAGGCTACAAGAGATAGACCAACGTATTTTAATGTGATGGTATATAAAAAGTTCACTGATAGTTTCATACTCCACATTGTAACTAATCTTTAAGTAACTACCTTTTACTATCAAAGAATATCCACAATTATCTGAAATAGCTATTAAAATACTGCTCCCTTATCGAAGTACTTATCTCTGTGAGGTCAAATTTTCTTTCTATAGCCAAAACCACACATCACAACTGTGTGAATGTAAAAGCAGATACAAGAGTCCAGCTATCTATTGAGACAGACTGTTTTTTTAATGTAAAATAATGCTACTCATAATTTTGGGGGAAGTATAGTTATTTTAACTCCGATGACCATTATATCTACTACTGCGGGCAGGAATCCCTCAGAAGATATGGAGTAGCCATCACGGTCAACAAAAGAGTCTGAAATGCAGTACTTGGATGCAATCTCAAAAACAACAGAATGATCTCTGTTCGTCTACAAGGTAAATTATTCAATATCACAGTTATCCAAGTCTATGCCCCAACCAGTAATGCTGAAGAAGCTGAAGCTGAATGGTTTTATGAAGAACTACAAGACCTTTTAGAACTAACACGCAAAAAAGATGTCCTTTTCATTATAGGGCACTGGAATGCAAAAGTAGGAAGTCAAGAAACACCTGGAGTAACAGGCAAATTTGGCCTTGGAATGTGGAATAAAGCAGGGCAAAGACTAACAGAGTTTTGCCAAGAAAATGCACTGGTCATAGCAAACACCCTCTTTCAACAACACAAGAGAAGACTCTACACATGGACATCACCAGATGGTCAACACTGAAATCAGATTGATTATATTCTTTGCAGCCAAAGATGGAGAAGCTCTATACAGTCAACAGAAACAAGACCAGGAGCTGACTGTGGCTCAGATCATGAACTCCTAATATTGCCAAATGCAGACTCAAATTGAAGAAAGTAGGGAAAACCGCTAGACCATTCAGGTATGACCTAAATCAAATCCCTTATGATTATACAGTGGAAGTGAGAAATAGATTTAAGGGCCTAGATCTGATAGATAGAGTGCCTGATGAACTATGGAATGAGGTTCGTGACATTGTACAGGAGACAGGGATCAAGACCATCCCCATGGAAAAGAAATGCAAAAAAGCAAAATGGCTGTCTGGGGAGGCCTTACAAATAGCTATGAAAAGAAGAGAGGCGAAAAGCAAAGGAGAAAAGGAAAGATATAAGCATCTGAATGCAGAGTTCCAAAGAATAGCAAGAAGAGATAAGAAAGCCTTCTTCAGCGATCAATGCAAAGAAATAGAGGAAAATAACAGAATGGGAAAGACTACAGAGCTCTTCAAGAAAATTAGAGCTACCAAGGGAAGATTTCATGCAAAGATGGGCTCGATAAAGGACAGAAATGGGATGGACCTAACAGAGGCAGACGATATTAAGAAGAGGTGGCAAGAATACTGTACAGAAGAACTGTACAAAAAAGATCTTCATGACCCAGATAATCATGATGATGTGATCACTCATCTAGAGCCGGACATCTTGGAATGTGAAGTCAAGTGGGCCTCAGAAAGCATCACTACGAACAAAGCTAGTGGAGGTGATGGAATTCCAGTTGAGCTGTTTCAAATCCTCAAAGATGATGGTGTGAAAGTGCTGCACTCAATATGCCAGCAAATTTGGAAAACTCAGCAGTGGCCACAGGACTGGAAAAGGTTAGTTTTCATTCCAATTCCAAAGAAAGGCAATGCCAAAGAATGCTCGAACTACCGCACAATTGCACTCATCTCACATGCTAGTAAAGTAATGCTCAAAATTCTCCAAGCCAGGCTTCAGCGATACATGAACCGTGAACTCCCTGATGTTCAAGCTGGTTTTAGAAAAGGCAGAAGAACCAGAGATCAAATTGCCAACATCCACTGGATCATGGGAAAAGCAAGAGAATTCCAGAAAAACATCTATTTCTGCTTTATTGACTATGCCAAAGACTTTGACTGTGTGGATCACAATAAACTGTGGAAAATTCTGACAAGAGATGGGAATACCAGACCACCTGACCTGCCTCTTGAGGTATCTGTACGCAGGCCAGGAAGCAACAGTTAGAACTGGACATGGAACAACAGACTGGTTCCAAATAGGAAAAGGAGTACGTCAAGGCTGTATATTGTCAGCCTACTTATTTAACTTCTATGCAGAGTACATCATGAGAAACGCTGGACTGGAAGAAGCACAAGCTGGAATCAAGATTGCTGAGACAAATATCAATTGCCTCAGATATGGAGATGACACCACCCTTATGACAGAAAGTGAAGAGGAGCTAAAAAGCCTCTTGATGAAAGTGAAAGAGGAGAGCGATAAAGTTGGCTTAAAGCTCAACATTCAGAAAACGAAGATCATGGCATCTGGTCCCATCACTTCATGGGAAATAGATGGGGAAACAGTGAAAACAGTGTCAAACTTAATTCTTTTGGGCTCCAAGATCACTGCAGAAGGTGACTGCAGCCATGAAATTAAAAGACGCTTACTCCTTGGAAGAAAAGTTATGACCAACCTAGATAGCATATTCAAAACCAGGGACATTACTTTGCCGACTAAGGTCCGTCTAGTCAAGGCTATGGTTTTTCCTGTGGTCATGTATGGATGTGAGTTGGACTGTGAAGAAGGCTGAGCGCCAAAGAATTGATGCTTTTGAACTGTGGTGTTGCAGAAGACTCTTGAGAGTCCCTTGGAGTGCAAGGAGATCCAACCAGTCCATTCTGAAGGAGACCAGCCCTGGGATTTCTTTGGAAGGAATGATGCTAAAGCTGAAGCTCCAATACTTTGGCCACCTCATGCGAAGAGTTGACTCATTGGAAAAGACTCTGATGCTGGGAGAGATTGGGGGCAGGAGAAGGGGACGACAGAGGATGAGATGGCTGGATGGTGTCACGGACTCGATGGACGTGAGTGAGTTAACTCCAGGAGATCGTGATGGACAGGGAAGCCTGGCGTGCTGCAATTCATGGGGTCGCAAAGAGTCGGACACGACTGAGCAACTGAACTGAACTGAGAGTTATTTTAATTAATAATTATATGAACACGCAATGGGTTTATTGTTGCTTTTTTAATATATACATTTTATTGAAGTATAGTTGACTCACAGTGTTTCACATGCACAGCAAGATTATACATGTTTATACAGTTATACACATATACATATATTATCTTTGAAATTATTTCCATGATAGGTTATTACAAGATGTTGACTAGTTCCCTGTGCTATATCCTGTCACCACTTTTAACTGATATAATACCAGGTTGGGCAAAGGTTCATTTGGGAAACAATGAATGAATCTTTTCAGTTCTGTTCAATTCAGTTGCTCAGTCACGTCTGGCTCTTTCCGACCCCATAGACTGCAGCATGCCAGGCTCCCCTGTCCATCACCAACTCCTGGAGCTTGCTCAAACTCATGTCCATAGAGTCGGTAATGCCATCCAACAGTCTCATCCTCTGTTCTCCCCTTCTCCTCCTGCCTTCAATCTTTCCCATCATCACGGTCTTTTCCAATGAGTCAGTTCTTCGCATCAGGTGGCCAAAGTGTTAAGAGTTTCAGCTTCAGGAAGAGTCCTTCCAATGAATATTCAGGACTGATTTCCTTTAGGATTGACTGGTATGATCTCCTTGCAATCCAAGGGACTCTTGAAGTCTTCACCAACACCACAGTTCAAAAGCATCAATTCTTCAGTGCTCAGCTTTCTTTATGGTCTAGCTCTCACATCCATTCATGACTACTGGAAAAACCATAGCTTTGACTAGACGGACCTTTGTTGGCAATGGAACGTCTCTGCTTTTTAATATGCTATCTAGGTTGATCATAACTTCTTTCCCAAGGAGCAAGCGTCTTTTAATTTCATGGCTGCAGTCACCATCTGCAGTGATTTTGGAGCCCCCCAAACAGTCTCTGTTTTCGTTGTTTTCCCATCTATTTCCCATGAAGTGATGGGACCAGATGCCATGTCTTAGTTTTCTGAATGTTGAGTTTTAAGCCAACTTTTCCACTCTCCCCTTTCACTTTCATCAAGAGGCTCTTTAGTTTTTCACTTTCTGCCATAAAGGTGGGTCATCTGCCTATCTCAGGTTATTGATATTCTTCCCAGAAATCTTGATTCCAGCTTGTTGAATCCTTTGGCCAATGCAGTAAATATTTAGTTTTCTTAGTTTTAATTTCTAATACAGTAAATACCAGTAGATATAACCTGTATTTCTCTTTTTCATAAAAAGCTCTCTGAGGACCTTATAATTGTAAAGGAGTCCTGAGGCCAAAAAGTTTAAGAATTATTGTTTTAGTTTCTGAAAGAAGACCCACGTGGACTGGGCCATACAGAAAAAATGGGAAGAATGGTAAGATATGACACTGGAGAGCTATCCAGAGGTCAGATCCCAGAGAGCTCATCAGTGATAAAGAATCTGAATTAACTCAAAGTACAATTGAGGAGTTTAAAACAGAATGACATGACCATATTTATGTTTTTTAAAAGGCAGCTATGTGTAATATGGGAGGCAATGTGACTGAACTAGAGTTAGGGGATCTGAAATGGAAGAAAGTAGATAAATCTGTGGTGTATTTTTAAAAGTTAAAGTATTTTAAACCTCAAAATGAAGTTCCAAACAATATCAAAATGCTTTCAGTTTTCATTTTAATGTAAAGAATTCAGTTGCTCTATGATCAAACTGGAGGTGGAGTGAAGAGAATGAACCTACCCAATATATTAGAAACATTACAAGTACACTAAATCCATACTCAGTACTCTAATACAGTGATGTTTAAAGTTACTTTCAGTCAGCTTCAACTTGTTCTTAAAATGGAATACCATGGAATAGTAACTCAGAAATCATATCTTTGTGACTGATTCAGTCATTCAATAATGTGGCGGGCACCATCTTAGACACAATGGATAGCAGAGTTGCCCAGAGAGACACCATTCCAGCTCTCATGAAACCTGTATTACGGAATGATTACTGGTAATCTCTGAGGATTCACGGCAGAACAAAATAAAGTTGTTTCAAATGATTTACTCATTCAAATAAACATTTGTAGAGTATATACACTGTACCAGGATCTGGAGGAAAAAACTGATAAATAAGACATGGATTCTGCCCTTGAGGATTTTATGTCTAATAGAATGGCATTAAAAATACATTTCCAATTATGATGTAAAGTGTTGTAAACACCTGTACAGAGGCATGTGTGATGTACCAATTCAAGAAGAAACAAAGGGAGTCAGAAAGAAGGGAATGCTGAATGGAGATCAGCTAATACACAGAGAAGGGAAAGGTCTGAGATACGAAAACCCCTAGCAGGTGACATACAGAGACAAGCAGGTCAGAAAGGTTAATATTTAATGTATGAGTTCCAAATTTCCAAAAATTGGCCCCTAAAAGGGCCCAATTCTGTGATCCACATATATAAGTCAATTTGATAACCACACTGAAAAGAATTATTGACTTCTCAATATGATGTGGGAAGAACCATGGAGAGAAGAAACTACCAACCAATTTTCAGAAACCAAAATGGGTTCACAAAGGGATACTGTTACCCTCAAAAGTCAGCTTTCACAACCATTTGATAGTTCAGATAATCTCACCTATAACAAAATCTTGACCTTCAAGGAGCTTACTTTACAGAAGTAGAGAAATGTGGCAACCACTAGTTACAGTCCAATGTGACAAAAATAACAGCTTGAGTTTCAAGGTGTTATGACTAAGGCTTGCTGGGTGAGGAAAGCCTTCAAAACAAATGGTGATATAAGCGGTGTCTTGAAAGATGAGGGTGTTTGATCCTCTAGACAACAGGGACAGAGAAGTTACTATACACAGAAGTCTATGCCAAAGTAGAGATGCCAAGAAAGAGCAGGCCTACTCAGAGAAAAGAAATTAGACCAGTTTTACTGAGAGACAAGCAGCTAACAAGGGGTGAGGAGAGATAAGGACAAACAGACTGGGCACTGATCAATGTGCCAGCATATGAATTTTAGCCAGTAAGTGATAATGTGGCTGCTAAGTCACTTCAGGCGTGTCCAACTCTGTGCAACCCTATGGACAGTAGCCTGCCAGGCTCCTCTGTCCATGGGATTCTCCAGGCAAGAATACTGTAGTGGGTTGCCATTTCCTCCTCCAGGGGATCCTCCCAACCCAGGGATCTAACTCACGTCTCTTATGTCTCCTGCATTTACAGGTGGGTTCTTACCACTAGCGCCGTGCGGGAAGCAGTGATAAGGAGGTATCCAAAGAGAGTAAGAGTCAGAGCTGTCTTTTTTGATATGAACCTTAATATGAATCACTTTAGAATGAATTCTGGCAACAAAAGGATGATTTGGAGGGGTTAAGAATTAGGAAACCACGTTGCTGTGCTGTGCTTAGTCACTCAGTTGTGTCCGACTTTTAGCGACCCCATGCACTGTAGCCCACCAGGCTCCTCTGTCCGTGGGATTCTCCAGGCAAGAATCCTGGAGTGGGTTGCCATGCCCTCCTCCAGGGCATCTTGCCAACCCAGGGATCTAACCCAGGTCTTCCGCACTGCAGGCGGATTCTTTACTGTCAGAGCCACCAGGGAAGCCCAGGAAACTATGTTGGGAATATGCAAAAAAGGATGAAGATCTTAACAACACACAGACTCCTAAATGCGACCCATTCTCTTCTCTGCCAGTCCTGCTCCGTCTTCTGGATTCCTTACTTCAGTGAGTGGTATCAGTCTCCTATGGGTGTCCTAACAAATTACCACAAACTAGGTGGCTTCAAAGAACAAAGCTTCATTTTCTCACAGCTCGGGATGCAGGACCCTGGAATCCAGGTAGTGGCAGGGCTCATGACTCATGGAGACCCTGAAAGAGAAACTATCCCATGCCGGTCTCCTAATGCCATGGCTGTTTGACTTGTATGCCTGTCCCTCTTTAATCTCTGACTCCATCCTCACATAGCCTTCTTCTCTGAGTCTCTGTGCATCCTCTGAGGATACTCGGTCACAATCTGCTATAACCTTATCTCCATCCTTACATTAATTACATTTGCAAAGACCCTTTTTCCAAATGAGGTCACATTCTGAGGTTCTGTGTGTAGACATGAATTTGGGGGGAAGCACCACTCAAGCCACTGCAGGTATCAACCAATACATTTCCCAAACAGAAATGGGATGCCACCCACAACCCTTCCTCTTCCTTCACATCTACATGATTATCAAATACAGGTTATACTCCTTTAGAGATTATCTCCTTTTCTTCATCCCCAATACCATTTTCATTTCAGTAACACTCTTGTGTGTACAGCAAACTTCCTGCTATGGCAGTGGATGAATGCAATTATTACTCTCATTACTATGTATGTTGGAGAAGACCCTTGTAAGTCCCTTGGACTGCAAGGAGATCCAACCAGTCCATTCTGAAGGAGTTCAGTCCCAGGTATTCTTTGGAAGAAATGATGCTAGGGCTGAAACTCCAGTACTTTGGCCACCTCATGCGAACAGCTGACTCATTGGAAAAGACTCTGATGCTGGGAGGGATTGGGGGCAGAAGGAGAAGGGGACGACAGAGGATGAGATGGCTGGCTGGCATCACCGACTCGATGGACGTGAGTCTGAGTGAACTCCGGGAGTTGGTGATGGACAGGGAGGCCTGGCGTGCTGTGATTCATGGGGTCGCAAAGAGTCGGACACGACTGAGCGACTGAACTGAACTGTTTGTATAACTGGAGAAAGTCATACAACAGGGCAGACTGGTTGTACCGTGAATTTATGGTAATTCTAAATTACCTCAGCACTGCCTGGCAGTCCTTCTATTTGACTGGCCAACTTGCTATTGCACTCTTTCATTACTATTTCAGATTTTGCTCACTGTCCTTGGGCTTTTACTTTCAACCACGTCCAGTTGTTGTCCCAGGCTGCTATTCTATACAGAATAAAGACACCATCACACAAAACACTCCCTCCCACTTCTGTGCTCATGATCTCTCCTTTCCCTTTAAGTGTAACAGCTGTCTTTTCAATATGACATCAGTCTCTCAACCTGTATTCTGACCCTCATCTTCATTTAGAAAGCTTCATGTTTGGGAACACATGTAAGAATTAAAGATTTTAAAATTTAATAAAAAAAAAAATAAATTAAAAAAAAAAAAAAAAAAGAAAGCTGACTGCTACTGATAATCCCCCTTTTTTCCCTAGAATATTCAGATTTTCCCTCAACTAGATGCTGTTCATTAGCTTCCAAACATGTTTAACTTTATTTTTCCATTAAAAAAAAGTGAAAACAGTACGTCCCCTCAACTCCCCCTCCCGGCTATCCAGCCACACTCAACTGCTTCTGGTTGCTTTTCTCTCTACCTCCTTTCCCAACCACAGATAAATGTGTTTTTGGAGAGATTGGTTTTTCGTATTCTGTAGTCCTGGGCCCCTTACTTAATCCCTGTAAAATGGGAATAATAAACCCACCCCACATGACTTCTGAGAAATAGGTAAATCAATACACATAGAAGACATAGGACAGAGCTGGGCCCATAGTAACTGACCAGCAGTTAGCAATATAGTCATTGCTGATAATATCTCATGTCCTTCCATTTATCCAGCCAATTGACACGGTGGAATCATCCTGAATTCCCTCATCCCGCTGTTCCAACCCACCCCTAGACTCTGTTTATTTTCACTTCTCAAATCTCTCTTGTTCTGAACACTTTCCTCTGTCTCTGCTATCCTACTCCCATCATCTCACATGGATCAGAATTAAGAGCCCCCAATGGTTTTCTGCATTTATTCATTTTATTTCCACAAACTCTCTCCTTATCACAGCCAGAGTGAACTATTCTAATTTCCTATGAGATTACCATCTAACTTAAAATATTTCCTATTTTTATGATAAAGTCCTCAAATCTACTACATGGTCTAGAAAATCATAAAGATGTAGTCCCTAGGTACTTGTTCAAACTTCTTTTGCTCTCTGCTTATAACACATTATCAACTCTCAGTTCTTCAAACAGATTAGCACTCACCTATCACTGGTGCTTCCATTTCCTGTTCTCTCCACTGGAATGTTGAATGATACTCCTATTTCTCTTGGCCTAATTAATTCTTACTCATCCTTTATGTTTTAACCAAATGGTCACTTCCTCCAAAGAAGCCTTCCTTGATCTCCTAGAACAGGTTCTCATTACTCTAAGTTCCTCAAAGTTGGAATTTCACATTTATATGATAATTATTTCAACAAATTCCCCCAACAGAATCCAAGTTTCCTAACAATGATGACTATATCTGTATTTGCTCTCCATTGTATACCAAGTGCCCAACACAGCACATGGCACATAGCACTCAATAAATATATATTGGATCAATATTAAACTTCAAGTTCAATGCTGCAAACACTCCCACTGCTTGTTTAAAAATAAAATACTTCTGCACTAGTCTAGAATGCTGCCCAGTTTATCCAAGTATGGAATATGGTACTAGAGACTAAATATGAATGGCCTTGGGCAAAGGGAAATCAATGTAGTAATTACTGAAAAGAGCAAGGATGGGGAATTCCCTGGTGGTCCTGCTGCTGCTACTGCTGCTAAGTCGCTTCAGTCGTGTCCAACTCTGTGCGAGCCCATAGACGCCAGAGCCCACCAGGCTCCCCATCCCTGGGATTCTCCAGGCAAGAACACTGGAGTGGGTTGCCATTTCCTTCTCCAATGCATGAAAGTGAAAAGTGAAAGTGAAGTCGCTCAGTCGTGTCCGACTCTTCACGACCCCATGGACTGCAGCCTACCAGGCTCCTCCATCCATGGGATTTTCCAGGCAAGAGTACTGGAGTGGGGTGCCACTGCCTTCTCTCCTGGTGGTCCAGTGGTTAGGATTTGGTGTTCTCACTGCCAGGGGCCTGGGCTTGATCCCTGGTCAGGAAACTAATATCTCTTGTGGACAAAACAAACAAAAAAAAAAGAGCAAGGATGGACAAGTGAGAATGGGGGCAAGATTTTTTGGTCGGGGGGAAAGCTGGTTACTATTTTTGCAACCTACCATTTTATGGCACTACAATTGTTCATGAGCAGTTACCAGCCAATGTTAAATAAACTACAATAAAACTGATGCACTTAAAAACAAAAGAACTAAAAAGGAATAGCTTTAAAGCAGTAAAAGGACAGTATATTAGTTCATTTTCAGTGAAGCTCTAGATGGCTCTGAATGGTAAATCACTTTAAAAACGATACTGACTCAGCAATTGCTGAGGGAAAGGAGGATGTGAGAGAAGATATGCGGTGTAGCCGTTGTTTTAAAGAAGGGGTGAACAGGCAGAAAGCCGTGTTTCAAGGCAGAGAGGTGAGTTTTCATAAAGCACAGGTTGTTGACCTTTGTTCTCCAACACCCACTCCTGCGGCTCCTACCACTACTACTGTCCCAGCCAGTTCCTATGACTCCCCACAGCTGTTCCCAGTGGCTCACCATAGCAGGGACTCTCAAGCAGGTGGGAAGTATAAGAGAGACGTGAGTGATTAAAAATGGCACTACCTCAAAATATTCTGAATTCTTTGCCCTCCCCTTCCCCTCTCTCCAAATACAACTTGTGGAAAAAAGCGGTCATATAGATGCAATTTATGTATTTTTTTAAGTGCAACCTCTGATTTTTTTTTTTTTTGTAGAACTGTTTTCCTAACTACTGCTGCTGCCGCTGCTGCTAAGTCACTTCAGTCATGTCCGACTCTCTGCAACCTCAGAGATGCCCAGCAGGCTCCTCTGTCCCTGAGATTCTCCAGGCAAGAACACTGGAGTGGGTTGCCATTTCCTTCTCCAATGCATGAAAGTGAAAAGTGAAAGTGAAGTCGCTCAGTCGTGTCCAACTCTTAGCGACCCCATGTAGCCTACGAGGCTCCTCCGTCCGTGGGATTTCCCAGGCAAGAGTACCGGAGTGGGGTGCCATAGCCTTCTCCATTTCCTAACTACTATATTAATATTAAATTAACTGCCTAAAGACAATAACTTAGCAGAAGAAGGGCAATCTGGAAGGATGTTTAATTTAAATCTAAGTTACTCTTGGAGGTATCTGTTTCTTGATTATAAAAATATTTTATTATGGTAATATGCTTTAAGTATATTAAAGCACCAAAATTTGGTGCACATCTGGTGCACTACATCAGACCATAAGTGACCTCAAATATTATGTCTTAATGTCCATATCCTTAAAGCAATAAAATGAATTTAATTCACTTACTAAACAATAAAACAGGGCCAGAAAGTATGAAATCTTTGCTAAAATTTCAAGATCTCAAAAGATTGCTAAAAGTACACAGGGCCACCTCTGAAATTCTGCAGATGATACGATGGCAGATCTACTTTGAAAGGCACTACTGACAATGACTCTCTCCTCAGCAATACACAGCGGATTCCATGAAAACTGTAGAAACTGTTAAATAGAGAAACAATAACCTTACAAAGAAGTCAACTGTAACTGAAAAAACACACAAACAACCCCTATTTTCTAAAATCTTCAAATCAAAAGCTTCAAGGATGTTAAAATAAACATGCCCACATTGTGATGGGTTAGCATTTCTTGTTTTGAGAAATAAAGCCACCTTCTAAGCCAGGACATGGAATCAGAATACATAATTATGATTTCTCAAAAAGAAAATGCATAATATAACTTTAAATACTCATTTAAAGATGAAAAAACTGAGCATCACCTGCTCACAGAACAATCATTTCTCCAAAATTAGATTTTTAAAATCTGACATCAAAACATCAAAGTTTCCGTAAGTCTCTTAAAAAATGAATTAGATTTTGTTTCATTTTTAAAAAATCTGTTTATCCTCAGTGTGTGTGTGTATACTCACTCAGTTGTGTCCAGCTTTTTGTGATCCTATGGACTGTTGCCTGCCAGGCTCTTCTGTCCTCAGTAAAAACTCTCAGTTGTATAGGATGAATAGCAAAAGCTACTAAAGACCATCAAATGCAATGTCACTACCTGAATAAATAGCCATCTTCTAGAAACTACAGCTGAATCAAGAAATCAAGAGACATTTTCACAGATGTAGATTAATAAATGATTAGCTTTATGTCAACACTTCCAACCTTTTCAAAAAGGATAAAAGAAATTAACAGTTCTTTCAGTGAAGAAGAATCACAAAATCTCCCATATACAATTCTATGCTCATCAAAGATAAATTATACTACCTTTTTCATGACAGACAGGAAAAAGAAAGAATGCTAACTACTAAGCAAGGAGAGAATGCATTTCTGATATTCATATTGATTTGGATCCAGTGGGCAATCTCAAACAACACAACTGATAGTAACGATTTCCTAGGAAATCTAATGTCAAAGAGCTTTGCATATCGTTTATTATCCTATTTTTATCCATTTTAAAATGAAAGACCCATTCTCTTATTTACATTATATAATTAAAAATGCTCTTTATATAATAATGTTAATCTATCATGATTTCTAAACATTGTAAAAATGTGCTAATTTAATTTTCTGCAAAACATGGTAGGTTTTTTGGGAAGTACTACTACTGCACTCACACCCACAACCAAGATGAGAGACTTAAGCAAATGATCGCTCTTCACACACTGTCAAAAACAAATCCAGATTTGGGGAAATGTAGTAAAGTACAGACACACCTCAATATTAGAAGTCATCTGAATAATCGTAGGGAGCTCTGGAGGTATGTGACTGTAATTTAAGGACTAACTGTAAACTGAGATAGACATTGATCCTATCTTGCTTATCCCATTTTCCTAAAAGCTTTGATCAAATTCCCCTAAATAGTTCATGCAGGCAAGGAATAGCGCTGTGTGCAACAATGAAAATTGACCTGAAATAGTCCAAAATAATCAGGATTGGCGATATACAAACTGCAATGTGAAACTAGATCTTAAAAACTCAAATGTTAAAAGGTGAGCTAAAATATTCTTATGACGGAGCATCTTTGAGTTTCTGTGAAGTCTTAGGCTTCTTAACGAAAAGGCACAAGTAGACAGGTGGAATTAGCTCCTGTTTCCTCCTCATAGAGATACCAGGCAGGTGGCCTTCAGGACCCCAGGAGACCTACATGTCACCCTACACAGCTCTGCCTGCTCTCACCTCACCTCACTCTGTTCCTTCACACACACGCACTCCCGCCACATACCAGCCCAGGTACCCGAGCTGGCAGTTTTCACCGGTGCGTTAAATGAAGTCTGATGGCTGGAGCTGAATGCCACCCCCTCCAGGGCTCAAGGCTCACCTCTAGCTTGTGGTTGATTTGGGATACAGTCTGGGCTTTGTGGCAAAGCTGCGCAAAGCAGGAGCTCAGGCTGGTCATCTTCTGTCTCCCCTCATAAGTGATGTCCGCCTGGTCCGGATCAATCTCGCCCAGGAGCAGATCCACATCCACGAAGGCCTTGTCGAACTCCTTCTCCAGCACCTCCAGCCACCGGAACATAGATACTCCGCCAGGGGAGACCCCCACGGCGCAAGAGGCTCCCCCTGACCCCCCTCCGGCCCCTGCCGGGCATGGACCGCCCGCCGACATGGCGCCGTCTAGGGCCTCCCCCGACTGCTGCTGACCCCGTCGTCCACCCCGCGAGAGGAACTGCTGGGACTGCGGGAAGCCCCGCGCACGCACGCTCCGTCCGTCCCCTCTCTTCCCCTCGCGTGGCTAACGCCGGCAACGAAGCCCCGGAGGGGCAAGAGCAGCAGAGCAGAGGCGGCGGCGGTGGCACACGGAAGACGCGGGCCGTCCCACCTCGCGGCCCGCCCCCGCCGCGCATGCGTAGAAAAGACCTAGGCAGACGCAGCCCTGAGGGACGAAATGGGCGGAGCTAGGGTGCGACCTTGGCCTATGAAAAGCCTCCGTTTGGGACCGGCCTGTCAACGGCCATATTGAGAACTGGCAAGCTCCAGCTTGAATCCCCGGGAGACGCATGGTGTGGGCTTCCAAGTTGGAAAGGCCCGGAGAAGAGAAGGGTGTCCACGTCGCAGAGAGGAACAGCTTCCACCCCTTTGACTTCATAGTGGGCAGGAACCGTTCTAAAGTAGTCCGACAAAGTTGCCGCGGTAACATTCTGTGGCAGGGGAGGGTGAGAAAGGGCCGTGTGAGCATGCGCAGTGGCCACGTTTTACCTTTTCCAGTCGAGTTCCTGTTACGGGTGATGTGGGTGGGGTGGGTGGACACACTTGCTCTTCTCGGTAAACCAGGCCTTAAATTCTGGATGGAAACTGCCTAGAACTGCAAAGTTGAAGGACAGCGGCTCACCAGGTGTTGCTTAATTAAGAGGAGTCCTTTCCTCTTGTGATTAAAAGTCAGACAGCCTTGGGTTCAAGTTTTAAGTCCTATCCCCTATTAGCTGTGCCATCTTAGTTGTATTTTTTAACCTCAAAGCCTCAGTTTCCAAATTTTATTTCGCTCAGTAATAAGGTAAAATGCTTAGCAGTGCTTGGCACTGCTGCTGCTGCTGCTGCTAAGTCGCTTCAGTCGTGTCCGACTCTGTGCGACCCCATAGACGGCAGCCCACCAGGCTCCCCTGTCCCTGGGATTCTCGAGGCAAGAACACAGGAGTGGGTTGCCATGTCCTTCTCCAATGCATGAAAGTGAAAAGTCGCTCAGTTGCGTCTGAACCTCAGCGACCCCATGGACTGCAGCCTACCAGGCTCCTCCATCCATGGGATTTTCCAGGCAAGAGTACTGGAGTGGTGTGCCATTGCCTTCTCCGGCTTGGCACTTGACATTCCTTATTATCACACCACAGGTTATACATTTCCAAAGCAACTACCTAAAAAGATGTTCTTATTAAAAAAAAAAAAAACACTTGGATAGTGTTCCTACACGTGACATTTCAGTGAAACAAAATTATGAAGATTTACATATTCATAGGCAGATTGAATGCAGAGCCCTGTTGAGGCATCAGGGGCACAAAAATGAATGAGATGTGACCCTCCCATTAGCAGAGCACATAGCTACAACTTTAATATGAATATTGGGAGTATTGAGCAGCTGTTCTTTACCATTCCATTTACTCACTCTCAATCCCCTTCCAGCCTAGTCTTGAAAAGGAAGGAGAAAGTAGTCTGATATGGTAGCCTGGTGAGAACTGTCTCTCATAAAAGATATTGCCTAAGGGAATATTTCACTGGCTAACTACAGACTCTCCAAGTTAATCTCCATCAAAGTCTGCACTGTGGGTCCCTCACTAATGCCAGTGAGGAATAAAAAATCATAGCGTTAGTTTGCCCTCTGGGTCAGGGCAGACTGTTCAACGTATCAGTCAATAAGGTTTTTTGGCTTCAACAAACTTGGCTAAGCAAAACTACTCAGATCCTTTCCTTGAGCTTAACTAGGCACATTCACACAGGTTTTACCCAGAAATAATATAAAACTAAGATTTGCATTTCCCACCCCCCAATCTCTGCTCCCAAATTAACTTAATTTTTATCTGCAAAATTTGCAAGAACATCATTACTACAGCCACCAAGTTTCCAGCCACTTTCCCTATTCATAGTCCAGTTAGCAATCCCATTTCCAGGAATTTAAAGTATAAAAATAATGTTAAGTTGGGGTTGAGGGGCCACATACACATGAAACCACAATAATAGCTTTTAGTTATTGAATACATACTATGTGTTAAGCATTTTGTTATTTGCTTTGCTTCTTTGACTCTCACAAAATTCTATGAATTAGCTGTTCTCAGTTTTTTATAAATGAGTCACAGAGAATTTAAGAATCTTGGTATATACCTAAAAATCCACTGAGGTGAGATTTCAATCTAGATGTCTTTTTCTCCAAAGTCTTAGCTGTTAATCATGGGGTATAGAAGGATGCAGAAATCCATCTCTTCATGTATAAGTTAATAAGTTGGCAAATCAATCCCAAAGCTTTTTTTTTAAATAATCCCTTCCCAGTTACAAGCCATATACAAACAGATTAATATATAAGAACTATTCCCCAAAATTAAGTGTAAGAGTCATGTCTGACTCTTTTATGACCCCATGGACTGTAGCCCATCAGGCTCCTCTGTCCCTGGGATTTCCCAGGCAAGAATATGGAGTAGGTTGCCATTTCCTTCTCCAGGGGATCTTCCTGACCCAGGAATTGAACCCATGTCTCCTGCATTGTCAGGCAGATTCTTTACCACTGCATCACCTGGGAAGCCCATTCTACTGCTTACCACTTTCTTTAGTTTATATAAACTACACCTGAAAATAAATTTAATTTTTTTTTAAAAATTCAGCTTCATATTGTATGGGCACAACCAAAATGAATTTTAAGTATTTATGTATATCCAGTGCTCTGATCCTTGGTGAATAACTCCATTTTCAGGACTGAAGAACCCGACTCCACTTCTGTGTACAATTTTTACAACCACTCCAACAAGTCACACCGTTGTAACTCAGAACACTGTCACCTCATATTGTCCCTTCTTCCGATGCTATGTAGCAGCTTCCTCGTCCCTATGTGCTGCTCCTTGGTGCTACGTGACTATTTCAAATGCTCATGAGCACCCTTTTGGTAGACGTTATCTTTTGCCCACCTTGATTGGGGTTCTGCACTTTTGCAAGTCAAGCCTAGCACGGATGTGAAAGGCCTGGTTTGACGTTCTAGTGCTGCCATCTATTGTCAGTGTGTTCTATCTACATGTGTTGCTTTGTGTTGGTCTTTGGAATTGTATATAATCTCAATATTTGTGGGACTTAATTTCCTGGGGTAATAAAATCTTCATACTTGTATTTGCAATTGCATTGGCATAAAATTCTAAAAACTGTTTCATGAATCATGTTTATGTGATAAAAAAATTTATTATATAACTTAAATGTGACAGTCTTGTTTTAAGAACTTATCCCTACAGAGTTTTACCATAAGGTATTACTAAGAATACAGTGGGGGACTGAGGAAACTGGGAAAAAAGGGAAGATGTTAAAGATTTCTTTGGTGGGTAGTGGTAATTAGCTGTGAGGTTAGTATGGATTTCAACAGGCAGATTCTTTAGCATTTGAGCCACCAGGGAAGCCGAAACGTTAATTAGCACATCATTAATTGCAAAGGCACTGTAGTTGAGTGGACTTGGAAACCTACCTTGAACTGTAGAGAGAGACTACCATTTATTGAATGCTACTGTGTGCCAGGCCCTGTACTAAGCTTCACATGTTTCATTTATTCTCCAGTAATCCTACCAGGAAAAGAAAAAGGTATTAAGTACCATTGGTCACTGGAAATAGTTGTATAATGAATAAGGGGGAAAATCCACTAGCATTTTACTTGAGCAGTGGGAGGAAAGTACATACATACTTATATGTATTATTTATATTTATTGATATTTGCTAATAATCTGAAGCTCTTTGATACACATGCTGAATAAGTTTGGGCATTCCAAAGTGACTTATTAACCTCATCCTCCTGGTAATTTCTGTTTCATATACAAATGAAACAACTGTTTGCCCTCTTGTTTTTAAAACTTGAGAATTCTGGTGCAGTGATGTAGATTAGCTCAGAAACTTCTTCCAAGAAGAACCTTTTTTTTTTTTTCTTATGTGGGTCTGTGGACATGTTCCCTGTCTGCTGCTGCTGCTGCTAAGTCGCTTCAGTCGTTTCCGACTCTGTGCGACCCCATAGACGGCAGCCCACCAGGCTCCCCCGTCCCTGGGATTCTCCAGGCAAGAACACTGGAGTGGGTTGCCATTTCCTTCTCCAATGCATGAAAGTGAAAAGTGAAAGGGAAGTCGCCCAGTCATGTCCGACTCTTAGCGACCCCATGGACTGCAGCCTACCAAGCTCTTCCGTCCATGGGATTTCCCAGGCAAGAGTACTGGAGTGGGGTGCCATTGCCTTCTCTGGTTCCCTGTTTAGTTTTCTGCACATACCTGTTACAGCATTTACCATACATTTTTTAGTAACAATAATGGTATCTTGCTTATTTTTGAATCCCAGATCCTAACACAGGGTCTTGAATCTAGTAGGAATGCTGAAAATATGTGTGATCAGTTCAAAAATTGAGACATTACAATAGTCTACTTAGAAAATTCTAAAGACAGTCACTTTTTAAGATATACCTTTGACACCTGCTAGAGAGTAAAACTAAATATATTTTCATATTAGCTCAACAGTTAGGAATATCTATAAAATATATGTTCCTTTAAAATCCAAGGAATATTTTTCCCAACCTAAAGAGAAAAGTTCATTTAACAGTTTATTAGTGATTTCACTAATAAACCCAGCATAATTTAGGCTTCAAGAATTATTTTACTTACTCTATACTTTAAAATTTTAAGATACTAATTTTGCGTTGTATACCCAAATCTAAAACAAAACATAGCAAAAAGTAATTTTTAAAATTCCTATTATTTTTAATGTTGTCATACTACCCAAAAAAACCTAAAGATTTAACATGATCCCTATGAAATTACCCATGACATTTTTCACATAACTAGAACAAATAATTTGATAATTTATATGGAACCATGAAAGACCCATTATTGCCAAAGCAATCCTGAGGAAAAAGAACAAAGCAGGAGGCACAATCCTCCCAGATGTCAGACAATACTACAAAGCTACAGTAATCAAAACAGCATGGTATCTGCACAAGCAGAAATATGGATCAATGGAACAGAATAGAGAACCCAAAAATAAACCCACATACCTATGGTAAATTAATCTTCAGCAAAGGAAGAAAGAATACACAAGGGGGAAAAGACAGTCTCTTTAGCAAGCGGTGTTGGGAAAGTTGCACAGCCAGATGCAAATCAATGAGATTAGAACATATCCTCACACCACACACAAAAATAAACTCAAAATGGCTTAAATACCTAAAAGTAAGACATGACCCCATAAAACTCCTAGAATAGAACATAAGCAAAACATTCTCTGACGTAAATTTTAGCAATGTTTTCTTAGGTCAGTCTCCTAAGGCAATAGAAATAAAAGAAAATGTAAAAAGAAAAAAAAATGGGACTGAATCAAACTTAGAAGCTTTTGCACAGCAAAAGAAACGATTAAGTGAAACAAAAAACAACTGACAGACTGGGAGAAGCTACTTGCAAATGATGCAAATGACAAGGGATTAATTTTCAAAATTCACAAATAGCTCATACAATTATTCAATAATAAAAAACAGTTCAATCAAAAAAATGACTCAGTTCAGTTCAGTCACTCAGTCGTGTCTGACACTTTGCGACCCCATGGACTGCAGCACACCAGGCTTCCCTGTCCATCACCACCTCTGAAGCTTGCTCAGACTCATGTCCACCAAGTTGGTGATGCCATCCAGCCTAAATAGAAGCCATCTATTTAGATTGGAAGATCTAAATAGACATTTCTCCAAAGAAGACATACAGATACCAGTAGGCACATGAAAAGATGCTCGTCATTGCTAATTAATAGAGTAATGTAAATCAAAGCTACAGTCAGGTACCACCTCACGTGAATCAGAATGGCCATCATTAAAAAGTCTATAATAATAAATGATGGAGAGGGTGTGGAGAAAAGGGAACCCACTTACACTGTTGGTGGAAATGTAAATTGGGGCAGCCACTATGCAAAACAGTATGGAGGCTTCTTAAAAAACTAATAATAGAGTTGCCATATGACCAGCAATCTCACTCCTGCGCATTTAGCCAGACAAAACTATTACTTGAGGATAATTACATGTACCCTTATTTTCATGGCAGCACTATTTATAATGCAATAGCCAAGGCATGGAAATAACCTAAATGTCCATCTACAGATAAGTGAATAAAGAAGATGTGATACATATAATACACACACACACACACACACACACACACACAGCTTCCCAGGTGGCACTAGTGGTAAAGAACCTGCCTGCCAATGCCAGAGCAGGAGACGTAAAAGACACAGTTTCAATCCCTGGGTCAGGAAGATCCCCTGGAGAAGGAAATGGCAACCCACTCCAGTATTCCTGCCTGGAAAATCCTATAGATAGAGAAGCCTGGTGGGCTGCAGTCCATAGAGTTGCAAAGAGTCAGACATGAATGAAGCGACTCAGCACACACGCACGTACACATACACACGATGGAATATTACTTCTTCATAAAAAGAACGAAGTAGTGCCACTTATAGCAACATGGATGGACCTAGAGATTATCATATTAAGTGAAGTAAGTCAGAGAAAGATAAATATCATATATCACCTTCATGTGGAATCTAAAAATAAATGATACCAATGAAGATACCTAGCAAGGTACCTAGAAGCAGGCCTACAGACACAGAGAGCAGACTTGTAGTTGCCAAGGGTGAAGGGAAATGGAGGAGGGAAGGATTGGGAGTTTGGGATTCGCAGATGCAAACTATTATTCATAGGATGAATAAATAACAAGCTCTTACTGTAGAGCACAGGGAATTGTGTTTAATATCCTATGCTAAGCCATAATGGAAAAGGATATGAAAAAAGAATATATGTAGGTATAACTGAATCACTTTGTTGAACAGCAGAAATTAACATTGTAAATAAATTATATTTCAATAAAGTTTACAGAAATCCATATTACTATATTTCTATTCCCCTACATGCTCAAAAACTCGCTATAATTGCTTTCCACTGTTACCTGATCTACATTCTTCATTTACCCTCTCCCACAGCTCCAGGTTTGGGTGAGCACTATCTAAAACCGCCATTTATCAACAATGCTATCCGAGTTTACTAATCACTGATTCTTCCTCATTCATCCACTGGCAAGTTACTGTTTACATCTCAGATGGTCAGACTTTACAGATCAGACAGACTACCCCCTCATCAGCCTGCCATTTGTATTTCTTTTGGATTCGTTCTAAAAGGGACCCAAAACAATTGGATTCTGAACAATTAATGTTAATTAATTATCTTTTTTATAATGTATATTTAAAAGTACAAACTTTTTTGAAATGATCTCATTAGAATTTGTATAGCCTTCTAAATGAACAAGTCAAAAAGGTATAGTAAACAATTACGCAAAAAGCCATGTCACAGCCATTGTTAAAAGTATAATTTGTTTGACCCTCAGGTGGTTGAAACTCACTCAAAACTTTTGTGGTCATGATGAGCAAGAGTGAGGGTGACTTCTAGTGTGGACATTTGTCACCAAAAAATGGGGGGCTGTCCAAGTTTGAACCCCAGGACTTCGCTGGTGGCTCAGATGGTAAAGAATCTGCTTACAATGCAGATCAAACCCAGGTTTGATGCCTGGGTTGGGAAGATCCCCTGGAGAAGGGAATGGCAACCCACTCCAGTATTCTTGCCTGGAGACTTCTATGGATGGAGGAGCCTGGTGGGCTACAATCCATGCAGTCACGAAGAGTCAGACCCGACTGAGTGACTAACACTTTCCTTTGGCTGGGGAATTGTCTCCTTATGTGACTAGAATACTGGAAGTTCAGTCCTCCTTCCATAGTGAACTGAAAACATCAGATAACACTTCCCGAGCTCTGTGCCAGCTAGAACACAGGCATATGACCCAGGGTCACCTAACCAAACAATCATCCACCTGAAATTTGTAACATGCAGATTGTGAGGCAGGGATTGAGAGAATTCTGGCTGATAGGGAGGATAAGGTGAGGGCAGCAGCATCCTCTTGCAGTAGCCACAGTGTCAGCAAGCATATCCAAGTTGCAGTTCAGTGGTGGAAGCAAGGGCATCTATGTTGTGTGGACACTACACTGCAGTGTGTGATTCTGGCTGAATACATGCGTGCATGCGAAGTCGTTTCAGTTGTATCTGACTTTTGCGACCCAGTGCCATGCCCTCTTCCAGGGCATCTTCCTGACCCAGGGATCCAGGGCTCGAACTTGGGTCTCTTACATCTCCTGCTTTGGCAGGTGGGTTCTTTACCACTAGTGCTACCTGGGAAGCCCTCTGGGTATGTAGCCTTCCTTTATTCTTGTCCACTTTAAAATCTGGTTCTCCAGGTTTTCCTACAATTCTCTGTGCTACACAACTTCCTTTCAATAATTCCTTTTCTTCTTAAATTGCTCAGAATTTGTTTCCATTGCTTGCAACTAATAACCTAGAGAGATATAACTATTTCTTTCATTTCTTTGGCCACACACAGCTTTTGGAATTGTAGTTCCCCAACCAGTGGTGGAACCCGTGCCCCCTGCAGGGGAATCACAGAGTTCTAACCACTGGACTGCCAAGGAAGTCCCACAACTGTCATTTATTGAGACCCTCTCTTTGCCATTTCAAAGCCTAGGCAGACAAAAAAAAAAAGGGGAAAAAAGCTTTGTTTTAGAGATAGGACTAAAGTTTCTTTTTTCCTCCTCCTTGCTTCTTTTTCCAAATTTTCTTTTACTGAGCATTGCGTTGCTATTGGAAAATTCTAAAAATTAAAAAAAAATTCTATTCTATTCTAAAAATCCTATTACTGGACAAAAGAGATAAATAATAAAGCTTCTTGAAAATCAGAATATTGACAGAAATCTCTTATCACTTCCTGTCTCTGATAGTAAAAGAAAACAGAGGGCAAACAGAAAAGAGGAGTAGAAAAAGTCTTTTGGGAAAAGCACACAAAATCCTTACTATGGAAATAGAATGAACTGATCATTAGAGCCAAGAAACTTTTGCCTTCGAAATGACATCTGTAGCAAAGTAAGGTTGAAGAGGAGATCAGAGAAGATTTTCAATATCAGAAAGGGTTTCTAAGAGCAATCAGCTGAAGCCACATGGGGAAACTTGGGTCTTCCATTTTGGGGGAAAGCGTTTCTCTATATAATCTTCTGCTTAAAATGCTTTCAAATTCCTTCAGCAGGGATGAACACAGCAAGACAAGAAGTCACAACAATGGGGCCCCCGGTACATAGGAAACTTTCCGTCACTGGTAGGAATTCACAACCAAGTTCCTCTGAAGAAACTAAATAACTTTTCTTCCCTTATTACAAACAAACCAAGATAATAGACCTAGTGTGATGTTTTATTTTCATCTGAGTCTGTAACATTTTTGAACAACAAAAATATTTTCTATATGTGATATGAGGGTGATCAAGCGACAGATGAATCAAACAAGTTACCTGTGGCTCTAAACATCTCTCCACTGTATCCCCCCCATTGTTTCACTAGCAATAAAATACTGAAACAACAATAATAAATAGAAAACCTGTCTATTTTCCCATACTGGTTAATGTGAGGAGAAAACACCTGCCCATTGCAGTCCCACAAAAATGGTTTTAATACAGGGTCACAGAAAATTCAATGGTTTTATAGCCCGCTATAAAACAGCTCTTTGTCTTTTCCCCCTAATTCCCGAGTGTCACATTTAACAAAACAAGGAAACTACAGATAATAGAGGTGTTTGCAGATTAGCCTTTCAAGCCATAAATAACATAGGGTTTTGCTCACCTACAAATATTAAGGCAGCTTATCAATGTTTAAGTGCCTTCCTCTTTGTAATAGTTGCTAACATTTTAACCCAGGAAAATTGGGAATTTTTTCTCTCCTGTCTTCTTACACTGACAGAGTACACATTCATAAGGTTCTATGATCAGATTTCACGGTATAAAAAGTGAGACATTGCCTGAACACTTGCCTGCTACGTGAGAGGCCCTGTTTTGGGAGATGTGTCTGCTGTACACTTTCCTTGCCCTGCTCTCTCTCTGCTATGGTTTCGATCCTCGCTGTCCTGGACGATGCAGCTGTGACTCAGAGCAGTCGGTGCAATGCTACAGGCTAATGGAGGTGCCATCGGGCATTCCTTCCACCACCAAGAAGCTCTACATCAGCCATAGCAAAATTCAGCACCTTCAGGTAATCACGCATTCTCCTGCAACTTTATTTTGTGAGACAGGGTGAAGGGGTGACTGTGGGGTTGTTAAACTTAAAGTAAATAATCGAAACTTAAAAGCGATGATTATGAAATTGTGTCTCTGTACTAGCTACCTGTTTGCTCTGTGTAGTGAGATGGGTATTTGCCTCTGGATATTTCATTTTAGGGAAGGAGCCCCCCCCCCATAATAAAATAATATTTTGTTTTTTAAGATTTTAATTATGTTGTTGCAGAGTGAAAGTAGAGTAATGATTCTTAACAAAACGAGTTTGAGAGCATTGGCTCCTTCATATCCCCATTTTAAAAAGAATTTGTTTGGGGGGGGGGAACATACTTTTGTTTATGCCATAGAAGGCAGATGATACTTATAACATTATAAGCCTATCAAGATAAACACAGCATGTGAGAATTATTCATACAAACCCTACAAACCAGCTGGGCATTAATGTCTTTATGGAAACTTATACAGAAGAAATACACGTTTTTGTTTTGCCACATTACTGAAATTCTCATTCTACGTGCTTTTATTTTTTAATTTATTTATTTTTAGTCGATCTGTGTGCTTTTAATTATGGCTTTTATTTTCATGCTTTCCTATTCAGAGGGCACTTGAAAAGAGAGCTATAGCTCTGTCTGACTTGTATAACATGAAGAAACTTGTTTTTGACCTTTGGTATTTTGAAAGGTATCAAGAGACTAGAGTTCTCATTTTAGTTTCTCAGTAGAGATAGAATTACCTTAGACAAGCAGTTAAAAAAAAAAAATCTCTGGACCTTATTTGTTACTTTTATGACACGAGAAGGCTGGATTAGATTGGGGACCCCAGGAGTTTTCTAGATGGAAAATTCTCTGACTCTCTGGTCGCTGCTTCTCCCTCATCAATCCAAACCTTAAGATAAGGAAATACCTGTCTATGATCCAGGTGCAGAGAGTCAGCAGGTGAATGTACTTTTCCTTCAAACAGAGACACCTCCCTGTCCCCCTGTTTTATTTTGTCAAGAAATTTTAATGTAGGTGCACACACACACTGGGAGTGTGAAATATGTGGCATGACATTTATTTCGAGGTTCAAAAAGCACCATTGCCTAGTCGTCATCTGTTTACTCTCCTCTTCTAATCCAGTAGTGCCCAATGCCTGTCAGGCCTCAGCATTCAAGCAAGACACCTGGCTAAAGGGCAAAAGGCTTAAATATTTGTCCTGAGGTCTTGAGATACTGAGAGGTGGAGTGTCAGCGAAGCTTGGTGATGATCCCCCACTGTTGCTCTGCAGTCAGTAAGATGAAATTATGTCTCTCATTAAATTCACTTACTGACTGAGTTCATTTGTCATTGGTTTAGGTTCACTGAACAGCAATATTGATTGGTTTAGGTTCATTGAATAGCAATATTGCCACTTCCCTGACTTTAACCTAGTTAATTATCTCTAGAAAGGACTGTTCGCAGCAGAAAAGTTGAAGAAAGAGAGGACTGTTTGGAGAAGGAAGTAGAAAGTTCTGAGCAATAATACTTCTCTTTTCCCTTTTAAAAATCCTTTAGGCTTTAAATGACCATATTTTACTTGCATTTAGTGAATGCAATGTTATTCTGTTTATCTGGTTTGAATTATAGAATTGGGTGCCTGTATTTTAAACAAAAAGACTTAAAATGGATCTACAGATTAATAACGATAGAAACTATATATATATATATATACACACATATATGTATATATCTACACATACATAACATATATATGTATGCATGCATAGCATGTTTATATATACATATATAATATATGTGTATGTGTATACATACCACAATTTTAAATGTTTCTATTACTTGTTCATGTGATTCAGTTGTCTTTGGGTCTGTGAATGCTATGGTTGAGACTGCAGATAAAAGATGAAAAATTCAGTTCTAGGAGTTTCTTAGTGGCCTACTGGTTAGTATTCTAGGCTCTCAACTGATGTGGCCCAGTTTAATCCCTGGTCGGGAAACAAAGATCCTACAAGCCACACGGTACAGTCAAAAAAATTAAAAAGTATTAAAAATTCACAGTTCCTGCCCTTAAGAAAAGAGGGATTTTATTCATCCTTTTATCTGTAAAAATCCCTACTTCTTTGAGGTGCACGCCATCAGATAATAACACTCTGTTCCTCTGTGAGTTTGATACTGTGCCCCTGTCTCTTTCATCCTAAATCTCCTAGTCTTCCTCTCCATCCTAAATTCTGCATCTTTTGGGGTGCCTTTAGCGTTCAATATCCTAGTCCCACACTTCCTTGAACTCATAAAAATTATCTATCTACATTTTCAGTTCTCCACAGCTGTCTACTCTCTTGTTTATATCATGGGAGAAGGCAATGGCACCCCACTCCAATAATCCTCTTTATACCTGAAATTTTTCTAATCAAAAATCTTTAATTCCCATATGCGCTCTCTTGCCATTATCTCCTTTCTATTCAGCTGCCATATGCTGTACTTATCATTCTACCTCATGAAGACTTCTAATTCTAGATCTACCCACATTCTCTCAGATAATCGGTTCATTTCTTATTTATCTTCTTTCCCTATCCCTTCCCCTTTTGCATCCCACAATTAAGTATCTCCACACTTATTCAGCAAAGCCTCAGTCTCTGTTTAACATGATCACTTTCCTTTGTTTCTCCTATACCTGGACAGCTGGTGCTGCTGGAGAGGATCATGTCTGGTGTCATACCCAAGATAACTTTTACCAAACCCAAGGTCATGACAATACGTGCCTGTATTTCCTTCTAAGAGTTTTACAGGTTTAGCTCTAACATATAAAAGACAAATAGAAATGTCTTTGGGGTTCTCCAGTGACTCAGTGGTAAAGAACCTGCCTGCAATGCAAGAGCCACAGGAAATGCAGGTTCAATTCCTGGGATGGGAAGATTCCTGGAGGAGGGCATGGCAACCCACTCCAGGATTCTTGCCCGAAGAATTCTGTGGCCAGAGGAACCTGGCGGGTTATAGTCCATAGGGTTCCAAAGGGTTGGACACGACTGAAGCAACTTAGCATGCACATAGAAATGACTTTCTGGTGGCAGTCAGGGAGGATAATCATTTTCATACATCTTTTGTGGAAGAGAAGAAGGTACTTCACATTCTTCTTGTGGAAGAAATATATAGGGACTTCCCTGATGGCCCAGCGGGTAAGACTCTGTGCTCCCAATGCAGGGGTCCTGGGTTTGATTCCTGGTGAGGGAACTAGATACCCGGTGCCTCAACTGCAGTCTCAGTGCTGCCCCTCAGTTGTGTCTGGCTATCTGGGACCCCATGGACTGTAGCCTGCCAGGCTCTTCTGTCCATGGAATTTCCCAGGCAAGAATATTGGAGTGGGTTGCCATTTCCTTCTCCAGGGGATCTTCCCCACCCAGGGAATGAACCTGCATCTCTTGGGTCTCCTGCATTGTCAGGAAGATTCTTTACCACTACCCTACCTGGGAAGCCTCCGATAAAGACCTACTGCAGCCAAATAAATAAATACATAGTTTTTAAAAAGAAATATATAAGTTTATCAACAAGGGAGAGGTTATGAATTCTTTTTATATTCTCTCCATACTTTCCAGAATTTTTAAATTTTTCACGGAGAACAAATGTTGCTTCGATGATCAGGAAAAATTCCAGCATAGTTTAGAAAACTCGTTGCTGGCTTGGTTCACATATGTCTGAGGCAGTCACTGTGAATGTGTCAGATTCCTGTGTGCATTTGACCTAAACAGAGCCTAAGGAAGTTCTGTGACCCTCTAGTGCTTGGAGAGGGGCCTAACTGAAAACTGAAACAAAGCCTTTTCATGGAGAGACCAGCAGAATTGGCCCCTCTGCCCTGTTTCATTTTACTTGGCTTGCTTTTTTTTTCTTTAACTTTTCATATTATATGGTAACTTTTATCTCCATAAGTATTACGTTCACCAAACTGTAAAACTGTGATGGCAGGAATTTTACTTAGCTAAGCTTTCTAAATCTGTTTTTCTTTTTTTTCCCCTAACCCCTAATTGTTAACATCAAGCCACACTTGCCTTGCTTTTTAACCAATGTTGACAAATGGCCAACAGTTCCAAGGTTAGCTCCAGGGCAAAAGCATCTCTGGATTCCCAGCCCACGGAAATGGAAAAAACAAGTCTGGCAGATTTTTTTTTTTGCCTTTGTCAGCTCTGCAAACTCAACTGATAAATTGAAAATCAATGAGTGTCTTTCTCATTGTGGCACCAGAACTCTATACACTTCAGCTAAATTCATGTTATAAACAGTAAAGTTAAAAATATATGTGTTTACATTTCTCCAAAGAAGACATACAGATGGCTAACAAACACATGAAAAGATGCTCAACATCACTCATTATCAGACAAATGCAAATCAAAACCACAATGAGGTCCCATCTCACACAGGTCAGAATGGCTGCTATCAATAAGTCTACAAACAATGAATGCTGGAGAGAGTGTGGAAAAAAGGGAACCTTCTTACACTGTTGATGGGAGTGCAAACTAGTACAGCTACTATGGAGAACAGTATGGAGATTCCTTAAAAAAACTGGAAATAGAACTGCCTTGCTGCTGCTGCTGCTGCTAAGTCACTTCAGTCGTGTCCAACTCTGTGTGACCCCATAGACGGCAGCCCGCCAGGCCTCGCCGTCCCTGGGATTCTCCGGGCAAGAACACTGGAGTGGGTTGCCATTTCCTTCTCCAATGCATGAAAGTGAAAGTGAAGTCGCTCAGTCATGTCCGACTCTTAGCGACCCCATGGACTGCCGCCCACCAGGCTCCTCCGCCCATGGGATTCTCCAGGCAAGAGTACTGGAGTGGGGTGCCATTGCTTATGACCCAGCAATCCCACTGCTGGGCATACACACTGAGGAAACCAGAATTGAAAGAGACACATGTACCCCAAAGTTCATTGCAGCACTGTTTACAATAGCTAGGATATGGAAGCAACCTAGATATCTGTCGGCAGACAAATGGATAAGGAATTGTGGTACATGTACACAGTGGAGTATTACTCAGGTATAAAAAAGAACACATTTGAATCAGTTCTAATGAGGTGGATGAAAGTGGAGCCTGCTATACAGAGTGCAGTAAGTCAGAAAGAGAAAGACAAATATTGTATATTGACACATATTATGGAATTTAGAAAGAAGATGGTAACTACAACCCTATATGAGAGACATCAAAAGAGACACAGATGTAAAGGACAGACTTTTGAACTCTGTGGGAAAAGGTGAGGGTGGGATGATTTGAGAGAATAGCACTGAAACATGTATATTACCATATGTAAAACAGATGACCAGTGCAAGTTCCACGTATGAAGCAGGGCCCTCAAAGCCAGTGCTCTGGGACAACCCAGAGAGATGGGGTGGGGAGGGAGGCGGGAGGCTCAGGATGGGGGGACACATGTACACCCATGGCTGATTCATGTTGATGTATGGCAAAGACCACCACAATACTGTAAAGTAATCAGCCTCCAATTAAAATAAATAGATTAACTTTAAAAAATATATGTGTTAGGGTAAGATAAACCTGGATTGGAAGCCCAATCCTTCCACTTTCTAGCAAGAAATACTTGGACAAATTGTTCTGCCTTCTTGAGCTTTAGTTTCCCTCAGTGAAAAGGGAGTAATCCTGTTTACACACAGAGCTTTGTAAACATAAGCACTGCGTGTGTCAGTTCTAGTGACATGATGAACCCAGAGGCTGTTATACAGAGTGAAGTAAGTCAGAAAGAAAAACCAAATATGTGTACTAACACATATATATGGAACCTAGAAAAATGGTACTGATGCACTTATTTGAGGGCAGGAACACAGACGCAGGCGTAGAGAGCAGACTTGGGGACACAGCAGAGGAAGAAGAGGGTGGGACAAGGGTGACAGAGTGGCACTGACAGATATACACTACCAGATGCAAAGCAAATGGCTAGTGGGGAGGGGCTGCACGACGCAGGGAGTGCAGCCGGTGCTCTGTGACAATCTAGACGGGCGGGATGGGAAGGGAGGGTCAAGGAAGGGCAGACATCAGCAAACTTAGGCTGCGTCACGTTGTTGTATGGCAGAAACCAATACAACATTGTAAAGTAAGTATCCTTCAATTAAAAGACAAAAGATAAGCATAGTAAATATTTAGAAAATGGTAGGCCATTTTAACCAATAATCAGTTCAGTTCAGTCGCTCAGTCGTGTCCCTCTCTTTGCGACCACTGGATTGCAGCATGCCACGCTTCCCTGTCCATCAACAGCTCCCGGAGCTTGCTCAAATTCATATCCATTGCATTGGTGATGCCATCCAACCATCTCATCCTCTGCCGTCCCCTTCTTCTCCTGCCCTCAATCTGTCTCAGCATCAGGGTCTTTTCAAGTGAATCAGTTCTTTGCATCAGGTGGCCAAAGTATTGGAGTTTCAGCTTCAGCATCAGTCCTTCCAATGAATATTCAGGGCTGATTTCCTTTAGGATTGACTTGTTGGATCTTGCTATCCAAGGGACTCTCAAGAGTCTTCTCCAACACCACAGTTCAAAAGCATCAATTCTTCGGTGTTCGGTTTTCTTTACAGTCCAACTCTCCCATCCATACCTGACCACTGGAAAAACTATAGCTTTGACTAGACGGACCTTTGCTGGTAAAGTAATGTCTCTGCTTTTTAATATGCTGTATGAGTCGGTCATAGCTTTTCTTCCAAGGAGTAAGCGTCTTTTAATTTCATGGCTGCAATCACCATCTGCAGTGATTGTGGAGCCCACAAAATAAAGTCTCTCACTGTTTCCATTATTTCCCCATCTATTTGCCATGAAATGATGGGACCAGAAGCCATGATCTTAGTTTTCTGAATGTTGAGTTTTAAGCCAACTTTTTCACTCTCCTCTTTCACTTTCACCAAGTGGCTCTTTAGTTCTTCTTCACTTTCTCCCAAAAGGGTGGTGTCATCTGCATATCTGAGGTTCTTGATATTTCTCCCGGCAATCTTGATTCCAGCTTGTGCGTCATCCAGTCCAGCATTTCTCATGATGTACTCTGCACAGAAGTTAAATAAGCAGGGTGACAATATATAGCCTTAACGTACTCCTTTCCCAATTTAGAACCAGTCTGTTGTTCCATGTCCAATTCTAATTGTTGCTTCTTGACCTGCATACAAATTTCTCAGGAGGCAGGTCAGGTGGTCTGGTATTCACATCTCTTGAAGAATTTTCCACAGTTTGTTGTGATCCACACAGTCAAAGTCTTTGTCATAGTCAAAAAGCAGTAGATGTATTTCTGGAACTCTCTTGCTTTTTTGATGAGCCAACGGATGTTGGCAGTTTGATCTCTGGTTCCTCTGCCTTTTCTAAATCCAGTTTGAACATCTGGAAGTTCACAGTTCACGTACTGTTGAAACCTGGCTTGGAGAATTTTGAGCATTACTTTGCTAGTGTGTGAGACGAGTGCAATTGTGTGGTAGTCTGAGCATTCTTTGGCATTGCCTTTCTTTTGGATTGAAATGAAAACTGACCTTTTCCAGTCCTGTGGCCACTGCTGAGTTTTCCAAATTTGCTGGCATATTGAGTTCAGCACATTCACAGCATCATCCTTTAGGATTTGAAATAGCTCAACTGGAATTCCATCACCTCCACTAGCTTTGTTTGAAGTGATGCTTCCTAAGGCCCACTTGACTTCACATTCTAGGGATGTCTGGCTCTAGGTGAGTGATCACACCATTGTAGTTATCTGGGTCATGAAGATCTTTTTTGTTTAGTTCTTCTGTGTATTCTTACCACCTCTTCTTAATATCTTCTGCTTCTGTTAGGTCCATACCATTTCTGTCCTTTATTGTGCTCTGCTTTGCATGAAATGTTCCCTTGGTATCTCTAATTTTCTTGAAGAGATCTCTACTCTTTTCCATTCTATTGCTTTCCTCTATTTCTTTACATTGATCACCAAGGAAGGCTTTCTTATCCCTCCTTGCTATTCTTTGGAACTCTGCATTCAAATCGGTATATCTTTCCTTTACTCCTTTGCCTTTTGCTTCTCTTCTTTTCTCAGATACTCAAGCCCTCCTCAGACAACCATTTTGCCTTTTTGCATTTCTTTTTCTGGGGATGGTCTTGATCACTGCCTCCTGTAAAATGTCACGAACCTCCATCCACAGTTCTTCAGGCACTTTGTCTATCAGATCTAATGCATTGAATCTGTTTGTCACTTACATTGTATAATTGTAAGGGATTTGATTTAGGTCATACCTTAATGGTCTAGTGGTTTTCCCTACTTGCTTCAATTTAAGTCTGAATTTGGCAATAAGCAGTTCATGATCTGAGCCACAATAGCTCTCTGTCTTGATTTTGCTGACTATATAGAGCTTCTCCATCTTTGGCTGCAAAGAATATAACCAACCTGCTTTCGGTATTGACCATCTGGTGATGTCCATATGTAGAGTCTTCTCTTGTGTTGTTGGAAGAGGGTGTTTACTATGACCAGTGCGTTCTCTTGGCAAAACTCTGTTAGCCTTTGACCTGCGTCATTTTGTACTCCAAGGGCAAATTTTCCTGTTACTCCAGGTAGCTCTTGACTTCCTACTTTTGCATTTCAGTCCCCTATAATGAAGAGGACATGTTTTTTGCGTGTTAGTTCTAGAAGGTCTTGTAGGTCTTCATAGAACTGTTCAATTTCAGCTTCTTCAGCATTACTGGTCGAGACATAGACTTGGATTGCTGTGATTTTGAATGATTTGCCTTGCAAACAAACATAATTTTGTCATTTTTGAGACTGTATCCAAGTGCTGCATTTTGGACCCTTTTATTGACCATGATGGCTACTCCATTTCTTCTAAGGGATTCTTGCCCACAGTAGTAGATATAATGGTCATCTGAGTTAAATTCACCCATTCCAGTCTATTTCAGTTCGCTGATTCCTAAAATGTTAATGCTCATTCTTGCCGTCTCCTGTTTGACCACTTCCAGTCTTCCTTGATTCATGGACCTAACATTCCAGGTTCCTATGCAATACTGTTCTTTACAGCATCAGACTTTATTTCCATCACCAGCCACATCCACAACTGGATGTTGTTTTGGCTTTGGCAAAAGTAATCTGCATTCACCTGATAAAGGGAAAAAGTTCTCTATGCTTATTAACACAAAATGACTATTCCCTGGATTCAGTTAAGAATATAACTGGTATTTACTATGTAGGCTCGACTATATACTTTATAAATAAAAATGGAGACAAATTGAAGCTCCCACACCACACTTTGTCCTCAAAGAAACTGTCCATTCAGATTCACGTCATCTCTGAGACCGGCTGCATAGTCAGCAGTCTTTTTAGGGTTTGTCGTCACACAGATAGAAGTGGAAGCATTTGCAACATCAAGGTCTTTTTTTCGGGAGATCAACAGTCCCAGAGGTGCAAATCTATGTGTAGAGTCATTTGTGACTTTATATGAAAGAAAGCCTAGAAAAAGGCACTTTAAAACGAAGAATAGATTAAACACCCTGAGTCTTGGACAGGTCATTTATTTTATTTTTATTTTTTGGCCTCATTCAGTTCAGTTCAGTCACTCAGTCGTGTCCGAATCTTTGCAACCTCATGGACTGCAACACACCAAGCTTCCCTCTCCACCAACTTCTGGAGCTTGCTCAAACTCATGACCATCTCATCTTCTGTCATCCCCTTCTCCCCCTGCCCTTGATCTTTCTCAGCATCAGGGTCTTTTCCAATGAGCCAGTTCTTCACATCAGGTGGCCAAAGTATTGGAGTTTCAGCTTCAGCATCAGTCCTTCCAGTGAATATGTAGGATTGATTTCCTTTAGGATTGACTGGTTTGTTCCTCTTGCAGTCCAAGGGAATCTCAAGAATCCTTTCTAACACCACAGTTCAAAAGCATCAATTCTTCAGCACTCAGCTTTGTTTATAGTCGAACTCTCACATCCATACATGACCAATGGAAAAACCATAGCTTTGACTAGATGGACCTTTGTTGGTAAAGTAATGTCTCTGCTTTTTAATATGCTGTCTAGGTTGGTCATAGCTTTTCTTCCAAGGAGCAAGTATCTTTTAATTTCATGGCTGCAGTCACCTTCTGCAGTGATTTTCCAGCCCAAGAAAATAAAACCTGTCACTGTTTCCATTGTTTCCCCATCTATTTGCCATGAAGTGATGGGACTGGCTGCCATGATCTTGGTTTTCTGAATGCTGAGTTTTAAGCCAACTTTTTCACTCTCCTCTTTCACTTTCATCAAGAGGGTCTTTAATTCTTCACTTTCTGCCTTAAGGGGGTGTCATCTGCATATCTTAGGTTATTGATATTTCTCCTGGCAATCTTGATTCCACCTTAAACTATCCCTTATATGGAAGATCTATACTATATAATCTCTAAAATTTCTGCTTTTCTAAAAATATTATCTGTGTCCAGATCTTGTGTCTCATTTGAAAAACATTAATTATAGACCACAGGCAGCAGAAAATGTATTAGAAAATGATGAGTTGAGGAAGAAAGGGCTTTGGAGTTCTGTAGACCTTGTTGAAATTCAAACTTGCAGGGTTATAAGGAGAACTAATGATAAAATATAAAAAAGCACATGGAACTTGTAGATGCTCAACAAATGCAAAAAAAAAAAGTATTATTCTTGGGACTATGACTAATTAATGCATCTGATTAATCATTAAGAAAATATCAAATGTTAGCAGCAATTTATAAGCCAAGGCAGCTGCCAAAAATTTTATGATTAAAAATATTTGTTTACTGAATTTTTAACATGAGATTCTTCAACTAATGTACCACTTTAGGCTATGCTTTCAGTTCAGTTCAGTTCAGTCGCTCAGTTGTGTCCGACTCTTTGCGACCCCATGAATCACAGCACACCAGGCCTCCCTGCCCATCACCAACTCCCAGAGTTCACTCAAACTCACGTCCATTGAGTCGGTGATGCCAACCAGCTATCTCATCCTCTGTTGTCCCCTTCTCCTCCTGCCCCCAATCCCTCCCAGCATCAAAGTCTTTTCCAATGAGTCAACTCTTCACATGAGGTGGCCAAAGTACTGGAGTTTCAGCTTTAGCATCATTCCTTCCAAAGAAATCCCAGGGTTGATCTCCTTTAGAATGGACTGGTTGGATCTCTTTGCAGTCCAAGGGACTCTCAGGAGTCTTCTCCAACACCACAGTTCAAAAGCATCAATTCTTTGGCACTCAGCTTTCTTCACAGTCCAACTCTCACATCCATACATTACCACTGGAAAAACCATAGCCTTGACTAGATGGACCTTAGTCGGCAAAGTAATGTCTCTGCTTTTCAATATGCTATCTAGGTTGGTCATAACTTTCCTTCCAAGGAGTAAGTGTCTTTTAATTTCATGGCTGCAGTCACCATCTGCAGTGAAATATACCATAGTTCACATCACAGGTCTTCCTATAGTATAATCACATATAACAAATATGTGCTGCAGAATTAACCCACTTTGAAGATATTAACCATATACTGGTATTAGAAAAGGGTTCAACTGCACAATTAAATCAACATTTATAAGCTGTAGACAGTAAGACATAAAATTGTGCATTGAAAATTCCAGCTTACCTGAATTCTAAATCAGGTTGAAAATTTTGTGAAGATTTATCAAGCTGAGGAAAATCTGGAACAATTCTTCATTTACCTAAACATGATTTTACTCTGAGAAACAAATACTAAAAATTACATCATCCTAAAAAAGACCAGATGTCAAGCTAGGAGTTTGGAGGGTATGTGGAAAGATAGGGGTGCTTGAACTTGCAAACCATGGAGAAAGTGTATCAGAGTCCTAAAACTGAGGAGAGGATTTGCATTAGGTCTGGGGTATATGCATGAATGGACTCCTTGCTCTGCTGACATGGAGACACATGTATCCTATTTGTTTCTTCATGAATCTTTTTCATCAATGAAACAAAAATTGGGGAGTGGGAACAAGGAGACTAGTTTTCCAAACTATAATATACTTGAAAATGTCTTTCTGATAGGCCCATCCAACTGATAGCAGTATCTAGGACATTAATTTTTTTTTTTACTTTTAATGCTCAAAATTGTTTAAATGTAATTAAAAAATGTTAAACATCTAAACAATGCGAAATGTAGATAGATAATGAAAATTCCCTATAACCTTACCTCCTAAGAGTTAGCAACTCTAATTAACAGCTTGGTGAAATTTCCAGATTGTTTCCTTTTTGGCTGTTACAAGATGATGCAACAAAGAACATCCTGTCGATCCTGTCGCACACATCATTGTGCAATTTGTAAGCACTTCTACCTAGAAGTAAACTTGCTAGGTCAAAGAATACACAGCAAAAGTTGGCCAATTTTATGTCTACCAATAGTGTATGAAAGTTCTTAAAATATTTTAGACCTCTTACACTGCTAGCAGTTGTGAACAAAAATGGTCAGGACCTGAGTTTCTATCCTTTTCCAGGAGATAATTTAAAACCACATGGAGCCCAGCCCATGCTCTGATTGACCTTGAGGGAGGGAAGAGGGTGGGGAGGGAGGTTCCAGAGGGAAGGGTATATATACATATATGTATATAATTATGACTGATTTGTGTTGTTGTATAGCAAAACCAATACAATATTGTAAAGCAACTTTCCTCCAATTAAAACAAGTTTTAAGTAATTCTGGTAAAAAAAAATAAAATAGATCCTGAAGGAAAAAGCTGAAGTATCATTAGTATTGAATGACAACGTACATGCCTTTTTAAAAATAATAATCCTAATTTACTGCTTTTCTCCTCTCTTCCCCACCCCTTCTTTTTTTTTTTTTTTTTTTAATAGCTATCTAACTTTACCCAAATGTTAGCTCTAGAAGATTTTCTTCTGCTGGCCAGTGGAACAGAGTCAGTAGAAAACGACACTTTCAAAACTCTGAGTACTTTGAAGACCTTGGAACTTTGGAAAAATAAGTTAAGACGGGTCCCCCGTGCTCTCCCGGCCAGTCTTGAAGTGTTAAAACTAAATGATAATTCAATATATGTCCTTCACGGATCTGATTTTGAAGGACTGAAGAAATTAAAAATCCTTGAACTGAAAAACAATCTGATCTCTTCTGTCTCTCCCAGTATGCTCTCCTCCCTTGTCAGTCTGCAAAGCTTGATGTTAGACGCCAACAACATCGAGAATGTGGAGGGACCGCTGGCACTTCCCCATCTGAAACATCTGAGCATGGAGAATAACAAGCTACATCTCATACCAGCTAGCTTCTTCACTTCCCTTCAGTCTCTGCAATTTCTCAGTTTCAGTAGTAACTTTCTGACTAAAATTCCTATTAACCTCCCCAAATCTTTGCTCTCTTTAAAAATGGAGAGAAACCGGCTCAAAGCGGTGAGGTTTCGAGATATGAAACAGTTAGAGAATCTTTCCCACCTTTACCTGTCAGAAAACTCACTCTCTTCCATCGAGGGGGCACAGCTCCTTGCCAATTTAACCACCCTTGAGGTGTCCCAAAACCAACTTCAGACGTTGCCCCTCCGACTACCAGCCCGGCTACAAAAGCTGGATATCAGCAATAATCTGATTCGGAAAGTTACGGCGCAAGATTTCCGGGACCTCCAAGATTTGAAACACTTGTTTCTGGACAACAACATTGTCAGCTTGTTTGAAGCTGGAGCCCTGCAGAAGTGTTCCCAGCTCTCCAATTTGGCCTTGGAGCAGAACCTACTCCTGTCTATACCTCTGCGGTAAGTGAGCTTTATCATCTATGGAACTTACCAGAGAAGTCTTCCAAAGATGGGGGCAACTAAATACATTATAAAAGAAAGAAAAGTAGTCCAGGTAAACGTAATTTATCTACTTAAAGCTATCCAAGAGTTCAGAGGCAGAAGTTTTAAACAAGGGTTTGGAATCTCCAGCCCTCAAGCTGACTCCTACACTAACTTACCTTGCCTGTGGGACAAGATACCAACAGGAGATCTGTATTAGAAGTGACTGCAGCTTCAGGGAAGTATGCTAACGAACATCACAGGGGGCTATTGCTTGTAAAACTGTGTTCTGGTTTTCTAAACTATGGCCTGGATCCAACAGCAGGCCCACTAGGCATGTGCTTAAGGGGGTGCATGCTTAGTCCTCTCTGACTCTACGACCCCATGGAGTGTAGCTGCCAGGTTCCTCTGTCCATGGAATTTTCCAGGCAAGAATATTGGAGCGGGTTGCCGTTTCGCTACAGGGCATCTTCCCGACCCAAGGACAGAACTCGTGTCTCTTGCATCTTCCGCACTGGCAGGCAGATTCCACTGCACCATTTGGGAAGCAAGGCATGTGTTTAACCACTAGCAAAGCAAGGACCCCAGGAAAAACTGAGCAGGGAAATGTAGTAAGACATTTATATTTTTAAAAGCACTGGGATAGTACATAAGGGAAAAATCAAAACCTTGCAATCTAACATTGCATTTATTTTGAATTACGTGTTTAGGAGCCACATGCTTTTCTCAGTGCTGCGGGGTGCTGCCCAAGTTTCTGTGGGCCTGTCTGTGAGTGTGTGAGTCAGTTTGTGTTGGTCTTACTTTGTGTTTCCAGTTGTTTCTTCTATTCTCTTTCTCTCACGCGCAAACACATATATCCTCATCCTCTGGCACTTCATAATCTTTTCCCAAATATCCCTACTTCTATCCCCAACCCACTGTGCTTGTTCCCCTCTAACCAAAGGCATAATCTGTTACTAATATGTTCATGTTTATTGACTCTATTTATTTAACTTTTATCCCATGTTTCACATTTTAAAGTAGAATAAAAATAGAAGAGTAAGTACTATTATTCTCCTAAAAAAGAAACTATGTTGTTTATTAAACGTGCCTATCAGCAGATTCTTTTTCTTTTCAGCACTTTATAGAAAAAAGGCTTCCTACCCTATTATCATTATTAAATTTCTCACAATTGATATATCAACTTCTGGCTTCTGTAGGATCCTGTGGCACTAGATTTACTTATTGTCATTGTTCATTATGATAAATTTTCTTATCAATGAGAAAGGAATAAAATTATATTTTATATGGACAGATGTTCATTTTTTTTCCAGTTGATAAAGGGATGTTAAAAGTATATGGTATGTTAACAATCCCCAGTGCAAAACATCAAAAAGTGATTTTTCAAACTGAACTCTGTATTTAAAATTCTATATTGAGAATGATTTGAAAGTAATCAATTTCTCTTAATAAATAAACATGCATATACAATCAATTTAATTCAACAAGTATATTTTGGCATTCACCACGTGCCAGGTACTTTACCAGGCACTTGGGATACATCAGTCTAATAGGGAGATAAAACTTCTTGCTCTTAAATTCTAGCAATGAAAGAATGACAACGTAATATATAAGTAAACTATATAACATTTAGATATTGTTAGGTGTTTTAACTAACAACAGAAAACAAGCAGGTTCAAGACTGTAAAGAGTGGGGGTAGCTGGTTGTAATTTCTAATAAGGTAAGAATGGTACTCCCCTTGTAAAGGTAAGCTTTAAGCAAAGACTGGAAGAAGCTGACAGATTTAGCCATAATGCAATTTGCAGGGTGGTGGGCAGGGTGTGTGGGGGTGGGAGTTTTCTGGACACAATAGCCAGTACAAAGGCTCTAAGGCTAGAGCATGTGGGCAGTATTTCAAGACTCTCATTTTTAAGACCAAGATCATGGCATCCTATCCCATCACTTCATGGAAACAATGAAAATGGTAACAGGTTTTATTTTCTTGGGCTCCCAAATCACTGTAGATGGTGACTGCAGCCATGAAAGTAAAAGATGCTTGCTCCTTGGAAGAAAAGCTCTGACAAACCTGGACAGCATATTAAAAAGCAGAGACATCACTTTGCTGACAAAGGTCTGTATAGTCAAAGCTATGGTTTCTCTAGTAGTCATGTACAGATGTGAGAGTTGGACCATAAAGAAGGCTGAATGCTGAAGAATTGATGCTTTTGAACTGTGGTTTTGGAGAAGACTCTTGAGAGTCCCTTGGACTGCAAGGAGATTAAATAAGTCAATCCTAAAGGAAATCAACCCTGAATATTCATTGGAAGGACTGATGCTGAAGCCGAAGCTCCAATAGTGTTTGGCTACCTGACGTGAAGAACTGATCATTGGAAAAGACCCTGATTGCTGGGAAAAATTGAAGGCAGGAGAAGGGGATGACAGAAGATGAGATGGTTGGATGGTATCACTGATTCAATGGACATGAGTTTGAGCAAACTCTGGAAGATAGTGAAGGACAGGGAAGCCTGGTGTGCTGCAGTTCATGGGGTTGCAAAGAGTCAGACATGACTGAGTGACTGAACAACAACATTCTTGTTATTTTAATAATTTCTCTGCTATATTTTCGATTACTGCATGCGCCTGAAAAAAATATGCAGAAAGTAAAAAGTCACAAAACAAGTTAGGGAGTGACTATATCACCTAAGGATTCTCAGCAGGCTGTGACAGCCGTGGACAAAACTGTGAACTTGGTGAATTTTTCTATTCAGGTGACTTTTAGAAAGCATTTGGGGAAGTAATCCTGCTAAGTTTAATGAGTGAAAAGTAGCTTAATTATTCTTAATTACTTCTGACAGAGTATCTGTGCCTTCATAAGTGACTACGGAAAGCACAATGCTTTTACCCAACAGAGTGTATAATGGGTTTGCAAGCCTGCTGCTTAAAACTCAACATTCAAAAAACTAAGATCATGGCATCTGGTCCCATCACTTTGTGGCAAATAGATGGGGAAACAATGGAAACAGTGAGAGACTTTATATTTTTGGGCTCCCAAATCTCTGCAAATGGTGACTGCAGCCATGAAATTAAGACACTTGCTCCTTGGAAGAAAAGCTATGATCAACCTAGATAGCATATTAAAAGCAGAGACATTACTTTACCAACAAAGGTCCACCTAGTCAAAGCTATGGTTTTCCCAGTAGTCATGTATGGATGTGAGAGTTAGACCACAAAGAAAGCGGAGTGCCAAAGAATTGATGCTTTTGAACTGTGGTGTTGGAGAAGACTCTTGAGAGTCCCTTGGACTGCAGGAGGATCCAACCAGTCCATCCTAAAGGAGATCAGTCCTGAATATTCATTGGAAGGACTGATGCTGAAGCTGAAACTCCAATCCTTTGGCCACCTGACGTGAAGAACTGACTCATTGGAAAAGACCCTGATGCTGGGAAAGATTGAAGGCGGGAGGAGAAGGGGATGACAGAGGATGAGATGGCTGGATGACATCACTGACTTAATGGACATGAGTTTGAGCACACTCCGGGAGTTGGTGATGGACAGGGAAGCATGGCGCGCTGCAGTGCATGGGGTTGCAGAGTCGGACACTTCTGAGCCACTGAACTGAACTGAAGCCTGCTGCTGCTGCTCCTCAGTCGCTTCAGTCCTGTCCGACTCTGTGCAACCCTATGGACTGTAGCCTGCCAGGCTCCTCTGTCCATGGAATTCTCCAGGCAAGAATACTGGAGTGGGTTGCCATGCCCTTCTCCAGGGGATCTTCCCAATCCAGGAATTGAAGCCAGGTGTCCTGCATTGCAGGCAGATTTTTTTTTTACCACTGATCCACCAGGGAAGCCATTGCAATCCCGAGCTAACCCTAATTTTCAAATCTGATTTCACAATTTAATTATCTGGATAACTTTTAAAAGGCCCATTCATGCCTAGACCTCACTTCAAACCAATTATGTCATTACCCCAGGCATCAGTATTTTTAAAAAGCTCCCCAGATGAATTTAAGGCATAGCCCAGGTTGAGAACTACTGGGAAAGGACAATGGGGCAAGTAGTGAGCTACCAGGGGGTATATGCCCATGAGGCATAAATGAAGCCACCCAGCCCTCTACTCTGTCAGAGAACTTGGCCTGTGTTCTTATAGAAAGTGATTTTTAAATTCCCCATCAGGACCACCAAACCCCTACTCTGCAATTTGTATTTGAACTGGAAATTTGGAAGGACCCCAAAAAGTTTTTCCATGGTTTCCCTCCTGTAAAGAATTAAAATACAATACTATCTATTCCTTGGGCTTCCCTGGTGACTCAGCCATAAAGAATCTGCCTGCTAATGCAGAAGATGTGCGTGTGATCCCTGGGTCGGGAAGATCCCTGGAGGAGGAAATGGCAACCCAATCCAGTTTTCTGGCCTGAAAAATGCCATGGACAGAGGAGCCTGGCGGCCTATAGTCCATGGGGTCACAAGAGTTGGACACAACTGAGTGACTCAACCACAACTTAGAATTTAGACTACCCAGAACCTGGGTCTCACTTTTTGCTGCTTCTCATTTCACCAGTCTGCAGCTCAGGGAACAAAGATAAGTTACACCACTCCTTCATTATTCACAATTTGGATAATTCAAATCCAGAATAGCTTTCTACAACGTAGTAAAGCCAGTTAGCATTTTCTCTTACACTGAAGTGCCATCTACTGACAAAATGGGGGTTTGCCTCTTTTAACTCTAAAAAGGGATACTGCCCAAAGAACAAACAGCATTTCTAGACACTTGTTTGTCTTAAAATCAGGGTTACATTTTTATAGAAATCAGACTTTTAAAGACAAATTATATCAAAGAAATAAATGACTGCCAAAAGATCACAAAAGAAGGAAATTACTGATTTCTTTTATAATACCATTTTGATTATCCATAATAACATGAAAGAAAAAAAAAAGAGTCCTAAGAACAGGTACAGTTTTTGGCTACCCAGCTGATAACTGAATAACTGTGTTCGTTTAAAAGAAAAGCTTGGCTTGCTCATTTTCTTTAGTTAACATTTTTATGTGAATTCTGTGCAGTGAATACTTGGAAAATCAGAAGCTTTAAAAAGCTAAATAACTGGGACTTCCCCATGGCCCAGTGGTTAAGACTGCACTTCCAATGCAAGTGGCTGGGTTCAATCCCTAGTTGGGGAACAGAGATCCCACATGCTGTGGATGCGGCCAAAAAAAAAAGAGCTGAATAATTAACCTGAAGTCACATACTAGTAGATAGAATAGCCAAAGTTAGAACTCAAAATCTTAATAAGGAGACTTGACTCTTGAATTTACCGTATCTTTCCTCAGTTGTGCCCCTTGTACCCTCAATATTTACAGAGCCTTGGTTGCCGCTTCATCACTAATTAACAGTGCATTTTTTCTTGGGGAAAAAAAAAAGCTACACACAGGTTTTCTGTCAAACTTTTGGAGATGTAAGCTGGATAAGCTGGTGTGTGCACAAAGTTACATCCTCTCAGGGATTAATTTCAAACTGAATTTAACTGTGAATATCAATTCAAAAATTGTTAATGGTATTAACAACAAACTTATTAAGAGAAAATGTCTTTGCAGAAGCTTATACCACACTGTTAAAATGTATGAAGTGATTTTCCCTGGTAAATTAACCTCTTTTGTTAGGTAAATTTAATTCCAAATTTTAAAAAAAGTCATTTTAAACAAGCATGACTTTAAAATATTCAAAAGCACAAACACTTATGTATGTATATGCATTATATGGTTTAAGAGATGAATACAAATATAAAATACATACACATAAATATATACAAGTATAAAATGTAAATATCAAAGAAAAAAATCAAGGGCAAAATTTGGGCTAAGTGCCAGTAACCGTGGGCTTCCCTGGTGGCTCAGATGGTAAAGAATCTGCCAGTAATGCGGGAGACTAGGGTTCGATCCCTGGCTTGGGAAGATCCCCTGAAGAAGAAAATGGCTACCAATTCCAGTAACCTAAAAGATTAACTTTTTAGAATTAAATTCATCTAAAAATAACACTATAAAAAACAAAAGGTAATATTGTTGTAAAATATGGTTAAATTCATTTGTTTCTTTCTCCTTGGCATAGCAATCATATGACTGAGACCACCATAAAAAATTCCAGTGAATACTAAAAAGCATGAAAGAGAATATGTTCAGATGGCATGAAGATAGCATTTGGGTGGTATTTTGTGGGACTTTTTTCCCATAGAACTTTTTCACTTATTGCACTTCATAAAGAGAATAGCACTTAATGGAAAGTTGTTGATTCACAGAAAGATTTTCAGTTCACAACTGTGATCATTTTTTATTTTTATCAACAGTCGTTAGCATGAAATTTTTCAAATTGGTATCCACAGTTGAAAAAATTTTTTTCTTGATTATACAGCAATACCTGTTCAAGGTTGAAAACCTTGTGTGCTGAGAAATAAAGGAGTCATCCATAACTGCTCAAAAAGAACCCATGTCTAGCCATAAGTTGTTTTTATGTATTTCAGATCAGTCAATTTTGTCTTCTATTTTCCCCATTTAACATTATTGTGTAGCTTTTTTCTCTCTCTTTTTCTGTTTCTTTTTTTTTTTTTAATAAATATCACTATGGACCCAGAGATCTTAATTCATTCAGTGAATTATGGTTATTTATAGTTGCTAGTCTCTTTTGATCCTCAAATTTCATTAGTAGGAGCCTCTCCAAGCTGGAGACACAATTCCATTATTTCTGTTTAAAAAAAGAAAAATTGTGGTAAAACACACATAACATGAAATTTACCACGTTAACCATTTTAAAATGTACAATTCAATACTGAGTATATTTGCATTGTCGTGCAACCAGTGTCCAGAACTTTTTCATCTTGCAAAACTGAAACTCTGTACCCATTAAACAGCTTATTTCCTCTCTCCCCTAAATCCCTGACAACCACTATTCTACTTTCTGTTTCTATGAATTTGACTACTCTAGACATCTTATATAAGTAGAATCATACAGTGGTTATCTTTTGAAGTGAAATGTTTGTCAGTCAGTCATGTCAGACTCTTTGTGATTCCATGGACTATAGCACACCAGGCTTCTCTGTCTGTGGAACTATCCAGGCAAGAATAGTGGAGGGGGTTGTCATTCCCTTCTCCAGGGAATCTTCCTGACCCAGGGATCGAATCTGGGTCTCCTACACTGGGGCAGATTCTTTAACGTCTGAGCCACCAGGGAAGTTATCTTTTTATGACTGGCTTTTTTTTCCACTTAGCATAGTATCCTTATTCATGTTGTAGCATGAGTCAGAATTTCCTTCGTTTTAAGGCTGGATAATATTCCATTGTAGGTACTTATATTTTGTATTTTGCTTACTCATTCATCAACCAATGGACATTTGGATTGCTTCCACATTTTAACTATTGTGAATTTGACATGGGACTATAACATGGGTACATAAGTATCTCTTTGAGAACTTCCTTTCAATTATTTTGAGTATATATACAAAAGTGGAATTGCTGGATCATATGGCAATTGTATTTTTAATTTAGGGAGAAAACCATACTGTTTTCCATATCGTCTGTACCATTTATACTCCCATCCATAATGCACAAAGGTTCCAATTTCTCCACACTCTTGTTAACACTGTATTTTTGATAGCAGCCATCATGATGGGTATTCCACTAATCTCTGAACACTTCATTACATTCTGGTTCAGTTGTTCTAGCTTACTTTGCCCCAGACTTGGAATTAGCCATTTTTTCAAGATTTTCACTGGAGGAGAAAAATATATGAATATAAAATAGAAGAAATCAGAAGGTTAGAAAATAAGTCCTATAAGAAAGGGTTAAAGGCCAATAGGTAAGACTGCGGTTTGTACTTTAAATGAACTTTTCAAAAGAAAGCTTGTTTTCTAGCTTCAGAGGGAACAGAACGGTACAGCAGAGGTGGATGTTGCTCAGTCTGAGTTGCCTCAGCAGTTTGGAATGACGGTCACAGCCTCCTCTCACATCCTGTTCCCATGCTTTTGCAGGCTCCCAGGAACCTTAGCCAGGCTGGACCTAAAAGGCAATGCCATCCAGGACATTGCTGAGAGGGAGGTCAAGGATCTGAAGCAGCTTCAGGTTCTAAACCTCAGGAACAACAAGCTTTCCGCTTTAGACCTCAAAGCCCTGGAGGTGCTGCCTCGCCTCCGGCACCTGTATCTGGATGGAAATCCGTGGAATTGCACCTGCAGCCTCCTGAGAGCCAGAGAGGTCCTGAAGGCCAAGGGCACAGATGTGAGGGGAGGACAGTGTGCGGCACCAGCTGAACGACAAGGGGAGAGCTGGATGTCTTCCAAGAAGATCATGAAGCAATGTGAGCATCACTTACATCTGACCGAGAAAAGCAAAGAGACCAAAAAGAAACCAAAGCTGGAGGAGCACGCCAGCATCAGAATCAATGTGGATGATGATTACTATGATTATGAGATAGATTAAGGATGAGCTTTGTTTGCAGTTTAGGAAAAGGTTTTGTTTCTTTCTTTCTTAAAAGTAGACCTCATTTTTAGAGCAGTTTTAGGTTCATAGCAGAATCGAGAGCAAAGTATAGAGATTTCCTGTATACCCCCTCCCCCTACACAAACATAGCCTCCCGCATTACTACATGTCCCACCAGACACGGAACATTTATTACAGTTGATGAACCTGTATCAGCGCATCATAATCACCTAAAGTCCACAGTTTACGTTGGGGTTCTCTTTTGGTGTTGTACATACCATCAGTCAGTTCAGTCGCTCAGTCGTGTCCAACTCTGTGCAACCCCATGGACTGCAACACGCCAGGCCTCCCTGTCCATCACCAATTCCCAGTTTACTCAAACTCATGTCCATTGAGTCAGTGATGCCATCCAACCATCTCATCCTCTGTCATCCCCTTCTTCTCCCACATTCAATCTTTCCCAGCATCAGGGTCTTTTCCAGTGAGTCAGTTTTTCTCTTGAGAGAAGACTTTTTTGAGAGTTCAGAAGTATCAATTCTTCCGTACATACTATGGGTTTGGACAAATATGTAATGACATGTATTCACCATTATAGTATCACACATAGTAGTTTCACTGCCCTAAAAGTCCTCTTTGCTCCACAAAAAATGCTTTTTAATGTTCAGTCTCTTAAGCAGAAATATATAATACATTTAGAGATGCAGTATTTTTAAATAAGTTTTTCTTTTTTTTTAATGAATGAAATGACAGTTAAGATAAGTTGAAATGACGGTTAAGATAAGTTGAAATGACGGTTAAGGTAAGTTGAGGTGGGAGGAGTAACGTAGAAAAGATCAATGGTCAGAAGAAGGTGTAAATTCCTACCATGTTAAAAATAATTTGTGTTTTATTCTGAAACCTAGACAAACAGTAATGCCCAATAAAACCGCCATCTAACTTCCTGCAAATTGAGCAGATTGTTTTATCAAATAAAAAGTGATGATTTCATATATGAAGCTGGTACCTAAAGGCCTACACTATACACGTTTGCTTACAAGAAATAAAAATCGACTCTACCTTCAAGCAGGAAAGAATTTATTGGAAAGATTGGGACTAGCTCACAGAATCAAAGGAAAAACTAGAGCATATGGTAAGGATGGAGATCAAGTCTACCCCCAGGGCCCCAGGGAAAAAACGTAATGGAGAGTCCCTGAGCTTTTTCAGGGTTCTCTCTGCAGAACAAAGTGTTCCACTATTATCAGTGTTATTAATAGCTCCCCTCTTCTTCAAGAGTCACATCCTCAGAGGCAGAGACTAATTGTTCTAGCTTGAGTCACATGTTTGCCTTTAACTAAGGGACAGAAGCCAAGGCTACTTTGACAGTCTCCTCATGACCAAAGGGAAATCAGAAAGGGAAATATAAACTGGCACTGTAATTACTGCAGATGTTCCTATACCAGGCTTCCTGAAAAGAGCATGCTTTAGTTACATTCAATTTTCTCCAGGGACCATAGCTGTGCCTCCCTTGTGATTAACTGCATGCATTTGAGAGCTGCCTGACAGAGGATATAGGTGTGACTGTGAGATAATTTTCTATCAACCTACCTGTGAAAATGTGCTGTGTGCTTAGTCAGTCAGTCATGTCTGAATCTTTGTGACCCCATAGACTGTAGCCTGCCAGGCTCTTTTGTCTACGGGATTTTTCAGGCAAGAATAATAGAGTGGGTTGCCATTTCCTCCTCTGGGGACTTGTGAAAATGATCTACTTGCAAATAAATTTAAAACCTCATCAAAATCAGCTGCTGCTCTAAACAATAAAATTTATCAGCTATAGTGTTCTACAAAGATTTTCATCAAAATGACAAAGAAAGAAACTGTAGCAATTGAGCGTATGAACAAAGATGCCCATAAGAAGCTAAAACTTTCTCCAGAATGCTATGTTTTAAGTTAATCTTTTGGCAAATTTTGCATTACTTGCTTTATATCCGTATTTTCTTCTCCCCAGATCTTTATAACATTGATATTCCTTGGAGAAGAGCCTACTAATATTGTCGTTTCTAGTACTCCTTGGCACATTGACAAGTATCCCAAATACATGTGCACAGATATGCAGAAATCAGGGAAGTCATATGGTTTTCCTTGCTATTGTGTGGAGCTTCAATTCTTCTAATGAGTTAGAAGATCTAACAAAGATGAATGATGCTTGATGTGTAATGATTTGTATGATTTATAAATGATTTATACTCGCTGACTGCATGGATGTTGATAATCAGACATCTCACGCAATGAGGACCTTGAGAAAGAACCTAGTCTTGTACAGGTGAGGGAGTTCAGTCTTACAGGGGTGAAGTGACTATTCAGTTCAGTCGCTCAGTCATGTCCGACTCTTTGCGACCCCATGGACTGCAGCATGCCAGGCCTCCCTGTCCATCACCAACTCCCAGAGTACTCAAACTCATGTCTACTGATGGTGATGCCATCCAACCATCTCATCCTCTGTCATCCCCTTCTCCTCCCGCCTTCAATCTTTCCCAGCATCGGGGTCTTTTCAAATGAGTCAGCTCTTCACATAAGATGGCCATTGTGACTATTGGGTTCACACATATAGGAAGTGGGAGAACCAGAACTTGATTGCATCCAGGCGTTTTGACTTCAGTCCAGTACCCTTTCTACTATAGCATTCAAAACTACATTAAGATTCCCTGAGCACATTCTACTCACAGTGTCTCGAGTGGTAATAGGTTCAATAAAGTATCTGTATTCATCTGCTTGGGCAGCTGTAACAAAATCTCACAGGCTAGGTGACTTAAGTAACAGAAAATCTGTTCTGGAGGCTAGAAGCCCAAGGTCAAGATGTTGTAAGGGCTGGGTTTTGGTGAGGTGTCTCTTCCTGATTTGAAGAGGACTGTCTTCTCACCGTGTCCTCACGTGGCTTCTTGTCTGTGTGCACACACATGGGAAGAGAGAGATCTCTGACATCTCTTCTTCTTCTAAGGACATCAGTCCTATTATATTAGGCCCCACCTTTGTGACCTCAATTAACAGTAATTAAGGGCTTCCCTCTTAGCTCAGTTGGTAAAAGAATCTACCTGCAATGCAGGAGACCTGGGTTTGATTCTGGGGCCAGGAAGATCCCCTGGAGAAGGAAATAGCAACCCATTCCAGTTTTCTTTCCTGGGGAATCCCATGAACAGAGGAGCCTGGCAGCCTACAGTCCATGGGGTTGCAAGAGTCAGACACGACTTAGCGACTAAACCACCACCACCTCCCTAGAGGTCCTGTCTCCAAATACCATCACATTGGAGGTTAAGGCTTCACATATGAAGGAAACTTGGGGACACAATTCAGTCCATGAGAGTATTTATTCAACTTTCTATCTACCTACCTACCTACCTATCAATTTATCTCAATTTCTGACTCTTGATTAAGTTTGTTGATGAATTAACATAAAAAAGAAAAGGATAGCAGGTTGAAAGGCCAAGAAAGGGAAATTCTAAGGCCCAATTATTACACATTTACACTTAATGTACACATTTTAAAAGATCAGACAATTATGGATAATCATGGAAAACAGCTAGTGACCAGGACTGAGATATTAGATGAGTGAAACTGGGAAGGAAAGATGAAATATGGAATATAAGAGACTGCTTCAACTGGAAGGTGAATGTAAATGGAGTTGGAGAAGGGGTGGTCATCCTAGCACAGGGTACATTCAATGCCTAGGAGAGAATTACATGGTATATGAAGGTAGATAACCTGTCAGAGACCAGTTTTTACTCTGTTAATTTTCAGTGCCTGTTTCCTCATGCATAAGATGGGGATTACATACAACCTCCCAGAATTAGTTCTTTCGAATTAAACCTAATATATGGAAGAAAGATATTTCCATAATTTGCAAATCTGCCTCTCTCTACAAATGGAAACCTTGCTCTGTACCCCAACTGTCAGTCATATGGTGGCATTTGTAAATGGCATCCATCCACGAGGGCTTTGCAGTGGCCAGCATGTATCCATAATGCAGGCCCTTCTCTTCCCTCACTAAATCCTCCCAACAATTCAAAACACACCTGTTTAGTCCTACCAAGCCTCAGAACCAAGCCGCTCACTGCCCGATCACACTCCTCCTACTGGTTGCTCCCTCAGTAATACAAATCATGGTGGCAGCCTATATAAAGCCTATTTAAAGGTGCACTTTTGGAGAAGGCAATGGCACCCACTCCAGTACTCTTGCCTGGAAAATCCCATGGGCAGAGGAGCCTGGTGGGCTGCAGTCCATGGGGTCACGAAGAGTTGGACATGACTGAGCGACTTCACTTTCACTTTTCACTTTCATGCATTGGAGAAGGAAATGGCAACCCACTCCAGTGTTCTTGCCTGGAGAATCCCAGGGACAGGGGAGCCTGGTGGGCTGTCGTCTATGGGGTCGCACAGAGTCGGACACGACTGAAGTGACTTAGCAGCAGCAGCAGCAGCAAAGGTGCAATTTAATGCATCTGGTAAGGGCTTGACTGTTCTTGGATGAAAGACCAGTCTCCCACTCAGCCCTTGGGGAAGGCGGTGAGAAGTTCATCCTAGTTTGGAACCTGAGAAGGAAAGACTGAAGTGAATATTCTGAAAATGAGGGAAAGAGGGCACCAGTTTCTCCTTTCTGACACACACTCACAAGGTCACACGTGAATATACTGCTTTTTATCACAGCTGATATTTTCATTCAGGACCATTTCTAGTTTCTACTCAGAATTGCTTAGAATTCATAAACTTTACAGAGTTTTTCCTCTCAGACTTTATAAATTTCTGTTATCCCATATGTGTAATAGCAGTAAAGTGTAGACTTGTATTCTTTTGATGTGTAGGATTTCAGTCTATGCCGTGGCAAAGGGGCTCACGAGTCTTTTCAAAAATCTTTGGTTCAGTTACATCTGTGAATGCCTCCCTCATTTCCAAAGGAGGAGACTCATGGAGAAACTGGTTTGAGACGGGAACTGTGTCCTGGTTTTAGACAAGAACTAGGCCTTTCCAGGTGGTCAGACGGTCAAGAATCCACCAGCAGTGTGGGAGACCGGGCTTCAATCCCTGGGTCGGGAAGATCCTCTGGAGAAGGAAATGGCAACGCACTCCACTATTCTTGCCTAGAAAATTCCATGGACAGAGGAGCCTGGTGAGCTCAAGTCGATGGGGGTCGCAAAGAATCAGACATGACTGAGGGACTATCACACCCAGAAACACACATGTTTTCAAGGCTGATGCTGAGAAGACCCTTCTTCCTCTGAATGTGAAAGTTGCTCAGTCGTGTCCAACTCTTTGCGACCCCATGGACTGTAGTCCATGGAATTCTCCAGGCCAGAATACTGAAGTGGGTAGCCTTTTCCTTTTCCAAAGAATCTTCCCAACCTAGGGATTGAACCCAGGTCTCCCACATTGCAGGTGGATTCTCTACCAGCTGAGCTACAAGGGAAACCCAAGAATACTGGAGTGGGTAGCCTATCCCCTCTCCAGATCTTTCCGACCCAGAAATCCAACCAGGGTCTCCTGCATTGCAGGTGGATTTTTTACCAACTGAGCTATCAGGGAAGCCTCCTCCTCTGAAGGTGTCCTTTTCTTTCTCTAAAGGTTTGTTTGTTTGTTTTATTAGATCCCATCATCAAAAAAAAAAAATGCTCTGGTATTGAGGCTGTAGCCAAAAATGTTCCTTCTCATAAAACAGCCATGTATGTATGTGTGTGTAGGTGGTGAAGGTTGGATATGGGCATCCACTGACATTTGACTGTTTCATCCCTTTTATATATAGGTTATATAGAATTCACCAGCCCTGAGAAACTGAATAATAATAGTAATTTTTGTAAAGTTCTAGCTTAACCAGGCAGAGAAGGCAATGGCACCCCACTCTAGTACTCTTGCCTGGAAAATCCCATGGACTGAGGAGCCTGGTGGGCTGCAGTCCATGGGGTCGCTACAGTCAGACAGGACTGAGTGACTTCACTTTGACTTTTCACTTTCATGCATTGGAGAAGGAAATGGCAACCCACTCCAGTGTTCTTGCCTGGAGAATCCCAGGGACGGGGGAACCTGGTGGGCTGCCGTCTATGGGGTCGCACAGAGTCGGACACGACTGAAGCGACTTAGCAGCAGCAGCAGCAGCAGCTTAACCAGGAGTCATGGCTCAGTTATGTCATTCATTACTTGGTTAATTAGATATTTTTCTGTTCAGTTCAGTTAAGTCACTCATTCATGTCCGACTGTTTGTGACTCCATGGACTGCAGCATGCCAAGCTTCCCTGTCCATCACCAACTCCCAGAACCTACTCAAACTCATGTTCATCATGTCAGTGATGCCATCCAACCATCTCATCCTCTGTCGTCCCCTTCTCCTCCTGCCCCCAATCCCTCCCAGCATCAGGGTCTTTTCCAACGAGTCAACTCTTCTCATGAGGTGGCTAGAGTTTCAGCTTTAGCATCATTCCTTTCAAAGAAATCCCAGGGCTGATCTCCTTTAGAATGGGCTGGTTGGATCTCCTTGCAGTCCAAGGGACTCTCAGGAGTCTTCTCCAACACCACAGTTCAAAAGCATCAATTCTTCGGCACTCAGCCTTCTTCACAGTCCAACTCTCACATCCATACATGACTACTGGAAAAACCATAGCCTTGACTAGACGGACCTTTGTTGGCAAAGTAATGTCTCTGCTTTTCAATATGCTATCTAGGTTGGTCATAACTTTCCTTCCAAGGAGTAAGCATCTTTTAATTTCATGGCTGCAATCACCATCTGCAGTGATTTTGGAGCCTCCCAAAATAAAGTCTGACACTGTTTCCACTGTTTCCCCATCTATTTCCCATGAAGTGATGGGACCAGATGCCATGATCTTAGTTTTCTGAATGTTGAGTTTTAAGCCAACATTTTCACTCTCCTCTTTCACTTTCATCAAGAGGCTTTTTAAATCCTCTTCACTTTCTGCCATAAGGGTGGTGTCATCTGCATATCTGAGGTTATTGATATTTCTCCAAGCAATCTTGATTCCAGCTTATGCTTCTTTCAGCCCAGCGTTTCTTATGATGTACTCTGCATATAAGTTAAATTAACAGGGTGACAATATACAGCCTTGACATACTCATTTTCCTATTTGGAACCAGTCTGTTGTTGCATGTCAAGTTCTAACTTTTGCTTCCTGACCTGCATATAGGTTTCTCAAGAGGCAGGTCAAGTGGTCTGGTATTCCCATCTCTTTCAGAGTTTCCCACAGTTTATTGTGATCCACACAGGCAAAGGCTTTGGCATAGCCAATAAAGCGGAAATAGATGTTTTTCTGGAATTCTCTTGCTTATTACTATGAAACATAGTGACCTATATTTCAGTATTCTATATTACTTAGAAATTATCTATGGAACTCAAATAGATTCATCACTTAACCCTATTTAATATTATTCCCAACTGCTAGAGTTAACTAAGAGTCTTAGAAATTCTATTTAAAATGACACACTAAATGCTGACATAGTAAGTTCATCAGAATTTATATCAGCTGACCCTTGAACAACATGGATTTGAACTGTGTGGATCTACTTTGATGTGGATTTTTTTCAACAAATATATATAGGACTCCACGACTGGTGGTTGGTTCAATCCACAGATGTGGAACTATGGAAATGGAAGGCCAACTATGGGACTTGAACACTGTCAAATTTTGGTTTCCATGGTAGGTCCGGAACCAATCCCCCATGGATAGTGAGAGATGACTAGAGTTCTAAGTTTACATTTTTCCTGATTTCCACCTTATGTGGTGGTAAACTTATCTAATCAATAACATGGTATAAAAAGTTCAGGAAGTTCAGATTAACTAGTGTCTTTATGAGAAGACAAATCCAGGGAATAAATTTACAGATTAAAAAAAAAAAATTCCAAACTGTCAAACAAGGATAATTTCCCCAAGGATTTTGGATTCCTGTATAAAAATGATTATGATTTAGCAGTTTCTCTGAGAAAGTGATTTTTTTCCCCCTTCAAAAGCTAGTACATAGTTCACTTTCTTTATGTTCTGGAAATTCTAGTTATATTAGATTTATGTAAGTACTTCTTAGCCTCTGTAAACCAATCAGAATAAAGCTCCTTTTACTTAAGACAGTTTATAATTTGAGTCAGGTGTTGGCCAACTTTTCATGTAAATGACCAGATAATATAAATTTTAGATGTTGTGGCCCATATGGTCTCTGTTGCAACTATTCAACTCTGCCAGAGATGATTCATAAATGAGTGAACATGGCTACCTTCCAATAAAACAACAATAAAAATGGTGGTAGACTTCCAGTTTACAGTTCAGCATACAAGGCATGTGGACGTTGTAACCACAAGTGACAAGCTAAACAAACTGAACAAATCAACAACTCTTCTTAGATCCACAAGAGCAGTGAGGTCACAGGGCAAACTGCTGCCCCCAAATTGAAGAGACAGACAGCAGAAAACAGAGAATTACAATTTATCAGGGCCGACGCCTCCACGGGAGCCAGCGCTCTGGTAGGAACACCTGACCTGTAATTGATGAATTGCTGGAGGCTCAGAGTGGACAAGTCTGAGAATTAAAAACTCTGGGTGGGGAGGCCCAGATATACAGAGGCCCCTCTTTTTGTGAGTTTTACCATCAGGAACTCAACCAGGCTCACAACTGAATACTAGAGGAATAGTCCCTCATACTTCTGGCAAGAGGAGGAGGAAAGGACCATTTTGAAATGCGCCAGAAATTCTACTCCTAACAAGACCTGCTCTCAACATGCAATTTTGCCAGAGCCTAAACTGCTGGGGTTTTATCAGAACCTGACTGACCTAGGGGAAGGGAAATACTCAACTCCAGCCCACTCCAGCCTTTCACATGCAGGAAGGGAAATACAGTTGGCCCTCTGTATTTCCCAATTCCACATCCATGAATTTAACCAACTGCAGATTGAAAAAATATATATATATTTTAATTCAGAAAGTGCCAGAAGCAAAACTTGACCATTTGCTGCACTCCAGCAACTATTTACACTGCATTTAAATTGTATTCACAACTATTTACATAACACAATATGCTACTGGAGATCAGTGGGGAAATGACTCCAGAAAGAATGAAGGGATGGAGCCAAAGCAAAAACAATACCCAGTTGTGGATGTGACTGGTGATAGAAGCAAGGTCCGATGCTGTAAAGAGCAATATTGCCTAGGAACCTGGAACGTTAGGTCCATGAATCAAGGCAAATTGGAAGTGGTCAAATAGCAGATGGCAAGAGAGAATGTCGACATTCTAGGAATCAGCGAACTAAAATGGACTGGAATGGGTGAATTTAACTCAGATGACCATTATATCTACTATTGTGGGCAGGAATCCCTTAGAAGAAATGGAGTAGCCATCATAGTCAACAAAAGAGTCCGAAATGCAATATTTGGATGCAATCTCAAAAATGACAAAATGATCTCTGTTCATTTCCAAGGCAAATCATTCAATATCACAGTAATCCAAGTCTATGCCCCAACCAGTAACGCTGAAGAAGCTGAAGTTGAATGGTTCTATGAAGACCTACAAGACCTTTTAGAACTAACACCCAAAAAAGATGTCCTTTTCATTATAGGGGAATGGAATGCAAAAGTAGAAAGTCAAGAAACACTGGAGTAACAGGCAAATTTGGCCTTGGAATGGGGAATGAAGCAGGGCAAAGACTAATAGAGTTTTGCCAAGAAAATGCACTGGTCATAGCAAACACCCTCTTTCAACAACACAAGAGAAGACTCTACACATGGACATCACCAGATGGTCAACACCGAAATCAGATTGATTATATTCTTTGCAGCCAAAGATGGAGAAGCTCTATACTGTCAGCGAAAACAAGACCTGGAGCTGACTGTGGCCCAGATCATGAATTCCTTATTGCCAAATTCAGATTTAAATTGAAGAAAGTAGGGAAAACCACTAAACCATTCAAATATGACCTAAATCAAATCCCTTTTGATTATACAGTGGAAGTAAGAAATAGATTTAAGGGACTAGATCTGATAGATAGAGTGCCTGATGAACTATGGACAGAGGCTCGTGACATTGTACAGGAGACAGGGATCAAGACCATCCCCAAGGAAAAGAAATGCAAAAAGGCAAAATGGCTGTCTGGGGAGGCCTTACAAATAGCTGTGAAAAGAAGAGATGTAAAAAGCAAAGGAGAAAAGGAAAGATATAAGCATCTGAATGCAGAGTTCCAAGGAATAGCAAAGAGTGATAAGAAAGCCTTCCTCAGTGATCAATGCAAAGAAATAGAGGAAAACAACAGAATGGGGAAGACTAGAGAGCTCTTCAAGAAAATTAGAGATACCAAGGGAACATTTCATGCAAAGATGGGCACAATAAAGGACAGAAATGGTAGGGACCTAACAGAAGCAAAAGATATTAAGAAAAGGTGGCAAGAATACACAGAAGAACTGTACAAAAAAGATCTTCACGACCAAGATAATCACGATGGTGTGATCACTAATCTAGAGCCAGACATCCCGGAATGTGAAGTCAAGTGGGCCTTAGAAAGTATCACTACGAACAAAGCTAGTGGAGGTGATGGAATTCCAGTGGAGCTATTTCAAATCCTAAAAGATGATGCTGTGAAAGTGCTGCACTCAATATGCCAGCAAATTTGGAAAACTCAGCAGTGGCCACAGGACTGGAAAAGATCAGTTTTCATTCCAGTTCCAAAGAAAGGCAATGCCAAAGAATGCTCAAACTACGGCCCAGTTGCACTCATCTCACACGCTAGTAAAGTAATGCTCAAAATTCTCCAAGCCAGGCTTCAGCAATACATGAGCTATGAACTTCCAGATGTTCAAGCTGGTTTTAGAAAAGACAGAGGAACCAGAGATCAAATTGCCAACATCCTCTGGGTCATGGAAAAAGCAAGAGAGTTCCAGAAACACATCTATTTCTACTTTATTGACTATGACAAAGCCTTTGACTGTGTGGATCACAATAAACTGTGGAAAATTCTGGAAGAGATGGGAATATCAGACCACCTGACCTGCCTCTTGAGAAACCTATATGCAGGTCAGGAAGCAAAAGTTAGAACTAGACATGCAACAACAGACTGGTTCCAAATAGGAAAAGGAGTACGTCAAGGCTGTATATTGTCACCCTGCTTATTTAACTTATATGCAGAGTACATCATGAGAAACGCTGGGCTGGAAGAAACACAAGCTGGAATCAAGATTGCCTGGAGAAATATCAATAACCTCAGATATGCAGATGACGCCACCCTTATGGCAGAAAGTGAAGAGGATTTAAAAAGCCTCTTGATGAAAGTGAAAGAGGAGAGTGAAAATGTTGGCTTAAAACTCAACATTCAGAAAACTAAGATCATGGCATCTGGTCCTATCACTTCATGGGAAATAGATGGGGAAACAGTGGAAACAGTGTCAGACTTTATTTTGGGAGGCTCCAAAATCACTGCAGATGGTGACTGCAGTCATGAAATTAAAAGATGCTTACTCCTTGGAAGGAAATTTATGACCAACCGAGATAGCATATTCAAAAGCAGAAACATTACTTTGCCAACAAAGGTCCGTCTAGTCAAGGCTATGGTTTTTCCAGTGGTAATGTATGGATGTGAGAGTTGGACTGTGAAGAAAGCTGAGTGCCAAAAAATTGATGCTTTTGAACAGTGGTGTTGGAGAAGACTCTTGAGAGTTCCTTGGACTGCAAGGAGATCCAACCAGCCCATTCTAAAGGAGACCAGTCCTGGGTGTTCTTTGGAAGGAATGATGCTGAAGCTGAAACTCCAATACTTTGGCCACCTCATGTGAAAAGTTGACTCATTGGAAAAGACTCTGATGCTGGGAGGGATTGGGGGCAGGAGGAGAAGGGGACAACAGAGGATGAGATGGCTGAATGGCATAACCAACTCGCTGGACATGAGTTTGGGTAAACTCCAAGTGTTGGTGATGGACAGGGAGGCCTGGCGTGCTGCGATTCAAGGGGTTGCAAAGAGTTAGACACGACGGAGTGACTGAACTGAACTTTGTATTAGGTAGTAGAAATAATCTAGACATGAGAAAGTGTATGGGAGAATTGCTTAGGTTACACCATGCCATTCCATATAAGGGATTGAGCATCTGAGGATTTTGGTATCCATACGTGGTCTTGGAACCAAATTCCTGTGGATATTGAGGGATGAGTTACCCAACTCTTGCCCACTCTAGTACTCCCAAAATGAAATACTCAGGTATAAATCTAACAAAGTACATATGAGATCTCTATGAGAGAAACTACGAAACACTGATGGAAGAAATAGAGGAACTAAATAAATGGGGAGATATATCCCGTGTCCATGTATTGTTGTTGTTGTTCAGTCACACAGTCATGTCTGACTCTTTGGGACCCCATGGACTGCACCACACCAGGCTTCCCTGTCTTTTACCGTCTCCTGGAGCTTGCTCAAACTCATGTCCACTGAGTCCGTGATGCCATCCGACCATCTTGTCCTCTGTCATCTCCCTCTCCTCCTGCCTTCAATCTTTCCCAACATCAGGGTCTTTTCAATGAGTCAGCTCTTAGCACCAGGTGGCCAAAGTATCAGCTTCAGCATCAGTCCTTCCAGTGAATATTCAGAACTGATTTGCTTTAGGATGGACTAGTTGGATCTCTTTGCAGTCCAAGAGACGCTCAAGTGTCTTCTCCAACACCACAGTTCAAAAGCATCAGTTCTTTAGTGCTCAGCCCTCCTGATGGTCCAAGTCTCACATCCATACATGACTATTGGAAAAACCATAGCTTTGACTATACGGACCTTTGTTGGCAAAGTAATATCTCTGATTTTTGTACAGCAAGAGTCAATATTGTTAAGATGTTCTTCATAAGTTGATCTATAGATTCAGTGCAATCCCAGTAAGAATGCTTGGAAGTCATTTTTTTGATATAAAAATATATCCAAATATGTATTTACTAGATGGACATGAGTTTGAGCAAGGTCTGGGAGATGGTGATGGACAGGGAAGCCTGGCTTGCTGCAGTCCATTGGGTCGCAAGGAGTCAGACACAACTGAGGGACTGAACTGAACTGAACTGAATCCTAAAGTTTATATGGAGAGACAAAAGACCCAGAATAACCGCCTAAATATTAAAGGAGCAGAACAAAACTGAAGAACTGATACCACTCAGTTTTATAGCACAGCAGTAATCATGACAGTTTGGCAGTCATGAAAGAATAGACAAGTAGGTCAGTGGTGCAAAATAGAGAAGTGGTAGTCCATCAGTTGTGTCTGACTCTGTGTGACCCAACAGACTGTAACTTGCCAGGCTTCTCAGTCCATGGGATTCTCCAGGCAAGAATACTGGAGTGGATTGCCATTCCCCTCTTCAACAAAATAGAGAACTCAGAAATAAATCCGTATAGTTAACCCATCTTTGACAAAGGAGGAAAGGCAATTCAATGGAGAAATGATAGTCTTTTTAACAAATGGCGCTGAAACAATAGGACACCTACATGCAAAATTCCAATACAGAAAGAGACTTCACACCCTTCACAAGAATCACTCAAGATATATCATGAACTTAAATTAAAACATAAAGCTATGAAATGCTTAGAATATCACACAAGAGAAAACATAGTGAACCTTGTGTATGGCAATGACTTTTTAGATAGTGAACAACCCTATCCATAAAAAAAATAATTGGCAGATAAACACAATGGAATACTACCCAGTCATAAAAAGAATACAATAATGCCATTTGCAGCAACACAGATGGACCTAGAGATTTTCTTTTTTTTTTAAGAGATTTTCATACTAAATAAATAAGTCAGAAAGAGAAAGACAAATACCATATATATCATTTATATGTGAAATCTAAAATAGGACACGAATGAACTCATTTATGAAACAGAAATGGACTCATAGATACAGAAAACAAACTTATGGTCACTAAAGGGGAAACAGAGTTGAGGAAGAATAGATTAGGAGCTTGGGATTAGCAGATACAAACTACTATATATAAAACAAATAAGCAGCAAGGTCCTACTGTATAGCACAGGGAACCAGATTCATCCTACAATAAACCAAAAGCAAAGTGTATGAAACAGAATATCTATATGTGTAACTGAATCACATTGCTGTATATCAGATACTGACACAATATTATTAATCCACTATACTCCAAAAAGAGAAAAAGAATGTGGAGCAACAGCAACTTTCAATCTTAAATGATGGGAATGCAGTATGGTACAGCCACTTTGAAAGATACAAAGCTGGAGATACTCTTACCACATGATAAGAAATTGGGAAAGGAGTACGTCAACGCTGTATATTGTTACCCTGCTTATTTAATGTTATGCCCGGTGTCCGAGTCCCCAAAACTGAGAGAATAAGACGTCCACAGCAATGCAAAAGCATAAAGGGGTTTATTGCTAGCTCGAGTTAGGGCCCAAGTCTCATCCAGCACAGTGGAATCTTGACAAGGGCCCTGAGCTCTAAATCACAGCTGCTTATATACAGGCGGTCTTTTGTCTCAGCAATAGTGTAGTTGGCATGTGGTGATTGACTCAACCTTGGGTCATCGTGGTGATTGATTTAAACTTGGCGTCATTGGGGGGGACCTTGGTGTCATCGGGGACCTTGGTGTTATCGGGGACCTTGGTGGGGCTTCCTAGAATTATGACTCATGCTTATAAGAACCTGAGACCTAGGCCTAGTGTGGCCTGTCGAGGCTGTCATGGCTCAGGTCAGGTCCCAACATTTAAATTATATGCAGAGTACATCATGTGAAATGCTGGGCTGGATGAAGCACAAGCTGGAATCAAGATTGCTGGGAGAAAAATCAATAACCTCAGATATGCAGATGACACCACCCTTATGGCAGAAAGCGAAAAACTAAAGAGCCTGTTGATGAAAGTGAAAGAGGAAAGTGAAAAAGCTGGGTTAAAACTCAACAGTCAGAAAACTAAGATCACAGCATCCGGTCCCATCACTTCATGGCAAATAGATGAGGAAACAGTGGAAACAGTGACAGGTTTTATTTTCTTGGGTTCCAAAATCACTGCAGAAGGTGACTGCAGCCATGAAATTAAAAGACGCTTGCTTGCTCCTTGGAAGAAAAGCTATGACCAACCTAGACAGCATATTAAAAAGCAGAGACATTACTTTACCAACAAAGGTCCATCTAGTCAAAGCTATGGTTTTTCCAGGAGTCATGTATGGATGTGAGAGTTGGGTTATAAAGAGAGCTGAGCCCTGAAGAATAGGTGCTTTTGAACTGTGATGTTGGAGAAGACACTTGAGAGAGTCCCTTGGACTGCAAGGAGATCCACCCAGTCCTAAAGGAAATCAGTCCTGAATATTCATTGGAAGGACTGATGCTGAAGGTGAAACTTCAGTGCTTTGACCATTTGATGTGAAGAACTGACTCACTTGAAAGGACCCTGATACTGGGAAAGATTGAAAGCAGGAGGAGAAGGGGATGACAGAAGATGAGATGGTTGGATAGCATCACCAACTCTATGGACATGAGTTTGAGCAAGCTCCAGGAGTTGGTGATGGACAGGGAAGCCTGGTGCTGCAGTCCACAGGGTTGCAAAGAGTTGGACATGACTGAGCGACTGAACTGATAAAGCTAGTAAAAAGATCAGCGATTATGAGGAGCTGAGGGTGGGGAATGGGAGGGATACACAGGTAAAGCACAGAGGATTTTTAGGGCAGTGAAAGTCCTCTGTGTGATACCATAATGATAGGCACAGTCATTATTCATTTGCCTAAACCCACAGAATGTACAACACCAAGAGCCACTTGTAATGTAAACTACGGACTTTGGGTGGTAACATTATGTTCATCACTGGTGACAAATGGACCGATCTGGTGGGGCTGTTGTCATGGAGGAGGCTGTGCGTGTGTGCGTGCAGGAAGGGATGGGAAATCTCTGTACCTTCCTCTCAATTTTGCTGGGAACCTAGAACTGCCCTAAAAATAGTCTTAATAATAACGCAAAATATAATAATCTCTTATGGGATATAAAACATGTGTGCAAGTAAATACATTGCACACTTGCAGGAAAGGCAGGAGGGGGTGAGCAGGTTTATGTTAGTCCAGGTCCTCTAAAAGCAGATCATGAGACTGGAGTAGCCACGCTGGAGAACCGTGAGGTCATGGCCTGTGAGGGGACATAGGGAGGAAGCTGGGGAAGGAGAGGAGAGCTGTCGGGTCAAAGTGTACATCTCACGTGCTTCACACATGCACATGGAATATTTATTAAGATTGACTACATGTTAGGTCAAAGCATGTCAGATCATGGAAATCATTACAATGTGTTTCTTAACGTGGTAATTAAGTTGCCTCCCACTCCAGTATTCTTGCCTAGAGAATCTCATAGACAGAGGAGCCTGGCGAGCTTCAGTCCATGGGGTTTCAAAGAATCGGACACGACTGCCGCGACTTGGCATGCATGCAAGCATTGCTTAATTTCCAAGCATTTGGGAGCTTTTTCTTTGTTCCCAATGCTTGGAAATTAAGCAATACGTTTCTGAAAAAAAGGCATGCTCAAAAACATCATGTTGGAAATAAAATATTTGTAACTAAAGGATAATGAAATATTATTCATCTGGAATGCCAGAAGGAATGGAGGTTGTCGTTGCTGTTGTTTTACCTTTTACATAGACTATTTCAAACACATTAAAGTGAGAAGGGAACCCTCAGTACACTCTGCTCTATTTTGCTGTGAACCTAAAATTACTCTAAAGTCAGTTAAAGAAAGAAATAAACATGGAATCGGGCAGACTTGGTCCATGGTCATGGTTTATTGACCCTTGGTCAAAATTGTTAATATCCTACAGACAATGGAGGAACCTGTAAAACTATACCAAAATACAGACAGCAGGAAACTCCACAGGACATTCTTATTTCTTCAGACATAAATCGGAAAGGAAAACAGGGAAGGAGATGAGATGAACAGACTGATAAGAGACCCAAGAGACCTACCAATCAGATACAAAATGTGGATCTCACATGGATCCTGATTCAAACTGCAAAAATACAAAAAAATTTAAAAATTTGAGGATTATAGAAACAGTTGAAAATTTGAACACTGATTTGATATTTAATGACATTTGGGAAATGTTCTTAACTTTTTAAGTATGATAATCTATTATGGTGACAGATTCGAAAAGAGCTTGTTATTTGAGGTAGGATGAAAATTAATGATGTGTAGGATTTGTTTTAAAATATTACGAGGGACTTAACTCTTGATGAAAGTGAAAGAGCAGAGTGAAAAAGTTGGCTTAATACTCAACATTCAGAAAAATAAGATCTGGTCCCATCACTTCATGGCAAATAGATGGGGAAACAATAGAAACAGTGACAGACTTTATTTTGGGGGCCTTCAAAATCACTGCGGATGGTGACTGCAGCCATGAAATTAAAAGAAACTTTGTCCTTGGAAGAAAAGCTATGGCCAACCTAGACAGCATATTAAAAAGCAGAGACATTACTTTGCCAACAAAGGTCCGTCTAGTCAAAGCTGTGGTTTTTCAAGTTGAACTGTGGTGCTGGAGGAGACTCTTGAGAGTCCCTTGGACTGCAAGGAGATCCAACCAGTCCATCCTAAAGGAAATGTCTCGAATATTCATTGGAAGGACTGATGCTAAAGCTGAAACTCCAATCCTTTGGCCACCTGATGCAAAGAACTGACTCATTGGAAAAGACCCTGATGCTGGGAAAGATTGAAGGTGGGAGGAGACAGGGACGACAGAGGATGAGGTGGTTGGATGGCATCACTGACTCAATGGACATGAGCTTGAGTAAACTCCGGGAGTTGGTGATGGACAGACAGGGAGGCCTGGAGTGCTGCAGTCCATGGGGTTGCCAAGAGTTGGACACAACTGAGCGACTGAACTGAACTGAACTAACTTTTTCTTTGAGGAGAAGTGAATGAGGATATAGGTTTGCCCATGAATCAGTGACTGTTTAATCTGTGTGATGCTATATGGAAGTTCATCACGCTTTAACGTATTTGAAATTGTTCATGTAAAAGCTAAACAAACGCCACTATTCTACATTTGCAGTTATATTTGCTTCTTTGTCACTTGTAACTTCCTTACTTTTTTTTCAGTTTAATATGTACTTACAGTGTGCTTTTTCAAGCTAAACACATATATCTAATTTAGTTGGATGTGGGGTTAAATGTAGACAACATAATCATCTTATATAAAAATGCCTTGCCACATTCTTTTATCTGACATAAATTGAAATGTTATACAGCTTGCAAAACCCATTCTGTCATGTCAGTCTGCACTCTCCATAATAGGTTTTAACAGAATGTTAAGCACGGCTTCTAAATGCTCTTCAGTTGAACAGATTTAATTTTTAATTTATCAGTTGACTGATCATATAAATTCTATGTACTGGATCCATAACTGCTTGAAGAATAACTTTCCAATAGCTGTATAGATCATTTTCTCTTTTGCTCTATAACAGATATGCTACCAAATATGTGGCGATATTAAAGTTTTCTCTTGAATGGCTAAGAAATTGTTCCCATAACTATTTGTCTTTTTCTTTCCTTTAATTTTAAGAAACTTATTGACAAATTCAGCACGCTTCCAAGTATTTTTTTGAAGGTTTTAAACTTTTGTTTGCAAAGTATCATTACAAATACGTTTTAAAGTTCAGGGTCTCATTCTTGGTGCTCACGTATTTGACTAAAATATATTTTAAAATAATTTTCACTTAAAATTTTCGTATCTAGCTCTATTTTTTGGAATGTGACTCAATGGAAATCAAAGTTTACCCTTTGAGTCAATATTTTTTTTCTTAATATTGTCGTTCTTTATGCTTCAAAATCCAGCAGCTGAACTTGGACTGCGCCTCAGTATTTTTACTTAAAGAGGCTTTCACCTTTTAATTAGAAAATAATCTAAAGGGCTATTTGTATGAGCTCTACCATAAGGTGACAACTGTCAATAATGAAAAATGTAGTAAATGATAACGTTCTTTCTAAAAAAAAAAAAAAGAAATCAAACCTTTGTCTCGATTTTTTTTTCTACAGTAGATTATATTACTGACCTCTCACTATTGACCAGACATGATGCTAAATCCTTCAAGGACACTATTGCTCTGATCCTTACAACAATCAAATGAGGACTGGAATAGCATCACTTCCATGGCACCACAGCCACACTACAGCTAAGATGCAGTGAAGGGAGAAAGAGGGTGAGCAAGCCGAAAGGACCCTCCTTAGAGCTCAGCCTCTTACACATTATCCTGAATTGTTAATCTCTAACAGTTTTTCTGTAAAACTGAGATGCTTCTACCTGACTTACACAGATCATATGTTTGGTTGTGAAGATTAAGCTAAACTTAAAATATGTATTTTTTAACTGCAAAGAAATCAAATACTGTTCCCATAATACTTGAGAGTTAACATCTTTCTGGGGATGTGGAACTCTTTCTGCCTTTTTCTCTCCATGGTGGAATTTGAGTTTAGATATGCGTAAGCCCAGAATTTGTATTCTGAACTCTTCACATTCTGAAAGTGCCATATTTACCCCTTTTTGGGAGGAAAATTTCAAAACAAATCATTTAGAAAAGAAGCTCATAAATTTCTTTGGATTTATATATATATAAATTTCTTTGGAGATATATATATATATATATATATATATATATATATATATATTAAAAATAGGACTGTGTCCTAGACTTGTGTCTGAGAATGCCATTGAATCTACCTCCAGAAATGCAGCCAGAAATGGGAGTAACCACCGGGCACCTTCATTCTTAGCCCACTAAAAGGTGCCAAAGAGAGAAATGGGTTCCCTCTCTTCCCACCTCCTCTTAGGTGGTTGAACAACCCTTAAGCCAGGAGACCTGCTAACCGACCTCTGGCTTCTCTAGGAGGAAACAAACAACAGGAGAGATGGCAGGACCTGCATATTGGGGGCGGTGGCGGGGGGTTCTGTCAGATGGAGACAGTTTGCTAAGGTTTTCAGTTCCAAGAAGTTGCAGCCTGTTTGGGCCTTCACACCTGAGTTGGCCATGGGGAGATGAGACTGATGGCTCTCACCTTGGCAGAAGCGGCAAACGGTAGGGCAAAAAGGTGGGTACAGCAGAGAAATGTGGCAGGTGTCCTGTGAACTGTGTAGCCAAATTTCAAAGGGACACTGATGCGCACACAGCTTCCTTAGCAGAGCAGCCTGGAGGCACGTAGCCGACAGCACGGCCAGTGAGGAAGAAGACTGCAGGCTTTCCCCGCTCCCCTCTTCGCTGCGCATCGCCAGAGGAGCAGGTGCAGAGACCAAGAAACGTCAAAGCAGGAAGTGCCTGCTGCCCAGCCCTCACTTCCTTGGGCTGAGCTGCCACAGGGAGGAAAATTCTGAGATGAATAGGAGGTTCAAGTTTTAAAATAAGATGAAGAGAGTCTTAGAAATGAAAACGAGATTCTGAAAAAGTGACAATGACTGACACATTAAGTCATGAAGCCAAGATGTTAACAGATGTTTCCCAGTAGGAAAAGGGGGCCTGAAAGAACAAAGATTAGGTAGCTATCACAAAAATGCAACTGTTTGATTTCATATATAGGCTCTGTGTGTGTGTGTGTGTGTGTGTGTGTATGTCTTACGCGGTCGTCTCCAAGTCTTTTCCACCCCATGCACTGTAGCCTGCCAGGCTCCTCTGTTCACGGAACTTTTCAGGCAAAAATACTGGCGTGGGCTGCCATTGCCTACTCCAGGGAGCTTCCCGACCCAGGTTCAGTCAGTTCAGTTCAGTTCAGTCACTCACTCATGTCCGACTCTTTGCGACCCCATGAATTGCAGCACGCCAGGCCTCCCTGTCCATCACCAACTCCCGGAGTTTGCTCAAACTCACGTCCATCGAGTCGGTGATGCCATCCAGCCATCTCATCCTCGGTCGTCTCCTTCTCCTCCTGCCCCCAATCCCTCCCAGCATCAGAGTCTTTTCCAGTGAGTCAACCCTTCACATGAGGTGCCCAAAGTACTGGAGTTTCAGCTTCGGCATCATTCCTTCCAAAGAACACCCAGGGATGATCTCCTTTACAGTGGACTGGTTGGATCTCCTTGCAGTCCAAGGGACTCTCAAGAGTCTTCTCCAACACCACAGTTCAAAAGCATCAATTCTCCAGCACTCAGCTTTCTTCACAGTCCAACTCTCACATTCATACATGACCACTGGAAAAACGATAGCCTTGACTAGATGGACCTTTGTAGGCAGAGTAATGTCTCTGCTTTTGAATATACTATCTAGGTTAGTCATAACTTTTCTTCCAAGAAGTAAGCGTCTTTTAATTTCATGGCTGCAGTCACCATCTGCAGCGATTTTGGAGCCCCCCAAAATAAAGTCTGACACTGTTTCCACTGTTTCCCCATCTATTTCCCATATAGTGATGGGACCAGATGCCATGATCTTAGTTTTCTGAATGTTGAGCTTTAAGCCAACTTTTTCGCTCTCCTCTTTCACTTTCATCAAGAGACCCTTTAGTTCCTCTTCACTTTCTACCATAAAGATGGTGTCATCTGCCTATCTGAGGTTATTGATATTCCTCCTGGCAATTTTTAGGCAATTATATAATACATAACATGTAATAATATATCTAGACCCACATATAGGAATGAGAAGTGCTATTAATAGAGCCATAAAATTTATGAGGAGCCCTGAGATTTACAAGGAGGGAGAGAGTACTTAAAGCTAGGGAATCAGGGACGTTTTACTGAGGAGGCGGCTTGGAGGGTGAGACTTGTGAAACGGGTTGGGATTTAGGCAAGACTAACAGGGAAAACAGGAATTCAGGAGAAGGGAAGAGCTTGTGCAAAAGGGGTAAAAAATGGTACAGAGAACTGCAAGGAAGAACAGGACTGGCCTGGAGGACCACTCTGTAGTCCAGATTGCCTGTGTGAATGGAAGGATCCTGCTGCATGGGCAGTTCACAGCAAATAGAGGTGGTGACTGACCTCAGTTGTGCTGGTAGGTAATCGTTGAATGAATGAATGAATAAAAAATGACTGGAGTGCCTGGCGACAGAGCCTCTTTTATGTATTGTTCGGAGAAGGCAATGGCACCCCACTCCAGTACTCTTGTCTGGAAAATCCCATGGAAGGAGGAGCCTGGTAGGCTGCAGTCCATGGGGTTGCTAAGAGTCGGACACGACTGAGCAACTTCACTTTCACTTTTCACTTTCATGCACTGGAGAAGGAAATGGCAACCCACTCCAGTATTCTTGCCTGGAGAATCCCAGGGACGGGGGAGCCTGGTGGGCTGCCGTCTATGTGGTCGCACACAGTCGGACACGACTGAAGCGACTTAGCAGCAGCAGCAGCAAGCAATGAACAGCCTGTAAGGATAGAGTCTAGAGAGGAATAAGTGGGCAGAAAGCATTGAGTTTCAGGGACATTACTAAATATCCTCATTGTCCCTCTTGGAAGAATTAGCCTCAGCTAGAAGACGACCGAAGTACAACGGCCAGACGTCTCTATGGGGCACACTTCAGCCTCTTCAGGCACTTCCCTCTGGCGACCCTGGTTGACCTCCAGCATCAACACTTCCTGAGGGCTACTTTCTACCCCTAGGTTCTTTCTGGTAATTTCCAATCCACTTGGGTCATTTTTACTCTTTGGCAGCCGTTTCTGGCGGGGCTGTGAGAAGAGACAGACCGCACAAGACGTCCAAGATCCGAAGGTCGCGGGGTTCCAGGAATCGCCCATTCCAATCAAGACGACGCGAGCCAGGCGGGCGACTGCTTCTCGGCCTCCGCAGGACCAGGGGGCGCCCTCGGTCTTCGGCCCAGTTAGTTCGCAGGCCCATACCCTCCCTCGCGCCGGGTTGGGCCACATCCTCGGACTCAAAGGCCGCGTCAGAGTTCCACGTCGACCAATCAGGACTGTCCATGTACTAGCGGGGGCGGGGCTGCCGAGGCAGGAGGAAGATGGCGGCGGGGGCGAGGTGAGGTGTTGGCAGTAGAAAGGGGATCGGGTGCTGGGGGCGGGGGAACGCGGAGCGATGGCCCGCGCCGGCCGCAGGGCCGGATAAGAAGCGGTCGCGTCGCGGGTGTGGGAGGGAGAGAAGAGGGCGCCCGGGCGCCGCGAGAGTATGACGGGGCTGTACGAGCTGGTGTGGCGGGTGCTGCACGCTCTGCTCTGCCTGCACCGCACGCTCACCTCCTGGCTCCGCGTTCGGTTCGGCACCTGGAACTGGATCTGGCGGCGCTGCTGTCGCGCCGCCTCCGCCGCGGTCCTAGCGCCGCTCGGCTTCACGCTCCGCAAGCCCCCGGCTGTCGGCAGGAACCGCCGTCACCACCGGCATCCGCGCGCGGGAACGGCCCCGGCCGCCGCCCACCGGCGACTACGCTGGCGCGCGGACGGCCGTTCCCTGGAGAAGCTGCCTATGCACATGGGCCTGGTGATCACGGAGGAGGAGCAGGAACCCAGCTTCTCGGACATCGCAAGCCTCGTGGTGTGGTGTATGGCCGTGGGCATCTCTTACATTAGCGTCTACGATCATCAAGGTGAGACCCAGAGCGGGTCGGGGGACCGGGGCCTCTCCGGCCGCGGGGCCCTCCCGGCTCCGCGAGTTTCTGTGACCCGAGGCCCTAAGTGTAAATTACGGTGCTAGCGCTTTCAAGGAGAGGAGATAGGCTTAATTGAACACCTGCTAAACCTTTGACCTCGATTCATCGCCTTGTACATACTTAAAAATATTTGTTACTCGTTATCACGTCCTAGTAAAGTGGATGGTGTTTGTATACCCTTGTTTCACAGATGCGGGAGCTGAGGTCGCTAACATTTACAAATTTGTCCAAAGTTTGAAAGGTAGTAAGAGAAGGATTGATATTTTAGCCAGTCTGAACTTTCCTTCGGGTTCACCTTTTTGTTACACCGCAGTGGTTCCTCAGAGAGGCCCTGAGTACTGTTTTTAAGTCACAGCTCAGTGGCTGGGGACAAGTGGCATTTGAAGTAGGCTTATGAAAAGTACCTGAGAGCCTGGTTAGGCGGCCAGGAAAGTGCTCGCCTTCTGTTTTCAGCTGCCTGGGATGTTGTGCGATCCTTGATCCTCAGGGGCCAACACAGTACTTGGCCTCCCATAAGTTTTGATTGAGGAAATTTTCACTGTAGGGAATTTTTGTAGGTACAGAACTTGAACATTTATTGGGTAGCTACAAAGTTAAAGCGCAGTGCTAGGCATATTCTTTGGATTCTTAACATTTAGTTCCATAGACTCAGGCTTGTTGGGGGTAAACACATTCGCAGGAGTGGCAAAGAGACCAACAGATGTTGAGAGTTAGTAATTGCTGTGAGAAGTTCCGTTCAGTCGCTTGATCGTGTCCGACTCTTTGCGACCCCGTGAACCGCAGCAGGCCAGGCCTCCCTGTCCATCACCAACTCCGGGAGCCCACCCAAACCCATATCCACTGAGTCAGTGATGCCGTCCAACCATCTCATCCTCTGTCATGGCCTTCTCCTCCTGTCCTCAATCTTTCCCAGCATCAGGGTCTTTTCAAATGAGTCAGCTCTTCGCATCAGGTGGCCAAAGTATTGGAGTTTCAGCTTCAACATCAGTCCTTCCAGTGAACACCCAGGTCTGATCTCCTTTAGGAAGAGAAATTCTGATTGGAGGAACTCCCAAAGTTCCTGCAGGGGAGATAGTGTTTAAGCCAGGCTTTGAGGACTGAGTAGGAGATAAATGTTTTATTTGGGTCTCAGTCAAATGTCAAAAGCAATAGCATTTCCTTCCAAGTAAGAATGATTGAATAATGTTGGTATGAAGGAAAGAAAACTAATATTTTAGTCTCTGTTCAATACCTTAAATTAATGGTATGCTCACAGGAACTACAACTTGATTTTTAGCGTTTAAATCTTTACCACATAGGCAGGTTTAAGTGTGACGGTTTGTCAGAAAGGGTAGGTTGAGGTCAGACAGCAATTCTTGCAGGGTATTAGAGTTGTCTTTGATCAGCTGATTACCTTCCTTGCAGCCAGCAAGGAACATGGTGACTCACAGCCCATCATCATCAAATGATAGTTTACGCTGTAAGGTTAAAGTTAAAATACTTAGGTACTGAGATTTTATGGAACTTGCCAAAAGATCAGTAGAAATCACAAGACTGTAATAAGGCAACACAGTCTTTGCTTGAGCGATGCAACAGAAATACTGTCTGAGGTAAAAGTAAGTGAAGCAGAGGGGAAATTAATTAAAGCCTTTGAGCAATGTGGTGAAATTGACTTTAAGTGAATCACTTATATTCAAGTAATTCTTATAAAGCAAGTACCATTATATTCTAGTAGAGAAGAAAAATAAATGATTAAATAGAGTGCAGTTTATAGTATTGCCACACTTCCTTATTCTGGAAATTCCTGTTCTTGAATTGCTGGTGTGATTCAGAAATATCCTATCATATTTGCCAAAGCAACCATTGGTGGTGAAAAGGAAGAAGTCAAGCTAACCAAGTCTTAACTGATAATCAAAAAGAGTTTTATGGAGCATTTTCAGTGCACAGACTCAGCACTTTTTGTCCTACTGTAAAAGCAATTTTGATGAGTTTTTAATGGGATAGGGGTTAATTTCATTGTTTGAAATAAGAGACTTTGAATTTACTCTTCCTTGGTATTGACTGATTGATTCATTCATTTAACAGGTGACAAATTGGGAGATACTGTTCTAGGCATGAGGCATCTAGGCCAGTGAAAAAGACGAAAATTCTTATGCTCGTGGAACTTACATTTTGGTGGAAGTGTGCAAATAGTATAAATGAGAAGAATGTATTAGCCCATAAAGGCAGTGAGGAAGAGTGAAGCAGAGGAAGGGGAGAGGAATGTTGAAAGTCAACGGTGGACTAGGGGGTACAGGTTTAAAAAGAGTGGCCAAAGAAAGCCTCATGGACTTTTAAAAAATTTATTTTTAATTGAAGGATAATTGCTTTACAGTATTGTGTTCATTTCTGCCATATATCAACATGCTGCTGCTGCTAAGTTGCTTCAGTCGTGTCCGACTCTGTGCGACCCCATGGACTGCAGCCCACCAGGCTCCTCCATCCATGGGATTCTCCAGGCAAGAGCACTGGCGTGGGCCGCCAAATCATCCATAAGTATACGTGTGTCCCCTTCCTCTTGAGCCTCATTGACTTTTGAGTAGACATGAAGGAGGTCAGTGAGCAAGTCATGTGGTGATGTAAGAAAACTTATCCTTTTTCTGGGGAACTATATAGATACTTAAGCTCTATTCAGTTTTCTCAAACTTTCACTTGAGCCTATTTCTATATAAATATTTAATTTATTTAAAAAAGCCTATTGATATACTCTTTAATGTCACATTTATTGAGTACTTGCTGTGATATAAAGCATTAGGACACAAAGAAGTACCAGACATTGTGTCTCTTAAAGAGTTTATTCTAAAGTCAGGGATAGTTACTAAAGATTATTATAAGCTAATGTATTAATGCTAGTGGATGACAGAGACTTTAAAGAGAGAAAAATCCATGAGGAACAGAGTTACTTCTCAACATACATGCTTAAGAAGTATTCCCAAGAACATGGTACTTCCTTATCCCTGTCCATAGTAAGGAAGGGGGTGACATCTGAGATAGACCTTGCAAAAATAGGTAGAATTTGGATTACCATAATCAGTACAGTGTTCAGTATGTGACACACACACAGAGAATGGGGAATCCCTTATTGTCAAGCATTCCCATTAGAGAAGCTGGAACAACAGTAATAGTAGTGTGTTGAGATCAGTAAATATGATAGGTAAGTTTATGTAATGAAAAGTTGAGAAATGAGGTAGAATAAAGACCTGGGCAGCTGTTCTGGTTATCTCTAACTTTGTAGTCTACCCCAGAGCGTAGTGTTTTAAAACAATTTATGTGTTGACTTAGTTCAGGTGGGCAGTTCTTTCTTGATGTCTATTCTGATCATAAGGTTGCAGTCAGATAGTAGCTGGGATGTAAAAGGTTTCACACCATATATTCAGTACCTGGTTTGTGATGGCTGGCATAGATGAGGATGGTTGGTCATCTGGCTTCACAGGGCTAGCTTAAGTTTCCTCATTTAACAGTGGCCTTAGGGTAGTCATACTTCTTTTATAGTTATTCCCAAAGAATTAGCCAAAGGCCACAACTGGACTTCTTATGACCTAACTTAGGAAACCATGCAGTGTTACTTCTACTGTATCCTGTTGGTCTGAGAAGCCACAGGTCAGCCCCCAAGTCAAGAAAAAAAAAAAAAGGGAGAAATAGACCTCAGTGAGAAAATGGCTTATGCAGAAGGGGTGGGGCTGGGGTGGAGATGATGGCAGCCGTCTTGGAGATGAGCTACTTTACCACCTTAAATTTTTCCCTGCCTTGTATCCCTTCATTCTAATTCAGCTTCCCTGGTGGCTCAGATGGTAAAGAATCTGCCTGCAGTGTGGGAGAGCCAGCTTCGATCCCTGGGTCTGGAAGATCCCCTGGAGAAGGGATTGGCAGCCCACTTCAGTATTCTTGCCTAGAGAATTCCATGGACAGAGGAGCCTGGTGGGCTACAGCCCATGGGGTTGCAGAGTTGGACGCGACTAACACATATATACATTCATTCTAATTACAGCTAGATCTAGCCTGTATTTAATCCTTAGACAAAAAAAATTCATTAATACTTACCATGATTTGACTCTGCAAACACACTGATCTTTTCGTTTCCATTTACCTGCACTGCTTCTTGATTATAATCAAGAATTTCTACAATAATTCTTTCACCTGTCAGAAATTTGAGTTGTTTTCTCAGGAATTTCTTGAGCTCAGAATTCTAGACGGGTAATTTGGCAATTTTGTGTTCACTCTTATCATTTAAGCAATGACCATAATTGGGTTGGAACAAAAATTGAAGTTTGGAGCTTTTGGTGCTTTAGCTTTAGGGAGGCTATACTTGCCTGGATCTCTGTTAAAGTACGCCTTGATCCAAGTTACCTGGAGATGTATCATTATCTTCAGGGATGGAACCTGTTCCTGTTGCTCAGCTGTATTGGTGCCATGCTGATAACCTTGCTCTAGGGCAGTATTTTCAAAACATGGTCTGTGGGCCATCTATGAATGAGTCATTGGGAGTGTTTATAAAAAGTACAGATTCAGCAGAGTTATTGGTCAGATCAAATTAGGCGAATGGGACCTTAGCAAGTCTATTTTTATTAAGCTACTTACATGGTACATTTACGCATTGAAGTTTGACTCTACCATAGATGAAAGGACATGCCGCTAGTTACATTGCATCAGATTATTCATTCGTCTTTTATGTTCCTCTCCATAAGTGAGGATGATCTTGGGTGGGTCTTAATTATTAGTTAATGTTTTTTCTTTCTGCTTTATTGTTTTGAAGTATAGGTAATTTACAATATCATGTTCGTTTCAGGTGTACATCCAAGTGAATCAGTTATACGTGTACGTATATCCACTCTGTTTTAGATTCCTTTCCCATGTAGGTCTTTACAGAGTACTGAGTAGAGTTCCTGCTGCTACACAGTGTGTCCTTATTAGTTATCTGTTTTATATATAGCAGAGTGTATATGTCAATCCCAGTTTCCCAGTTTATCCGTTCCCACCACCCTTCCCCCTGTAAGTTGGTTTTCTACAGCTGTGGCTCTCCTTCAGTTGTGTAAATAAGTTCATTTATACCATTTTTTTTTTAGATTCCACATATAAGTGATATCATATTTGTCTTTCTCTGACTGACTGACTTGACTCAGTATGACACTCTCTAGGTCCATCCATGTTTCTGTAAATGGCACTATTTCATTCCTTTCTATGGCTGAGTAGTATTCCATTGTATATAATACATACCACATCTTCTTTGAAACCATTCCTCTGTTGACAAACATTTAGATTGCCTCCTTGTCTTGGCAGTTGTAAATAGTGCTGCAGTGAATTATTACTTACTATTGCTATAAATTGGAGTGATCTGGAATAAGGCATTTGCTTCTGTGTGAGGATTTAGCAACAAAACAGATCTTTTGTATTCCTCTCTTTAGTGTTATTTCTGTGATTGTAAAGCCATACTCGATGTCTTGTGAAATGGTTTTGTGGCTCAGAGTTTTCACACTAGCGTTAAAAACGATCTGCCCAGTACACTTCCAGCCTTCCCAACCTCTTTCTCCTTCTTTTATATGCCTTTTACTTTTTCCAGGACCAGGTACTTGAAGTCCCCTCCTTCTGGAGTGTCCTCTTTTCCTTTTCTCGGCAAATGGCTATCTGTCAGAAAGCTATCATTGCTCTTCTAAGTGGTACTCTCTCTCAACTATTCCATTCCTAATCTTGCTGTATCCTTGAATCTCCTTAAATGCTGTACATCTCCAAGTTCTCCATTTTGGGAAGTAGTAGTTGTATGTACACGTGCTCAAACTTTGATACTAGCTTGTAAGCTCCGCAGATGGTATCTATCCTCAGGTTGGTGATTGCATGTAATGAGTAGGTCAGTATGTATTCCTTGAATTGAAAGAAGAGGCTGGATTTTTTTATAGCTAAGGATGAATTGTAGTTTGTTTTCTAGCACCAATACCCAGAAGCCTTAAAATAGTGGGAGGGAAATGAACATAGTTTGCCCTAGTTTACTTATTTGGCACACTGACACAGATGCTGTTGGGAAATATAAATTTATCAAGTATTGTGCTCTTTACGCTGAAATATGGAGTTGCCAGAAGTGTTGAAAGTCTGAATATAAATGTGATTAAATTTTGATACACAGACAGTACAAACTAGGGTACTTGTCTTCTCTCGAAGGGATTTTATTTCTAATCTTCACCTTCGTATAGTACATTGCAAATACAATACAGAATTTCACATTTATCTTAACATCCTGTGATGTCCTCTCCCCTTTTTCTACAAAGGGCTAGCAACCTGTCAAAAGCTATCAATAGATCCTTGTAAATCATTCTCACTATTAGCTGCTAGGTAGCTTCTCTTGACTATCCCAGTTTTGCTTTGTCTTTGAAAAGCTCTATCCTGTTTTTGAAATGACCTTGTTTTCTGAGTAGCTTTCTATTTAACCATAGTATTGGATTTATGTATGAAAACAAACCTTTCCTTAATAGTAATAATTATTCTTTGTTGCACTGTTACTATGCACCATATGCTATGCAAAGAAGTGCATTAAATCCTTAGCACATTAACCTGTCAAGAAACAGATTCAGAAAACCAGGAACCCACATATAGTAAGAGACAGATCTAGAATTTGAACCAGGTTTTATTCCAAAGCTTTTGTGCTTAACCATTATGCTGTACCAACTTCCACTAATAAGAGAATATAACCATAATCCAGGCACGTTAGTACTATTCCTGATTATGTTGGGTCATTTTAAAGCCTTGGTAAAGTGTTACTTATCTAGAGGTAATAAAGATAATTTGTAAAAGGTATTTAAAGGTAAATAGAGTTTTCTTCATCCACGAATATGAACGTTCATGCTGTGAGTTGTAGGACACACTTGACTTTTTTTTTAATCAACTGAACTTAATTTTATGAAGCTCCTGCTCTCTGTTGAACTATTTCCTTGTCAGATGAGCAGAGTCTGTGAAGATAATCTCATTTTTAAGATGTACAGCCTGAGGCTTAGAAAACCCACATAGCTTGTTTATTTTATCTATCTCTCTTGCTGAAGAACTGGAGCTAAAACCCAGCCCTCGCTCTGTACCGTGTCACTGTCCCATGTATCTCTTACCTTGCTACAGCATGCTCCTTCCAGGGTAATTGTTCTGTGAGGTACCGTACCCACTCCTGTGCTCTTGCCTGGAGAATCCCAGGGACGGGGGAGCCTGGTGGGCTGCCGTCTGTGGAGTCGCATAGAGTCGGACACGACTGAAGCGACTTAGCAGCAGCAGCAGCATGAGGTATCGTGGGGCTTTCTCTTGAAACAAAATTATTTAATGGCTTATGAGATTTATTTTGTTATGAGTACTTCAGTCATGTAAAATTTTATTGGTACATTAAAAAAATTGTCCTATAAGTATATGTTTTCTTCTCTGAAGATTGCCTCTAATAGTGTTATAATTGGATTGTTAGAGAATTAAATGAGGATAACCACCAGATAACTTACTTAGGTGTCTCGTTTAAAAAGAAAGGTAGAAAAAAATAAATAAAAAATAAAAAGAAAGGTAGACTGTTTCAAAGGATGGGTATTTATTTATTTAAAAAAAAAGTATTACTTTAGTTCCTTAGCTGGTGAGATGAGAGATGGTAACGAGATTGGTTCAGTGTTTATCTTGCTTTTTCTTTCCTTTCTTTATCATGTCCTTATAAACACTTGCTTTAAAAATCTGTTTCTATTGAAGAGAAGCAATAGTCACAGCAAAAGTTTAGATTTCAGATTTAAAAAAGATATACATGTGTATTTTGAAAGTCTCATTTCCTAGAATTGATTATTCAGTTCATATAAATTTTAGAAGAAGCAATATTTAAGATCTGTCCCTTACTATATGTGGTCTAAGGACTTCCCTGATGGCTCAGATGGTAAAGCATCTGCTGACAATGAGGGAGACCTGGTTCGATCCCTGGGTTGGGAAGATCCCCTGGAGAAGGAAATGGCAACCCACTCCAGTACTCTTGCCTGGAAAATCCCATGGATGGAGGAGTGTGGTAGGCTACAGTCCATGGGGTCACAAAGAGTTGGACATGACTGAGTGACTTCACTTTCTTTTCTTTCTTTTCTTACTATATGTGGGTTCCTGGTTTTCTGAATCTCAGTTTCTTGACTGGTTAACATGCTAAGGATTTATGATAAACTGGTTTGATCTCCTGGCAGTCCAAGGGACTCTCAAGAGTCTTCTCCAGCACCACAGTTTGAAAGCATCAATTCTTCGGTGCTCAGCTTTCTTCATGGTCCAACTTGCACGTCCATACATGACTAATGGAAAAATCATAGTTTTGACTATTTGGGCCTTTGTCTGCAAAGTAATGCTTTTTAATATGGCTGTCTAGGTTGGTTATAGCTTTTCATAACCTGTGTAGGGCATATTTAATTCCACTGTCTTTGAAATATTTTCCCTCTTGGCTTCCATGACATCATGTGTGTTTGGATGTCTTCCTGTCTCACTGCCTGTTCCTTCTGGCTTGTTTGCTCCACTTCTAAAAGTTGGGATATCCTAGAAGTTTGTGCTATGTGTATACCCTTGTCTTTCTGATGTTCACCCTATCTCCTAGATCAGGGGTCAGAAAACTTTCTTAAAGGGCCAGGTTGTAAATATTTTAGGCTTAGTGAGCCATATGGTCCCTGTCACAAACACTCAGCGTTGCCACTACAGTCAGAAAGTGGCCGTAAATGAATGGTGTGACTGTGTTCCAGTGGCAGTAGTTTGCTGACTCTTGACCCAGATAGTTTTCCCAATCCTTTTGCTTTAATTATCATCGGTATGCTCACACTCAGGTTTGACTCTCCAGTCCTTATGTTTTCTATAATTCCAGGCTCCTGTATCTAACTCCTTACCTAACATCTCCATGTTTATTTTATTAGGCATTTCAAAAGCTTAACATGTCCAAAACAGTACTCTTGAATCCGCTCCCCACCACCAGACCCTGCCTTGCTTGGTTTATTTCTCATCTCAGAAAATGGGAAAGCACTACCTTCCAACCAACTGCTGAAGCTAAAAATTGATATGTTCTACCTCTCATCTGTCATCAGGCCTCCTTGATCTTCTAGAAGATATTCCGAATTTGCCACTTGGTTGTGGTTCTTCATTGCAGCCACCCAAGTTTTCATTATTTTTCACCTGGATTATTGCTGTAGTGGCCTCTTAATTTCTCTTCAGTTCTGTTCTGGCCCCTGTATAATCCATTCTTTACCCATCAACAACGTGAACTTTTTAGGTAATATTATTCAAACTCTAAATAAAACTTGCCAATGGCTTCCCATTGTACTTGAAATGTTTACTGAATTCAGAGGCCTTTTTTGTTAAATAATGCAATTGTTAAAATAATCATGAGATTAGCACCAAAGAAGGATACATGTTGTACACGTGAGAGAAGCAGGATACAAAATTGCTTGGTCAGGTATGGCTGCTGCTGCTGCTGCTAAGTCACTTCAGTCGTGTCCAGCTCTGTGCGACCCCGTAGATGGCAGCCCACCAGGCTCCCCCGTCCCTGGGATTCTCCAGGCAAGAACACTGGAGTGGGTTGCTACAGGTATGGCTCACTCACTCACTCACTTCAGTCGCTCAGTCATGTCCGACTCTTTGCGACCCCATGAATCGCAGCACGCCAGGCCTCCCTGTCCATCACCATCTCCCGGAGTTCACTCAGACTCATGTCCATCGAGTCCGTGATGCCATCCAGTCATCCCATCCTCGGTCGTCCCCTTCTCCTACTGCCCCCAATCCCTCCCAGCATCAGAGTCTTTTGTGAGTCAGCTCTTCACATGAGGTGGCCAAAGTACTGGAGTGTCAGCTTCAGCATCATTCCTTCCAAAGAAATCCCAGGGCTGATCTCCTTCAGAATGGACTGGTGTGATCTCCTTGCAGTCCAAGGGACTCTCAAGAGTCTTCTCCAACACCACAGTTCAAAAGCATCAATTCTTTGGCACTCAGCCTTCTTCACAGTCCAACTCTCATATCCATACATGACCACAGGAAATACTAAAAACCAGAAATAGTCGTTGTATGATGATGAGATTAAGGGACATTCAGTTTGTTAGGATGGATGGTTATGGGACATTTCCTTGTTGTCTACACTTTGAACATCTTATACAGTTTTTAATACTAGAATTAAAAAGGCTCTTTCTTAAGATATAAAAAGAGATCTACATTTCGCTTAGTGTTTATCAAAAATACCAAAAACATTGTTGTCTTTCTGAGGTCTGCTTTCCTAGCATAAAATTTTATTCTTTCATGGAAATTGTAGACTTTCCAGTGTGTGCGTGTGTGTGTTTTTAAAAATTCTGGCTCTTCCATATATCTTTTCTGTGTATATATATTTCCAGACAGTTTACATGAGGGAAATTGGGCATGAGACACAGTTGTAGAGCAACAAGCGTAAGGTAAAAGTCTTTAAATCATTATGGCAGAACCCTAGCTTGAGATTCCTAAGTCACCTTTAAAGATCAAGTATCTGTTACCCTGTAACTTCTTAAAAACCTTAAAAAGAGCTCTAGTGTTAGTTTTGTTTCGTTTTTAAAGATTCTGTTCATTTGTAAAACGGCCAACTTTCGTTTAACTTTTGGGGGAGGGAAGTTCAGAATTTAATAGTAAGATGAATTTAGTGCTGTTTATCAGCATTACATAGTTACTGAACTGAATAATTGGAAGTCAGGAGACCTGGATTTCAATCCAAAGGCTTAGACTCTTGACCAAGGGCAATTGCTTGGCCTTGCTGGATCTGTTTCCCCCTTTGTAAAAGGACAGGATAAAATAATTCTTGCAGTTCATTTTTATATAATTCTGTAAAACACAGGGTTCTCATGAATTTGAGTATTTGCTAGTGTTATTTCTAAGTGTGTGCTGCTCCCTTTTGCATTAAAGGACTTTTATTATGGTTTCTTTATTTTTATTACATCATTTTGCCTTTAGTTTAGATTCTGTGAAGGCAAACAAGATGAATTATGATATGAGAAAAGGCTCTCCACATATATTACAATATTGCCGGAGGAATTGCCTGTCTCAGTCAGAGGCATTCTTCTGTCTTGTCGCAGATCTTGTTATGTGAAGTGTGTATGTGTAGACTTTGAATCCTGAAGAAAACTGTAGCCCAAGAATATTGCTTATGGGAAGTGTTAGTAAGATAAGAACCATAGAGTGTAATCAGATTTCTGGATGGTGATCAAGCTGTGGGATCTCAGGAATTACTGCTGGTAATCTGTCTTTGCATTTAGTACTTTTTTTGCATTTAGTACTTTTCAGAAACTACTTTTTAATTTCATCCTTCCATCCAAATCAGCCAAGATAAAGGTTCAGTTTAAAATAACTTTCTGGAGGTCTTTTTTTATAAAAAGTATTTGCATCTCTCTGTAATAATTTTCCTTTTTAACAGCATTTCTGCCTGTGTGCAATAAGGAAGTGTCTCCTTTTATTGTGAGAGGTTCCTGGAAACTTCTTAAAAATTCCATTCAGTGTCATGTCCATTTAGGTTTCATTGTTATTAGGTGGCACTTTGTGGACTGATAATTTAGTTTATTAAATAAACATTGAACTCCTGCTACGTGGAAGGCACCTTAGGGGAAAAGAGATAATAAGACCCAAGTTCACAAGTAAGACTACAGTTCAGTGGGGGTGGGGGAGGGTTAAGCTATAACTAATAAAAGTAGAATATTGGTTTGTTAAGGAGTTTGAGCAGATGTTTGTATTTGCAAGAGTGAGGTAAGTCAGAGGAGGAATTGGGCATATCTGGCTAGAGAGAGCAGCTTCTTGGGGGTAAATGATATTTCAGCTGGCCTGAAGAATTAAGAGAATTTTACAGATGTGGGGCTGAGGAGGTAACAAAGGTTGAAGGTTAGAGTCACTTCAGGTGTTTTGGGGGCAATATAAAGCAATCAGATTTGCTGGGTAGAGAAGTATAGAAAAATTGGAAGACTCAGTTATGTTATAAACATAAATTATTTCTACCTACCAAGTGTGGAAGCATAACATGGAATGTTAATATGGACCTGCACAGTTTGGTCCTAATACTGTAGATTTTTGTAAGCATTTTGGGAGCCATTTAAGAGGTTAAAATTGGAATGTGCCGGGCTTACAGATGTACCCAAGGAAGATCTGTCTGCAGTGATACTCTCTAGAAGGGGCAGAAGACCCATCAGAGGGTGGTTGTAATATTATAAAGAAGACTGTTGCTTGAAACAGTGGGGACAGTGGACAAAGGGAAATAGGTTCAGGGGAGTGTTGCTGTAGAAGAGTCAAGGGTTAGCATTCTGATAGGGCTGGTGGTGGTAATGCCAGAGAGCAGAGACCATGTCTGGGTGTCTGGGTAGCTATTGATGATGTTATTAGAAGGAAAACAACAACAAGAAGGGCTTTTTTAAATTTTGGTTGGTGTTGGTGGTGATTTTTAAAAATTATATGAGCAGCAGTTTACAGCAGTTGTGATTTTAAACCACCCACTGTCCCATCAACCTTACATATTTACTGTTCTCCTTTAGGCTTTGTCCCTAAGTACATAGAAGTTTTACACTTTAGTACTATTTCTTTCTGTTAACCTGATGCAGTGTAAGTGTTTGAGAGCTTTTTTGAAAGATAAGCTACCAAGTTTTAGATTTGTTCATTTTCAGATGCTTACAGAACTTCAAGGTGTGATTAAATGTTTGAATAAACTCAAAATGTTGGGAACCAAATGCTGATCCTTTTTTTTACTTAAAATTTTAATATTTTGTTCATCATGGATGTTTTGCATTATTTTTAATTTTTGAAAGGTATTACAGTAAGTTATTATTAATTTTAGTTACTAGGATTTTTGCAACGCACAGCCTCCTGCCCCCAGTTTTGCCTCATTCATCTTACCCTGGTCCTGATGCTGGGGTTTTAAAGTCTCGTAAAGAACCAGAGGAGGAGGAGCGCATGGACGGAAAGAGGGCTGAGGCAGAAAGGCTGAGGAGTAGTCTCCATTTAGGGATGGAAAGAGGAAAAAGATTCAGTGCAGAGTGAGAAGAGGCCATTCAAGGAGTAAATTGGGAATTGATCCAGAAGATAATTCAAGCAATCTGGGATGAGGATAGGATTTTGAGAAGGAAGAAGGTCTCTGACCTGTAATGGTCTTTCCGCAGACCTTTATTTGTTCAGTGTCTGTTCTGTGCTTGGGCTTCCCTTGTGGCTCAGCTGGTAAAAAAAATAAAAAGACTGCCTGCAATGTGGGAGACCTGGGTTGGATCCCTGGGTTGGGAAGATCCCCTGGAGAAGGGAAAGGCTACCCACGCTAGTATTGTGGCCTGGAGAATTCCATGGATTGTATAGTCCGTGGGGTCGCAAAGAGTCGGATGTGTCGGACGTGACTGAGCGACTTTCACTTTTCTGTGCGTGGCCCTGTGCTAGCCTCTTGTAGGTGCAACAGTAAGAGCCCCACCCGTGGGGCTTGTTTGATCCACCCCTGTCATGAACACCCTTTCCCCGTGTCTTTAATCGCTTTGACAGTAACCCCACCTAAATTGTCCGTCATCAGCTGTCTAAAACTAGTCTTTTTCTTCAAACCAGTTCTTTGTAGAATTTCCCTACTTTAAAAAAATATTATCAACTTCTGTTTCCCAGGATTGAAGCCATGGAATTTTCTGTATTTGCCTCTGTTGTTTGTTCTCTCAGCTCTTTTCAATGAATTCTTTTTCACTGCTCTATCAAGTTAGGTGTGGACTACTGCAGGAGTCTGCTGCCAGTCCTTCTCTATACTGTTGCCAGGTTGGTTTTCCTAAAGACGAATATTTCGACACGTTTATACATTGCCCAGAAAAGGTTGGTTACCCATTGGGTAGGCAAAATGAAGTAAAAATTAGGCCCATTCCCTTGCTCCTTTTCTCAAATCAAAAGTAGTATTTGTCTGTCTTGTGAGCATTCAGTGCTTTTTTTCTTCACGATCTATCTTCTCCGTTTTCTTCTCTCTTAACTTTCTGAGGTCAGCTCAGCTTAAGTCTTGCTTGTTTAACAAAACCTTTTCTTAACCAAAGAGACTGCTTTCATCTTTGAACTACTGATAGACACATACTCAACCAAGTTGGCATTATACAGCATATTCAGCAGATTCTGTGTTACTGTGTATATGTATTTTTTTATTATGTTGTCTCTCCCAGTTGATCTTTGAGCTGTTTTGTGAAAGACAGAGCTGACTGAGAGTACAGAGAAGGAGCCCTTGATAAAGGTCTAAGAGGCAGTGGCCACTAGAAGGCTGGCCTCTCTGAAACTAGCCAAATTGTTTTTTATTAGAGCTCTCTATATGAATTGTTTCTTAATAGTTCCTTCATCTTCCTCAGAGATGCGAGAGCAACTGTAGTTTTTACTTTCATGTGCATAGTTGGAGCATCAGAAAGAGTTTTATGTAGTATATTTTCCTGCTTTACTTGAATTTACTAAATTTTGATTGCTGCACTTTTGTCTGTTCTCTTTGTTGTTGTTGAGTCGCTAAGTTGCATCTGACTCTTTTGCAACCCCATGGACTGTAGCCCACCAGGCTCTCAGCCCCTTCTGTTTTTCTCCTTTTTACATAATTCATATTACTCTTACTGTTAAAAAAAACTAATCAAATTGAGGTAACAGTATCGCATGCACAGAGTGAATCTGTAAGGAAAGTAGTCTGGGAGAGAGGAAGACAGAAACTTTGGACTGCTGCTGCAGTTTCTACACGCTCGGACAAATCCCTTAAGGGTCTTTCTGAGACTTGGGTCTTCGTTTCTTAACCTGTAAATGAAGATGTCAAGTGAATGGTCTGTGAAAAGTTCTTTATAGGTCTGAATTCCTCTCATATTCATGTTGACATGGAATTGTTACTCCTGTCCTTTTTTTGACTTTAGTCTGAGGCCAGACTCTTAAAATAAGAGCTTTGTTGTCATGTTTTCCTTTTAGATTCTAGTTTAGGATTAGTCATCATTGCTTCATTTGGAATTTTTTCAGTTCTGGATCCAGTATTATTTTCATAACAAGCATCCATTAATTATTGATGAGGATAAATTAACCTAGTTGACATGTACATCTTTTTTTTTTTCTTTTTAAGGTATTTTCAAAAGAAATAATTCCAGATTGATGGATGAAATTTTAAAGCAACAGCAGGAACTTCTGGGCTTAGATTGTTCCAAATACTCACCAGAATTTGCAAATAGTAATGACAAAGACGATCAAGGTAAGCATGAGTGTAAAATTGAATACCTAACATATGCAGATAAAGTTTTTTGTGTTTCAGGGCAGATTCTATTACTCCTTTATTTATTCATTTTGCCCTAGTGTTTATTATCACTACCTTTAATCATCAGGGTTAGACTTTTCTTTCTTCATCTGGTTAAAAGATAATTTTCAGAAAAAGAAAATCATGACTCATACATACTAAAAAATAAACACATGTTAAAGATTTTACTTAACTCAAACAACCAGGAATCAGTAGATTTTATAGCCTGTTCAAAGAGAATCCAAAGAGTGGACACACTTATAGATCAAAAATATTAAAATAAATAACGTGAATAGAGACAAAGCTTGTTTTTCTACAGGATTAGAATGAATATAATTGAATCTCTACCAGACAAAGAATCGCATGTCTATAAACAAAAATTAGGTAGAGCTATTAGTTATCTAGAATCCTATCAAATGTAGAACAGCTCCACAGAATAAGAGTTTGGAAAGGTAAACCCGTGTGCTATAGACAGCTCATTCCCATTGAAGCAACTTGTTTCCTTCCTCCAGCCTTCATTTTTGTCTTCTGTCTGTGTTGTTGCTAACTATGCTGTGATTGTAGGTGGCATTTTGGGTGAGCAGAAATTGTAAGTTACCCTATAACTGAAAAGCAGAGACATTACTTTGCCAACAAAGGTCCGTCTAGTCAAGGCTATGGTTTTTCCAGTGGTCATGTTATGGATGTGAGAGTTGGACTGTGAAGAAGGCTGAGCGCCGAAGAATTGATGCTTTTGAACTGTGGTGTTGGAGAAGACTCCTGAGAGTCCCTTGGACTGCAAGGAGATCGAACCAGTCCATCCTAAAGGAGATCAGTCCTGGGTGTTCATTTGTAGGACTGATGTTAAAGCTGAAACTCCAATACTTTGGCCACTGATGCGAAGAGCTGACTCATTTGAAAAGACCCTGATGCTGGGAAACATTGAGAGGAGGAGGAGAAGGGGACGACAGAGGATGAGATGGTTGGATGGCATCACTTGATTTAATGGACATGAGTTTGGTGAACTCTGGAAGTTGGTGATGGACGGGGAGGCCTGGCGTGCTGTGGTTCATGGGGATGCAAAGAGTCGGACATGACTGAATTGAACTATAACTAAAATTTCTGTTTTCTAGAGGATTTATTCATAGATACAAGGTCATTCTGAGCACTTTAATAAGACTGTATGTAAATAAATACACAAATGTTATGTACAGGTTCTTTCAGAGCAAAGTAGCTAGGTATGCTTTGATGTTAAAATTGAAGGGCGTAAAAGATTCTTGTTTACTGTAAGAACTGTACTTTTTCTTGAAACTGATTTTGAAGTATGTTTGGAAGAGGGTATTTTTTAAAAATATCTTATTTTTTCTTCCAGTTTTAAATTGCCAGTCGTCAGTGAAGGTGCTGTCCCCAGAAGATGGAAAAGCAGATATTGTAAGAGCTGCTCAAGACTTCTGCCAGTTAGTAGCCCAGCAGCAAAAGAAATCCACAGATTTGGATGTAGATATGTTAGACAGTTTACTTAGTAAGTCGTGTATGTTTGTTTTTAGTTTTGTCTCACAAGGATGCTGTATGAAGGAGAATATCTATGTCTCATTCTTACCATAAAGCCTGATTTTGTTGTACTTATGATGTTTCTAAAGTTTAGAGACCCACATAGTTTTGAGATAATAAAATTTGTAGTCACCTCCTTTGCTTCAGAATTATTGGTAAAGGAGGGGATCTAAAGGGATTTGGGGGGCAGTCCTTAAAAATAGAACTTCTACCTCCTTCTTTTAAAATTTATTTTGCCTTATTTTATTTTATCTTTCAGTTTTATTTAGATAAAATGACATACAACATTCCTCTTTCTTCTTAGTTTGAACTGTCTGTAAAGTTTGAATATTAAGTCTGAACTTAACAGCTATTTAGGAAACAGTCCCGGGAATATACTACTACTATCATCTGCGACTCCTTTGTTAGTATTCCTTCTGTTCTGTTATACCAACTATACCACTGATTTTGTCATCTTATACTACATGTAACATTATATTTTATCTATTTTTCAATTGCTTATAAAACCCTTTAGTTTGTTTATTCTTTCCAGAGTTCCTTAGAAACTTTTTGCCTTAACTTTATGGTCCTTCTGCTTACTAGCCTTACCCTTAATCCTTTTGAAGAAAGGCAATAATTTTAATAAGTTCATGTCCATTGTTAGCTTTTATAGCCATACAATTTCAAATGTATTTTTCATTCATTCAGATAAATTCTCCATTTACCTTGTGACCAGAAAGTTAGTGGCTGAAGTGAGGTTATTAGAAACTCTTAGAACCTGGGTCCCTTGGATTATAGCTTCTTTTCTGCTACATCATTGATTATTTATATTTAGATTTATTTTACTTTATTTTTTAGTAGTTGAAATATTTTTTATTCCGCTTTTCCTCTCAAGCCAGATCTCATATGGAAAGCAGCTTGCAGAGCAAAGAATGGCCAGATCTTGGTTGAGGCAGGTGTACAGTCTCCTCTTCCCGTCCTGGGAAGCTTGGGCTCTAGGGAATCCTGAGACCATTTGTACTGTATAGCTAGGAGTTGGTCTTGCCCTGTAAAATCGGCGCATGTGGAGGGAAGGAGAATAGACAGCTTTTGAAGTTGCTTTTCATCCCTGAAGTTACTTGGTTCTGTGGCCAGAATAAGTATTTGAGTCCTTAAAGCAGTGTGGGTCTCAGGATGCCAAGAGAACACATAAGTTTAGTCTTGAAAGATAGATGGGATTTGGGGACTACCTGTAGAATGGGTGGGAGTTGCGATACCCCTCCTTGTCAGGTAATCAGTCCAGTTAAACAGCCGTTAGAGAAAATTTCCACATTTGGAAATAACAGATATAAAAGTATATGTTGTGCCAAGAAATTGGGGTATGGAACATATAAATAAAGTTTCTGAAGAGAAAAGATACACAAAAACATAAGAAACCAATTTGATGAACAGATTTTGCTGTAGGTCATTTTTTGGTAAGCAGTGTGTATTAATTTCATATGTGTGTTTTTTTTCTTTCCAAGGTTCAAATGGTTTCCCTGACCCTGATTTAGTATTGAAGTTTGGTCCTGTGGACAGCACACTAGGCTTTCTTCCCTGGCACATCAGGTTGACTGAGATTATGTAAGTAGTTAAAAATGTACTGACTTTGGTTCAGTCCAGCAAGTGTTTCTTGAACCCAGCACCATACTGGATGTGGTGGGAATTCCCAAAAAATCATTGTAATACTGATCCTTTGCCTCAGGTGTTTGATGGTATCAGTGGTAAAATAAAAACCTATATAAATGACTCAGACACAAGAGTTTTTGTGGTTGTGCAGATATTTGGTATTAAAACTAATCATCATAGGAGATCAGGAGTGATCTCTGTGGGCCAGAGTTGTTGATTCTATAGAAAAGATGTAACTTAATGCAAAATGTATAAAGGGGGTAGAATTTTTGTAATTAGAGAAAAGGTAGAAAGTGTAGGGAGTGAGCTGCAGGGAACAAAGAAAACCTAGGGGGCAAGACATGAGCATCACGTTAGAAGGAAATAGGTAACTGGCCACACCGGTGCAGAGACTTAGTGTTAGAGTCTAGTAGTATATGGTGAAGTCTGATAGTTTGGGACTGTTGACATTGAGAATGCTTTAAATATAAGCATAAAGAATGTGTGTAGTTATTAGAAAGGCAGTAGGAAATCAGTGGGAATGGTGATTTTGGAAGATTTGTTTCACAACTATGTTTTAGAGTAGATTGGGTCTGGGTAAGAATGAGCTAAAATGACAACTGAAGAGTCCATACCTGTAATTTATGAGCGAGTACATGGATGAGAATGAAACTGCTTATTTAGAACAGAATTTGGCAAACTTTTTGAATAAAGGGCCAGAGGCTAAATATTTTAGATCTCGGAAGCTGTGTCTCTTTCAGAACTGCTGTTCTCTGTTGCAACTAAACACAGGCCAGTATAGCTAAACAAGCTGGATGATTATGTCAACAGATGTGTGTGACCATGGTCTCATAAAGCCTTGTTTACAAAAATAGGTGGCAGTCTCCTGGACTGTAATTGCAGACCCCTGACTTAAAATAAAAGAGAAGGGCAGCTCAGTGAGGAATACAAGAAAATTAAAGAGCCCAATGGGACTCCCTGGTGGTCCAGTGGCTCAGCCTCCAAGCTCAGTGCGGGGGCCCAGGTGCCACAACTAAAGATTCCGCATGCCACAATGAAGATCTCAAATGCCACAGCTAAGACCCCAGCACAGCCAAAATAAATAAAAATAAATATTAAAAAAGAACCAAATGTCCATCAGTAGAATAGTTAAACTATGGCACACGCATACAGTGAGATATATGTAACACTTAAACTGAATAAACCGGATGTAGAAGCCGCATATATCTACTGAATAAACCTTCAAAAATATGATTGAGTGAAAGAAACAAGTTTGCAAAATAATATGCACTGTTTGATACATTTAAAAGATATACTTACTTCATGAAAGTGGACGCCATTGGGTAGAAAAGGAGGAGAGATGATGAGATGCTTCACCTCCTCCTTACCTCCATCTGGGGCGGATAGTGCTCCGGCTGGTATCCCATGCCACGTTTGTGGAGTATTTATAAAAGGGAAAACTGGATAAAAGTGAAAATGAACAAATTTTAAAAATATGCATCACAGGTGAATCTCACAAACATAATATTGATTGAAAAAAAGCCCAGACATAAATAAAAGAATACACACTGTGGAATACTGTTGATAGAATTTGCTGCATGAGATAAAGCACATGTGGAAATTAAAAAAAAGAGAGAAACTTAGGAACCTAAAAATATATTTTAATTTTGGGTCCTAGGAGAAACATACTATGAATTCTCTTATTCATGAGAACTAATTACCAAGTTTACTTGCAGGCCTAGCACTTTACTAATTGCAGTAAAAACTAGAGGAGAAATGAAATGACTCCTGAGCTTTTAAGCCTTAGTGACTGGATAAATTACAGTGTCATTGAGACAAATGGGAAAGTCAAGGAACCATTGATTTTGAAGGAAACAGGTTGAATTCAAGAATAAGATTTTGAGGCCATGGTCTGTTTAGACTTAAGATGGCAGATGAAGATGTAAGATTGGTGCTTGGATGGAAAGTCACAGTAAGGGTCGATCTTTGGGACTTACCAGTACCTAGGAAGTGTAGAATGTAAACCAACAAGGACCTACTGTGTAGCCCAAGAAACTCTACCCAATATTCTGTAATAATGTATATGAGAAAAGAATCTAAAAAGGAATGTGTATATGTATAACTGAATCACTTGGCTGTATATCTGAAACTAACACAACATTGTAAGTCAGCTGTACTCCATTAAGATTAAAATTATTTTTTACAAGTCCCTTTAAAATGTCAAAAAAAAAATGTATACAGGGGTTAGTTTTTATTTGAACTCTTTCACAGCGAGTTTAATAATCATTTAGTAGAACTAGTTTGATGTACTCTATGCTTGTAATTTACTTTCTTCGGTTCTTAATCTTTTTGGTCATTACCCTTCTGGTTCCCCTCCTCCAAATTATAGCGTATCATCTAATTGCTTTTTCTTCCTTTTGATTTTTTTTTCCAGCTCTTTGCCTTCCCACCTAAACATCAGTTATGAGGACTTTTTCTCTGCCCTCCGTCAGTATGCAGCCTGTGAACAGCGTCTGGGGAAATAGTGATTTGCTGGTCACGTGATTTGATTTCAGGCTTTTGGAGAAAAGGACTCAAGTGACTCTGATGTTTACAAAGCACCTATGAAACCCTGTACACACCTAGTTCATAATCCTCATAATTTATCAACAAACACAAAAAAGTGTCTTACTTGAGAGTAAGAGTATGTGTGAGCGAGTGTGTGTGTGTGTGCGTGTGTGTGTGTGCATGTGTGTGTGGAAATAAACTTACAAATGAGGAAGTAGTGGAGATGGAGACATGGTGAGCTTGTACCTTTGAGCAGATTGCAGCAATGTTTTAGGAGCTGAAATTTCAGATTTAAAGGCTTCAGCCCTAACTACTTCCCTGTTTTTCTGGGGAGAGAAAGGGGCAATTAAAGCTATTTTGTTGTTTAGGGGGGTCGGGGAGTAATTTTTGTTCAGTTTTTCCAAGTGACCAAACTTTAAGTTTTAAGAATAATATATTGACATATGAAATGGAAGCATTCTGAGTTTGAGGGATGGAGTTCCGTGTTGTTCACATGTTAAAAGTTTGCTCACCTTTGGAGCAGAGGGAATACCTGTTTTCAGACATCCGTCCATTTTCATCTCTTCATTATTATCAATGTGACTTGAAAATGTTGCTCTGTTGTCTGTGTTCTGGGTTGTGAAGATCATTTGAAAAAGAACTTACATTGGAAAACAATTTAAAAATTTTTAAATATTGTATGAGACAGTAAAAAAAAAAGGTAAAAAGTCATAATCTGAAAAGTAAAGGTGGAAAGTTTCCCAAATAAGTAGAGAAAGTTTTGATTTCCTTTTCCATTTGGTGGGCAGTTGGCGAGATAGTACCCAGAGTTGGTTTAAAAAATATTTCCATTAACTATGTTTATTTAAAATAAGCATTTGAGGGAAGTTACCAAGGCAGCTCTTTTCCTCAAAAGTAACCTGTTCCTCTTTGGAATAGCACATGTAGGGCCATGTTAGTACCCAGGATTTTTACTGAGTAAATCCTGATGGTGACTTTGTATTGAAAGATCTTTAAGTGAGATTGAGGCCTGTGTAGGTAATAAAATATTGCCACAGTCTACAAAAGTAATTTAATATTGCATGTTCTCTCTCATGGCAGAGAACAGCACTGGTTTTGTTATTTTTTAAATGAAGAGATGATTTTTTGATAGGTGTTTAGTAGTTCTCCCCTCTCTGCTGATACCTGGACAGAAACCATGCTTTATATATTTGATGGACTGTTTTCAGAAGAATCTTATCAACAGCAAGTGCACAACAGTTATCCAGAATGATACGTTTAGGACGGAGTAGTTTTAAATACTAGGTCTCAGTCTGAAAAACAGCAGAGAACACTGGATTTGGAAAGCAAGGTCTGGAATTGCTTGTCAGATTCTGAGTCTATGAAGAATAAATGTTTTGACTTTGGATTCCAAAACTCCATTTATGATTTTAAAAATACACTTGAAATAAAATGATTATAAACTAAATTTTGGTTCAGCGACATTACTTTGCACATTGTAGTTCTTTGTACATTGTGAGACTTTTTTTTCAAGTCTTAATTTATTGCTAAAAGCTTTGTGTGATGCGACATCATATCTCTAAACTTTACCAGAGGTTTTTTTATTTCTGTCCCCCTGTACTGTCATCCATGTTCTACTGAGGCTTTTTGGCCTTAGTTTAAGACTGAATTTATGCCTTTTATATATGTATCTTTTTTAAACATTCTGGAATATATTTGCTTTTAATGAATTAAATTTAATGGGCCCAATTGAAGTGAAGGGATTTCATATTTGTTGAAATGAAGTTAGTCAAATTACCCACTAGGATATAGCCAAAGCCCTACAGGTTTAACAGTTGAGTTTTTTGTATTTTTATTTTGTCCTTATATTTCATAGCAGTGTAGTGTTGTAACCTATCAGAGTAAATCTATAATCTGACATGAGTCTGTTATTGTCCTAGATGGGAAGAAACCCTTAAAACAAGTTGCTAAGGAGTCTGATTTCAGATTAGGCATTCCAGTTTCTTTCCATGAGGTTAACTGCCAGTACAGTCTCCACAATTTGAATGACATCAATCATTCTATAATTCCTGCCAAAATCACCTACTAGTTATCATTATCAGGGCTCTCTTTGCACTCCCAAGAAGAACTGAAAACTTTAAAGTGTTGTTTGTCTTTACGTGTTTTGAAGAGTATATTGTTTCTTCTTGACACTCTCCGCAATGGAAAAATTATCAAATTAAGCCTACCTTACAGATGGCAGCTTGGAGCCTAGCAAGAGGTTGAAGGTTTGAATTCCATTCCCAATTCTGATGGTGTTTTGTTTCTTAACACTGATTATTGTTAGAAAGTTTGAAAGCTGGTTTTGATGTGAATAGCAAATTCTGATACATTGTGACTAAGGCTGAATAGTGCCTGTCTTAAGAGAGGAATGTGTTATAATGTTGATGAACAGTGCCAAATACACTGTGCACATCTACCAATTAATCTTTGAATGTATGTTCCTGGATTAGCCCCTCTTCCTGTGTGATGGTACCGTGCGTAGTCAAATCCTTGTGATGTTTTGTATGGCGTAGACTTGGGCAACATGTAAATAATGTGTAAAGTTTTTATGATTAAGGAATCAAATTTATTGAATTTTATTATTGAAGGTTGAAACGATGTGTATGAACAAAAACAATAAAAGAATATACTCTTCATGGACTATAGTATTATGTGAATGCTACATTTATTCTAAACATGTAGGGACTGCAGAAATGTAATGAGAAACTCATGACACGACAGCAATACTATTTTTTTAGATGGTGTGTTCTTGATTGAAGTATATTCTCATTTTTTACCAGATTAAACATTTGGAATCTTAAATGTTAATTTGCTTTTTGCTAGGTAAAAGTAAGGTGAAATTGAGCTTTGCTATTGCTAAAATTGTCAAAATTCCAGAATAAGTAAAATCGGAATAGTTTTTTTTTTTTAACTGAATATGGAATGCCAAATTGAAAATGTATATGTGTACTCTTTTAGAAAGGAATTTGACAGTTCTCGTCAAACCAGAAAATAGAAGGGTAAGAGCTATGGTTTTTCTTACGTTGCGTAGAGTATTCACTTTCTAACTTGAGAATCTAATTGTAAGGTAGTTGACTTTTTATGCATAATTTTCATCTGAAACCAAGTTTCTCAAAAGTCACCTTTTAACTTAATAGGAAATGCCCGTTAACAAAAGCTAGTGTAGGGGAAGTTCAAAAAAGTTTGAAATAAAACCCAGGAAATAAAGATGCTGTCAACAGTTGTCCAAGAATCCTAGTTGATAGGCCATATCCTTGATAAAATTGGTGGAAAAGGGAAGTGCAGAAAGAATTTGCTTGCAACTTTAAAAAAATACATTCATTGTAAAAAAAAAAAAATTCAGAGAAGCAAATGTAAAGGAAAAAACTAATACCATCATTCATTGATTACATTTTTGGTGACAATCCTAGAATTTTTTGGTATTTATATTTAAATGGATCTTACTGTAACAGGTTTAATAAAGAAATTCCTTTTAAACTGCAAACCCCAAATTGAGTGTTGCATTCTGTTCTGTGTTTGGTCTTGTGTCTGGATATAAACAGTTACATCACATGAAAATAAAATGTTTGAAAAAATTATAGTCCACATTGAGTTGTCCTTAATGAGTACTTAGCCTTGGTCCAGAATCTTCAAGAAATTTTATACTCGTTTCTCTTTCCTCTATCTTCTAGAGATTCGAGTACTATAAATTAAGCATCTGGATTTAGCATCCAGATGATGCAAAAAAAGGTAAAACCTTTATGTACTCCCAGGTCAAACTTTGGATTATCTGCTATTGACCATTTTTATACTTTTCTTCATTAGTGCTAATAATTTAACTTGCCCTTGTAAGGACAGGGGGAAAAATCTGTCTCAGGGAAGGAAAACCTGACCAAAATGATGAAATCAGAATGATATCTAAGTGTCAACATAATAGTTTTACTTGTATAAAGTATATACTTCCTTTCTGATGATTGGTTTCAACTGCTAAATCTTTTATAAATTTGGTCTGTGAACCATTCCTCTATTTTGATAAGTATATTTTGCCATGTCATTCCCTAGTAACAGCCGTATGTAACAACTGCCTAAAGATAACGTGTACAGAATTCACTAGATAAGTAACGGGTAATATTAATAGTAACTGTTTTCCCCAGAGAGGAACCTATGTTTTAATTAGGTTTCAGATAATTAGAAAGTGGGACAACAAAATGTGGACTTTGACTCAACTAGAGATACTTGACCGCATCTATGCAATGTAGTTTACTCCAGCGGGAGTGGTTATGCCCACTGCTGCACATTTGACAGTGTCTGGAGGCAGTTTTGTTTGTCACAGCTGGGGGAGGAGAGGAGCACTGGGATCTTACGAGAAGAGGCCAGTAGTGCTGAGGCTCAGAATCTTTGAGGAGGGTTGCCTAAAATATGCTGTACATAATTGTGGGGGAAACAATTTGTTTAGACTTGAGTCCATAGATCATAGTTTAGAGATGAAATATTTATATGCATATTTTAATTATATGTGATATATTAACTTTCCCACTCATGAGTTCTGTTCATTATTTTTACATTTATCTTTGACATTTTGAGATACCTACCAGTTTTCCAAAGCTTGTCAGCTTTTGTCTAAATTTATTTGAAAGTCATGTTTTTTGAAAGATAGTAGTGTTATACACAGGTATGATATTGTAAGAAATCTAATGCTTCAAATGACTCATTGTATAAACAAGTTAGCAATTTCATGCATCCTGTAGGTTAATTTATCTCCAAAAATTAAACATTATATGTATTTTTAAGCTTTTTATTTTGTATTGGGGGTCTAGCCAGTTAATCATGTGATAATTTAAGGTGAACAGCAAAGGGACTCAGCCATACAAAAAGCTATCTTTAAAATGCTTGTATATACGTTGTACGCTTATTTTTGAGATCCTGTCTCCAAGAAGAATAATGGGTTTTATATTTCTTTACCTCTTTATTTTTAAATACTTTACCTTTTTTAGCCCTCTGAAAATAACAGTGATAGAAGTGGCTTCAGTCTAATATGATTTCTCCGAATACTACCTGCAATTCAAATAAATAATTGAGAGTGCTCCTACCTGCAATTCAAATAAATAATTGAGAGTGCTCCTTGTGAAGAGATTTTGCTTGGCCTGGACGCAGAACTTTTCTGAGGGATAATTATAGAGGTACAAACCTGCTTGTATTTGGGTGTTCATGAGATGTATGTATACATGAAAATAGTGAAGTTCATCTGTATATAAATACAAAGAATATTAAGTTTGCAAAATCAGTGCTTATCAGTTACACTCTGAAGTCCTCAGCTTACCAGATGGAATACAAGACCAGCCATGATGCTCAGCATGTCAATTTGATGGTGCTTTTAATTGTTTTAAAAGAAAATCATGACTTACGGCCCAGGAAAAGAAGAAAAGTGAAGTTAACACAACCAGCATGTGTACATATTTTATTCATGCAGGTAGAAGTAAGATTGTGATTGATTTTTGTGTCAGACAGTGAAAGTGAAGTTGCTTAGTCGTGTCCGACTCCTTGCGACCCCACGGACTGTAGCCTACCAGGCTTCTCTGTCCATGGGATTTTCCAGGCAGGAACACTGGAGTGGGTTGCTGTTTCCTTCTCTAGGGGATCTTCCTGACCCAGGGATTGAACCCAGATCTCCCACATTGCAGGCAGACACTTTACCCTCTGAGCCACCAGTTATTGGCAAATTCCTCTTCATAGAACCTACACCATGTTCTACTTCCACTTGCAATGTATGAGATTGCCTATTTCCTAGAGTCTGCTGCTGTCAACTCTTAGATTTTTGCGATTTGATGGACAGGAATTTTTGTGTGTGTGCTTTTAGTTTGCATTTTATGGTAGCTTGTGTTTGCAAAGATGGCTACAAGAGTAGTTTCTATTCCATGTGCTTTTTTTCCCCCCATGTACTGTTAAGCTATGTTACTTTGCCAGTTTTTCATAATGAGATAGTCTATTTCCCTGTTCCTTGAATCTGGGCTGACCTTGTGACTGACTGTGGTTAATCTATGTGTCAGAAGTGACACTCAGCTTGCAAGGCTGCATCTTAAAGATCTTGCTTCTTCCTCCTTTTTCTCAGAGCACTGAACTATCACATAATGAGGTCTGTCTGTCTGTCTTACTGGAGAGACCACCTGTGGGTGGAGGGGTCAGGTCAGGTCAGGTCAGTCGCTCAGTCGTGTCCGACTCTTTGCGACCCCTTGAATTGCAGCACGCCAGGCCTCCCTGTCCATCACCAACTCCCAGAGTTCATTCAGACTCAGGTCCATCGAGTCCGTGATGCCATCCAGCCATCTCATCCTGTTGTCCCCTTCTCCTCCTGCCCCCAATCCCTCCCATCATCAGGGTCTTTTCCAATGGGTCAACTCTTTGCATGAGGTGGCCAAAGTATTGGAGTTTCAGCTTTAGCATCATTCCTTCCAAAGCAATCCTAGGGCTGATCTCCTTCAGAATGGACTGGTTGGATCTTGCAGTCCAAGGGAATCTCAAGAGTCTTCTCCAACACCACAATTCAAAAGCATCAATTCTTTGGCGCTCAGCCTTCTTCACAGAGCGGGGAAGGTCTCAATGAAAGGAGGAGAGAAGGAGAGAGGCTTAAGAGAGGCTATAAATGGAGATTTAAAAGACATCAGTCAGTTCCCTTGTGTAGACCTTATTTTAATCCAAACTTTTGTTTGTTATTTTTATTTGTTTCAGGTTAATTTTACATATTAACGTGGAGAGAATTGATATTTTTATGGTGTTGAATTTTATGGTGTTGATTCTATTTGCTGATGTCCAGTGGACATCATTCATTTGTTTAACTCTAGAGTTTTTTTAATCCTTCAGGATTATTTTAAAATTTTATTCATGTAAGTATTGCAGATTCCTAACTTCACATGCAAGTATTTGTGGCTCAGCTGGTAAAGAATCCACCTGCAATGCAGGAGACCTGGGTTCGATCCCTGGGTTGGGAAGATCTGTGCAGAAGGGAAAGGCTATCCACTCCAGTATTCTGGCCTGGAGAATTCCATGGACTGTATAGTCTACGGGGTCACAAAGAGTTGAACACGACTGAGCAACTTTCACTTTCTTTTGTATAGATTTTTGTATGTTGATTTTATATTCTACCTCACTGAATTCTCATATTGTTTATAGTAGTTTTACTTTAGTTTTTCTTATGTTTTTTAGATATTCTATCATATCATCACCAAATAGAGATAGTTTTACCTCTACCTTTCCAATTCTTTTAACTGTTTTTTTCTAATTATGTTTGCTAGTGCCTCCAATGTAATAAGTGGTAGAGATAATGGGTTCAGTTCAGTTCAATTCAGTCGCTCAGATGCATCCGACTCTGCAACCCCATGAACTGCAGCATGCCAGGCCTCCCTGTCCATCACCAACTCCTGGAGTCTACCCAAACTCATGTCCATTGAGTCGGTGATGCCATCCAACCATCTTATCCTCTGTTGTCTCCTTCTCCTGCCCTCAATCTTTCCCAGCATCAGGGTCTTTTTAAATGAGTCAGCTCTTCACATCAGGTGGCCAAAGTGTTGGAGTTTCAGCTTCAACATCAGTCCTTCTAATGAACACCCAGGACTCATCTCCTTTAGGATGGACTGGTTGGATCTCCTTGCTTTGGCATTGCCTTTCTTTGGGATTGGAATGAAAACTGACCTTTTCCAGTCCTATGGCCACTGGTGAGTTTTCCAATTTTGCTGACATATTGAGTGCAGCCTTTCACACCATCATCTTTTAGGATTTGAAATAGCTTAACTGGAATTCTGTCACCTCCACTAGCTTTGTTCATAGTGATGCTTTCTAAGGCCCACTTGACTTCACATTCCAGGATGTCTGGCTCTAGGTGAGTGATCACACCATCATGATTATCTGGGTCATGAAGATCTTTTTTGTACAGTTCTCCTGTGTATTCTTGCCACCTCTTCTTAATATCTTCTGCTTCTGTCAGGTCCCTATCATTTCTGTCCTTTATTGAGCCCATCTTTCCATGAAACGTTCCCTTGGTATCTCTAATTTTCTTGAAGAGATCTCTCGTCTTTCCCATTCTGTTGTTTCTCTCTATTTCTTTGCAGTGATCGCCGAGAAAGGCTTTCTTATCTCTCCATGCTATTCTTCAGAACTCTGCATTCAAATGGGTATACCTCTCCTTTTCTCCTTTGCTTTTTGCTTTTCTTCTTTCCACAGCTATTTGTAAGGCGCCTCAGACAGCCTTTTTGCTTTTTTTTTTCCGCTGTGCTTTAAGCCTGACTTCAATGAGAATGCCTCTACTGTTTCCCCTCTTATCAGGTGCTGATTTGAAAGCTAAGCATATGTATATGTTTATGTTTATATATATAAATTATGATAAATAGTTTTCATTTCCTATTTAAACAATTGATTAAATATTAAATCAAGAATCGATGCTAAATTTTATTCAAGGCTTTTTAGAATATATAAGGAAGATCATATGATTTTAGTTCTAGGATCTTTTAATATGGTGAGTTATACTAATGGTTTCCTAATATCATCATTGTATTCCTGGAATAAGCCACATTGAGATACATTATTCTTTTTTTTTTTAATGAACTATTAGATTCTATTTGCTGATATTTTAATTCAAATTTTGCATTGATGTTTGTAAATAGTTCTGAAGATTTCTGTCCTTTGCAGTATAATTCAGGGTTTTGAATCAATGTTATATTTTACAAGGATACACTGGATGTTTTTCTTCTTTTAGAACAGTTTAATAGGGTGGTATTATTTGATCTTTGAAGATTTGATAGAATTTCCGTCTGAAATCACCCAGACCTGGTACTTGTTCTGGGGTTAGTTCTTTGATAAGTTTTTAATTTCAGTTTATATTTTCTATCTGAATAGATGCTAAATGTGGTAAAATATATTTTCCTAGGATATTCATTCAAGTTTTCAAATTTGTTTGGAAAGACATGAACTAAGTCACGTTTCAGTGTTTTCTTTTTTAAATACAGCCTTTGTTTCCAAGTTATTTTTTCCTTTTCATTTCTATGTTGTGGATTTATGTTTCTGTTTTGATTAATTATCTAGTCCCCTCATTTATTTTGTTGATTAATTTTTAAAAACCATCTTTTAAATTTGTTAGTTCTATTGTTTCATTTTGTTTCTAAACTGTTATTTGTACCTTATCTTTATTATTGCATTTCTTCTTTCAGCTTTCTCTGTTGTTATTTTTATAGCTTTTGAAGTGGGTATTTAATGCAGTATATTTATCCTTTATTTTTCTTAATATATACATATATACATGTATATATATACTTTATATTATAAGCTTTAAATTGTCTATCCATCACTGATTTAGTTGTATCCTACATATCCTGATAATGTGATGTTTTTATTATAGTTTTTAAAGAAATCTGGCAATTTTGGCTTGTTTTTCTGCTGTTATGTAAGTTGTTTGTTTAATAAGTGATTTTTAACGTTCTCCTGTAAAGTGACATTTATGCTCTTAAAAGCTTGTTTATTGTCTGATAATTTTGTTATGGTGATGGACAGGGCGGCCTGGCGTGCTGCGATTCATGGGGTCACAAAGAGTCAGACACGACTGAGCGACTGAACTGAACTGAACTGAACTGAACTGATATTGTGATCAAAGAAGCTCATTTTTGCTTTCCATTTTATACAACTTTTTGAAATGTTCTTTTTGACATAATAAATAGTTTTCTCAAATGTTTCATGTTTCTTGAAAAGAAGATAGATTAATATCATAGTACAAATTTTATATAAATTCATACATATAAGTACCTACTTTATTAAGTATGTTAATATTTAGGACTTTTATATACTTACATGTATTTATTTTTGCTTCATCTGTCTTGGACCAATAATGATGTATTATTAATTTATCTTGTCAATTTGTGCATCTTCTGAAGTTTCTGCTTTATGAAGGTGGCTGTGATATTATTTGGTATAGAGATACTCAAAACTGCTATATTTTCATTATGAATTATGAATTTCATGTTACACAGTGTCCTTTTTCTTTGATTAATGCTTTGGGGCCTGAATTTGCCTTGTTGGATATTATGTTCACAACCCTGCTTTCCTTTTGTTTGCAGTTGCTGAGTCTATTCTGCCTATTTCTCTAGTTTTGCCCTTTTTTGAGGGATGTCTCTTGGATACAGCATAAGCTTGGACTTTACTTTGTTAAACTATATGGAAAAAAATAAGTAGTTGGTTAAGCTACTTCATGGGAAATAGATGGGGAAACAGTAGAAACAGTGTCAGACTTTATTTTTGGGGGCTCCAAAATCACTGCAGATGGTGACTGCAGCCATGAAATTAAAAGACACTTACTCCTTGGAAGAAAAGTTATGACCAACCTAAATAGTATATTCAAAAGCAGAGACATTACTTTCCCGACTACGGTCCGTCTAGTCAAGGCTATGGTTTTTCCTGTGGTCATGTATGGATGTGAGAGGTGGACTGTGAAGAAGGCTGAGCACCAAAGAATTGATGCTTTTGGACTGTGGTGTTGGAGAAGACTCTTGAGGGTCCCTCGGACTGCAAGGAGATCCAACCAGTCCATTCTGAAGGAGATCAACCCTGGGATTTCTTTGGAAGGAATGATGCTGAAGCTGAAACTCCAGTACTTTGGCCACCTCATGCGAAGAGTTGACTCATTGGAAAAGACTCTGATGCTGGGAGGGATTGGGGGGCAGGAGGAGAAGGGGATGACCAAGGATGAGATGGCTGGATGGCATCACGGACTCGATGGACGTGAGTCTGAGTGAACTCCGGGAGTTGGTCCGGGAGTTGGTGATGGACAGGGAGGCTTGGCATGCTGTGATTCATGGGGTCGCAGAGTCGGACAGGACTGAGCGACTGAACTGAACTGAACTGAAGCCTCTTTACATATATTGGTATATCTTACTTGATAAGTCTCTGCATTGACGTGGAGACAGTTTGCTGAAGACTTCCAAATTCATGCTTCCTAGGTTTTCAATAATGTGTATTATTTTTATAAATGAACACCTATATAGAGTAAACTTTTATATTAGAAGAGCGGAGGTTTTATATTTTATGTGCACGGGCTTCCCACGTGGAACTAGTGGTAAAGAATCCACCTGCCAATTCGGGTAGACATAAGAGACACAGATTCGATCCCTGGGTTGGGAAGGTGTCCTGGAGGAGGGCATAGCAGCCCCCTCCAGTATTCTTACCTGGAGAATCCCACGGACAGAGGAGCCTGGCGGGCAATTGTTCAAAGGGTCGCAAAGAGTTGGACACTGCTGAAGTGACTTCGCACGTGTGCGCTCATTGTATATATTTAATTTTACTTATATAGAGTTTATATATGTATAATATGTTTTATTTTAAAATGTTTTGCATGACTTTTTTTTTTCTTTGATTGACAGTGTTGACCTGAAATAAATAGACTGACGAATATTTCTCCAGCAAAGGTAGACATGTGGGATCAGCAGAGAGTTGCAGTTCTGAGTCTGCAATGCCAGTGAGCCTTGTTCAAGTCCCCCCACAGCGAGGGAAGGAGAATGCCTATGCAGAGAGGCAAAAGGAAGTTGGTAGGGCTGTGGTAACAGAGAGCCCATGGCTCTTTACTGGTTGAGTCCTTGTCAGGAAGGGAGTCTTTCTTTTCCATTGATCTGCTGTTGTTACAGGGCATGAGAGCTCCCCCTTCTGGTCTCCCAACTCTATTCAACTGAGGTTTGCGTTAATTTTTTTTTTTTTTTTTTTTAACAATGGTTTAAAAAGAAATCTGTGCTGTGCTTGTTGCTCAGTTGTCTCCCACTCTTTGTGACCCCATGGACTGTAGCCTGCCAGGCTCCTCTGTCCATAGGGATTCTCCAGGCGAGAATACTGGAGTGGGTTGCCATGTCCTTCTCCAGGGAATCTTCCTGACCCAGGGATGGAACCCAGGTCTCCAGCATTGCAGGCAGTTCTTCACCGTCAGAGCCAACAGGAAAGTGCCTGATATTTTCATTTGTCCTTTTTTGTTATACCATCTCCCACCCCATAGTAGTAACCTGCTCATAGTGGGTATCTGGGGAGTAGTAAATAACATGAATGACTGTCCCTGGGCAACTTTAATCCCTCTTTGAATGTGTCTGCTGGAACCAAATCTGTGATATAAATAGAGACCAACAACACTGTATGACTCGACATGATCTGGCCATTCTGTTTTCAAGGAGAACTTAAAACACTACGTACGGTTCATCGTTTCCTTGAACTCAATTTCCCCTTAAGCTGAATGTGTCATTCTTCTTTTACTGGGCACTTTTGTCTTTGGTATTCATATAACATGCCGAGGAAATGGAAATTTAAAAAGTACTATTTTGCAACAGATTATGATGGTGTTCTAGGCTGAATAATGGCCACCCAAAGATAGCAAGTCCTAAACCCTGGAATATATAAATGTTATCTTAACATTTGGAAAAATGGTTTTGCAGATGTAATCAAATTAATAATATAGTCATACAATTATTGTATTGCTGTCTATTTCTTCCTTCAGTCCTGTTAATATTTACTTTATATATTTATGCTCTCCTATGTTGGGTGCATATATATTTACAATTATCATGTCCTCTTGATGAATTGACCCCTTTGTCGTTGCACAGTGATGTTGTTTGTCTTTTCTGACTTACAGGCTATTTCATCTGACATAAGTATAGTCTTTTCTCTCTCTTTTGGTTATCATTTACTTGGAATATCTTTTTCCATCCCTTCACTTTCAGGCTTCAGTGTGTCATTAACGTTAAAATGAGTCTCTTGAAGGTGCCAAATTGTTGGTTCACCAGAGCAGGTACTGGGCTCCACCACGATGTTCACTCTCCTTCCCCCGTGGGAGGATGACTCTGCCGTGCTGCCTGGGTTTGGGGTAGGGTGAAGGGTGAAATGTGAAATTGTCTTTCCTACCTTCTTCGTGCATCTTTTCTTATTTGTTCCATCCAGGTTCTGTAATCTCTCACCTGAATCCTTAGCTCTTGCGCAGGTATTTTTGTGAGTTGTTCAAACTGATGTTTCTGTGAGGTGACTAGTTCTGGAAACTCCTGTCGCACCATCTTGCTGACATCACTTCGACCTGCTTTAAAAATAGAAGAAATAAGGGCCAATTTTTGGTGCAGTAATGTTGTTGCTATCCATGGCTTGTTTTTATAAATCCCGTTCCTCAAAAAAGAGTTGCAGCATCAGCAGATTTCAACAAAGTGGTTATTAAGCATATCTGGCTCTTCATGCAGCAGAGTCACTTCCTAGTGATCTTTATCAGACCGAAACTAACAAGGTTTGAATATGCTAGTCTTTGTGTAGTGAATAGTAACATTTTCTTTATTTTTCCCAGTGATATTGTGTCAAAATGGCATTTGACAAATCAGTCAACTGCAATAAAATTCTGGGGTCACCTTCATGCCTCTTTATTTCATTAGGGGTGGAGTCATATCCATTGTGGTTCATTTTTCTTGTTTTATTTTCATGGACAGATACATGATTTAATCTTCCCTAGTAGCTCAGTTGGTAAAGAATCTGCCTGCAGTGCAGGAGACCCGGTTTTGATCTCTGGGTCGTCAAGATCCCCTGGAGGAGGAAATGGTAACCCATTCCAGTATTCTTGCCTGGAGAATCCCATGGACAGAGGAGCCTGGCAAACTACATTCCATAGGGTCACAAGGGTTGGGCACAACTTAGTGACTAAACCACCACCATGTAATTTAAGGGCAGTTTACTTGGAGAAAAAAACATATTTCTCTTGCATATGTTACATGAAATAGGAAAAACCTAAGTCTTCATTGAAAAGCATCAAGTTGATGCTTTTGGACTGTGATGTTGGAGAAGACTTTTGAAGGTCCCTTGGACAGCAAGGCGATCAAACCAGTCAATCCTAAAGGAAATCAGTCCTGAATATTCACTGAAAGGATGGATGCTGAAGTTCTAATACTTTGGCCACCTGATGCAAAGAACTGACTCATTGGAAAAGACCCTGATGCTGGGAAAGATTGAAGGCAGGAAGACAAGGGGATGACAGAGAATGAGATGGTTGGATGACGTCACTGACTTGATGGACATGAGTTTGAGCAAACTGAGAGATAGTGAAGGAGAGGGAAGCCTGGCATGCTGCAGTCCATGGGGTCACAAAAGAGTCAAACGTGACTGAGCGACTGAACTGAATTCTTCTATCAGAATATAGAAATTTATTGGACATATACACCCCTACTTCACAGGACTGAAAAACTTCCTTTGGTGTCTCCTGAGACTATTCAGGTATGGGGCTTCTGGAGTGAAGAATTTGTGGTCAGACTGAGTTACTGGTTGATGTTTCTCCTGTCATACATGTTCAGGCCGCAGATCCTGTTTCTCTCTCTACATTGATTACTACGATGCTTAGAATGTTCCTCACTTCTACTGAGTCTGAGAATCAATCCTGCCTTCGGTCAAACACATATGAGGAATGTGGTTGATTCCAGAGTCACATTTCCACAGGGCAAGTCTGCCTTGGCCTAAAACATAGATTCCCTTCCCATTGTTTGTCTGTCACTTAGAGAAACTTCTCTTTATCAGCCCTGGTGGGTTTCTTCCAAGTGCAGCTAGGAAGATGTTAAGAGAACTAACATTACCATCTTATTATTATTTATTGATAATTGATGATAAATGATCATTTAATTACTTCATTTTTAATATGGCATTTTGCTTAATTGCTGGTATACATTTCAACATATCATCATCATTTATCTCAAAGACCTTATTAAAGGAAATTCCCTGGTGGTCCAGTGGTTAGGGCTCTGTGCTTTCACTCCTGAGGGCCCAGGTTTGATCCCCAGTCTGGGATCTAGATCCTGCACACCACACTGAAGATCCCACACGAGGCAACAAAGATCCTAAGTGCCCAACTAAGATCCAGCACAGCCAAATGAATTTAAAAAAATGTTTTAAATCAACTAATTAAAAAAAATACAAAAACACCAAAAAACCCTATTTAAGATCTTTGGGTATGATGTGTCTGTCCCTTTGTTTTGTTTATATTTATTCAGTCATTCATCAATCAATATTTTAAATACTTATAGTGAATAGGACATTTGGTAGGTACAGTGTGCAAACAGTGTAAGACCCTCTCACTGACTCTCTGAACTTCGTGCTTTGACAAGGGTACCACAAATGCTTGGAAATTTGTATTAGTCATCGATATATAACAAGTCAATCCACCAAATCTTAGTGGCATAAAACATCAGCATTCCTATCTCCTGGTTTCTGGAGGTCGAGAGCTGGGTGCAGCTTATCGGGGTGCTTTGCTCCAGAGCCTCTCACAGGTTTGTCAGGGGTGTGGGGAGGGGGGAGTTGCTGCTCCCATCTCCCAGGTGGTTGTTGGCAGGATTCACTTCCTTCATGATTGTTGGGCTGAGGGCCTTAGTTCTTCACAGGCTGTTAACTGGAGACTGATCTCAGTTTCTTCCCACACAGACTTCTCTCTGCAGGAGCTCAGAACACGGCAGCTAGTGTCTATCAGAGCAGATAGACAGGAGGGTCAGGGAGTGCCCACAGGGTGGAAGTCACACTCTTCTGTAACTTAATCAAGACAGAAGTCACAAATTTTTATAATATAATGTCCTAACACTTTTATGATATTCTGTTTGTTAAAAGGAAGTCTTTAGGTCCAGCCCTTAAGAGAAATCACTGTTAGGGGGTGAAACTGAAGTCACATTTAATAACTTTACACTCTGGCTTTTGTTTTGCAAAAAGTCTGACCTTATTTTTTTATAATAATCTTATTGATTTCTTTTTTGTTCTGCTGGGTCTTTATTGCTGTGCGTGGGCTTTCTCTAGTTGCAGTGAGCAAGGGCTGGGCTCTGTTGCAGTACATGGGCTTCTCATTGTGGTGGTTTCTCTTGTTGCAGAGCATGGGTTCTCAACACAGGGGCTTCAGCATTTTCAGCTCACAGTCTCTAGAGTGTGGGCTCAGTAATTTTGGCGCATGGGCTTAGTTACTCCGCAGCATATAGGATCTTCCCTGACCAGGGATTGATCCCAGTGTCCCCTGCATTGGCAGGCAGATTTTTATCCATTGCACCACCAGGGAAGTCCCAGTCTGACCATATTGAATTGATTACTTTGAGGGACAGAGAGGAAGAGAAGAGAATGCTTTTTAAGTGATGAAGTGGGGGCAGGAGAGATTTCCATAGGAGAAGAGAAATGGGAAGTCAAGGAACCTGTTGAGAACTACTACCCTCGGTTTGCATGGAGTGAGGGATCAGAGTTGATTTTAAGTACATTTAAAGGATAAATGAGTATTTCTTACACACCTATATAAATTTATGGACTGAGAGTCATAGTCACTCATGGTATTTGTCAGTGTTTACTTATTTTAAGAGTAGATATGGGATTGAAAGGGGACTAATAACAATGCGGTGTTGGAGGAGACTCTTGAGAGTCCCTTGGACTGCAAGGAGATCCAACCAGTCCATCCTAGGGGAAATCAGTCCTGAATATTCATTGGAAGGACTGATGCTGAAGCTGAAACTCCAATATTTAGGCCACCTGATACAAAAAACTGACTCATTTGAAAATATCCTGATGCTGGGAAAGATCGAAGGCAGGAGGAGAAGGAAATTACAGGGGATGAGATGGTTAGATGGCATCATCGACTCAATGGACATGAGTTTGAGTAAACTCCAGGAGCTTGTGATGGACTGGGAGGCCTGGCATGCTGCAGTCCATGGGGTCGCAGAGTTGGCCACAACTGAGTGGCTGTACTGAACTGAATACCGATGTTTTAAACTAACTGCGTTTATGGACTTAAATCTTGGTGTGTCTAATTTAAATTGGTTGTTTGTAGAATTCTGTAAAGCCTATTAAATCATGTTAGGTAGAATTAGTTCCAGAACAATAATCAGTGCTTCCACCAGACTTAATATTCTTTTTCATAATTATTTTCCAATACGTGAAATGCTGTTAAAAGACCAGAACAAATGAATTTTTGCTCATTTGCTATTTTGAGTTGTCAGAATATGGTATTTATTGGACTTGGAAGATAAAAATATTACAAACATTTTCAAGTTTGAGATAAAATCTTAGTAAAATGAACAAAAATGATACATCCGTGCCTCATTCTTCATTCTATTGCTCCTTCCATTTGAAAAAAAAAATGTAGATATTCAACATTGACTCTTGTTTCCTCTGTCTTGGATCTCATAACCATCCTTCCATTCCCACCGCTGCCATCTTGGCTGGAGCCAACACTGTGTCTGTCTCTGCTGCACTCCTGCCAGTCTCCCAACAACACCCCCACCCCATCCCCGCCCCCCGCCTCCCCACCCCCGCCCCCACAGCCCCGCCCAGTGCCACTCCTGACCCTCAAGCCCCTCCTCTGCACTGCAGGAGAGTGATTGTCAAACAAATAAAGTCAGATCACCCCAGTCCCTTCTCAAGACCCACCCACAGCTTCTCACCCAATTTTGAATAAAGCAGAAACTTCTTAGCAATCCCGAGCCAGCCCTCCAGTGTCAGCTCCACTCACCCCTCATTCACTCTGTCTGCACTTTGTTCTGGTCCTCAGAGTTACTAAACTCCAGAGCCTAGTTCAGATGAGTCAAGCACACTGACAAGTGAACAAATGAGTTTAAAAAAAGAAGCAGATCTCCCCGAGGTGGTCTAAGCGTGCATACTGCTTATTTTTAATAGATGCATTTTCCCATAAGCTTTTGCTTGGATCCGTTCAGGTTCTGTCTCATGTATTAGCTTCTCGTTCATTCTGTCAAATGACTGAATATAATTAAGAACCTCGTGTGGGAAGCAGATAAATGCAGACTTCTCTGCTTCTCTCCAAGGTGAGTAAAGATGACCTGTTTGGCTGTTCAGCTAATTTTTGTTGAGATTTAGAAGACTGATAATGTTTATCTGTTTGCTGAAGTTTAGCAGTAACACTTGTAGGTCAGATATGTCTTGGTATTTAGGAACTGGACCGTGGATTGTGAGCCCGAGGAAAATTCGTTATTAAATTCTCTCTCCTTCAACTCACCAGTCCTCAGGAGTAGAAATCTTCTGGTTTTCATAAATAACCTGCCCGTCAACGACCTTGGAAGCCTCCTGACAATGACCTTGGAAGCCCCCCATTGCCCATGTCCTTAGAAAGGAGATGCATCTTCTTGATTCATAAATACACCATCAAGACTTCTGTGGTGGTCCAGGGGTTGAGACTCTGCACTGCGGCTGCAGGGGGCATGGATTGGACCCCTGGCTGGGGAGCTAAGATCCTGCATGCTGGATGATGTGCCCCTCCCCCCCCAAGATAAAAATACACCATTTTCAAAATCCGGAAAATAGAGTTAATAATCATTCTCAGTGCTCTTGGGAAAAGGAATTTCTGTGTTACCAAAGCAAATCATTTCCCTTTGGCTAAATAACGAAAGTGGGCTCTACCCTCTCCTTAACTTCGGGTCGTGTCTGACAGCCTGGGTCCGTGCAGTCTGTAGGGCCCAGTTCCTTCCCTATGGCACTGTTTCTCCCAGCTGTCTCTGCATGGCAGACAGAACTGAGGCCACGCTTAGGTTACCTTTCCTGGAGATTCTGTGTTAACTTACATAGTTCTCTCAGAGCACACCCTGCCTAACGGACTTTAAGTTTACAGGGGAAAAAATGACCATGTATAAGCCATAGAAATGTATCTTAAGAGATGACAAAAACACAAAATGGTACACTTAGAGCTTTTATCACTTTCTCCAGAGAGTGAAAGAGATGCCTATTAGGCACCTACAGTGCGCTTAGCACTTGACTAGGCTGAATAAACCATTTATTTAGGCACTGCATAATGGTAAATATACAACGATGAATAATACACAGCATGATAGAAGACAAAACCAGGGACGGTAGGAACCAAAAGGATGGCAATCAAGATGACTGAGGTCATCAGCAAAGTCTTCAAAAATCTTCACTGATAAGAACGATTTACCCAGGAATCTAAGCCTGTTCTCCTTATGGAGCATGCACAGTAGCTTCCTTGATTTTTGCTTTTGTTTTTTTTATTTTTCAAGCTATTGTTCCACTCCCTCAGAAATGTGATCATTTAGGCCACAACTGGTCACTTCTAAAAAGACCCTAAAGGAAATCAACTCTGAGTATTCCTTGGAAGGACTGATGCTGAAGCTGAAGCTCCAATACTTTGGCCACCTGATACAAAGAGCCAACTCGTTGGAAAAGACCCTGATGCTGGGAAAGATTAAAGGCAATAGGAGAAGGGGATGACAGAGGATGAGATGGTTGGATGGCATCACCGATTCAATAGACAGAAATTTGAGCAAACTCTGGGAGGTAGTGAAGGACTGGGAAGGCTGGCATGTTGCAGTTCATGGGGTCGCAGAGAGCAGGATACGACTTGGTGACTGAACCTCAACAAAAGCACCTAAGTCCTTCTCTATTTCCTGGAGACTCCAGATATCTGCAGAGTTTGGTTCAGCTTATAGAACCATCCAAGCTCATTTCTGCCTTCAGATCTGGACTCAAGTTTCTTTGGAGGCAACACAATAATTTCTTTCCAACACTCTATTTAGAACCTGACCACCACACTGTCCTCTGTCCCAGAGCCTCAGAGGCTGAAGGACCCTCTCTGGATCCCCAGCACCATAGTAAAAGCACCATGGCTGCATGCTCTCATGCAAGCCTTTCTCTTTGAAAGCTCAGGCCTTTCATCTTTCTCCTTTTCATCGCTGTCTTAGCTGGTCACTCGTCCACACTCAGTAATGACTGTGGACTGCTGATCACATCTTTCTCTTCATCGCAGGCCCCACCATCATTCTTGAAAGAACCACAAGCATTGGAATCAAAGAGAAGTGGTTTTGAAACACAGCTTTACCCTCTACCAAGTGTGTAACCACAGGCACATTGCATAACATCTTTGATCCTTAGTTTCTCGTGTAAAACATAATAATGGTGCTTATTTCAATAAGGTGGGGAGACGTGTAAATTGCTTATCACAGTGGACAACTCATAGGAACTGATAAATAAATGTTGCCTATGAGGATTGCTATGATGTCGACAGTCAACTTCCACATCACCCAGCCACTTTCAGCTTTGGGCTACACCGTAGCAATCTGAATCATTTTTCCTGCAAGATCCTAAAAATATCTACCTTCTTTACACCACATTTTTCTATTATTCTATCCCTCTTATTTCTCTGTTCTTCAACTTCCCTTGATCTTCAATTCCTCCTTCTTCTCCACCCTCTCTTTTCTTATGTTTCAAAGAAGCTCAGACCTCATGGTGTTGTTAACAACATTCTTTAATAGTTGCTTGCTCGTCTTTCCTCTCCATCTTTTTAGCAAAATCCCTAGTGCTAAGTCAAACCAGGTGATTTCCTCTTCTGTTTTTATGCCCAGTTTCCAGAGAGTTGTTAGAAAAATGAAATTGCACTTCAGTGGGGATCTGTAGGTTCATGGTCTTCAGCCTCACCCTGGGAGCTGCCTGGGCCATGCCTTATGTTTCAGCCCACAACATTCCCCTCCTTCAGGTCACCTCTCTGAAAGTTCCTGCTCAGTTCCTGAGTTCCTACACTCTTGCTGTCTACATCATAAGACAAGCTTCCTTCACTTCCTGTTACATCCAGCATCTCGGTCCTTTCCCAGCTCCTCCTCCAAAGGTACAGATCCACTTGCTCTTGCAGCAGAAGGTTCTGTACCACATCCTTCCTTAGGGATGTCATTCCACTGTTCATCTCCGCTCTCTTCGTGGCTTTACCCTTCTTCCACCTACTTGCTGTCTCTTTCAAAATACAAACGTGTTCAGGATCTTCTCTCCTTCAGCTGATCCCCTTCCCCGGACACTATTGGCTGTGTTCTCTGTTTGAAACACGACTCCTGGTGTTTCCTGCTATAAATCTTTTCCCTCTCTTCCTTCTCTCTCCTTTCCCCTCCTCCCTCCTTGTCTCCCACTCCTTCTGCCAACTCCCTTTCCTTCTCCTCGTCCTCCTCTTTCTTCTCTCTGCTTCTCCTTTCCTCCAATGAACACATGAACATTTTTCAGGGGTCTGTCCTCCACCCTTTCCTCTTGTTATTCCGGATCATCTCATATAGAGGTCAGAGTCACAATATTTAACAGCTGGCACCACTGGGCACTGACAGAACAGATGCTGGCCATAAGCATCAGATTTAGCCATGCCAGAGCATACCAGCTGATGTTAGTCCTGCCTCTGGGGCATCCACAGTCATCTTTGTCCCTGGGCAGTGCCTCTTATCCTAAACCTCTTTCATAAATCAAAGTGGGCGCACTGACTGGGATGGGTTGAATGACGGGTACCATATGTTTTGTTGCTGTGATTTAGTCGCTCAGTCGTGTCCAACTCTTTTGTGACCCCCATGGACTGTAGACCACCAGGCTCCTCTGTCCCTGGGATTTTCCAGGCAAGAATACTGGAGTGGGTTGCCATTTCCTCCTTCAGGGGACCTTCTCGACCCAAGGATCAAGCCTGCTTCTCCATGTCTCCTGCATTGCCCGCAGATTCTGTGCTGAAGTCATGCTAACTGTGTCTTGCCCATTTCCACAGCATCTCTAGCCTACCTGGTCCGTTGTCATCATCACCAACTCACCCTGACCTCTTTGTTGGAATAACTCTTACTTATCTTTAAAAACTAGATATGCATTTCTTTCAGGAGGACTTTCTTGAGACCCCCAGTGTGCAGCTGCAGGTTAAGTGGACTCCGCCCGGTCTCATCCTCATGACTGCCTCTTTCATTCCGCTCACCAGGAGATACTGCGTCCTCTCCCTGTTGGCCTCTCTAGCTCTTCCCTGCACCAAGAAGCCATTGAAGGCAGTCTGGATTTGTGCTTGGCACTCAGTAGAAGCTCGGCAAGTGTCTACAGATCTGAAGGGCTGATCACCCCAAGCGGGAAGGCTGTAAATGATGAACACTAGCACACTGGGTGTGTTCATCGTTACTGTATAGACTGTGCTTATCATTTGAAAAGACTTGAAACTGGCGATGCTGAGAACACTACCTGGGCTTTTTTCAGTGTTTAGGGGAAGTATCGAGACACCCAGTGCCCCTCGGGAGTTCCTGAGAATTTGAAATCGATTGGAGGGCTCTGTGAACCTCTGCTGTCTTCCCCTGGTACCCGTGGATGCTGAACGAATCTTGACCGACTGACTCTACCTTTCTCTGTGCTTTGCCAAAACATGCCCATCTGCTTTAGTTTCCTTTCATTTGCCTCTGTCCTCCTTCCTGGATTTTTCTTTCCTGGAGTAGAAATAACAGCAGGACGGCTGAAAGTTACAGTCTCACATTCCTCTTGTTTGATATTTTTAGTGCCCTTCTTTTAGTCATTTCAGTACAATGAAGTTATTTATTTTTATATGTTTCTCTTTTGCCCTGTAACTTTGTTACATCAAAAGCATGTTCTAGACATAAATTGCAGTTTAGTTTGTTTTTCTGGATCCTGCATTGCCTGTAACCATTTGATTTAAGCTATCAATATTAGAGACAGACGCTACACTTCCTAGAGACCCAAGCTTCTGCGCCTCTGGTGACATGGGGATGGTGGCCAGCATGTGGGGAAAACACAATCTGTGAGTAATAAAGCAAGAGGTCTCCTTTAGTCAGCGGAGGAGGCAAAGTTGTTTGGAGCATATTAACCTCCACACCAGTAAAAGGACCCCTTTCTTCAGAGTTGTCTTCTAAATTATTGTCCAAAGTGTGGTTAAAATATTTCCTCCCTAGCTCTTGTATTTTTATTTCATCTCATCATTTCCCCCCAAAGAAGATTCACAAGTGGGGAAAATGAATTTCTCAAATTCTTAACATAGAAATTCAAGCTTATTGTATCAGAGCATTTTATTTTTGTTAGACAAATACCACCTGGTGGTAATTTAAATCTGGTTTGTGAGTGAAATGCAGAGTAACTCTTCTTCTATCCTGGATCCTAGCTGGGGTTTCCTGAACTTGTTATCTGTGTCAGGCCACTCTCATATTCTCTCTTTCCACTAGGTTTCACACTAGACCTTGCGTTATGTTGGCAATGGCAAGCCTGGTGTTGGTTCATTTCATATGATTAAGGAATGCAGGAAACTGGCTCTCATTGATCACACAGAGTACTAAGACAGAACTAAATGCTTTATATGTGCTATCCTATTTTAATTCCCATCATAATCCAGTGACAAAGAGATTATTCTCATCCTGTTAGATAAGTGCACTGGGGTTCGGAAAGCTTAAGTAATTTGATTTGACCAACAGACAACAGAGTCGGGGTGGGGGTGGGGAACCTGGAGTTCAATTCAATTATGGTTGCTTTGGGAAGCCCGTGATTATTCTTCTATACAAGGTTACATCTTACTGTGACTAGGGAGTGCCACAAAATTTAGTATTTATTTTCTTTTTTAATTGGTATTGACGTTTTTTGTCTTAAAAGTTTCACTGTGGTTCCCAGTGGATTCTCTGTGTCTCTTGTAAACTGCTTTGGAGGGTACTCTACGTACATATATGCGTATGTGGACATGCATGAGAAATTAGAGATAGTTTTGTTGATAAGTTAGAATATTTACCCAATTGCATTTTCTACTGAGGAGTCTTCTCTTTTCTATATTCCCAGTTTGAGAGTTTTGTAAAATAGTCTCTAGCTTACCAAAGGAAAATGCATTGGGTTGGCCAAAAAGTTTATTAAGGTATTCCTATAAGATGTTGTGCAAAAATTCAAAAAAACTTTTTGGCCAAGCCAGTACCAACAAATGGCCTCTCTGCACAAATGATGGAGTAGTTGTGTGTGTTCAATCACTCAGTTGTGCTTCCACCCTCTGAGACCACATGGACTGTGGCCTGCCAGGCTCCTCTGCCCATGGAAATGTTCCAAGCAAGAATATTGGAGTGGGTTTCCATTTCCTTCTGACCCAGGAATTGAACCTGCAATCTTATTTCTCCTGTGTTGGCAGGTGGATTCTTTTACCACTAAGCCACCTGGGAGTAGTTGACATGGTCCCAACTCTATTCCCAACCGGTCCTCATCTCCTTCCCACCTTATTTTCTCTACTTGCCACTGTGTTCTCTTGCAATTTGGGGTCCACCGAAACCAATTCCTAGAAGCTGATTCCGTCCCTCCTGCACCCTTCTCTTTTGAGGGTCAGCTTTTCTCCTTTCAATGAAACCTTTCTCTACTTACTGTCATCTTTGACTCCTTTCAGTCGGGACCTCACAGTTGAAACAGTGAGATAAGTGATTGTTAGCAGTATTTCTACAACTAAATTACAAGAGCAAGAACTTTGGTTATGAGGTTTTATCTTTTAAAAACTCATCTGAAGTGGCTGGACAGTGCTGATATATGGTGAGCCCTCGACAAGCATATCCAGGTGGTTGGTCAGGGCTGCCTGTGTGTCTCTACAAGAACAGGGACTATACAAAATGGCACATTTACTAGTTTGGGGTCTCCTTGTCAGGCACTTTGAAAATGACCAACCCAGTAAATGAGGTGAGGCCTGCCATCTGCCAGACACATGCAGATTAAGAATCTTTAGTGAGGAAAGGCTCTTTAACATGAGGAACACTGGTGTCATTTAGCATCAAGTTAGTTAGATGATGTGATGTAAATCATAAGCCAGGGCTCAAGTTATTCAGTGATCTTTTGAGCCTTATTGTTCTTCTGTCCTAAACAAACCCCGTCCTTTGCCCAACATCTGCTTTGTGCCACCCAACCCAGTCACAGCCTTTTCTCCATTTTCACTTGCTGAAATTTTCTAAGGCTTGTGTGTGCTCCCAGAGCATCCCATACTTCTGCTAGCAAAGCACTTACAACCATTTAAGTTATGTGTGTGACTGGATAATAGATCACAGCCTCTCTAGGAAGCTATTAGATGCTCATTGCTTCAGAGGAGCAGTGTAGAGAGCAGAAAGTGAAAGGCCTCTTCAACATTTTGGAAGTAGAAGGGCTTCCCCTATAGTGAAATTTGCTGTTGTACTCACCAAAACCCATTTCATTTTTCTCTTGGGCACAACAGCTAGATGATGTTTTTCAGACTCCCCTGGAGTCAGATGAGACCATAACTAAATCCGACTTATGGAATATTGATGAAAACAATACGAGCCTCTTCCATACCTGGCCCGTGGAGAGCTCCCTAGCAGTCCCCAGGCTCCATCTCTCTTCCTCTGCTGGCTGCATGGAGAGGGCCCTAAAGACCCAGAGGATGGTGGAGCCATGAAAGGGAAGGAGAATAGTTCCCTAAATCACCACGTGAGAGATTTGCTGCTGCACACTTCCAGTGAACTGTCTAATGAGGGGATGGAGGATGAGCTGGGGGACAGAAAGACCTGATACAAAACGAACGTGGAGACCAGGTTGGTAAGAGAACTCTGCCAAAGGAATATGTTCGGAGTGAATCTGGAGCCCCCGAACACCATGCAGCCCAGCTCAGGCACAGGATACTGGACGGTGGGACAGAGGCCATGATGTATGAGGGGTCTGATCAATCCTTATCTCGTTCCCACCTTGTTGTCCCCTCTCGCCACTGTGTTCCCTTCCAACTTGGCGTCCACTGAAACCAGTTCCTAGAAGCTGATTCTGCCCCTCCTGCACCCTGCTCTTTTGAGAGGTGAGCTTGTCTCCTTTCAATGAAACCTTTCTCTGCTTACTGTTATCTTTGATCTTCTTTTAGTCAGGACCTCACAGTGGAAACTGTGAGATAAAAGTTAAGTGATTGTTAGCAGTATTTCTACAACTAAATTACAAGTGCAAGAACTCTGGCTACGAGATTTTATCTTTTTAAAAATTCACCTAGAGTGGCTGGACAATGCTGGTATATAGTGAGCCCTCAGCAAACATCTCCAGGTGGTTGGTCAGGGCTGCCTATGTGTCTCTACAAGTATAGGAACTATACATAATGGCACATTTACCAGCTTGGGGTTTCCTTATCAGGCACTTTGAAAATGACCACCACTTGTCATTGGTGACTGCAGAGGCTGACACCAAGCATCAGACGGGATGCTGAATGTCTCAGCAGATGCAAGTGGGCAGGTAATCACAGGTGACCTCAAGGACAGAGCTGCCCTTCCCAACCCCTCCCTAGCGACTCTTCAACACTTTATAAGACCCACCTCCAAAATCATATGCAAGCTGTGGGAAGAGGAGGCCTCGAATGGGCTGAGATGATGTTTCTGCTACTCTGGGGGAGTGGGAGCTTGAACCAGAAAGTAGGTTAGGTTGCAGATTAAGATTCAGAAATGTGTATTTAAAAAAATTTTTTTTTCTTGATTTTTTCATGTAATCTCTGCTGTGTGGCAAAGTAGCTCAATTATACACATGTAGACATTCTTTTTTAATGTTATTTTCCATTATGGTTTATCACAGGATATTGAATATAGGCCCCCATGCTATACAGTAGGTCCCTGTTGTTTATCCATCCTGTATATAATAGTTTACACCTGGTAATCCTAAACTCCCAACCTGCTCTCCTCCACCCCCTTCCTCTTGGCAACCACACTGTTCCCTAAGTCTGTGAGTCTATTTCTGTTTCCTAGATAGGTTCATTTGTGCCCTATTTTAGATTCCAGACATAAGTGATATCATATGGTATTTCTCTTTCTCTTTCTGACTTACTTCGCTTTGTGTGATAATCTCTAGTTGCATCTATGTTGCTGCAAATTGCATTATTTTATTCTTTTTTTGTATCTGAGTAGTGTTCCATTGTGTATATGGACCACATGCTCTTTATCCATTCATCTGTCAATATACAGTCAGGTTGTTCCCATGTTTTGGCTGTTGTGAATAACACTATGAACATAGGGATGCACGTATCTTTTTGAATGATAGTTTTGTCTGGGTATATGCCCAGAAGCTGGACTGCTGGATCATATGGTAATTCTTTTTTTAGTTTTTTGAGAAACCTCCACACTGTTACCTATAGTGGCTGCACTAACTTATATTCCCACCAACAGTGTAGGAGACTTCTCTTTTCTCCACACCCTCTCCCACATTTGTTATTTGTCGGCTTTTTAATGATGGCCATTCTGACTTGTGTGAGATGGTATCTCACTGTCATTTTGATTTGCAAAACAAGTGTGTGTTTGTCACCACCAAGGATGAGGACTGAGATTCATCCCGACTCTCTCATTTGCTTGCCTGTCTTTCCTGCTGTCCTGTGAGCTCTGTGAGTCAGGGTCTGTCTGGCTCACCAGGGTGTCCCCAGTGCCCAGCAGAGGGTAGATGCTTAATGACTATTTATGAGTATGTGAACAAATGAACAGTCTGTGGGTGAGAGAATGGTCCCATTCCAGTCTGTCAGTGATGGCTGTGGGAAATAACTTCACATCAGCAAAAGCAGAGAATCAGGTTGAGAGAGCATTCTGGGGGCGGATTTTGTCATTTCCTTTGAAAAGTCAAAGGGTTCCCCTGGTGGCTCTGAGGGTAAAGTATCTGTCTGCAATGTGGGAGACCTGGGTTCGATCCCTGGGTTGGGAAGATCCCCTGGAGAATGGAAAGGCTGCCCACTCCAGTATTCTGGCCTGGCGAATTCCATGGACTGTATAGCCCATGGGGTCGCAAAGAGTCAGACTCAACCAAGTGACTTTCACTTTCATTTTTCTTTGAAAGGTCAAAAAGCTAAATGTCACTGAATCTATTTCCTGGGAGACAACGTTAGCTCCTGGGGCCTTAAAATACAAATGACCAATGACAGAGCACTGTCGTCTTTGTGAGGCTTCCTTTAATTCATGTTTAACTCTTAGGGTGCTAAGTTCAGAAGACAATAAGCAGAGGCAGTGGCAGGCTTCCACTGTGATATTTGCTTTTCCAAAAAAACCCCCAAAAAACAAGCTTATCCATTTTACATAGTGTCTCTCCATAACTCTGATTTCAATCATTATGATCACAAGAAAGTATCAATAGTACTTTTATATGAGCTGGGAATACCACTTTTGATATTGATTTGAGAGTGGTTATTTTTGATGTATAATGGTCTAAGATAGTTTCAATACTGGGTTTTCATTTTACATGATAATTATAATCATGACAATAATTATTAACATTGTTATGGTGTGGACCACTTATTCAGTGCTTGGCACTAGTGGTAAAGAACCCACCTGGTAATGCAGGAGACGTAAGAGATGTGGGTTCGATCCCTGGGTTGGGAAGATCCCCTGAAGAAGGACATGGCAACACACTCCAGTATTCTTGCCTGGAGAATCCCATGGACAGAGGAGCCTGGTGGGCTACAGTCCATAGGGTCGCAAAGAGTCGGACATGACTGAGTGACTTAACACACACACACACAACCTTAAGGCAAGGAATGCCAAGGGTGGTCAGTAGTCACCAGAAGCTTGGAGAGAGTCACAGAGCAGGTTTCCCCTCAGAGCTTCCAGAAGGAACTAACCCTGCAACACCTTGACTGCAGATTTCTGGCCTCTAGGCCTTTGAGAAATCTGTATGCAGGTCAGTAAGCAACAGTTAGAACTGGACATGGAACAACAGACTGGTTCCAAATAGGAAAAGGAGTACGTCAAGGCTGTATATTGTCACCCTGCTTATTTAACTTATATGCAGAGTACATCATGGAAACGCTGGGCTGGAGGATGCACAAGCTGGAATCAAGATTGCCGGGAGAAGTACAAATAACCTCAGATATGCAGATGACACCACCCTTATAGCAGAAAGTGAAGAGGAACTAAAAAGTCTCTTGATGACAGTGAAAGAGGAGAATGAAAATGTTGGCCTAAAGCTCAACATTCAGAAAACGAAGATCATGGCATCTGGTCCCATCACTTCATGGGAAATAGATGGGGAAACAGTGGAAACAGTGTCAGACTTTATTTTGGGGGGCTCCAAAATCACTGCAGATGGTGATTGCAGCCATGAAATTAAAAGACGCTTACACCTTGGAAGGAAAGTTATGACCAACTTAGACAGCATATTCAAAAGCAGAGACATTACTTTGCCAAAAAACATCCATCTAGTCAAGGCTATGGTTTTTCCAGTAGTCATGTATGGATGTGAAAGTTGGATTGTGGAGAAAGCTGAGTGTCAAAGAATTGATGCTTTTGAACTGTGGTATTGGAGAAGACTCTTGAGAGTCCCCTGGACTGCAAGGAGATCCAACCAGTCCATCCTAAAGGAGATCAGTCCTGGGTGTTCCCTGGAGAGACTGATGTTGAAGCTGAAACTCCAATACTTTGGCCACCTGATGTGAACAACTGACTCACTGGAAAAGACCCTGATGCTGGGAAAGATTGAAGATAGGAAGAGAAGGGGATGACAGAGGATGAGATGGTTGGATGGCATCATTGACTCAATGGACATGAGTTTGAGCAAACTTTGAGAGATAGTTAAGGGCAGGGAAGCCTGGCATGCTGCAGTCCATGGGGTCGCAAAGAGCTGGACACGACTGAAGCGACGTAGCACACACTCCTGCGTGCACACACATAGCCTTCTTTTATCTTGCCAGTCCTACCAACACTGTTGTAACCAACACCTGTATTAAATTTCCTCTGTTTGAAATGTCAAGAGAAATGTGGGGTTCTTTCCCTCAACTGAACCTGACTGGTACTCTTTACTTCCAACTATGGCAGAGAATGCTGTCCCCCAGCAGACAGTTCTGCTGAGCTGTTCTAGGAAACATTCTTGAAGCCTCTATCTAAACATTCTCCTCCAGCCATTTTTCTCAGTTATTCAGGAGATATCAAATTTCCTACGCCTAAACTTTCTGCTTACACAGTGATTTCTATTCTGTGCAACTAAACCAACCCTGACTGAAATGACAGGATTTGGGGATTCAAAGACTTGGTCATCTTTCTAACACTCCGTCTCTAAAACATCTGTGCACCCATCTCACTGGCCGAGCATCAGACTGTGGAGCCATACATACATTCTGGTGACCAGGAATCCAGAATCTAAGGGTGTCTGCTAACTGCTGGTGAGGAGACAGGGCAGACAGGTCTGGGAGTTTATGGGCTTCACTTGTTGGGTATTTGTGATTACAATGATCAGTTATAAGAGTCGTTTGGAGGTGATTTCTTGATTTTGAACACATTGGCAGTACAAGGAAGTATGACAGATACGCACACAAGTTTTAGTTAGACGCATCTGAGTGAATCCAGCTCCTCCATACATGGCTAGTACTCAGTTTTCTTGTTGGAGTGTCAGTAAAATGTCAGCAACAGCTTTAGAAGATTCTTGTACAGGATTAGGTGAGATAACCTATGTATATTGGTAAAACACTTAGCCTGGTGACTGGCATATGGTAAGTAAGTATTCAATTTTTTAAAAATAGCTATTATTTTTAAAATTAATGATTAATTTTAACTGGTGGATAATTACTTTACAATATTGTGATGGGTTTTGCACATATATCAACATGAATCAGCCACAGGTATACATGTGTCTCCCCATCCTGAACCCTCCTCCAAACACCCTCAAAAATAGCTAATATGTTCCTAATTTTTCAAAATGGTTTTACTTGTAAGTATACCTTTCAAAAACATGGATGTGTAAATTCGTGATTTAACCAAGTCCACCAAACTTTGGCAAGATCGCCTGGGCCAGGGCTAGGACCAGGGCCAGGCTGTGTCATTGAATGTTGTGCCTTTTCCGCCTGAGATACAAGCCCAGAGGTCTGTATTCAGGACTACAGGAGAAAATGCCCATTTATTTCCACCAGCCACAGTGATGACTGATCATTCAGGAAAGAGCACGAAGGAACCTAAGTGTACTCTGGGCGTGTTTCATCCAAAGATTTTTCCCAAAAGGCAAATGTGGTTGTGGAAAAGATGGTTATGGTAAAAGACTGCTGATGAATATGTTCCACTTTTTCAACAGAGTGCACATTTTGACTTTGGGGACAATTTTCTAGGAAAGTCTCCATAAAACTAGTGTTGTTTCTGGGGCCATAACTCCCAGGGATCGTTCTTAGGAGAGATTCTGTAAAGAAAAATTTGAACACCAGAATGGTCAAAGGGCTTCCCGGCCCATTGTGTGGGAACTTTGTTTTTTATGTCATACAGTGCTGATGGCCTACTCAATGGTTGTTTCCTCTTCTCCTTGCTTACAGAATACCATTTTATCTGGACTATAACTTTTCATGAATCATGAGGCATGAATGAACTAAGTCAACTAGAGCAATCCTGTTCCCCTTTGCCAACAATTGGTTTAGGGGTCTAGCCAGTGGCACAAGAAGTCAGGTGGGGGCTTCTAGGAAAGATCTTCCTTTCTGCTGCAGGAGAGTCACCCCAGCCTTCCTGCTTTGGAACTTTTCGTGTAGAGTTGAGATGCTTGGAGATGTTGCAGCCATGTTGCAACCATGAGGTCAAGAGAATCCCAGAGATGAACATGGAGAGCTCTTACATCATTGATCCACTGACCCCACCCCGAAAGTGACTACCTTCAGAATTTTTGCTAAGCGAGATAATAATGAAGAGGCTAATTTGTTATGCTGCTTTGATCCTGATTCCATCTGGGTGCAGTTTGATAGTCTAGTCAGGAGATAATTTAGTACAAGGTCTAGTTGATAATTTCTGGTTAAGTGTTGATCTCAAATTTTCCCAATTTTACTCTTTGTACTGGTCTGTATTTTATAATAAGTGGCAAAGGAGTCTGACTCCATTGATAGATATTTTCTATCTCTTTGGAAGAAAATGGAGCAGAATGTGACTGCTCTTGATCCTGATGCATCTCCAGGTACCAAGTTTATTCACACAATTGTGTAGGGACAACAGAGATTCCCATTCTGAGAGTCTTATATTATTTTTAGTTGCTTGCAGACAGGGTCACGCTTGCTGCCATAACCTCAATAACTGGTTCTACCCAAACAAACAAACCTGAGAACCAAACAGTGTTCCAAAAAATCCAAATGATATCTTAATGATGGTTATATATTTTTTCTTTATATCGGCTCTTTACAGTGCTTCTTTGCCATCCTGTTTTTTTTTTAATTCTTGAAATCTGCTGCACACGACGCAAAAACTGTTTTGCTAGTCCTAATGGCTAATTACTTGAAGTGGGAAGAAAAAAAATCTCAAATACAGACTGATTAACAGTGTAAGCTTACAAGTTACCACCCACACATGGAGCCATACTTCTTCAATGAAAACATTTTGCAGAATTACACAAATTCACCAGGAACCTTAAACTATATATTTTGGGAGAAAAGGAAACAGGCTTCCTGGAGGAAGACGCTGGTTACCTCTATTTAACCACTCTAAAAACCTTTTTGTATGTTGATAGCTTTGTCATATTTTAGAGTAAAGAATGGGCAGTGAAGCTGCTGGAATTTTTGCTCAAATAACCTAACTGGATATAAATTTTTAATAAGAAGTTTTAGAAAAAGTTATAAACTAATGATATTCCATAAAATGAAATATTTACACAAATGAATGGAGAACATAGCATGGAAGCATCTACACTACCATATGTAAAATAGATAGCAGTGGAAATTTGCTGTATGACTCAGGGAACCCCAACTGGGGCTCTGCAACAGCCTAGAGGGGTGGGATGGGGTGGGAGGCGGGAGGGAGGTTCAAGACAGATGGGACTTAAGTATATTTATTGTTTTTTTTTAATTTATTTATTTTAATTGGAGGCTAATTACTTTACAATACTATAGTGGTTTTTGCCATACATTGACATGAATCAGCCATGGGTGTACTTATGTCCCCCATCCTGAACCCCCCTCGCACCTCCCTCTCCATCCCATCCCTCAGGGACATCCCAGTGCACCAGCCCTAAGCACCCTGTCCCATGCATTGAACCTGGACTGGTGATTTGTTTCACATATGATAATAAGGTATATCTATTGTTAATTCATGTTGATGGATGGCAGAAATCAAACCCATATTTTAAAGCAATTATCCTTCAATTAAAAACAAATGAATTAAAAAAATAATTTATACAAAATACCATTGCAATAACATCCTGTAAACTTGTAAAGCCATCTTCTCCCCTTTTAAGAGATTTATCTTATTCATTTTGAGTATAAAAGTAACATATGCTCCGTGACACAAATTCAAACTCCACGTTCAGATGTTCAAATGTATAGTGTGGAATTTTCCCATCAGTTTAGCCTCCTACAGACCACAGCTACTATTTTGTGCAGACTTCCCATTTCTTATGCATACATAATATATTTGTATAAATGGGATCTCACTCAACATACTGTTTATAAACTGCTTTTGTCACTTAAAATACATATCTTGAACATATTTCCAAGTTAAAAATTACATACCTCATTTTTTAAAACAGATGCCTAACTGTCCAATGGGTACATATACTATACTTGATTTAACCAAAAAGGAAGAATTTTGGAACTTTTTAAAAACTGTTGCAAACAAACCTATAGGGGACATTCTACATACCTACATCCTTATGTATTTATCTGATTATTTTTCTGAGGATATATTCTAAGAAGTGGAATGACTGTATTCAAAGTACTTAAAAATTTTACTGAACATCAGCAAATTTCTCTTATATTGATTTGCACCCTTATATACCATGAATAAGAGGACCCTCTTCCCAATATCCTTGTTATTGCCAAGTAACAATCATTTGAATACTTGTCAATCTGCAAGATAACATCATTGATGTTTTGTTCTGTATTTAACTAATGACTAGTGAGGCTGAACACCTTTTCCTTGGCTTATTGACCACTTGTATTTCATACTTTGTTAATTGCTTGAGCAGGTACTTTGCTTATTGTCGATAGGCAAAGTTAATCTTTTACATGGAAGAGTTTTTATATAGCAAGAGCATCAGTGGTTTGTATTTGTACTTGCTTATTGCAGGATTCTTTATCCAGCTTATTGAGGGTTAGTTTCTCGTGCAGCCCCAGTCTTCTTGGAGAGAACATGTTGAGTTGGGTGGTGCCTCCTCTTTGTTTCTGTGGTACTTTGGATATGTATCCACTAGAATGCTTGAACCTAGTAGGTAGAGCTTCAGGAACTAACTCCTTCATTAAACCTGTAGCTCATGAGAGGCAGGGAGAGTTCTTGTTCCTCTTCGTGCCTTGGAACAAAAGGTGACACTCCTAGAAAGTGGCCACTAAAATGGTAACAAAAGCTAACCCAAGCTGGCTTTCTTTTTTCTCTTTCTTCCAAAATGCACCCCAGGCTGGATCCATGGAAGATTAAGACATGCAATCTTGCTCTCTTCAGTCCAGTGTTGAATACTAATGGTATGCCAGCATTAGTCCAAAAGCAGCTCCCCGGAAGGGAAGTACTGGACTCCCCTAGTCAAAACACTGGACTCCCCTGCTGTTTTTCAAGTCAAGGAAAAGGGGTTGGTCCCCAAATTTGGAAAGTGAAGACCGAAACATTAAAGCCATGGTCTCCATATATAATGCTGTATATGAATGGAGAAAATGAAAGCAAATGACCCATGCTGGGAAGAATTAGCATTGCAATGCCTCAAAAATGATAGATTCGGAAAGGACCATTCCATATTTTGAAACCCAATTAGATATTTACTCATTTATTTCTAGCTGCAATTGTATCTCATTTTTTAGATTAGCTTTGCAGCTTATTCTCTTTTTAGTGATCACACTGATAACTGAAATTTCTGAAGAGCTGTTGCTAAGCGATGTAACTTGAAGCATGTAATGAAGCTTTCCCATGACTACTTAAATGTAAAAAAGTACTGTCTTAGGTTTACTACGTCATAATCTAGTTTTCCTGCTTGTGTGATTGCATCTTCCCCCCTTACCTAATTAAAAATTGTGTAAAGTCATCTAAAACTGATCTAATAATCTAACAGAAGACCAAGGGGAAAATCTGCTTCAGAAGAAAAGGCGTATAGAGTGACAAAGAGACATGACTTGGGTATTCAACATTGGGTTAGCTGGCATTATCTAGCTGGGTAACTTGGAGAATGTCCCTCTCTCTTTGTGAGCCTAAGACTTAATTGCGAGTTCCAGCCTATGCTATAAGACATAAAAGACAGAGGATAAGCATGAGAAAAAGACATTTTCTATATACATTGAGCATGTGCAGGCTCAGTCACTCAGTCGTATCCAACTCTTTGTGACCCCATGGACCATGACCCTCCAGGCTCCTCTATCCATGGTATTTTCCAGGCAAGAATACTGGAGTGGGTTGCCATTTCCTACTTCAGGGGATCTTACCGGCTAAGAGGTCAAACTCGCATCTCATGTCTCCTGCACTGGCAGGTGGATTTTTTTTTTTTAACCACTATTGCTACCATATAAATTGAACTCTATTATAAATTTGAAAATCCAAATGACTTTAAAGACAAATTATTAGATATAATAAGATAGTTCAGCAAATTTGCTATGTAAAAGATTAGCATACAAAATAATTTATATTGCCATATTAGCAAAAAGCAAATAAGAATAGAAATAGGAAAAAAATGTCATTCTAAGAGCAACAAAAAAATATGTGCAGTTTATCCATGGAGAATATTAAAATACATTACTGAAGGGCCTAAGGAAAAAACTGAACCGATAGAGGTATATACTCTGTTAATAGATAAAAAAGACTTGATATTGTAGTTTATGTTATTTCTTTCCTGAAAAAACTTACAAACTCAATAACATTCCAATAAAATCCCAATAGAGTTTTTTATGAAATTTGACAAACAGATCCTGAAATTCATATGAAATAGGCTAAGAGGCCTTTTGTATAAACGGGCAAAAGAAGCTAAGACAATTTTCAAGAAAGCAAGAAAGAGAGGCTTGCCATTCAGATATAAGGACAAATTATAAAGCTAGGGTACACAAGGTGGTGCTTTTTTCCAGAGATAAACAAAAAGATTAATGGAACAGATTGGTAGAATATAGAGCTCAGCAAAAGCCCACACTCATATGAGCACTTGATACATGATAGGGATACCATCATAAATCAGCAGAGAAAGGATGGATCTTATTAAATAATGTCTGTATAATATAATAATGCTAGATAAAGTCAAAGATAAATTCCAGGAAGATTAGACAAATATGAAGGACAGAATTTTAAAACTATTAGAAGAGAAAATAGATAAATATCTTTATAATCTCTGTATAGTGAAGGGTCTTGTAAATGCAGACATGATTGAAGGCTGGAGGAGAAGTGGGTGACAGAGAATGAGATGGTTGGGTGACATCACCTACTCAGTGAATATAAGTCTGAGCAAACTCCAGGAGATAGAGAAGGACAGGGAAGCCTGAAATGCTGCAGTCTATGGGGTCACAAAGAGTCTGACATGACTTAGCAACTGAACAAAAGACTTGAAAAGCACAAACAAAAAGGCTGATAAGTTTAATTATATTAGCTTTGTAAAATTTTTTCATTATAAAAGGTTTTAAAGGGCTCAGTTACAGTCTACAGACTGGAAAGATCTTTGAAATAAATATATTTGGCAAAGAATTCATTAAAGCACCAATGAATCAATAAGCAAAAGGCAACAACCCAACATAAAAATGGGCAAAAGAAATGTGTGAATAGCCAATCACTGGCCAAAGAGAACACCCGACTGGCCAGTGAACAGATGAAAAACCACTTAATTTCTAGTGAGGAACTTGGAAAAAAACAATAGTCAAATAATATCTTAAATACCTAAGACTGGCAAAAATGGAAATGCTTAATATAGCAAATTCTGGAAATCTTTGGAGAAATAAGAACTCTTTTCCAGGACCTTTGCAATCCAGGGGAGGAGAGCTTAGTATTTAAAAGGGTGGACTTTCGAGGAAGCCTGTCTCCCTTGCTACATGGTCAAGTTACTTCAAATACCCATATCTCAGCTGCTTCATCTGTGAACCACAAATGACAGAAATAGCCAAATGTAAAGAGAGCTTCCTTATATCAAACCAGGCCCTGTTCTAAGGGACCTCACTGAGTTTTTGTGAAGATTAAATGAAAAGCTTTAAATAGTTCCTTCTCCAGCATTAACACTTTATAAGTGTTAGGCATTTTTATTTGTCAATATCTGGATCAGAGTAAACTGTGGAAAATTCTGAAAGAAATAGGAATACCAGACCACCTGACCTGCCTCTTGAGAAATCTGTATGCAGGTCAGGAAGCAACAGTTAGAACTGGACATGGAACAACAGACTGGTTCCAAATAGGAAAAGGAGTACGTCAAGGCTGTATATTGTCACCCTGCTTATTTAACTTCTATGCAGAGTACCTCATGAGAAACGCTGAGCTGGAAGAAGGACAAGCAGGAATCAAGATTGCCAGGAGAAACATCAATAACCTCAGATATGGAGATGACACCACCCTTATGGCAGAAAGTGAAGAGGAACTAAAGAGCCTCTTGATGAAAGTGAAAGTGGAGAGTGAAAAAGTTGGCTTAAATCTCAACATTCAGAAAACGAAGATCATGGCATCCAGTCCCATCACTTCATGGGAAATAGATGGGGAAACAGTGGAAACAGTGTCAGACTTTATTTTTGGGGGCTCCAAAATCACTGCAGATGGTGATTGCAGCCATGAAATTAAAAGACGCTTACTCCTTGGAAGAAAAGTTATGACCAACCTAGATAGTATATTCAAAAGCAGAGACATTACTTTGCCGACTAAGGTCCATCTGGTCAAGGCTATGGTTTTTCCTGTGGTCATGTATGGATGTGAGAGTTGGACTGTGAAGAAAGCTGAGCACCAAAGAATTGATGCTTTTGAACTGTGGTGTTGGAGAAGACTCTTGAGAGTCCCTTGGACTGCAAAGAGATCCAACCAGTCCATTCTGAAGGAGATCAGCCCTGGGATTTCTTTGGAAGGAATGATGCTGAAGCTGAAGCTCCAGTACTTTGACCACCTTATGCGAAGAGTTGACTCATTGGAAAAGACTCTGATGCTGGGAGGCATTGGGGGCAGGAGGAAAAGGGGACGACCAAGGATGAGATGGCTGGATGGCATCACGGACTCGATGGACGTGAGTCTGAGTGAACTCTGGGAGTTGGTTATGGACAGGGAAGCCTGGCGTGCTGCGATTCATGGGGTCGCAAAGAGTCGGACACAACTGAGTGACTGAACTGAACTGAACTGAAAGTAGAACTAGAAGTAAACTAATGATGCTAATATCCAAAGTAAACAGTCATTCAAATACTTCAATCTGATGACTGGATTTTGAAGTGCAAATTCTTAAGAGACTCTTGTACATGTTCTTAGGGGGCCTATATAATATTATTGCAGTATTGTTTATTACAGCAAAAACCATCCAAATGAGTAGGAGGAAAATAGATAAGTAAATTGGGTGTGTTCATTCAACCTTAAAACAATTACATGTAACAGCATGGGAAAATGTCAAAGACATAATATTAATTGAAAAGCAACACACATATTGTAAACCTATACAATAACAATTTCATTTGTTTAAAGTTTAAATCCATACAAAACATTACGATATGCTTATGGACAAATATAAATGGTGTAAACTTATAAAAACAGGTGTGGAGGACATTACCAACTTCAAGATAATGGTTACGTGCAGGTGAGAGAAGGGGATCCAGAATCGGGAAATAAGGATCTGGGTGGACAGGAACTCAGTCATATTGTGGTTGCATCCTCTGGACCACACAGCTCCTCTGTTGCTGCAGAAGCAGACAGACAAGACAGGAGAAACACCAGTGGGCTTTCTACCACCTCAGCCCCAAAATGGCACAGATGGTTTCTGCTCACATTTCACTGGCTAGAACTAGTCACTTGACCCCACCCACCTGCGGAGAAACTGGGAAAGGCTTGCTTGTGGTGAACACTTGTGATGTTTCCCACACTTGGCCGGTGGGCTAAATGTAGCCAGAGCTTCAGAATTAATAGCCTTATATTGTATTTTTTTTCCCCCTCTTGATCTGAAAATCAAGTTCAGTTTACCTGGATCCCTCAATCATTTGGTCTTCAATGACTAGATCAAATGCCTTGAATACCTTTATAGAGACCAGCTGTTCCTTTCACAAAATCAGCAGATGGGAGCAGAGGTTACTAGGATTTTCTTCAACAGTGACTCAAAGAGAAAGTCTGGAGTGGTTCTACACCTTTGAAAGGTTTTGTGTGAGTGTCTAGAATATTTTGAGTCTTCAAAAGTAAATGTTAAATAGTAATTGTTGTTGCTATTCTTTTAAAATAAATTAGGATTTATCCCTTAGTGATTTAATAAGACTCTTTGATTAGGGAGTCTTTGAATGAGGTAAATGCTGGCTGGTAGATCGTCTATGAGCTTGGGAGTCTTTGAAAGGATTATTCATCAAAGCCAGCAGTTTTGGCAAACTCTGAGCTACAGCTTTAATTAGCATTATGTTGCTTTCTTCAGTTTGGACTTTGCATAAGTTTAAGCAGCCAGGGAAATATTTTACTAAAATCCACCTGCTCACTCAGCATTAGCTACCCCTTTGGTTTTCCATAAATAGCTCAAAATGAAGAGTTGACACTTTACTTGTTTCCGTACTCACAGCTTGGGTGCCTCAGTTGAACATATGGAAAAGTAAAGTTTATGACTCTTCTTGACCCAGGGAAGTAGGTACCTGAGGCTGTTTTCTCAGTGTTCTCCTCGATCCCCATCTGGCTCTCAGGTTTGGAGCTGGCCTTGTAATGAAATCAGAGCTCTAGCTGGCTTTGATGCTGCCCTGGCATGATCTTTTTTCTTTTTTTCTGAATATGCTTAAAAGCCCAGCTCTCTTAGAAGTCACTCTCAGAACTGCCTGGATCTTTTACTTAGTGTCAATCTGTCTTCAGTTAAGTACAGGTGGTAAGTAATTTGGTTATATCGTGAACCCAGTTTCTATAAACATGATATTGAAACAGGATAAAAATTGTCTTGATAACACAGGATACTCTGTGTTTAGCAGTTGCTCTCCCCTCTTAGTGATATATTCTTCATCTGAAAAGTGAAAGTGAAAGTCTTAGTCTCTCCGTTGTGTCTGACTCTTTGCTACCCCGTGGACTGTAGCCCTCCAGTCTCCTCTGTCCATGGGATTTCCCAGGCAAAAGCACTGGAGTGGGTTGCCATTCCCTTCTCCAGGGGCTCTTACTGACTCAGGGATCAAACCTGGGTCTCCTGCATTGCAGGCAGACTCCTTAGTGTCTGAGCCACCATGGAAGCCCTATTCCTCATCTACTTCCATTCAAACAGTGTATGAGATTTGCGAGTTTCTCTCCAGTACAGCAGGAAAGAGGAAGAGAAGTACGGAGGGAGGTGTGCCAGTGCTGACGGTGCCAGCAACTCACCGTGATAGGAACTAGCTTAATGCTTTCCCGCAGTTTGGGTGGATTCTCTTTGTCCTCCGTAGTTTTTGGAAATGGATATTTGACTGTACAGAGACCTCCATATCTCACAAAGCTTACTGATCCCCTTAGAACCAACTGAGCGTATTCAGTACCTTTCAGGATAAAAAGGGAAATAGATTCTTGCCTTCCACATTCCATATTCTTTTCTTAAGTATAACTGGAGCTGATAGAACAGAAGCGTGTCCACCTTAATTAAGCAAATTAAGACTCATACATGGTGAAGCTGACCATGGTAAGCAGCTCTCATCAAGAGACTAAAGTTTGGAGACTGGAGCATTGTCTTGAGAAAATGGTTAATATGTGGTGTAAAGAAGGGAGATTACCACCCCCCTACCTTCCAGTAAAGTGACAGTGGCTTCCAGGGACCACCCAAAGAGCTGGGTCACATCTCCTGCCAAAGAAAGGCTAGAAATCAGCCTGAGGCCACAGAGCAGAAGGCTGCGGTTTAGGAAACAGAAATCCCACCAGTAACGGGACATAGAGGGACACTTTCCATGGTGGGCTTGAGAGAGAACTGACCTGGAGTCTTCAGACAGCACTTGGCACAAGAGGGCTGTCAGGAGGGGAGATTAAAATGGAAAAATTATGCAGGTGGATTACTGAGAGAGGGCTTCCCAGGTGGAACTAGTGGTAAAGAACTTACCTTCCAATGCAGGAGACATAATGAGACATGAGTTTGATCCCTGGGTTGGGAAAACCTCCTGGAGAAGCGCATGGCAACCCACTCCAGTGTTCTTGCTTGAAGAGTCTCATAGACAGGGGAGCTGATGGGCTACAGTTCGTGGGGTCACAAAGGGCTGGACACGACTGAAGGGACATAGCATAGCAAAGCATAGTATATTACTGAAAGTCAGAACCAGAGGGCAGTTTTAAGAAGCTAATAGGAAAGCATACCCCACGCAGGGAACTGCAGGTGCCAACCCAGTGATGGGGGTTCCCCAGGAGCTCACTGAGGTCTGTTCCTGAGGCCAGGTTGGCTTTAAACATCAGTGTGTTCTGGGGAGTGAATGCTAGCTCACTGTTGGAGGGTGCCCCCCTCCAGCCTTCTCTTATTTACTTTCCTTTCTCTTCCAAATGCCCACAGCTAGCTAGAAGGGGTGAGAAGCCCGCCAAGCCTCTCTCCCCGCCAGCACGATGCCTGTGACAGCCACTAGCTGGCAGGTGCTAGATGCCAGAAGATGCTTGTTTAGAGCACTAAAAGCTAATATTACACTGTACCTCATCTATTATTTACTTAATGGTGACTGTTCTTTTGCTTTGAAGTTACTGGAAACCTTTTCTTCTCTAGGAGAAAGGCTGTGAGACCTGCCTGGGATTTCATTCAAGGAGGAGGTGAGGCTCCCTTATGTGTAGAAGGGAGCTGATAACAGATTTGCAGAGGCAGGACTGAGAAAGCAAAAGTTGCTGTATGAATCCACAGGAACAAGGTAATGGGTAAGAGTAGAGACTGGAGCCAGATCACATGTGTTTGCACCCTACACTCTGCTGTTTGACCTTAGGCAAGTAAGATCCCCTGGAGGAGGGCATGGCGACCCACTCCATTCTCCTTGCCTTGAGAATCCCCATGGACAGAGGGGCCTGGCAGGCTATAGTCCATGGAGTCACAAAGAGTTGGACACGAGTGAACGACTAAGCACAGCACACCACAATTTACGTAAGTTCTCTCTGCCTCTTGGCCTTCTCTGATGGCTCAGCTGGTAAATAATCTGCCTGCAGTGTGGGAGATCTGGGTTTGGTCCTTGGGTTGGGAAGATCCTCAGGAGAAGGGAAAGGCTACCTACTCCGGTATTCTGGCCTGGAGAATTCCATGGACTATTGCATGGGGTCGCAAAGAGTTGGACACGACTGAGCAACTTTCACTTTCACTGATTCCTTACCTATAACATGGCAATAGTAGAATCTACCCCATAAAGTTCTTATGAGAATTAAATTGATTAACACATAACAAACACATACAACAGTGCCAGACACCATGAGAAATGCTTTATAAATATTGGCTCTTATGGGTCCAGCACTCAGGTTGCCTGTTACATAAGCAAGCAGAAGGGTCTCAAGGATGACCATTCCAGTAAGCCAAAAAGTTAGTGAAGTGAATTTCCTCCGTGGCTGAATTAGGAAAGATTGGTCTGTGCTCTGCCGTCCCGAAGGGGCACGTTCATTGTCATTCTATAGATAGTTCAGCAGATTTCCTTTCTCTCTAGGAAGACGTAGGATGTACTTACGCCCAGCTAGTAGTGCAAACACTGGCGTAACTCCCTAACAAGTCTTGAAAATGCTGTTTTATTTTAAAATAAGTAGCACTTCATCTTAAAACAGCATTTAACATTTTAGGCTCCTCCTCGCATCAGGGCTGAATTTTGCTTTCGTCTGCACACCAGCAGGAGGCGCTGTCCCTGAAGAAATCTAGTGGAACTGGCATGTACCATTTCACATTCAGGATACTGCATTTGAAAGTGAATGTTTAACATCACTTGAATAAGATTTCTGGTCTGTCGTGTTGATTCTCATAGTCTGTGAATTCCAGTATCAGCTAATAGGAAATCTTTTTCGGTGCCTTGCCCATAACTTCAATATGTATGTTTACAAATGAGGAGGGCATACCAACCTAGATTTTTTTTCATCTCTTGGAAAATGAAATGTCTGAGGTTTGGAATCTGTGTAGCTGCTTCCAAGTATTCAGAACAGAATTTTAAACAGGAAGTTTGTAGAGAATTTGACATTTAATTTCTATATCAATGAGTCATGTCACTTGTTTTTAACTATGATCTACACACTTAGCATTTAAAATCAACATCCATTTGCACCACATGCAATTGAGTTAACTAATAGCTACATATGAACAAAAAGGTCAAAGAATTTTTTTTTCCATCCTCTGTTCCAGTTTGCTTGTCACTGTTTGAAACTAGGGTAATGACTGAGACTAGGGTAATGACTAAGATATCACTATGATATATGAATAAATTATAATGAATATAGAAGATATTACCTTGCAACCTGGACACACAGATACACACATAAATTAACTGAGGGGTGTGTAGTTTGGTCTTCCTATGTATATTTATCTCTGTGACAAATTTGACTTAAAAAAATCTAACTGAAGTTAATGACTTGTTCAAGTTGTTTCTCATATGGGCCTTTGAAACGGAGACCTAGATTGAGTGCCTTTAGTTAGTTCTGTATTCCCAAGATTGCCGTTACTTCACTGGGAATCTCTGAAGGAGGTTTTGCCTGGATAGGTTTATGTCTGAAAGTGCTTCAACCAGATTTAATGTGGAACGACTGGGCCACCCTATAAGGTTAATTTTCTGGCAGTTTCTTTCTCATTCGCCATGCGCTTACTGGAAGGAGCAACGTGTCCACAGTTATCTATGTGGTGGGAGAGTGCAGTATACTAGTGACTGAGCTTTCAGTGCATCTCTGGAGTTAATTTCATAGAAATGCAAGGGACTCCTGCACACAAAGGGAATACATGAGAATATGTGTTTCCTTTAATGTTAATTCGAGGAAAAGTGGTTTATAAAACTCTTTTAAAATCTTGTATACATATTGAATAGTAAAACCCATATACAAAGCTCTTACCGATGCTTTTGAACTGTGGTGTTGGAGAAGACTCTTGAGAGTCCCTTGGACTGCAAGGAGATCCAACCAGTCCATTCTGAAAGAGATCAACCCTGGGATTTCTTTGGAAGGAATTGATGCTAAAGCTGAAACTCCAGTACTTTGGCCACCTCATGCGAAGAGTTGACTCATTAGAAAAGACTTTGATGCTGGGAGGGATTAGGAGGAGAAGGAGACAACCAAGGATGAGATGGCTGGATGGCATCACGGACTCGATGGACGTGAGTCTGAGTGAACTCCAGGAGTTGGTGATGGACAGGGAGGCCTGGTGTGCTGAGATTCATGGGGTCACAAAGAGTCGGACACGACTGAGCGACTGAACTAGATAGGAGAGACCGCAAGTAATCTACACAACCGTTGGTCTCACTCAATTTAACATAGCATAACTAAAGCTGAATTGAGTAGCAGACCTACCTGGCATAAAATATAATATATTTAGCCTGTTTTGGGTAATAAGTCTCTATAAATTTTCTGGACATATTTCAACCAGAAATGGAGCTAGTTGGTGAATTAATTGCTAAGGGTTCTAATGCACCTCTTAAGGCAGAGTTAAGTCATATAGGAATGTTGCTAGTCCCAACAGGTGAACCCTCTGACAGACAGTGACCAGAGGAAATTTGCTCTGTAAGCCTGGGTAGGACTTAAGTCAGTCCAGTTAAACTTCTGAATTAGACTGTGCATCTGCAAGACACCAGACATAGTAGAAGAAACCCAAGGTCTTATGAAGTAGGAACATATTACTTTTCCATTAAAAGTGTTAATCACTCAGTTGTATCCAACTCTTTGAGACCCCACAGACTGTAGTCCACCAGGCTCCTCGGTCCATGGGATTTCCCCAGCAAGAATACTGCAGTGGGTAGCCATTCCCTTCTCCAAGATATCTTCCTAACCCAGGGATCAAACCTGGATCTCCTCACATTGCAGGCAGATTCTTTACCGTCTGAGCCACCAGAAAAGTGTAAACTCTTCATAAAGACCAGGGGGACCAAAGCTAGAGCTTCATAATGAGCATTAAGGGCAGGAGGGTAGAAGCAAGTTTAGAGAATAAGGAAGATTCTCTTTACTTTGGAGGATAACTGAAAACTCATTTGTGTTATTTCTCTTTCATTTTCTCTTTCCTCCATGCTTCTCGTTCATTTCTTATCACCTGTGTGTAGGTACAGTCCAATGAACATTTGTGGTAATAGACCCCATGTAAATACTGTTGTTGCTGTAAGATTTGGTGTCTGATACTGTTTTGTTAATAAGTAGAGTTCCAGGTCATTGCTGAGGACTTACTTGCATTTTTAGAAGATGCCCTAGCATTGTAGTTTAATTACTAACAGAGTAATGGCATATGTGTTGAGATAATTATAAAAGTGAGAAAGATTTATTCCTTAGCTCTTCAATGTGATTGAATTTCATCTTAGTTACAGCAAATCCTAAAGGGTTTTCTTCACTTGAGATTAGTTGTTGGCAACTCATTAACAACTCACTACAGATATTAAAAAGGGTCAGTAATTAAAATATGTCTACCTCATTCCACTTGTGAATGAACTAAAAAATATTCATCCAATTTTGGTGAATTTTTCATTATTACCTGGTATCTTCAGATTGGCCCTGAATGCAGTGGATGTACCATTTATCTAGCTGATAAAATGGTAAAAAGAGAACTACATTTATGTACTGCAAGGAGATCAAACCAGTCAATCCTAAAGGAAATCAGTCCTGAATATTCATTGGAAGGACTCATGCTGAAGCTGAAGCTCCAATACCTTGGCTACCTAAGGTGAATAACTGACTCATTGGAAAAGACCCCAATGCTGGGAAAGATTGAAGGCAGGAGAAGAAGGGGACGACAGAAGATGATATAGTTGGATGGCATCACTGACTCGATGGACTTGAGTTTGAGCAAGCTCTGGGAGTTAGTGATGGACAGGAAAGGCTGGTGTGCTGCAGTCCATGGGGTTGCAAAGAGTCAGACACGACTGAGTGACTGAACTGAACTGACATTTGTGTACACGAGAGATGCCATCCTGGGTCAGATTACATGCGTGGTGAGGCACGTGCCTGACAGTTGAGCCTAGAGCGGTGCCAGGAGTGGCTTCAGGTAGGAGGCAGGAAGAGGGGATTGAAAGCACTTTGACCTTGATTTAGGCAGACCCTTTGGGGAAAACTTCCAAGCCATTAGGATTTTACACATTAGGTTCTGAGTTACAGGTCATGTTGTTTGACCAGGCCTAACTTTCTTCATATGAAGGGCTTCTATTTCAGATTTTGATGTCATTTCCAAATCAGGCTGTCCAACTCTCATGAGACATAGTTGAAGCAGTGAGAAGAAGCTATTTATTACCAACTTCCACTTGTGTCCTGTTCCTAGACTACACTGACGATGAATTAATGTTCTCTTGTTTATGTGCTGTTCTGTGCTTACTCAGCTGTGTCTGCCTCTTTGTGACCCCATGGACTGTAGCACACCAGGCTCCTCTGTCCATGGGGATTCTCCAGGCAAGAATACTGGAATGGGTTGCCCTGCCCTCCTCCAGGGGATCTTCTCAACCCAGGGATCAAACCCAGGTCTCCTGCATTGCAGGCAGATTCTTTACCATCTGAGCCACCAGGGAAGCCCAAGAATACTGGAGTGGGTAGCCTATCCCTTCTCCAGGGGATCTTCCTGACCTAGGAATCGAACCAGGGTCTCCTACATTGCAGACGGATTCTTCACCAGCTGAGCTACCAGAGAAGCCCTCTATTGTATATACTTTATATCAAAGAACTTATTTATTAAATGAAAACATTCATTGAAATATATAGAAATTTGTAATTTCATATTTTTAATATAATGGTAGCCTTGTAGACAAATGAAAGTAGCTTGGCCTCTATTATATATATATATATGGTACATAATTTATTAATACAATCTACTTAAGACTGGTTAATCAGCATTAAAAAATGCTAATTAGGAGTCCATATCCCAGAGGTAACTAGTTACCTGTTGTTATCTAAATCTGCACCAGTGGGTTTTCTTATTTAGCCAAAAGAAAGTTATAAATAATTACTCACTGAAGAAATGAGTAGTGTTTAAAAGTGTATGGTTAGCCAGAACGACTGTACAGCCAATCTTTATCCTTTTACGAAAAAACAAAGAAATCAAGCACCCAGAAAACATCTTGCAAACACAGCAGCATAAACTGAGTGAGGCCTTAGCTCTAGAACTCCTTTAGGTCATTTGTGCCTCCTGCGATGGAGAACTAAGAGGCTTATCGATCCTGTTTTCAAAATATTGTTGGATCTGCTTTGTAGTTTCCTACAGGATGATTTTCTGAGTCGAGTTGTGTTAGCGTGGGCTGTAATAACAAAATACCACAGACTTGGTGTCTCAAACAACAGACCTTTATATCTCACAGCTCTGGATGCTAGGCAGTCTGAGGTCAGGGTGCCAGCGTGAGCTGGGTTCTGGTGAGAACCATCTTCTTAACTTGGTGACTGCCTTGTTGCTGTGTCCTCACAGGATGTAGAGAGAGAGGAAGAGCTCTGGCGTCTCTTTCTCTTTTTAGGAGGGCAATCCCGTCATTAGAGAAGGAAATGGCAACCCACTCCAGTGCTCTTGCCTGGAGAATCCCAGGGATGCGGGAGCCTGGTGGGCTGCCGTCTATGGGGTCGCACAGAGTCGGACACGACTAAAGTGACTTAGCAGCAGCAGCAGCAGCAATCCTGTCATGGGAATCACCTGTGGATCATGTAAATTTAATTACTCCTAAACCCAACCTCCAAATATAATCACACTGGGACTAAGAGCTTCAACTGTGAATTTGCAGTGTGGGGAGACACATTCAGTCCATACCAGGGGTACTTTAGAGAAAAGTTTATTAAGCTTAAAAGAACAAGTTATATGACTGTTTCTGTACCTGCCTTCAGACAAATGTTTTTTGTGTGTGTGACACAGTTTAGTCTGACTTGTTTTCATTTAACATACAGCCTGGCAGCTAGGTGGTGGGGAGGAAATGTATAGTTCTGAGATCTCTAATTGTCGCTGTCAAACTTGGGAGGCCCTGCTCTGAATGTAACAATCTGTTCTGTGTCTTCATTAATATTTCAGACTGGAAAAGCAGTCCTTCTTAACTGCACTATAATTTTTTCCAACAACAAAATCAAACCATGTAAATACGTGAAATTAAACTAATGAACTATATGTAAAGAGGCTCCAACATGGTGTTGAGATTTTTCTTCATGCAAAGAAATAGTTATTTTTTTTAAAAAATTATTGAAGCATAGCTGATTTGAATACCCTGGTGGCTCAGACAGTAAAGAATCTACCTGCAATGCAGGAGACCTGGGTGTGATCCCTGGGTTGGGATGATCCACTGGAGAAGGGAATGGTAACCCACTCCAGTATTTTTGCCTGGAGAATTCCACGGGAGAAAGAAGTGTAGTGGGCTACAGTCCATAGGGTCTCAAATAGTCAGACACGATTGAGCGACTACCCTTTATTTTTAATGATTTACAATGTTGGGTTAATTTCTGGTGTACAGCAAAGAGATTCAGATATATTTTCTTTTTCATATTCTTTTCATTGTGGTTATAAGACAGTGAATATGTTCTCTGTGCTATGCAATGGGATCTTGTTTATCCACGCTATATATAATAGCTTGCATCCGCTAGTCTCAGACTCTGAATCCCTCCCTGGTGCAATCATTCATTACTGTGAGTTCCTGAACTGCAGGAGGATGGTTCAAGATAACCACGACAGAGAGTTGTCAGGCATTGAAACTGTCCTCAGTGATGTGCAGAAGGAATGGGGACAATCAATGGATTATTTAATTATCAATGACTCAAACTGGACAAGTCTGCTTAATTTTTCATATTCCTAGTCTGGAAGTCCGAAGGACATTCTTTAATGTAAGCATTGCTGTGCCCGTAAGAAAACAAGTTATTTGAAATTCATTTTTCTCTTTTTTATCTTATTCATTTGGACATTCCATAAGTTTCATTTCCAGGCTTGTGATTTTATTTTTTTTTTCAGGCTTGTGATTTTAAAAGGGTGATCATTTTGAATATCTTAGCAACAGTGACAATGTGTTGTTTTAGAACTATTTCAGATGCCTTGTTGATAAGGGATGAGGTGCTTGGGATGTGGAGTTCAAAGCAGAAATCAAAATGTGAAGGAAAGAAGTTTCAAGGCTCAGATTGGTGCCTTAGGGTCTTGCTTATGCTAGATTAAAAGCCTTATCTGTCTATTAAAATCTCTGTATATGTGGAACTGAGTTTAGTAACATGTGCAGTTAAGAACTTTGTACATTTTTAAACAAGGTCCTACTGTACAGCACAGGGAACTAAATTGAATATCCTATGATGAACCATAATGGAAAAGAGTATGAAAAAGTATATATATGCATCACCAAATCACTTTATACAAGGTTGTAAATTAACTGTACTTCAATAAAATAAATTAAAAAAAAAAGAACTTTGTACATTTTCATTGGATCAGTGTTTGAAAAGAATATCTTCAAGTGCCCTGAGGCATTTGATCAGCCAGGAAGGATTTTGCTAACAAAAATCAGCTTCCATTTTCCCCACTGGATGTTTACTCATTTGTCCAGAGACCTTATTCATCAGTATGGAAATGAAATCCACTGACTTTAGAACCCAAAATCTCCTCTGGAATCTTTCATGTAGATGAATTTTCAGGGCAATTCATCAGACCTCAGCCACGAGTAAGATCTTATGGATTCTAAGTTTCACTTTTTGCCAAGGATTCTATGATTAAACTCTCAAGCTTCTTCGTCAACTTAGCACAGGGACTTCCCCGGTGATCCAATGGTTAAGACTTCACCTTCCAAAGCCATGGATGTGAGTTCCATCCCTGGTCGGGGAACTAAGATCTCACATGCATTGTGGCCAAAAACCCTAAAACAGAAGTAATATTATAACAAATTCAGTAAAGACTTTTAAAATGGCCCCCATTAAAAAAATCTTTAAAAAAATGCTTAGCACAGATTATTTTTCATCTCTACTTTATTTCCTAATATTTCCTAATTAGATATAGAATATTAGTGTTTATTACTGTTATTTGATGTATTATCTTTGATCTATTTCCTTCAAAAGGCAATTGAAAGTAGAAATCTTCCTTTTCCCAAGGTAAAGGCCAAAAGAATATCAAATGGATGCATTTTTAAAACTCAATGCTCCTCTTATTCAAGGCATTATGCTAACCGCTCTAAGCAACTAAAGACATTGTTTTTTGCTTTTAAATCTCCTGATTGCAGCCTTTGCTCTCTGATTATGAAATATTCTCTCAGAGTTTGAAGCTGGTTACCTTTCTTTGAAGTTTAAAACATGCATTTTCATTCTTTGCAAGGTTGTCTTTGAATTCCTTCTTTTGGTTTCTGCATAATTTCTGGTTGTGCCTTAACATCTAGTTTGTTTTTGCTTCTTCTCACTTTGGCCATCTTTTCATTTTAAAAGAGCACTTTCTTCTCTATGATGCTCCTCCACCCCCACCCCATGCCCACTCACACCCCACTCCACTCCCAGGTCTGATTACTTTGTCACTCGGTCTGTATTTATTCCAGGACTTTGAGAGGTGGTATTAGGTTATCTCCAGTCTTCTTGGGGGCTTCAAAGACTTGTGCTAAAAGACAGTTATTTGTCTTTTACTAGCTTTGCTTTTCAATCTCTTATGATGAATTAAAAATTCTCTGTTATCATTATCTGATCTATTATTACTCCTTCTTCAATGCCATGTAGCTTTTTCAGATCAGTTCTATTTTCCAGTCCAAGGTTAATTTTGAAATGTACAGAACTACCCACAGAGAGTCTGCAGTTCCTTCTTTATCTAGAAAGTTATTTCTGCAATGTTTCTGTTTTCTTTTTTTGCATGCAGTCCATTCTTAGTTGCACTTTTTGATGTATCTGCATCTTTCCTTTAGAATTCAAACTCTACCAAATTCCACCGGCTCTTCATTTCTTCAAGGCTCCAAGATGCCGTCTTCGTCAGCTTGGGTTGCTATAACAGAATGCCATAGACAAAGTGGCTTAAGCAACAGACATTCATTTCTCCACTACTAGAGGCTGGAAAATCTAAGATCGAGGTGCAGGAAGACTTGGTCTCTGGTGGGGACCTCTCCCTGGTTTGCAGATGGCTGGCTTTGTGCTTCAAGAGATCTCTAGTCTTTCCCATTCTATTGTTTTCCTCTATTTCTTTGCATGGATCACTGAGGAAGGCTTTCTTATCTCTCCTTGTTGTTCTTTGGAACTCTGCATTCAAATGGGTATATCTTTCCTTTTCTCCTTTGCCTTTCACTTCTCTTCTTTGCACATCTATTTGTAAGGCCTCCTTAGACAACCATTTTGCCTTTTTGCATTTCTTTTTCTATGGGATGGTCTCGATCCCTGCCTCTTGTAAAATGTCACCAACCTCTGTCCATAGTCCTTCAGGCACTTTGTTTATCAGATCTAATCCCTTGAATCTATTTGTCACTTCAACTGTATAATCGTAAGGGATTTGATTTAGGTCATACCAGAATGGTCTAGTGGTTTTCCCAACTGTCTTCAATGTAAGTCTGAATTTGGCAATAAGGAGTTCATGATCTGAGCCACAATCAGCTCCCAGTCTTGTTTTTGCAGACTGTATAGAGCTTCTCCATCTTTGGCTGCAAAGAATATAGAATGAGAAAGACTAGAGATCTCTTCAAGGAAATTAGAGATACCAAGGGAATATTTCATGCAAAGATGGGCTCAATAAAGGACAGAAATGGTATGGACCTAACAGAAGCAGAAGATATTAAGAAGAGGTGGCAAGAATACACAGAAGAACTGTACAAAAAAGACCTTCATGACCAAGATAATCACAATGGTGTGATCACTCACCTAGAGCCAGACATCCTGGAATGCAAAATCAAGTGGGCCTTAGAAAGCGAACAAAGCTAGTGGAGGTGATGGAACTCCAGTTGAGCTGTTTCAAATTCTAAAGGATGATGCTGTGAAACTGCTGCACTCAATAGGCCAGCAAATCTGAAAAACTCAGCAGTGGCCACAGGACTAGAAAAGGTCAGTTTTCATTCCAATTCCAAAGAAAGGCAATGCCAAAGAATGCTCAAACTACCACACAATTGCACTCATCTCACACTCTAATAAGTAATGCTCAAAATTCTCTAAGCCAGGCTTCAACAGTACATGAACCATGAACTTCCAGATGTTCAAGCTGGTTTTAGAAAAGGCAGAGGAACCAGAGATGAAATTGCCAACATCCGCTGGATCATGGAAAAAGCAAGAGAGTTCCAGAAAAACATCTATTTCTGCTTTATTGACTATGCCAATGCCTTTAACTGTGTGGATCACAATAAACTGGAAAATTCTTCAAGAGATGGGAATATCAGACCACCTGACCAGCCTCTTGAGAAACCTGTATGTAGGTCAGGAAGCAACAGTTAGAACTGGACATGGAACAACAGACTGGTTCCAAACAGGGAGAGAAGAACGTCAAGGCTGTATATTGTTACCTGGCTTATTTAACTTCTATGCAGAGTACATCATGAGAAATGTTGGACTGGAGGAAGCACAAGGAAACACAAGTTAAGGGCAAAGTTATAAAGACTCAGAGTTTTAACAGTAATATTGGAAACACAAACTAGAGTAAAGGGGAGGTTCAGAGACTGTTGGTAAATTTGCATACTGTTGTGTTTATTTCCTAAGGGAACACTAATAACTTGGTGGGGAAACAAAAAGAAGAAACACTTATTCTCCTCCATGTATAGTCAAATGCAGCATCTTTGTTTTTTTTTTCCAAAGACTTTATGTGCTCGTATTTGAAGATATGAAGTTCTGAAGACTGATCTTTCAATTGTTGAAAAATATTAGACATGATGGTGCAAAACAATGTTTTCTGGTGTGATTTTTACAAACCCTTAGAAAAGTACTTGAGAAATATATTCTCTTTGGTGACATTTCAAACAGCATATGTTTTAGTTTGAAATAATATATTTCAGCTTCACAAGGAATAACAATATAAATAACCAAAATATATATTAGGAAATAAATCCCTGAGTATTTCTCCTGAACCAAATTATTTTCTGAGCAAATTCTATTTTCTGAAATAGGGACTGACTCCTTCAAAGAATAACTCTATCCTTTTTTCCTGTCACTAGGACTAGGCAGTTCTGTAAGGTGATGGTGTTGTTCTATTATAATACTGACATTTAGTGATTGAAAACAATGTTTTTAATGAGGTTTGCAAACTCTTAATTTCTGTGATTTTGTCTATGTAATGCCAATGTTAATAAATCAATCAACAATATCGATAAAATCAGCAAAAACAGGTATCAATGAGTTCACATTCATTCACTCAACAAATTTTTATTGAATCCCTACTATGTGCTAGAAACTATTCTAATCACAATAAACCAGAAAAACCTTTTTGACTTCAAGAAGCTCAGATTCCAGTAGGGAAGACAGACAAAAATAAATAAATATGTAACTAGATATGTATCTAAGTACCTGGAAGAGTGACTAGCGTATAATTGGTTTTCAGTAGCTTTTACAAAAACAGTTTTTATTGAAGTAAAATTTCTATAAAGTGTGGTAGGCAAGATGATGTCCCTATAACAATGTCCATGCGCTAATCCCTGGAATCTATGAATGCTACTTGATAAGGCAAGGGGGATCAAGGTCATAGATGGGATTAAGAATGCTAATAAGCTGACTTTAGGGTAAGGAAGTTATCCTGGATCATCTGGAGGCACCCAAAGTCATCCCCGTGGTTCCGATGAGGAAGAGGGAGCCAGTGTCAGAGTAATGCAGCGTGAGGAAGCCTTGAATGGCTATTGCTGGCTTTGGAGACAAAAACCAAGGTATGTGGGCAGCCTCTAGCAGCTGGAGAGGACAGGAAATGGATTCTCCCTGAGAGCTCCAGAAGGAAGAAACCCTGCTGACACATTGATTTTAACCCAGTGATGCCTAGTTCGGGCTTCTGATTCCCAGAATTATAAAATAGTAAATCTGTCTGTCTTAAACCAGTAGAAGTTAAGTCACTCAGTCGTGTCTGACTCTTTGCGACCCCATGGATGGTAACCTACCAGACTCCGTGGTCCATGGGATTCTCTAGGCAAGAATACTGGAGTGGGCTGCCATTTCCTTCTCCAGGGGATCTTCCCAACCCAGGGATCGAACCCGGTCTCCTGCATTGCAGACAGACGCCTTACTGTCTGAGCCACTAGGGAAGCCAACAATTCATTGCAGCGGAGATAGGAAACTAGTACAAACAGTGAAATTTACAGATCTTAGCATATGAATCAATGTCTTAATAAATATCTTTACTCATGCAAGCAACCAAGCTACAGATATTTCCATCACCATTGTCATATTTCCTTCACTGAGGCCTTCTAATCAAACCATTCTCCACCAAACAGGGAATTGCTGTTCTAATTTCTATCACATTAAATTAGTTTAGCTTGTTCTTGAACGTCACATAAAATAAATCATAGAGTATGCATTCTTTTGTTTCTGGTTTCTTTCAACATACTGGTTTTGAAGTTTATCAGAGTTGAGTCTATCTGTTCAACCTCCCACCCCTTTTTCAAAGTCTTTTTGGCCAGGCTGTGGCCTGTGGGATCCTCATTTCCTCGACCAGGGATTGAACCCACAAGCTCCTGCAGAGAAAACAAGTGGAGCCTCAACCACTGGACTGCCAGAGAGGTCCCAGTAGTTCAACCCTTTTTACTACATTGCCTGGAAAGCTTCATGGATGGAGGAGCCTGGAAGGCTGCAGTCCATGGGGTCGCTAAGAGTCTGACACGACTGAGCGACTTCACTTTCACTTTTCACTTTCATGCATTGGAGAAGGAAATGACAACCCACTCCAGAGTTCTTGCCTGGAGAATCCCAGGGACGGGGGAGACTGGTGGGCTGCTGTCTATGGGGTTGCACAGAGTCGGACACGACTGAAGTGACTTAGCAGTAGCAGCAGCAGTATTGCTTTTAAGCACACAGTCAGGTTAGATCAGGGCCATGCCTGAAATCAGAGCTTCTGTCATAATTCACTGGTCCAAGCTGTAGCAGCACCTACCCAGATTGAAAGGGATGGAAAAATAAATCTCTCTTTTTAACACTTTTTTCCATTTTTAAAACTGAAATAAATTTTAATACACACAATGAAGAGAGCGTTTTGCAAATTTTTCACTCAAAGGAGTATCTCTGTTTGAGGAAATCAGTGTATTACACTTTGAGAGATGAAATGCACCAGCCTGTGCACCAAAATAAAAAAATGAAATTGAATCAAAAAATGAAATGGTTATGCAAGGTGATGCAGGGCAAGAGATCAAAGGTGAAGGGTCATAACAATATTCAAAAGAAATCCAAAAGGACGGCTGCATCATGGTCCCATTAACGTTCCAAAAGTGCCTTTCTTTGGGTAAACTTGAGCATTTTGGCAGACATTCAAGCAGCCTTATCAGTAAAAAGATTTTTACATGACTACAATTGCTATTCCCATGATTAACTTCTATAGGTGACATGGTGTTGAGAACACAGGAGATGTTAGTTCTGCAGAATACACTTGGGTAAATGCTCTTTGAGCTTGTTTTCAGCAGCCGTTTCCCCTCCTCATGCTACATCCTTCTGCTCCTTGTCGTGGGACATTGAATAGGCACTTCTTGCCACGGCCACCGACCACAACTCCGCCTCTTGAGGTGAGTGGCAAAGGTTCTATTGTGGACCAAGCTGTCTCCTCAAATTCATATGTTAAAGTCCTAACCCTCAACCCCTCAGAATGCGAAGGTATTTGCAGACAGGGCCTTTAAAGAGGTGATTAATCACGATGGTGTGATCATTCACCTAGAGCCAGACATCCTGGAATGTGAAGTCAAGGGGGCCTTAGAAAGCATCACTACGAACAAAACTAGTGGAGGTGATGGAATTCCAGTTGAGCTCTTTCAAATCCTAAAAGATGATGCTGTGAAAGTGCTGCACTCAATATGCCAGCAAATTTGGAAAACTCAGCAGTGGCCACAGGACTAGAAAAGTTTTCATTCCAATTCCAAAGAAAGGCAATGCCAAAGAATGCTCAAGGTGAAGGTAAGGTGAAGTCACTCAGTCGTGTCCGACTCTTTGTGACCCCATGGACTGTAACCTACTAGGCTTCTCCGTCCATGGGATTCTCCAAGCAAGAATACTGGAGTGGATTGCCATTTCCTTCTCCAGAGGATCTTCCCGACCCAGGGATCAAACCCAGGTCTCCCGCATTGGAAGCAGACACTTTAACCTCTGAGCCACCAGGGAAGCCTGTATGAATGCTCAAACTACCGCACAATTGCACTCATCTCACACGCTAGTAAAGTAATGCTCAAAATTCTCCAAGCCAGGCTTCAGCAGTACGTGAACCGTGAACTTCCAAATGTTCAAGCTGGTTTTAGAAAAGGCAGAGGAACCAGAGATCAAATTGCCAACATCTGATGGATCATGGAAAAAGCAAGAGAGTTCCAGAAAAACATCTATTTCTGCTTTATTGACTATGCCAATGCCTTTGACTGTGTGGATCACAATAAACTATGGAAAATTCTGAAAGAGATTGGAATACCAGATTATTTGACCTGCCTCTTGAGAAACCTGTATGTAGGTCAGGAAGCAACAGTTAGAACTGGACATGGAACAACAGAGTGGTTCCAAATAGGAAAAGGAGTACGTCAAGGCTGTATATTGTCACCCTGCTTATTTAATTTCTATGCAGAGTACATCATGAGAAACACTGGGCTGGAAGAAGGACAAGCAGGAATCAAGATTGCCAGGAGAAACATCAACAACCTCAGATATGCAGATGACACCACCCTTATGGCATAAAGTGAAGAGGAACTAAAAATCCTCTTGATGAAAGTGAAAGAGGAGAGTGAAAAAGTTGGCTTAAAGCTTAACATTCAGAAAACGAAGATCATGGCATCCAGTCCCATCACTGCATGGGAAATAGATGGGGAAACAGTGGAAACAGTGTCAGACTTTATTTTTGGGGGCTCCGAAATCACTGCAGAAGGTGACTGCAGCCATGAAATTAAAAGACGCTTACTCCTTGGAAGGAAAGTTATGACCAACCTAGATAGTATATTCAAAAGCAGAGACATTACTTTGCCAACAAAGGTCCGTCTAGTCAAGGCTATGATTTTTCCAGTGGTCATGTATGGATGTGAGAGTTGGACTGTGAAGAAAGCTGAGTGCCGAAGAATTGATACTTTTGAACTGTGGTGTTGGAGAAGACTCTTGAGAGTCCCTTGGACTGCAAGGAGATCCAATCAGTCTATTCTAAAGGAGATCAACCCTGGGATTTCTTTGGAAGGAATGATGCTAAAGCTGAAACTCCAGTACTTTGGCCACCTCATGTGAAGAGTTGACTCATTGGAAAAGACTGTGATGCTGGGAGGGATTGGGGGCAGGAGGAGAAGGGGACGACAGAGGATGGGATGGCTGGATGGCATCACCAACTCGATGGACGTGAGTTTGAGTGAACTCCGGGAGTTGGTGATGGACAGGGAGGCCTGGCGTGCTGCAATTCATGGGGTCGCAAAGAGTCAGACACGACTGAGCGACTGAACTGAACTGAAGGTAAAATGAGATCTTGTGGGTGTACCCTATTGCAATATAACCAGTACCCCTTACAAGAGGGCTTCCCTCGTGGCTCAGATGGTAAAGAATCTGCCTGCAATGCGGGAGACCTGGGTTTGATTCCTGGGTCGGAAAGATTCTTTGGAGAAGGGAATGGCTACCTACTCTAGTATTCTTATCTGGAGATTTCCATGGACAGAGGAGCCTGGGGGGCTACAGTCCATGGAGGTCACAAAGAGTCAGACATGACTGAGCAACTAACACTTATAAGAAGAGGTTAGGACAGGGACACGCACAGAGGAAGAAGACAGCATGAATACCCTGGGAGAAGATAGCATCTGCAAGCCAAGGGAAGAAGCCGCAGGAGGAAATTCTGCTGACACGGTGATCTTGGACCTGTAGCCACCAGAACCAGGAGGAAAGAAGTTTCTGTTGCGTAAGACACCTGGTCTGTGGTGTTCGCTATAGTAGGCTTGGAAAGTGAAAATGAATGCAGACCCATGCAGAAGATGGGAGATGTTATTGTGGCAATATATGGAAAGTACCATCTGCTACAGTGAGGTTTAAGCCCCTGCTTTCTGTTAGTTTTCCATTTATCCCATCTGTTTTTAGTGTTCTATTTCTCCCCATTCTCCACCACCTTTCTTGCCTTCCTTTGTTTTAGTCATTATTATTATGTTTGCAATTCTATTGTTCCTCCTTTAAGCTCTAACTCTGTTGTGTTCTTTCAGTGGTTGCTCTGGGGTTGTTTTGCATCGTTATTTTATCACAGCCTGCTTAGAACCAACATCATACCGCTTTACCACTTAAGAGACTTGTAACGGTATGATTCTTTTATGCGCTCGTCATATATTTTTCTTCTATGTATATCATAAACATTATCTTTTAAAGAAACTAGGAAAAAAGAAAATGGCCTCATATTTATGTATGGATAGAGCATTTCTGGAGTTCTTTATCTCTTTTTTGTGGATCTTTTTAATGTAGCACTTCCCTTCAGTCTAAAGAATTTCCTTTAGCATTTCTGAAAATAAAGGTCTGGTTGCAAAAAAGTTCCCTGAGTTTTATCTGAAAAAAAAAAAAAAACCACACCTTAATTTTACCCTCATTTTTGAAGCATATTTTCACTGGATATAGAATTATAGTTTGACAGAAAGAGACTCATAGATTTAGAAAATGAACTTATGGTTGCGGGGCAGAAGGGATAGTTAAGGAGTTTGGGAAGGTCATGTACAGGCTTCTATATTCAAAGTGGATAACCAACAAGGGTCTATTGTATAGTACATGGAACGCTACTCAATGTTTCATGCCAACCTGGATAGGAGGGGGGTTTGGGGGAGAATGGATACATGTATATGTATGGCTGAGTCCCTTTGCTGTTCACCTGAAACTACCACAACATTTTTTATTGATTAATTTATTTATTTTAATTGAAGGATAATTGCTTTAAAATATTGTGGTGATGAAACTACCACCACATTGTTAATCAACCATACCCCAATACAAAATAAAAAGTTAAATTTTGAAAAAAAAAAAACTATAGTTTGCAAGGTTTTTTAAATGTTCTTTTGCTATGAGTTGATTTGTGTGTCTCTCCATCCCTTCTATCTGTTCCAGATTCCTTCATTGAAGTTCTCATCCTCAGTACTTGACCTTATTTGGGTATAGAGTCTTTACAGATGTAATCAAGTCAAATTCTGTCATTAAGGGAGCCTAACCCAACACGATGGGCCTCCCTGGTGGCTCAGATGGGAAAGAATCTGCCTGCAATGCAGAAGACCCGGCTTCAGCTCCTGGGTCAGGAAGATCCCCTGGAGAAGGAAATGGCTACCCACTCCAGTATTCTTGCCAGGAGAATCCCACAGACAGAGGAGTCTGGCAGGCTACAGTCCACAAGGTTGCAAAGGTTCAGGCATGACTGAGTGACTAAAACACCCCCCCCCCACCCCCCAATGTGGTATGGTGTCCTGAAAAAGAGAGGAAATGTAGATAGAGAGACAAGCACAGAGGGAAGGCGCCGTGAAGAGGCACCGGGAGAAGGCAGTCATCCGCAAGCCAGAAATAGAGACCTGGACTAGAGCCCCCTTCATAGTCCTCAGAGACAATCAACCCTGGCAAGCAACCAACCAACCCTTGATTTTGAACTGCTAGCTTCAGCACTGTGAGACAATAACTTTCTGTTCTTTAAGCCATCCCGTCTACGGTACTTTGTTATGGCAACCCCAGCAAACTAACACACCTCTTATCACTTTAAAGATCTTGTTCCACTTTTCTTCTGGCCTCTGAATCTTTTCTAATGAGAAGTTAGTTGTTATAATTATTTCCCTGTATGTAATGTTTCTTTTTTTCCCTCTGGATACTTTTTAAGATTTTATTTTAATCTTTGATTTTCAGTAGTTCGAAACTTACAGGGCCCAGTGATCCTGCTTGGAGGTTGCCTGTGAATTAATTTTTCATCTAATTTGGATACATTTTTACCAATATGTCTTAAAATATTTTTTTCTGCCTTATTCTTTTTCTCTTCCCCCTGGACTTCAATCATCAAAGAAAATAATACTACACCACAGGTTACTAAGACTCTGTTCCTTTTTCTCCCAATATTTTTTATTTCGGTTTTTCAATTTGAATAATTTCCATTTATCTGTTTTCAGGATTTAGTTCTTTTTTATATTTTAATTCTGTTCTAAATCTTTTTCCATTTAGTTATTTTTTAAATATATTTTCCATTTCTCTGCTTAAACTCTCCATCCATTTATTCTATCATTGTCCATATTCTCTTGAACAAATTTACAGTAGCTTTTAAGACCCTTTATCTGCTAACTCCAACATCTGGATCATTTTGGAGTCTTTAGCTATCGTGCGCTTTTTTGTGCGATTGTAGGTCACATTTTCCTTCCCCCATCACTAGGAATTTGTATTATCTGCAGGACATTTTAGGTAACAAATTGTGAGGAGTCAGAATAATATTAAATTTTGTTCTGGCAAGCAGGTCAATTTACTGGTGAATCCTTTTGACATATTTTGCTTTTGCCCTGGGTCATGACTTTCATTCTTGGGAGTGCTACGTACTCGACAGCCTTTCTGCATGGTACTTGAAAGCCCAGTGCTCAGCAAGGTCTCCGCTCTGGCATGGCTGGATTCCAGTTCCTCCAAGAACAGCCTGGGAGTATTTCCATTCAGCCCTCCGACACCCAGTTCTGGTTCTCTGCTACACCCTGGGAGCCTTACGTTGCTTATGTGTGTCCAGCACTCAGACAAGTACTCCAGGGCACTCAGCATACAAATATCTGGGGACCCCTCTGTACCGCTTTCTCTTAGCTGTACCATCACATATGCATTCCAGCCACCTGAGCAGCCTCCACGTACTCTGCCTCCCCGGATCACTCAGATCTTTATTCTCCTCCCAGGTTCCACTTTTCTGGGTGGTCAGGGAACTGCCCCAAGGAATAAAACTGTAGTCAGTGTGCAGCTCACGCTGTGTTTCCTGTTTTTCAACCATCAAAACACGGCTATCATACAACTCTTGAAAAAAGTGTTTCCACTTATTCGTCCTGGTTTAGAGTTGTTCTTGGTAAGAGAATAATTCCAATAGCACTTATTCCACCATAGCCCAAAGTGGAAGTTCAACACTCAAAACATTTTTATGCATAAATGAATGAATTTGACTTTGCCTTCCTAGTGTTCAGATCTGGCACAATTGGAGCTTAATAAATGTTTGTTAGATAAATTTCTAAGATTTCAAAGAAAATCTACCCTTCAACTCCATTATCGGTCCACTATAAACGTGGAAGATAGGAGTAGCGGAAGGTACTAAGTGTTAGTATGGAACTTTTCTTTTTCCTGATTTTTAGTTGGCTTGCACTTTGTGCAAATGAAATATTTCTGTGTCCAGAGCTGTTTAATTGGTAAACTCTACAGAGGGGATTCCTCTACAGAGAAACACTGACACAATGCAAGTTGCTTTCTAGGTGGGGGGAAAACTGACGTCTGCGGTAGACTTGGCTGGGAAGAAGCAACCATGTTGTTGAGATCAGATGAAACATAATTTTCTGTGAGGAATAAGAAAGGGTGACTTGTTAAGAGACTCATATCTTATTTGACTGGGGATGTCATCATCAGCTTCCCAAGGAGCTTTATGAAGAGGGCGACGCTCTCTCCTTCTCAGCAATTTTCACCTTGTTTTCTGACTGATTTTTTTTGTGGTGTCTCACCAGACCCAACTGGGTCTAAACAAGATCAGCTGGGGGAATCCTACATTTGGGTCCCACAGGTCCATTCTGTGTCACCATCTAGGGTGAGAGTGGCCAGCATCAAGCTTATTTCCTCAGTGGAAGTCTACCACTTTGAATAGCATGGTGACACTTCAACTTTATGCTAACAGAATAAAATGTTCATTGCTTCAAGTTTCCATAATGATAAAATATTCACTTTTCTTCTTTTCAACTGAGATTCCCTCCAGAATATCATTGGGGGAATCCACTGTGATTCATTGTCACAGCTTTGATACCTACTCTTTTCCTTTAACCCTTTTACTCCAATTTTCTGCACATCACATGGAGATACAAATCTTTGTTCTTGTTTCCTAGAGAAACAAAGAGGCAGCAGAGTTAAAATTTGCTAATAAATCACATGTCCATCTGTAGTACGAATTTTTATTGAAAGACAGAACTAGAAATATGCTGATCTCCCTAGATGCCTGAGTCCTGACACTTCCTTCTTTGGAGAATTAATTTGATTCAAGACTCTGGAAAGCAAGAAGATGAATTAGTTATTAATAAGATTGATTTATGCAAAGGAAGCCACAACAATGAATACATTGTGCATTATGCAAAGCAGAGGCAATGTACTTCAGAACAAGAGTCACTTGAAATCTTAATTACAGGTTATATATTAAGTACATGGCAATGACAGTGTCCTGCATTTAACCTCAGAGATGTCAAATGAAAACCAGTTTTAAAAGAAATGTTTAAGAAAGTTATTAAAAAATCACAACACCTAAATTGTTATGAATTTATATGGATTTCTTGACTTAAACGTGACAAGATGACGCGCGATAGAGGACAGCTGAGCACATTTGACGTGTGCCTTTCTGCTCCACAACACACCTTATATGCTTAATGAGGATGTAACCTTCTCTATTATAATACGGTGCACATCCCAGCGGGGAAGGAGGCAGCCATTAATACACAGCTGTTGGCTTCTGTGTAATAGAGATATGGAACAAAACAGCCTCTATCTTGCTGTTGCCTTTTTTGAAACAGCAGTGAAATTTCCTACAGTAATAGTAATGATAATAATCTCTTACAGTTAGCGATTTACAGTATGCAAAGCTTTTGGAGATTTAAAATAACAGTGGCTACCAGTTATTCACTGTTTTTCAGGCTTTTTCTTAAATATATCACATCTACAGTCAGCTGAACTCTTAACAGCCACTCTCTGAGGTAGCCTTTATTTTGTTTTTTTTTTTTTTTTGTCATTTTCCAGATGAGAAACTGAACGTTGAGAGATGAAGTAACTTAACTAAGATTATGTAACTTGTTAAGAGGTCAGAGCTGAGATCTGTGTGACTGCAAAATCAATTGTTAGACGTCACAGATAGATTTTAACGTTAAATACTTACAGCTGCTCCCTGCCGTGCTCCCAAAGTGTTATGATTTGGAAAATAATGTATTTACATAAAAGGAAAAAAAATGGAAAAAGCTGTTGCCTGGTTACATTTTTTTCTCTTCATTTGCTTAATTTTTCTCATATCTTCAACAGGCCCATATACCATCACCTCAGGCAGAGCCCACCATTCTTCAGCAAGTGCTCTTGCTGTCTGTTGGCCTAAAAGTGCTTCTGGCTACCCAGTCTTGAGACAGCTGTGTTCAAGAGGGGATTCTGTTCTTCCACCATAAATATTTTACTGTGTGTGTGCGTGTGTGTGAGGGGGACACAGGAGAGAGTGATTAGATCCATCGGGAGCCAAGGTTAACTAGCTCACACACAAAGTGAGCAATCTGTTTTTTTCTGCTGCAAAAATGGCGGCTCCTGTGCACTACTTTTGAGATTTTGTTGAGCTATGCCTGGTATTCATTCAGTCACTAAATAATACTTGAGGATCTCACTCTATGCCAGGTTCTGTATTAGACGCTGAGAACACAGCTAGAAGTAAAGACACATTATTCCTTTCCCTCATGAAGCTTTTAGTCCAGTTGGGAAAAAAAGATAATACCTATGACAACAGAGTGTGGAGAAAGAGATTTTGAAAATAGTGACAAAGTCAGAGGCCAGCAAACGGCTAAGTAGCTTTGGGGAGCAGAGGAACACTGGCTCCCAACTCCTGATGTTTCCGTCCTTGTTGGGGTACATGAATTTGCATAACTCCAGCATCTTTCAGTTTTTATTCCAGTCTCTGGATGTCACTATTGTTTATCATCACTCTTTTTCTCTACCCTTCCCCATTCAATTTTACCTGATTAGGGAGTTTGGGAGGAGGATCTAGACACAGATACACATATAGTCCCATTCCGTCCACTTCCTTTCTTTTTGGGAGTGCCTGCCCATGGAAGTACATGTGTATACACACACACACTCACACACACACACACAGACTCACACACACACACTCACACACACACTCACACACACACACACTCACACACACACACACACACACACTCACACACACACACACACACACACACACACTCTTGTCTGCTCCTCCATACTGCCCTCTGGGAAGGTCTGTGAATTTCAGCCCTGTTGAGACCAGGCGGGTGAGTCTATCTAATTCTGTGGTACAGTATTAGAAACATATTGTTGCTCTGCATTTAAGCCACATTCTTTCATATCAACTTAAAGACTAATTAAGGTGATATTTTAACCCTAATGCAGCTTACTCTTTTGCATTATTTCTCAAGTGGCTCAGAAAGCTATATGAGTGGGAGAGACTGGTATAAATTATTGAGTTCATGTACTGATTATAACAAGTATCTTTTAAAGCATCTCTGCTTTAGAGAGGAGGTCCAAGAAACACAGAATTATTCTCATAACCTATTTGTAAATATGATTACTGACTGTTATTTCCTACAGCAAAGTCATTTGAATACAAGTAGTGCTGAAATGAAATTGTTGGGAGTTCAATTATTAATATAGAATTCCTCTGACCTTTACTACATATATAATTATTAATGATAAATTTAATTTGGGCTTTTTTATAAATGAGTTTTCCTCATTCTATAATATTAAGCCACGGAAATTTATTTCGGCTTAAAAAATAATTATATAACATTTATACAGAAAAGTGTATGAGCTATAAATGTCCACTAACATGAATTAAGTTATTTAATTCTTTGAGTTATCACTGGACATCCACTGTTCAAAATGTAAATTCTGGTGAGGAAAAGAATATGACAGTTTTGCTTCCATATTTGTTGATTTGTTAATGAAATCGAGGAAGCTCTGACATCCACTAATATTCTGGTTCCCCTTTCTCTTCCTAGCCATGCAGCAATGCAGACACCTCCCAACATGTGCACTACCTCTTATGGACTGTGTGGGGGCTCTTACCTCTTCCTCATCTGCCCTCACGCATGTGTAAGTATATGAAGGTCCATAGAGAGAAGCTGTCAATCTGATGATACTCTTCAATTTCTTTAGGGACTTAGGAGGATTGGAGGGAAAAAAGGGAAACTTTAATCACCTTTATTTTTTTTTTCACTTTAAATGATTTGAGTTAAATTTCGAAGATGAATCCTCCAGCTCACTTACGGAGAGCTGCAGCTTTGCTTGATTAACTCTAATCTAAATACAATCAACCCTTCTTCTAAACCATACACATGCACATTTTCCCCACATAAATTTGCATGTACTAAATGTTCCTTTAACCACTTAGTGAATGCTTAGTAAGGCCTTTCCAGGGACTTAGAAATGCAAAAAACAAACCCGAAACAGAATTAGGACAGAGTGATCAACTCTAGAGTAAATTTCGGAAGTAAATTTGGGAGCACAGAAATGTGTCCCTGCTTGCTCCCTCAGTCGTGTCCAACTCTCTGTGACCCCCATGAACTGTAGCCCGCCAGGCTCCTCTGTCCGTGGGATTTTCCAGGCAAGAATACTGGAGTAGGTTGCCATTCCCTTCTCCAGAGGATCTTCCTGACCCAGGATCAAGCCCACGTCTCCTGAGAAAATGCTGAAGAGCCAATAGAAAAGACTTCACAATTAACAGAGTATGGGAAACATTCTGGAAGGAGAAGAGTTTATTTACAGAGCATCTGGGAGTTCGAGGGGCACAAAGGAACAGGTAAAGGTGAAATTCAGAGGTGAGGAGATAGGAACAGGGACAGACAGGTGGAAATGAGGGTAGGGTGAAGGATGGAGGATCCTAAGGCTTGCATTTTGGATGACTAGGCTGTGTGACATGAAGAGAATTAACCGGTTCCAAGTTTTCAAAATGAATTACAAGTAAATGCTACTTTGGACATATCTGAATTTCAATAATTTTAAAAATATTTTTGGGAATGCTATTAGGGTCAATTCTGCTTGCTACCCGGCTTCCCAGGTGGCACTAGTGACGAAGAATCCCCCAACGCAGGAGATAGAAGAAATGCAGGTTCGATCCCTGGGTAGGGAAGGTTCCCTGGAGGAGGGCATGGCAACTCATTCCAGTATTCTTGCCTGGAGAATCCCATGGACAGAGGAGCCTGGGGGCTACAGTCCACGGGGTCGCAAAGAGTTGGACAAAACTGAAGCGACTCAGCACGCACGCACTGCTCGTTACCAATTAGAAGGGAGAATGTTGGAGGGAGAGAATGACAGGAAAGAGTTTGTACATCAGAAAGTCAGAAAATGCATTTCACTAATACCTGGGTATTGGAAAAGACCCTGATGCTGGGAAAGATTGAAGGCAGGAGGAGAAGGGGGCAACAGGATGAGATGATTGAATGGCATCACCGACTGGATGGACTTGAATTTGAGCAAGCTCTGGGAGTTGATGCTGGACAGGGAAGCCTGGCACGCTGCAGTCCATGGGGTTGCAGAGTTAGACACCACTGAGCGACTGAACTGAACTGAATAGCTGGGTGGTGATCATTAGAGCTATTCTTTTATAATATGTGAATATGATTTTACATTGTTTTCAAATTTTGGTTCTGTGCTCTTTTTTTTCTAAGTAATATGGAAACTATTACACTTTAGGAATCATACTTTGTAATCTCTTTATTTACTCCCCCATATATCACTATATAGTACGGAATGTTACATGTTTTGTTATAGCTATCAGTTATAGCTATCACTTTTGGGGAGAAACTTTTAAAATCATCCTTCGTTATAACCTTATATTTAGCTACTTAATGCATGTTTGTTGGAGCTACAAAAACAGAAGTAACTTGGACAGTGGAGGCTCAAGCGTTGCTATGGTCTATGAACCCATGGAAGGCCAGAGAACACACATCATTTCCTGGCATGGAAACCAAACAAGTCTACATGAACATTCGCTGCTGTTGCCCTGGGCTGCAAATATCCAACACAAATGCTTACATCTCCTCTCTACCCCAAAGAGAGCATTCTCTGTGAAATAACAGAATATGCCAAGAACTGTTAAAGCCAACAGCCATGGATGTTAATAAGTTTTCTTGATTTTTTTCACCTGCAAATCTAGCTTCAGTAGGCTTTAGAATAGCAGTGGAGTGTAGGTTTTCTTTTCTAGGTGACACTGTCAGCCTCAATGTGTGTCTTGTTGATGTGGAAAAAAAAAAAGAAACCCAGACACTAAGTATTTTCTGTTATTTGCACATTTGCCTCTATATGTTTTACTTTGTGTGAAAACTGTTGTTAACACTTCATGATCTCCAGATCCCAGAAGGGATATTTTTAATGAACAGAGAAGCAAGCAATATGGTGCTGAGTGACGATTACTTAGCAATGATGTTCAGTTTTTAAAATGATTTTTAAACACAATTTTAAAATAGTTGTAGATTTACAGAAAAATTACACGGATAGTACTGAGTTCTCATATAATTTTTTCCCAGTTCTCTCTGCCATTAACATCTCACATACCAACATCTGAACCAATGTTGGTATATTATTATTATCAAAAGTACATGCTTTGTTCAGAATTCCTTAATTTTCCCTAATGTCCTTTTTTATTCCAGGATCTCATTCAGGATATTGCATCACATTTAATCACCCTTTCTCCTTAGGCTACTCTTGCAGATTGGACATTTGTACCAAGTAATAGGAACTAAGATGAATGAGCCCTTAGTGGGTGGATTTACATTAACTGGGCTAGACAGTGGGCTGTGTTCATGTTTTCTGTTGCTACAGGTGTCAGAGCCTTAATATTTCTTTAGTGCCCTTGTTCTTATCTCCCTTCCTGACTTGAGGCTTCCCTAAGTCCTCGCCCTCAGAGATAGTCTGTGTCCCACAGCTCTTTCAGCTGCAATCAATCCACTGATACTAAACTGGAGCCCTGTGGGTGTTGTGATAAATCCTGGAAGTGAAATAGCTTTCTATAATCTTGTGATTAAATCTCAGTCTTTCAGTGTGCTGTGACTTTCCCAAATATTTCTCAATGGTGAAATTCTCCCATTCCAATCCCGCTTCCAGCTCCCTTCTCTCACTGCGATATTGCCCATTTATTTCCCTGAAGCTCGGATCTCTAGAGTGTGATTTTCCCTCTTTTGTTGAGTCCTTTCCACAAATACTTGTTTGGCATCTACTGTGTTCCAGGCACTGCTTTGTCACTAGGGAAATGATTTAGTATTGAGAAAAAAGTTGATGTTGCAGGAGAAATTAAGGATAATATCTGGAATGATGTCCTCGATTAAGACATAAGAGGATGTGACTTAATTTACAAGTGGAGAGATTGACTTTAGACAGGAGCTTGCTCACTGGACGCTAGGAGCTTGTAACAGGAAGGAAGACAGTAATTTGGCCCAGAGGCAAGTAGTTTGGTTGATTTGGCCTCATAAGGGACTGAAGTCCGGAAAGTCATCGGAAACAGATAATTCTTTCTCTTTTTCTGATTCTTGGGCATCGTGGTTTCTTGTAACTCTCCCTGTTTGCTTCATTCTCCATTCTCTTTGAAGTCTGATATGCAGTCCTTAAGCAGGGCTATGACAGGAAATGGCTCCATCATAATTCTTTCAGGTCATCAACCTAAGAGCTTAAAGCTGCTGTTCAGTTTCAATTATAAACTTCTGGAAGAGAGAATACACCATTTTCCCATCTGAGGTTAGCGGTCTACCATGGTTTCAGTTATTTACAGTTGGTATTTTGCCCCACTGCTCACTTTGCAGGCACTGTGAAGACCCTTTCTCTGAGAAGCACATATAAGCAGGTTCTAAAAGGGGATGTGGAGTCGGGGAGGAAATGATTCCAATTTCTAGCTCTGTGTGTGTGTGTGTGTGTGTGTGTGTGTCTGTGTGTGCACAGGCGGGCAGGGCGTGCATGTAAAAAACATCCACAGTCAGTCTGTATCTTTCATTTATCATCCTTAAAAATACCTTTCGCTCTGCTCAAATGCATTAAGAATCTCATTTTGGAATTAAGAACCCAAGAAAAAGGAAATTGTATTTTAAATTATGGCTTGAATTATTAATGCTTAGTTTAAATTAGCATAGTTTAAGTTATTGGTGTGCATTCTCTTACTACATTTAAATTCCTCACTTAAAATATTGTTGAATATCGTCAGGCAAATTCTACGCTGCAGGACTGAACCATGGCCCTGTAGGTGCTGAAGCAATTCTTCTTCTGCTTCTAGCTCTTTCACCATACCCCCCAGCCCCCCAGTTTTTAAAAAGCTAGCTGTTCACCCCATATGGAATCTGTTGTTATGCTTGATGACCACTTAAGACAAAAATGAATGCTTCTTTGTCCTAACACTTGGTAACACTGGCTGAATTGTTTAGATGGTTAGACACTCTTGGAATTATCCCCCCAAATCCTGTCCACTTGGAAAAAAAGCTAAATTCCGTAAAAGTAAAATGCCACAGGAAAAAATTCTACTTTGGATTTATGAATATTAATATTTCTTTAATTATAAAATATTGTGATTTCACTACTAACCAGAAAGAAATGTTCGGTAAGTTTAGGAAACTGCTTTCATTTGGTAAGAGAAATAAAAGTGGAGAAATAGATATTTTTTCTGTCAGTGATGTTTTATTGGCCCATGTGTCTTCCAACTGTCCCCTAGTATTGATCCACCCTTTTTTCCTTGGTGATAGAGTCTACAGTTCTTATCTAGGCACAGGCAAAAGAAATAAAGACTGCATTTTCTGGTCCTCACCTCTTGTAGCTGGATGTGACTGTTAATAAGTTCCTGTAAAAAAAAAAAGTTCCTGTATTAAACTTCCAGAAAATTTCCTTAAAAGGAACATTTGTCCCCTTCTTAACCTCTTCTTTTATCCCCACTGGCCAGAATTTGGATGTGATGGCCAAGCAGTAATATTGGGTCATGAAATCTGCTGTGTGCTAAGTTGCTTCAGTCATGTCCAACTCTTTGCAGCCCTATGGACTGTGGCCCACCCGGCTCCTCTGTCCATGGGATTCTCCAGGCAAGAATACTGGAGTGGACTGCTATGCCCTCCTCCAGGGGATCTTCCCAGCCTGGGGATCAAACCCAAGTCTCCTTTGTCTCCTGCATCTGCAGGTGGGTTCTTTACCACTGGAGCTACCTGGGAAGCCTGGGTTCATGAAATAGAAGCCACAAACTGAGGATGCAGAGCAGCAGAATCAAAGTAAGGGGGCATGGGTCCCTAACACTTCTGAGCTTTCTCACTTGCTCAGATCGCTCTGTTCCTGTATTAGTTCTCTGTCGCCACAGTAATGCTGAGTAAGAACTGTTCACAAAACCTCAGCAGCGTGTGATAATACCTATCTCTCACGTGTATGTGGGATTCAGCTGGTCTGAGGCTGGGCCCCCTTCTGGGGGTCAGCAGAGGGTTGGCTGATCTAGGCTGGGTTCGAGTGGGGCAATTTTTGACTCAGCTCTGCTTGGTTTGCCTTTCATCCTCCACCAGAGCAGCTGGAGCACATCCTTATCAAGTCATGATGGAGGCACTCAAGAGACTGAAACATGAAAGGTCCCTGAAGGTGTAAGCTTGGACCTGGAAGACCAGCACTTCTGCCTCATACTATTGGCCCAGATTCAAGCGAGTGGATCCTACCTCTTTAGTGAGAGGAACGACAAGTTACGAAACAAAGGGGGTGACGGTGGGAAGAGTGGAAAATAGAGGCCACTTCTGCAATCTCTCACGTTTTAGACTTCTTTTATGTAAAAGAGCAAACTTCTGTCTTGTTGAAGCTTCTGTAACTTAGCTTATTTTTTAAAAGATAGAATGCTTTATTGAGTATTTAAAATATTATTTTGAGATGAATGAAATTAGATAAAGATTAGATAAAAATTCTAAGCTGAAAGTCTGTCAGTGGTAGTTTCATTGTCATTGTAGGCAGCTGACCCTAATCTTCATTGATTTATTGAGTTCCCACTGGAATGTGAACTTCATGAGGGCAGAGATGTTTCTTTTTCAAATCACTGTTTATGTCCACAGAATGGAATAATGCTTGTTCTGTAGTAGACGGTCAATACTTTTTGATAGAATAGATAAATGATATGGCAATTAAGCTCAATATTTTAGGAAAGAACTCACCTGTAGAAAGAATGCAAGCATGAAAAGTGGTGACGAACAATTAAAAAAAAAACAGGATTATGAATAGCTTTAGAACTCATGGCTCAGACAGAAAAGAATCTGCCTGTAATGCAGGAAACCAGGTTTGATCCCTGGGTCGGGAAGATCCTCTTGAGAAAGGAATGGCTGCCCACTCCAATATTCTTGCCTGGAGAATTCCATGGACAGAGGAGCTTGGTAGACTACAGTGGGGGTAGCAAAGAGCTGGACATGACTGAGCAACTAACACTAGTTAACTAACTAGATTGCTATACAATAAATATTTTTTAAAATGTGGATGTATCTTAAAATAATTTCGTGACTGTAGCTGATAATATAATTGGGCTCACTCAGCTCCCATTCCAGTCACTTTTAACTTGACTTCTAGAAAAATAAAGACTGTAAAGCTAAAATCTACATTCTACACTCTCTAGCCACCAGTGTCCCCCAGGCTACCTAGGTTTCATCACGTTGGTTCGCCTACACTTGACTTGGAGAAAGTGGTGAGCACACGGGTTTGGGGAGGTGGCTGTGCACGGAGTGTCTCCTGAAGACTGATGGCTGAGGTGCCCAGTTTTCCTGGGTCGGACACGGCGAGGTTTCTGACTTGGGATCCCAGGATTAGACTGGAGGGGCAGTGCAGCTGTGTCTCCCCTTTAGTTCCAGGGCTGTCTCTCAGCTTTTCTCCTGTCTGCTCTCTTCCTGGCTGTATGATATTTAAACCCAACACGTGGACACTCCAAGGTATTCTGTAGACTACATAATATTTTCTAAAAGAGCTTTCTTTTCACAAACCAAAAAAGAGGAGATTCAGTTGTCTGTATTTATTTTCAGAAATAACAGGAGATTTGATCAATTTTATTAGCACCACATTTGCTAGAGTGCCATTTTTATAAACCTTTAGTCAAAATGTTGCGGAAAGTCATTTTTGATTAAGGATAGAGGTTGAACAACTTCATAAATAGGTATATTTTATAAACATATCTTTGATTTTTGTTTACTTTAAAAATATTTCTTAGTAGGAAAAAAGTGATGTTACAAAATGGGCCATGATTAAAGAATCAAGAAGTAAAGATTATTAATATTTCAAATGTATTTTGTGGTAATTCTTTTCTATATCCAGGTAGCATGAAGGTCAAATTTTGTTTCTTTTTTCTATATGCCCTTTCCTGTATTCTTCAACAGATTTTTATCCCACATAGAATACTGATAAACTTGAAAATCTGGAAATAATGCATTTACTTTTGGTGACCTTTTTGATAATGTGTCTATACAAGTAAAGTAAGCTGACTTTGTGAACACTTCTGTTTATTTTGAGAGAAAGAGATATAAATGACAATATGGAATTGTAAGAAAAATAAGTAGAATTTACACATGTGAGCTTGCACCTGGCTTTCTCAACCTCAGCACTGATGTCATTTTGGGTTTGGTAACTCTTTGTTGTAGAAGCTGTTGTGTTCATTGTAGGATATTAGCAGTATCCTTGGCCTCTCCATACTGGATGCCAATGGCATAAGCCTTCCCAAGCTGTGATGATCAAAAATGTCCCCAGGTGTTGCCAAATGTGCCCTGGGGGACAACATCACCACCCACCTCCCAATAAGAGACACTGTGTTACACAAACATATAAAACATGGAAGCAACTTCTAGTGAAGTGCTTAACAATACTCTTTCAAGATCTTGAAAAAGGGCTTCCCTGATAGTTCAGTTGGTAAAGAATCCGCCTGCAATGCAGGAGGCCCTGGTATTCCTGGGTCGGGAAGATCCGCTGGAAGAGGGATAGCATACTCCCTCCAGTATTCTTGGGCTTCCTTTGTGATTCACTTGGTAAAGAATTTGCCTACAATGCAGGAGACCTGAGTTTGATCCCTGGATTGGGAAGACCCCCTGGAGAAAGGAAAGGATACTCACTCCAGTATTTTGGCCTAGAGAATTCCATGGACCGTATAGTCCATGGGGTCACAAAGAGTTGGACATGACTGAGCGACTTTCACTTTCAAGATCTTGAAAAGCATCTTAATACACGAAATATGCACCATAGAAACACCTTAGTATCATATCAAGGGCTTGTAATGATACAGATGCATCTTTTTCACTCTATTGCACTCATTGTGTAATTTTTTTTTCATATCAGATCCAAATGAGTAAGTTATCAACTTAATAAAGACAAAAAAGCCAGGCACGAATACAATGAAAAAACAAAACGAAACAAAACTGGAAGCACCTAGCAATTACCTGTGATTCATTTTTGTTGTTGTTGTTTTCTGTGATTTACTTTTGAACCTATGGTGTTTTTATTTTAATTCCTAAGGATATTTTAAACAGTTGGAATCTAGCCCTCGGGGTGAAATGAAAAATTATTTCCTTCTTTTCCCAGCAGCTGAAAAGAAAAATGACTGTTTACCTGAGTTCCATTCTCAAACCAAGTCGGGTGGCCTTTGGGGTGTATTGCCACTATTGTTTGTTTATATGTTCTGTGATCTTTGAAAGTGCTTCAGGGTTGCAGGAGCAGTTTCCAGACCCCAGAAATAATAATTAAGCTTGAAACACTCAGTAAAAACAAAAACTTTTTCTGACCCAACAAACATTTGTTTGAAGCACAACATCAAAAATTTTATGTTGGAATGAAAGTTTCAATATTTAGGACCCAGAGAGGCTTTTAAAGTATTATTCCAGAGTGACAAAGTAAAGATGTGATTACAAACATAGACATTTGGTTTATTTAGGTAATTAAATAAACTACCTGACTTTTAAAAATAGCTGGAAATTCAAGAGATCCAAATTTTTGTCCCACTACTGAAGCAACTTAAGCCAATGATTTTGAGAAGAGAGAGAGGAAACAAATTTAAAAAATAATAACTCTCTGGTCCCACATATTTTTGCAGGTATCTTACTTATATTATTTCTTGTCACCTAAAACTCCTCTCTGTCTGAGTCCTTCACCCTCAGATTGGCTTGTTGGATCTGGCCAGCGAATCTTAATTGAGATCTGTGCATGAGACTCAGAGAGCAGGTCCTGAGAATTCCATAATAAGGCACATGCATGCATATATGCTAAGTCACTTCCGTTGTGTCTGACTCTTTGTGACCCCATGGACTGTAGCCTGCCAGTCTCCTCCGTCCGTGGGATTTTCCAGGCCAGGATACTGGAGTGGGTTGCCATTTCCTCCTCCAGGGGATCTTCCTGGCCCAGGAATGGAACCTGTGTCTCTTATGTCTCCTGCATTGGCAGATGGGTTTTTTACCATGGAGCTACCAAGGAAGCCCCAGTATTTAAATACAGATGCATATGTGTGTGTGTGTGTGTGTGTGTGTGTGTGTTGCTGAGAAGTAAGGTAGGGTGATGAATAAAATATGAAGCATGAAATATTTTATTTTAGAATAAAATTGTGTGGAGAAAGTGGGATTAAAATACAAGTTTCCCTGGTGGTCTAGTGGGTAAGACTCCTCACTCTCAATGAAGGGGGCCCAGGTTCGATCCCTGGTCAGGGAACTAAATTCCATATGCTGCAGCTAAATATCTTGTGTGCTGCAACAGAGACTGGGGACAGCTAAATAAATAAATATTTTTAAAAATACAAGTTTAAGAGAAAAGGGGACTATGCACAATTTCCAGCTGTCAAAGAAGAGCTGGTTCAGGTATGTGTCAATTTTGTCATATATTGAAATTCTGGTTCAAACACAAACTTGTTTGTAATATATTAACCTGTGGGTATTTTAACATTAGTTTCTGTTTTTATTGCTATTTACTTCCTTTTTCTTTGGGTTTAATTTGGTGTTGTTTTTCTGCCTTCTTGGGAAAACATTTTAATCATTGTTTGTTTGTTTGTTTTCTTCTAACTTTCACTTTGTATCTAACAAATTTCCTCAAAACTCTAGTTGATATCCACAAATATCCATACATTTTGATATGTAATATTTCATTATCTTTCGAAGATTTTATGTCCAATATGTTGTTTTGAACATGGATTTTTCAGAAATGCATTGTTTAATGCATTTCCAACATTTGGGAGATTTTTTGTTGTTACTGTTATCGATTTCTACTTTAATTATAGTATCAAGCAAACATTCTGAATGATTTGCATTATTTGACAAGTTTTCTAACCTAATACATTGTCAGTATTGGCAAATGTTCCAGGTGCATGTGAGAAAGACATGGAATGTACCGTTTGAGCTGACAACTTGTCCTTTCCCAGCTCCCTCCCAATGTCCCTTCACAGGCTTTGACTTCATACATCTGCTTCGAGGCTACTCCAGTCCTGACATCTGCTTCCTAGAGGAGGATATAGACTAACACAACCTGCTTACTCTCTACTGCCTTTTGTGCAATTGTTGCAATGTATTTATTCGCACATTTTTTTTAAAAAATTGAAGTATGGTTGATTTATAATATTGTTTGCACCTATGTTTTAAATCCTATAAGGCATTATTGTTTTTTATAGTCAGTATCTATTTGTATTCATTTATGCAGAAATTTACTTTTTAAAGAATTGATCTTTATTTCTTCTCGCATTTTCATGGCCCCGAACTCCTAGGACTGGAATCATATTTTATTATGGCTTAAGAACCCCTTCGGTTTTTTCCTTTAGTGCAGGTCTCTTGCTGATAAATTTTTTACTTTATCATTCATTTGAAAATATTTTTATTTGGGCTTCATTAAAAAAAATCTTTGCTAGCTATATAATGTTAGGTCTCTGCCAGCATTCATGAAACTGTGGCAGACTAACTTGCTAGCCTGCAAATAGGGTACAACCTCAGACCACTCACAGTTCTTGGTTATTACTGCCTGAAATTATAATTTTATTTGCCTACTTGTATACATTATCCAGCTCCTTCTCTAGAATTTAAGTTTTATGAAGGCAGAGACTTGATTTCTTTTCACCCTTTATCTTCAGGATGTAAAGCAATCCTTGGCATATAGTAGACACTCAAAAAAATTGCTGACTGAATAAGAAAATAAATGAAAATCTTTTCTTACACATATTACTAGCATAACGTTTCAAAAATCTATAGAGCCATTTTCCTCATCATAACCTAAAGGCAAACCAAATCTTATTATCTCAATGCTACCTAGATCATTTTTCTTCCTGACTCAAATATTTCTTAGTTTCATCTCAGCATAATCATATTAGTCACCATTTCATCCAAAGCACGTTGCTTACACGTGTTCCTGTTGTAGGAGTTTTGAGCATTGTGGGTAATATACTTAAGAAGACAAATGGTGATACTATGAAATCTGGCTGAGAAGGCAATGGCACCCCACTCCAGTACTCTTGCCTGGAAAATCCCATGGATGGAGGAGCTTGGTGGGCTGCAGTCCATGGGGTCGCTAAGAGTCAGACACGACTGAGCGAGTTCACTTTCACTTTTCACTTTCATGCCTTGGAGGAGGAAATGGCACCCCACTCCAGTGTTCTTGCCTGGAGAATCCCAGGGACGGGGGAGTCTGGTGGGCTGCTGTCTCTGGGGTCGCACAGAGTTGGACACGACTGAAGCGACTTAGCAGCAGCAGCAGCATGAAATCTGGAGTAAATTGCTTCTCAGTCTAGTGCAGGCTCTACTCTTTACTTGCAGTGTATCCTTTAGCTAGTCACTTAACCTTCTACATCTCAGTTCCTTAATCTTTAAAATAGGGATAATGATAATGCCTAATTATACAGGAAGATCCCCCGGAGGAGGAACTGGCAACCCACTCCAGTATTCTTGTCTGGAAAATCTCATGGACAGAGGAGCCCCGTGGGTTACAGTCTGTGGGGTCGCAAAGTGTCAGACATGACTGAGCATGCATTCATTCAGTTTATAATGTTACTGCAATTATAAACAGACACCGCACAAGTAAAATACTTCGTCGAGAATTGTGCCTATGTACACTTTGAATAAACGTGCACTGAGTTGTCTGTGGAATTGGGATATGATTTTTCCTCCCCAGTGCCAACAATGCTGGCACGTTAGAACTCTGCCAACTTTGTTTGCAAGTTCTTTGCTCCGCAGTGAAGGAAATTACAAAGCCAGTGAACAATAACTGTTAAGCTCTGGGTTGGGCCACTAAACTTTCTCCCAGCTTTCTGTTTGGTGCGGGTGATCTGAGATCCCTTCTCCAAGGTAAAAGATGAGCAGAAAAGCTGGGCAGATCTTTTGGAAATTCCAGGAAGTTAAAAGAAATGCACTTTGAGTTTTGAATTGCATTTCTGTGTTTATGGTAGTTGACATTTTAATGAGTTTCCTTGGTCAGAATTTCTCCCCAGATGGTAGTCTCAACGCCCAGTTTTATTAAAATGAGAGAATAGCAGTTTTGTTGAAGTCTCCTTCCACAAGACAGGAAACTGAGGCTGTTCAGTCACGAGGCTGTGTCTGACTCCTTGTGACCCCGTGGACTGCAGCACCCCAGACCTTCACTATCTTCTGGAGTTTGCTCAGATCCATGTCCATTGATTCAGTGATGCCATCCAACCATCTCATCCTCTGCCACCCCTTCTTCGTTTGCCTTCAATCTTTCTCAGCGTCAGGGTCTTTTCCAGTGACTCAGCTGTTTGCATCAGGTGGCCAAAGTATTGGAGGTTCAGCTTCAGCATCAGTCCTTCCAATGAATATTCAGGCTTGATTTCCTTTAGGATTGACTGTTTTGATCTTCTTTTGCAGTTAAGGGACTCTCAAGAGTCTTCTCCAGCACCACAATTCAAAAGCATCAATTCTTTGGCGCTCAGTCTTCTTTATGGTCCAATTCTCACATTCATACAGAACTATTAGAAAAACCACAGCTTTGACTATATGAATCTTTGTTGGCAAAGTGACGTCTCTGCTTTTTAATATGCTGTCTTGGTTGGTCATAGCATTCTTTCCAAGGAGCAAGCATCTTTTAATTCTGTGACTGCAGTCACTACCTGCAGTGATTTTGGAACCCAAGAAAAGAAAATCTATCACTGCTTCCACTTTTTCCCCTTCTATTTGCCATGAAGTCATGGGACCAGACTATAATCTTTGTTTTTTGAATGTTGAGTTTTAAGCCAGTTTTTTCCACTCTCCTCTTTTACGCTCATCAAGAGGCTCTTTAGTTCCTCTTTACTTTCTGCCTTTAGAGGAGTCATTGTGGCGAAATGACAAAAATATCATCATGAAGCTGTAAATCCTGGCTGGAGAGATGTTCATGAATCTATAACCAAGTTTAAACCTAAAGCCCTGTGCTGAATATGTGAACTGATTATATAAGATATTTTAAAAATCATTATGTTGCTAGATAGGAATGTAACTGCATCATTCTGATATAACATTTTATTTTATTTATTTTAACCACAGAGACTGTCTGAGAAAAGCTTCTGACCAAGAGAAAATATTGAAAATGGAGAATGTTTCTTTTGTGAGGTGGCACAAAGACTCAGATGCTTAGTTCCCAAATGCTGGCAGCCAGCAGCCATGCATATCCAAAGTCACAGTTCATCATGAACTCCACGTCAACACCAGTGCAAGGGATTGCTAAAAACTAGACTGAGAAGCTGGTGGTTATAGACCGAGCTCTAGAAATAGACGAATTTCAGAGGACAGAAACAGAAAAGGCTTGTCATTCTCAGATGGTGTTATATTTACAAGTTGCTCTCGCAAATGAAATCGAAAGCTGGTGACAAAGCATTCACCAGAAAGAGTCCCTTGGGCCTGTGATTGAGGACGGCATTTTGCTACATCATGCAGAAAACTTTCCTTAACTAAGGCTAAACTTAAGGAGCGTGAGACAGGATAAATATAAACAGCAGCTTCAAAGGCACGAATGCCAATGCAGAAATGGCATGCGACACATTTTCTTCTAAGCACCTTATTATCATCATATTATTATTATCAGTAACCCCGTGTTCATACTAGCTGGACCACACAGCATGCATTCTGGTGTGTTTGGACTATACTGATTTGCACAAGCACACATTGTTCCCATGACCCTGCCTGTTAGAGTTCACAGTCACTCTCATGTGTGTCCTGGTTTGGGGATGATAAATTGTGTGGTCACTGTGTGCGTGGTACATTATTAAGCACTTGCAGGCTAGTCCAAGAAAAGCTATGGCTCCTGGACTTAACGATACTTATTTTTCTCCTTTATGGATGCAAAGAGTTCCCTGCTGTGTTCTAGAAAAGCTGGTGCAGGGAGGGGTAGTGTTGGGGGCGCACAGGAGTATCCCGGGCCTTGGCACTTGCAAGGCTTAATAATAGGTGGGTGAAAGAAAAAGAAACTGTTAGTTGCTCGGTCATGTCTGACTCTTTGCAACCCTGTGGACTGTAACCCACTAGCTCCTCTGTCCCTGGAGTTTCCCAGGGAAGAATACTGGAGTGGGTTACCATTCCCTTCTCCAGGGGATCATCCTGACCCAGGGATCGAACCTGGGTCTCCTGCATTGCAGGCAGATTCTCTACCGTCTGAGCCACCAGGGAAGACCCAATAGGTGGGTAAGTTGGTTGAATTAAATACTTAACCACCCCAGAGCCTCTTGGATTTAGCTAAATGCTACAACTCTGATAAGGATTCTGAGGAGTTTAAAGAACACCACAGTCCAGTCAAAGAGAAGTTGTCTTTAGTCTTACCATATTGGAAAGCAAACATGGTGCAGTGTCTGGCTGGAAGGCTGGTTCCTACAGCACCAAAAATAGGACCAGTCCTTCCTTCATGCTGAGAGTGGGCGTGAATGCATCTTTGTTTTTATCCTGTTGAGAAGGTCCCAATCATGAAGTTGTTAAACTTGCGAAGCAATTACTTAAACCTGTGTATGGACTCAGCATCCCTTCCCCCAGGGGAAGTAACCAATCAGCTGGGTCTTGAGTAGAGTTTACCATTTGGAGACGTTTAAGTTCCCAGAGTATCACACTGAAAATAAATAATTTGAGCTTATCCTTTTGAATGAGTAATCTAAATGTGTGCTTCTAAACTTCACGCAGGTGATGAGAAATTTCACCCAATTTATAGGCACAGATTTTGGTTTCAGTTTCCTATTGTTCAGTCGCTCAGTCATGTCTTGGCGACTTTTGGCGACCCCATGGGCGGCAGCACATCAGGCTTCCCTGTCCTTCACCATCCCCCACAGTTTGCTCAGACTCACGTCTGTTGAATCAGTGATGCCATCCACCTCATCCTCTGTCGCCCCCTTCTCTTCCTGCCTTCAGTCTTTCCCAGCATCAGGGTCCTTTCCAATGAGTCAGCTCTTCGTATCAGTTTCTTGAGGACAAATCTTCTATTCATCACTCAGTGTTGCCAGCCTGCTTTCCATGATGTTTTTGGGCTAGTGAGCAGAGTTTTTCTCTCTGTTTAATGGACTGGGCTCTTCTTTCTGACTTTTATCTTTTAAGAAGGGAGCTCAGTCCCCGTTAAACACAGGGTCTGCAGCCTCAACCACAATCCTCGGCCAGACAGCAGATCCTGCCCTCTTACCTCATGTCTCCTGACACTCCTCAGGACTGTTTAGCTTTTGTCACCCCTTCAATTTTCACTTTCTTCATCGTTTCTGGTATCTGTGGGCATCTTTATCTTACTTTGGAACTCTAGTAACTATAAGAAAAAATAGTTGATGTATTTTATCTAGCTTTTTTATGTATGTGTGTGTATCTTCACATTAACTTCATCCACTGTATTGAATAGAAATCCTGTCTATTCACAGCTAAGGAAACAAACACTAGAAAATTTGCAGGACCCAATGTTACAGAGTGAGTTGGTAGGAGAATCCTGTGCATGCCCATCTCTGGTATTTCTGCTTTACTTTCCTGCTCTTGGGGTAACTGGAATTGTTTCCAAAAGTTTAAGCCTTTTCATATACGACTTCTTCTTTTCAAAAAGGAATTCAGTTCTAAAGACTTTCAGAGCTCTATACTGTGACCAACTGCCCTTGAAATGTTGCTGTAGAACTGATAGAGAACAGAAGATCCCATTAGACTTAGAACGGATTCCACTTCATTTCAGGCAACCTGAAGTATATTTAATTTACCAGCCTAATTTTGGAACAGGGTAGTACTTGGCAAACACAAATACCTCTAAACCTGCAGAATATTAACTCAAATATTGGCCATATGCAAACTCATAAGTGTGCCGGAATTTACAAGGACAATATTTAGAGCCCAGCTGCTCATGTGAAAAAATATTTAAAATGATTAGATTAAAATATCTAGATTTAGGGATTTAGGACAAATTCTGGACTTTCTCTTGCTAGGGAAGAGGCTGATTTTGGATATATCACAACGGGAGTAAAATGTTTGTTTTATGGCTAAGAGTTTGGAAGAAGAAAATTACCAAAACGCTCTCTTTCCATTAGGTCTTCTTTATTCTCCCTTATTGCATAGTCTTTATAACAGTTGGTTGCATATTTGTGGCTGTCTCATTTCACGTAAAAAATAATACTGGTCAGCTGTTTACATAACTGAATACTCTCAAAATTAAAGCTCTTTACTGACAGAATGAATCTCATAAAAGAAGTAAGTTAACATTGTGAGATTAATTCTAATTTTTGTTGAGAAACAAGTAAAGACAAAATAAACACAAGAGCCTTCTGTATTGTGTTGTAACTAAACTTTTCCATTGATGCCAGATTAATTTTAGTTATAAAATGTAGCTGATACTACATTGCTCATATTATTTTTAAGCAGAAGGAATGATTCTATCAAAAATGCAGCCTAAATAATTCACCACTGTGATGTGGGAATCACTTAACTAGATTTCTTTGCTTAACTCTGACATCCATATTAATGATGTACTATGCTGATTAAAATTCACGGATCAGTTATGGTTGGGTAAACCACAAATGTTATTTTTTAAGTCCAAATTCTCCAAATTTTTGTAGTAATATTATGTGTAATGAATCTTTGGTATCTACTTGTGGACTGCTCCAAGTAAATAAATTAGAAGCATACCTGTGCATTTTGTGGGAAATTATTAAACCCTTTACAAATATAATCACTGGAAATATATTTCAACTGATTTATTCTAAGAACCAAAGTGCAGTGTACAACTAGGAGATTTTTTTAAATTCTTGGTCATTTCTTATGAAATTAATCACATCCTAGTGTGAGTAATGTTAGTTGGAGATAAAAGAATTCATTGAATGTCAATATTTGTACAATCTAAACATTTTTACTCATCAACATAGTCTGGCAAATATTAAAGAAATTTTTATTTAACCTGACACAGTTAATTGTTCTCTTTCTAGGAAAAGCTTAGAAATTATGAAAGAGAGAAAGCTCAGTGCAAGATTTTTGATTGTCATTGACTGTAATTTTTTTTGCCTTGTCTATGAAAGGAGAAAGAGATATAAAGTAAATGAAGTATTAATATATGTTCTTTGTTACAAAGATTCTTACCCAGTAATCACTGAGAAATAATTTGGAGGCCCAAGAATTGTGAGCATTTGATAAATCCATATATTAAATTATCTCTGGAATGTCTTGGAATTCCAGTGGTTCTCTTTACTTTGAGACTGAGGTGACTTAGGTCCATGGGTCTAATATTGAGAAAACAGAGCCTTTGCATCTGCTTTCATGCCTGCAGCAATTTACTGATTTTTTTCTACATCTTTTCCAGAAAGAGCAAACCCTTATGCTGTACAACTGCTCTCTATTCTGACAGTAGGCTCTTTCCCATTTTGATTCCCTCTTACCTGCTTTCAGAGAAGGAAATGGCAACCCACTCCAGTACTCTTGCCTGGAAAATCCCATGGATGGAGGAGCCTGGTAGGCTGCAGTCCATGGGGTCGCTAAGGGTCGGACATGAGTGAAGTGACTTAGCAGCAGCAGCAGCAGCACCTGCTTTCAGAAATGTTTATGGCAGCTTATCAGAAAATAGGATCCCTGCCCACAGTAGTCACCATCGGAAACGGATCACTTTCCCTGGGGGGGTTTCCCTCCAGTGGGTCCACATGCAGTACCTGAGATGTTGCTGAGCCAGCAGCATCTTCGTGCACAGGGCGGATTGTACACACGCTACTGGAGCCTCGCACAGGCACCTGCTTTAGTGTCGTTCTGCAGACACAGAATGAAATGTCCTTCAAAATAAAGGAGCACAGCATTTCCATTGTTCTGTTTGACTAGTCGCCTTCTTTTGGTTTGCCCAAACACGTGTGTTTTCTGTAAGAAAAGAGGTAGCCATATGATCCTTTGATTAATCCCGTAAGTCCCAGTTGGGCTTCACTGAACAAAAAGCCTTTTCAAGAGGACAGTGGGAACATTTTTCATTGCTATTTCTGAAGAAAAAGAAAACTAACATAACATAACCTAATAGAGTGGCGATTCTATAGCATTAAAGGTCTACCTCTCTCTTTTACCCATTTCTTTCTGGAAGTTCTAAAAGCAGAAATTTTTTACTCCTGGTGGGGAGAAAAAGATGTGGAGTGTGCGTGTGTGTGTGTGTGTGTGTGTGTGTGTGTGTATGTGTGTGTATGTGTGTTTGTGTGTGTGCGTGTGTGAAATAAGATGAAACAGTTAAATTATTGGAGGAATATTACACCGCTTCATTTTCTTTTCATCCCCCCCACTCCTCTTTCCCTTAACATGCCCCGCCAACTGACTGTGCTATCGACACTCTGAGCACATTTCCATAACCATCTCACTAGGCAGCAGAGCCAACATCTGCGTAAGCTCTTTTGTCAATCAACAGGTATTTAGTACTTGAAAAAAAAAATCCATTTGAAAAGATTTGACTTTTCCCTCTTAAAAATACCCCAATTATTTTAAAAATAATGATATTAGCAATTACAATTGCCCTCCCGCAACAGGATCCTGCCTATCTTCTCTACAGTAATAGTACTGATTTGACTGCTCTAATGAAGTGGTCCTCCCCCTGTCACTTAGTTAGGTAACTGATCATTGGCTTATCTACGTTTTCTAGATGTTCTTGGCAAGTAAACAATGGTAACATAGGAACTTCGCACTTTGACAAGATGATCAGACTCCTTGTTACTGGTGAAACCCCAGAGGGGAGAAAGCTTGTTATATAGAAGTCTTTTGTGAAGTAGGTGGTGACTGGGAGTGAGGTATTTTAATAGATCTATGCTCAGTTATGGTATCTAGTGAACCGTAGCAGGGATGCTAAACACACTGCAGAAAGTAGGGTGGTCTTTTAAAAGGAAGAACTGTCCCATCTATTTGCCAAAAGTGCCCCTGGAGAAAAAACCTGGGTCTGGTGTATATTGTGAAATGAAGAAAGACTTTAAGTCCTCTCGAGTTTCCCACCTAGCAGTTGCTCCTCCATGTCATATCAAGCCCCTGTTACTCCTACTTGTATCATGGACCACTACTCACCTTGCTTCTAGTCACTTTATGACACTCCTGGACACAGTCTGTTTCAGAGAACGTTACTCCTTCTCCCTGGAACCAAAGTGAAGACTGACCGTGCAGCGCTTCACTGCTCCACACGTCCTCTATGTTATCTGATCCTATTGGGATTTGGCAAAACTAAAGAAAAAGATGCTGAAAATAGGAAAATGTTTAAAACTACACTAAATATGACTTTCTCTATAGTATAATGGGGAAAAAAGGACAAGTTAGTGATAACCATTCTTAAGACTGAGATGCCCCATTAGAACACTCTCTAAATCTTTGCCATGTGAATCCATCTTTCAGGAACTTTGTGCTGTAACGATGAAGTTATTTTCCCCCAGGATTCATCACCTTCCTCAGCAGCATGTTTTCTGAGGTCTGGGTAAGTCTGTCTAGAATTATAACAGATATGTACACAAACACACACATATACATATACATACTTATATGTATACACATCTATATGTATTTAGTGTAGTATAGTGAGAGTGCAGTATATTTTTATATACTGTAGAGTATATGTTATATACATTGTATATACTAAATATATATACACTTAGGTGTATACGGGACTGCCCTGGTGGCTTAGACGGTAAAGCGTCTGTCTACAATGCGGGAGACCTGGGTTTGATCCCTGGGTCGGGAAGATCTCCTGGAGAAGGAAATGGCAATCTACTCCAGTACTATTGCTTGGAAAATCCCATGGACAAAGGAGCCTGGTAGGCTACAGTCCATGGGGTCGCAAAGAGTCGGACATGACTGAGCGACTTCACTTAGGTGTATACACATGTAACTTACTACTAAGTGTATATATCTTTAGTATATACAATGTATATAATATATTCTAAGTATATATATATGTGGTGTGTGTGTATGTGAATGATGCATACTAGGGGTTTAATCAAGGCTCATTGAATGGATGAATAAATGAATGAATGAAAAATATCCCCCTCCTCTATTCCTGCAGTGACTCTTCAATTTTTATTAAGATAGATTTGATTTCTGTCACTTGAAGTTAATACTCCCTACTGAGAATTGGACTTTTCTTTTTTTTAAAGCCGTTATCTTTTGAGAAGAAGAAAGTAAAAGTGGAAGTGGCTCAGTCCGACTCTTTGCAATTCCATGGACTTCTCCAGGAATTCTGCAGGCCAGGATACTGGAGTGGGTAGCCTTTCCCTTCTCCAGGGGATCTTCCCAACCCAGGGATCGAACCCAGGTCTCCCACGTTGCAGGTGGATTCTTTGCCAGCTGAGCCACAGGGGAAGCCCATCTAGATTCATCATTTTCAACCACAGAGTTTGTCAGATATCCCTGGCTCAACTCTGCTCTTGAGCACTTCCTCAGACACAGTTGGGTAATACTCCATTCCAATCCCTTTTCAGATGTTTAGCGGGCTTTCTTCTACTGCAGCTCTGCTGAACGGACTTGAGTCTTCTCCTTACTCTGTCTTCTGACTTTCTAACACTCTGAATAAATCACATATGCAAGAACTGCAGTCCCCATGCAGGCTGTCCTCAGCAATGCCTGACACCCTTACCTTAGGGCTTTATGAGAACTGATCCTCCACATATATCAACCTCTGATCCCTTCCTTCTTTGTGCCGGTTGTTTTCTGGGAGTATCTATCCCTGAGAAACAATAGAAAGAGCTTCTGAGGGAGAGTGAGGTGAAGAAGAGACTGACTTCTCAAGAAGCATCACTCACAGGGCAGATGGGAAGTTGCCAGGTTTTCCGATGGATGTTTTTCTGACCCAGTGGTTAAACAGTGGGGAGTAGTAAAGCTGTCTCACTCCCTACTATCATGTGGGTATCATACGGCTCCTCTGTATAGTTAGTTTGATCTGTTGTACAATTAGAGGAAATGCCTCTCAAATCTGAGCATCAACTGAGTATTATTTTGGGTTGCAGCCTCAGAAATCTATATATCCCTTTATGGTTCTTTATAAATGTTTTTTGTGGAAATTTGGAGAGATCATGTTAGAACTGAAACAAAAAGGTCCAAGAATTATTCATATACAAGTTATATTTCAAGTGTTTTCAAGGGCCTTTTACCAAATATGACATATACTCAAGTATGAGTCCAACTATTACTAGTATTCATACATTTCAAATTTTGATAATGTGATTCTCTAATTCAGAGGCATAGTTTCCAGCTTTGACTTTGACCGTTGTCTGTATTGGAACTCTGGTTCCCCTACCTCCATTTCAAATCCTTCTAGTCCACAAGGAGGTGTGAAGAGTTTCAGTGGTATGTTGTCAAATCTGCCTGCTGCCTTGAGGCTCTCTGTTTGCTGTTGGACCATTATTTCCAATGATGGTGGTGGCCTTGACTTGACTTTCAGAGCTTGTCTGGAGCCTTACTGATGGCAGCCATAATTTCCTCATTGATGACTGCACTTGGGCTTCCCTTGTGGCTCAGCTGGTAAAGAATCCGTCTGCAATGCGAGAGACCTGGGCTTGATCCGTGGGTTGGGAAGATCCCCTGGAGAAGAGAAAGGCTACCCAGATCTTAGAGTGCTTCTATATTCATTTAGATTTAAGCTCTTTGAATGTGGGAAGCCTACAGACCGCATGGACACTCTGGTGTCTGATGCAGAGGTGACATCTGATGGCTGTTGGTTTATTGATTACCAGGAAGGTAGGAGGTTGTCATGTGTGAAGTGGCAGACTTGCAGACTGGGAAACTGAATCTCAGCTTCACATGTCGTTATGCTATGAACGGAGAAGGACTTTCCGTATGTTTCACATGTATTTTTTGGTATTTTCTATGTTTGTAGCCACTAATTCCTATGTGCTGTCTCATTTCATTTACTTTTTACTGAAGACATAATTATTACATTTTTCACTGACAGAAGAATTCAGATTCAGAAGTGATTCTAAGGTCACAGTAAAGAGAACAACAATAACACTCATGAAATTCCAAGAATTTTAGGAATTGCGAGCCATGAAAACCAAATATATAAAAAATGTATTTATTATAAATCACAATGTCACAGCCATTCACTGAATTCGTGAAGTTATTTCAGGAGAAAGATACTGAATTCAGTTTAGTATTTTGGGTTCTAAATGTTTGTGGGATAAAAAAGTAAAGATAGTAGGCAGTAATCTGGAGAAGGATTTGTTCTGAAAAATCATGTCAAAATGATTTGAAAGTCATTTCCTATAGATGATAATTGAAGCCATAAAAACATATGAGACTGCCTAAGGAGAGGTTGTGCAGCAACCAGTTACTGAATTATTTTAAGATATATGGCTATCGTTGTGTGGGGGATGGCTTATAACTCAGAAAGCTTGTGATTTTGTAAGTAACCTCAGGGAAGAAGTCTAGAGACTGAGGCTTGAGGAATTCTGACATTTGATGGCTGGATACGGGAGAATGAGTTTATAGAAGAGACTAGAAGGGAGCTACTAGGTTAGAATTCGGAGAAGGCAATGGCAACCCACTGCAGCAAGTACTGTTGCCTGGAGAATCCCAGGGACGGGGGAGCCTGGTGGGCTGCCGTCTATGGGGTCGCACAGAGTCGGACATGACTGAAGTGACTTAGCAGCTTAGCAGGTTAGAATTAAACCAGGAACATGTGGGTAATGATGGCATTCACTGGGAAATCTAATTTTATACAGAAGGAATTAGTATCATCAAAGGCTAAGGTGAGGACTAAAACCTGTGCTGAGTTTCACAACACGGAAATCATTGATAATCTCAGTGAAAGTTCCTATGTGAAGTAACTGGACAGAAGCCAGACTGATTAAGGAGTGAAGGAAAAGTGAGAAAGCTGGGGTAATGAATCAATGAGTTCAACAGTCTGGCTGTGAGGGGATGATGAGAAATGGGAAGGTGATGAAGAATCTACAGAAGGTAACTTTTTTAAGACTGAAGAGGCTTAAGTATGTTTGAGTATCTGCAGGACAAGGAAGATGTCATACATAGGAGGGAGAAGAGACAATTGATGGATAATATAACTGAGAAGGGATGATAGAATAACGTTTCTTCTCAGAGAACACACCAAAAAAGTTTGGTTGGGAAGTCAAAGAGTAAAATAGCTGGAGAAAGAGTGTCAGAGGTAAAGCTAGTGGCTTTTGTGTTTGATTTCTAAATGACCTTTAATCCCAGGTATTTAGCCTTAACCAATCATGGTCATATCACTCTTTTTGCCTTAATAGTCTAGGACTGGTAGGTGGCCTCGTCATGGTCAATAACATGTAGGAGAGACCTGCTTATGGATTTCTGGAAGACATGGTGCCTTTCTTATCTGGATGTTGGTATATTTGGATCTGACACCCAGAAATGCAGTCTCTGGCAACACTGAAGGAACCAAGTTAAGGGCAGAACCAACTCACTGAGGCTGGTAGAGAAAGATGGATAGAATCTAGTTCCATAGTAATATCTTTGAGACGTTGTATTAACTGATTCTGGCTCCTGCCCAACTCTTGTATAAAGAGAACGTTATACTATCCAGTACATTTCCTGTTGTGGGAGCCGGTTTGAATCAAGGGTTTCAGCTACTAGCAGTTGGATATGTTCTAACAGGATGGTAGGACCAGCTGCTGTCCGGACAGCACCGACCTTGGAGTACTAGCTGGCTTCTAAGACTAGATAACACTCGAATTTTGAGATCCCACAGAAATCTGTGAGCCTTACACTGGTTCCACATAGAACACTGATGCTGTTTGTTGTTGTTTCTGAGCTGAATACACCTCAGTGCAGGGTGACAGAGACATTCTTTTAGGACTGAATCAATATACAAGGGACTAGTGCTCACAGAGTCTCATGACCTTGCAAAGTCAGCCCTAACTAAATTATCCTGGAGAAACATTGACCTTTAGCAGGGTTTTGGGCCTCTGTAAAGTTTATTACCAAGTAGAGAATATGGCAGGCTCCACTGTGAGTCACAAAATAAAAAACTGGAGTTAAATACAAAATTAGGAGCTCACTTGGGTTTCTGAGTAAACAAAAATATCACAAATAGGCTTTTGTATTTACGGGGAAAAATAAGTTAAAATGCTTTAAAATAAAAAAGAATTTATAGATAAAAGAAAAGTTGTTATTGAGTTGGAGGTAGGCTATTTGTCTTTTCACTATTTGACAATTTAATGTTGAAAAATACCTGATATGAGATAACTTATTTCCATTGACTTTAACAACTCACTCATGTTCATAACCTTAAAGGGTAAAGACAAATCTACTGTATCCAATTGAATGGATAAACTAAACCATGTTTAACTTCTGATTTGCCAAGTTAAAAAAAATGTTTACCATCTTCCTACCTTCCCTACTTTGCTGTCAAAGGATATTAACTAGAAGATGATGTCTCACCATTTATTAATATTCTATCATGTTATGTCAACCTTATAGACAAGAAATTGTTGAATTGTAGCTGAATTAATCTATTGGGAAATTGAAGGTTTATCAATGAGGAAAGGATAGATCTCTCTGGAGAATGGAAGCACAATTAGCAAATTAATGAATCTGCCTGTAGATTTACTGTGATGATTATTTGTTAGCTTAACTAAGAAATTGTTGCCGCTCTTGGTAGAGTCCCCTTCTTTCCCCTGTTAGCTGCATTTGCTCAGGCAGGTGTGTTGACAACTCCAAGAATTCAGTGGAGGAAAAACAATGTCAGGGTTATACTTCTGTATTTCTCCCTACTATTTTTTTTTAGAAAAAAATGTTTATTTTTGTCAAATTTATATCTGCACATTGTTCATTTCTTTTTATTCTATTTATAATTGAAGGGTAATTACAGTATTGTGTTTGGTTTCTGCCATACATCAACATGGATCGGTCATAGTACACATTTTCAAGATTCAATCCCACAAGGTTTGCTAAGCAAAAACCTTGGTTTTTTCCCTTCCACCATTTTCCCCCTTCACTGAAAGCAATCACTTTCCACTGTCTTAGTTGATTCTCTTATTGATTGATTTCTCACTATGGAATCTGTGGGTTTAGCTTTCTGTTTTCCTGTCCGTAAATATACATAAGCATCATTCCATTCTCTCATCAATCAGGTTTAGTTATAAATTTAACTAGATCAAGAGGCACTGTTTGCACTGTTATGGCTCAGTAAACACTATTCGGAGTTTAGACAATTAATGAACTATGATTACATTTCACCTCCTGCCTGAACAACTCTTGGTTATCACTGGAGTTCTTAAGTACCATTTAAAAATTTTTATTTTTTACTTGCTGTTAAGTTCTACCCATTCTTTTCCCTTTACCCTCTCCACAAATTTTCCACCAGTTTGCTTTCTTCTCTCTTGCATGAATTCAATTACGTGAATGAAACTCTGAACCTCTATCATTTGAGATGCCATGTATTTAGTAGCATGTGTTGAGTAGATTCAGCCAGACTTAGGAGAGAAAGAAAAGAGCGACATAACAGCGCAAGGAAAGTAGATGGGCACTGGGCATTTGCAGCAGCACAAGCACTTCCAGACAACTGTTGAGCAATTTGGGGAGAATCATCAGTTACTTTTGGAGCATGACTTTGAAGTTTTTGTCTGATAAACACACAAGTGTGGTCTATGCTAAACAGATGGGTCAAAATGCCTGGTGATTCTGAGGTCTGAATCACAGACGAAATTCTACGCTTTCTTACATGAGTGGAAGTGTCTTCAAAATCAGCGATGTTAGAGAAGGTGTAGCTGAGTCAACTTGTGCTTCCTAAAGGAATTCAGCAGTCTAGTATGTGGGCTTGCCTGGTGGCCCAGTGGTAAAGAATCTGCCTGCCAATATAAGACACGTGGGTTCAATCCCTGAGTCAGGAAGATTCCCTGGTGAAGGTAATAGCAATCCACTTCAGTATTTTTGCCTGGGAAAATCCATGGACAGAGAAGCCTGGGGGATACAGTCTATGGGGTCACAAAAGAAGCAGGCATGACTTAGTGACTAAACAACAGTGTGTGTGGCTTAAGTGAGGCTCAGAAGATGTAAGTGAAGAATGGAATGAAAATTTTGCAATAGTGATGTGCCACTAACCACAACTGGTCAGAGAGGTAAACTGAGCAATCAAGTATGACCCTGACATCCATGTGCCAGCACTGAAAACCTACATACATCCCCAGCCAACAGACCTCATTCCTCTTCTGTTTGTTTACAGCTCAGAGGATAGATTTTGAGGCCAAGGAGGCAGCAGGGAAAAGGGAAATAGGCCTTTCCACATCTTTTCTGTTTAATTCCATTTAGATACATCACTTGACCTTTGCGCTTTTGGTACCTGTTTCTGTCTCTCAAATGCAATTCAGCTCCTCTTTAAGAAATGCTTATGAAATGCAGAATTGGAGGATAAGAAGGGGAGCTGACATTGTATCCCCTTTACCATAAAGAATAATAAAAACACAAGGCTGAGGCTTCTTTGTGGTCTTTATAGTGAGACTGAAATCCTACATTTCTCATCCTGCTCCTTCCCGTCTTGGTTTTCTCCCATTCTGACTCGCTGGAGATTAAGATCATTTGCATTCAGCAGTCTCCTGAGGGGAATGACCAGGCACAAACGCTGACATTAGAGTGCAGACACAGCACTGAGTTGTGAGGGGCCAAAAACAGTCAAAGGGAAGCAAGCCAAATGTGAAGGAAGAGGGCACGGAAGCAACCAGTCATTCTAGGCAGACACCTGAAATGACCATAAATGTTGTTTTAATGCAGAGACTCCAGCCACGATTTGCTGTTTTAGCTGAAGTGCGTTTCATTCACGTCTCCTACACTTGGTGGGTCTTCCAAGGGCAAACTCATTATGAACTATTAGAATCTTAAAGCCCATTAAGTTACAAACCCTGGTCCTATTTGTAACAATTCTTCAGAGTGTCCGAGGTGGAAAAAATCTGAGAATGAAAGGCTGTTGAGACAGAACCGGACAGTGTGTTCACTTTAAAAGGGGGAAATGTTCTAATTTGAGTTAATTTTAGTAGAAAAAGACCTTAGGGATATTTCAGGCGGGAACTGGAAGTTACATAAATTGAAATGTAGATTGGAGAGCTTTTTTAGATGACTGTTTCCTCAAATGTTCCATGGTTTTTAAAAAGGGCTCCCAATATATTGTTAAAGGAATGGAAACTTACATTTTAACAACAACAACAAAAAAGAATCTCATCTTCTTTTTATCCTCTTCTTTTCTGTTTCCCCTCTGTTAATCAGATAGTTAATTCCTTTTTTCAAAAAATTAACTTTTTAACTTTTAAACTATTTATTTTGTATTGGGGTATAACTGATTAGCAAACAATGCTATGATAGTTTCAGGTAAACAGCAAAGGGACTCAGCCATACATATACATGTATCCTTTCTCCCCCAAACTCCTTTCCCATCCAATCTGCCACAGAACACTGAGCAGAGTTCCATGTGCTATACTGTGGGTCCTTGTTGGTTACCCATTTTAAATATAGCAGTGTGTACACGTTCATCCCAAACTCCCTAACTATCTCTTCCCCCCCCCACTCCTCCCAACCATAATCTCGTTTTCAAAGTCTGTGACTCTGTTATGTACATAAACATTTGCATCATTTTTTTCCACTCCGCATATAAAGGATGTCATACAATATTTTGCCTTCTCTGTCTGACTTCACTCAGTATGGCACTCTAATTCATTACTTTCTTGCGTGTTGCTTTCTCCACAACCCCCTTTTCTGTGGCAAATCCTATCACCAGTATTTTTTATTTGCTGGTTTTCAGTGCATTTGGCAGTGGTGGTATCAGCATATGTCTCCAGAGACACGAAAAGTGAGTGTTAGTTGCTCAGTCCTGTCCCACTCTACAACCCCGTAGACTGTAGCCTGCTAGGTTCCTCTCTCCACGGGATTCTCTAGGCAAGAATACCTGAGTGGGTAGACATTCCCTTCTCCAGGGGATCTTCCTAACCCAAGGATCGAACCTGGGTCTATCTAGGGCAAATAATTCCAAATACTGCATGAAATGGAAAAAAATTTAATGTGTATCATTTTTCACTGTAGAATCTCTATCCAGGGAATCTAGATAAAGTAAAATGTGAAAAATCTCTCTTTCTTAAGGAGTCCACTATTAAATGGGACCTGGATCAAGAGGTCTAAGAGGTGCTTGGGACAGTTAATCAGTTTCCTTTGGAGGCAATATGGTGTGCAGGTGTAAGACTTCCGAGCCAGGTATACAGGGGTTCTCCCTCGGAGAGTGGAGATCCGAGGTGGAGCACCGCAACCCGCCACCAAAGAAGTTGTCAGGGTCCCCTGCTGGGTGGTTCCCCTCATTTAACTCTTACAGCTCCACGGGGAGAGAGACACAAAGTAGCCTCGTAGCCCAAAGGAGTCTGTGTCTCAGAATTCAAGTAAATGGCTTAGAGAGTCTCTGCTAATAAGTTTCAGAGGCACGAAAGGAACTCAAATCTGCCTACATTTCTCTCACCGCGCTATGAAACCGAGACTCTGAGTTGGTCCGCTAGGCTTTTTTCCAGTTCCCAGAATGATCGTGAGACGTTGTTTCTCCTCCAGCTTCCTCTAGGCCCGTTATGGTGACTGTAGGTGTATTGTTTAGGATATCCACTCGAGTTTGGGTTTGTAATCGGGGCGGCATGCTTCTCAGCATCCTGTCGCTGTCCCGGGAAGGTGGTGCTAGTTTCTGGGGCGTCTCGGCAGGAGCGGGGATTCCCCGCCAACTAAAGAGGAGGATCTATTCTTAACCTCACAGGCCGGGAACCCGCTCTCCACCTCCCTGCTCCCCCTCCCCTTCCCAGCCTAAACAAACAAAAAAAAAAAAACAACAAAACCCGAACAATCGGCGCCTCGGGTGGTGCCTCGGGTGGAAGGGGACCGGGAGCACCAGGGCATCGAGGCACCTCGGGAGCGCCCTCTGGCGAGAACAGAGCGCGCGTGCCCCGCCCGGCCCCCCTTCCCCGCCGCCGCTGCGCCCCCGCCCGGCTCTCCGGGTTCACTCTCGGTCTCTCACTCCGAGAGACACAGACGGCAGCTTTCCGAGCGAGCCGGGGAACTGGCTGAGGCGGCGCCAGCACCACTGTCGCCGCTCGCCCCGAGCCAACCTGGGCACCGGGAGAAAAGGCGAGGCCGGAGCCCCATCCTGTCTCTCCGCGGGGATCTCCTGAGCTGACCGGCCGCTCGGCGCCTCCGCGCGACACCCTCCACGGCCACTTCGCGGGGCGTGCCGCGACTTGGCGGACGCAGCTGGGGAAGCGCCGGGGCGGGAGGCGGCGGCGGCGGCGGAGCCAGAGTGCGCGCCCTAGGACTGGAGAGGAGTGAGCCGTGGGCTGGGCGGCGGCGGCGGCGGCGGCGGCCGTAGCCGCGGGGGCCTCCCCCGCCTCGCTGGTTGGCCGGCAGCACCGCCTCCCCGGGCCGCGGCCGCCCGGCCGGGTCCTCCGCGCGTTCCCGGGCCCGGAGCCGGCGCGCGATGCGCCCGGCCGCGTTCTGATCGCCGCCGCTCCGCCGCCTCCGCCGCGATGATCCCCCCCGAGCCGCAGCCGCACCAGCCGCCGCCGCCAGCCCCGCCGAACCATGTGGTGACCACCATCGAGAACCTGCCGGCCGAGGGCAGCGGCGGCGGAAACCTGTCTGCCTCCTCCCGGGCCGGCGTGCGCCAGAGGATCCGCAAAGTGCTGAACAGGTGAGCGGGGGCGGGGGCGCGGGGCAGGGGACCCCCTCCGTCTCCCGGGGGGCCCCGAGGCCCTTTGGGACGGACGGAGTCGCGGCGGGGAGACCGGGGAGGGCGGAGGACGACGCGCCCCGCGCTGGCGGCGAGGCCGCGCGGCAGCTTTGTCCCGGAGCGGGGAGCCGCGGAGCGCCCGGGCGCCGGCTGGTCCGAGGCGGGAGTTCGGGGAGAGGCGGGGTTGTGCCTGCCGGGTTGCGGTTGTCCGCGCTCACACCCTCGCACACGCGTGTCGCCTCAATTCCCTTTGCCACCCGGGCCCCAGCTTTGCGCTCCGGGGCAGAGAGAGGAGCCGGGGGTGACCGGGAAGGCGCGGGGTTGCGGGGATGGCGTGGAAGTCGCCGGCCTCGCGTCCGCCGAGAGGTCTCGCACCCCCTCGCAGGGAGATGGGGTCACGGCGGCAGCAGCCCCCGCGGGCGGTCGAGGGGACCCACTTCTGCCGCCCGGTGGTCCAGTTGCTGCTCCGACTCTCCCTGGCCGGGAGCGGGGAAGGGGAGACAGAGGCCTGGGTCAGACCCAGGCAAAGTGCACAAATGTTGCGGGAAGAGGGTGAGGAGGGAGGCTCCGAGTGTTGCAAAGCCGGAGGAAGCGAACGCTGGCGGCCGGCTCCAGTGCTGGAATCTGCGCAGTGGATGGAGCCAGGGAGGCGTTCAGAATGAGAACCCGGGTTGATGTGAAATGGGGCCCCTCTGGCGCCCTTGAGTCGGCTGTGACGCGAAAGGGACTTTTTCTATTAAAGTAACTTGACACGGTTGAAGAACTGACTCGTAAAATTCAAATAGAGGACTGATTTTGTGTGTTTTTATTTGGGTACCTGTGTGCCTTTCCATGCATCTGTTGGGAATAACTCAGAAGGTTGCTCTGTTCATACAGGTTTTTGTAGGGCGCTATTGTGGGTAGCTGAGAGTCCCACAAGGGATTCACCTCGAGCCCTCTGGGGCTGGAAGCGCTAGGGGGAACACAAAATACGTACAGAAATAGAAACCTGAAAAGCTCCGTATTTTCCGAGTATCGTGTAATTTAGTTATATGAAATCCCAAACCATTCAAGAGTCCCTTGTGAAGACAAGGTATATTAGCTTGTGGGTACTTCTGTGTGTTTCCATTTATTATCAAAGGAGAAGAAATTCACTCTGAAATGAGACAAGAGATGGTGATAGAAACTCAAGTCTTTACTTTCCTCTGATTGGTAGCTTAGGATAACACCTTCCAAAATACTATATTTAAAAGATAATGACCAGAATAAATCAAGAAGATGCTGGCTCAGTACATATTAGGCGGGCTTCCTAGTCTTTATGAATATCTGTGATTTTTTTTTTTTTAATCATAAATGCCTTGGCATTGGATGTTTAAAATTTTATGCAGAATATGTTAATTATTAATTTCCCTCATCAAACTGGGGAAAAAACCTGGTGCTACAGTTCATTTATCGTTGCTTGATTATAAGTTATTATTGATTCTGTGCAGGTTATTTCATGGCATTTCATGAATCTTAGAGTCCAGAATAACAAGATCACTGAGGCAGGAGCTGAGGGGATTTGGTTTGTCATCATTCCTCCGCTGCTGACTTGCCATGTGGCTTGGGGCAGAGTTGTTCATCTTGGTCCCTGGTTTTGTCACTTATAGAATGTGTTTTATACTTGTCTTACCTTTCTTATCATAGTTTTGAGAAATAGATGGGGTAATACAGAAGAAAAGACTTGGGAAAGTATAAAGCTTTACACGAATTAGTTCAGCAGAATTCTGTTATCTAAGGGAGGGTGGTGGGAACATCATAAGCTAGTGAATTGAAGTCATGGGACATTGTGGGGAATGTTGCGTTTTATTAGCTTTCAGTGATTTATGACGAGTTTCATAGAGGAGGAACTTAGACTGAAAGGTTGAGTCCATGACATTCCATGGCTCGTACATCTGTGACTGGAACCCTAGGATTATAGCCTCTAGACTTCAACTGAAATATTTGGTTGTCTTTCAGTGTTTTGCAAAATTTTCCGTGTGATATTTGGCATTAAATAATGGTTTTTCCATATCCTTAAAGGATAAGAAAATATTTCTTTTGAGAAGGCGCACCTTTGGTAAGGAGACTAAAAAAAAAAAATCAGTATAGGTATAAAAATCCTGGTAGATTAATTTCATTAGCATGCTGATGGGCCTGACTTTTGCTGCATGGTTGTGACAACAGGTGACAGCATTAGTTGTAACTGCTGAATGGTTGAGCTCTAAATAAAAGAGCATGGAGTGGGGAGTGGAGTTTTTGAGATTCTGTGCCAGCACTTCAGTGTGGCTCCCCTCTGGTTTGAACCCTCCAGGTGTGTTGGACTAGTCCAGTAATGGCTTTAAGGCTGGCCCATGGGGTGCCATATCACAGGTATCCTTGTTCATTTTTCTAAAAGCTAAAGATCACTTTTTCCTCCTTTTTCTTCTTTTCCTCTTCTTTCCTTAACATTTGTATTTCCCTCACTTGTCTTGCCCTATCAACTAATTGTCTTCTGGACTTGGTTTCCTTTTATCTAACCCTGGCCTGCAGCAGCTTAGCTGCTAGCAGAAAGTAAGGTTACAAATCTGGAAGCTTAGAGCCAATATGAAAAATATCCCTCCAGCTTCTGGCATGGAGATGTACTGCTGGCAGCGTTCTATTGCTGTGAGCTGGCCAGTTGAATGTCTTCAGTGACTGAGAGGGGCATTGCACCCCTGTTAGTTACTCTGAGCATCCCACTGGGCCAGAGAGGTGGTGCCGAGAGACTGAGGATGATGTTCTGGGATGAGGAGGGTCAAAGTGTGAGCATTGCAAGCTGGCAAGCCTGGAGAACTGCCTGCCACTGGTCACAGCCTGTAATAATAGCTACCTGCCAACCCAGAGGTGGAGAAGGCAATGGCACCCCACTCTAGTACTCTTGCCTGGAAAATCCCATGGACGGAGGAGCCTGGTAGGCTGAAGTCCATGGGGTCGCTAAGAGTCATGACTGAGCGACTTCACTTTCACTTTTCACTTTCATGCATTGGAGAAGGAAATGGCAACCCACTCCAGTATTCTTGCCTAGAGAATCCCAGGAATGGGGGAGCCTGGTGGGCTGCTGTCTCTGGGGTCGCACAGAGTCGGACACGACTGAAGCGACTTAGCAGCAGCAGCAGCAGCCAACCCAGAGGAGGAAATGCAAACACATACGTTACCTATATCCTGTCTACCTAGGGACAGGTAAAGAGAGAAGTACCAATTAATAATTAAAGGTACTTGCTCTCAAGAATCTTAGAAGGAAAATGCAGTGTTACCTTAATGCAGTCTGCCTTGCATTGTCCTGCACCATTTTATTTTCACAGTGTAGCTCCAAGTCCTTTTCCCCTTTCATTAAAGGCTTGTAGAGTTGGATTGTTACCTTTCGTATATGACAAATAGATTGCCTCACTGATTGACTGCTGTGCTGTGTTGTGCTTAGTTGCTCAGTCATGTCTGCCTCTTTGTGACCCCATGGACTGTAGTCCGCCAGGCTCCTCTGTCCATGGAATTCTCCAGGCAAGAACACTAGGGTGGGTTGCCATACCCTCCTCCAGGGGATTTCCCAACCCAGGGATCAAACCCAGGTATCCCCCATTGCAGGCAGATTCTTTACAATCTGAGCCACTAGGGAAGCCCCCACTGTTGGCTACTCCCTGTGAAACATTAGAGTAGACTATAATAGTATCCATGATTTTGGTGAAAGAGGAGGTGCTAGATAATTTTTTTTAACCAATTAATGGAATATGTCCTAATAAAAATTGCTTCTATCAATGCAAAAAATACCAAATGATTTAGATGCTGATATAATTGTTACTTCTTTAATTCCCAAATATTTAGGATAATATCTTGGTTCAAAGAAGAAAAAAATTATGGCAAACCCCTATTCACATGTTTCTTGAGTGTGGAATAACATTTACTACCCTGCTACAGGCAAGCAAGGTATGACAAAAAAGAAAATACTTGAAGGGCAACAACTGATGACCCTCTCACAGAAACTATTGATCTAGTAGATTTCTTAGGAATATATGAGTAGATACCAACCTAGGTAGTATCTGAAGATTTTCTCCTCTAAAATTATTTCTTAATAAAATGTTTGTGAAAAATGAGTGATGGCTTGTTTTATGTTTTGCTTGTGTGTGGTTTTATCTTTCCCCACTTGAATATTATTTTCAGATCTTAATAATAATCACCATGACTTTCCAGTTTTGACCCATTTTCTCTCCAATAAGAGATGAATTGGGTAGTCTCAAGTTATGAAGGGATTCCTGCCTTTTTAAGTCTTGTGGTGGGGATGTTTAATCATTAGAATGGAACCATGCGTGTGACTCTGGGTTATCCATTCATCTGATTAAAAACTAACTGGTTTCTAAGTTATATTTTGATATATTTCATTAATTTTCAAATATGTGAAACTTTTTTGAAATATAAAGAGCATTAAAGGATACATGGAAGAGTTGGTAGCAAGCCTACATAGAATTGACATCCACATGGGGAGTTACCATATGTGATGGAATAGTATGTATATATAGCTTTTCTGTGTTATTAAATAAAGTGGAGAGAACATGGTGAACCAACGGAGTGCCTGCCAAGAACAGGGTTATGCTTGTCCTGTTAAGTACAGTTGATGAAAACATCTATTATCTCTTCAGTTCAGTTCAGTTCATTCATTCAGTCGTGTCTGACTCTGCGACCCCATGAATTGCAGCATGCCAGGCCTCACTGTCCATCACCAACTCCCGGAGTTCACTCAAACTCACATCCATCGAGTCCGTGATGCCATCCGGCCATCTCATCCTCTGTTGTCCTCTTTTTCCTCCTGCCCACAATCCCTCCCAGCATCAGAGTCTTTTCCAATGAGTCAACTCTTTGGATGAGGTGGCCAAAGTACTGGAGTTTCAGCTTTAGCATTATTCCTTCCAAAGAACACCCAGGGCTGATCTCCTTTAGAATGGACTTGTTGGATCTCCTTGCAGTCCAAGGAGTCTTCTCAAGAGTCTTCTCCAACACCACAGTATTATCTCTTAGGTGATCTTTATTTATCAAATGGTTTTTATTAAAAAATTGATAGAGAGGTTCCTCCTCAAGCTGCTTCTCCTAACAGATGTCAGAATGAAAGGGGAAGACCAACCAGTATTGAGGATAATTGATACAAAGTATTCCAAATGGAACAGGATGGTGTGATTAAAAACAGACATTTCTGAGATCAGTAGTAAACACAAGATGTCTGAAGGACAATTTATTTTTAACTAAAGGACAATATTATAAAAATAAAAGATCAGTGTATTTTTTTTTGCACAGAGCTTGGAAAAATGAATATTCATATTAGAGGAATTTTGGTTTACCCTTGATGAAGACGGTGCATTTCCAAGGAAGTAATGTGGAAGGACTGATGCTAAAGCTGAAACTCCAGTACTTTGGCCACCTCATGAGAAGAGTTGACTCATTGGAAAAGACTCTGATGCTAGGAGGGATTGGGGGCAGGAGGAGAAGGGGAAGACAGAGGATGAGATGGCTGGATGGCATCACGGACTTGATGAACGTGAGTCTGAGTGAACTCCGGGAGTTGGTGATGGACAGGGAGGCCTGGCGTGCTGTGATTCATGGGGTCGCAGAGTCGGACACAACTGAGCGACTGAACTGAACTGACTGTGGAAGGAAATGGACCTATCTTCATGTAATTTTTCTGTGACCTTTTACTTTCTCAAGATATTTCAGTGTCACAGGAATATAATAAGAGATGTCTGTTTTTACTGTACACTGCTATAGATGTAGATGATATAGCAAATTGACTCGACTGCCCAAATAGTTCTAAGTTACTTAATGCAAGAGCTTACTTGGCTTGTTTAATTGTGGCTTTAATTAATGGCTTATTTAATCGCCATTTCTCATAAAAGCAGCATGCAGCATGCAGAAGTACTACCACCAAGTTTTGGTTTAGCTTTCTCATTTGAGTTCAGGCCAGTGAGCATTCACTGTACCTTGTTCAAACACATTAATTCTTGATTATGTTTCTAAAAATGTATACTTAGGAAGTCAAACTCCAATAAACACCTGGAAAAATACCCCATACCATTTGGTATATTTCTTGACGTAAGCATCTATAAGTACACACTCATTTATTCTTTTATTAAGGGCCAAAACCACTTGACATAAAATTGACCATCTTAACCACTTTTAAGTGTACAGTACAGTAGTCCTAGCTGATGGGTATTATTATGCAGCTGATCTCTAGAAATTTTTCTCCTTGCAAAACTGAAAATCTGCATCTGTTAAACAATAGCTCCTCTTTCCCCTTCCCCACTGACCCTGGCAACCGCCATTCTACTTTCTGTTTCTACGAGTTTGGTTATTTTATTAATAGATACCTCATATAAATGGAATCATGCAGTGTTTGTATTTTGTGACTGGCTTATTTTATTTAGCATAATGGTCTCAAGGTTCATCCACGTTATCACAAGAGGCAGGATTTCCTAAGGCTAAATAATATCTATGTATCTGTATCTCTATATCTGTCTATATCACACTTTTTAAATTCACTTGTTGAGGGACATTTAAGTTGCTTCTATTCTTGGCTATTGTGAATAAAGCTGCTGTGAAAATGAATGTGCAAATGTCTCCTCAAAATCTTTTTTTCAAAAATTTAAGTTACATACCCAGGAGTTGGATTGCTAAATTTCTGTTTTTATTTTTTTAACATTTTGAGAAACCTCCATACCATTTTTCATAACAATGGTACCATTTTGCATTTTCCAGTGTCTGCGCATCCTGCCAACACTGTGTTTGTTTGTTTTTGATAGTGGCCATCCTAATGGGTGTTAAGTGATACCTCACTGTGTTTTGATTTTCCTTAATAATCACTGATGTTGAGCTTCTTTTCATGAAGTTGTTGGCTATTTGTGTATCTTCTTTGAAGAAATGTCTGTTCAAGTTGTTGTTCAGTCACCAGGTCACGTCCGACTCTTTGTGATCCTATGGACTGCCCCACACCAGGCTTCCCTGTCCCTCACTATCTCCTAGAGTTTGCCCAAGTTCATGTCCATTGAATCGATGATGCCATCCAACCATCTCATTCTCCGTCGCCCTCTTCTCCTTCTGCCTTCAGTCTTACTCAGCATCAGGGTCTTCTCCAATGAGTCAGCCGTTTGCATCAGGTAGCCAAAATAATAGATCGTCAGCTTTGGCATCAATCCTTCCAAAGAGTATTTGGGGTTGATTTCCTTTAAGATTGACTGGTTTGATCTTCTTGCTTTCCAAGGGACTCTCAGGGGTCTTCTCCAGCATCACAATTCAAAAGCATCAATTCTTCGATGCTCTGCCTTCCTTATTGTTCAGCTCTCACATCCACACATGACTACTGGAAAGACCATAACCTTGACTATATGGACCTTTGTCAGCCAAGTGATGTTTATGCTTTTTTAGCACACTGTGTTTGTCATAATGTCTATTCAAGTACTTTGCTCATTTTTAAATTGGATTTTATTGTTGCTGTTGAGTTGTAGGATTTCTTTATATATTCTGGATATTAACCCATTATCAAATATATGATTTGCAAATATTTTCTTCCATTCCATTCATTGCCTTCTCACTCTGTTAATTATATGTACATTTATTTGTCCTTAATCACTTGCTGTGTGTTGAGGCATTTTCTGGGGGACACATACATAGCAAAACATTATTCTTAGCTTGAAGGACCTCAAAATCTAACTGGGAAGCTTGGCATAGGTACTGCTGTTGAGAGTGAATGATTGTAATCTGTAATCTGAATTCTTATATTTAATGCTTAATTGTATGCTTCCAAATGTCTAGATGCTAGAATCATAGAAATAAGTTGTCCTGTATGTGATCCATATTGAACTTATTCTGTTTTATACAGGTACTAGCTGAATGCACGAAAGTTGAGAAAAATTTCCCAGAAAATGGCAAGTGAAACACTGAAATCAATGTCTTAGAAAATGTTTTCTTAGAAGAATGATATGTCTCAATCAGTGACTACATGAACGTGATTTAAATATACTATTACTAAAATTTTAAAAATACTGTTTTCTATTGGATTAAAATTTTGAACACTATCTCAGGAAAATTTACCTTTGTAACTGTGATGATTAAAAAGTACCTTACATACCATTTTGCAAGTTCTGATATTATGAACCATCAATTCCTGCCATTTTAAACAAATTAATTAGAGAAAAACCATCAATTCCTGCCATTTTAAACAAATTAATTAGGGAAACTTAGTACAGCTGAAAATGCATTTAAAGGAGGTTAAAAGCCAAATCATGCTAATTGTATTCAGATTCAGAGTGGTAGGGCTCCAATTCCTAATAATTCCTGGCTTAGAGTTAGTATAAGGTTCTGATCCATTGTGTAAACAAATACTTCACTGCATTCTCTTTTTTCTTATCCATCCATTCATTCATTCAATCAGTCCATCATTTATGTAATGAGTCTCTATTAAATGCTTACTATATACTGAGTACTGCTGGATCACAGTGATGAACCAGACAGGTGTGGACTGAAGTGGACTCCTGAGTGCATTGCTCGAGTTTCTGTTATTACTCTTCCAATATTATCCATCAAGTGGACAATTTAAGTAAAGTAGAAATAAAGACAACATACATCTTTTCTCAAAATGATTAGATTTTTCAAGCTGATCTAACAGAGATTGTTTTTTAACAGTCCTATAATTTAGCTGTTTCCCCTGTAGGAAAACTACTCAAAAGGGAGACTGAACCCATAATAAAATTACTTGAAGTATACAAAGAGTCAGAGGCAGATCTTTCTTGATGAACACAATAAAATTTGTTTCACTTATGACTTAAAAGAAAAAAAAAAGACAGGAAAAAAAAAAAAAAGACAGGCCTTAATGTTCATCTACTTTCAAAGTGTTAGAAGGAAAAGGAGAAGAGACTTGGATCTCATTCTGCCATTTCAGGGCGAACCTATCCAGGTCATTGCCAGTATAACCCAAGAAAATAGAGTTTCCTAGAAATAATAACATTCTCACAGTGCATACACAGCTTTGAGGGAGCTTGGGCATATGTTCGTGCATTGCGAGGTAAGAGAAACGTAAAATATGACAAAAACACGAGGATGAGTTAGAAGTACTAGATTGCTTTACTAAAGAATTTGATATAATCTATGAGAGTGTTTGAATGAGCATGTAGATAGTGGCTCAAGATCTTAAATTTTTACATTATAAAGCATACATTTTATATTATGAAATTTTACACATTATTCTCAAAATCATCTTTTTATAGGTATGGAAACCAATCTTTATGGTCATGCAACTAAGTGCTTTTATAAGACTACAGAGGAAGGAGAGACTAGGCTGGAGACAGGGCAGGAGGCTTCAGGGTTGGCATTTGTCTTGGCTTGGAAAGATGGTGTCTAAGGTTGGGGGGATATAACAAAATATCATAGACTGGGTAGTTTAAACACAGACGTTTATTTCTTACAGTTCTTGGAGGCTGAAATGTCTGAGGTCAGAGTGCTGGCGTATTGTGTGTCTGGTGAGGGCCTTCTTGACTTGCAGACAGCTGTCTTCTTGTATCCACATATGGTGGAGGGGGGTGGGGGGAGAAAGAGAGGGAGAGAAGGAGAGAGGGAGAGAGGGAGAGATCCTTTCTCTTCTTATAAGGATGCTAATTTCATCATGGGGACTTCACCCTCATGACCTCATCTAAATCTGATTACCTCCTGAAGGTTGCGCCTCCAAATACCATCATACCAGGGAGTTGAGCTTTAACACCTAAATTTTGAGGGAACATAAACATTTGATCATAGCAGATGGGTAAGATAGGAACTTGTGCAAGAAGGGGGTTGATGGAAAGGATGAACCAAATAGAGAGTAAAGAGGTTGGAGGAGGATTAAGTGTTCATTTTGACAATATTATGTATAGGTAAAAAGGCAGTAAAGTAAGGCTAGAATTGTAGGATGGAGTCAGGCAATGGAAATCATTATACACTCCTATAGGAGTGTATAAAGGACTTTATTCTCTAGATTCTTGAATAGAGAAAGGACTTAATCAGATATGTGCCTGAATGTGATATTCTGGGTAAAGTCTGTAGGATAGAGGGACAGGGGATGGGCTAGGGTTTGGGGATTCAGTTGGGTGTCTACTGTAGCCATTTAGAGAAGTGGAGATAGCAGTCTAAATGGGATGGAGACAGAAGTGCTGTGATTTGAATTTACCAGACAGGCACAGTGTCATGTGGGCCAGGGTCAGAGAGAGGAAAATTAGATCAGATTATTTTTGAGAAAGTACTCAACAGGGCCTGCAACATAGTGAGTGTTTAATACTTGTTTGTTGAAAGGTTATAAACTTGCTACAAGGAAAGCATCTGCTCACTAGGGCAGAAGAGACCTAGTGTTACCCTGAACTAGAGAGTCAGCCTGAGGGCTGCAGCCAGCTACTTAGAGTGTGGTCCACAGACCTGTGCTGATTCACAGACTGTTTAACCAGATTGTGTCATCTGTGTAACCAGATGAGGACACAGATCAGGAGTATGCATTTCGAAATATCTATAGCTACTTGACAGATTACTTTTATGTCTTTTCTTCTAATATTAAAATACTGAGTCATGTATTTTCATTTTTTTGTTTTTGCCATTTTATTTTTCTAGCAGTCGACTTTTTGAACTGCACTTTTCAAAAGAATTGTCTTCAGTGAATTGAAAAAAAGAACCGATATTCTGTAGTAGATCATTTGAGAAGCACTGGTTCCAGCTCAGTATCCAAGAGGGAGCAACATCGAGTCTGGATTCTGGAAGTACGTCTCATCGTGGGGCAGGGTAGCATCTTAGGGTGATGCTTGTCATGGCCCTGGAAATCCGTGTATCCCAGCTGGTGATGAGGAGGCAGCAGGTTGGGCCTGAGAATAGTTGCGTCAAGTATCAAGGACTCCACCCAGTCACCTAAAAGGGACCCCCTGGAATGGGGAAACTATTTACAGATGAAAAGGGGTACAGTGCAGCATCCCAATTCTGTGAAATAGGATACAAGTGGACAGTGCTACTTTTCAGAGACCCTGAAGTTAAAGAGAGCAGGTTCTAGGCCTGAGTGACAGAAGGGAGGGTCAGGGTTACACGGGGCCTCAGCAGGAGTGGCAGGACCACTGGCATGGCTCTGCTTCAGGCTCTGAGGGGCACAGAGTAGGAACAGAGAGAACCTCGGGGGCCAGACAAGCACAGCGGCAGCTGGTGGTGCCAGTGGAAGTCTGGATGGCATGGTTTGGGGAGGGATTGTGAGGTGGGGGTTTCTAAACAGAACTTTTGAGAAGCTCTGCTCTGACTAGGAGCCGAGTAAATGAAGAGTCTGTTCATAGCGGACATCATGCAAAAGGTCTGTGTGCTGATGATATGATACAGTGGAGGGGGAAACATGGGGAAGGAGGGGAATGGAGGAAGGAGGAAGGCTTGGGAGGACTCAGATGGTAGCAGCCAAGGTGCGGGGGAGGGGGTGGGCTTTGAGAAACCAGGACACTCCGTGGTCCAGGAGAGGAGAGGGAGAGCAGAGGTATCAATGAAGATAATTGGGTGGATTTGGTGGTGGGAATAAAAGCTGATTCCTGTCTTGTGGCTTTTTTTTGGTTGTTGTTGTTGTTTTAATTAATTAATTTATTTTTATTTGAAGGATAATTGGTTTACAATGTTGGTTTGATTTCTGCCGTCCATCACCATGAATTAGCCATAGGTGTGCCTATATCTCCTCCCTCTTGAACCTCCCTTCCACCTCCCATCCTTTCCCTGGCCTCTAGGTTGTTACAGCGCCCCAGTTTGAGTTTCCTGAGTCATACAGCAAATTTCCATGGGCTCTCTATGGAGGCTTTTCTTTTTCTGTGAACTTTGAGCTCATCCTACCAATTCAGACCGAAGGTACTGGGTGGTGAGGAAGGGGTATAGGGCATTTGTACAGAGGCAAGTGGGAAGCAGTCATTTCGGAGAGTCAGAAAGGAGACATAGTAGAGACACAGAGTGGGATCTAAGGATTTATGTGCATATTTCACATCTGTGGTGGGGGAGGGGTGAGGAGTGTGATGGATGGGAAGAAGCTACTGTTGTTTAGAGTGTGTCTTGGAAAGGGTTAACTTGGAAACAAACACAGGTACCTCGGAGGAACCATCACTCCGAGAGGCTCGATCAGACGGGAGGACAGATGCCTGGGCCCTGGTGACAGCTATGAAGAAGTCAGGGTATTAATGCAGGGCATAGTTAGAGGAGCTGGAGAGGATTGGGGGCTTGTTTATATTTGGGAGTGGGGTGTGTGTGAGAGAGAAGAGGGGTTAAACATCCCTTGGAGATTCTGCGGGCCCCTGGACTGATGACGTCCCCTTCAGAATGTGAAATATCAGACGTTCTGTCCCAGGGAACTGACCTTCATGGGTTTTTTTTGGGGGGGAGGGGTGGCCTCAAAATTCTCATTTGTAAACTGGTTAAAGTAATCCCAGCCCTCCATTTCCCATTGCATTTGGGGAAGTTTTAAATGAAATAACATCTGGGAGAGGGCTGGGAAAGCTGCCAAGCGCTATGCATCTGTTATCTTGGTCATAAAATTGGATGGGGAACCCGGCTTCTCGTGGCCTCGCGCCGTCCCAGCCCGGGATGAATGCTGGTGGGCGCCCTCCGCACGCGGAGGACTTGGAGATGCAGGCGCTGCTGGCTCGGGGGTTTTCCTCCCGAGCCTGGTCGAGAGTCTGAAGTAGAACCCACCCATCCATGAATGAGGCACAAATCTGTTTACTTCAATGTATTCCTTTTTTGTTTTTGTTTTTGAAAGCTAGATAGATTTAAAACACTTTTGCCTTTATTTTAAGAAAAGTTCTTCTAGGGGAAGACTGACTTGGCCAGAAGGCATCTGTCTTGCCGTCTGATCGCGCCTCTCAGAGTGATGGTTTCTTCGGAGGTACCTGTGTTTGTTAAGGAGAGTCTGACAGCCTTCAGGAAAGGGTTAGTGCCTCTTGAACCAGGGAGATTTCACAATGAGCGTGCGCCTAAAAGGCTCCATAGAGCCCGGCAGTGGGACGGACAGAGCGGCTCAGAGGGAAGGGACAGAGCAGCTTTAATGTGCTAATGAGGGAAAGCCCAGATGCCCGCGGATCAGAGGAGCTCTTTGTGACACGCGGATGGCTGGAGGCTCTGTGCTTATCTGGATCCTGCCGCAGGCAGGAGAAACATTGTGCCCTCACACAGGGGCCCTTTCCTCCAGAGATAGCCCTCCACACGGCTCCCAAGGGACTGGGTGCTGAGGGGCTGCAGAAGGTCCCAGGGTGAGGTGAGGACTGGAAAGCAGGGAGGCTGGGGGTGCGGGACGCGTAAGTGGGGAGGATGGAGGATGGGAAGAGGGAGCACTATCCTAAGGGTGTGTGGAGTCAGAAAATTAGGAAAGACCTTTGTGTTACTCGCTCAGCCCTGTCTGACTCTTTGCAACCAATGGACTGTAACCTGCCAAGCTCCTCTGTCCGTGGGGATTCTCCAGGCAAGAATACTGGAGTGGGTTGCCATTCCCTTCTCCAGAGGATCTTCCTGACCTAGAGATCGAACTGCATTGCAGGTGGATTCTTTATCATCTGAGCCACTAGGGAAGCCAGGAACAACCTTTACAGCATCGCAGAATGAACTGTTGTCCCTCCAGTGCTGCCGAGCGTGATGAGTGGCAACGTTCAAGCCAGTCTAGAAGGTGGTGATCTGTCCTTGAAAATAGCGCAGGTCGGTTTTCATCTTACTACTTATGTAGTAAGTCTGAAACACCACAAAACCTAAGCAAATCCAAACTGCCATCAGCCAGTGAGTGCTGGGATGAATTTCACCTTCTGATTATTCCATTCAGTGATGGCGAGTGGGGAGGAGTCAGGAGTAGGATCAGGGACCTTGTCCTAGAGCTGAGTTTGCATAGGAGGACATAGTATTTACAAAGATCATGTGTTTACTTGTACTGACCTATCTGCTGATGGAGAGATTGGGTAGCCAAAGCACACCTAGGTTTCCTACTGTTTCTGGAAGTACGAGTTCCCAGAGAAAATCAACAAATGAAGCCTTCAGTCCATGGTGCCTTGACCTTCTCTTTATCTCTCACTTTTCATTTCTGAATCTTTCTGGGAATATGTAAATACTTAAATATAATATCACATAGATGTGTGTGTATTTATGTTAAGTTGCTTCAGTCATGTCCAACTCTTTGCGATCCCTTGGACTGTATAGCCTGTCAGGCTCCTCTGTCCATGGGAGTCTCCAGGCAAGAATACTGGAGTGGGTTGCTGTGCCCTCCTCCAGGGGATCTTTTTGACCCAGCCATCGAAGCCTGACTCTTTATGTCTCCTGCATTGGCAGGCAGTTTTTTTGTTTTTTTTTTTTTTACCACTAGTGCCATGTGGGAATCCCCATCTATTATGTATGTATATGTATATTATTTCCCAAATAATGTGGGATCCCCAGGTGGCTCAGTGGTAAAGAATCCACCTGCCAATGCAGAAGACATGGCTTTGATCCCTGGGTGGGTAAGATCCCCTAGAGAAGGAAGTGGCAGCCCACTGCAGTACTCTAGCCTGGGAAAATCCCATGGACAGAGGAGCCTGGCGGGCTACAGTCCATGGGTTGCAAAGAATCGGACATGACTGAGCAACTGAGCACCAAATAATGTATATTTGATATTATTTGTAATGAATCTTTGTCTATTCATCTGTCTGTCTCTTTCCACCTTTCTCTGTTTCTCTCTGACACACACATACACACACACACACATTGGTGGAGAATAATTTTCCATTTGGAATAGTTTGTTTCCTTCTTGAAGATAGCCCTCAACTTTCCTTACCATGTCTTTTTTTTTTTTTTGGCTCAGAGTTGGTTCAAGGAGAATGCTTTATTTTTAATGTGTTGGCTTTTTATTTAGGAACCACACTGAATTGGTATCACTTAAGAAAACAAAAATATTCAGTGTGGAATTACCTATAAGCTAGCTATATCTGAATGTGTGAATACAACTGTGGAACAAGTCAGCACAGAAAGCTTCTGTCTCCCCTTCCCCTCCTTTCCCTGAGCCACATATGGTTTCATTAAAACACTTCAGTTCCAAGTGGTGACGAGTCTGGTGACTTGATTTGATTCTTTATTCTTCTTCTTTTTTTTTTTTTTTTAGTTCTTCTTTTCCTTAATGCTTCTTATCTGTTTCCTGCTGCTAATGGGGTCCATGCAGGTTGCATTGACCTTCCCCAGTGCAAACCTAAAGAAGTATAGTAGGTAATAGGGTGCTTCTTTCACTGGTTTTAGAAAATTGATCATATGCAACTCTAATGCTGATAAGTGGACACATCTGCATCCAGTGTGAAGAGACCATAATTATTATCTGCTTAGCCCTAAAGTGCATTGCAACCTGAGAATATGCCTTTGAAGATGGCAGAAGAAAAGCACCATCCAAAGCACTTACAGCAGTGGATATCAGACTTCTTCTTTAGGATATCAGTTTGTCAAAGACATGAAAGTGTGCAGGTGGGAGTGTATGCGGGTGGACTACTGGGCCATGACTGCAGCTGCCTGGGCGGTGGGTTGGTGACTTGAGGTACCACAACAAAAATGCCATTCCCTGTTTTCCCCTTGTCACAGCGAGAAGCAGTTCATTGGATTTAGGAACCTCTTCCTTTTTAGTTATTCTTGGAGTAGCAGGTCAAGGAGTCAGAGCCTATAATGTACTCTTTTACTAAAAGAGAATTTTCTGCAGTCTGCTATTCTTTACCACACACTCTTCCAAATGGTGGGGGTGGGAGAGAGTAACATAGATACAAGAAGCAAAGACATTTTCAAGTGAAATACAGAAATGAGGGAGCCTTTCACAGAGCTAACCTTGCATTTCTGATATTCTTTGCTGTTTTAATCATTGACGTAATTAGCTTCATAAAGCATAAAATATTGATCCCTGTCCCTTCTTAGGGAAATGCTAGCAAGTGAAACAAATGAAGAAAAAAGTCCCAGACAGCATGTGACACGTGAATGAATCAAAGTATAAAAAAGTGAAAAAAAATTGACTGCTTCATCCCATGTCAAAAATTCCAATTTTGGTTGAAGTATTAATGCTCTCTATGGAAATATTTTGAACTTAGGTGATGAATAAAGTAAGGCTGTGAATGGTATGTTAGGGCCCTGATCCTCAATCTTCAGGTGCTGCTCGGCAGTGATATGAATGCTTCAGAGTACAGTCCAAAGATGAACTGATATAGAAGCTCAGTCTGTGAGACATTGTAACTCTTCAACCAAAACACAGAGGCACCGATGCATCTGAAAACCTTGCCGTTGGACCCTTCACCCCCAAGTCTGGGTTGCGTGTCCCATTCCATGTGCTGGCTATTTCCTGTCATTTCATATTCTATGTTATCTACTTGTCTGAACCCTCCCCATGTGTTGTAGGACCAGAAGGGCGTTCTTTACTCAACATCTTGCATAAAACCTGGCATAAAGTAAGTGCTCAGTAAATGCTGAGCCCATTGAGTGATGGGCCAAATGGTCTGCTAGAGGCCCTTTCAAAACAGAAGTTATTTTCAGCAAATTGATGTCCTCTGATTTTATTTTCTCAAATAATGTGCGCCGTAGTGCCTGGCATAGAGTTGGTACTCAATAAATTTTAGTTGTAGATTTTTAAAATTGATCTGTGGAAAGGCAGGGAGTATAGAAAAAGTATAGAAGGGTAATTTGAATGGTGACAGAGTTAGGAAAACACTAGCTATGCTACATAGGTTCTACTTACACTTTACAACTCAGTTCACATTTCTGTCAACTCTCTTTCCCCAAAGTTTTCAGTTCTTTCTGCCAAGAAATTTCTTGTGGGATCATCAGTTGTAGGAGTGCAGATAGAAATCATTTCAAGCTCATTATAGGCAGCAGTGATTAAGAACAGGGCTAGCCTACCTACTGTAGCACCTGAGTGCTCTGATCTTGGAAACAATTTCTTCTCCTTTTCTAGGTTGTTGTGAGCACTAAAAGACTATATCTATCACTTAGAATAGCATCTGACATATAGAGAGTTCTACTCAAAGTTGTATTATTATTATTAGCGTCAGTATTAATATCAACCATCATCACCGTCATCATCCCTGGCAGGTAAAAATCCCAGGAAAAAATAGGGAAGAAAGAAACTGATTGCTCAGAAGACTATGAAAGTAGGGTCCATGTCTGGTTTTTTTAAAGATGTTTCTTTATGTGGACCATTTTTAAAGTCTTTATTGAATTTTACAATATTGCTTTAGTTTTATGTTTTTTCGTTCCTTTGCTTGGCCTTGAGGCATGTGGGGTCTTAGCTCCCAACCAGCGATCGAACCCACACCCCTTGCATTGCAAGGTGAAGTCTTAACCACCGGACCACCAGGGAGGTCATCCGTCTGGTTTGATTAGTGCTTTTTGCCCAGCTCCCAGCATAGCCCTTGGACATAATAATGTTGATAATACTTGTGTAATGAATTAATAGTGTGGTCTTATGGTGTCTTGAGAAAGCAAAGGTAGGAGAGTTTTATAGAATTCCTGCTCAAAGCAAGTGGGGCAAAGGGAGAACACATTATATTCCTGTTCATAAGTATTTTCCTAAACAATTTATAGCAGTTCGAAATTACAGTTAAGTTTCTTCTTTAAATACATCACCTTGGGAAAATTAAGCAAGATTAGATTTATATCCTTTGCATGTCGGCTTTAAGGGCATGCCGTGCTAAGTCACTTCAGTTGTGTCCGACTCTGTGCGACCCTATGAACTATAGCCCACCAGGATCCTCTCTCTGTCCATGGGACTCTCCAGGCAAGAATACTGGCGTGGATTACCATTTCCTTCTGCAGGGGATCTTCCCATCCCAGGGATCAAACTGGTGTGTCTTACATCTAACCTGCATTGGCAGGCAGGTTCTTTATCACTAGCGCCACCTGCGAAGCCCCTTCAAGGAAAGCAGTTCTAAGTATGGTTAAGAGATGCAGACCTATGAAGTTAGGTCTCTGCTTGCCAGTGTTTTTTATAATCAGTTATTATTTCAATTGATCAATTAGATTGCTTCCCTCTTAAGAGCTGATGTTAGTCACAGGAAAGAATGGAGCACTGCTTAACGGTGGCTTTGGAACACGAGGCATTGGCATGATTGTACAGAGTGGGAGATTGTAGCGCTAGAGAGCTGTAAGCCCACTGGGGTAGAGAACAGCACACAAGTGAGGGAGACCACCAAGGATCAACTGTGCAGTCTCTGAACTATATGCAAAACTCCCCACTCGTGGAATCAGAAGCAGCTTCACCCAAAGACTTTCAGAGGCATACTGGTCAATAAATGTTTGAGGACGTGTCTGTGTGACAGCTGTGATAATTCTGACAAGTCATTCGACATATACAGTCCGTAAATCCCTCTACAGCTCTTATGATATTTGATTATACATGACAAGACCCAAAGGCCTTCTGACACATCAAATGTTGTTTATTGCTAAAGCGTATGTGTAGTCTTTCTTTAAGTGTTGGTCCCTCAGAATAAAATGACAGCTCAGCCATTTCAGTGGTGGTTCCATGTCTTTGTGTCCTGGGGGCAAAGAGCTTATGCAGAGAGTTTATAAGTTAAAGATCCTGTGTGCTAGATTAGAGTTTCAACCAGGGAATTTTTGGACACCTCAGTGTACTTAGATAAACTCCGCAAAGATGAATTCAGGATAACTTGACAAGTTATCTGCACTGGAATAGAATGGACATTAGCATACTTTTTTTTTTTTCTTTCTGAAAACTAATTGGCTTTTCCACTGCTTTTCCAGAACACACAAATGTGACACTTTGGAAAGCAGGACAGATTCACAGGGTTGCTAAGTGTGACAGCCTCTTTTTCCCTCCCTCCAGCCTTTGTTGTATCACTAAGGTGTGATGTTTTTGCCAATGTGGAGTGATGGAAACTTCCACTTTATGATATTATCAAAGATCTGCATACATAAAAAAGTAATGAAGTCATTTGGCTTACATTCTTGATATCATTTGTATTGCCTCTGTGAAGGGTTGAGTGAAGCAGTTTTCTATAGCTGCTGTAAGCAGTAAGGCTCTAAATATTAAATGCTGACTCAACATAAGCATGTCTGCAGAAGAAGATGATTAACTCGAAGAGAAGCTAACGTCAGCAAGAAGAAATACAACCAAACATTCAAAAGGAATAGGGAGTATTTCTATGTGACAACTTCAGGAGCCTTTGCAAATAGCAAGAAAAAAATACAGTAATTGCGTTAACGTGGCAATGAGTATACTCTTTCTTTTCTATCCTTGTTGGAGATTTTGTCCTCCAGAGCCTGTTTTGGGTCCCTCATTGTTGTTCAGTCACTCAGTCATATCTGACTTTTTGTGACCCCATGGACTACAGCATGCTAGGCTTTCCTGTCCTTCACTGTTTCCCAGAGTTTCCTCAAACTCATGTCCATTGAGTCATTGATGCCATCCAACTGTCTTATCCTCTGTTGCTGCCTTCTCCTGCCATCAGTCTTTTCCAGTGTATCTATCTAACCCCGGGTGGTCTGCATAATCCAGTGAGTTCTTGGCATTCTTCCACAGACTGTTGTTGGTTTTAAGGCAGGCAGCATAGGTCCCAGATTGGCACAATCAGAACGAAGGGAGAGACTTCCATTTGATGGTGAGGGAAGAGATTTCTCTTTCTCTGCTGGATTTAAACACAGAAGCAGCCATCTTGCTATTGGCTGTTACTGTCCGTTACTTTATGACCAAGAAGGAAACCAACTTCAGATGTCAGTAGTGGCAAGGACAGCGGAGAGGAGAGTGGTAAAGTACCTGAGTCCTTGAAGGTGTTATGGAACTGACTGCATTGCCGCATGCTTGGAGCTTACCCAAGTCACTGGACTTTCATTGTATGAAACTATAAATATCCTAACCGTTTTGGCCAGTTTGAGTTGCTCTTTGTTTGATCTGACATTGAGCTGTTCCTTAATGGATGGACACATCTCTCATTCTTTGCTCTGAAACGGATGACCTTTGATGAATACCAGCCAGGGTCATTTCATGTCTTTTATCTCTTTCTGGATATCTCTGCCAAGGAAGAGCAGAGGCTGGTTTGCTCCAGTCTGTGGTATACAGGGTTGGTTTCCCCAAGATGTGGTTGCATAGGAAGCTGAAGGAGTGCGCTTGATTACCCATAGGAGTCTGTGGCACCTTTGATAATCCTGGGCTGGTCTGGATCAGGCACATGTTGAGGGGATGGAAGTGCTGGATGGTAGGTTCCCCACCACATCATCCATTTATTCCCTTGTTTGGTAAGCATCTGTTCTGAGCCAACTCTGTGCCAGGCCGGTGCTCAGCACTGTGTATGCGAAAGATCTCATGGAGTATGAGGGCAACCCATGGGGCACTGACATAAGAGTCTGGGGAAAGCATCTGAGCCTCTGACAGCTAAGCCAGCAACTGGAGAACGGGGAGGACTTAGAGTGAAGAGAGGCGTGTGGTGTGTGGTGAGGCTTTATAGGGAATGATGTTTTAGGCAGAGGAGACAACACATCACAAAATTGTGAGGGAACCACGGTGCATTCTGGGAAATGAAATTGGTTCTGAAGGCAGCAGGCGTATGTGAAGGGTAGCAATGAGTTAGAGGCTGGAGTGGCGGGTAGGGCTTAGATCAGGCTGTGCTTTGGAAGTTTTAAGTTGTGTGTGCACAACTTAAGAGGACTGAGCAATATTGGAGACGCTAAGCAGAAGAATAATATGACCAATGTATGTATACTTTCATAAGCTCTAGCTACCTGCAGTATAAACAGTGGATTTGAATACTGTAAGATTGGTCTCAAGCTAGGAGATGGTTGCAGACGTGAGACGTGGTGTTATGATATACACTTAACCTTTAGTTTCTAAAACTGTGGGTTTTGATTGTAATTACTACATAAGAGAAGGTGAATCGTGTTTGATGGTAGGTGTATGCGATTTTATTTGGTATGACAATTGCATGATCTCAGGTGCATTGCCTAAACTGAGTTTCTGTTTCATCATCTATGAAATTACAGTAAAAACATCTACCTTACAGGGTCATGGAGGAGGTTTAAATATGAATATATATTTATAGTCCTTGACACCATGCCTGAAATATGTTAGTCATTATAATTATGAATAAATGTGTAAGGAAAAGGCAGAAGAACAAGGCAGTGGAAGAGCTTTCTACTTGAGTTCCTTTGTAGTTGGGGACTTGAGAGTTACATGAAAATCTCAAAGCAAGTATAGTTATGGTGTTATCATATTTTCTTTGGGAGGAGGGTTGATATTTATTGTGTAGACAACAGATTTCTAATAAGCATTGTTCTTGGATGGAGAAGACATAGAAATCAAGATAAGAAAAAGGATAAATAGAACATACGCTTATTTTTAGAGGAGGGGAGGGATATCGAATTCTCAGGGCAGGGGGAAAGGTTAATTTGGTCCTGGGGGATCTGGGAGATGCTGGGAGCAAGGGCTTCCAGAAGACCCATGGTTTCTCTTCAGTGACAATGTTCTGTAGGACACAACAGGAAGTTTAGATGAAAGCAGGTGTATTTCTTTAGGACAGGGGCTTTTGTCTGCCTTTTCTTTTTCTTTTTAATCATGTAGAACAGCTGCCATATAGTAGCGATTATAGTCAACAAATATTTGTCGGATGAATGAATGAAGAGATGGATGTGCTTTTACCAAGCTTCGAAATTCTGGGTTCAGAATTTCTGCCTGAGGTCTAGGCACATGCCGGATTGAGTTCCCTCCATTTGCCACCTACAAAGCAGCCTTGTCTTTTCGTACAGTCATTAGAGAAGCTAATTAGCGGAGCTGATCAGTGGCTGATGAACTGATTCATGGAGATAGATTTCTCAGGCCAGAGTTGGAGAGAGAAGAACAGATTCTTTCCTCGGGCTGCGTGAGCAGCTATTTTTAGTCTGCAGGTGTTGCAGCTTTTTAGAGCTTTTGGCAGGGTTTCCTTCTACTTCCATTTTACCCAGAATATGTAACTTTCCTCTCTTCCATTCCAGAAACATGCTGCTTTGTGTTTTCTGAGTAGGAAAGGGGATTATGGGAAAGAATAACTAAGGAAAAATATATGAAGTGCTTAGCACAGAACCTGGCCCCACAGTGAAAGGGTAGTCAGTAAAAGAGGAGACAGAAATGCCATAAAGGAGGGAGATGGCAGACAGACACTGCTGTCTACTGTATGTGAAGGAAGCTTCTCTACATCCCTGGAAATAACGCATGGCTTCCTGCTTCCTCTCAATCAATTCCTGTACCAAGCGCCTTGGCTTATAATTTTAGATGTCAATACGTATTAGCTAGGAAGGGCCGATCAGTATTCTTTGTGCATTGCTTAAAAACAAATCCCCTTCAAATCAACTGGTGAAAACACAATGACTTAATGCTTTGAAAAATGGATCCCTAGGAAACTAGAACACATAGTTCTGAGATGAGAACTGTCTCCAGAACAGTTATTTTCTAGGATAAATTTCTAGTCATACATTAGATGTATACCAGAGATGGATAAAGTGGAAGCTACAAATATTAGTTTACTGTCTGTTTATATGTCCCATGTGAGATGCCATACTTAAGTCTTCGATAAGGACCAGCCTGGAAATGTCTTGCTTCCTGGAGAAAAGTTGTGGAAGTCAATCAGATACACTAGTGGCTTGTTTCTAGCTGACTGTGCGTTGTCTTGGTTATGGATCGTGTTCTGACTGGTACTGCAGAGGGATGGGGAGCAGCTATGCAAGTTGCGATGACTGTATCAGTCAGGGCTCTCCAGAGAAGCCGAACCAATAGGAAATACACATATGTTAATATATTTTTATATAGTATAAAAATAAAGAAAGATTGATTTATATATTTTGCAAGAGATGTTTTCATTTATTTATTTTTAAAAATTTATTTATTTTAATTTTGGCTGCTCTGGGTCTTTGTTGCTATGTGTGGGCCTTTTCCAGTGGCAGAGAGTGGGGGTGTCTCTCTAGTTGTGAGGTGTGGGCTTCTCGTTGTGGTGGCTCCTCTTGTTTGGGAACACGAGCTCTAGAGCATGGCGCAGTAATTGTGGCACACAGGCTTTGTTGCCCCCTGGCATGTGGAATCCTCAGGGACCAGGGATCGAACCCATGTCCCCTGCATTGGCAGGCAGATTCTTAACCACTGGACCAGCAGGGAAGTCTGCGATGTTAGTTTTAAGGAATCTACTTACCCAGCTGTGGGGGGCAGGCAAATACAAAATCTGTAAGGCAGGCCAGTACCCTGAAAAAACTCAGGCAGGATTTCTGTTGTAGTCTTGAGACAAAATTCTTCAGGAAAACTCAGTTTTTGCTCTTAAGACCTTCATTTGATTGGATAATAATGAGACCCACCCTCTTTGTTAAGGGTAATCTGCTTTACTTAAAATCAACTGATTACAAATGTCAATCACATCTATGAATACCCTCATAGCAGCACCTAGACTAGTGTTAAACCGGATAACTGGGCATCATAACCTAGCCAAGCTCACACATGCAATTAACTGTCACACTGGTGGTTTTGATGATTGTGACGGTGTTGTTTGTAGGCCTAGCATTACCATGTATCAGTCACTGGGGGCCAAGTGCTTTCTGTGCGTTACTGTTTAATCTTCTTAAACCTGTCTCTGTTTGAAAGATGATGATATTGAGTCAGAGAGGTTGTTAAACTGCCCAGAGTTGCACAGAGACTGCATGGTTTGCTAGGGCTTAGTTCTGAAGCCCATGCTATAATGTGGCATTTTATACGGCAAGTGTTTATTGATGCCTTTTTGTTTCCTCCCAGTGACAGAAGCCTAACTGGAGGATACAATATGTTGCCTCTCACTCATCCTTGGGAAGTCTAAGGTGACTGGCTTTGGGCACAACTGGACCCAGGAGCTATAGGCATGCTGTCAGGACTTTGTCTTTGCCCCATCTCTTGGCCCTACTTATTTGCTCTTAGCCTTATTCTGTTGACAGGCTCTCTGTATGTGGAAGGTAGGACTCATCCTCTGACTCAACAAGCACTGTAGAAAGGGGCTTTACTCTTCCATAGATGTATAACAATTCCAGGAAACAGTGTTGGCCTTGCTTGGATGATGTGCCTGTTTCTGGTCTAAATCCTAGGTCCCAAACATGCACCTAACTCTCAGATCTAACTCTGGGCTGGCAGACTGGGAATCTGGGAGCAGGGCAGGATGATGGAAAGCCTAGCTGTATAGAACAGGTGAGGTGGGAGGGCCCTGCAGCGTTCAGGCCTCCCTCCAAAGACAGTTCCCCGTGGACATCTCCTTGGAAAGGATACCTCCTAGGACTGGGCTGGGTGTGACAGTTTTATAGTCCCCAAGAGTATAAGTGGGCTTCCCAGGTGGCACTAGTGGTAAAGAGCCTGCCTGCCAATGCAGGAGACTAAGGAGACCCAGATTCAGTCCCTGGGTCGGGAAGATCCCCTGGAGGCAACCCGCTCCAGTATTGTTGCTGGAAGAATCCTATGGACAGAGGAGCCTGGCGGGCTACAGTCCATAGGATTGCGAGCATGGCTGAGCATGGACACACATACAGGGGCAGAAGTACTTTGAGGCCCTTTGAGGGGAGCACTCTTTTGACTTCCTTGGTCTATTTGAGAGGAAGGCCAGCCCTAAACTCTTTAGGATTTAAATGTAGCATTAAAATTTTTTTCCTCTGATTCAAAGCAAAGGACCCAGGCAAAGGTCTTTGCAAGCTTTAATGCTAAATTAGCTTCCCAGTAGGTAGCTAAACCTCAAAGGCTGTCTTAGGAAAGGAGATGGTACAACTGGATGCTCATATTGCCTCATCCTTTCTAACTGCATATCGAGGACTACCCTGAAATTTGGTTGTTTGTATTCCTGTCTTATCTTCTGACAATCTTATCTTCCTCTTGACTGTGAGCTATTAGGGGGCAGAGCCCAATCTTATTTCTTTTAGTAACTCCCTACAGTTCTAGCACAGATTTCTGTCACAGTGGGCACTCAGTAAAGTGCTTATGAGCAAGTGAATGAATCTGAGTCTTTATAGAGTAAAACCATTCATTGTGTGTTGCGCTCCGAGCATTCACCAGGGTACCGTTTTAAAGGGCCAGAACACAGAACAGGGCTAAGGGCACTGGTCTGGGTCAGCTGGCCTGACACTTTCTAAACCTCATACCGTCATTGATCAAATGGAGATTGTAACAACATACTGTAGAGATCTTAAGATATAGTGTAAGCTTCTGGCCCATGGTTAGTATTCAGTAAACATTAGCTACTGTAATTACAGTTAACCCTTGAAGAACACGGGGATTAGGGGTGCCAACCCTCCTTGTAGTGGAAAATTCACGTGTAACTCTCAGCTAACCCTCCTTGTACTCGATTCCTCCAAATCTGTGGTTCCACGTTCTCAGATTCAACTAGCAGTGGATTGTGTAACAAACACTGTAGTATTTACTATTGAAAAATATCTGTGTGTAAGTGGACCCGTGCAGTTCAAGCCATGTGGTTCAAGGTCCCAACTGTACCATTGTTATTTGATTACTAGAAGGTTACCAGGCTCTGTTTGAACCCGGGGAACATTTGATTTAGTTATGCTCATCATGTGCCTCTATCACAGGTCAGCAGTTCTGTCTATTCTTACTCGCATTGCAAAAGTAAAGAGATATATTTCAAAATAAGTTTGTTCTTTCCCCTTTTATTCAAACAAGACTAGTATATATCTCATCAAGCTGTTGCAAAGACGTACACACAAGCAAGAAACAATACTAGTGTACAGGAGGCTGTTCTCTAAAGATCCTGGTCTTAGGAATTCAGCATGATAAAGCTGCCGCTGGCTTATCTTTTTCTTTAGTCTTTATTGAATTTGTTGTAGTATTCCTTTTCTTTTAAGTTTTGGCTTTTTGGCTGCAAGGCATATGGGATCTTAGCTCTCCCACCAGGAGCAAAGTCTTAATCACTGGACCACCAGGGAGGTGCCTGCAGCTGGCCCATCTTGAGGATCCCCAAAGATGTTCTTCTTTAGGTCACACAGATCTACTTTCATGACGAGTGTGCCATTTCTCTCTAAGCTAATGGTCGACTAATGACTTAAACCCGCCTATGTTCATTGTCGTATGGAACAGTCAATTCCTGGCACATCATTTAATCATCTTTATGTCCCAAATGCACCCAGAGCACCCAGGGGGCTATTTCACTCTGTGCATATGTTCTCAGTCGCCTCTCACTCTTTGTGATCCTATGGACTGTCAGCTGCCAGGCTCCTCTGTCCATGGGATTTCCCAGGCAAGAATACAGAAGTGGGTTGCCATTTCCTTCTGCAGGGGATCTTCCCAACCTAGGGATCAAACCCACATCTCCTGCATCTCCTCTATTGGCAGGAAGATTCTTTACCATGTAGCCACCTGGGAAGTCCCATTTCACTTTGCAGATAGAGGTGATTAATTGTGAGAGGGAGGGGAAGAGGGAGTGGAGGCTGCCCAGACTTCTCTGGAATTCTCTCTCTGCATTTCCACCTTGGGGAGGATGAGAATTACCTGTAGCTTTGCTGTGGCTGGTACAGACAAAGGAACTCTTGAGGCAGTTTTCTGCTTCATTGTTGCTGTTGGATTCTGAGAAACTATGGATAAAGAAGTGCCTCCAGATGAGGTGGGAAATACATCCTTATTGCTTTTTACTGTTGTTGCCTAATAGATTTTCAATTATCATTATATTTGTTTCACAGAGAAGGAAACCAAGCATTACAAAGTTGCAGATAACAGAGCAAGTAGCCAAGCTGAGATGTGACTTCAGGTTGACTTTAGGGTCGGCTGTCTAAACCATCACAGTATACCTACAAAGACAGCATGAAAGAACACCTTTATAAAGCCTCCTGTGGTCTCTGCTCAGATAAGTTAATTTTCCATACCCAAATCCAAGATGGAGAATGCTGGATGAATCAAATCTCAGACAAATTGAGGCTTTTCTTCTGGCAAGACCATTACATTCAAAACTGTTCGTTTCTAAAAATTTTCTATGTGGTGTAATGTTTCAAGATGTATATGACGTTTCGGGGAAATGAAAAAACCACATGGGGCTTCTAAAACTTGGACTTACAGAGGTTGATCCAAGTTTTCCTTTAGAGATGGTCAGAAAATGTGAGCTTTGGAGGCTGTTCTGATCCAAGAGACAGGACACCTACTTGACTGAGGTTGCAGAGCTGGACAAGCCAGCAGTTTGTCCCTGGCTCCTGGCCCATCCCCTGTGCTTCAACTTCCCTAACTTTCCTGCTGGGCTTTCTCAGAGGTACTGCTTAGAGGACAGGTGGTAACAAAATCAACTTCTTATGTTGATTTCACTAAAGCTCAGAACTTGTTTGACTTCTGCATTTTGTGCTTCGTAACTAGGAATGGCACAGAGACATCTACTGATGCTTGTGAAGTGAATCTGATGCATGTTGAGCTATGTCACCCATGGGGGTACAGCACTTACTTCTTCATGATAACCAGTTCCTTTCTTCCACTTTTTGCTCTTTGTGATGCCTCTTGGACATGCATACATTGTAAGGCACCATAAACCATGTGTATGGCATATGTACACACACACACACACATTTGTTGTTGTTTAGTTGCTAAATCATGTCTGACTCTTTGCAACCCTGTGCACTGTAGCCCACCAGGCTCCTCTGTCCATGTGATTTCCCAGGCAAGAATACTGGAGTGGGTTGACATTTCCTTCTCCAAGGGATCTTCCCAACCCAGGGATCGAACCCACATCTCCTGCATTGGCAGGTGGATTCTTTACCACTGAGCCACCAGGGAAGCCCCATATGCATATATACATCAGTTCAGTTCAGTCGCTCAGTCGTGTCTGACTCTTTGCGACCCCATGAACTGCAGCACGCCAGGCCTCCCTGTCCATCACCAACTCCCGGAGTTCCCTCAAACTCACGTCTATCGAGTCAGTGATGCCATCCAGCCATCCCATACATACATAGTTACATATGCATCTTAAATCATTTTTTAATGTGTCTCATATTCAGTACTGAGATTCTTCTTTCTCAGTTTTCTCTCTTCCAACAGAAGCAAGCCCCCAAAGCACTCCAAATTGTATTGCTTTGGAGTAGCCAGTTGTCTTAAAGCAACATCACACTTAAGGAATTCCCATTTTTAAAGCATTATTTTCTTTTAAAGAAGATATACTGCACTCCAATATTTTTGAATAAGCATAGATGTCTTGCGATGTAATGGTTGCTATAGAAATTAATCACCTCCAAAAAAGAATGGTGAATACAAATCCATGTAAATCACCTAAAACAGTGGTTAGAACTGTCCTCTGGGCATGTTGGTTTATGAGGAATTTCAGGAACAAAAAAGGATGTTTTTCTCTTTCATGGAAAAAGGAGGGAGAAAGCTGCTTTTGTGCTCTGGTTGCTCTGGAAGGGCCTTCTCCCTTCCCACTGGCGAGCACCAGAAGGTTGCGGGGCAGGAAGGCAGTCACTTTAACTGACAGAGAAGGCTCTTGTGATAACTAATTGCAAAATACACTTGGGCATGGCAGGGCCCATCACTTTATGAATATTCTGCATTCAGATTCTGAATCGCCTGTGCACTTTCCAAGACCCTGAGGGGAGAACTCAGCTCAGGGCCCCACTGCTTTGGCAGGCGCTCTTCTGCATGTCCTGACCTAGGTCTTTCGAGTTGAGCTGGAATTTACCACTGATTTCTATTCAATAGAAATAACAAAAGTGGAAATTATTTTGCGGGTTGACCGTTGAGCAGGGATCTGCTGAGACAGAGGAAAGCATTGTGAAGGGAAATTCATGAACTCCAGAAAAAAGGGCTCAAAAGGGAGTGAGCAGCTCAAGGATGATTTCCAAAATTTGAGCTATGCTGAGCTGTGCCATCTGGCACCTAGAATAGGATTTGCCTTTTTGCCGACTCCTTGTGGGTCAAGACCTGTAGCTTCCATTTCTTGCAAAGACAGTCTATCCTTCAGAAATGTGATGCATTCTGGTATGGCCGGTGTACAGGGCCATTCCTGATTGAAAGGATTTCTTATAGAAAGGTTAATGGAAGCAGGTTAATGTATTGCAGGTGTTTTTAGCTAGGACAATTTAAGGAATCATAATAAGAAGATACTCTGTGACAGTATTGGGGATACAAGTTTTGATAAGGGAATATCTGATCATTATTAAGGATATATTTTTAAATAGAGTTAATAGTCACAAAGAGAAGCCTCAATAATTCATGTGCAGGTTTATGTCACTTTTACGTGATAGTTTGAAAGTCACTTGTCAAAGTGAATTCTGGCCTCAATAAAATGCGGAGTTGCTTTTGGTTTGGAAAAAGTTCATTTCCCAATTATAAAAATTATAATTATTATTTTGCAACAACATTTGATTGAGATGTAAATATTAAACACAAAATTTAAGAAAACCTTTTATGTTTGATGGTTTCATTTAAATGAAAATGATTCTTTTCTGATACTGTTGTATAAAACAAATTTCAAGATATGAAAATTTTCATGTTTGACTAAAGAATAAGATACAGAATTCTGTGTAGCCCTTATAGATCCTTCTGGCATGAAAGCTCACTCAGTCACTCATGTAATTTATGCACAAATTCTACATCAAGAACACTTACCAATTTGTTCCACTGAATGGATTTTACTCTCCAGCAAATACCCCTTGAATTAAACACATTTAATACAATAAGAGATTTCTTATTTTTTCAGTATTTTAGTTAATGCTAGAATTTCTCACCATGACGTATAAAGTAGCAAAATTGGAAGCATGGAAAGGGAGAGAAATTTAAAATTGATTTTAATAATTGTAGTGCTTCAGATCAGAGCCAACAGAATTAGAGTTTATTTCATTTACATGAATATCAATTTTTTATGGAAAAGTTACCCCTACAGCTTATGAATGTCCAAATAGATAGTTCAAATAGACATCCCTGAAAAGTTAGCTAAGCTATCTCCCTCAATCCTCAAAATTTGCCACTAACCATGTGGCTAGTGGATATAATGCCTTCATTTACAGGAACCAGCACTTTATCTGCGTCAACTAAGTGCTCGGTACCATGTAGCTCTCATCTGTACGACAGCCTTGTGAAAGTCATCAGTTACCAAATGGGTAGTCAGTATCCACCACATTTCAAGAGATGAGGAAATAGGTTCAGAGAAGTTAAATATGTTGTTCAAGATTGTGTGGACAATACGATAGCTGATATTCAAACCAAGATCTGTGTTTATTACAAAGCCCTTGTTTCTTCTCCAGGCAGTAATTTGCAAGTGTTTTAAGACAGTAAAATTACTCTTTTTGCCTTATATGATTTGTTTCGGGAACAACATCGTATCTAACTGCTAGAAAAAAAGACCAAGTGCCTCAGATATATTGTCTTCATTATTTGGTGAAAGCACATCATCATTGGTGGGAAGCACTGAGCATCACATCAGAGCCCTAGTGTTCTGAGAGGACCCAGTGTGTAACCAGTGCCTGGGCAGGCTGCCAGCCCCAGCCTAGAACCGTGCTAGTTCTGAGAGACTGGGAGACCCTGCCACTTAGAAAATCACATGATTCTTAAACGCATTTTAAAACAGGCTAATAGGGCTTCCCTGATGGCTCAGTGGTAAAGAATCCGCCTGCAGTACAGGAGATGCAGGTTCCATCCCTGATCTGGGATGATCCCGCCTGCCATGAAGCAACTAGGCCCGTGCACCACAGCTACTGGGCCTGTGCTGTAGAGGCCAAGCTCGGCAACAAGAGAGGCCACCACGATGAGAAGCTTGCCCACTGCAACCAGAGGGTAGGCCCATCTCTCAGCTACTGGAAAAAAACTCTGCACAGCAATGAAGGCCCAGCACAGCCAAAAAAATATATACATAAAAAATTATTTTTAAAAAACAGGCTGCAAAATTAGGTAAACGTGCAATAAGGTAGCTGAACTTCTTAACTAATCTCAAGTGGTTTCTGTGACCTAGTCTAAATGTGGAACTTCTCAGATGGCGCAGTGGTAAAGAATCTGCCTGCAATGCTGGAGACCCAGGTTCGATCCCTGGGTCAGAAAGATCCCCAGAGAAGGAAATGGCCACCCACTCCACTATTCTTGCCTGGAAAACTCCATGGACAGAGGAGCCTGGTGGGTTACAGTGCATGAGGTTGCAAACAGATGGGCACAACTGAGCTGAACACACAAACACACACACACACACACACACAGTGTAAATGTACACAGCATTGAGGAAACAAGTCTCCAGAGAGGGCATGAATTTGACTTCTAATGTGTTTTCCCGTCTGGTGAGTGGCTTTATATTTTGTGTCTCCTTTCTCAGCTTGACCTATTTTGTACCATACCAGTCCTTCAGTGAAGTGTCTGTGTGTGTGTGTGCTCTCAACTGTGTCCCATTCTTTGCTACCCCATGGACTGTAGCCTTGCAGGCTCCTCTGCCCATGGAATTTCTCAGCCAAGAATACTGGAGTGGGTTGCCATTTTCTTCTGCAGGGGATCTTCCCCACCCAGGTACTGAACCCGAGTCTCTTGCCTCTCCTGCACTGGCAGGCAGATTCATTACTAGTGCGTCACCTATGAACGGTCTTTCAGTTCAGGACAGGATTATAACTGTCTCAGTGATAGTTACCTTAAAGTTAAGTTAGAGAGATGGGGTGGGTTTGAGCATAAAGTTGGCAGTCAAGAATTTTAGATAGCATTCCTAATTGTTGCTCTGATTTCAGGAAAAATCACTTCTTTAGAACCGTGACTTGTTTCCCTCTTTAAGTTCTCTTTTGCTTTTTTATTCCCCCTTCCTAACCTTCCCCTTGAACTTGTTAAGCTTTGGGATTTCAAAGCATTCTTTTCCAAGGAGAGAGCAATGTTTTTTCCCAGGGGGGACACTGGTCCATGGAGTCCATGAAATATCCTACTGTAGGAGTCAGTGACTTGCTTTCCTTTCATTTTTTACTGTTTCCCAATGTTTATCTCCCTGGACCCCTCATGGGCTTGTAATACTTTTGCAGTCACCACTTAGAAAATATAAGTGGTCATTAAAGAAGTCTGTAAAACATAGATATATGTCTATATAATTATTTGGAAACATAGTACTTAATAATGATCAAATTGTGTCCCATGTCTTCCTCATGAGTTTATTTTTTGTTTTGCTGAAATACATTAATAATTCTTTTGGAGTAGATTTATGAGTGATAAACTTTCAAAGTCCTTGCATTAAACACAAAAATTCCTTGGATGCTAGTTTGGCTGGAGAAGGGACAGGCTACCCACCAATCTGACTTGGTGCTCAGCTTTATTTACTGTGAGAACTTTGGAGATATTATTCCATTTTCTTTTAGCATCTAGTGTTGTCCTTGTGAATTCTGAGGTTAAAATGAGTCTTGTTCTTTTGCAGGAAACCTAATTTTCTCTCTGAAAGTTTTTAAGATCCTCTCTTTATCCTTGGTGTTGAGTTTTACCACAGTGTACCCCCTTGTGGACTTTAAAATTCATCCTGCTGAGCACTTAGTAAGCTTTGGCAATTTGAAAAGGTGTGTTTCTTTGATTTTGAGAAATGTTTCTGTTCTCTGTCTTCTTTCGTTCTGAAACTCTTACTAGCTTGATATCAGAACTTTTATACTTTTAATTCTAAACTTCTCTTACTCATTTTGCATTTTTTTTTTTTTTTGGTCCCTTTGTGGTATCTTTGGGAGAATTTTGGCTTAGTCCAACTTGCTAATTTAGTCTAAAGCTAGTGTCCGTTTTGCTATCCAGTATATACACTGATTTTGCAGTTTCTACAATCACATTTATTTCCTAAGAATCTCAAATTATTTTTTCATACAGTCTGATATTCTTAGATGCAATAGCCTTTGCTATTCATGTGTGTGCTCAGTTGCTAAGTCATGTCCTACTCTTTGTGACCCCCCATGTACTGTAGCCTGCCAAGCTCCATTGTCCATGGGATTTTCTGAGCAAGAATACTGGAGTGAGTTGCCATTTCCTCCTCCAGGGGAATCTTCCCCACCCAGGGATCAAACCCACGTCTCCTGCATTGGCAGGCAGATTCTTTACTGCTGAGCCACCTGGGAAGCCCCATGCAGTGCTGTGTTCTGCTTAGTTGCTCAGCTGTGTCCGACTCTTTGCAACCCCATGGACTGTAGCCCGGCAGGCTCCTCTGTCCATGGGATTCTCCAGGCAAGAATACTGGAGTGGGTTGCCGTGCCTCCAGGGGATCTTCCCAACCCAGGGATCAAACCAGGTCTCCTGCCTTGCAGGTGGATTCTTTGACTGTCTGAATCACTCGGGAAGCCCAAGAATACTGGAGTGGGTAGCTATTCCCTTCTCCAGAGGATCTTCCTGACCCAGGAATCAAACTGGGGTCTCCTGCATTATAGGCAGATTCTTTACCACCTGAGCTACCAGGGAAGCCCAGGAAACCCCATATAAGGGTATTAACTGTACAATCAGTTTTCATTATTCACAGTAGTTATGATCTATTAAATTTGCTGTGAATTAATAAATTAGCAAATACTGAATTAGTGACTATTGAAGCATTGATCCTATGGGAAATACAACATTAGGTGCTGCTTGTGAGTTTCTGGTCATAACATTTTATTCAACTGAAATAAAACAGTGAAAGTGAAAGCCGCTCAGTCATGTCTGACTCTTTGCAACCCCATGGAATTCTCCAGGCCAGAATACTGGAGTAGTGGGTAGCCTTTCCCGTCTCCAGGGGATCTTCCCAACCCAGGGATTGAGCCCAGGTCTCCTGCATTGCAGGTGGATTCTTTACCAACTGAGCCACAAGGGAAGCCCAAGAATACTGGAGTGGGTAGCCTATCGCTTCTCCAGCCGGATCTCCCCAACCCAGGAATCAAACCGGGGTCTCCTGCATTGCAGGCGGTTTCTTTACCAACTGAGCGGATTCTGTACCAACACATGACCTTTTGTAATGTGTGTTTTTGTTGTAGGCACCTTATTTAATATACAGTCGGCTCTCTGTGTCGGCAGATGCAGAATTGTAGGATATAGAGGGCTGACTGTTGTAAATCATTTTATATAATGGACTTGATCATAAAAAATGTGAAAACCACGCCACTAAATATGCCCCCAGAAAAGACACCTGTTTCCAGTATGAGAGCTGAGACAAGAAGGCAGAGCGTTCCCTTGTTTTTACCTTGTTTGAATGTGCAGATCAGACACGTCAAAAATTTCCCTGCTCCATGCATGTCCTGACTGACCTTGAAAGTGCGACGAGTATCGATTTGGGGTTACAAATTAGTTTTAGCGAGTAGGCGAGTTCTCGAGTATGGAAACCACAAATAGTGCAGATCAGCTGTACTTTTTTCAAAGTCATCTTCCTTTTGTTCTATTAAAGCCTATTTCTTTAGATGTTTGAGGTTTCCTTCATTGAGTTTGGTGCCCGGTCTCAGGGGTTGATTTTCTTGAAAGATTTGGTAATTCTTGTGTGTGCTCATTTTTATATCGGAGATTCTTTGCTTCTCTGTTAATACTCTTAGCAGAATCCAGCTTCTCTGTTGGGTGGGGGGAGCTGGGGTGTGCTGCCCAGGGGTGGTGTTCATATGCTCCTCTTCTGGAAATGGGGATTTGCTGTTCTTTCTGGGGGTGACAGTCCACGTCCGTCTCCAGTCTGCTGTCCTCATATGATGCCTAGGCCAAGGGGTGGGTAACGCAGCTGCTGCAGCTCGTGGTGGTGGAGTTGTGCAAGGTGGGAGAGCAGGGTATCCTGGATCGTTCACCAGCTGGTTCCTGAGACACTTTCCTCAGGACTCCCACCTGCTGCCTTGTCTGGGCTCTGAGTGTTCCAGAGTTACTCCCACCTTTGCAGTTGATGGTTCCTCCATGTGATTTGGGTTGTGGTTTTCCCCATCAAGAATGATTCTGCCATTCTTCCTTACTTCTGGAAATCCTCAAAATTTCCGTCCATCAATTCCACCCATTCTTGTTTTCCAGCACTGTTGTAAATTTATTCCTTTTAGAGACAGATTTTCTGATATTTTTAGGAAATGGAGGTGGGAGTAGATAGGCATAAAGTCTTAGTCTGTCATTTTGATCTAATTCCATACTATTCTAATTAGAAAAATAATACCGTTCTTAAAAAAATTAAAAAAAAACTTTGTATTTTTCAAATGTTCTAGACAAAAATGTCTCGATTCCAGATTTCAAGGCAGGATTTACATGGAATTCTTTATTGATGACTTATATAGGCATCTGTGGGCTTCCCTGGTGGCTCAGATGGTAAAGAATTTGCCTGCAGTGTGGGAGACCTGGGTCCGATTCCTGGCTTGGAAAGATTCCCCTGGAGAAGGGTTTGGCAACCCACTCCAGTATTCTTGTCCGGAGAATCCCCAAGGACAGAGGAGCCTGGCTGCAGTCCGTGAGGTCGCAAAGAGTTGGACATGACTGAGCAAACTAAGCATAGCACAGCGTAGGCATCTGTAAGAACATATTAGTAGATTTCAATTTATTATTGTTAATGGTTGTATTTATTATTGTGTGGATCATTTTTATCTTCAAAATTATTCAAATACACTTTGTTGATCATATTTTTATATGAGTATCTTCTGTGCTCTAACATTGGTATCAAAGCAGTGATGCCAGGCACTTTATGGTTCATTATCTGATTTACTTCTCACAGAGATCCTATAATGCAGTGGTGGGTCATTTTCATTTGGAGGAGAAGGAAGCAGGTTCAGTGACTTTAACTTTCCAGCGGGTCCTAAGTAAGTAGAGATACTGGACCTGACCTACCTGCTCTCTGGCTCCAAGTTCATCTGGATATCACACTCTTACGGAAGACTGGCGCTGGCTCCTATTACCGAATTCTTCTCCATGTTAGAAGGAATAACTATTTAAAAACTTCATCTTTCTAAAACAAATTAATGATCAATTTAGTGTCATTATCAACCATTAAAAAAATTCCGTCCTAATTTAAGGCATACCAATCAAACATTTATTTAAGAAAAATAATTCTACTCTCCCCAGGGTTTTTCATTTGAATAAACAGATAATAAATCAAGAAATACTGCACACAGCAGGCATCTAGCTCTGAACAGCTCAAAAATTCTTCCAACATCTATATTGCAGAAACATAAAGGAGTTACTTAAGGATTGAAGTCAGAAAAATACGCTGCTTTTATCTGTAGAGATGGTGAGTACTTTAAATAAAAGCAACAAGATCCCAGTTTCTAACTTCTCCATCTTGAGCTGTTTAAAATCAGAATGAACTCAAATTTAATAGAAATTTCCTGAGAACATGGCCTGAATATGGCCTCATGTTACAGCTCCCGCTGTCTCCACACTCTAGTTTCTTATGGATCTGATTGGAAGAGTAGAGTTAGGTCTCCACACGTGCTTTGAAGACGCAATTTCCTGTCTGTGGGTCACCGAACCATTTTAGATACTAGTTCAATTATCCAAGCAATTTCCTGTCTGTGGGTCACCGAACCATTTTAGATACTAGTTCAATTATCCAAGCAATTTCCTGTCTGTGGGTCACTGAACCATTTTAGATACTAGTTCAATTATCCAAGACATAAAATTTAAATATAAGTCTATGGAAATTAGGCCTTGGGTATCAAGCAAGCCTCAGAAATATCCCACAACTTTCCTATCTCTTCAACTTTTTTTTCTTGGTGGAGTTAGAGGAGAAGATGATTTGTTGAAATTCAAAGGTTCTTATCTCTGCCATGGGCTACCCACTGCAATATTCTGGCCTGGAGAATTCCACAGACTTGTATAGTCCATGGGGTCACAAAGAGTTGGACACGACTGAACGAATATCACTTCACTTCACTTCACTTTATCTCTGCCAAATGCTAATTTCTAATCTGTTAGTCTAAGTCATCTGAGAAGCATTATGGAGAAATAAATCTCACTGACATTAAGTTGGTTGTCTGTTTTATAGGAGCAGAAGAAAATGTCAGCTCTTGTGATTTTGGTTAATACCACACGAGAAGAGGTTTACATTAACAACTGAGTCTCAAATCTGAGCTTGTTCTGACAGAAGCTGTAGTTTCTTCTGGTAAACTTTCGAGTGTTGCTTCCCAGTCAGGACTCCCCTGCTGCCGGCCTCATCCATCCTGCACGGAGCCCCCCACCCCTTGACTGCCCTGGCATTCACCCAACTGGAGGAGCAGCATCCTGCCCGGTGATGAAGGCTTCTGATAAGCTCCAGCCTGTTCCTGCAGCTTGGCCAACCAGTGAGGAGTGGAGCAGACGATGAGTCCACCCCTCGGTAATGCTCAACTGAGACGGTCCCAGAACACCGCTTCTTGGGCCCACACTGTGGGAGAGTTGAGTATGATGGCTTTGCCATGTCGCAGAGAGTTCTTTTCCTACCTGAGATTTATCCACATCACCAGGTAGCTTTGTTTACCTGGATTTCAGTACCAACTTATGAATACCGCACTCACACTTCCCTTTCTTCTCCACCCTCAGGCCCTTGACCTACTATGTTAGACAGCTTTTGCCCTTAAAATGGATTTTCTTCTGCAAGCAAGTCTCCATTGTCCTTTCTACACCCTGGTGTCCTCCCTTCTCCTTCCAGAGTTCTGCCAGATGTGGCTATACATGCCCGAACACGAAACGGAGACATGAATCAAATGTGTTCCCGCCTCCCCCAGGAAGACTTTTTAGCCCTAATGTAAATCAGTGGATACAAATAGGTACTTTAAAGAACAAGGGGCTTCCCTGGTGGCTCAGATGGTAAAGAATCTGCCTGCAATGTGGGAGACCTGTGTTCAATCCCTGGGTGGGGAAGATCCCCTGGAGAACAGAATGGTAACCCACTCCAGTATTCTTGCCTGGAGAATTCCATAGGCAGAGGAGCCTGCTGGACTACAGTCCATGGGGTTGCAAAGAGTCAGACATGACTGAGTGACTAACACCTTTCACCCTTAGCTCTGCCTCTCAGATCTGAGTCTCATGTCAGCCTGGCCAAGAACTGTGTATACTTTTTCCATTTGTTTCTTTTTCTCAGGGGCTTTTTCTCTGGTATTTTTATGTTTAAACAGCAAATTACGGTACACTGAGTTTACGTGGGTGTTCTGGACCTGAATCTCCATAATGCCCAATTCATCTGTGAAATTTTCTGACACTCATTGGACGTTACTCGAAGATTAGAATACAAAGGACCTTCATCCTGATAAATTTCCTGCGAAGTGCCAGTTAGAATGGATTGAAAGTGTATGAACCCAGGGGGCACAGTGATAAAGAATCCTCCTGCAATGCAGGAGATGCTAGAGACCTGGGTTCAATTCCTGGGTGAGGAAGATCCCCTGGAGAAGGAAATGGCAACCTATTCCAGTATTCTTGCCTGGAAAATCCCATGGTCAGAGGACCCTGGTGGGTTACAGTCCATGGGGTTGCAAAGAGTCAGACATGATTGAGCACACACACACACATGAAGTGTATAAACCTGGAAAAATAACCGTACTGTGAAGTTTATGAAAGAGGAAAAGAAGTAACGAGGAGGTGATTTTTAAAGTAAGTGGATGTTTATGCATATGTTCACATTATTTTCCTTTTCTACTTTTAAATTAGGAGAATTTTCCTTTTCAATTTGCTCAGACAGGCAAGCCCAAGCACGCTCAGTGGGTACAAGTCATCGTATCAGTGTTGCCTTGGTGGGGCAAAGGGGCAGAGGGGCCTGACACATGTTCCCACGGTTCAGGATGCAGCCCAGCACGAAAGTGTGAATGAGTGAAGAGGAAGGAGCGTGTACCTTCAGGCCACACCTGACCAGGAGCACATGGTAGGGGCTCCTTTAGGTCAGTCTTTTCCCTGTATCTGCTGACTGAAGAGCCCTGTGGGAAATGGCCATAGTTTAACCAAGTGAGCAATGGCATGGAGGATGTATACAAGGAAATCATTTTTCATTTCAAAGTGAGTGTAGTCGGAGGAGAGAAATACATAAGGGTCAAGAGCTCTTTCCTAGGCTCATTGCTTTTGATCTCACATACATCCATTTATTGAATACCCAGAGGGACAGGAAAAGGATGTAGCCTCTATCACCCATCAGAAGGCACTAGGCAGTTTCTGATGAAGTGTTGGTGGAGGATGGAGTTTTATCTCTGAGGCTCACTGGGGATCTTTCATCTATACTAAGACACTATTTATTGCCTTTGTGGTTTTTTTAGATTTTGTTTCTTCCCCTGAAACTTTTCCTAGAAATACAGTAATGGCAATTTGCATTTGTACCCCATATGGTGCTCCCTGAGCTGAAATTCAAATTTGATCGCTGGTCACAGTTTCTCTCCTTCAGTGTTTTAAGGCTTGGTGGTCACATGTTGGCTATGCTGTTCCTATTTGGTTTGAAGAATCTAGACATACCTTTCTGATTCATAAATTCCATATTAAAGGAAGTGTTTTCTAAAGCAAAAGCTCTAGTACCTCTCGAGGGAAAATCTGTATTTAGAATCAATTATTTTTAGGCTTTTATGCTGCAGATGAGAAAACATATTAGAAAGATGTTTTGCTGTTTTAAAACGTGTAGGAGCAAATTAGTCTCACCACATTGTTTAAATTCAAGGTAAAGCTATAGCTGTTTTCATCCCTCTATTTCTGTAATCAAGGTAAGAAGGTTTACAGAATAGAAGTAATGTCCTTGATGAAACCCTAAAGTCTAAACCAGTCAACAACAGTAGCAAAAGCAGCAACATCTACTACAATAATGACCTTTTAAATAAACCAGGAATCATAGGAGGTCAAGGGCAACCGGTTCATCTGGTGGTGAAATGAATCTTTGTCTTTAAACCAGTGACTTTTCTTTCTTTCTTTCTTTCAGTATTCTGTTTGCCTTTATTGATTTGATTTCGAATTGGTAATACAATTACCATTTCTTTTTAACTTTTAGGTTGTGTGTATTTTTTTCAGTAGACAGCATTATACATCTTAAAAAAATTTTTTTTTAACACCCAAACCATTTTGTATTGGGGTGTAGCCTATTAACAATGTTGTGATAGTTTCAGGTGAACAGCAAAGGAACTCAGCCATACATACACATGTATCCATTCTCCCCTGAACTCCTTCTCATCCAGGCTGGCACATAACATTGAGCAGAGTTCCATGTGCTATACAATAGATTTTTGTTGGTTATCCATTTGGAATATTGCAATGTGTACATGACCTTTCCAACGTCCCTAACTATCCTTCCCCTGCAGCAACCATAAGTTCATTTTCTAAGTCTGTGTGTTTCTGTTTTGTAAATAAGTTCATTTGTGTCATTTCTTTTTAGAGTCTATGTATGAGGGATGTCATATGATATTTCTCCTTCTCTGACTGACTGCCTTCCATTAGCATGACACTTGCTAAGTCCATCCATGTTGCTGCAGATGGCATTATTTCATTCTTTTTAATGGCTGAGTAATATTCCATTGCATTAATATATGTGTGTGTGTGTGTATATATATATACACCACATCTTCTTTGTCCATGTCTTGGCTATTGTAAACAGTTCTGCAATGAACACTGGGGTGCATGTATCTTTTTGGCCATGTTTTTCCCTGGATATATGCCCAGGAGTGGGATTGCAGAGACATATGGTAGCTCTGTTTCTAGCCTTTTAAGGAACCTCCATACTGTTTTCCACAGTACCAATTTACAATCCCACCAACAGTGCAGGAGGGGTCCCTTCTCTCCACACCCTTTCTAGTATTAGTTTTTTTGTGGATTTTTTGATGATAGCTGTTGTGACTGGTGTGAGGTGTTACCTCATTGTAGTTTTGATTTGTATTTCTCTAATAACTACCAATGTTGAACATCTTTTCGTGTGCCTATTGGCCATCTGTTTATCCTGTTTGGAGAAATGTCTATTCAAGTCTTCTGCCCAGTTTTTGGGTGGGTTGTTTGTTTTGATGCTGTTAAGCATTGTAAGCTGTTTGTAAAATTTTGAGACTAATCCCTTATCCATCACATCATTTGCAAATATTTTCTCCCAATCTGTGGGCTGTCTTTTCATTTTGTTTATTGTTTCTTTTGCTGTGCAAAAGCTTTTGAGTTTAAGTAGGTCCCATTTGTTTATGTTTGCTTTTTTTCCCATTATTCTGGGAGATGGATCAGAAAAGATTTGCTGTGATTTATGTCAGAGAGTGTTCTGCCTATGTTTTCCTCTAGGAATTTTATAGTGTCTGGTCTCACAGCTAGATCTTTAACCCATTTTGAGCTTATTTTTGTATATGGAGTTAAGGAATGACCTAATTTCTTTTCTTTTTTTTTTTTTTTACATGTGCCTGTTCAGTTTTCCCAGCACCATTTGTTGAAGAGACTGTTTCTCCAACATTGTGTAGTCTTGCCTTCTCTGACATAGATTAATTGTCCATAGCTGCATGGGTTTATTTCTGGGTTTTCTATCCTGTCCTGTTGATTTATATTTCTATTTTTGTGCCAGCACCTACTGCTTTGATGATTGTAGCTTTATAGTATAGGCTGAAAGCAGGGAGCCCATTTCCTTTAGCTCTGCTCTTCTTTTTCAAGATCGCTTTGGCTTTCAGGGTCTTTTGTGTCTCCATACAGATTTTGCGATTTTTTTGTTCTAGTTCTGTGAAAAATACCATTGGTAATTTGGTTGGGATTGCATTGAGTCTTTAGATTGCCTTGGGTAGTATAGTCATTTTGACAATGCAGATTCTTCCCATCCATGAACATGGTGTATCTTTCCATCTGCTTATGTCTTCTTTGATTTCTTTCATCAGCATGTTACAGCTCTTGGTGTACAGGTCTTTTGTCCTCTTAGGTAGGTTTATTCCTAGGAATCTTTTTTTTCTTTTTTTTTTTTTGATGCAGTGGTAAATGGAGTTGCTTCTTGAGTTTCTCTTTCTGATCTTTCGTTGTTAGTATATAGAAATGCAACAGATTTCCTGCAACTCTACCAAATTCACTGATGAGTTCTAGTAGTTTTCTGGTAGCATCTTTAGGATCTTATATGTATAGTATCATGTCATTGCATTAGCTTTTGATTGAGAAACAAATTCATTCCATGGAATGAATTGTTCAGGTACCACTGAAGATTTAAACAGCCTATATTTAAATAATCATATATATAATTAACCCTATTTCTTGTTTAATTGAGGCTTTTCTGAATGAAAACAGACTTCTTTTTTCAACTGGAATCCCCATCCATATCTAGAAAATATTCATAAAATTAACATTCCTTGGTAGATATTGGTGATCCTCTAGGAGTTGGCGAAGCAGATTTTCTTCTTCTTCATCTTATTATTTGCAAAATAGTTACCTTATATTTGAATTCCTACTATGTGCCAAGCATACCTCTTTCTCAGGATCATAAGCATCAAGGAGAAGAGTAAAGTAATAGAAAGGCCAGTGCAGGCCTATTTTATTCGAATTATCGTTTAGTCCTCTCTACAACACTTTGAAGTATCATCTATTTACAGACATTGATACTTGCCATCAGAATGTGGTCACTTATTTACAGTTACACAGCTAGAGAGTGTGTGGTAAGGATTTGAACTCAAGTTTCACTGACAACCAAGCCCTTCTACTCATTATAGAATTTGGATCAGCTTCATGCTTGTGAATTTCAACCTTTAGTAACTAACACCAGTTAATCTTAGTCTATTCTAGAAGCAACCTCTATTCTACTCAGAACAGCTCATTTCATTTTTCAATTTATTTTTATTTTACTGAAATTAATTTCATTGGCTCACTTATATTTGGTGTAATTTTTAAAACAATGATTTAATAATACATTATTCAGCTTTTTAAAATTTTTTCTATTTTAAAATGATAATGATTATAGCTTCTATCATTGAAATATAAGCCCAAGCTTCTTGGTAAAATGCTGTCATGAGTGAGGTTTTAATAGGAAGATTTAATTCTTCTGTCAATGGTTAGCCATTGCCAGTTTCACACTGGTTACTTCTACTAAATCTGATTTTTCAAGATCATTGTCACTAGCAAGATGACATGTGTGGCTGAAGCTATGGTAAATTTTGTTTTAAGCCACTTATTCTTACCAGTAATGTATTCATTTAGAAATGAATAGAAACATGTTAGTTTTTGTTTCTGTCTTAGTTAGTCCATGATTAAAATTTGATTTTATGATTAAAATTTGTCTCATCACAAATTGTCCTTTGTCAAAATACCATGCCAGTCTCAAATTCTTTTAATTTTAGCACAATCAATAGTCAAGTGCCTCTGAGACAACTTTTCCTATCAAATGCACCAGTCTTGTTATTGATCCGTTTTTGGATTGAGTCCTATAGATCCTGTTAATGGATTTCTAAAATACAGGGTACTTTATTTCACATTCCATTTGAATGTGCTTTGTGTATCTCTAACCAAATTATTTAGTAGGTCTTAATAGCTGATTTATATTTCATGTTGGGACCAGATCTGTGGAGGTAGCCCAAACCATATTTTTCTGAACCAATTTAAAAGTGGTTGTAGTTTTCTAATATATTAATTTGCTATGGTCTCCAATGAATTGGAGCTTACAAATTGGAATTTAGGCAAGTGACACAGCTATCTCCTCTACCTGAACTAGATATATAATATTATCAGATGCACTGTTAACATTCTATACTCTAACTGTCACTGGATTGTAAAAATATCTGAAAAAAATTTAATGTCATGGAAAATTGAACAGATGAATTAATACCACTTCTTAAGCTGGTAAAGAATCGGCCTGAAATGCAGGAGATCTGGGTTCAATCCCTGGGTTAGGAAGATCCCCTGGAGAAGGGAATGGCAACCCACTCTAGTTTTCTTGCCTGGAGAATTCCGTGGACAGAGGAGCCTGGCAGGCTACAGTTCATGGGGTTGCGAAGAGTTGAACAGAACTGAGGGACTAACACTTTCACTTTCTTTTATTTAAGTCTATGGACATTGATGTCGATGTGAAATTTTGTGTAATGGCCTTCATGGGTTTAAGCATACATCGGTGGTAGATCAGAGATCGTTGAAATCATCTTGTAATGGAAATTGCCTAAATCCTAACCAAAAGAGTTGGCTCTATTTTGAATGTTCTGCCAGGGAAGAACTTTTTCATTTGATTGTGGCAGTGAACACAAAGACTACTAACCAGAATCAAACCAAATAAAAGCTCTCCATATTTGTAGGTCTAAAAATGTTAAGCCTCAGTTGTGTCAGTCAGAGCACGGGTTTTGCTGGTACTGGAAGAAGTTCCTTTAGATTTACATCACGTCTTGTCATCACATCTGGCTCTAGTTGTTCCCCTTTTTGCTTCCCTCTCTTGTGGTCTGATACACATAAATCTGAAATAAAGATGGTATTTCCAACTTTATAAGCATTGGTCATGGAAGCACAGACTCTGGCAACAATACCTCCATGAGAACGTTCCGTCACCATCCATAGATGACATCTCTTCATGGAGATGTGAAGTCTAGCTTTGCAGGTATGAGAAATACACTAAAAATGGATGGTTTCATTGCTATTTAGTTTTGAAGATAAATAGCCATCACAACACAATTTTTTGCAATTATATTTGATAGTCTTGTTGTTCTGTATTTGTGCTTGCTATTCAGAAACAAAACATGAGTAATTATGATGAATTTTTTCTATAATTGAACTTTGACCAGTTTTCCTATTGGTTATCACTTTGCTTCTTGTCTACTGTCTGTATATATTATTGGCCATTCAAAGTCCATTAAAAAAGGAAATTACAAAGGATCTGGGTGAGAGAAGGGACAAATCATCTCTGGGGACAAAGCTATGAGAGCAAATATCCTACTTCACTGTCAAATGTAGCATCAATTCTGTTGTTGGGCTCAGAAATTCAGAGCTAGGCTATAATTGGAAAATGCTATGAATAGCTGGAAAGTTCAAAATGTAATGAAGAAAAAAACACAGTAAAATTTAACATCCTGACAGACTGGTTGTTATTTTTGTTTTATTTTCTGTAAAAAGTTTTCAACTTTTGAGACCCACCTCTTCTAGCACTGAGACACACACACGGTGAGAATATATTCTAAACGTAAGCACATGATAAGTATTTGTTGATTTGTTTCGACTTATTTTACTGTCATTTTATGGGTGCATCTGTTCTGGAGAGAGAATGCCTGCATACAAACAAGGCAAATTTAACCAAACTTTACAGGATTCCAGTTTTAAAGAGTAATTTGTAAGCGATTTTCGAGATGTGATTCTTATTTCTGTCTGAAGCTGTTCCTACTCTTAGTCTCAATTACACTGTCTAATCTGAGTGTTTTTACTATATTTCTAAATGGTCTGGATTCTTGCATAAATGTAGCTGGAACTGTCTTTGATGAGGTACAGCAGATTTGCAGCAGGTTGGAAGGCAGTGGAGAGAAATCTCTCTTGGCAGAGAGTGTGGGCAAGCTGCCAGGGCTCCGGGGGCCAGCGCGGTTCCCATCCACGGGTCATCTGGCACTTGCCCAGTCTCAGTCAGGGTATGTTACTGCCTCTCCTTAAGGCATGTATAGATGGGGTTGGCCCTGTTTAGAAAGATCTACTACAATAGAGGGTGTATTTCTCCTTGTTTTAATTTTTTTTTCACATACAGTCACAAATCTACTACTATTTATTCAGTACTTGCTACATACATTGTTTCAGTTATCCTCATAAAATCCCACAAGGTAGGCAGTATTTATTGCCCCGTTTTACATTTGAGGAGACCGTTCTTTAGGGAGAGTAACTCGTATGATATATGTTTATATATAGATAATATATTCTTCATAGCTTTTCTGAAAAATAAAAGCTAACTGCTCATGATCACTTTAGAGAGTGTTGCAAGCATTTTTGATGATCACTTCTTAACAGTTAGAAGCAGCATCCTTCTCCCCTGTTCTCTAGTTTTTTAAACCTACGAGTAAAGACTTGCTTCCAGGCTGCAGGTTTAAGGAGACTCTCCCCATCTTGTCACTGTCCGTGCTGTGCCAATCCGAGTTGCTGTGTCTTCACGGGAAATATTTCTCTTCTGGATAGTAACAAGCGTTTCCTTTCACAATGTAGAGGTGTTTTTAATTTTGGAAAAAGTAGGAGACTCAATGGACATGGGTTTGGGTGGACTCCAGGAGTTGGTGATGGACAGGGAGGCCTGGCATGCTGCGGTTCGTGGGGTCAAAGAGTCGGACACAACTGAGCAACTGAACTGACTGACTGACTGATGCGTTGCTCAGTATAATGGTCCCTCAGAAATGAACTTTGAGAAATGGCTCTCGGAAGAGCTGAAACATCACAAGGAGAGAGACCACAGTCCTGAGAGAAAATGATCGTTGTTAAAAATGTGGTTCAGATATAAAGGAATATTACTCAGCCATAAAAAGAATGGGATTGGGTCATTTGTTGTGATGTGGATGAACCTAGAGTCTGCTGTACAGAGTGATGTGAGGTAGAAAGAGAGAATCAAGTGTCCTGTATTAATGCGTATATATGGAGTCTAGAAAAATGGTGTTGATTAATGTGTTTGTAGGGTAGGAACAGAGACACAGATGTGGAGAATGGACTTGGTGGACATGGGGAAGGCAAGAGGAGAGTGGGATGAACTGAGAGAGCAGCGCTGACATGCATGCACTATCGTGCGTTAAACAGGTGGCTCGCGGGAAGCTGCTGCGTAACACGGCGGCTCAGCTCGGTGCTCTGGGATGCCCTAGAGCAGCGGCGGGATGCGGGAGGGGGGAGGGAGGCTCGAGAGAGGGGATATATGCATACAAACAGCAGATTCACGTTGCCGTACTGCAGAAACTAACACAACGTTGTAAAGCAATTATACTCCAGTGTAAAAAAAAAAAAAATGATGAGCATTTACCATGAGTTACAAACACTTTAGAAAGAAATTGCAGTGTGTTAGTTTAGAATTGAAGAACCTGAACTCTGACTCTTTCCTTGTGCTCCATTATTCTGACTTTGGTTCAAGAATGAAAGAAATTTGAACTGGATGGTTTCCATGGTAACACCCATTTCCCTCCATTCTCCTCACACCTAACTTCCAAGTCCTGACTCATTTTGAGACTTTTTGGAAAAGATTTGAGATTTGAATAAGAGAAAAGGAGAGCATAAATGGGATTGCACTTAGTCCAAAAATGTAGAGTTTACAGTTAGTCTCTTAATAACAATGACATAACCACAAATCAAATGATGCTGTGAAAGCAGTCTACAAAGTGCCATTCAGATAACTCGCAACCACTGTAAGACGACAGCAGGGCTGATACTGTGTTTCTCGGTTGAAATCTGAGTGAGCAGAGGTTTTGAGAGATTGATGCCTCTCTGTACAAACTGCTGAAGGGGTGAAGCTTGGATGAGAGCTCAGGTCACGTGACATTTGGTGCAGTCTTTTTCAGATCACTATGACTGTCCCATTTTAAACCGAATTTTCTGTGATAAGTATGAAAGGTCATACAATATATCCCTCTTTAAGGTGCATATGAGCTTCCCAGGTGGCACTAGTGGTAAAGAACCCGCCTGCCAGTGTAGGAGACATAAGAGATGCTGGCTCGACCCCTGGGTTGGGAAGATCTCTTGGAGAAGGGCATGGCAACCCACCCCAGTGTTCTTGCCTGGAGAATCCCATGGACAGATGAACCTGGTGGGCTATAGTCCATAGGGTTGCAAAGATTCAGATATGACTGAAGTTTAGCACGCAGGCACAAGGTGTATATAAAATGGTCTTTGATAACTTTTGTGTAAATTCTTCTGAATTATTTGACCTAGAGGAAAACCATTAGTGGCCAAATGGAAATGTTGTGCTTTGTGACATTACCAGAGAAGTAGGGACAAGTATCCTTAAAAATTATTGACCCGTTTTGGACACCAAGATTATTTAGATTACCTGATACTGAATTTCAACTGTGGAAGACTTTTTAAGCAATGATAGAATAGTATCCTTTGTTTTTATTGTCAAAATCCAGTCTGGAATGCAGGAAAGCTGTTTAATGACCTGGTTCATTCATCCACTTAACAGGTGTTTATTTGCATGCCTACTCTGTGCCAAGCACATTTTTAAGTTTTAGGGGAACAGGCAGTGAACAAAGTAAACGGAAAGCTCTCATATCATGGAGTTTACACCCCCTGGAGAAAGTCATACAAAAATAAGATAAATATGTAAAGTATATGATATGTGGGATAAAGTTAATGGCTCTAAAGTAAAACCTGAAGTGCAGGGCTGTTGTGAAGTATGGCAATGATGATGAAATTGAAATAAGGTGGTCAGGGAAAGCCTGACTGAGAAGCTGACTTTTGAGTAAAGACCTGAAGGATATGAGGGAACAAGCTCTTGTTTGTTTAGGGAAGAGTTTCCCAGACAGAGGGAACAGTCAGTGCAAATTCTAATACTATATGTGCCTGTGATGTTCAGGAAATAGCAGGAGACCAAGGAGGCTGGAGAGGATTGGGAGGAAAGTGGGAAAAGAAGTTCTAGAGATGAAAACAGAACTGATCCTTGGAGAAGCGTGCTGCAGACCATCGTAAAGACTTCGGCTTTTCTCTGAGTGAAATGAGAGATTTTTAGCGAAGGTAAGGTTGGGTTCTGATCTATAAGAGCTGTCTTGTGAAAGATCATTCTGGCTGCTGCATTGAGAAGAGACAGTCCTAGGTGGGCAAGAATAGAATCAGAGAGATCATTTAGGAGGTGATGGCAGTCATCCAGGTGCTAGTTGATGGCAGCTGTGTCGATGACAAGAGGTGGTAAAATTCTGGTTGTATTTTGAAGGGAGAGCCATCAGCATTTCTGGGCTGATTGGGTGTGAGGTGTGGAAGAAGGAAAGGAGGTAAAGATGACATTAGGTCTTTTGGCCTGAGAAACTGGGGAGAGAGAATTGCAGTCACCGGTGTTAGGGAGGAGGTAGTGAGTGAGCAGGGGTGAGGGCAAGACCGGCAGCTTAGTGTTGTATTTGGAAGGTGTATTAAGTATTCATGTTGGTTGTTGATGAGGCCTTGCAGTCTAGGAGTCTGGAGCAGAGGAAAAGACTGGCTGGGCATACATGTTTGGGAGTGATCACATAGTTGATCTTTAAAATCACGGTGAATGAGTGAGTGAGTGAAGTCGCTCAGTCGTGTCCGACTCTTTGCGACCCTGTGGACTGTAGCCTACCAGGCTCCTCCGTCCATGGGATTCTCCAGGCAAGAATACTGGAGTGGGTTGCCATTTCCTTCTCCAGGGGATCTTCCCGACCCAGGGAGTGAACCTGGATCTCCCGAATTGCGAATTGCAGGCAGACGCTTTAACCTCTGAGCCACGTACTGGGTGAAATCTCTAAGGAAATGATACAGATGAAGGAGAGAAGAGGACCGTGGACAGAACCCAGGGTCACTCCTACACTATGAGCTAAGAGGAAAGAGGAACCAGCAAAGGAGACTAAGAAGCAGTTATCCATGAGGTATAAGTAAACATATTTTATATTAGGAGATTAATTTGTTTCAGTATTTCTTCTAGTTATGAAGCAAATGGCAGTAAAGGAAACTGGAAAAGTGGCCAGTGGTGTAGGGGAAAACCAGGAAGATTCGCTCATAAAGGACACGACTGTGTGTGTGCGTGCTCAGTCGAGTCCAAAGTCCGTGCTCTTTGAGGCCCCATGGACTGTATCCTGCCAGGTTTCTCTGTTTATAATTTCCCAGGCAAGAATACTGGAGTGGGTTGCCATCTCTAGGGGATCTTCCCAACCCAGGGATCGAACATGCATCTCTTGAGTTTCCTCCTGCTTTAAAGGCAAATTCTTCACCACTGAACTACCGGGGAAGCCAGGGCTTAACTAAGATAAATCCTAAGTGAATAAAGTGGCAGAACTAAGTCTGTGTGGTGGTCAAGGATGCAGAAGCAATTACACTTATTCCCCACTCCACAGCCTTTGCTCTTGAAGGTATACCAGTTCTAATTGCTTTGGATTTGACTTGGTATTGAAAGAAAATTTAGGCTCTGATATCCTGGATACTGGGCTTCCTAGGTGGTGCTAAGTGATAAAGAACTTGCCTGACAATGCAGGAGACATAAGAGCCCTGGTTTGATCCCTGGGTCAGGAAGATCCCCTGAAGTAGAAAGTGACAACCCACTCCAGTACTCTTGCCTAGAGAATCCCACGGATGGAGGAGCGTGGTGGGCTACAGTCCATAGGGTCACAGAAAGTCGGACATGACTGAGGTGACTTACCACGCATGCACATCCTGGATACTAGGTAGACAGCACCCACTCTGTTACTTGGAATTGGGTCCATTGCCCTCTAATTTTTTTTTCATATATTGGGAGTTTAAGTTTTCTCTCTAATTTGATTCTCAGTTATATACTTTTTTTCTGATGTTTGAGGATAAGAACATCTTTGTTTCTGGTGGGGGGTCTAGACTTGTCCTCATAGCCTTCATTTATTTATTTAACAAACATTTTTCAGAACCTATTGGACTTCCCTGATAGCTCAGTTGGTAAAGAACCCACTTGCAATGCAGGAGACCCTGGTTCAATTCCTGGATCAGGAAGATTCGCTGGAGAAGGGATAGGCTACCCACTCCAGTATTCTTGGGCTTCCCTTGTGGCTCAGCTAGTAAAGAATCCGCCCACAATGCGGGAGGCTTGGGTTTGATTCCTGGGTTGGGAAGATCCCTGGAGAAGGGAAAGGGTACCCACTCCAGTATTCTGGCCTGGAGAATTCCATGGACTATACAGTCCATGGGGTCACAAAGAGTCGGACACAGCTGAGTGACTTTACTATGATGTATCAAGCTTTGCACTTCGTTGTGAGTTTACAAGTACCAAACAAGCTAACTCCATTTCCTGAGAGTTCCCATTCTAGTGTGCATGAGCAGTTATAATGTAGTCTGATGTGTGCTGTAGTGGACATGAGCGTTGAGGGGAGATTTGTTAAAGAAATTCTGGGGAGAAACCAACCAACTTCCTGGTAAAAATTGAAGAGTGCTTCTCAGAAGAGGTAATACTCAAGCTTTGTCTTGAAGGATCAAATAGAGTTTTCCAGGGAACAAGAGGGCAAAGGATATTGTAAGCAAGAAAGTAGTATATGTCTGGGCAAGATAACTTGAAGCCTGGAGTTTGTACAGTTTAGAAGGCATGTGGAGGAAAAGTCAAAATGGTTAACAGGAGTGGGGTTATGAAAGCCATCTTTGAGGCCTGTGCTCAGCACTGTTGTTAATACCTTTTATGTATTTATTCACTGAATTCTCACAACAACCCTCTGGGGTGATACAGTAAATCCATTAAATCCATTTTTTGCTGATGTGTGTCCTAAGGCATAGAGAGATTGAGTGATTTCTCAGAGCCAAAGTAGATTTATAGTAAGTGCGAAAGCCAGAGTAGATTTATAGTATGTGCGTCTGATGCTGAAAGTGTAAGTTGGTTCGTCCTAACACTTTTCCTCATTATTTTCTTCTTGGAATTATTAGGGACCTCCCTCTTTATGACTTACCGCTGCTTCTTCACAATATGCCTACTACCCTCCATCATTATCAGATTTGACAAAGGCTTTCATTTTTTTCTGATGATTTTTTTACCTCTTTCCACAAATTGGAATTTAAAGCCCCTTTATCAGGTTGGCAAAAATGTTAGTCATGTCCGACTCTTTGCGACCCCATGGACTGTATTCCAGCAGGCTCGTCCATGGAATTCTCCAGGCAAGAATACTGGAGTGGGTTGCCATTTCCTTCTCCAAGCCTCCTGCCTAAGGCTTGGTTGATGTGATATGCCATCTGACCCCTGTGAGGAGCCCTTGATCCTGGCACTGTAAACCATGGCTCAGAAAAACTTCCATCCTTGAACACTGTCTGTGGAACCTACGGTTCACACATGTGCTGATTTCCCTCCTGTAATAATCGCCTCCAGGTTGGACAAGATTTGAAAATAGTATCTGTCTCCTTGTGTCTCTGGGGCTCTTGGTTTCCTGTGCTGTAGGTTTCTACTGAATGAGTTGTGAACGGTAGCGTAGGTGGCTTGGGACGTGGTACACCTCCTCATTAGACATAGATTTACATGGTTCACATTTAGTAACATACATCTCTCTCTGGGAGATAACTGGGGTCCTTGCACTTGATAATGTGTCTTCTTTACTGTTCTGTGGAATGAAATGCTTCTTCATTTTCAGGTCTGACCTTTTCCTTCTTGGGCAGAGCCTCACATTTTTGGAATAACTCTCGGCGTAACTTTTTCTTCAATATTACGGTCTCCCATTTGCAGCCCTTCAACTGGGTCTTCATTCTATGTTGCTCATGTTCTTCTTTTTCTTCTGAGTGTTATTTCTGCCCAGGGATTATTCATCTTCTTTAATAAGGTAGTAGAGAGGTTCCTCCAGCTCTGTCACGTTCTTCCCTAGCAAGGAGTTTGATCCTAGCCTATAATATGGTAACTGGGGGCCACATGTCTCCACGGGGCATGGCTGAACCGAGATTTCATCTGGACCCTCCTGACTTCTAGACTTTGTTTGGTGCTTGGTGAGGGTCATTAATATCCCGGAGCATGCACTGCCAACTCAAGAGGCTTGACTCTGGAGGCAGAATTCTTGGTTACAGTGTTCTGCTACTGCTCCAGTTCTTTACATTAAGGACAGTTGGTTTTTCTAGTTTTGTTCAAGAAGCAATTATTGAGCAGCGTTTATTGACTACTCTGTACCAGATGCCATGTAAGCTCCTTGGCATACAAAGGCCTCCGCTTTCAAAGGGACTCATTCTCCAGTAGAGTGACCCAAGGACCAATGTGTAGGACTCTGGTCATTGACTTATTTCAAACATTCCTGGCACATATAGCTATAAATTCAAGTAGAATAGAGGATTTCCATAAAACTAAGATGGTGGATATAGGGAAGTCATCTGATAAAATTTTTAAAGTTTAAATGAGCTTTAAACATTAGCAATAAACATCCTCAGAGCCTTTGACTTGAAAATATGCAGTGTTAGAATTATAATTCCCTAAATTACAATTAAGGCACAGAAGGAAGCAGATGTTGAAACAACATTAATGTTGATAAATAAGGGACTTTTAAATAGTCTCAGATATTTCTAAGAAGTGGAAAGGATTTTTTTCAAATTCTTTAACATATAGTCAAAGAATTCATTCTTAAATATGTCTAAACTAAAATAAAACTCAGAGACATGCACATCTGAATGAACTGCTTTCTTACTCGCTTATGTCTGGATGTTCTATTCTTAGACCTGAACGGGAACATTTCTCTTCATAAGGAATTTATTTCAATTGCATGAATGTGATCTATGAAAAAGATTTTTTTTTTAGGATTTGTGTAGAGCTCAGAATCTGTCCAGAATGAACTGAGGGAGCTTTGGAGCAAAGCTGGAAAAGCCTAAGATTTAGGAATGAAACTCAGTGTCCAGAACAAAGGGCTTAATTAATCTGCTCTGTCTCAGGAAAACAACAACAAAGAAAGAAAGTCACGATAGAAAGAGTAAAGAGTTTTCTGCTGGGGAGATTAAAAGTCTTAGTTTTGTCTTGATAACAATATGGACATGCCTTAAAGATGGGAAAAAAAACTCATTTGCTAGAAATTTAACAATGTACTTTTATTTTATAAAGAAAAAATGAGCAAACAAATTAAGTGGAATTGAATGATCTGACAAAAATTATAAGAACATATAAGATATAATATCAAATAACAAAGAAAACATAAAAATCACAAAAGGAAAGAGTAAAAAAACACTTCTGCAAGTTGGAGGCATGATTTAATTTTTCTTTCTTCCAAATTTCTGGTTTCTTTGAAAGAATAAACAGAGTTGCATCTTTGTTTGCGTAGGTCAAGAAATATGCTAGAGATAAGAGACTAGGAAAAGACCTGTGTTCAAACCGAGGCCAATGTTCAAGGACCCCACACTAATGCTCTTTTTGCTAGCAGCTTGTCCTTGCCCAAAGAATGACAGCGGTGGGAGAAGGCGGGTGGAAGGCAAAACCAAGGGGGACAGATGGATTCCGTCCTGATTGCCAATGGACTGTGTCTACAGTTGTCCATTAAATCCAAAGGATTCCCTGCAAAATGTCTGCCGGTGGAATGCAGAACTTCTGAAAGGAACCTTAAAGTGCAGCTGGGAGTGAACATTGCCTGGGCCGTGGCGTGGCTGCCAGCCGGTGGCCCGCCTCGTGCTGTGCCCTTCTGCCGAGCAGCCATCTGCTGCAGCTTTAATGAATGAATCTCTCTCTCTCTCTTTTTTGACAGAACAATAGCTTCTGTGATGTGATCTGCATTCCGATGGACGGATTGAGTCCTTTGCTGGCACTCCTGTGTGTGTGTGTGTGTGTGTGTGTGTGTGTGTGTGTGTGTGCGTGTGGTGTGTTGCAGGGGGTGGGGTGGTGTGAACGCAGAGCGATTGTGTGTGTCTGCATTCTCTCCAGTGGGAGATGGTGGATGTTGTAAGAAAGTTAATGCTTTAGGTTGGTTTTTAATTGGAATGCTCCATCATCTCTTCCTTTGGAGAACTGGACAATTGGACTGGTGCTGCTGGTATCTCTACATGTCCTTTCTGCAGCTTGTTTTTCTTCCCTCCTGAACACTGAAGGGGTGGCTCAGGAAACAAAGAATCTGCCTGCAATGCAGGAAACCCTGGTTCGATTCCTGGGTTGGGAAGATCTCCTGGAAAAGGAAATGGCAAGCCATTCCAGTATTCTTGCCTGGAGAACTCCATGGACAGAGGAGCCTGGCGAGTTACAGTCCATGGGGTCCCAAAGAGTTGGACACAACTTGAGTGACTAACACTTTGGATACACTTTGGAAACACTGAAGGATGGAGTCACTTCTTTCCAGAAGTGCTAGTGAAGTGCAGGCCTATGGAATAAAATATTTAAGCAGATTTTTTTTTTCCTTTTTTCTAATCACTTGACATTAACTTTGGTTGATTAATCTCCTCTGTCCCTCTTGGCCAATGTCTATAAATCCATTGCTCTGCCTTTGATGCAGTTCCCTGGAGAAAGTCTCTGTAGCCCCCCTCAATATTTCTTTTCCCTGTGGTGTTCATCAAGCTACAGGCTGGTCCTTCTTAATTACGAAGGAGAGAAAGAAACACCCCAAACGACAAATCAAATACTTTACCAGGAGACAATTGATTTGGTCTTTGGTTTAATCATCCTAGGAAAAAGAGAAAATCCTATTTTGCTTGTCAATAATGGTCCTGTGGTTATTATCATTAGCCTAAGAGAACTGAAGGAGAAGTTAATTTGGGGAAAAACTTTTGAAGATTATTTTGAAGGTTTGGTTTACAGGACTCATTAAGATCATCTAGTTTCTAGTTTTCAAGAAAAAAATAATTTCAAGTAAAATCTGACTCAGAACCTTTGTAGATAAACCAGACACCATTGTAGCTGGTCTGGTTGAGGTGGAGATAAGTGGGCGGGATAGAGGCTCAATCTTACCTCACAAAGGTCTGCATGTACAAGGCTCTGTTGGATGCAGTTGATAAAGCTACTCGTAGAGCATATTTATTTGTTTGGGGGTAAAATTATGCTAAACTATTGTAGAGAGTAATTATTATTTTTGCATTTTTATTGTTATTCTGCTTTTTCACTATTAGCAGAAATGCTATTTTATAACTTTGACTGATATCTCTTCTGCTCATCAGTTTGGGCTACAAAAGGCAGAGGATGGGATAAATGCTAACTAAAAATCCTTTCCATTCTAAAATTCAAAGTCAAATGGAAATGTTTTCACTTTTACATTTTTTTGTGAAAATGTTCTTATGTAGTTGTTACATGATAGCCTTACCATTAGGTATTTTATTACTGTTAAGAACTGTGGTTTAATTTTATTGAATTTATCTTTCTACATATGGATGTATATCTAGGAAGCCCCGTTATAGATATACATGCCTATATCTATTTATTTATACACATGTACATATATAAAATCCATTTTGTATAATTCTTGCATAGTTCATTTTGAGAAATACATAGATCTCTAAGTAGACAGCAACATAGAGCACTTCTGAAATTCCTTTATACAAATCCATTTACCAAACTCTAAGAAAATCCTTTTTATAGAGACATTAAGAAAGCCTCATCAAATATATGTTGTTGCTATTTTCAATTTAAAGGTCAGCCAGGGCCTAATGGGCTTTCCTGGTTGCTCAGATGCTAAAGAATCAGCTGCAGTGCAGAAGACCCAGGTTCGATCCCTGGGTGGGGAAGATCCCCTGGAGAAGGGAATAGCGACCCACTCCAGTATTCTTGCCTGGGAAATCCCATGGACAGAGCAGCCTGGTTGGCTACAGTCCGTGGGGTCTCAAAAGAACTGGACACGACTTAGTGTTGCTCAAGCTAAATCTGCAGAATTAAAAGACCACAAGGGAAGAAATTCAGATGGAGATGGGGGGAGGGTGGTGAAGATGGCAGGTAGAAATCATTCTCTCGACTGGATGTATGCTCTACTCAGCCCAACATCTGAATATATAGGAATATATAGGTCCATACTTTCATCTGATGGCTCCTGATCCAGACTTAGCATTCGTAAGGTCTAGGGCTCCTTACCACAGACGGACTCTCTGTGCCTCAGTTTTCTCATCTATGCAAATGGTTAAATGTGCACGAAACGCAGTGATGACCCCAAGGTTTTCTAACTCAGTGACTATTAATATCCAACTCAGTATAAAATTTGGAATGTTAAACGTATTGTACTTCTTTAAAAAATATTAACTCATCTATAATTTATTTTGGACTGTCCATTAACCTTAATATTAAATTAAGCTTCACAATCCAGTCCAAGACTATTACAAACACCTAGGGGCTAATACTTCATTTAAAAAATTTATTATGAGAAGATTCTTTCTTATAGCTAGTACATTTTTTTAGCATTAGGTTGACTAACATCTGAACATGACATTTATGCCACTTAATCTATTGTAGAATTCTTGTGCTATTTTATATCTCAGGATTCATACCTCCTGATTTTTAAGTGATTTTTAAATTGCTGTTCCCAGAAGAAGCACCTATTAGGAACTGCAAGCAAAATTAGTACTTGAATTGCATTTTGTTATATTTATTCCCTACCCAAACTAGACACATTATTTCCAAAGTGATACTTGGAACCTATTGTTCAAAGGATAGTATGACAAGTAGCCTGAGAATGGAATGGACTGTATTTCGGAATCAGGACCATCCCAGCCTATGGTGACCACACACCGAGCAGCCCACATGGTGGGGGGAGCTTTGCACAAGGTAGAGCTCTGTGAAATTTCGCAAGTGTGGGATTGTGTTATCCTTGGTTTCAAGTTCTTTATTGCTTCTTTGGATCATGAGGGGAGTCTCTTTTTTTTTTTGACAGGTTTTTATTTTTCATTTTTTAATTAATTATTTTAATTCGAGAATAATTACAACATTGTGATGGTTTTTGCTCTACATCAACGTGAATCAGCCACAGGTATACATGTGTCCCCCCATCCTGAACCCCCATCCCACCTCCTTCCCTACTCTATCCCTCTGGGTTGTCCCAGAGCACCGGCTTTGGGTGCCCTGCTTCATGCATCGTCTTGATGCTCCATAGTTGACAATTATGGACAAGACTTCCAAGCCCCCAAAATGGTCCAAGAATTTTTCCCACCTCACAACTTCACCAGAGACCCAAGGTAAAGAAAGGCACTTAGAGTAATCAGCAACTAGAGAGGATTTGAGAATGGTAGGGGCTGTGTGGGGGCCTCACCTCAGTGGAATTCTGGTTCAGGTTTACCCAGTTTGTCTCATTCATGCCTGTGTTGACTCAGTTACTGCCTCTGTTACCTTGCCCAACTCAAAGTTCCATACCTGAACTCGAGTGCCCTGGTTGAGGATGGTCTAAGGTAATAAAAAGCAGAAACAGTAGCATAGAATTAAGGACCACAAAGCATTTTATAACCCTGGGATTTCAGCTGCCAATGCAACTGTGTTGGCTTAAGCCAGCTGGCTGAGCTCTGGCTGGTGGGGAGAGTGGTGTCGTGCCATTTGGGAGGTCTGCACAATCTGCTTTTCAGGAATGTCAGGAGCCTCCAGGCAGAGCTGAACGCAGACTCTGCTTCTGGGCCCACTCTCACGTGTCCTTTCTGCATCTGTGTTGGGCACCTCTGGGTCGTTCACGGATGCCTGTTCTCCAGTTCACAAGCAAGGTGTCTTCCTGACAGACAGAATACAGCCGCCTCAGGCTCTCTCTCTAGTCGGTGACTGGTGTGAGTGCACTGTGCCTCTGGACAGGAGAGTTGGGGTACTGTGGGCTTTTCCAGAGCAAGGCTGGGTCCTTTCGCCTTGCCCAGCCAGAGAGAACAGATACGGGGCAGTGCAGAGCGATGGTGCTGTCTTTTGATGTGCTGTTGGGCTGCCTTGCTCAGTGAAGGATACTGGTCCTTCCTTTGTGGATGGGAAACTGTGATTAAACCTTCAATGAGTGCTTCTTTACTAGGCAACGGGGGGACAGGGCCTGGAATCTAGTCAGTTCATTGATAAAACTCGAGGTTGAAAGCATGACTGTTCCTTTGTGCAAGTGCATCCAGGCCTCATGAACGGGCTACTGCCCAACTCGGCCATCTGGGCTACTGCCCAGCCCAGCCGCTGGGTGTTCGGAGGCATTGCAGAGGCCATTTTAAAGCGCCTACAAGGGAAGCTTTTAATTCCTCACTGGAAAGTGTTGGGACTTGCCACTTGTCACCAAGGCCCCTGTTGATGGGTTGGGATTTCAGCAGATATTAAGGAGGCAAGGAAACCCCATCCTTAATGGACATATTTTCAGTATTTTAAGCAAATATCTACCTTCCAAGTCAGGCATTTGTCATAACTCTTAGCATCCAAATGAAAGCTAAAAAAGGGAAGAAGATGAATGGGGACATTTTCCCCAGTTTTGTCCATGGGGCAATATTCTAAGCCTGTGGTAATGATTTCCTTCTTGGTCCTGGTTGGGAGGTTTTCCTTCAGATACATGCTTGGTGAGCACCTCTCCTCAGGACTCAGGTACCCTGAATGATTTGTCATTCTGCCTCTGTACCCAGTGTGTCATCCCTTTTCTTCCACCTTTTCCAGGCATATTTTTAGGTCAAACAAACATTTCAAGAGAAAGAATGACCCTAATTGCCCATGTGAATATTTTAGTACTTCTTGACTCTAACTTCTTCTTCTTCTTTTTTTTTTTTGGCTATTCTACACCCCTTACAGAAATATCTTGGTCACATTCAATTTTCAGAGGTTAGTGATTCTTGAACTATATTATCCTGGGACTCTGCTTTGGAGACAGCCACAAGAAGTAAAGAAAAAAAAAAATAGAGCATCAAGGTGTGAAGCATTGTAGCGGTGCTTTCTATGTAGTAGAATCTTCAAAATAGATTCCACCAATCATCCAAAAAAGCTTGAATTTTAGATGTGAGCTTTGATAGAGGCATATGAAAAATAGTTTGGATGTATAATCCATTATTCCTTTAGAATATATACTGAGAAATTTAAAAGATTTATATAGGGTTGTGAATTTTTGGTATTGACGGTTTATATATATATACTGTTTAAAAATTAAGTTTTTCTTTCATTTTGTGGACAGTTCTTAGCAGCAAAGAGTGCTTCACTGAAAGACTGCGGTAAAAAAAAATGCCTTCTTTTGGTGGAACTCTATGTTTCTAGAATTTCAGATCTCGGACGAACTTATCATTCACAACCTTGGAGAGGTAGTTTAGTGGAATTAGAGCATGGACTTCAGAGGCAGACTACTTGGTTCAGATGTTGACTTCTGCACTTGTTGCGTGACCCTGGGTAAATCACTTACCCACTCTGTGCATTCATTTCTTCATCCATAAAGTGGGTATATTCATAGGGCTGTTCTGAGGCTTATTGGGCTGATCTCAATACTGTTATGTAGAACAGGGCTTCCCCGGTGGTCCAGTGGTTAAGAATCTGCCTTGCAATGCAGGAGACACTAGTTCAATCCCCAGTCTGGGAAGATCCCACATACCATGGGGCAATTAAGCACGCGCTACAGCTACTGAACCTGCACTCTGGCGCCTGTGAGCCACAGCTACTGGGCCCACGTGTAGCAACTGCTGAAGCCCACATGCACTTGAACTTGTACACTGCAGCAAGAGAAACCACCGTAATGAGAAGTCCATGCACCACAATTAAGAGAGGAGTTCCTGCTCTCTGCAACGAGAGAAAGTCTATGCACAGCATTGAACACCCAGCATCGCCAAATTAAAAAAAAAAAAATAATAATGTTTTGTAGACAGCGTGACTTCCCTGGTGGCTCAGTGGTAAAAAGTTCTCCTGCCAATGCAGGAAACTTGGATTCGATCCTTGGGTCGGGAAGACCCCCTGGAGAAGAAAATGGCAACCCACCCCAGTATTCTTGCCTGGAAAATCCCATGGACAGAGGAGCCTGGCGGGTTGCAGTCCATGGGATCACAAAAGAGTCTGACACGACTGACTGATGAGCTTGCACACGTAGAACAGTGTGACACAAGGTAACCACTCTGGATGTTTGCTGTTTCCTAGCATTCTAAGCCTGGAGATGGGTATGGAAATGCACTCTGAGCAGGATAAGGAATTGCCCACAGGGAAGACTGGGGCAGCTGAACAGCTCTATTATCCAGGCTGAGTTTGGGGACTGAGTACCCTGTTCCTTTAAGTACACAGAACTGAATTCTGTCCTCTGCATCCGGAACTTGTAAGTGAGACTTCGATGTAACAAGGGCCCTTTGACATTTCAATAATGAAATCCTTGCCTGCGGGGCTGAGGCAAAGTTCCTAAGTGCTCAGGATTATTCTACAACTAAGAGTTTTCCATTTTGGTTGCAATGTATCATAATTGAGGCGAGGAAAGCAGTTCTAGCATCTAGAAACTGGTCTACCTTGCCATACCTGAGATGTAGGAAAAAAAGTAAAATAGATTCCTATGTAAATATGTAGCTATTAACACAAAACATAGGACTTAATAAACAAACTTTTGGCTGACACATGCATGGAATAAGAACAGAAAGCATGACAGCATTTGAAATGCCTGTCTTCTGTGTGCAGTTGAAGAATAGTTTGCTGAACCAAGAGGTTTTTCAGAAACATTACAGGAGAGATTCAAATATGTATAATGCTGGATTTATATAATTTAATGAACACTAATTATAAATTTAAGCAATCCTTTTTGATCACTTCCTATATGTTAAATACTTTCACAAGCTTCCTCCATGTTCTTCACAGATTATTAATTCCATGTTACCATTTTCATTTTTAGTAAGTAAAACTAAAGTTGTGAGAGATTTGCTTGAGGGTATATATAACTAAGAATTGACAGCAGCATTCAAATCTGGAAATTTTTGGCTCTGAATCCACATACTTGAACTATAATCGTATTGTCTCTCAAGGATGGTTTAGTTCAGCCCTGTGGGAAACTAGCAATAGCAGCTCCTATTGTGTGCAAGGCGTCAGGAAGTACTGGGATCCAAGCAAATAAGACAGGTGTGCTTCATGCTTCAGGAAACTGACAGTCCAGGTGGGATGACAACGCCTAGCGACCAACCACGTATACTCTTCTATTTCTCTTTTGCCTTCCTTGATATCTGCCTTGAATAGACACTGCCACTACCTTGAGGATGATTTAGACACGTTGTTCTCTTGAAGATAATATTTTTAAATGTTCTTATTTGTGCAAAAAGTATGTGCACCTTAAATTCTCACCCCCATTGCCTACCGTTGCCACCTGACGTGGTAGCTTACGGACTAGCTGATGTATAGTATAGGCTCATCCTCAGCTTGGATACTTTGAAGGATCAGCGGAAGAATTATAAGTTAGTTAAGTTATAATGTATTTCATGTTAAAATAAGACATCTGATTCTATCAGTTTTCAGACACCTTATGTGATGCTAGTAAAGGTGAAGTTGATTTGTTCTGTTATTGTGGAGCTCACATAGAATGGGAAGGGAAGAACAAGAAAGCAATCCTGATGTATTCCCAGAGAAAGTGGATGGGGTATGGATGAAGTATCCTTGCCGGAAAGAAACATTGTGTGACAGCTGTGGAGAAGGGACAGATTATTAGTGCAGGCAGGAGAGGGACAAAAGTCAGGCGCCCAGAGAGGCAGGGAGAAAATGAGGCTTGACGGCAAGTTTTAGAGCTTATTTAGGAAACTGTGTGTCATTTGTCTCTTACTACTTCATAGCTATATGAAACTTGCATTCCTGCACGGAGCAGACTCTTTGCCCTAGAATTTGCTTTTTAGTTTCACTTAAGAACTCAGGAAGAGAAAAATGACCTATGACACCGTGCACCCAGTCACTTATTGTTGATTGACTTGGTGTCACCTAACACAGCCTTATATCTGCTTCAGGTCTTCACTAACATAAGGCAAAGGAATCAATGAAGGATCAGACTGTGTTGTGAATTGCAAATTTCTTGTAGGCTTAGTGTTTCCTTTTTTTTTCCCCCTATCCTGAGTACTTAGGCGGCTGCTCATTTATAATGGGAAATCCTATAAGGAACTCCATGAAACACTTGGAAATGAGTCAACAGAATCTCAATGAATGGGTGAGGAAAGCATCTCTAGCAGATTCAGTTCTTGTGACTACATTTCTCCCTGGCTTTATCACTGAGACTATTCAGAAAACCAGAACAATCGCAGGCAGGACACCAAGACTCTGGTCATCACCACAGGATGAGAACATTTAATAAAACCAAGTGGAAACCTTGCGAGCTCTTCCTTCCCAGCTGACACGCGGGCCACCAGACAAAGGGCTGATTAATAGAAGGGAGCCCGTTGTCAGGCTCCGGCATTGTTGGGTCAGACCGAGAGGGCCAGTGATTCCAGGTCTTCTCAGTTCCGTGTCTGTGTCCGGCTTCTTCCTGCTCCACTTCTCTCACGGCCCTTCGTGCCCAGTTCATAGAAGGGACAGGTACATGGAGTTTGCTGAGGGACATGACTGTCCTTTTTCTTGATCCCACTATTGGTCTATTTAAACAAATAGTCTCTATTTTATTTTTTGATCATTTAAAAATTTTTATTTATTTTGGCCATGACATGTAGCATGTGGGATCTTAGTTCCCCAACCAGGGTTTGAGCTCACACTCCCTGCAGTGGAGGTGCAGGGTCTTAACAACTGGACCGCCAGGAAGTCCCAGCTGTGCGTTTCTTTAAAAATTAGTCTGAAGTCTTGTCTTAGGTATCCAAACCAACATCTACAAATTTAATCTTTCCCAGTAATCTACTGTAAAATGAGAGATTTCTTTCCAGTATTGACCATACTAGCATGTGACATCTCTCATTTTCTATAATTCTAATTTGACACAACGAAAATCAGTATCCCCCCTTTACATTTCCATCTCTTCTGTAATGCCTCGTCTTACTGATTACAGATAACGAACGCTGTGTGAAGAGGAGTCTCAGCCAGCGTGAGATAAAGCAGTGATGTCAGAACATTTGCAGATGGAATAAATGCCTGTAGTGACTGTATACTCCTGTATATGAGGACGAGTGTCTGATGATGCTGTCGAGGGTGTTGTAGTTATGTTTCTGTCCTCTTGGATATTTACTAACTCTTGTATTATGGACGGAATCCCTCAGTTTCCATTTGGAGATTTGGAGTCCTTGATGTGTAACATTTTTTTAGAATTCATGATCAATCCATTGCTAAGCCAAGATATAACCACGTAAAAGAGGGAAAAGGTGGTTTGCTTTCCCACCCAGTCTACAAGTCTCCATTTTCACTACTTTGTATAGGTGAGGAAGCCACATAACTCATGGATTATTCTCCCAGGATTTTAATACAGAAAAACCAAAATCCAGGTGTAGTGTTTTGTAAGACATTGAGAATTGTTGTTTTCTCTTTCACTTATTAAAAATCCCCATTCTTTCTGTAGCCCTTTCAGCATGTTTACATCTTGAAATGACCCCCCCCCCCGTTTTTTAAAATGCAGGACCTTGAACATCTTCACACACACACAAGTGCACAGAAGGTTTTAAGATTCACTCTTCTTTGATGTAAAACCACGGGGTCTTGTATAATCATCTGCTCACCCAGAGCGCAGATGCTGCTCTCTTTCTCGGCAAACAAAGCTTGGATGTGAAGGGCAACAATGCGCAGAAGATGTTCACGCCCACCTCTCTTCTCCCACCCAAGAGCTAAAGCTGGAGGCTGCCAGCTCCTGTCAGCGGCTCCTCACAGGGGCCTTCCTGAGTGACCAAAGGAGAAAGTGTCTTCAGGGTATAATGTGCTGGAGAAGAAATGTTGAAAAAATGCGGAGACGTTGGGCTCTAGATCAGCCGGGAGCTCTTTAATTGCGATAGGCCGCTCTTGCCCACTTTGCATAATACGGGAAAGCCCCGATGCACAGCGTGTGGCCACTTATGCTGGGGGACACGGGGCACCTGGGCTCCAAGTCTGGTTCCACGACTTCCTGGCTCCGTGACCTGGGCGAATATCTTAAATCTCTGCGCCTCAGTGTTTCACAGGGTGCTGTGCTGGTAAACAGGCTCAGGGTCTTGCCGGGGAAGGGTGGGGAGGGGGGAGGTGAGGGGGTTAGGGGAGGAGCTCTGATTTGCAGCTTTTGCCAGTTTCTACCGCTGCCGCTATGGCGATTTCCAGTTATCAAGGGTTGTGGCTTGCAAAACTCCTGAATATTTAACAACAGGCTCAGTAGCCAGCACAAGTGTATCATTGCGGATCTGTAAAACAGACCTAATAGAGTTCACTTCCTAGGCGTGTGGTCAGGATTAATGACAGTATATGCAAAGTTCTTAGCACTGTAAATTCTGGAATATGGTCAGTACTTATCGAATAGGAACTGTTTTCAGTGATACCGCTTTATTTATTATTTATTGATTTGCCAGCGCTGCGTCTTAGCTGTGGCAGGCGGGATCTTCGATCCTTGTTGTGGCATTTGGGTTCTTTAGTATGTGGGATCTAGTTCCCTGACCAGAGATGGAGCCCTGGGCGCCTGTATTGGGAGAGCAGAGTCTTAGCCACTGGACCACCAGGGAAGCCCCTGCATACCGCTTTTAGGGGGTCTTTATGCTAGAAACTCTAATCTTGGCTTCAGATGATCACAGAAAATATGTTATGATTTGATACAGGATAAAATTAATCTTTTAATTTTTAAACTAATCATGTATATAACATACTATTTTAGAGGGAAAAGAGAGATATTAGAAAAATATAGAAGTGTATGCTACCAAAGAAACTGTATTCATTGATGCTTTTTAAACTCCTAGAGTCTTTCTAAAAATTAAAAAAAAAAAAAAGACCTTCTTGAGGATCTTTTTGCCAAGTCTTGTGTATTTTCTGTGTTTTTAATGATGGCTCCTGGGCTCTGTTTTAAACAGGGAATCTCACTAAGGAGGTTGTGTTCCCCCTGGAGGAGGAAATGGCAGTCCACTCCAGTATTCTTGCCTGGAGAATCCCAACAGGGGAGCCTGGCAGGCTACAGTCCATGGGGTCGCAAAGAATCAGACATGACTGAATGATTGAGCATCCGCGCGCGCGCGCGCGCGCACACACACACGCACACGCACACGCACACACACACACACACACACACACACACACACACGCGCGTGCGCATACACGTGGAGGAGCCTCACTTTGATTGGGTCTAAATAGGACTTGTTTTGGCTCTGCTTACCATGTTCAACTGTGCTCTCTCACCTCCTCCTTGCCCAGGCATCCTTTCATGACATCATGGGACATCCTTAAACCTTTCTGGTTGAGTTTTAAATTCTTTTTACTTTTTAAGTTGAAGTATAGTTGATTTACAATGTTATGTTGGTTACAGGTGTACAGCAAAGTGATTCAGTGACATTTTGAACCTTTTGATGTATGTTTTTCATTTCCAAAACATACATTTATGTTGTTTAAGCCACCATCTACCAAAATCACATTTCCAATCCCTCTAATCAGGGGAATATTTATTGTACTTTGCTATGGTAACACCTGACTTCCCTGGTGGCTCTGTGGTAAAGAAGATGCCTGCCAAAGCAGAAGATGCAGATTCAATCCCTGGGTCAGGAAGACCTGATTCCCCTGAAAGTCTCTATTCCTCTGGAGAAGGAAATAGCAACCTGCTCCAGTATTCTTGCCTGGGATAATCCATGGAAGGAGGACCTTGGGGGGCTGTAGTCCATGGGGGTGCAGAAAAGCCCAACACAGTTTAGCAACTAAACAATAAAAACAGCTCATGGCAACACCACAGCTTGCCAACAGGTTGAGATGTACTGCTAATCCTAATACACCAAAGTGGGAAGCTCATATTTAAATGAGAAGAATTTCTCAAGACTCCAGATCCCATGTCTGTAATTTAATAACACTGGCACCTTTCCCTAAGATGCTGCCTGCCACTCTCAGGTCAAAGTTTAATTGCCATTTGCAGTTGGGCTTCCCTGGTGGGTCAAAGGTTAAAGTGTCTGCCCACAATGCAAGAGCCCTGGATTCGATCCCTGAGTGGGGAAGATTCCCCTGGAGAAGGAAATGGCAACCCACTCCAATATTCTTGTCTGGAGAATCCCATGGACAGGAGGAACCTGGTGGGCTACAGTCCACGGGGTCGCCTGCCACAAGATGCTGCCTGCCACTCCCAGGTCAAAGTTTAATTGCCATTTGCAGTTAGAGGACTTTAAATTTGAGGAAAGGCATTTATAATGCAGTTAGCTCTAATCAAATCTTTTGTCTTAACCTTATCAAAAATATTTTTCTAGCTATTTAATGTTCTCGTTTATTTTGAGGGTGAACATTATCACTGTAGGGTGTGTGAATGACATGGAAAAGCATTTTTGTCAACTTTCTTCTATACATCAATGGAAGGAAGTAAATATTCCCAACTGTTGAGATCATTACTGCGGATAAACAGAGGACTGCAAACCCTGAGATTGTGGATGCCAAAAGGACTTGGTTTGGATTGGTGGCCATCAAAGTATGGTCTGGGGGCCTTGGGAGCCCCTGAGATCCTTTCAGAAGCTCTACACAGTCAAAACTATTTTCTTAATCACACTAAAATGTTATTTGTCTTTTGCCTTCTCATTTTCTTACAAATTTTGTAACAGATGATGCAGAAGCAGATGTTACTCCACCTGTCTTCTATGAAGCCAGACATTAAAGAGATTTGCAAAAACATAAACAATGCCACTCTACTCACTGAATTTTTTTTTTTTTTTTGCTTTGGAAAATTCAGTTGTTTTCCATAGAAATATGTTGCTTATGCTCACCCACCATAGGTTTATTTTGTTACTTTGGACAATACATAAACATTTTAAAATTTCTCAGTTTTAACTGCTATTGTGGTAAGTATGAATTGATATAATCCACATTAGCAAAAGCCCTTTGGGTCCTAAATAATTCTGAAGTATGTACATGGGTCCTAGACCAAAATTCCTAAGAGCAGCAGTCAGAGAACTCTATGTTGCCTCAGCATTAAAAACTTATAATATTAAATTCTGAGGCTCCAGAAGGATCTTTCTGAATTTTCACAATCAAAGCAACCTTCTGCTTTGCCTCAGAGTTTGACTGTATACTACTTAGGATCCAAATTAAATTCCACTTGAGTACAGAACTAACTAGAAATATCATTCTTACACCCATTGAACAAAAATCTACTGAGTACCTATGATATATAAATACAACTATGTTTCATAAATTGCTAGTTTAGGAAAATAAAACAGTATCTCAAACTAAACAAAAAAATCTGTGACTACCTGTAAATAATAAAACCTAACATTTATTAAATACATGCTATGGGCTAGATACTGTCCTAAGTGCTTACTGGAATAACTAATTTACTCCCAGGACGAATTCTGTGTATTATTATTACTATTCCTTTTTTATAGCTTCCCTAGTGGCTCAGTCAGTAAAGAATCCACCTGCAATGCAGGAAAGCAGAAGACTCAGGTTCGATCCCTGGGTGGGGAAGATCCCCTAGAGAAGGTAATGACAACTCACTCCAGTATTCTTGTCTGGAGAATCCCATAGACAGAGGAGCCTGGAGGGATATAATACATGTGGTTGTAAGAGTCGACATGACTTAGTGACTAAACCACAACCATTCCTTTTTTCTAGATCAGGAAGCTTGGATGCAGAATGATTAAGCAATTTGCCCAAAGTTTAAAGCCTGGTAAGTGGCAGACCCAGGATTTAAACTAGCAGAATCTCTGCAGATAACCTCCTCAGCGTATGTGACACCATCCAGCACACAGTCTCCAAGCTGGACACTGGAACTAAGCTGCGTATGACTTAGAGCAAAACCCAAAGCAGCACTCAGATTTGCTGGAGTTACTTTATCCTGGCAGAGCTGGAAGAAACCATCACTTCAAGTCTATCGTTTATTTCTGGATTCTTCAGATTAGACTACAAAGTTTGACTGACTGGAACTTTTGGTTACCTTAACTTGTTCGGTCATAAAAGTTGTGAAGAAATAACCTTACTACACCAATAATCCTAGGCAGTCTTGAGCTTGCAATGGGGAGTGAAGCTGGGAAAGTATACTGTCAGCAAACCAGCTCCCAGTAAAATAATTGGTAAACATTTGAAGTGAAGTGAAGTCGCTCAGTCGTGTCCAACTCTTTGTGACCCCATGGACTGTAGCCTTCCAGGCTCCTCTGTCCATGGGATTTTCCAGGCAATATACTGGAGTGGATTGCCATTTCCTTCTCCAGGGGATCTTTCCAACCCAGGGATTGAACCTAGGTCTTTCACACTGTAGACAGACACTTTACCATCTGAGCCACCAAGTGTCATCCATTTTCACATAAATAAGTAAATCAATGAAATACACTGTCATGTACTGAATTCCTAAGTTGGAATCCAGACCCTCAGGACACCTCAGAATCACCTCTTATGAATCTTAAGACAAGCTAACCCTGTATGTGGAGAAGGCAATGGCAACCCACTGCAGTACTCTTGCCTGGAAAATCCCATGCGCGGAGGAGCCTGGTGGGCTGCCGTCTATGGGGTCGCACAAAGTTGGACACGACTGAAGCGACTTAGCAGCAGCAGCAACCCTGTATATAGGGCTTCCCCAACGACTCAGAGGGTAAAGAATCCATCTTCAATGCAGGAGACAAAGGAGATGCAGGTTCGATCCCTGGGTCAGGAAAATCCCCTAGAGAAGGAAATGGCAACCCACTCTAGTGTTCTTGCCTGAAATATGGGCAGAGGAGCCTGGCGGGCTATAGTCATGGACTCCTAAAGTCAGCAGACATGTCTGAGTGACTAAACAGCAACAGAGGCTCTGTTTAACATCAGGCACTTGCCTTTCCAAAACGTGCCGTATGTTGCAGACCTAAATAATCAAGAATTCTGGGATGATTTTTACTTCAAGCAGAATGGTCTCTGTCTAGTGAGCACAGTTATATGTTTTCTCCCATGGTTAATAATATACAACAATCTCTTTCAGTTCTCGATATTTTTTAAAAATTTCGTCCCTTGCTCACAAGAGGGCGCTGATTCATATTCATGCCTAAAGTGGCAAAAGAATAAATTTACTCAAACTGGAGACACATTGGCCACAAGAAAACTGTGACTTGGCTTCTTTTTCTTTTAGCAAATAATCTCAAAATTTACAGTTCTTAGGTTGTAAAGAAAACAAATAGAACCTATTACATACTTGTCAGATAAATGTGAAAAACTAAGTTTTGAGGGGATATTGATTTTGATAAGGGTTTTGTTAGTTCAATTTAATTCTTGTCCATTTTTATTATATTGTTGAGATGTTCATAAAGAGTTGCAAGACATAAAGAAATCTATAAGTCTATAAATACAAGTATTTTAGTAAATACCAAGATATTAATATATGAGTCTAAGCCTTGTACATATTCTTAATCCATATTAATGTTTTCCTTGTTATTAAAAATCAAAGCTTTTTAGGTAAACCTAGTTGCTGTTTTTCCCATTTGCCTAAGAAGTACACATTTATTGTAGAAACCACAGAAGATATAAAAAATGTTAAAAGAAAACAATAATTACTCATTCACAACTTGATTAATCATAGTTTGACATATTGGTATATTTTCTTCCATGTTTTTCATATATAATTGTGATTATGCTGTATTTAGATATAAAAATAGAGTTTTGTATGACACTTGGAAAACTTAAGTTATATCAGTTACTTTCAAGGGTCATTTAGGCTGTTTAAAATGCAATTTTAATGCCTCTCCAATATTCCATTTTAATTATTCTTTTATTCATGAACATTTACATGGGCTTCCCATGTGGCTCAGTGGTAAAGAATCCGCCTGTCAATGCAGGAGACACAGGTTTGATCCCTGGGTCAGGAAGATCCCCTGGAGAAGGAAATGCAGCCTACTCCAGTATTCTTGCCTGGAGAATCCCATGGACAGAACCTGGCAGGCTACAGTCCAAAAGGTCACAAAAGAGTTGGACCCAACTTAGTGACTAAACAGCAATGAACATTTATATGCTTTTTATCTACTATAAATGATAGTGGATATTTTTGGTAATAAGTCTATGATGAAACATCTGATGACTTCCTTAAGACACATTCCTAGAAGTGAAATTCATACGTGGAAGAATGTGGTCATTTATAAGGCTTTTGACATATACTGCTAAATTGCTAAATTACTTTTTTTAACAAATGTGTACAATAGTAGAGGATCTGATGCTCTCTAAATACCTTCATTAATATTGAATATTTTAATTTAAAAAATAATAGCTAATTTGATAGGTGAAAGCGTTAATGCTTGATATGATTAGGACTTGATTGATTGCTAGAGAAGTTAATTATTTTCTATATTCATTGGCCATTTTTTTCCTGTGAATTATCTTTTCATGCCTTTTGTCTACATGGTTTGGACAATTTTGTTTTTGAATAAGCTCTTAATAGTGTAAGGGTGATATATATTCATCTGCCATATTTGGAGTATTTCCCAGTTTGTACTTTGCCATTCAACTGCTTGTAATTTTAAGAAAAATATTTGAGCAGTTTTTATGTGTTTAAATCTATTGAGTACTGTGTGATTTCTGTCACTGATTTTTTTTAATGTGTAGAATATTTAAAAGATTCTTTATTGAAATACTTTGATGATAGGGAAAGGTTTTCAGAACCTGTGGCTTAAATTTTAGCTTCATTTAGCAAAAGATTTCCAGGAGTTTAATCTGTTTCTAGGAATATAATTTAACTTTCAGTTGAAATAATAAATATTGAGGGATAAAAAGCCCTAATTTATTGTCATGCTAATTTTGGAGTAGATTAGAATTTTACTGGGATTTTGGGAAGATTTTGTTCCATATTGCATCAGAGCTGCTTCTAGTAGGCTAATTCAAGCATTTATTACGCTTCTATTTCCTTAGAATGGGAGGTGGGAGGGGGGTTCATGTTTGGGAACACATGTAAAAATTAAAGATTTTAAAATTAAAAAAAAAAGAAAAAAAAATAAAAGGTAATTTATGAAAGAAACTTTCATAATATTTAAAAACCAGCAAATTCTTAACAACCATTTTAAAACAGAAATTTTTTTTTTAATATTTATAGTTTGTTTAAAGGGATATAAAAGAGAATTCTCTGTGCTTACCTTAAATACATTTAACAATTAAAGAAACAAACCTCTAAAAAAAAAAAAAAAAAAAAAAAGAATACAACTCCTGTTAGTATAGACACAGCCAGAAGCTATCCTTAAGGATGGATCTAAATTTTGAAGTAATCAAAAGAATTTGAAAAAGAATAGATACATGTATAACTGAATCACTTTGCTGTACACCTGAAACTAACACAACATCAACTATATTTCAATATAAAATAAAATTTTTTGAAAAGTGAAAAAAAAAAAAAAAAAGAATTATATGAGGATGATTTCACCTCAAGGCACTTTTAAATTTCACAGCTTATTTGTGAAGTGTTAGTCATGTTTTTTAAAGATGCCCCAGTTACCGGTAACTCCAGGGTGTTAGTTGACTGTAAACTGTTTTTATTTGTTTGTTTTCTGATGTACAGTATCTGGAGCATAGAAAGTACTCAGACATGTTTGTTGAGTGAATGTGTAACTGAATGATTTAGTGTTTTTATTTTTTTAGAGTAAATTACTTGTCTTACCTTTTTAGATATGCTTATCTAGGTTGAACTTGGTTTCCTATTGTATTAGGCCCATCTTCTCTAAATCACTAAAGAGGTACCTCATTTTTTTGTGTGCTTTGGAAATACCAGAGAGTAGAAATAAGGGTCTGTTTCCTCTTTGGTTCTACTTTCAGAGAACGTTTCTGTGTGAGAAGAGTCTCTTTCTGTCTGGTTGTCCAGCTCTCTCTTGCTCCACTTTGCCAGAACAAACACTTATCAGATGACCAGATACTGGGGTCCAGGTCTGCCTGGGGATCTGTCACTTAGCCTTTCTCTTCTGGCTGGCCTCATTGTCCCCTTCCATCTCATCACAATGAATAGTGGTCCATGTAGCTGTAGTGTTTTTTATCTATGGGACCTACTTGCTTGTGGCGAAAATCTTACTTCTTTTCTCTGAACAGTATTTCATTCCCAGGCCTCTTTCTCTGGCTCCCAGCTTGGTTCAAACCTAGGTCATCTTTCCTTGGCTAAAACCAGTGGTTCTCTCTTGCCAGATTCCACACCTTTAACAGAGTCCCTCTCCTATGACAGCTTAATACTGTTCTCTGTGCTAAGAAACCCACTTCATTAGGGTGTTATGAATCAGGTTGTCAATTCTCATTCTCTCATTTAAGGCCCCATTTCCCATTAAGGCCTCATTTCTCTCATTTAGGATTGCCAGATTTAGCAAATAAAGATACACAATAGACACAAAGCCCTGTTAAATTTGAATTTCAAATAAACAAATAATTTTTCTGTATATTGCATGCAGTATTTGAGTCATACTAATACTCTAAAATTCTTCTTTGAAATAATTCTTTTAAAAAATAATACTTAATAATAATTGTTTATAGCAATAATTTTGAAGCTTAAAGACTGGTTTTGCCTTGCACTGTTTTCCTCTTTTCTAACAGAAGTAGATTTCAGTTACAGTCATTGCTCCTTACCTGCATCTGGAAAGTATTAATAGTTATTTTTCTTTCGCTAGCGCAGCTTGTTCTCTAGCAATCAGCCCACTGGTATGTTCCCAATCCTGCTGTGCCCTGCCTTTACATCAAAAAGAGAAAATCTTGCTTAAATCACTCTTTTTGAAGTGCAGAGACATTAGCATTCTGTTATTATTTCTTTTCTTCTCTTAGGCCCTTAGCCCAAGGTTATGTAAGAGGGTCTGTGGTAAGAGAACTGAAAAAAATCCAGTTCTGTTTCCTCCAGGATCTGCCGCATGATCCTTTAACTTGTGTCCGATGGATCCAGTTGATGTGGTTTCCAATATTGGAGCCTTTTGTCTCGCAGCGTGATGGCACATGGAGCTTTTCGTACATCTCGGCAGGAATGTTTGATGTGTGTTTCTCTTAGCTTTGCCAGTAAAAATTACTAACCAGGAATTTTTTCCCTTCACAGTGGTAACAAGTTGCTGGTAGCACAATTATGAAATTCCTTGCACCACTATGCTGACATTGGAGCTGCAGATTCTTTTGAACTCCCTGAATGGGTTTCCCTTGGTGCGTGTGTGTATGGCAGCGATGGGGCCAATTGCCCTGCACATTGTCCCAAGCCTCAGCTGTGTGATTGCAGCAGCAAGACAGTGTCTGTTTATGAAGCGCTTTTTGCGTCTCTGTTGATTTTGAAAAAATGTGTGAGGGAAGCTTCAGAAACCTACCTGACCAAACCTTTGCACCAAGGAGCAGATGATGAAATGGGCTAGGTGACCTTCAAGCCCCCTGTGAAGTCTGGGATTCTTGAAGGTACATCATGAAAGAAATATGGGGGAGGGCAGCTTAACTCCTTTCACCGTTAAACACCCTGTGTGTGTGTGTGTGTTGCGTGTGCGCTCTCAGTCATGTTCAACTCTTTTTAACCCTGTAGACTGTAGCCTGCCAGGCTCCTCTGTCCATGGAATTTTCCAGGCAAGAATACTGGAGTAGGTTGCCATTTCCTTCTCCAGGGGATCTTCCCCACCCAGGGATCAAACCTTTGTCTCCAGCATTGGCAGGCAAATGTTTTACTGCTCTGCTACCTGGGAAGGCCTGAACACCCTTGGGAAGAGCCTAATTATTCTCGTTTCATGAGACCTTGATGACCTGGTAGAATTACGAGAATTAGGTTGAATGTCTGGTTCAAATGTTGTATTTGTTGAGGTATCTAATTCAATGGTTATATATCTCAGTGGAAGATGTTTCATTTTCTAGAAATATCACTAGATTCAGGAAAAAGCAAAAGTGGAACAGAAACGTTTTCATTTGTCTACTTACTGGACAATTGTTGAGGACCCCTAGCACTGTGTTAGTGCTTGTCCCATACCCGTGGAAAGGGTAGTCGGAGTATCTTGTACCGAAAGCTGATTAGACATATTTACAGAGTATCCAGTACTCTTGCCTGGAAAATCCCATGGGCGGAGGAGCCTGGTGGGCTGCAGTCCATGGGGTCGCTAAGAGTCAGACGACTGAGCGACTTCACTTTTCACTTTCATGCATTGGAGAAGGACATGGCAACTCACTCCAGTGTTCTTGCCTGGAGAAACCCAGGGACAGAGGAGCCTGGTAGGAGGCCGTCTATGGGGTTGCACAGAGTCGGACACGACTGAAGCGACTTAGCAGCAGCAGCAGCAGCAGCATATGAGCACTGAAGAGTCTGTGTAAGAGAATCAGTCAGTGATGCTTAGAGACCAAAGTAGGTGACATCTGAGTGAAACTTGAGAGAAATGGAGGATTTAGCAGTTGTTCCAGAGACCATTCAAGTCAGGGGAGGAATATGAATGGAGACCCAGGGATGGGTGAGGTGTTGAGTTATCCAGTAGCAATAGGGAAGCCTGGATAATTTTAAGCAATAAAGTGACATCAGGAGTTCTGAAGTTTAGAAACACAATTCAGAAAGTAAGAAGACCAGTTATAGCTATGATAAACACATGCAATAGAGGCAGAGACCCTGGGAAAGCAGAGGAAGAGGGGAATTTGAGACAGCGTTAGCTGTAGAGGAGCAGAAGATCCCCTCTCACTGGGGGGTCCAGTGTAACCAGGTATTTTGAGTTGCCGTGAAATAATATAGGAAACCAAGGATGAGAGAAGCGGGGGAAGAAGTGTACTAGTTATATTTTGGCTGTTTTGGACTAGAGATGGAACATCTAGATGGAGACATTAGAAATGCCCACCTGCCATGCAAGAGAGAGACGGTGGCGCAGACACAGATGTAGTAGTTACACAGACATAGGGCCCGGTTAAAACTGTGGTCCTGGAAGAGCTCCCCCAGGGAGAATGAAATGTATGAACCTGAGAGCGGAATCCTTGGAACATTTACGGGGCGGGGGTGGGGGGAGTAAGCCGAGCAAGAGAAAGACTGCAGGGAGGCTGACGGCGGGGGTGGGGTGGGGCCAGGGGCTTCCATCGAGGGTGGTGATGGAGCATGAAGGGGCACGTGAGGTTAAGGCTGGGAGCTGAGAGCTAGATCAAAAGTCATGAGGAAATTCATCAGCCTCGCTCGAATGACTGCAACGTTGACATTAAACGTTTAGATGCCTCTATCTTGTTCATTCCTAGGTGTCACCAAAGGGCGTCTAGTGTATATAAGAGCACTGAACTGTGCAGGCTTTCCTTTGCAGTGATGAAAAGGGAATAGGGCGCATGAAGTGGATTATGGCTAATGGTTATGTTTACTCTTATAGTCTGCTTTAGGCTTTAAGTTTTCTAACCTCTGCTAAAGAATATGACAGTGGTTGAATAAATGTTTGTTTATTCGCACCAATACCTACATTATTCTCTTACGGCTCCAACCTGTAGAGTTGTTGTCAGTATTGTTTTTCCTTTGATTTTTTGGGGTCTTTTTTGAAAGAGATCTTTTTAGGGCAGGTGGAACTCTGATAGCTCTGTGACCTGATGGGCAGAAAGGGTACTGATGTGGGTCTGACAGGCCATGAGCTGCTTTATATACATTTTTCAGGATTGCAGCTCTGTGTCATGCTTTTAAGAGTACAACCAAATAGCAGATTCATACTTAAATCTCTGCTCTCTTACAATCCCTAAATCTACCTTTTCAAACTTGTATTGAAGTATATATTTAAGATTTCTGTTTTTCTTTCTAAATGAATTAGCCTTTTCTGATTTCTTTTCACAATGATGTACTCTGTCTCTTAAAAATCAGTTATAGGAAAAGGAAGTTATTTTCACTCTAACTTGACTCTTTGTATTTCTGACACATGTTTCTTGTTAGCTTTCCCTTCTGAGATGACAGCGCATATCTTTGAAAATTACTGAAATGCAAAATGCAGGAGAGGAGACCAAGAAGTCAATATTTAATGAGGATTTGGATTAGCAGTGAAACCTTCATCTGTAATACAAGAAATAAAAACGCCTATGATTTCAGAGAAAAGCAGGTTCATTCTTTCTGGCCCTTAGTTTCCATTTCCTTGCATATTAAACATTATGAAAATCAGAAGGGCAGAAACTTTTTCAATTTTCTTTGACCACAACACCCAAAACATTAGCTGTGCTGAATAATGTGGGTGATGGCTTGGCATTTAACTGGAACAGAATTCATGTACCAGTGGGCAAAGGCAACCTCTGAGGAGCTGACTTAGACTAGATAGCTCTGTGACTGGAAGGTGCTTCCAGCTGGCGGGACTGTACGAACATGATCAACAAGAATTTCCCAGAGTGGAAAGTGGTCAAGACTTGGTCTGGTGTTTGGGCTACTTCCATTCAAAGAGAATGAACATGGAACTGAAGCAAAAACTGGTGGGTTTTTTTTTTCTCCTCCGAGTTTTCTATATATCACCACTCCTTAAAAAAAAAATCAGCAAAGTAACCTTTTTGATTTTGAGACATTACCGGGGAGACACTCTACAAATACATTCACTAATTTTTCTGTTTCTTCAGGTTCTCTGATAGGTCAGTGGGTGAAGAATCTGCCTGCAATGCAGGAGACACCAGAGATGAAGGTTCGATTCTTGGGTCAGGAAGATCCCTTGGAGAGGGAAATGGCAACCCACTCCAGTCTTCTTGCCTGAAAAGTCCCCTGGAGAGGGGATCCCTTCGGACTGTAGTCCGAAGTTGCAGAGAGTCAGACGTGGCCAGATGCCTAAGAATGCACACAGGTTCTCAACTGTAGCATCTTAACTATCCAGCGTGTATGTGCTCAATCACTTCTATCATGATGACTCTTTGCGACCCTTTGGACTGTAGTCCGCCAGGCTCCTCTGTCCAGGTGATTCTCCAGGCAAGAATACTGGAGTGGGTTGCCATGCCCTCCTCCAAGGGATGTTTCCCATCCAGGAATCGAACCTGCATCTCCGGTGTCTCCTGAATTGCAGGCGGATTCTTTACCCACTGAGCCACCTGGGAAGCCCATTTATATAACCCAGCCTTACCCCCTAATACCTTATCGAAGTGGTGGCATATAAACTTTGCATGCTTCTCCATCTGTCTACCTTTGTTGATTTCATTAATTAAGCTGAAGAGACTTGGTCTGGGACACTTGGTTTAGAAGAAAAGAGAAATGTAAATTTGGTCCCTACTGTTCTTCTGTCAGCAAGTGGTGGCATTTAAATTTTGCATGCTTCTCCGTCTATCTACCTTTTTTGACTCCATTCATTAAACTGGAGAGACTTGTTCTGGGACACTTAGTTTAGAAGAAAATAAAAATGTAAATTTGGTCCCTGCTGCGTTTCTGTCAGCAGACTTGTAATTGTGTTGCCTTGGTCTCAGAGGACAGCCAGCACTGGAGTGGTGGTAGTAGAGCTTAAGGACTTGGGATCCAGCCCGAAGCACATGCCTTTGCACAGATGGTGGGCTCACTCTTTGATGAAGAGTTGTCAGTTCTTAACTGCTGATGCTCATCCAACTAGGGAAAGCTCTTACTAAAGTGGATTTCCTCAAGTCCCAGTGGGTTATTGGGTTCACCTGCATCCGGTCCCATCACTTCATGGGAAATAGATGGGGAAACAGTGGAAACAGTGTCAGCCTTTATTTTTTTGGGCTCCAAAATCACTGCAGATGGTGACTGCAGCCATGAAATTAAAAGACGGTTACTCCTTGGAAGAAAAGTTAAGACCAAACTAGATAGCATATTCAAAAGCAGAAACGTTACTTTGCTGACTAAGGTCCGTCTAGTCAAGGCTATGGTTTTTCCAGTGGTCAGGTATGGATGTGAGAGTTGGACTGTGAAGAAAGCTGAGCGCCGAAGAATTGATGCTTTTGAACTGTGGTATTGGAGAAGACTCTTGAGAGTCCCTTGGACTGCAAGGAGATCCAACCAGTCCATTCTGAAGGAGATCAACCCTGGGATTTTTTTGGAAGGAATGATGCTGAAGCTGAAACTGCCGTACTTTGGCCACCTCATGCGAAGAGTTGACTCATTGAAAAAGACTCTGATGCTGGGAGGGATTGGGGGCAGGAGGAGAAGGGGACGACAGAGGACGAGATGGCTGGATGGCATCACTGACTAGATGGACGTGAGTCTGAGTGAACTCAGGGAGTTGGTGATGGACAGGGAGGCCTGGCGTGCTGCGATTCATGGGGTCGCAAAGAGTCAGACACGACTGAGCGACTGAACTGAACTGAACTGAACTGCTCTAAAAGATTCAGAAGCAATTATGAGGAGTCCAGGTTATGACTTTTAGACAGGCAAGCAACATTTTTTCTGGTCTACAAAATTTTCCTCTTTCTGATCCTGCTGGTGAACTAGAAAGGTCTTTAAAGATAAAATAGTAAAACCCACTTATTGTATGGATGAGAGAGTGAAACCAAATTGGTCATTTCTCTCTGTGTTTAACTAAAATCCATATTGATACCTTGTTTCTATTGTGACTGGTTTGATATTTTTGAATATTAGCTATGTAGGGCCATTTAACTGCTATGTCTAGGTTGCCATATAAAATTAGACTAAATTGGAAGTTCCAGTAGGAAGATTGGGCTTCTCTGATCCTTCTTGAACTCTTTGAGAGATATAGTCTATCATCTCATGGGCATCCATCCAGAAATTCCGGTTATAATCTGCCTTCCAATTGCAGTTTAAACTGTACAAAAAAGAAGCACATTTGCCCCAAAATATCTCTATCTGACGGTAACACAGTTCCTCTTCCATTTTCAGATATTGTTATTGGCAGTAATCATAATATTTTTCAGAGTTGGCTGTGGGGCAGGGTCTCTGTTCTTGAATACAAGTTAAGACTAGTTTTTACATTTCTGAGTGGTTGAAAAATCAAAATAAAAATATTTCATGAGGTGAAAATTACACGAAGTTCAAATTTTATTGTCCAGAAGCAAAGTTTTGGAGCACAGCCATGCCCATGTATTTTTATAAAGGCTGCTTTTGTGGTACAACAACAGAACTGAGTGGTTGCTGTAGACACTGTGTGACCCACAAACCCTAAAGTACTTACTATATGATCCTTCCCTGGTGGCTCAGATGGTAGTCTGCCTGCAATGCGGGAGACCTGGGTTCTATCCCTGGGTCAGGAAGATCCCCTTGAGAAAGAAATGGCAACTCACTCCAGTATTCTTATCTGGAAAGTTCCGTGGACAGAGGAAGAGTCTGGTGGGCTACAATCCATGGGGTCACAAAGAGTTGGACACCACTGAGCAACTAAAACTTTCACTTTTACTTCATCTGGTCATTACTATCTGGTGCTTAAAAACTCTGCCAGCCCCTACTCTATATCACATACTCTAATCTATGTTGCTGCTGCTGCTGCTGCTAAGTTGCTTCAGTTGTGTCTGACTCTGTGCGACCCCATAGATGGCAGCCCACCAGGCTCCCCCATCCCTGGGATTCTCCAGGCAAGAACACTGGAGTGGATTGCCTCCAATGCATGAAAGTGATCCGACCCTCAGCGACCCCACGGACTGCAGCCCACCAGGCTCCACCGTCCATGGGATTCTGCAGGCAGGAGTACTGGAGTGGGGTGCTGGTTCCACCTAATCCTTACAGCAATGCTACTTGGTGTGTATCTTTACAGTTTCCTTTCTACAGATGAGTAAATTGAGGCTTTAAAGAGTGTGTGTGAATTGAGCAGAGTGAGACAGCTAAGGGATGACAGAGCTGAGAGTAATTAATACATGTTCATCTGATGGGAAAGTGCTGGCCTTTTGTCATATACTAAATTGACTCTATTATTGCCTAACAAGTCATTCCTTTTCTACAACTGTGTGGCTGTCTTCCACACTGCTTCTTAATTCTGTCACCATTAATAGGGAGAGTTGGTGCATGCACATGGTTATACAGTAAAACTGAGCATAATACAGGTCATAATTTGATAAATCTTTTCCTTAATTGAATAAGTCATCTGCCAAACTCTAGTGTTGACTGGGCCTTTGGTAGAATATATGTGAGAATAAAAACGCAATGTGGTTTGTCCCCCATTTCTCAGTACTTACCTGATGGACTTTCTATAACACATGCTGAGCAAACAAACAGATGTGAGAATAGGCTGAAGCTAAAAGAATGGTTGAACTACAGAAGGAGGATATCATGAGTAAAACTAGTGCTTTGAATTTGATGCTTATACCTTGAGCTTTTTAAACTGAGCGGTAAGTGTAATCATTTCAGTTTCTCTATTTTTGATGGTAATACTTGGCTAAAAGCAAACGTTAGACAAATCACAGTTTGCCTGTGATGGGCTCTTGTAATGGAAGAAGAAAGTGCTTGAGAAACACTCTCTGAGTGTATAATTCAACTTGTGTGCAGAGTTGTTTGTCATGTAGAAAAATGCAACAACTAGAAAGTCGTTATGTTATACATTTCAAATTGGAATATCTCAAGACAGTCTTTAAATAGCACAAAGGAGCATCTGAGGCCACTGACTACCTGGAGTTGAGTGATATGAATGTCTCTATATGTGTAATTTTAAGCCATATGCTCTGAATGTTGTTAAAATATCTTCAAAGAAACTGTGAATAGCACCTCTATCCATCGATTCATTTCTTTTCGACTTTCAAGTCTTTCAATTAGTGAAGAAAGAAAATGGTTCATAAAACTACTTCCTTTTTTTCTCTTAATATATCTTTACATTTGTAGAAAAATTGAAGTAAATATGTCTGCATTTAAGTTGTATCTGACGTCAAGTAAGGCCTGCTTTGTTTGCTGGGAGTGGTTGCAGACCGTATCATCAGCTTGAGTGAAAAGGGAAAATTGTAAACATAGAAATGATTGGGGGTATCTCATAGAATCCAAAGGCATTTGGTATGATGGAGTATCACAGAGAAGCAGGGCTAGAAATGCTTGAAGGTAAGCAGCTGTGTTTCATTTTCTTTCTCACTCGGTCAGGGTCTCTTGATTTCGATTCTTTCTAGTGTCTTCTTTAGGCTTTTCTTCCATAGACCAGTCTTTCGTGCTTCTGCATTTACATTTTGGAACATGACCTTCTCACAGGTCACCAGAGACTAACCAGTATCTCAGTTCCCAACGTCTAGGAGACAATCTGGTTTAGCTTGGATCTGGGGCCAATTAGCTGTGGCCAGGTATATAGGTCCTATAGTCGAAACATGGCCATTAACATCTTGGGTCAGGGAGAATTTTCAGGAAAAGGAAGTGGCAGTCTGGGTGGAGTCTCAGAAATGAATCTGCTACCTGTCCTAATTGCTAATGTCAGACCCAAAATGAATGGACCACGTATATATTAGCTTTACTTTTTTTTGCTTAACTCAGGAAAACTTGCTGAGATGATCTATGTGGGTGTGTATGTGTGTGTGTGTGAGATTATCTGTGTGTGTGTATGTGTGTGTGTTTGAGATTATCTCTGTGTGTGTGTATGTGTGTGTGTTTGTGTGTGTGTGAGATTATCTGTGTGTGTATGTGTGTGTGTTTGAGATTATCTGTGTGTGTGTATGTGTGTGTGTGTTTGAGATTATCTGTGTGTGTGTGTTTGAGATTATCTGTGTGTGTGTATGTGTGTGTGTGTTTGAGATTATCTGTGTGTGTGTGTTTGAGATTATCTGTGTGTATGTGTGTGTGTTTATATGTGTGTGTATGTTTGATTATCTCTGTGTGTGTGTGTGTTTGAGATTATCTGTGTGTGTGTATGTGTGTGTGTTTGTATGTGTGTGTGTGTTTGAGATTATCTGTGTGTGTGTGTGTGTGAGATTATCTGTGTGTGTGTATGTGTATGTTTATATGTGTGTGTGTTTGAGATTATCTGTGTGTATGTGTGTGTGTTTATATGTGTGTGTATGTTTGAGATTATCTGTGTGTGTGTGTGTTTGAGATTATCTGTGTGTGTATGTGTGTGTTTATATGTGTGTGTGTTTGAGATTATCTGTGTGTAGGTGTGTGTGTTTATATGTGTGTGTATGTTTTAGATTATCTGTGTGTGAGATTATCTGTGTGTATGTGTGTGTGTTTATATGTGTGTGTATGTTTGAGATTATCTCTGTGTGTGTGTGTGTGTTTGAGATTATCTGTGTGTATGTGTGTGTATTTGTATGTTTTATTTTCTCCATGTGCTTGTGCCGTCCAGGCAGTTGCGATGTTTGTGACTGAATGATGGAACAGCTCACCCATTGTCCTATGTCCAAGCTTTGTTCCCAATCACGTCTACCACTGGCTTCTGAGGGCAATTGACCTCTGCATGGCTGACCCCACTCTGCACGGCTGACCCCACTCTGCACAGCATGTTTGGTTTTCCAGCTTCACTAGTCAGAAATTGCTAGTTTATCCTTTTACCCTGGAGTTTTGCAAGATGATGAATCTCTCTATTTACCCCACTTGTTAAAGATGACAAAGGGTCAAATATTTCTGAGGTGCCATTTCTTTCCAGCAGCTCTAAAGAGCTTTTGTTTTTGACAACAATGGTAACTCCTACCCCTGGAGCTGATTTCCAGCAGTTTCTATTGGACATCTTACCCTTAGTTCAGTTTCTTACCTGTTATGTGTCCAGCAACAGGTAGGGTGCTGGAGATACATGTAAAGGATTGATTTCCACAGTTAGATAGGTGTATTGATTTTAAAATGCACAGAATACTAAGAAGCACAGAGGAAGGTCGTTCAGATAAACTACTGGGAACAAAGTGATGCTCCTTATAAAAGTCGTGTTAAAAGAACAAGCCTGTGCCTCACACCTAACTGCTTTCTCAGTTTTACTTTCCCCTGTCCTGCTGGAGCACCATTGTCAAAACTCAGAAAACTCTATATGTGTGAATTTGGTTCTGGGTCCTGTCCATTCATCTGTCCATGCTTGTGTTAATTCTCTTCTGTCTTAAGACTGTGATTTTATAACAAGTTCACAATCAAGTAATGTAGGTCTTCTTGCTGCTTTCTTCTTCCTTCCCTTTCTCTTCCCTTCCCTCCTGCTTAATCAAGATTGCCTTGCCTGTTCATTTGCATATCAATTTTAGAACCAGCCTTTCAGTTTCCACCAAGAATTCTAGTGGGATTTTGATTGGGATTGCTTTGAATCTGTAATTTATTTTGTAAGAACTGATGTCTTTATAACATTGAGTCTTCCAATCCATGAACAAGGTATTTGAATCTTTTAAAAATGCTTTCAATAAAGATATATAGTTTTCAGTAGAAAGGTCTTAAATACCTTTCATTAGATTTGTTCTAGGGCATTACATATTAATTATGGGTTTTAATATTAAATGTGAGTTTTTTTTCCTTTTTTAAATTATGAAGGTATGATAACAGATTTACAGGAGACTTGGAAAATACAGAACAAGGTCTCATATAGTTCCACTGTATATTACAATTATTTTTTAAGTAGATAAAGATTTTTAGTTGGAGTTCCAATATCAAACTCTCAAAAATTAATAAAATGATAAATAATGGGTTTTAAAATTATTATAAATGGTAGCTTTGTTAAACTATATTTTTTATTTGCTACTAGTATAGACATAAAAGTCATTATTTTGTATTTCTGTGTATCGGTAGTGACTTTGATACATTCACTCATTAATTCTGTTTCTAAGTAGATTCTTTTGATTCTTCTGCATTCAAAAGATGTTCAAGCTCTCTCTCTTCCAGCCCAATCCAGGACACCCAACCCAATCTCTGCATGGATTTAAGGTTTTACCGCAGCCTTTGAATCTGAGCTTATTCCACTTTCCAGTGTCCCAGCAAGGCATCACAAAGCCTGCTTAGAAATGGGGTGGGAGTAGGGTAAAAGAGAGAGGGAATGGATCTAGGAAGAACAAACACAGATGACTATTTCAGTAATTATTGTGCCTGCAGATAAAAGGTCCTTGGATAGTGAAGTGCTGTCCACTCCCAGACATGTAGATTAAGCTTGTGACTCATTTTGTGCCAGGGCATTTCCCCAAAACACATTATTTTATGGCTTTTAAATGACTGACAGTTTTCGTTGGCAATGCAAAATTATAACTTTTGCAGTCCAGGCAGTACTCTTTCTAAAGCTGACAAAATAGCTTTCATTTCAGTAAGCTTGAAGCCTGAGGTGCAGAGTCTGAATGTCCCACCAGTGGTCATTCCGAAAGGAATGACCAGGACTTCCAGTTCCACAGCAGGGACAGCCCTGTGAGGCGCCATCCCTCCGTTCAGGACATTCTGGAGGACACACACCACTCTCCAGCAGCGCCATGTAGCCAGGGATCACGTGGGCTGGATCACTGCTTAGCTCCCCAGCCCTACCCCTAGCAAGGTGTAGGGCACAGCAGGTACCCCAGCAGTGTTTATTAAGTGAATGAACCCAGGGTAGGACAATGAGTGTCTCGTGTGTGAATCACTCAGCGCTACCTTATTATTTTATCCCCAGGTGGGAGGCAAGATGGTGGATTTTTTTGTTTGTAGTCAGTTCACATCTGTCCCAGAGCAGCAAACCCATGTAGAGTGATATAATGTAATAATTCACTCTGTATTTCTTAATTTAGTTCAAATCAGAAATGTAAGGATTTCTCCGAGCCATAGAAGACCTGTCTTAAGACCAAAGGGAAACCTATAGAATAAAGTGAAATTCTCAAATCTCCTAGCTCTATTTGTGTCTGTGCAGAGAAAATGAACCGAGTTCCAAGCCCCAGCACCTCAACGGAGATGGTGCTTCTTTGGAGAGAAGCCTGAAGTGTGAAAGTTATTTCAGTGGTATTATTTGAATGTCAGAGATAGATGTAGCTGTTATTAATATTGGCCAAGCCGCCCATAAACTCTATTTGACTCCTTGTATGATACTGAGTAATGTGCCAACACAAAAGATTTCCCTTGAAGAAAATAAATGTTATAGCTTCATAATGCAAAGTTGATTTCTTACTATTTATTATCAGTGTCTGACTTAGGGCTGAGAGGAGGAGGAAGCAGGGAGTTGTTAGTTCCCTTTGGGATGATGGAAAAGTTCAGAGAGTGGTGATGATTATACAACATTGTGAGTGTACTTAATGTCACTGAAGTATAGAACACGCTTAGAAATCACTATAGCAAAATAGGTAGAAAAAGAAGTTCTTCATACCCAAGAAGACAACATGAGCTCAAGTTCCAGATGATTTATGGCCAGTGACCGCTTATTGGTTATCTCTGTAAAGGTCACTGCATAGGGACCCCTACCCTCCAGCCACTCCATAACCCCAGCACCTCTAGCATATGACAGGGGTCTGTCTCTAAGGCACAACAGTTACAGGACCAGCATCCTTGTACAATTTCTGGCTGAACATATTTTATTCCTTTTTCTGTTCCCAGATGGGAAGCCTTTTCGTACTGTCAAACCATGCATCCTGCTTTCTAAAAGACTGACGCTGGTAGGGGACATGCTTCCCACTTGTAGCCTGTCAGATTATTTGAAATTCTTCTGCATGTGAAGTAGCATGTCTAAGAGAAAAAGGTCTCCCACTCAAAGTAAATTGTGGTCTGATTTTCACTGGTAGTTTTTATTTTGAGGAAAATTTATCTCAGGTATTTAATTGTGGGACATTTTGATATACTGAGGAGGTTTTAAAAAAATGGAACTTGGATTGTAATTTCTGACCTTACAAATGATTTGCTTTATTATTAATTAAAAATTATAACCGATAAGTCTGGTATTCAAAGTTAACTATCCTATATTGGGAATAATCACTAAACTTAGTGTTAGGTTGATTTCATTTCTTCAATGAATATGGATACAAATTTGTAGTTCTGGTTTATAGGTAGAATAAAGTAAGGTGATAAATATAAACAGCACTAGTAAAGCTTTGCTTTATGAAGAGGAATTTAAAAAAGCAGTAAAGATTACTAGAACAAAGCCCCTAACTTGATTTTCTTGCAAAGCCTTCCTAGAAACATGAACTTCCTTTGGACTGACTGACAGTGCTTTTCCTATTTTGCAAACTGCTTTGTTCAACGTGTTCTTTTGTTTGTTTGGTTTGGTTTTGGTGGCAGGGTTGAGTCCAGTTTAGCCTATGATCATGACAGCAAAACACTTAAATTCAGAATTTTTTTTTCTGCTGGAATATCTGTTTCAGATTGGCAGTTGACAGTTCTCATTTCCTTTGGTTAAAAGTGGTTAAGTGAATGGCTTCCATTTTAAGGGCACTTGAATTTTATTGGGGGAAAAAAAAGCAAATACAGCAAAACACTTAAATTCAGAATTTTTTTTCTGCTGGAATATCTATTTCAAATTGGCAGTTGACAGTTCTCATTTCCTTTGGTTAAAAGTGATTAAGTGAATAGCTTCCCTTTTAAGGGCACTTGAATTATTGAAAAAAAAAAAAGCAAACTGGTGAGATTCTTCATCTCATTGTACTTGTACTGATTTTCAGTGCAGAATTGTGAATCCTGAACTTTGAAGTCTAAACAAATTAACTAGATATGGATACTCAGGAACTTCTGTCTTATTCTGAAGGCTTGTGGGAAGTGTGAGTAGTTGTAGAAGACAGCCTCCCATATGCAGTTTGTACCATATGCTCCTTCTTCTCTCCTCCAGGTAGAGTTTCTTCTCTGGCTTAACCAGTGGTAAATTTCTGATGAAGTCACTAGATAGCTTCTTTTGCCATGCAAAAGCTTTTAAGTTTAATTAGGTCCCATTAGTTATTTTTGTTTTTATTTTCATTACTCTGGGAGATGGGTCCGAAAAGATATTGCTGTGATTTATGTCACACAGTGTTCTGCCTATGTTTTCCTCTAAGAGTTTCATAGTATCTGGTCTTACATGTAGGATCTTTAATCTGTTTAGAATTTATTTTTCTGTATGGTGTTAAAATATGTTCTAATTTCATTCTTTTCCAGATAGATAGCTGTCCAGTTTCCCCAGCATCATTTATTGAAGGGAATTTTCTCCCATTGGGTAGTTATGCCTGCTTTTTCATAGATTAATTGACCGTAGGTGTTTATTTCTGAACTATCGTGTTCCACTCTGTATTTCTATGTTTGTGCCAGTGAGTGCATGCATGCTAACTTTCTTATGTAGTGTTTGACTCTTCATGATTCTATGGACCATAACTCATCAGACTCCTCTCTCCATGGGATTCCTCAGGCAAGAACACTGGAGTGGGTTGCCATGCCCTCCTCCAGGGGATCTTCCTGACCCAGGGATCGAAATTGCATCTGTTGCATCTCCTACATTGGCATGTGGAAGCCCCTTTTGTGCCAGTATCATACTGTTTTAATGACTGAAGTTTTCATCAGATCTATCTGTGTTGAGAAAGCTGTTACTTTTTCTGTGATGTAGCTATGCCTAGAATCTCGCACATTACTTCTATGTGAAAAGATAATTAAAAATAATTCAATTAATGTTTTCATTTTCTGGAGGATAGAGGGAATGAAAAGTGCCCACTAAACTGAGAAGAATCTGGGGATCAAAAAATGAGGCAGACAGGTGCATATAATCAATGGATCAGTTTATTATAGGGTAATTAACTCATAGGGTGGGTAGAGATCTGGAGGAATTCAGCATTCACAGCTGCACTCCATACCACTGAGGGGCCATTGAGCCACTTTATAGTTAACCTAGGATATGAGGGTTCATGCTAAGAAACAGGATGTGCATTACTAAGTCAAGATTTATGAATGGATACCTAGTCTGAAGCTCCAATACTTTGGTCACCTGATGTGAAAAGCTGACTCATTGGAAAAGACCCTGATGGTGGGAAAGATCGAAGGCAAAAGGAGAAGGGGGTGACAGAGAATGAAATGGTTAGGTAGAATCACTAGCTCAATGGACACGAACTTGAGGAGATTCCAGGAGATAGTGGAGGACAGGGCAACCTGGCTTGCAGGTCACAAAGAATTGGACACAGCTTAGCAACTAAATGACAACAACACATGGTCTGTGGGCCCTGGGAATATTGTCTTCTTCATTGTATTTGGACTAACAGAGCATAAAGGCCACTTTGTCCTAATGATTATTAAACAATATCTATTAACTACAAAGCCTCTGATGACAGAGATGTAATTTACCACACAATATAGTCCTGGGTAAGATCTACAAAAGGACAGGAGGATCTGTATGTGCCCAAGATGGCATCAGTTATGCTAACAGCCATACAATTTCAACCATATTTCAAAGGAAATTTTGTAATACAGAAAAAATGGATTCCTTATGCTCACATTCTGCCATGAATACTCTAAATGGGAAGCTATTCAACTCGGTAGCATAATAAAGAAATGGTGCCTTTAAAAAGTCACCATATAACTGAAGGAGTATATTACTTCAATAATTTTCAAGTTCACAAAAGAAATAGGATGTCGTTATATGAAATAGCGCAACTACGGAACTCATCAATTACTAGTCGCATTCACATCCACAATTTGTATTTTACAGAATGATCAGATGCACACCAGCTCATTCATTCTTAAAATGACCCAATTTATAAGTGCCTACTATATGCTGAGCCCTGCTAGACATATAAACAAGATAAAGAGTTGGCTTTCATCCTTTTAACAGCTGTTCTTGATTTTCACGGAGTGTTAAAAAGTCTGTGGTATTAATAGGAGAACAGTTGCATGAAGGGGTAGGAGGCAGCCCAGGTCAAGCTAGGGTAGCTGGTGTCTCTCTACTAGCTGCGTTTGGGATGTGGTCCCGCCCGCTAGGTCTGCTGTTGATTCTGTAGTAAATCCTCATAAAAGACCAGGACTTGGCGAAATTTGGCCAATTTGTGGGGGTTAATGGATTGTCTCCCAAATATCAAGAATAAGGTATACATTTATAAAATGAATGGCTTGGTGATTCTTCTTTTTTTTTTCTGATTTGAAAATTGAATGGACATTCCAATTGCTGAAATTGTTGAAAATTTCAGAAAATGTAAAGAAGAAAATAAAAATCGTTTGTAGCTAGGACCAGATCAAGACATTACAAAAAGAATAGACAAATATAGCACCCTCAACCCACACTGTATTTCAAAATAAAAACAATACTAAACTGTGCAATAAATGTAAAGAAGTCCAGCTATGTTACAATTTTTGCATGATGACTAATTCTTTGTCTTATTTAATCATGAAGTTTTTTTTCAGAAAAACTTTTTTTACTACCTCTGCTCTTAGCAGAGTATCTTAGTATCTTAGTATCTTAGCCACCTTCTGAGTGACCCAGTGCTGCCTCTCTGTTCTACTACCTAGAAATAACCATTCTTTCTATTATGGTGTATATTCTTCTAGAGTTTTCTTATATAGATAAGAGCAAATTTTATAATTCAGTTTGGGTACTGAATATGTAACTTTTTATCTTGATTTTTCACTCACCATATCATGAAGATATTCCCATGCCATCAAGAAGTTTTTGAAGACACTTTCAATATGTAATATGACTATGTAAGTCATGGCTCTATTGAAGGAGTTGCTGATAGATTCTGATTTTATAAATTTGCTTAAATAAGGTTCTCTGAACAGCCTGCTGTATATATCTTTTAATCCATTTCTGATTTTTATTTGTGTTAAACTTAGATCCGGTTTGGGCTTCCCAGGTGGCTTAGCAGTAAAGAACCCACCTGCTAGTACTGGAGATGCAGATTCTATCCCTGGTTTGGGAAGATCCCCTGGAGAAGGAAATGGCAGTCCACTCCAATATTCTTGCCTGGGAAATCCCATGGCAAGAGGAGACTTGCAGGCTACAGTCCATGAGGTCACAAAGAGTTGGATACAACTGAGCGTGCACGCGTGTGCGCACACACACACACACACACACACAGATCTGGTTTATATGCTTGCCAGCAAGTCTGTCTCTTGGTACCTTTGATGATCCAGAGTGGTATTATTTTTAAAAGGAACGATAAACAACTTTTCTCACTTGATAGAAAAGATGGTATCTTGTTTTATTTTATGCTTATTTGATTAGCAGTGGAATAAATGTTTGCATATATTTATTGGCCAACTTTTCATTTCTGCCCATGTCCTTTAAACATTTTTCTCTCATGACTATCAAAATTTTTGTAACTGCTATGTCTCTATTAAGGATATCAAACATTTTTTTGTGTTTGTTGGAAATATTTTATCTGTTTTTCTTGCCTTTAAATTTATGGCATATTTGATAGAAAAAGACATGTTTAAATTTTATCAATATATCTGTATTTCTGAATTTATTCATTATTTAGAGAGCCCTTCCCATCCTGAGATCTAAAATCCAAGTAGGTTTTCTTCTAGGCATTAAAAAACTATTTCTCCATTTTGTTTTTAAACTTCTACTTCCTCTGACTGATTCCTGTTTTATAGAAGGTATTTATTTCCACTTACTAGGTATTTGAAGTGCTCAGTTCTTGGGTTTGGGAGATACAATAAGATGATCTTAAAAGTCAGCTGAATGGATCATCTTTTTGCATCCTCCTGTTGGTCTTTTGGCATTGTGTGCTGGACATCAGAGCACGTATGAACTTTCCATCTACTCCCCAAAACATTCCCTTTTTTCCTTCTTTGCATCTATGTTCCTCTTGACCTCTCATCTTCCCCTAATTAGCATTTGAAAAATACAAAATCTGTCATCTTCTCAGCCAGACAGGTATGAAGACCTTGGTCACAGAGAAATCAAATTAGGAAATTTGATTACTTAGCAGATAATATGCCTTTTTGACCGAGAGAAATTGCTGACTTTTGTAGATGTTAGAAATATCTCCTAGTCAGCTCCATGTATTTTTCTGTGAGAGCAATTTTTAATGGAATGGTTTAAGGTTGTTTTTGAATGCAGTGAGGAGACAGTCAGTAGTGAAAAAATTTTAAAGCTAGCATGGTACAGAGAGAAATTCAATTTCTTATTTTGAGATTAATTGATAGTCTTTCCAGGAGTCATCCATATTTCTGAAGAGTATTTTAGTTACATTAGCTTCATCCTTCTACAATCTATATGAGAATGATAAGATTTTTGCAGATGGCATTGGGCCATACTTCATTTTTGGTCAAATCACATCATAATGATGCCACTTATTCATCCATAAAAGCTTATGGAAGTGCACTGAACATCTGCACATAATGCAGCCATTCATGCAAAAAAAGCCAAGAACCCTGTTTATCTCAAGGGATCTGTGAACTCTCTCGTCCTGCTCAGTCTGCCTCAGGAGTCTTAACTGTCCAGGGAGAGAAGTGCCAGCAGCCCATTAGCCTGATGATCCAATCCACAGAAACATGCTCTCTGCCCTCCCACATGCCTGGCTTGAGCTGGGGAACAGCCAATATTCATTTAGTTCTTATGGAGCCCATCAGCATCATCTTCATTCTTTATTCCTCCATCCTCAAAACACTGCCTGGACATATGGCTCCCCATGGTAATCTTTACCCTTAATCATGTGTCGTGCATAGCTTTTAGCCAAAGCAAATTTAAACTTTTTGAAATTAGAGCAGTTCATTAGTCAGACATTGTTACAAAAGTACTAGTTCAATGAAAAAGCAGCCATGAAGTTTAAAGACTGCAGCCATGAAATTTAAAAGATGCTTGCTTCTCAGAAGAAAAGCTATGACAAGCCTAGACAGTGTATTAAAAAGCAGAGACATCATTTTGCCAACAAAGGGCTGTATAGTCAAAGCTATGGTTTTTCCAGTAGTCATGTATGGATGTGAGAGTTGAACCATAAAGGAGGCTGAGCACTGAAGAATTGATGCTTTTGAACTGTGGTATTGGAGAAGACTCTTGAGAGGTCTTTAGATGGCAAAAAGATCAAACCAGTCAGTCCTAAAGGAAATCAACCCTGATTATTCATTGAAAGGACTGATGTTGAAGCTCCAATACTTTGGCCATCTGATGTGAAGAGCTGACTCAATGGAAAAGACCCCCAATGCTGGGAAAGATTGAAGGCAGGAGGGGAAGGGGACGACAGAGAATGAGATGGTTGGATGGCATTATCAACTCAATGGACATGAGTTTGAGCAGACTCTGGGAGATAGTGAAGGAGGGGGAAGCCTGGCATGCAGCAGTCCATGGGGTCACAAAAACATGGCCACAACTAAGTGACTGAACAACAACAAACCAAATGCTTTGCTAAGTACCAGTGAAGACCTTTGAGAATTCCATTCAAATTTAAGTTCAGTGAAGGGAGGTTGTCTTGTACACCTAGTGCCTAGAACCTGGCACATGCTACACGGCTGGTGCTAAATAAATGTTTGTTGAATGAATGAAACAGTAGATGGATGATGAATTTGTATTTTTCACATATACAAAAGGAAACATATTTAAGTTCTGGTTTAGAAATGACCAAATACTTTTACTTGGACATTTTGATAGATTGAATAGATTGTCTTGTATAGAAAAGAGAGTACATATATTTTTTTACATTCCACAAAAGGAGGCAGATTACTATTGAATAAATTTTAAATGAAATATCAATGTAGGAAAGTTCATTAATGCCATTTCCCATTTTGGAGAAACAGGTATTCTCCATGGCTGAGAGAACATTAAAAAGACTATCCAAACACCATACCAAACAATAAACCACGCATATCAATTTTCTTTATATTTTTAGTGTGTATATAATTATCTATTCCACAAGATTTTTTTCTGGGATCTTCACATTTAAGATAAGAACATAAAAACTTTGTGTTTATATTTTTTAATGAAGAGTTCAAAGAAAACATTTGTGTTGAATCTGCAGTGATTGTAATGCAATTTTTTTTACAATTCAAGAGAGATTAGTGCAAATGCAAAACCTTGCACAGTTGTGCTATATAGAAAGAACCTCTTTCTTTCCAATTTAAATAATGGTTTTCCAAGATCTAATTAGACCTATCTCAGGTGACTAATTGCTGTACAAGACATATGAAAAAATATAACCTTTTTCATGAGGCAAGAATTGCTAAACTATGTGGAAGAAAAGTCGTAAGAGATAAGAATAAAGTAGTATCAGAGAACTTAAAAATATTTGGCAGCTGTTCCTACAACTCCAAAGATGGTATCATTAAATCCGTTTTATATTATTGCAGTTATTTGTGCTTTTTCAACATCACTTCATCTCTTTACACTTCCCCACGGCTATGAAGTGAGACTTATGCAATGTTGACACCTCTGCACACAATATCCAGATTCTACCCAGTAAATCTACCGGCATACATAACATGCTAATTCATTCAGAAGGACACAGAACCATATGTGAAATGCGGTGAGACTGTTTTAAATGACATCCAGAGAGGTTTAGTTTTATATCAGTTGAAACTCAGCATAAAATAGTTTAGGATGATCTTTCAGGGCTCCACCACATCAAAATTTCCTTCACGGTGGAATAGCTGAATCCCTGTGCGTGTGTAGGCTCAGGCGTGTCTGAAGAGGTTAAGATATCTCTTCCAGCAAACCCAGAACCATGAAAAACCCAAAGAATAATGAAAAGAGGATTATTCCTGAGATTCTATCACTGTAGACATAGTGAACTTTATAGTCATCACAATAACATCATAGGATGTAGTGGCCTGGATGCAGGAGGTTCTGGTTGATTCTGGGCTGGTTCCCATGGCAACCTCCCAGAAGCTGTGGTCCCTGGATGGGTCTCATCCAGGAGGCTAGGAAGCCAGCTGGGTTGAGAGTGGGAGCATGCAATGCTCCTCTGGTGAGAAGTCCTGGCACCTTTATTCTGGATATAATCTAAAGGCATGCTTTCTGGATGTTGAGAGAGTATCATAGAGAAAACCCAAATCATAGCTCAGTTTTCTTATCTGTAAAATGGAGATAATCATAGGGCCTATTACTATGAAAATTAAATAAGTTCAGATACATAAAGTCCTTAATGTTACTATTTGCACCTAACTTTATATTAATGACTTTGCAATTATTTTTCTTAAAGAAGGCATTCCAAGTTGTTTAAAGCTTCACATCCCACAGAACCTGGATCTGCCCTGTCTGGCAGATGGAAGTGAGAAAAGCAAAGTCAGTGCTCCCGTATGGGAGGTGAGGTAGGAGAGGCTCAGGACTTGTCCAACATGAGCATCTACGTTCATAAAATGGGGAGGGTGATGTCTTGGCCACCTCACAGGGACAGTGTGAGGCTCAGATGAAGAAGGCATGTGAAAGTAACTTTAAAATGTAAATCACTAGGAAATAATAGCAAATGCAACAACTGACAAAGGATTAATTTCCAAAATACACAAGCAGCTCATACAGCTCAATACCAGAAAAACAAACAACCCAGTCAAAAAGTGGGAAAAAGATCTAAACATATTTCTTCAAAGAAGACATACAAATGGCTAACAAACACATGAAAAGATGCTCAACATCACTCATTATTAGGGAAATTCTAATCAAAACTACAATGAGATAGCACCTCACACCAGTCAGAATGGCCCTCATCAAAAAGTCTACAAATAATAAATTCTGGAAAGGGTGTGGAGAAAAGGGAACACTCTTGCACTGTTGGTGGGAATGTAAATTGATACAGCCACTATGGAAGATACTATGGAGATCCCTTGAAAAACTAGGAATAAAATTGCCATATGACCCAGCAGTCCCACTCCTAGGCATATACCCTGAGGAAACCAAAATTGAAAGAGATACATATATCCCATTGTTCACTGCAGCACTGTTTACAGTAGCTAGAGCGTGGAAGTTACCTAGATGTCCATCGAGAGATGAATGAATAAAGAAGTTGTGGTATATATACACAATGGAATATTACTCAGCCATAAAAAGGAACACATTTGATTCAGTTCTAATGAGGTGGATGAACTGAGAATGTATTATACAGAGTGAAGTGAATCAGAAAGATAAATACCATATTCTAACACATATATACAGAATCTAGAAAAATGCTACTGAAGAATTTATTTACAGGGCAACCGTGGAGAAACAGACAAAGAGAATAGACTTATGGACTTGGGGAGAGGGGAGGAGAGGGTGAGATGTATGCGAAGAGTAACATGGAAACTTACACTACCGTATGTAAAACAGATAGCCAATGGGAATTTGCTGTATGGCTCAGGAAACTCAAACAGGGGCTCTGTATCAACCTAGAGGGGTGGGATGGGGAGGGAGATGGGAGAGAGTTTCAAAAGGGAGGGAATATATGTATACCTATGGCTGGTTCATGTTGAGGTTTGACAGAAAACAGCAAAATTCTGTAAAGCAATTATCCTTCAATAAAAAATGAATTAGTTAAAAAATTTTAAAAATGTAAATCACTAAGTTATCATTATCATTGTTATTATTCGGCAGTGTTTGTATGCAAGTCTCTGTAGTCTGCAAAGGCAGTAGGCAGTCTGGATAAATGTGCACCAGGTCACCTTTCATTCATTACATTTTTACTGAGCATTTATTTCTTCTTGAAAGATGGTGCTCGCACAGATATCTAGAGTGTACTGTTTTGAAGTTTTTATTTTTATTCACTTCAGATCTTGAAATTGAGTAGTCCTTCCAGATGTTCTTGTGGAGGTAATATCACCTGAAACTTTGGGGATTCTAGTTAGCATCCCGAGTTTCTATTTTTTCACAGTGAGTTTTAGTTGAAGGTGTTTTTTGAACTGTAGGTATTTTGCTGATTGTCTGAAACCTAAATCTTATGAAATATGCTAACCATTCATTTGGAAAGCAAAGTTCAAATTGTCCTAGCTTCTTTCCTATCATCACCTCAAATCCAGGTAAACTCAATTCAAAATTCGTCCAAGAAATATTTAGAGTGTCTGCTGGTTCTAGTTGCTAGGGGCATACGAAATCAAATAAGATATGGTCCTTGCTCTCTGGGAGCTCAAAGCCTAACATGGAGAAACAGACACACATGGAACATTTAAGCAACTTGATGGACGTCAGGACAGAGGTGTTTATTCCCAAGGGTTAGCACCCGACTAGAGAGCTGTCATCTACATTAGGCAGGTGGGTGTGAGGGGAGTTCCCAGAGCAGATGACACGGAGAGAAGATGTAAATGTAACTAGAAGATGGCCAGGAAAGGCATGGAGGGACTACGATGGTGTGGTCCCCGTGCGTGTGTCTGCCCGGTGCTGAATTGTGGAGCAGAGCCAGAACAGGGGCTTGGCCACAGGGAGGTCTTCAGTGTGATGCTTAGGAGCTTGAATGATCTTCTAGAAATCTTGGGAGCCACTGAAAGGTGTTTTCCCTGTCCTTGTCAGTGAAACCACTTTTCTCCTAGTTGTATAGATTGAAGGTATGTTGTCTTTTTTTAAAAAATCAATTTTTATTGAAGTGTAGTTGCTTTATAATGTTGTGCTAGTTTCTGCTGTACAGTAAAGTGTGTATTCCCTCTCTGTTGGATTTCCTTCCCATTTAGGCGCCACAGAGCACGGAGTAGAATGCCCTGAGTTATACAGTAGGTTCTCATTAGTTGTCTATTTTATACATAGTATCAATCATCTATATATCATAGTGTGTATATTATTGCTGCTGTTTTCCAAACCATTTACTAATTCTCCTTTTAATTTGTTCTTCATGGTGTCTCTAGACTAGGTATCTTTGCCCTGTTTTAGTCTCATTTTTCTGAGTCTTCCCTGAAGGGGAATGAATCTGTCTGCAATGCGGGATACCCAGGTTTCATCCCTGGGTCAGGAAGATCCCCTGGAGATGGAAATGGCAACCCACTCCAGTTTTCTTGCCTGGAGAATCTCATGGACAGAGGAGCCTGGCTGGCTATAGTCCATGGGTGTCTCAAAGAGTCGGACGCGACTGAGGGGCTAACCTTTTCACTTTTCCTGTGCAGGGTCCACTGTGGGGCTCCCCTAAATGCACTCCCTGCCTCCCCTCCCCTCCAGTCTGTTCACTGTCTTAACCCTGGCAAGTTCATCTACTTAAATCACTTGGGCTGCAGAAAGCTTTAGCATCTTTCTGTGACTCATGGTATTCTGCCAAATACAATAAATAAACAAATTCCAACTTGTGTTGGAATGAACTATAAACCTCCTCTCTTGACTCCCCAGGCCCGTGGTACAGCAACAACCAGTGAATCATCTACCCTCAACTTCCCTTCTCCCCAAACCCACCCTCTCATCTGGCCAGGGTTGTCGTGTTCCTCCCAGCTCTGTCACCAAGCCACCTTTGTGTCCCCTCTGTAGGAATCACTACTTCCTCTCGATTTCAGTTGCTGCTTCTGCTATGTACATACCTGGCCCATCTTGACCCATATATGCTGCCTGAAAGTGTTAACTATTATTTAAGTTATTTTACAATTATATTGATTTCTTCAAATTTTAAGCTCCTTGAGGGGAAAATTTGTGAGATAATCCATCAAGCACTCAGCATAATGCCTAGCTCATAGTAGGCTCAAAAAATTATAATTATTGTTATAACCACTTTGGGTGTGTGTGTGTGTGTGTTTTTTTAGGATATGGCTTCTTTGCCTCCATAGAGCATTTAGTAAAAGAGGCCCACACACAGATGTGCTGTCCAGACCGAACGGCTGGTTCAGTTCTATATATGTCTGGCCAAATGTTGAGAGGACAATGAAAAGATTTTGCCCTTGCAATTGTAAATCTTATAAAGTGTTTGATTCCAGGCATGCTCTTAGATAGAACTTTCTTATTGTTAAAATATATCTATTATTATTAAAAATTTGACACTTAATTGTGAAAATTTCCAAGGATGTGAAGTATACACAATAGAAAGTAAGTTTTCTTCCATACCCACCTTCCCCTCAATTCATCCCCAGAAGTAACTCCTGAGATGAATAGATCTTTAACCACTCTGTTTCATGTATGATAAAATGACGATAACTTTAAGACACTGTAGATTTATGCAGAATCATCAAAAAATATGTTCATTATTCTCAATTCTTGAAACATTTTATTTATTGTTGCTGTTCTGTCTCTAAGTCATATCTGACTCTTTTCAACTCTATAAACTGCAGCACGCCAGGCTTCCCTGTCCTTCACTATCTCCTGGAGTTTGCTCAGATTCGTGTCCATTGAGTTGGTGATGCTATCTGTCTCATCCTCTGCTGCCCCCTTCTCTTTTTTCCCTTCAGTCTTTCCCAGCATCAAGGTCTTTTCCAATGAGTCAGCTCTTCACATCAGGTGTCCAAAGTATTGTAGCTTCAGCTTCACCCTCAGTCCTTCTAAATACTGGAGTGGGTTGCCATTTTCTACTCCAAGGGATCGTCCCAACCCAGGATTGAACCCATGCCTCTTGTGTCTCCTGCAGCGACAGGCGGATTCTTTACCAACTGTGCCACCTGGGAAGGTTTTATTTATTAATAAGCTTATTTATTCAACATTTATTAATTCAGCAGCACATGCGCATTGACCACTTACTATGTGTTGCACCCTATGCTGGGCCAGCCACCAGCTATGACCCCCATGCTTGTAGTGACTCTAGAGTAATACCGTTCGTTATTGGTGCTAAAGGCCACTTTGGCCATTGTAAACTGGAGCTCATCCTTTCTCATATTGTACACTGAATATAACTCCCTCCTCTAACTTTACTCATTCTCGTGATTTTATAATGTGCTTCTGATTCTTTACCTGTTGTATTATATTGCTATGTAACACATGACCACAAATTTAGTGACTTAAAACAGGACTCATTTATTATCTTGCATTTCTGTGGTCAGTAGTTCAGGTGTGCGTTAACTGGGTCCCCTGCTCAGGGTTTCACTAGATCAGGCTGAAGTTATCACCTACAGAGTCCTCTTCTCAGAATATGCTCGACAATTCAGTTCTCACAAGACAGGATTGATATCCTTGTTTATTGTTAGCTGTTGGCCGAAGGGACCACTTGCAGCAATTAGAGACTGGCTCCACTCCCTATAGTCTCCATAGACCTTTTCACAGCATGGATATTTGCTTTCTTCTAAGACAGCTGGGGAGCATCTCTCTGACTTCTAATCCTTTCTATTCTGCTATGATAGACATATAACTGTAACCTAAGGGGAGTAACTGTCCCATCACAGTCACTTGCACTCATGGGAAGAGATGGGTGTACATGCCAGAGAGCCAGTATTCTGGTGGGTGCTTTAATATTTTGCCTACAATACCCATGTATGACATTGATATGTTAAGGTCAAGATTTAATTTAGTTCCAAGTTAGATTTGTAAAAATGAAGCAGAGGCTAGACTCTGAGAAGGTTAATTGCAAGACTGCTACCCTTACTTGGCATTCACGGGAGGCTGGGCTGGATGGGCCATCGCCTTGACCTTATGAGAGCATTTTAATGTTCTGCTGAAATAGTCCAAGGATAAAAATTTAGCTCACAGTTCAGAAAAGGATAAGGGAACCTTTTCTGGAATTTACTTAAGAGGAGCAGAATTTAAACTTATATTTAATGCTAGTGACAGACCTGATTAGACCTAAGCAGATGGCCAGTGACAACTGCAGATGGTGACAGCCTCAGTTTAAAAAGTGTGCCTATTTCTGTGGGGAATAACAATCTTTAATATTTTGCTTTCACTGTCCAAATTCCTTCTGGAGTTGGTTTTGTAGTTTTCCTCAGAATTTAGCTCTTCTGCTAATGTTTTCATCTCGGTTAATAGGAATCAAAGACTTATATGAAGAATTTCAGACGGCACTCTGATAATTACTGAATATGCCACATAGTAAAACTTAAAATACTGATCACCCTTAAGACTGTGTGTTCTCAGGACTTCCCTGGCAGTGGTCAAGACTCTGTGCTTGTAATGCAGGAGGCACGGGTTTGAACCCTGGTCGGGGAACTAAGATCTTACATGCCTGCCACCTATGCATCCAAGAGGGAAAAAGAACTATGTGTTCTCATGGCACTTATGTGCTGCACTGATCATTTCCTATAGGTATAGTTATTTAATAGCTTCCTTGGTGGCTCAGTGGTTTAAGATTCCCCCTGCAATGCAGGAGATGCAAGGGGACTCAGGTTCAATCTCTGGGTCATGAAGATCCCCTGGAGAAGGAAATGGCAACCCGCTCTAGTATTCTTGCCTGGAGAATCCTGTGGTCAGAGGAGCCTGGTGGGCTACAGTCCGCTGGGCTCCAAAAGAGTCGGACATGACTGAGCAACTAAACAATGACCACAGCAAATAGGCACGGTCGCTTAACAGCCAACGAATCAAGTTAAAGAGCTATATTGCCTTGGATATAAAGCACAGGATTGTTCGTTTATTCTACAGATATTTTCTGAGTGCCTATCGTGTGCCAGGCACGGTGATCATGCTCAGGATATGACAAAGAACAAAACAGACCTGGCTCCCGCCTTCAAGAGAAGGGGACTGAGGGGTTAGACAGGCTGAAGAGATCCTAAAGATGACTCTATTCTTTTATTCTCTAAAATTAGACTTTCTGTTTATTGTCCAGACAGTGAAATGATAGCCCATCAAGGAATGAAAGGATACCTGAGGTCAGGCCGTGGACGGAGTCACATTAGTAATGAAATTTCAAAGTGCCAACTCGTCCAGCCTTGTCACATAGCTCCCTCTTTTTGAGTCTGGAGGCAGCTAAGTGAAATTGTTTTGAAAAAATAAAGTGGGCATGAAGAAATGCAGAATCTCTTACCTGCTCTTCTTCGCATTTCTGTGCCCCACACTAATGCAAATGGGCCATTTTGCCCGGGGTCACAGAGCTAATTAGAGGCGAGATAGTGACTTGAATTCTCTAAGTCCCATCCTCTTTTGACTACAGCTCCATAAAGTACGTTAACACCCTCTACTCTTCTGTCCTTTGTTGCCATTTTCTTGTGTGCATATAATTATTCATTCAGTAAAATGATTTTCAAAATGACCCCCTCAGCTCCTTAGTATAGATTTTATTCTCATTTTCTTTAAAGAATTTTTTTTTGGGTCCAAATCTGTCCAACTGTATTTTTAGATATGTTCTCTTAGATTTATGTTCTACCTATGCCTCCGTAAGAGTAAATTTTCCTAGTCTCAGGCATCTGGCTTCCAGATAAAGGAATTTTGTTGTTCTGCTTAGAAGGAAATTTGCATGCTAGGAGAGTTACCACCTGGAAATTTATCGACTGCTTAGTTTACAGTTGACCTCTGAAGATGGAAACCACCTGTATATGTGATACTTTTATTGTCATTTGGGATTCTTTTAAAAATAAGATACGTGTGTATCAGTGGGACTTGACTAGAAAATATCCTTCCTAACTAAATTTAATTTTGTTAGCAAATAGAGGAAGTTTAGTGTTCAGTGTGCTAAAATTCTGAAATCTGACACAACAAATTTTCCTTTATGGTCCAAGAAGGTTTCTATATCCTGAACCCAATAATGAATCCAAGATTTACTGATGCCTTGACACAAATCTTTTCAAGAGCCTCTTACTAGTTTGTATTTTTTCAGAATGGTGATGCCGCGTGCTTTCACATCTGCCTCTTCAGTAAAGATGATACTGATTCTTTCAATATTAATGTGCTGCAAGGATTAATTCGTTGTTTATAAAATGCTCTTGAATATATTTCCAGAGCTGATGAATACAGTCCTGTGATAAAGATAAGGGAAAATAAAAGTGGTTTATTATATTCCAACAATGTACTCTTATCCTCAATTTTTTTTTTACTGTCTTATTAGGCCCTATCAGTAAGTAGATGCCAAAAAATATTGGCTTATTAACACATGCAAGAGGTAGAAGAAGCATATGGTTCTGTTAGACTCAGTCCATTCATAAAATGGACTTGGGTAGAAAATGTTACTCCTTAGTGCTTTTTATTATCGTTTTATTTTTCCCCCAAGAAACTCAAAATTCTTTAACCAGTATTATGGTGTCTGTAGCAGTTCTCTCAAGGCCAATGTAAGGTGAGTAGATATTATTAAAAAAATAATCTCTTACCTTACCAATTCCCAGTTTCATCCACCCATACCTGTGACACGCACAAAAACTCAAAATAACTTCCTTTCCTTTCCAGCTCATACAAACACTCAGACACCAGGTGATATCATCTAGGTGAGTGTTTGTCTACTGAGGCTGATTCTGCCCCCCGAATTCCCCCCTGGAGGGGGGCATTTTGGGACTGGAGACATTTTTGGTTGGAACAACCTGGGGGTTAGGGATTGCTGTTGGCACCTAGTGGGTAGTGGCTAGGGATGGTGAAAAACACCCTACAATACACAAGACAGCCTGTGATTCATACATACCAACTACCTCTTCCAAAATATCCATAGCGCTGTGGTTGAGAAACTCTAATAGAGAGGGAAAAGCGCTGGGTGGAGGGGTGAGAGAGATCATACATCTTTATTTGTCTGTGCTTCTTCTAGGCTCATCAGAAAGAGAAAAAAAGTACTCTGAATTCTCAGAATGAACACCTTATACATATCATAATCCTTTAAAAAAATAATAATTTAAATGTTGTTAACAAAAGTTGCATAGACTTTTAAGAAAAGGAAAGAAATCCGAAAAGAAAGGATTACAGCATCCGGTTTTAAGTGTCTTAACAGTATCAAAACTGATTCCCTATTACTTGAAACATCAGTGACCAAGATGGAGAGGGAGAAGCAGGAGGCGAAAGAAAAGGAGAGGGAAAACGAAAATGTATGCTGATTTATTTAATGAGACTTGTGATACTTATTCTTGCTTTTTAATAAACTTGTGTGTGCGTGCTAAGTCGCTTCAGTCGTGTCTTCTTTGCGACCCCTTGAACTGTATAGCCTGCCAGGCTCCTCTGTCCATGGGATTGTCCAGGAAAGAATACCGGAGTGGGTTGCCATGCTCTCCTCCGAGGGAGCTTTCCCACCCAGGGGTGAACTCGCGTCTCTTTATGTCTCCTGCATTGGCCCGCAGGTTCTTACTAGAGCTACATTAGCAACTGTCATTTCATTGATCTTTGCTCTGAGCTTGGAGTTATCACAGGAGACAGCATGTGGGGGCAATAAATGATTGTAAGAAAACAAAGTAAACTAAAGGGAAGAAAAAACCCCTTTGGATACATGAGTATGAGTATGAGAGTCTTCATGGTGGTCGTGTAGGAGGGATTAGCAAGCTGTTGCCAGTTTAGTCCTGACTGTGAAACCTGGGCTGAGATGCCAAGTTTGGTGTATGGACCCTGAGTTATTGAAGGAGCCTGCTACTTCTGTCCATGTTTTTACTTGCCAACTTCCTAAGCGGTTCCTGGCACATCACTTAACCTCCCTGAAGTAAGATTACATGTCACTTTATTTGCTTTCTGTGATTCAATGAGAATGGAGAGATACAGCGAGAGGTCTCCATCTAAAGACACGTGCTATTTTACCGCTGTTATTACTTAACTTCATCCTTCATTAATAACATGTTCAACCACCCAAATAGAAACAAGTGCTTCTGTAATACCACAAACTGTTAAGCTCTCTGCTAAGATCTAAAATCTTATGTCATCCTCAGTAGTAGCTTCAAGTTTTGCAAGCAGTATCTTTTACTAAAGCTCGCCTTCTCTGGTGGTTACTTGGAATTTCTATGGATGTGATTTTTTTTTTTTTTTTCTTTTTGAGCAATTAGTTCATTGCTGCAGCAGTAATCATGAAAACAGGTCAGAGCCTTCTTAGAGCTGGGTTCTTATGCTTCCCCCTAACCCCCCGGAAAACAGCACTTAAATATTAATAACATCACTGGGAAAACACGGCAGCTATTTCCCCGTTTTCTGCGGCTCAATGGAGAGCTGTTCAGTGTGGACCCCAGCGCTCTCCCCTCATGAATGGAAGTGATTGTGAGGAGGCCATCTCCTACTAAGGCAAGATGTGACATAGTGAACAAAGGCTGGTTTTTAGCCTGATGTGATGAGCTCACCCCAGTGCCCATGTGGGGACTTTGAAGCTTATCCAGGTGCCAGCTTTCTGTGTATATGACATTCTTGGGGACTGGGCAGCAGGCCTTTAAACATTGATCTGTAGTGTATGAATTACAAGGTCAGATGGGGTGAGATATCATAATTTCTATTTAGCCTGAATTTCCCCCAGAGGAGGCATATTACCTTTACTCGGAGTAAAGGAAAAGCATAATATTTTCAAGTCAGCCAAATCAATAAAGGTGTTTTAAAAGTAAATTTGTGTAATTATTTTCTGGGGTGGATATGGCTGTAAATAAGAAGGTGTTGTTTCTCCTTTTCAGTACCTCCCACACCTTCTGTGAAGCCATGCTAATGGTCAGGAGAGATGCAATTAGGAAACCAGGTTCAGCATAGGCAGCTGAGATGAGAAAATCTCACAGAATCAGTATTTTTTTAAACTGAAGTAGTGTTGACATAATATTATATTTGTTTCAGGGGTACAGCATAATGATTTGGTATTTTTATAGATGATACACCATACAAACTTATTATAATATTATTGACTATATTCTCTGTGCTGTACTTTATAGCCCTGTAGTATGTATTTTATAATCGGAACTGTGTACCTCTTAATTCCCTTCACCTCCCTCACCTCTAGCAACTACTGGTTTCTTCTTTATATCTGTGAGTCTGTTTCTGTTTTGCATAACTCAATATAAAACAAAACAAAACTCTAGCAATAACCATTCAATTAAAATTAATTGAATTAATTAAAATTAATTTTAATCCAATTAAAACCTGGTCAGAGGACCTGGATAAGATTTTTCCAGAGAAGAAATACAGATGGCCAACAGACACCTGAAAAGGTCCTCAGCATCACTGATCATCAGGGAAATTGGAAAACAAAACCACAGTGAAGTATCACCTCACATCTGCCAGAATGACGACCGTCAGAAAGACAAGCACTAACAAGTGTTAATGAGGATGTGGGGAAAAGGAACCCTCTTGCACCATTGGTGGAATGTAAATTGGTGCAGCTGATCTGGAAAAACAGCATGGAGGTTCCTCAAGACTGAAAATAGAAGTACCATACAATCTAGCGATTTCACTCTAGGCTACGTGGCTGAAGAAAATGAGAACACTAATTTAAAGAAGTTCATGCACCCTGATGCTACTGGCAGCATTATTTATAGTAGCTGAAATTTGGGAGCAACCTAAGTATCCATCAACAGATGAATGATAAAGAAGACGTGGTATATATTCACACACAGTGGAATCTTGGCCATAATAAAGAACAAAATCTTGCTATTGCAGCAACATGGGTGGACCTGGACAGTATTATACTAAGTGAAATAAGTCAGAGAAAGACAAGGATTGTGTATTCACTTACACATGGAATCTAAAAACAAACACATGAACAAATATTACAAAACAGGATCCATCTTTGATTCATGTGATATCTTAGAACCACTCTGCTATTTTTTACTCTTTGAATTGACTGATTCTGTTGTTTCACCATCCTGTAGTCTTTCTTTATTATATTCGGTTCAGTTCAATTCAGTCACTCAGTCATGTCTGACTCTTTGCGACCCCATGAATCGCAGCCAGGCCTCCCTGTCCATCACCAACTTCCGGAGTTCACTCAAACTCACGTCCATCGAGTCAGTGATGCCATCCAGCCATCTCATCCTCTGTCGTCCCCTTCTCCTGCTGCCCCCAATCCCTCCCAGGATCAGAGTCTTTTCCAATGAGTCAATTCTTCGCATGAGGTGGCCAAAGTACTGCAGTTTCAGCGTTAGCATCATTCCTTCCAAAGAACACCCAGGACTGATCTCTTTTAGGATGGACTGGTTGGGTCTCCTTGCAGTCCAAGGGACTCTCAAGAGTCTTCTCCAACACCACAGTTCAAAAGCATCAATTCTTCAGCACTCAGCTTTCTTCACAGTCCAACTCTCACATCCATACATGACTACTGGAAAAACCATAGCCTTGACTAGATGGACCTTTGTTGGCAAAATAATGTTTCTGCTTTTGAATATGCTATCTAGGTTGGTCATAACTTTCCTTCCAAGGAGTAAGTGTCTTTTAATTTCATGGCTGCAATCCCCATTGGCTATATGCAAATCCATCCAACTATTTGAACATTGAAGTGAAATTAAATTGTATTGTTTTCCCCTTATGTAGAGGTTTTCCAGTCACATTATATATTGTGTATATAAATAGTTAGGTGTCCACAATACACCTAACACTGTGTTGAGTGTTACGTGAATTGAGAACAAGAGCAATTTATAGTCTATAGACTTATAAGACAAATATGACTACAGAATAAGACTGATATTGCTACTTAGTGGAAAAGTGGCATCCTTTGAATCAACATTTATTAACTAAGAAAATCTTAGGTAAGTGTAGTTGAGCTCTGAGTTTCATTTACGTCACTTGTGAAATGAACATAATACTACTAACCATGTAATACTACTACCATGTAACTGTTGTACTACTAACCAAGCAATATGCATGCATGCATGCTTAGCCACTCGGTCGTGTCTGACTCTTTGTGACCCCATGGCCTGTAGCCCACCTGGCTCCTCTGTCTATGGGATTTCCCAGGCAAGAATACTGAAGTGGGTTGCCATTTCCTTCTCCATGAGATCTTCCCAACCCCAGATCAAAGCCACATCTCCTGTGTTTCTTGCATTGTGGGTGGTTCTTTACCCACTGAGCCATCAGGAAAGCCCCTTGTAGGTACATGATCAAGATAAAATAAAGCATTGTATACAACACATTAATGCAGAATGGATGCTCAGTAAATGTTGCCTACTGTTATGAAGACCCCAAAACACGCACTATGGTTTGAGGGCTCTCAGGTTTCAGGGTAGGAATGTACTCTTTGTGAGTTGGAGTAGTTTGGGAGGAATTCATGGAAATTCCTCTTAATTTGAGCTCTTAATGACCTATGAGAAATGGTGGGTCCTAAATGTACAAGAAATCTGCAAAAGAGGCCAGGATGTATTAACCATGGTAACATTTTGAAAATGAGAATCGGTAAATACCAAAATTATATATTGTGTAGCATTCAGATTTTGATACCCAAGCTGACACTTGTCATTTAATCTCCTTAAAACTGAGCTGTGATTGGATATCTTGGGGGTGGGTGTGGCCAAAATGGGCAGCAGCATTGGCTTTCTCTTGGGCTGAAGCTATGTATGGAGGGTGTGGGGAGCAAAAGTCAGAGGTAAAATGAAAATCTGAAGAAGAGAGCCACTGTGTGCTTCCCAGGGACAGTCATAGAGATGCTGAACTTGGAGGAAAGAGAAGTGGAGCTGTAGATACATGTCACAGCATAATCATTCAGTGTCACAGACATAGTAAAAACGGACAAGTAAACTGCTGCTGCTGCTGCTAAGTCACTTCAGTCGTGTCCAACTCTGTGCGACCCCATAGACGGCAGCCCACCAGGCTCCCCCATCCCTGGGATTCTCCAGGCAAGAACGCTGGAGTGGGTTGCCATTTCCTTCTCCAATGCATGAAAGTGAAAAGTGAAAGTGAAGTCACTCAGTCATGCCCGACTCTTAGCGACCCCATGGACTGCAGCCTACCAGGCTCCTCCATGCATGGGATTTTCCAGGCAAGAGTACTGGTGTGGGTTGCCATTGCCTTCTCCAAAGAACAAGCAAGAGGACATCTTAAATGCCTTAAGCACCAGCCACCCTCTGAGGCTTACCTGTATCAGTTAGCAGGTGTATGATAATTAGGTAGATCAGGCTGACTTAGACCAATTAGAAATTCCTTCCCACTCTAAAACAAGAGTCTTTTCATGTCCTGGTTGATCCATAGGCTAATTTTCACTTCTAACTCTTCTTACTTTTCACCCATCTACTCCAACTAAGCTTGTGGTCTCAATGTTTTCTCTTTACACGTAGTTTCCTAAATTCAAGCCTTTTTCTTTATATCCAACCTGAATTCTCAAGTGTTACTTGCTCAGTTGTGTCTGATTCTTTGCAACCCCAGGGACTATAGCCCATCAGGCTTCTCTGTCCATGGAATTATCTGGGCAAGAATACTGGAGTGATTTGCCATTCCCTTCTCCATGGGATCTTCCCAACCCAGAGATTGAACCCAGGTCTCCTGCATTGCAGCAGATTCTTTAACATCTGAGTTACCCAGGAAGACTGTATTAGTACATCCTTGCACGTAGCACCGTTTTCCAGATGTAGCCCATGCCTCTCAGAGAGCCCTGAACAGCTAAGGAAACCAGTTATTTGCTAAATAAATCTTACTTACTCTCTTGGAAGATGATTTACTACATTATTATAATTCCATGAGGATTTTTTTTTAAATCAAGGAAGCATTGCCACTTATGAATGATCACACCTGCTTGCTGAGATGTAACTGACTTCCAGAACATATACCCATTGTCTAGTTTTACGTCAGTGAGTTCTGCTGCTCAAGAATTCAATTCTTCCCTTCTTCTAATCTCAGGATCAGTTTGCTGTATTTTTCAGGAATTGTCCTGTAACCCCAACCTTAATGTTTTCTCCTGTGAAATGTTTCTAAGTCAGCCTCAGGGGATCAGGCATCCAGTCCCATGGGTCTTGAGTGAGTGTTTTTATAGCGACAACCATCAATACTCATGCTGCTTTTGTGTCATTTCAATCGTTGGGGTAAAAGGCATCCCTAATATTTACTATTTCATGCTGAATACAGAAAAAAAATCATTCATTATGTAATATTGTTTCCCACAGGCAAAGAAATCTGAATTCCGTAAGCTTTTTAAACATTTTAGAAAACATTATTTTGCCTAGCCTCGGTCATCAGCAAAGGTGGGAGGGAAAGAGAATGATTTGTGTCCTATTCCGTTTAGATTGCATAGAATTCATTTCTTAAATCAACATTTTAGGGTTAAACTGCAAATATTCTTTGTTCAAGAACTTCTATTTTTATAGAGGTTCCAAGTATTGTGTGAAAATGATTCAGTGGAATCAGTGCCTGCACCATGTTGGGTAGTTAATATTTGCTTAATGCTTGAATTAATCAGCACTAGATTCTTTGCTGGTATCCTGGGTTCTTCTTATCCAAGAGAATTTTTTAGTTTCTCATGCTGCTTTCAAGGTTACAAGACATCCTTCTAATGAATATTTTCTAAAAGAACGGCTCCAGGCCATCCCACCTCTTCCTCACAATCTCCCCTCACAATTTCTACCACCACCATTAACAACAAAAAGAATACCCTAAACTTCGGAACTACTCTTTTTAAAAAATATTTTTTAACTTGGTTGCACTGGACTTTAGTTGCCACACATGCAGCATGAGGGATCTAGTTCCCTGACCAGGAGTTGAACCCAGGCCCCTGCATTGGAGGCATGGAATCTTAGCCACTGGACCACCAGGGAAATACCTCTAGATGACTCTTGCAGTGAAATTTGCAAGGTCGTTTTTCCTTCATGTGAAGCTGACTTTTAAGAGGGGATTGTGCCGACTGGATCTCCTCACCCCAATGCTAAACTGGAGACCCACAGGACTGCTTCCAGAATAGGATCTGTGGACGCTCCTGTCTTTTACTCCTTCGACTATTTCTGGAAAAGTTAAATAGCTTTGAGATCCGGTCTAGGAGAGGGAAAAATAGAATTAATATCTTGCTTAGTTGTAGTTGTTCAGTCACTAAGTAGTATCTGACTCTTTGCCACCCCATGGATTGCAGCGTACCAGGCTTCCCTGTCCTTCACTATCTCCTGGAGTTTACTCAAACTCATGTGCATTGAGTCAGTGATGCCATCCAACCATCTCATCCTCTGTCATCCCCTTCTCCTCCTGCCTTCAGCCTTTCCCAGAATCAGGGTCTTTTCTAATGAGTCAGCTCTTTGCATTAGGTGGCCAAAGTATTGGAGCTTCAGCATCCGTCCTTCCAGTGAATATTCAGAGTTGGTGTCCTTTAGGATTGACTGGCTTGCTCTCCTTGCTGTCCAAGGGACTTTCCAGAGTCTCCTCCAGCACCACAGTTCAAAAGCATCAATTCTTCAGTGTTTGCTTATTTGGGTTCCCTCTAACACTGACATAAACCAGCAGTGTTTGAATGTCACATCACACAGGCACAGGCCACAATGGACTCAACAGGATGAATCCCTGGGGCCTTTCCTGAGCCTGGAGTAACACTGCAAACAGGATGCAATCTGGAGTATAAATGTAGGGGCCAGCCAGCCCCTACTAGACTGGGTGCCTTTGCATTGCTGTGAAATTTCCCAAGAAACAACTGTACTCCTCTGTCTTTTTTTTTTTTTTTTGGTCACATTATGGACTCATAGTCCAGCCAGTATAGGAATGTGGCTTCTCATTAGAGACCTCTTAGCAATGCTCCCCCAGAATTCACAGCAGGATCCTCTGTTCTCAGTCTTCACTTGCTGGTGACTCGTAGCAAAAGCTCAACTTGTAGAGAGGGCTCTTCTAAATAATAGCAACTTGGCCACTGCGTGAACTCATACTAATTATGTTCCTGTCACTCATCTGTGGTAGATCTTTTGTGGCTCTTGTATAAAGTAGCTCCAGGGTATTATTTCTGCGTACTTATGTAAGCTCTGCTCATTAAATAAAGTGCTCGAAGTTAAGTTTCCTTTTAATTTTGTTTTCTAAGATCATCCTAATAAGCGAGGGACTGCACTGTAGTAGGCCCTTTTTGTAGAATAGCTAATGGCAACTTGATATAAGATCAGTTTTTTAAAACATGCGAAGAAGTCAAGGGGCCTTATCATTACTTTACACTGCTTTTTAAAGTTCCTCAGCTCTTGCCCAAAGTGTCACAGTAACAATTCATTCGATGTTTCCCAAGTAGTCATTATCAGGATCTGGATTCTTTAAGTGGAAGGAGTATTAGACTTGCAATCAAGAGAGGAATTTTATCACTGTCACTTAACAGCTACATAAATCCCTCGATTTCTCTAAGCATCTCTTTATCATTTGAAAATGGGCATACTAATTTTTACCTTACAGGGTTATTATGAGAGTGAATGATTCCTTTGTAGGTGTGATTCCTTTATGCAGAGTCCAAAGCACTTTGTAGATGGGCAAATTCTACATGTCTTTGTTTTTGGTATTATTATTTTTGTTAATGCCAAACTACTTTAGATAGGGATATTTTAAATATGCCCTTTGGGCTTCCCTGGTGGCTCAGTGGTAAAGAATCTGGCTGCCAGTGCAGGAGACACAGGTTCGATCCCTGGTCTAGGAGGATCCCACTTGCCTCGGAGCAACTGAGCCCTGTGCCACAACTATTGAGCTTGTGCTCTAGAGCCTGGGAGCCGCAACTACTGAGCCCACGTGCCCACAGCTACTGAAAGCCCTGTCGCCCTAGAGCCTGTGCTCAGCAACGGGGAAGCCACTGCAATGGGAAGCCCACACACCGCAACTAGAGACTAGCCCCTGCTCATTGCAGCCAGAGAAAGCCCGCGTGCAGCAGCAAAGACCCAACAGAGCCAGAAGTAAATAAATAAATAGAAATTTTGAAAGATATGCCTTTCGATGTAAGCTAAGAGTTTTATGTTTGGGATTTAGGCATGAGGTTTTACAGGCATCTGAATATTTCTCTTAAGAATAACTATAATGAGTGATATTGTGTAGAAAAATCTCATCTGAAAAATCACATGCTCCTCTGTTGACCCCATGGAGCTGACTGGTGATGTGTGGCTAATGGAACCAGTCACAGCTGCATGGTGTCCAAATTTGTATTGTTGGGCCCTGCTATGCACATTCTAGTTTGACTGACCTTTTACTGACTCTTTCTTGACTCGGACGGTTTGAGGAAGTTCCAATTCATATGTCAGGCAGAGAATTCCAATTTGCTTTGTGACAATAGCACTTGATGAGGACTGTCAGAGGAGACTTAAAATCATTTAAAACAGTTTCAGTTCTTTAAGTTGAATGTGTTGGTCAAACAAGATCAATGGAGTTGCTGCTTCCACACAGCTTTTCTTTTACCCTGAAAAACGGTGGTTTTAATGCTTCGCATGTATAAATTTGTAACATGGTTTCCATAATGTGAAACTAACCAAGATTTAGTAATTGCTGGGACTAGATTTAAACAAACATAGCCTTGATATTATAATCTATTTCAATATATGTTATATCTGGTATTTGACATCGTCAGTACCTCCTTTTATCCATAAGTGCATACATATTTTATACAATTGGTAAAAAAATCTTTATGTGGTATTTTCAGTGACATAATAAAACATGTTTGTGGTTTGACCATGTGAATGCATCTTCTGTATATAAGTGTAAATAAAGATTAAAAATATATTAATACAGAAAATTGATAGTTGAAGGAAGTTAAAGATTTCCTTTTACTGGATAGTTGTATTCAATTAAATTATCAGTGGATATTTAACACCTTCTATGTGATGAAACATTTTTGTAGCTATATTATGGATTGGGGAAGAGGGAGAAGGGAGAGAAACTTCTAACAGTTTAATATTGTTTTTTAGTTTTCAGACCCAAATTACCCTTATATACCTTTTTCCAGTGGTCCTTGTTTTATATTATATAATACACAGAATAATATATCATCCTCAGTGACTCTAATAACATCCATTTTGACTCCGTTTCTTCAGATTAAACCCCTTGGGCAACACTAGTGGGAAAAATATAGGTCTACCTTTATGTGATATTAATAGTTAGACGGTGGTGATGTTGTTCCATTTGGTTGCCGTTTGTCTTCGGTGAAAAATCATTTTAACCAAACACTTTTTCTGCTTGTGTGGTACCTTATATCATGATGGCTCTAAATCACTGTAATTTTTTTTTTCAGTGAGAAGTGTTTTAAAAAGTGCTAGACAAATGTCACAGCATCTGGAACAATATCAGGGACTGGCCTCTTGTACATTTGAACATTCAGTGAAAGAAGATGTTTCTTCTCCTTTTACACTAGCCATAATGAGTCCTTCGTGGTGCCTCCATTTATACCCTCTTTCTCAGAGACCTCATTATTAGGACATAGTATGCCGCACTTATTATATTGAACTAAAACTAAGGACCAGTCACCTCTTACAGGCTGCAAAGTCCATGTGGTATTTGCTCATAACTACCAGTTTGATTGTGAATTATGTGTCAGGCCATCACAGGTTACTTGATCAGAATATGACATGGTGCCCAACCCCTAATGTGTCCTAGGTGATTGGAGAGTGTATATGATTATGAAGGAAATATTTGGAACACAGGTGCTTCCCAGGATGGAGGAGGGCAAGCCCAGGGAGAATGGGTTGGATCTGGATTAGAGCCTTGGAAGTATTAGTGAATTTTCAAATATTCCAGCTGGAACCTTCAATCCCCTAAGAGTACAGTTGTGAAAACAGAAGTCATTAATCTGGCTTCAAACAACTACTTTGGGCAAAGCAAGGATTAGCATCTTGTCTTTGATTTAGGATCCAGGGAGTTGACAGAGGTAGAACTTGAGTTGGTTCCAGAAGAAGGGATTAGCAGAAGGCAAAGCATAGATGAATGAGTGTCCGTGACTGACTCAGGCAGGGGGTTACCGCTGAGCACTTTCTGTGTAGCTGAGAGAACTCAACTGATGATGAAAAGGTGACACACAAAGGAATACTACTAGAAAATAAATTTGTTTTTGTTTTGTTTGGGGCCTGTTCTTTTTTCTATTTTTTCAATTAATTAATTAATTAATTTTTGGTTGTGCGGTTTGTGGGATCTTACTTAGTTCCCTGACCAGGGATTGAACCCGCACCCCTTGCATTGCAAGCGCAGAGTCAACTGCTGGACCACCAGGGAAGTCCTTTTATTTATTTATTTATTTTATTGGAGTATAATTGCTTTACAATGTTGTGTTAGTTTCTGCTGTGCAACAATAAGCATCGGCTGTGTGTATACATAGATCCCCCCTCTCCTGGACCTCCCTTCCGCCTCCCCTCCCCCATTAGGAGATAAGTTTGGGTAGACTGACAGACTTGAGGGTAGGAATTATGGGAGAGCCCTTGAAAGTGACAAAGAATGTATTGACTTGATGAGATGGGAAATGGGGAATTTTTATGACTTTTGTGTGTGAAAGAAATAAAAGGAATCTTGTTAAGAAAATTAGTCAGAATGCTATAACTTAAAATATTTGGAGGGCACTAAACTAGAGCTTAGAGTCTAGCCAAGGCACTGCTCTGTAATTCAGCTAAGGATCTAGACTCAGGGGAGAGCATGACACCGGGGATTGAGGGGAAAGGACAGATCAGGGACCTTTAGAAATAAGCAGGGATGAGATTTTAGAGAAAATGAATTGGAAGGTAAAGGAGAAAAGGATCAAAGGTAACTCACAGGGTCCTGGTAAAGGATGCTGTATATGGGATTTTGAAAAGGGAGAACTGTTTTAGGAACTGGTGAACAAGTGAAACTTTTCATCAAGCACTGTAGTTACACAGGGGAACATTTCTTCAGTAGCCAGTGCAGAGCATGCTGAATGATGTCAGGACTTTGCAGGGCCCTAGGGCCTCTGAAGATCTGAGTTCAGAACTCCCACCATATCACACTTCTCTCACGTTCTGTTGGTCAAAGCAAAGTCACAAGGCTGGCCCAGAATCCAGGAGGAAAAGAAATAGATTCCACTCTTGAGGAGCGTTGCCAGAACTGCTTTGCCAGTGGGCATACAGACAGGAGTGGGAAGAATGTGTGGCAGGTTTTTTTTCCTGTACATCACAGAATATGATCAGATTTTTATTACAAAATCTTTGAGACGATAGCATGAAAATACACTTGGTGATCAGGAAGAAAATTTAGACTGTAAACATGGGGACCAGCTAGGATGGTATGGTAAACCAGGAAAATGGTTATGGGTATATTAATTAAAGCAATGGTAAATGGATGGACAAATGTGAACAGATCCAGAAAATATTAAGGTGGGAAAACTTGGAAATAATTTTGATGTGGAGAAGAGTCGAAGATGACTATCAGATTTCTTGTTTAGGCAATGCAGAATAAAACCAGGATAATCTCTGAAATAGGAGCAGGCTTAGATGGGGAGATGTAGACTGCTGTTTGGGTAATGTTGAACCTGAGAGATTTATAGGACGTCAGTGAAGGAAAAGGAAAAGGTCTCACCTGAGGATGAAAGGCTTGATAGGGTTTTAAGGAAATTGGTAAAGTTGTTGTTGCTGAGAATGAAGGGAACAGATGACTGGGCAATGTGGGACAATGGAGAGTGCTGGGCAGAGAGTGGAAACTACGAATGTGAGTGGCTCAAGTCTACCGAGTTGAGCAATTTTTTCTAGTAATGGTAAGCCATAATGTATACGGGTATGCTCTACTTTTTTGAAAGTTCACTTTATACCACTTAGCTTTCACGAAAGACCTATGTTAGTACCTGCTTTGATAACTGAAAGAAACCTGAAAGGCTTTTTGCTTTGACGAAAAAAGGAAAAAAGCAAAAATTGCTTTTAGTGCTTGTTTTGCAATGAGCTGTTATGGAGACAGTGCACACCCTGAGCAGGGAGGGGGGTACTGCCAAACTCCTTCCCTGGGAACTACACTCAGCATCTCAGCATCCAGGAGCCATAGTCTTGAACTGTGTCTGTATCTGGGCTTTATCTCAATCTATCTGTGCATCTGTTAGCAAGGTATGACCTAAGGTAATTGCTTCTTTGCTTTATGCCAGTTCGGCTTACTAAAGTTTTCATGGGAATCCTCTACTTTGGGATAGTGGGGGAACCCTGTATAGGCAGAGAGAATTTCAGGGATCAGCCCTGACAGTAGGTATTCGGTAAAATGCCTCTGCTCTATGTAAGGAAAAGAAGTGTAGGTAGAAATTTCTGAAGATCAAGATCAGTTCAGTTCAGTTCAGTCACTCAGTCGTGTCCGACTCTTTGCGACCCCATGAATCGCAGCACGCCAGGCCTCCCTGTCCATCACCAACTCCCGGAGTTCACTCAGACTCACGTCCGTCGAGTCAGTGATGCCATCCAGCCATCTCATCCTCTGTTGTCCCCTTCCCCTCCTGCCCCCAATCCCTCCCAGCATCAGAGTCTTTTCCAATGAGTCAACTCTTCGCATGAGGTGGCCAAAGTACTGGAGCTTCAGCTTTAGCATCATTCCTTCCAAAGCAATCCCAGGGCTGATCTCCTTCAGAATGGACTGGCTGGATCTCCTTGCAGTCCAAGGGCCTCTCAAGAGTCTTCTCCAACACCATAGTTCAAGATCAAGATAAGGTATCTGAAAAGGCAGTAGTCAGGACCAGCGACATATTTTGCTGGACACAATGCAAAGTGAAAATTGAGCTCCTTCTTCAAAAATTATGAAATGCAGGATGGTGGCGAGAAAGCATTGAGCTAAGCCGGGGGCCCTTCTGTACACGTCGCATGCTCAGGAAGCTGGCCTGGCAATGGGGAAATGATATAGACGGAGGAGAACACAGTCACTGTGAAAATTTGGATATTTCTCTTTGAACATCCTTTTCCTTCCTCTTCTTTTGTCAAACCTATAAATAACTAAGGTAATAAAAGTGATGGATGCTAAGGAGGTTATGGACATGGAGGAAGTTCGCTGGCATGATATATTTGGGGGCTGACCCTCACTATTTATCTCTGCCTATTTAAATGGAAAAGCTGATCTCTCTGGCCTCAAGCCCTATATCACTGTCTGTGTCTGCTCTGTGACAGCCCCGATGAGTTCTCAAGCAATATTAATTTGAAGGTTATCATTTAAAGCACATTTTCCCTCAAATCCTCTATTTTCTCAGGAACATATGAAGCTTTCTTCTTCATTCTTTCCTGTCTCTATGAATCTACCTGGATGCTGGCTTGCCTGTGCTGAAGAAAGAGGGATTACTCGCTAGCTTTTTTGAAGAATCCAGGGAACAAAAAAACAGTTTGGGGAGGTGAGAGTTCTACCACTGAACCACCAATGCATGAAACAAATTTTGAAATCAAAGTTGAGTTAAGTATGCGGGTCCCAGTGAGTCCTAGTTTCTGCAGCACAATTTCTATTGCAGACACATAAACTTGCATCCCTATTTCCCTTAATTTCAAAGAGCCTGCCCTTGAGAGGGTGTCGGGTTACTGGGAGTCAAGCTCTCTATCCTTATTTGAAAGGCAAATGTGAAATTATACTCAGATTTTAGATTTTTTTTTAGCTAGAATGAATTTAGAGATAAGTGATTGTGAATTATAATCTTTTCATTTTATAAATGAGGAATCTGAGACCCAGAGCTGTGATTTGCTTCACATCAGTCAGCTGGAAGGTATTGACTTGAGAGACTCTAGAGGAACTCTTACAATATCCCAGTATGCTCTGTTATCTTCCATCCTAAACAGCAACTAACTACACAGAACACAACCCTCTCCCAGTTCTTTCCACCACTGTATCTCAAATATTGATAATAATTTATTCAGGAAGCTCATTAGGATTTTTTAAACAGATGATAATTTTAGCAATGGGAAAAAATAAGATCTTACCAATTTCAAATTTCTTTCCAATTTGTCTTGTAAGGATGTTTGTGATTAAGGACATGAAGCTTTCCTTTCTTTCTAAGAGCAAAATATAATGTCCCATTATTTGGAAGAAAGTCAAAGTGTTAGTCACTCAGTCATGTCTGACCCCATGGACAGTAGCCCACCAAGCTCCTCTGTCCATGGGATTCTCGAGGCAAAAATACAGGAGTGAGTTGCCATTCCCTTCTCCAAGGGATCTTCCAATCTAGGGATCCATCCCAGGTCTCCCGCACTGCAGGCAGATTCTTTACCATCTGAGCCACCAGAGAAGCCCATTATGTGGGAGGGGGAAGGATTAAAGAGAAATCAGTGATCTTCTAAAGTGGAATTTATTTTAGAAAAAGCTTACCACAGAATGAATTTCTGTAAATAACGTTATGCATTTTTAGTATTGCTTTCAGTATAAAATCACATTACTTCTTTGTGAAGTTAAAATAAAGGAAATCATATGCAATAATGAAGCAATTATTTTTGAATTATAAATAAAACAATTTTAGAATAGATATTAGAAATATTAAGCTTATTTGTTTTCAGAAACTTTATCTGCCACTTTTTATCCTGGACTACAGTATGTCGAGGGAAGTATTTCTCTACAGGGTGAATCTCATGTGATATTACTTAGATCTTTATTGCCTAGAAATATTTTTTTGTTTCAGTATAACTTGTTAACATTTGAAACTTGTGTATTTTTTCAAAAATAAGCTACATTTTATACAGTTACAGCTTTACAGGCAAATTTTCAAGGATGGTACAGAGTTCCCATTTATTCCACATCAAGTTCCTTCACGGTTTACATTCTATGCTGCTGTGGCTGCTGCTGCCAAGTTGCTTCAGTCGTGTCCGACTCTGTGCGACCCCATAGACGGCAGCCCACCAGGCTCCCCTGTCCCTGGATTCTCCAGGCAAGAACGCTGGAGTGGGTTGCCATTTCCTTCTCCAATGCATGAAAGTGAAGTCGCTCAGTCGTGTCCGACTCTTAGCGACCCCATGGACTGCAAGCCCACCAGGCTCCATGGGATTTTCCAGGCAAGAGTACCGGAGTGGGGTGCCATTGCCTTCTCTGGGCATTCTACGCTAGTATGTTATAATTAACAAACCGATAATTATACATTATTACGAACTAAACACCGTTCTCTTAGTTTCTTTCCCAAAGTCCTGTGCAGGAGAACACATTATTTGTGCTCACAGTTGTGTCTCTCTGGGCTCCTCTGGCTCTGACAGTTTCTCATACATTCCTTGTTTGTAATGACCTTGACAGTTGTGAGGAGCACTGGTCAGCTATTTTGTGGAAGGTTCCTTACTGAGATTTGTCTGATGTTTTTCTCCTGTTTGGACTGGGAGTATGTGTTTAGCGAAGGAAAAGTGCCAGTCCTATCACGCCATGTCAAAGATACATACTCTCAACTCGACTTACTATTGATTTTAGTCTTGATCAGTTGGCTGAGGTGGTATTTGTCAGCTTTCTCCCTCTCCCATTTCCGTACAGTATTCTTTGGAAGGAGTCACTTTAGCCCATATAAGGAGTGGGGATTAAGTTCCACCTCTTTGATAGCAGTAGATCTGTATAAATTATTTAGAATTCCTCTGCAGTGGGAGATTGTTCTCGTCCCTCTATTTAGTCAATCATATATTTATGTCAGTACGTATATATATTTTATAATTTTAGTTACATTCCTATGCAACTTTATTCCATTTGCTGCTCAAAGTGTTTTAGCTTTCGCCTTTGGGAACTCTTTCCATTGAATTTGCATATATTCTATTTGATAGTTTTCAAATAAGCGTGTTATACTTTCAGAAGACACCAGAATATATCTTATATAAGAATAAGTCTATTACCTTGACACAAAACAGAGGTCAATAAACATTTTAAGTGGACCATTTTCGGTGTTTGCACCACATTTTCTGCACAAATGCAACCTACTGTTAATATTCAGTCATTCAACAAATGTTTATTGGGTGCCTGTTACTTCAAGACACTGTACTAGGTGCTGTGGAAAGTCTGAGGATGACTCACACAAAGCTCCAGCATCCATCAGCTTGCAATCCAGTAGACTAATTATGTCAGTACCCACGTAAGTCTGTTGCAGAAACTGGGGAATTGTAAGAGAGATGCCAGGCAATTCACAAAAGGCAGAGCACACCACTGAGGATCAAGAGAATGTTCAAAAGGACCTTGAACTTTTTAGAGCATGAAATGGACCCTGAAGGACAGCAAGGATTCAGATGTGACGAAATGGGAAGAACAGCACAACCTGTGCACAGAACATAGCAAGCAGGACTTGAGGTGGGAAAATAATGGTCACTACAGAGACAGGCAAGTAGTTCAGTGTGACTGGAACTGCTAGTTATTTTCATTGTGAATTTGTAGTGGGTGGCTATACTTCATTTATAGATGAAGTTCACTTTTAGCTTAAGACTTTTTATTAAAGGAAAAAGTCATTCTGTCTTCAGGATGTGTTAGTAAGAATGTTGACATCACACTTGAGGCTCTACTCAATTTTTTGTTTTGTGAATACCCTTATTGTGAATCCTAGAGTTGTAGAAATTTTATAGTTTAAAATTTTTACTCCTATTTTGTTTGCCACAGGTAACTTTTAGAACCACTCTGAACGTTGATTTTGCTATTCAAAAGGTTTATAGATGTGTCATTAAGCTGACCAGTTCAGCTCAGTTCAGCTGCTCAGTCGTGTCTGACTCTTTGCGACCCCATGAATCGCAGCACGCCAGGCCTCCCTGTCCATCACCAACTCCCGGAGTTCACTCAGACTCACATCCATCAAGTCAGCCATCCTCTGTCGTCCCCTTCTCCTCCTGCCCCCAATCCCTCCCAGCATCAGGGTCTTTTCCAATGAGTCAACTCTTCGCATGAGGTGGCCAAAGTACTGGAGTTTCAGCTTTAGCATCATTTCTTCCAAAGAAATCCCAGGGCTGATCTCCTTCAGAATGGACTGGTTGGATCTCCTTGCAGTCCAAGGGCCTCTCAAGAGTCTTCTCCAACACCACAGTTCAAAAGCATCAATTCTTTGGCGCTCAGCTTTCTTCACAGTCCAACTCTCACATCCATATATGACCACTGGAAAACCCATAGCCTTGACTAGATGGACCTTTGTTGGCAAAGTAATGTCTCTGCTTTTGAATATGCTATCTAGGTTGGTCATAACTTTCCTTCCAAGGAGTAAGTGTCTTTTAATTTCATGGCTGCAGTTACCATCTGCAGTGATTTTGGAGACCAAAAAATAAAGTCTGACATTGTTTCCACTTGCCATGAAGGGATGGGACCAGATGCCATGATCTTCGTTTTCTGAATGTTGAGCTTTAAGCCAACTTTTTCACTCTCTACTTTCACTTTCATCAAAAGGCTTTTTAGTTCCTCTTCACTTTCTGCCATAAGGGTGGTGTCTGCATATCTGAGGTGATTGATATTTCTCCCAGCAATCTTGATTCCAGCTTGTGCTTCTTCCAGCCCAGTGTTTCTCATGATGTACTCTGCATAGAAGTTAAATAAGCAGGGTGACAATATACAGCCTTGACGTACTCCTTTTCCTATTTGGAACCACTCTGTTGTTCCGTGTCCAGTTCTAACTGTCGCTTCCTGACCTGCATACAGGTTTCTCAAGAGGCAGGTCAGGTGGTCTGGTATTCCCATCTCTTCCAGAATTTTCTACAGTTTCTTGTGATCCACACAGTCAAAGGCTTTGGCATAGTCAATAAAGCAGAAATAGATGTTTTTCTGGAACTCTCTTGCTTTTTCGATGATCCAGCGGATTTTGGCAATTTGATCTCTGTTTCCTCTGCCTTTTCTAAAACCAGCTTGAACATCTGGAAGTTCATGGTTCATGTATTGCTGAAGCCTGGCTTGGAAAAATATTTTCAGTATGAAGATGATTGGGGACAAAAGTTAGCAAGGAGGCTGGGATGAGAAAAATAAAAAAATTACCTTCTCTTTTCTGGTTTTTAAAACATCTTGATTATTTTTTTAAAAAGCTAGGTTTATTGAGGTACAACTTACATGCAGTGAAATTCACCCTTTTTAGGTATGAAGTTCAATGAGTTTTGATAAAAGTATTCAGTTGTGTAACCACCACAATGGAGAGAGAGTGAATGCATTAAAACAGTGCAGAAACTTTCTGGTGCCCTATTGTAGTCAGTCGCACTGCCTGACCCTGGCAACAACTGGTTAGATTTCTGTCTTTGCTTTTTTCCAGAATGAAATAAATAGAATATGTATAGAATCATACAGTATGTAGCCTTTTGTGTCTGGTTTCTCGTAGTTAGAATAATGCTTTGAGATTTGTTCTTATTGGTGCATATGTCAACAGTTTATTCTTTTTTATCATGGAAGTATTCCATTTTATTTGTTTATCCATTCAACCCAGCTAATCAACATTGGGTTGTTTCCAGGTTTTGGCAGTTGTATAAAAGCTACTAGAAGCATTCATGAGCAGGCCTTTAAATGGATGTATCTTTTTTTTTCCCCATCTATGGTAAATACCTCAGCATGGGATTGCTGTATCATATGGCAAATATTTGTTCAACTTGTCAAACTGTTGCACAAAGGTAGTAGCATTTTATAGTCTCAGCAGCAGTACTGAGACTGCTAGTTACTCCACATTCTCACCAGTACTGGGGATGGTGAGTCTTTTAAATTTTTACCCTTCTTATTGGTGTGTAGTGGTATGTCACTTTCCTAATAAGTTAATAATAATAAATATCTTCTCATTTGCTTATTGACCACCTGTTTCTCCTTTATGGCAAAATAGCTGTCAAATCTTTTGTCCCCTCCCCCACCTAAAAATCTTCTTATTGATTGGATTGTAGGAGTTCTTCATGTAATCTAGGCATAAGCTCTTTATCACATATGTGTTTTGCAGTTTTTCTTCTCAGTCTGAATGTAGCTTGTCTTTTTAGTCACATGGTAATTATCTTTCAAAGAACAAAAGTTTTTGATTTGACAAAGTCAAATTTATGTATTTTCTTTTATGGCCCACACTTTTTATGTCTTTTATGATAGTTTTTTGCCCAACCCGAAGACATCACAAAGATTTTTTTCCCATTGTTTCTTCTAGAAGTTTTACTTTTAGGTGTAGAATTACACTTAGTTTTATGTCCATTTTGACTCAGTGTTGTTTAATGTAGTACAAAGTTATAGTTTTATGTTCATATATTTTTTTTAATTCTCAGATTTCATATTCAAATCCAAAATCTATACCTGACTTTTTTTTTTTTTTTTTTTTTTTTAACTCTCCAAGAAATTTATTTTAGCATATGGTATATGTTGATATAATAGATATAATAATTTTACATGAATAGAAACCATTGCAGAAGTAACTAAGGTGGTACCTTACAAGAAAATAAAGGAAAGGCAATAAAGAAATTCTTTCATATAAAGACTTTTGATTTGCATCATTTGTTCAAAATATAAAACCTTAATATTAGAAGCAAGAGAAGAGCAAAGAAAACAATAAAACAGAAGACCAAGGATAAGGAACTGCTCTATGCAGATACTTGCTGTATGTAGTATATATATATATGGGCTGAATTATAATAAAAATATTTTATGTATTATAGTCAATTCTCATATAGAGTTAGAAACAGCAATTTCCAATCAAGCATGACTGGACTGACATTTTCTCAGTCTTCAATTACATGACGAATTACAACTGTACAGCAGTTCACTTCGGTCAGCAGTATCATGATAAATGCTTGATAAGATATAATTTTTCTCCTTGTTCACTTGTAAAAATTGGTGCCTTTTTGTAATGTTCTACAAGTTCTTCCATGGTACTGAATTTACGCTGCCCAATGCAGTAGACAGTCTCTTTTAGTTGTACTTTAAAATGCTTGTTTTTCCCTTGTGCTTTTAGTGATACTGAGAAATCATTTGGCGAAGATTCACTATCACGAATGAGGAAATCACCTTCATGCCCTCTTTCATTTAATGCCATTTCTGCTTGGTGCCTGGTGACTTTCCCATAATACCACGGATTGCCAGCAAACTTTCCAGTAAGTGAAGGCCTAATGTAATCACACTGTGGAGGCGATGGTTCCAAACCTGATGTTAATGGATTATTCTGCATAATGGTAACATAGTTTTTTGGTACCAGACCAACCATTCCATTGATCTTCCTGCATTTCCACCACTCAGGGTCATTTTCAGGTTTTTCGATAACATCCATTATATCTCCTTTCTCAAAGTTAAGTTCTTCATCATTGGATGAGCTGAATGGGTAAAGAGCCTGAACCACATGTAACACTTGCCCAGTATTTAGGTTATTGACGACTGCTGCTAACTTCTCTGACAAAGAACCCACATGGTCACCCAAAGGACTGTCGCCTTCCTCAGTCACATAGTTTGAAGGGAACCATCCAACTTGTCCATTGTAGCTACCCCGCCACCACCCATCACTGCATTTCTCCATAACGATCACCTTCGTCCCTTTTATCAATGATAATTCATCCTCTCTCTCTGCCATATAGTTAAATTTTACATAAGCAGGCATGTTGAGGTCATAGAGACGTTCCCCTGGGTCAACAAAGCTATCATCAGCAGGAGATGCAGAATCTGGCACACTAGGTTTTCTTTTCACTTTTCCAATGCCTAAGGTATCTTTAAGGTTTTTTACAATAGATGCTTTCCGGGCACTGTTTTTCCTTTCCACATAGTTAGAAGGCACAAAACCCGTTTTATTCATGGAATTTCGAACTCGCCACCAGGACTTAGAGTCATCCAGAAGCCACAGTCTCTCGTTCTTCTTGATGTCCAGCTCTTGCTCTTGCTGGGCCACATAATCAAACTTGGCTACTACCACCACTTCCTCTGCCATTGTTCAGCACCTTCTGCACAGCCTTCTAAAATAATGACTCAAGTATGGTCAGTTCAGTCGCTCAGTCGTGTCTGATTCTGAGACCCCATGGACTGCAGTATGCTAGGCGTCCCTGCCCAACGCCAACTCTCGGAGTTTACTCAAACTCACGTCCATTGAGTCGGTGATGCCATCCAACCATCTCATCCTCTGTCATCCTCTCCTCCTCCTGCCTTCAATCTTTCCCAGCATCAGGGTCTTTTCAAATGAAGTCAGTTCTTCTCATCAGGTGGCCAAAGTATTGGAGTTTCAGCTTCAGCATCAGTCCTTCTAGTGAATATTCAGGACTGATTTCCTTCAGGATGGACTGGTTGGATCTCTTTGCAGTTCAAGGGACTCTCAAGAGTCCTCTCCAACACTCTTCGGCGCTCAACTTACTTTATAGTCCAAATCTCACATCCATACATGACCACAGGAAAAACCACAGCTTTGACTAGATGGGCCTTTGTTGACAAAGTGATGTCTCTGCTTTTCAATATGCTGTCTAGGTCGGTCATAGCTTTTTTTCCAAGGAGTAAGCGTCTTTTAATTTCATGGCTACAGTCACTATCTCCAGTGATTTTGGAGCCCCCAAAAATAAAGTTGCTCACTGTTTCCCCATCTATTTACCAGGAAGTGATGGGACCAGATGCCATGATCTTAGTTTTCTGAATGTTGAGCTTTAAGCTAACTTGTTCACTCTCCTCTTTCCTATACCTGACTTTTAAATTTTCTTGTATACTATGGCCGGCTCCATTCTGTTAACTCATGTGATAGTTTGATTGGAATATACGGACTGGCAGACAGCGCACCTTCAGCGGTAAATGTCTCTGTTTCCCATCTCTTATATTGTTTTTTCTTCTTTTCCACTGTAATTAATATCAGTGAGACTTTATTTATAATACTTTTTCTATCTTTCATTTTTAGTCTTTTTCAAAAGACTCAAAGGCTCTGGAAAGAGTCTAGTGAGATCAGTGAAAATAAGTAGTTGGAGGGATAGTCATAACTGTGGAATACTAAGAGAAATCGAGATGATTAACACAGAGGAGTAAGAATTTAGGTGAGGGAGAGAAGCTTATATTTCAAGGAATCTGGCTTGCATACACAGGACAAATTAGAAAGGATCATAGTAGAGCCACCCCACTGAGACCGGGTTGGTCAGGTTGTCGTTATATTCCACAGGGGGAAGAAAAGCAGGAGAGGGAATGGAGAGGGGCCAAAAGAACACAGTAACCATGGAAAGAGTGTGCAAACAGTGAGAACACTGAAGAGCAAGGGTAGGAAGAAAATAGAGAAGAAAAAGAAAATAGTAAAGATAGAGCCAACATTCAAAGTTTTGTCGACAGGGAAAATGGTATGTCTAGGGGGCAGAAATGGGAGGGGTGGGGATGAAAATCCAGTTTAAGAGGATGAAGATGCTGGATTTTTAAACTATACTCTTTTGCAAAAAAATAGCAATTGACCCCATCTAAATTGGTCTTTGGAAATATAATTTGGGATTTAGTTTAGAGTCATGAGATCATTACAGCTGTGAAGATTGAAAATAAAAGATCAATCTGAGGACAAGAAGAGTGGAAAAAGAAACTTTAACTTTTGAAGTGTATCTAGTTAAAAATGAGAGGGTAGATCGGAAACAACTGAGGGAAACAAAGAAAGAATATTGAGAGAACTAGCAGAGGAAACGGAGCAGGTGGTCATTAAACAGATGGAGATGCTTCAGGAAGTGCTTTAGATACAGAGTAGTGATCAAGAAGAGTAAGGGTCTACAAAAGACAATTATATTCATTTAGAGGAATGACTTTGATCATTTTTCCTAGAAGGAAAAAGAAAGTAAACAGGGGCACCATCTCTTAGCTGTGTTCCCTAGCTCGTGTGTTCTGATAGCTATTAATAAATGCTACAAGATTAAATATTTTGTTTACGAAAGTTTAACAGTTAAAAATATTTCTTTACTGAAAAGGATTAATTTTTTTTAGTAATATTTGGCAGCCTTCAAGATACTAATGTGAATTGTTGTTGTTTAGTCTCTAAATCATGTTCGACTCTTTTGCGACGCCATGGACTGTTCCTCTGTCCATGGGATTCTCCAGGCAAGAATACTGGAGTGGGTTGCCATTTCCTTCTCCAGGGGATCTTCCCCCACCAAGGATCGAACACAAGTCTTCTGCGTTGGCAAGTGGATTCTTTACCACTTTAGCTAATGTGCATGACTGAGCTCTAAAGAAGAGGATTATACTATCCAACTTTTCCTACTTACTGGTCTTTGTATCCTTCTTCCTCTTTTTTCTTCCAGTGAGGGGAGAGAGAAAGTAAACAAATAAGTCAATAAACTTTATAGTGTACATTTAGTGTGAAAAGTATTTTGGATAAAAGTAGAGACAGGGCATACATATGTGGAAGAGGTCCATTGTAAGGGTGGCCAGGGAAGGATGACATTAAAAATTAGGAGGAGGTGAGAAGGCAAACCGTGCTTCCCTCTGGGGGAATCACATTCCAAGTGCAGCACTGCAGAGGCTAGAGCAGCCTAACACGCTTGCAGAACGACAAGTAAAGTTGGAAGGGGAGAGTGGGCGGAGATGTGGTCAGAGATGTGTGTCCGGTATTGTTCTAGGCGATGCTTTGACGGTGTGCAATTCCTGGGCCTGGGACATTGACGTGGGATAATTTAGCCTGGGGTTTGGTTCTGTGTTTCCCATCACTGTCAGCAGGTCAGTATCTTACCTCGCTGCTTCTCATCTTGGCTAGTGGCTCATGGCCATAGGAGGAGCCTTGGCCAGAATGCTTTCTGCTCTAATCTCTTATGAGTAGGGTGTGATTTTGCGCAGCTTTGGAGAAACAAGTAGAAGCCAAGTAGAGGATACTGCAATCTGGCTAAAGATGTCCTCAGAAAGGAGAGATTTGTTGAGGTCCTGTGATAAACATTAATCATTTCCTGGGGCTGGACATATCAGGACGTCACAAGCTCCTGCCTCAGTGAAGTGGAGTAGAAATAGATGCCTCAACTTCAAATATCCCCTACTCTTTCCATCCCTCCCTTTGCCTTTTCTCTTCCCTCTATGGCTATAAAGTAATAACAGGGATTAGACCTTATACAATTTACATGCACTGTAGGTTATTTCTCTCCTAGTAACAGTTCCCAGTGACTCCAATGTAATAAAAATGACTGTTAGGAAGGTTATTGTGGGTATTTTTAAAAACTCTTTGATATTATTCAGTCTACTTCTTTTCCCTAGGCTGTGATTTATCATCGTGCTCTCCTATAACATAGAAAAGCTATCGGCTTTAAAGGACTTTACTTATTAAATACCTTTCAGGTGCCAGCTCAGTTCCTTGACTTTCACTCTTTCAATCTATATTTTTCATAGTTTAAAATCCCTTCCCTTTAATTAAGTTCTTAAGTCTTATAATTGTTCCTATTTAGCTTTTCTCACCTTTTTTTTTTTTTTAAATTTATCCACTGGGAACTGAAGTTTTCAGGTAATGTGCCATTAGTCTTGTTTCTCTTTTTGGTGTTTTTTTCTCCATTTCCAAATCATTCTGGTTATTTTCGTCACCATGTTGCCTTATAAACATGGTCATCTCATTCAGCTCTCTCAAATATGTATTCCCTCTGATGGATCACCAAATTTTTCTATTTCATTAAATAAATAATTGATTCCACCACTTTATCCAGAAAAATATTCTCATTTGCATTTTGTTGAATTATATTTTATTTTTTTACCCATATTAATGCTGCTCTTGACTCTTTTTGACAATCTTTCTTACACCTTCTGGATTTAGAACCCAAATAATTATCAGTGGCAAAGTAAATGTTAGCTAATGCTTTTTAGCACATTAAGATGCATATCCTTTGGATCTGGAGATTTTTACATTAACTTTAAAATAGCATGTTATTTTTGGATGCATTAACAAGACCTCCTCAGCATTATCTTTCCCTAATGTTCAACTGTGTTAGTTTTATTTTAAATGTGAGATTTATAAAGGAGGTTCCATTTGGGAGAAGGACTGACTATTTTGAGACACTCAATTGAGGAAGATAAGGCTACAATAATATATTTGTATCTGTATACATTCACATTAATTTTTTCACCTTTTATTTTGAAATGTATTATTACCTTTTTATTATAATGATGAGAAATGTCAGGCTCAGAGAAGCATGACACCCAGTGCCTAGTGTAAGGTAAGCCCCAGCAGCAAGGAGATGGGCACATCTAATCCTTGTTGCTCCCATGACTCTGGTAAGACAGGGCTGGGACGATTGAATCATTCATCAAATAAGCACTGAGACCTCTTCTGTAGAACCTGTGGATGCATTGAGGGCGGGCGTGCTTATCTGCTACATCATTATACTGCAGTATATATAATGGTGTAGTGACTGATAAATAATAGGTCTGGCCCTACACAAAGGAAATCAGTCCTGAATATTCATTGGAAGGACTGATGCTGAGGCTGAAACTCCAATCCTTTGCCACCTGATGCAAAAGTGAAGTGAAGTGAAGTCGCTCAGTCGTGTCCGACTCTTTGCAACCCGTGGACTGTAGCCCACCAAGCTCCTCCATCCATGGGATTCTCCAGGCAAGAATACTGGAGTGGGTTGCCATTTCCTTCTCCAGGGGATCTTCCCGACCCAGGGATCGAACCCAGGTGAACTGACTCACCTGAAAAGACTCTGATGCTGGGAGGGATTGGGGGCAGGAGGAGAAGGGGACGACAGAGGATGAGATGGCTGGATGGCATCACCGACTCAATGGACATGAGTTTGAGTGAAGTCCAGGAGTTGGTGATGGACAGGGAGGCCTGGCGTGCTGCAGTCCATGGGGTTGCAAAGAGTTGGACACGACTGGGCGACTGAACTGAACTGAACTGAACTGACATATTTGGGCTTCCTCGATGGCTCAATGGGTAAAGAATCTGCCTGTGATGCAGGAGACACAGGAGACCTGGGTTTGATCCCTGGGTCGGAAAGATTCCCCTGGAGAAGAAGATGGCAACCCACTCCAGTATTCTTGCCTGGAGAGTCCCATGGACAGAGGAGCCTGGCGGCTACAGTCCAAAGGGGCACAAAGAGTCAGACACGACTGAGCACTAGCACAGAAGCTAAAGAGACATGGCAACTAAATGTGATTATTAAATGGATCTTGGACTTACCACACACACACACACATACACAGTGTAGTTGGGGCAATTGGGAAATGTGAATAATTATGAATAATTATTGGGAAGTGAATGGTAGAGAAGCTAATAATATTGTATCATGTTAAACTTCTTGAGTTTGATAATGATATGGAGATTTTTCTAGGAGAATATCCTTTTTCTTAGGGTATATATGGTTGAGGATTTAGGAGTGAAGTGACTTGATGTTTGAAAGTTGCTGTCAGTTGACTCAGAAAAAGAAAAGGGGGTGGGCAGGCTGGAGCGGAGAGAGAAAGGAAAAAAGTGAAAAATAAAAGTAGCAAAACTAACTGATGAATATAGTAATATGGTGTATGTATGTGAAAGTGAAGGGAAAGTGTTTGCTCAGTCATGTCCAACTCTGAATTCCCATGGACAGAGGAGACTGATGGGCCACAGTCCATAGGGTTGCAAAGAGTCGGACGTGACTGAGCGTGCACATATTTTTTGAATGAATGAATGAATCAATAGGGAGGGAAGCTAAGTGTAGGGAAGAAGACAGGAGGGCCTGCAGGTGTCCTGGTTTCTAAGCACTGTTGGCTACACTCACCTCCTGATAGTAGAATGATAAAATTACTTCCTGTTACAAACTTGTTACTCTAACGAGAATAGCAAACTTTGTGTGTAAAGGTCAAAGAGTTATCTTAGGTTTTGCAGGCCACATGTAGATGCTGTCACTTCTTTTTTTTAAACAACACTTTTAAAATGTAAGAATCATTCTTAGCCTGCAGGCATTACCAAAAAAAAAAAAAAAGAACCTGAGCTGAATTTGACCTGCAGGTTGTAGTTTCTCTGCTATAGAACAAAATCATTATAAAAATTATCCAGAGAGTACATGTTATACTATGTGTTTCACCAGAGGCTGTATTATAATCGGGTCCTTCGAGGCCCTTCTATAACGAAAGTCATTTGTGTGTAGTCCAAGACTGTTACAGGATTATAAAAATAATAGCACTCTACGTTTTAGAAAAATGTTACTACTTCATTAAGATATAATTTGTAATCTTCTTACTCAGATTTTGGTGTTGGGTTATACTGACCTTGTAAAACAAGTTGAGCAGTGTCTCATGCTCCTAATTGCAAAAGTTTGTATAAGATTGGTATTATTTCTTTCTTGAGTGTTTCTTAGAATTTAATAGTTAAAACACTTGGGCCTGAAGTTCTCTTTGGAGAGCAATTTTGATAAAGAGTTGTTTCTTTAATAGAAACAAGGCGATTCAGTTTCCATTTCTTTTGTGTCAGCTTCTCTGAGTTGTAACTTTCAAGAAATTTGCCCATTTCATCTAAGTTGTGTTGGCATAAAACTGTTCTTAGTAGTTTCTTATTATCTTTCAATGTCTGTAGGATATGTGTTGATAAGTCTTTCCTATTATAGTTTTCTGTTCTCTCTCCTTTTCCTTAATCAGTGTAGCTGGAAACTGGTCAATTTTCGATTGGTCAATTGTTGATCTTTTCAAAGAATCATCTTCTAGCCTTATTCATTTTCTCTTTTGTTTTCTGTTCTATTTATTTCCGCTTTTACCTTTGTTATGTCCTTCATTCTCCCTTGATTTTACTTTGCTTTTATTTTTCTAGCTTCTTAAGGTTGAATCTTAGGTTATTAATTTTAGTTTTCTCTTCTTGTCCAATAGTAGCATTTCTGTTTTCTTAAAAGCACTACTTTAGCTATATCCCACAAATTTTGATATATTTTGGGTTTTATTGCCACTCAGTTAAAAGTATTTTATGCTTTCCTTTGTGATCATGATACATATATTAAGAAATGTGGTTTAATTACCAGACAGTTGAGGTTTTCTTCAATGCCTTAATACTAGCAATTTCTAATTCAATTCAGTTGTGAACAGAGAATATATTTGTATATTTATTTTAAATTTCTTGAGACTTGTGGTGAAACCTAGTTTATGGCCTGTCTTGGTAAATGCATACGTGCACTTGAAAAAAAGCGTATGTTTTGCAGTTGTAGGATGTTGTATTCTACAAATGTCAGTAAGGTCAAGTTTTTTGATAGTGTTGTTCAGATTTTTTGTCTTTGCTGATTTTTTTTTATGGGGGGGTGTCTATTAATTGCTGAGAGATGGATTTTAAGTGTGATTTTCTGGAGTGACTTGATTCTCACTTTACTTCTGTTAATCTTTGTTTTGTGTATTTTGAACCTCTGTTATCAAGCACAAATACATTTATAATTGTTTTTCTGGATGAATTTTTTTATCATCATGAAACGTTTCTCCTTATGTCTGGTAACACATTTGTTTTGCTGTCTATTTCAAGTATGGCTTTTTTTTAGGATATCTAGTTGAGTCTTGCTTTTAATCCACTTTTTGTCAGTCTCTGCCTATTAATTGGAGAAGGCAATGGCACCCCACTCCAGTACTCTCGCCTGGGAAATTCCATGGACGGAGGAGCATGGTGGGCTGCAGTCCATGTGGTCACTAAGAGTCGGACACGACTGAGTGACTTCACTTTCACTTTTCCCTTTCATGCATTGGAGAAGGAAATGGCAACCCACTCCAGTGTTCCTGCCTGGAGAATCCCAGGGACGGGGGAGCCTGGTGGGCTGCCGTCTATGGGGTCGCACAGAGTCGGACACAACTGAAGTGACCTAGCAGCAGCAGCAGCCTATTAATTAGGGACTTTAGAGCATTGGCATTTAACATAATATTAGGTATTTTGGGGATATTGCTTTACCATTTTTTTTCTTTTTATCACTCAGTTTTTGGTTCCTTTGTTTCCCTTTTTTGCTTTCTTTTGGATTATTTGAGTGTGTTTTGGTACTTAGTTTTAAATTATGTTCTGATTTTTTGCTATATTGCTTTAAATTTTTTTCAGTTTACTTAGAGTTAATATTGTACTGCTTCAGGTAAAATATAGAAATCTTGCTGTCAGATAGATCCCATGACCGTGCCCTTTTGCTATTTTTTTAAATATTATAGTTGTCATATGTATTAAATCTACACTTGAAAACCCACTGGAAAATGTTTCAGTTTTTACATAAAGCAGACCATTTTAAAGAATTTAAGTGGAGAAATCCAGTCTTTAATATATTTCTAGACAGTTCTCAATTTCTAATTTTTTTTGTTATTATTGTTATTGAAGAACCAAGTTTCCTTCTGTTTTTCTCTTCAGTCTGAATAACTTTCTTTAGCATTTCTTGTAAAACAGAACTCCTGACAAAATTTGTTTCAGTTTTTCTTTATCTAAAAATGTCTTTCTTTGGTCAGGATTGTGTTGAATCTGGAGATTGATTTGGGGAGTACTGCATTTTAATGATATTATGACTTCCAATCAATGAACATGGGGTGTGTTTCCATTTTCTTAGATCTTCTTTAATTTCTTTCAACATTGCTTTGTAGTTTTCAATCTACATGTATTTTCTTTTGTTAAATTTATCCCCTTTTGAATCTATTGTAAATGGAATTGTTTTCTTAATTTCATTTTTGGATTATTCTTTTCTAGTATATAGAAAAAATGATTGTTGTTTATTGATATTATATCATGCAACCTGTCTCGACTGACTAGGTATAATAGATTTCTTTTTTAGATTCCTTAGGTTTTCTAGAAGTCTTTATCTTGCCTTTATTCCTGAATGATATAGTTGTTGAATATAGGATTTTGGTTTGGCAGCTTTTTCCGTTTAACACTTTAAAAATGTTGTTATACTGTCTTTTGACCTCCATAGTTTCTGATGAGAATTCCATGATTATCTGAATGTTTGCTTCATTTATGTAATAGTTTATTTTCTTTAGCTCATTTCAAGAGTTTTTCTTTATTTTTAATCTTCAGTCACATGGTTATGATGTATATAAGTATGGTAACCTTTTAATTTATTCTGTTTGAGGTTTACTCAGTTTCATGAATTTGTCTTCCCTGACTGCTCTGACAGGATTTATTTTTTTTCCCCTCTATACATCCATCCACTCTTATTTTGAAAACTTGCCATGTTATTCATTGAACGTTCACTATGTACCAAGCACTGGGGTAAGCATTAGGAATACAAAGATAAGTAAGACATTATCCCTGCCATTGCAAAGCCCATTATTGAGTGAAGATGATAGCCATATGAGCAGATAATTATGATTAAGCATGATGAGTGTCATAACTGATGAGAATGGAAAGCGTTGATCGGGGGCACAGAAGAAGAAACAGCTACTTCTACTTGAGTAGAGATTCAAAGGATGAGTAGGAGTTTGTGAGGGGATGTTGAGGAAAGCTATTTCAGACCATGTGTGAATATGCAGAGACATCAAAATGTGAGGAGTAAACATGGTGAGTTTGATCAGTGATGGAAATCAGGTCATGGAAATCACCAAATGCTTGGGCCCTGAGTTGCAGGAGCTTGTACAGAGCCTCCCACGCCTTGCATGGAGTTTAGACTTCAGCGCTTCAGGAGGAAGAAATGTGGAGAATGTTACCTGGTGGCAGTATGGAGGAGGCTCTTAGACAGGGAGAGGAAGAAGATGGTGGGTCATGTTGGTCTGGTGGAAGAGTCCAAACGGATGATGATAAGCACCTGAATGTAGGTGGTGACAGAATAAATGAACAGGAGGGGCTGACTTAAGGGACAGTTCTGCCTTAGAAACTATCAGTGTTGGTGACCAACTGAAATGTGGAACATTTGGGAAAAGGCAAGCTCTGGAAGGCTGGCTTGGGAGAAAGTTGCCTTTGTTAACTGAAATAGAAAACAGAGGAGGAGCATTGTGAAAGGAGAAAGAATTAGTTTCATTTGGAAAGGTTATGTTGGCAGTTTTTGCAGTATACCCCAGATACCGATCTTGCTTATTTTGTTTGCAGCTCAATTGCTATTTGGCATCTGCTGTGATGTATGCTGCGTGGTTAGTGTTCTGTGGATAAGGATGACTTATGTCACTAGGCGGAACGGTGCCCGTGAGTGAACAGAGCCATGTATTTGACTTTCCAGCCTGCTCTTCAGCAGTACACACGTGGCCTGTCCCTAACAGGTGCTCAATAAATACATATTTTAAAGAATAAGTAAGTAGAATTGTAACATTGATGCCTCTTTCTTACAAGTTGCTTACCTATGATTTTGGACCTTTAAGCACTAACAGAACATTAACTAAGCTCACTGGTTAAGTGCCAGCCTGGGTTTCTACTTGTGTCTACCTTCACTCCTGAATTAGAAAGAGTGGGTGACTGTGTAAAATAGCTAGCTAGTCGGAAGCTGGTATATGGCACAGGGAGCTCAGCTAGGTGCTCTGTGATGACCTAGAGGGGTGGGGTGTTGGGGATGGGTGGAAGGCCCCAAAAGGGGGGATTACATATATGCATATAGCTGACTCATGCTGTTGTACAGCAGAAACTAACACAACATTGTAAAGCAATTATATTCCAATCAAAAATAAATTTAAAGAAGAGATAGGAAAATGGAGTGAGTCTTATCAGTAGCTCTTTCACAGAGGAGAACTCTGAATGGGCCTTTGTATTTTCCTTAAATGGACTCTTTTTATGATTTGTATAGGAGAAGGTGATGGCATTTTGTGGCATGTAAATGGTACCTCTTCAAGGTTTCAGGTAAAAAAAGATGGAGGGATCATGTCTATCTTATTTTCAACTGTTTACCTGGTATCTAGAGGTATAAACATTATTAAATATTTAGCAGATTGAAAGTGAAGTGAAAGTGTTAGTAGCTCAGTCATGCCCAAGTCTTTGTGACCTCGTCGACTATAATCTGCCAGGCTCCTCTGTCCATGGGATTCTCCAGGCAAGAATACTGGAGTGGGTTGCCATTCCCTTCTCCAGGGGATCTTCCTGAACCAGGGATTGAACCCTGGTCTCCTGAATTGCAAGCGGATTCTTCATCACTGAGCCACCGGGGAAGCCCCCATTTAACACATTAGTGAATGAACATAGAGGTTTTCATATTTAATTGGTATCTCTATCTAAACCTGAAATCAAGGGTGTTAGACATATTCGCTCACACTCAATCCTCCTTTTGTTCTGAAACTTCTTCAAATGTGTTGTACAGCTCTGGAACGTTTTAGAAATTTCACTTTCTGCCCTTTGTCAGCTCTCCCAGAAAGGTATTGTGAAGAAATATCCTAAAGTCCTTTGTTGAGGTCGACAGAAAAAAATTGTTTTTCCCCTCTGTCACTGCTTTCAGAATTGCTTTTACAAGAGGCCTTTGGGGAGAATCTGATTTTCTCCACTGTCTGTACAGGCTTGACCTGTTCCCCTTGGTTTTGACAAGTCCGTGCTGATTACTGACAGCCGAGGGCAGCGAGGATGGTCCGCGCTCTCCTGATTGCCCTGAATGCAGCAGCCGGCCACTCGCTGTGGGCTGCCAGGATGCCCCCCGCCGGGTGCAGGCCTGCCACCTGCCCGGATGTGGCGGGGAAGCCCTTGGGCAGCCACAAAACAATGTTCTCTTCAGTTTGGTCCCGATGCTTCGCGCACAGGAGACTCTTGCGGGTTCCCGTTCTGCCCGTCATCCGTGGCCATGATGGGCTGTTCCGGGGTGTGAGGAGCCTCAGCTCCACGCTTAGGGCTGCCGTCCGGGGCTCCTCTCCTTTGCCTGTCTTGGCCTTCCCTGCCACCTGGTCTTCCCGTCTTTCATCTTGTCTCTAAACAGTTCTTTGCTTTCCTTCCATTTCTCTGAACTCTTTTTACCTCCATGAGAGTGGCCTGAAATTCTTCTCCAGGGTTTTTCCTTTTGGGTCAGTGAAGGTGTTTTCTGAGTCACCAACAGCTGAGAGGCTCTGCCAGGAGACCCCGAACATTTGCTTCTCTTTCAGACACACCTGGGTCAGCCTTCGTGGGGCACAAAAGAATTGACCCTTAATGGCCCAGACAGTTGAGAATTACTCAGGTTTATTTGAAGGGGGGAAAAGCAACACAGCTCACAGCTGCATTTTAAAAAATCCTCTTTCTACTTTTGTCCATTCTCTTCACACCCCAAACTGTTCTCTTCCGCATTCAATTAAACTTTTTTTATTCCTCAGTATCACCCTTTTCTTTCTTGGCACTTTATCGTGAAGCAGAATCAACCTTTCTTTCCACAAGATGTTCTCCTTCTAATTTTGGAAGAAAGAGAGGGAGCTAGGAGCTATTGGAGAAAGAAAGCTTGTGAACATCCTTCATGTGATAAATTTTGTACTATTATAAAATACAGCAATCTGTTTTAAGTAAATACTTCAAGATGAAGTCTTGCATACACTACTAGATAAGAAGAAAGTTTTTCAAGAAAACAATTCCAGATTATTTGTTATGCCATTTCTTCCAAAGGCAAAATATGAATTGTCAGAGAACTGACTCCTTGTCTGACATGTTTACTCTCAAATGATTGGCTTTGTGACATTAGAACTGGTGAAATTTCACATTTTGGAATTGTGTCTTCCATCACAGGTTGCATCGCTCATCATGGAGAGATTTTAAAATAAGATATGCTTTGCCACCAAGAAGGAAAAATGTACAAGAAAGCAATAGTTCCTGGGCTGCTAGCTATAAACATAGCAATTTGTCAGTTGTCTTAGTTAAGAAGGTCTAAGATCAAATTCACTAGATAGATGCTGTTTATGGCTCGAGGGGCAGCAAGGGCACAGCACAGAGCCTGCCTTATAGGAAGCTCTTGATGGATGTGTACTGAACTGAACTGATAGAGAAGCTTTGAAGTCCAGAAATTTACTTTTGGACATTTAGCTCCCACAGCTATTTGTCTTAATTTCTGAAGTCGCCTCTCACATTTCTCTTTCTTTTCCCAATCACATTTGCACAAAAACCCTCACACTTGACTCCTGTATCTTTGGAATTCACTGGGTATTTTCTGCCTGGGTGTATATGAGCTTCTAAAAGAAGGATGAAGGGCCAATGTCTCAGTGCATGGGACCCACCCCCAACAGCCTAGATATATACTTAGAGATGATGCTGATGATTTTATTCCAGTGAGACATATATTGGAGGAACTGCAGAAGGATGCTGTAATCATATGGCCTGATTCATTTTTCTCCTTCTCTTGACATTGTCATCATTTGTTCATTTTCCTAGGTATCTGTTTTATCTGGGACTGATACTCAGGTCAGTTAGTGGATGAGAAAATAGGTTGGACAAGATACTTTTTTCATGACATTGTGGCTCAACAAGATAATCATACACCTGCTATGTTATAAAGTACTTGAATTATCTGAAGCCAAATACTTCAAATGCACAGGCATTTAAGGAAATCTGTGAGCACTTTCCTACAATACTGCAGGAATCTACAGACACATGTGCTTTTGGAAAATGTATTGGCTTTGTAAGCAAAGTATAACATCTTTAACACTGTGACTAACTTAATGCCTTTTCATACACTGTTCATCGCAAAGTAAAATGTGATTTGTCTCCAATCTGACTCTCCTCAAAATTGAGTAATGACTGTGGCATGTCCTTCTTTGGGATTGGAATGAAAACTGACCTCTTCCAGTCTTGTGGCCACTGCAGAGTTTTCCAAATTTGCTGGCATATTGAATGCAGCACTTTAACAGCATCATCTTTTAGGATTTGAAATAGCTCGACTGTAATTCCATCACCTCCACTAGCTTTGTTTATAGAGGCATCCAGTCCCATTACTTCATGGCAAATAGATGGGGAAACAGTAGAAACAGTGGCAGACTTTATTATCTTGGGCTCCAAAATCACTGCAGATGATAACTGCAGCCATGAAATTAAAAGACACTTGTTCCTTGGAAGAAAAGCTATGACCAATCTAGACAGCATATTAAAAAGCAGAGACATTACTTTGCTGACAAAGATCCATCTAGTCAAAGCTACGGTTTTTCCAGTAGTCATGTGTGGATGTGAGAGTTGGACTATAAAGAAAGCTGAGCACCAAAGAATTGATGCTTTGAACTGTGGTGTTAGAGAAGACTCTTGAGAGTCCCTTGGACTGCAAGAAGATCCAACCAGTCAATCCTAAAGGAGATCAGTCCTGAATATTCATTGGAAGGACTGATGCTGAAGCTGAAAATCCAATACTTTGGCCACCTAATGTGAAGAACTGACTCACTGGAAAAGACCCTGATGCTGGGAACGATTAAAGGCAGGAAGAAAAGGGGACAACAGAGAATGAGATGGTTGGATGGCATCATCAACTCAATGGATTTGAGTTTGAGTAAGCTCTGGGAGTTGGTGATAGACAGGAAAACCTGGTGTGCTGCAGTCCATGGAGTCACAAAGAGTCAGACACAACTGAGCAACTGAACTGAACTGTGGCATGTCACCAATCAGTGACAAAAATGTGATAGTGGCTAAAATTTCATGGTACCATGAAACCAATACCAGTTCTATTAATGAGACTCTGTTGCATTCCTGTCTGTTCTCAAATTGATTAATGATACTTCAAATCTGAGGTTCATAATGTAGTACTCATTACAAAGTGCTTTTTCAAAGGTAGCATGGAGATCTGGGCACAGGCTGTGAAGCTGATCAGCTTGGGCTTGAATTTCAGGTGCAGGTATGTGACTGTGGGTATGTGGCTAAGCCTTCTAGCTTCAGTTTCCTTACCGGATAAATTAGGGCAATAACAACCAATCTCAAAATTGAGAATAAACCAGAAGAAATACATAAAGTTCCCAGTATAGTGCCTAGAATATTGTGAGTACTTCACATATGATTGCAGTTAGTAGAGCAGTAAGCAGGGATTACCGTTACACCCATCTGTCAGATGAGGAAACAAAGTCCCTTTGCTACTTGCCAAAGGTCACACAGCAATTTAGAGAGTAGAACTTGGCCTCCATGTAGGATCTCTGACTCACATTTTCCAATTTGAAGATATATCAAGATCGATTTTATCCACATTTTTCAATTGGATTTTTGAGACAGGAAGGAAGTTGAATTAGATTTTATAATCTCATTGGAAAGAATTTCTTTCTATTTTCCTCTCTGTTTTCTCCTCCAGGTTCCCAGAGCTTCATCTGATCTCTCACTGTCCTGTCTCTGGGGCTGCCACCTGACCCCTCTCTTTTCTTCTGCTTGAATCAGCAGCATCCCCTCAGGAGTGCAGGGGTGGGGAGGTGGCTGGGTGCTCATTGGTGAAGCCTCTCCTGCCTAGGGATATTCTCTCCTCTGGAATCCCAAGCTTCATCCACTTGAAATCCAAGTGAAGAGGAGGGCATTGGAAGTGACCAAGACAAGAAAATATTGATAAACGAGGAAACAGGAATTTCTTAGGCTGATGATAAGTGGCATCTGCTTCAGGGGAAATGGGCCATCTGAGAGCCCAGGACTCGGAGCCATAGATTTTGGGTTCTAGCCCAGATTGAAATTCCATCTAATTGGGTTAGTCATTGCTCCTGCTTGTGTTCAGTGGCTTTCTCTGAGAAATTAAGGGGCTGGTCCGGCTCTTGGGTTGCAAGCTCAGAGGTCCACAGACAGGCAGGTCATGTCTGTGGACACAGTGGGCCAAGGGAAAGTGCTTGTGCACAGTAGTGTGAGTGGTGGGGTCTGTGAGGAGTTGGGGGCTGCATCTGCTTATTAGCTCCAGGCCTTGCTGATCTAGAAGAGAGGACCATGATCTGTCCAAAAGCAGATCCTGAGGTTAGAGTTTGGGGGTGTGTGTGTGCTCACTCAGTCGTGTCCAAGTCTTTGGGACCCCATGGACTATAACTGGCCAGGCTGCTCTGTTCATGGGACTCTCCAGGCAAGTATACTGGAGGGGGTTGCCATTTCATGCTCCAGGGGATCTTCCCAACCCAAGGACTGAACCTCCATCTCCTGTGTCTCTTGTGTTGGCAGGTGATTCTTTACCACTGCTCCACCTGGGGAGCAGAATTTGGGTGCTGTTAGTTTATTTGGGAGTGGGTCCCAGGAAGCATAGTGAGGAAAAGGTGAAGTGCAGCTGAGAGGGATGAAAACTAATAAAAGATGCATTAACACAGAAGATTTTGTAGGGTAATGAGACCACTCTGTGTGATACTGTGATGATGGACACATGTTGTTAGTAATATATATATTTATATATGTTTGTCCAGACTCATAGAATGCAGACCATGGAGCGTGAACACTAGTGTATGCTATGGACTTGGGTGATAATGATCTGTCAATATAGGCTCACTGATTTTGACAAAGGTACCACTCTGGTGGGGGGTGTTGATAGAAGGGGAGGCTATGCACGTGTGGGGGCAGGGAGTATAAGGGAACTCGCTGCAGTTCTGATCAACTTTGCTGTGAACCTAAAGCTGCTGTTAAAAATAAAATTTTGTTTTTTAAAGTGTATTAATGTGTGTGGGCTACCTAGGTTTAATCAGCCTTGAGAACCTCCTGAGAGACTGCTTATGGCATGACCCAGAATCATGCTCCTGAGGACGGTGAGGCTGGCAATGATAACTGTACGCAGGGAGATAGCTTGAAGTGGGGAGCTTTTGGTTAATAAGGGAATTGCCCCTGTAAGCCATAGCAGATGCAGTGGGTATATGGGTGGTCACCAACTAACAGTATCTGCTACCTGACCTTTTGCTTTTACAAGAAGCCAGAAATCTTACTTTTTATGGGAAATTCCTCGATTTTTAAATTGGCCACTAAGCCAATTTCTTATCACCCAAAATGATCAAATAAAAGATGTCTATGTGCTGCGATTTGTGGGGTTGCAAAGAGTCGGACACGACTGAGCGACTGAACTGAACTGAACTGAACTGAACTGATGGGCCATATTTGCCCACTGGTCATCTGGATGGGAACGAATGCTAAGTGTTTTCCAAGAATTGTATTACTTAGTTCTCAAAGGAATAAAAAGGAGATGGCTGCCATCATGACCCACATTTTAGATGAGGAAATGGAAGTACGCAGTTTATGACTTGTCCAAGGCCCAATAGCTGTTACTGGAACCAGGATGTAAATCCAGTTGGCTGAGCCGCTGCAGCTCATAGCCCTGAATTTCACTGATTGCACCCAGACCTAAAGTTCATGGGGAGGGACAAACCAAAGTCCCACCAGCAGCTGACTTTGTCCCATGTAAAACTGAACTGAAGATTTTAGATCACTTCAATCTGTGATCCTGTGATGAAATGATTTCCAAAATGAAAGTTTAATGCTGAAAAACACTTTTTCTGACATCAATTTTAGTCTCAAGGTATTTCATTAATACAAGAGTAACTGGGACCTAGAAGAAAAGGCACTCGTTAAACTAAGTCTGGAGACTTGAACGAATTTTCATTAAGGAAGCTTTGAAAAAAAAACCAGGAAAAGATGTGTTCTCAGAAATTCTAATAATTATTACACACATATTTTTTCAGCTGAACACAGGAAGGCAAGAAGCGTTGCCAAAAAAACAAAAAACAAAAAACAAAAAAAACCCACCACGTTCTATTTTAGTTCCTGAAACTCTCTGCTGTTTTGCTCGCCCATCAATTCAGCCTGATGGGTAGTTCTATTGTAGACATGTCAAGGTGGGTTGTGGCAGTTTTTCTTCTATTGTTCTTATCTTTACAAATGTTAGACACAAAGAATTTATAACATCCTCTTCAATTCAAACGGGAATTATGTTTGTAGACATAAAATCTGTGCATTCATCTCATAAATTTGGTGCTCTCTGTATTGGCTTTGAGCCCTTGAGGGATGACTGCAATTACTAAGTGTTTCTAGAGTATTAGGTTTTATGTGAAGCATTTGAGCAATATTTAGCAGATATGAACTTTTTGTAGTTGTCTTTTTACTCTTTCCAAGTAAAAATGAAGTTGGCTGACAAACTTCATAAAGAATTCTTCAAAGACTGAGCTGTGCCTCTTTGAAAGCAAATGTTTCTTTTTTTCCTGGACGTTATTAGCAAATACACATGGTGTCTTCCACCACAACATCCATTTTTGCAATAATGCGAGTTTACAAACTTCAGAAGCCTTATCTATGGGTAATTCTAATAATTAAGGTTTACAACCTGCACTGGAAATCATACCAATAAACAAGATGGTAGCTGTTTTCAAAGAATTCTCCATGTATTGGGGGAGATAAAGGCAAAAAACCAGAATAAAACAAAAAACCTGACAATTGTATTACAGTGCAGCAGTGCAGTGATAGAAGTCCAGAGACACTGAAGGCCTAAAAGAGGGGAGCGGCTAACCTTGGGGCTTTCCAGGGGGCTCGAGTGGTAAAGAACCTGCTTGTCAATGCAGGAGCCTAAAGAGATGTGGGTTCGATCTCTGGGTCAGGAAGATCCCCTGGAGGAGGGCATGGCAACCCACTCTGGTATTCTTGCCTGGAGAATCCCATGGACAGAGGAGCCTGGGCAGGCTACAGTCCATAGGGTCACAAAGAGTTGGATACTACTGAAGCAGTTTCGCACACACACAGCTAACCCTGACTGTGAGAGGAAGGCACAGGATGAGGGAAGACTTCTTAAGGCTGAGGAAGAACGGAAATTTTCCAGTCAAAGGGAGAAAGGCAAGAAAGAGTGATTTAGGCAGAGAAAAGGATGGATTTAGAGGGCTGGAGAAAAGCATAAGGCTTGAGGAACTGAACGAAATTCCCTATTGAATCCTAGCTGGACCAGGGGCTTAGGGACCAGGAGCTGAAGGAGAAGATGGGGTCAGCCAGGTCATTATATGAACCATGTTTCTGGAGCTTGGCCTGTGTCTTAAGCAGAGTGAAAAGGCATTAAAGTGAGAATCAGTTGGAGGTTTCACAGAGCTGATGAAACCTCTGTGAAAGGGCAGTCCCTCATTCTGTAACTAACTTGACAGATGAGTCCATTGACATCTAGAAGATTTTCCCCTTCTTCTATCAAATTAAGTTATAGAAATAGTGTACACGTTTCATTAAAGGAATTGTTCATGTGAAGAATTTGTGCAATCTGGATTTAAAATGTACTTTAAGTTTCCTAGTTGTCTGGTTTGTCTACATCTTACTGTTATAAAAGCTTTGTCTATTTAAGAATTGTACCCATTTAATTATCATTATGAATCTGTTTCTCTTAGAAACATATTATTTAATTTTCAAAAAAAAGAAGCTTCGAGTATATTTCCTTTTGTTCCTCTATTTAATATGCACTGATTCTTTCCAAGGGCTGTAGAGTCAGCCCTGTTGACAGCTTTGCACTTGACTGTTGCTCAGTACCTCACTGAATAATTGAGTAATTTTCTAATTATACATTGTAATGAGTGCGATGTGGTGTGTGTTTTAAGAAAAAAGATAAATAGGAGAATGTTCCGACTGTTGTCATTAGAAGAAAAATTAATTAATACTAAGTACAAATTTGTCATTTGCTGATCATACAGCCACGCGCAAGTGTAAAGTATGTTATACCAGCACCTTGTAATTCATAGTATTGATGAGGAACCAGATGACACATGGGAGAAATGAGGAATAATAGATGGCAGATATTAAGAGCTGAGAGTTATGGTTGAAACAACATAAAATGTGATAGAGGTGTAAAGAAGGAAGACCTCAGAAAGAGCCAGAATCATTACGGAAGTGTGCAGGAAGGATACTCAGTGTGGCTTGCCAGCCGATTTGGGGTGTTAATAGCTTGTCTTGCCGGGGAAGGTTTTATGTGTGAAAATAATCTTGATGCTTATCACGGTGCCAAGGAGAACAGAGTGGTGATGATCAGGAACTAAATATATGGTCTCAGTATACTTCTCATCCAGGACCAAGCACTAACATTTTGCTTTGCCATGATTTGGATCCAAACCGCCTTCCTAGTTTTATCAAGAGCCCATCACTCCCAGGCTTGTCTCCAGCCTGCCATACTTCGTGACTCCTAGAGATTGATCCCGCCTCCTCACATTTCACTCATTGTGGGTACGTGCTCATATTCACTCACATCCGGTTTTTGCAACCCTACGGACTGTAGCACCCCCAGGATCCCCTGTCCATTGGATTCTCCAAGGAAGAATACTGGAGCGGGTTGCGTTTTCCTCCTCCAGGGGACCTTCCTGACCCAGAGTTAGAGCCCAGGTCTCCCGTGTCTCCTGCATTGACAAGCAGAGTCTTTACTGCTGAGTCATCTGGGAAGTCCAGTTTCACACACTGCCTGAGGCCGTTTGTCTAGCAGAGCAAGCCTTCCCAAGTCTAGATATGATGCGTGGAGAGATGACGTGCAACTACGTCTGTCCCTCACCATTTGGTAAATATGAGAGACATTTGGTGCTAAACACTACCTGTAAATAATCCATGGCACAAGATGCAACTTTAGCTCCCCCAGATGCTGTTCACACACAATTTCAAACCATTAAAAGAATTAAAACAGAATTTAAAATCGAAAAGAATAAAAAATAGAATTTAACTTAAAAAAAGAAAACAGAATTCCCTAAATGCTAATAGGCTGAGGCAGTGAAACAAAATCTCTGAGTCTGAACTATTACTACCTCTAAGACTTTACCTCAGTTTCTGCTATGTGAATAAATTCAATATCTAGTTACTATTGAACAAGGATGCTCCAAAACAAAGTTAGTTATAGGTGGGAAGTACTTGAGGAGCAAATTTAAAAGAAGTCTGAAAAATATGTTTCTAGATAAGTGGAAACCAGTAGAGAATTTAATATAAGTTATTAGCTAGCATTATCAAGTATTATCTCCTTTTCAAATCACTTCCATATCTGACCAGTGAGAAAAACAAAGATAAAGTTTAAGGGAAAAGTTTATTATCAATTAAATATATTAATGTCTGTAGTTATTTCTATATATTGTTTTTTCTTATTTAAGAGAATAGTTATGAAAAACCCAAGAATTTAAATATTAATGTTCTTTTTATTATATGAGGCAGGCACAAGAATTAGAATTTTATGAGAAACTAGTTTATCCTGGGTTAGTACAGAATATCAGCTAACATCTTTTTCAGAAAATAAATTTTTTTCCTATTTTGTATTTGTAGGGAGGAGAACATTTAGATGAGATAATCTTTTCCATAAACTCTGTTATGTTCAAAAAGAATGTTTGTCCTTTTCTCAAAGCACCTTGTCTAAATCAGTGGTGCACAAAAATAATTACTGTCAGAGAGAGAGCTTTCCAGGTAGTGGTAAAGAACCCGCCTGCCAATGCAGGAGACACAGGAGACGTAGGTTTGATCTCTGGGTCAAGAAGATCCCCTAAGCAGGGCAGGGCAACCCACTCCAGTATTCTTGCCCCGAGAATCCCATGGACAGAAGAGCCTGGCGGGTCCCATTGGGTCCCAAAGAGTTGGGCACGAGTGAAACAACTTAGCATGCACGAACATGCAGACATGCATGAGACAGTTCAAGACAACAACATTGGAAACCCTGAACTCACCTCCTCCCACAGACACAATAAATCTGCCAGTACATGGGGAATAATTCCATCTGAAAACTAGATGAGAAGAACCTGGACAGCATCGAGTCAGGCAGGAAAGGCAGGAATATGGCCACTATGAGGGCAGAACAAAGCACACTCCAGCTGCGGTCAGCCACAACTGGGAGAAACCACAAAGATGCAGATCTTTTCCCTGAAGAGCAAGGGATTTGAGCTCCACATTAGGCACTCCCAACACCTAGATCCTGCTCAGGAAAGATGAGCCCCCCTCAAACACCTGCCTTTGAAAACCAATGGGACATATGACCAGGAAAACTATAGAACTGCAGAGAACAGAAATCCTGTTCTCAAAGGGCTCATGCGCAGACTCACCAGTCCCCCAAATCAGTGCAAAAGCACCAGATCGAGAAGTGTGCAGACCGTAAATGAAGGGGACCCACATATTAACTTTGAAGTGTCTGCTGGAGGGGCAGGAACCAGGTGAGATGCTTCCCTGGGGACTGTGACACTGGCAGGAGGCAGTTATGTCCTCTCAGGCTACCTTGGCAGTATCGTTGCTTTTGGGCACCAATTTGGAATTCTCCATCCAACCTGTTAGCGCTCCCCTTAACTGGGTCTCACCGCCAGTGGAGCTAAGCTCTGTCCACCAGTGCCCCACGGCAGCTGCAGTCCTGCCCTAAGAGCAGGGTGCACACAGCCCACAGAGGGGACAGCCTCTGAGCTCCTAGCTCTGGTGGCCAGGCAAGACTGCGGTTTTGAGCCCCACAGGGCCTCTCTTAACAAGACCATTTCTTCCAGATGAGGAGAGAGAGCTGATATAGCTGTGTGCATGTGTGTTAGTCACTCATTCGTGTTCGACTGTTTGCGACCCTATGGGCTGTAGCCCTCCAGGCTCCTTTGTCCATGGAATTCTCCAGACAAGAATACCGGAGTGGGTTGCCGTGCCCTCCTCCAGGGGATCTTCCCAACCCAGGGATCGAACCCCGGTCTCCTGTAGCATAGAAACAAACAGAACATTAGTCAAGACGAGGAGACAGAGGAATATGTTCCAATCGAAAGAACAAGACAAGACCTCAGAAAAGGAACTAAATGAAATGGAGAGAAGCAACCTACTTGATAAAGAACTTAAAGCAATGGTCATAAAAGTAATGATTTACTGAACTCAGGAGAAGAACGGATGAATGTGTAATAAACATCTTCATGCAAGTATTATTTTTATGATTGAGAGTTTTTTAGGATAAGTTCTCTAATTACTGGGTCAAAGTATAAAAACACTTTTATGATTCTGGGTATACAATATCATATAACATTCTAAAATAGTAAAATCTAGTTAATACATCATTATTTTTACAGCATTATATTTCTGTGTTATGCCACATTGATAGCACTGAGAATTTTCCTTTTTTCTTATTTTAATATATGCTCAACAGTACACGATTGTTATTTTAATGTGAATTTATTTGATAATTAGTAAGCTGTATTTGTTGAACATTTCTCCTTCCTTATCTTTGGAGACTTGACTTTCATGCCTTGAGTTCTCTTTTGGAGTTTTGATTTCTTTCTGGCTATCATCACAACTTTTTCCAATTGGTAGGCAATAAGCAAGGCTTTGGGGGCAGAAAAAGCACTTTCTAGACAATGAGGCATTCAGAGAGAGGGAGCGCTGGGAACAGAATTTATGTGGCTGGGGGAAGACAGCGTGGTAATAGAGTTCTCTGCAATAAGTGTCTGTCCATTGTGTGAACAGAAATAAAAAGGATACTGCCTTACTCACATATCATACTACAATTTCAGAATCCTTAAAAGAGTCTTTTTTGACTGTGTGATTGAAATGTTTTACTTAGGGATAACAAAGATTGTTTTCCATCTGGGAATATAATTCCCTCTTTTTGGCACAATTACATCCTGAGATTAGAGAGAGGTGATCGTTTTTCAGAGTCTTGCATTCTTTTTTTCATGCCATCTTGGCATCAGAGATGATGCAGACCTTTGAGGGAGTTGTTTCCCCTGGTGATATTTCACATTACCTGGCACTTCATTTCCTCTCTGACACGGATTCACCCTAATCTGTTAGAACTGATGGGTAGCAGGTTTGACATGCTGGCATGCTCCATTTTTCCAACTGTATGTGAGAAGCCTACTGCTGAATTAGCCGTGTGAGTCAATCTTCCGTTCTTCTCAATCAATTGATGAATATGTCTGGGTATTTAAAGAGTGTTTGGATGTTAACATCTGGTTTGGAATATTAGTAGATGTTACTTTATTGGTGTTTGAAGGTATGTTTGTTACTAGATTCTACTTTAAATTTTGTATTCTTGAGGCTGTTGTGTTTAAACAATGAGTCATGAAGCATCATAATGTAATTTTGGTTGGTTTATCAATGGCTTCATTGATTAAATATTTATAATACAAGCATTGTTTTTCATTGTTGATAACTTTTTTATGTAGTCAGCTTTTGATTTAAGGAACCTGGTTTTGATAGGATAGGGAACATTTGGAAGAAAAGTCTCTGATATTGAATGCCTCTGAAAGTCATTGCTGTTGGCCTCTCATGTGTACTTTAAGAGGAACTGTCATTTAGGAAGGAATCTATTTTTAAAGTGACTAAGTTTTTTTTTATATTTTTCAAATTAAATTGGCAATAACAGCATGAATCGTGATAATGCTTGGTTATCTTGTAAAATGCTGGGAGACATCTTCATTCCAATAAGTTATTCTTGGAAATGTTGCCTTGAGGCTGGGTGATAAAGGATCCTATCATCCAGTGTTGGAGCCAGAACTGTTGTTTGTGAAGCAAAGTTAGAGGCAAGTGATGGATGAGACTTGAGCCAAAAAACGTGCTTGGATAAGAAGGCCCCTGGAGGGAGCAGTACCTTGGTCATTCAACAACATCTGTGACCAAACTGAGTGGGCTGAGGGATGGTCCCAAACAAGGGTCAAGTTTGCCTTTGCATCCACGACAGGCTAGACTTTGGTTCATAGTCAGAAGTCACGGCCAGAGGCACACCTATGAGAAACCACTTTGTTGGCTTCCAGAAAAAGGAGAATCCGTATGATGTTTCTCTGGAATGACTTAGCTCCTCCTCAGCAACCTCATCCCTGGGATTGTCCTTGAGATTAAATATCTCAAAATGGGTCTTAATCTTCTGAGTGTGTCCTCAGTTATTCAAGCCTTGTCATTTCTGTCTAGAGTCTCTTTCTACATGGGAAGGAGCTTAAGGGCAAGGCGTGGGTTACCTCTTCTCTATGAAATTTGCAGAGTAAGGAGGCAGGGGAGGCCAGGAAACTAGACCAGATGGAACCAAAAGCCCAGATGGAACTGAGGGGCTGATCTGAAGGATGGGACCTGGGTGGTGGTGGCGGCGGTGGTTTAGTCACTAAGTCATGGCCAACTCTTGTGATCCCATGGACTGTAGCTCGCTTGGTTGCCTCAGTCCATGGGATTTCCCAGGCAAGAATACTGGAGTAGAGGGTAGTATGAGGGGAAACCTCAGATTTCTGATTTTCATCAAAACAGGACAAGATTACCAGGAACCTCCAGTGCAGGTGGGGTCTGGAGAAATTCCTAAGGTGCTGGCTTAAGAACACTTTCAAGAGAGGGCCTGGGGTTGACCGCTACCTCTTGTTGGGCAACAAGGTATTAAGGATTTTCCGTCAACTCAGACAATGTTCAGTTCAGTTCAGTTGCTCAGTCGTGTCTGACTCTTTGCGACCCCATGAATCGCAGCATTCCAGGCCTCCCTGTCCATCACCAACTCCTGGAGTTCACTCAAACTCATGTCCATCGAGTTGGTGATGCCATCCAGCCATCTCATCCTCTGTTAGGTAGTACTAATATTATACGTGTTATCTCTAACATGCAGAATTATTTTGGGTTTATTTTATTATTAAAATGTCTTTTGCTTAATATAATTTTCTTTTTGTGGCATTCTTAAACAGTTTTGTTCATTTTAAATCCTTTTAGCTATAACATCCTTTTTCTTTCATGAAAAATTAATACTGTTTCTCTTAAGAAATAAATCCTGACTCAGTGTGGATACATTGATATACATCTGAAAAGGTGTGCTAGTCTCATAGCTTCTATTTAATATTTCAGATTAAGAAAACATAAAAGAAGTCATTTTCATATTTTAGCTCAATAGATCATAAACTCCCAGAGGAGGACAGTCCTCTTTCATATTCTGGATGGCGCTTTGAATCTATGAATATTCAGCCAACACTATATCAATCTGTGAAGGCTTGATAGAGGTCAGTTTTGCAACTCAAATCTGGTGGCATTCTCAGGCAGACGATAACCACAGGCAACTCTATCATAATCAATGGTGAAGTTGATACCTTGTATTCTAGTTCAGTGGACCTAAGAAGAGTATGTGTGTTCAAGTGTGGAAGAAAAAAATGGTTTGTATTTATACAAAGGCTTTTATGGGAATTTCCTTGAGCTTGATGATCACTGTCTTGATGATTAATGCCCCAGGGTAGTAGAGAATTGGTTTTTATATTGTTCCAGTTTTGCATTTGAGAAATGGAAAACAAAAATAAAAGGAGTGCGTTTCCTTGTTTTGTTTGTAAAACTTGTTTGGCAGCACTGACAAGTAGGACAACTTTAATCTTTTTACCTTGTTGGTCATAGCTGTTTAAAAAGAACAAGCAAATCAGGGTGGTAAGAAATTAAAGGTGCAAAGTGTGCTGGTCCTGATTCTTTTCCTCCACGTATAGATTTGGTGATAATGAGATAATTGCATTTGGGAGTGATTACCTCTGCCCCGTGTAAATTTAAACTCCAGAGTGTATGAGAAGGCTGCCTTTAAGGTTGCCATATCGCATGAGCCATTTAGCAGGAGCAAATAAAATTAGGCACTGAATTAGTCTGATTAGTATTTACAGCATTGTTGTACCAGGGTCATGTTAGAGATGTTTGCAACTTGCCATTCAAGTTCTTTAAAGTAGGCTTTGATAGTAAGATTAGATGGTGGTGGGACCACATGGACATGAGATCCTACCTGGATAAAGTCACATGTGCCAATCCTAGAGGATCCTTCTGGCGACAGCAGTGACCTTGATCACCCCTAGCAGGAGGAGGGGATGCTATGGAATTCTAAGGAGAACGCTGTACAGTGTGGGATTCTAGCCGATGAGTTGTAAGGCTGGAAGGTGAAGTTGTAACTAACCATCTAACAAAGTATAGTAAAAAGAAAAAAATTCCTCTTCTTAATTTAATATGCTATTAACTTGCCAAAAAGCTATTGCCTAAATCTCCATGTTTTGTTAAATGAGGTTTTGAAACGTGGTGAGAGGTTGCTATGGTGGAAGTGGAATACTGGAAAAATCTCAATCCTGAAGGTTCTGGGAAAAATCAAGAGAGGAAGAGGTCTGGTTGTTGTGTCCAGTACACTGTGTTGGTAAAACAAGTTACTGACTCTTCACAGGAAAATCTGAGACATGGAGACAACTGTGCACCACAGGAGGAAGAGACATCTGAGGTGTGAATATCAGTTGTTTAGAAGCTGGTGACTTGTTAAACCAGGATATATATATAGTAGCTTATTACATAGGGCCTGTGCATCTTATAAATTATTGTTTTAACTTGCCAGCTATTCTGATTCTTGTCTTATTTTCATATATTTGTATTTCATAGACCCCATTTCTTCATTTCTATTTTTTAATCCCATTGCTCTGCATACATCCCTGCAGGCCACCTTGAGATTTTTGTGAAACAAGGTGGGGAATGTATAAATAAAGTTAAAAGTATTCTTTTAGAGAATACATTATTCATCAAGGTATCAGGACTTTGCAAAGCAACTTTTATTGTGAGATCTCTAAGAAGCTTGAAATAGTCAACTTATTAGAAGTGCTATTTGTCTTGATAATCATATTTTTCTTTCTAATAAACCTTTACTTTGCTGTTTTCCTGTTGGCCTCTGATGTTGCAATAAATTGAAATTACAAGAACAGTTCTTAAAATAGAACACAATTCTTTTTCTATAATAAGATCAGCTTTCATTTAGATTCAGTACAATGAAAATATAATGAAAACCTCAACTTCAGAAAATAGAATCTGGAGAAATTCACTGTCAGTACCAAAAGCTATTCATCACCTTTTCAAGATATAACAAAATATTTCATTTCTCACTGAAATTATTTGTGGGGATTTAAAAATATTCTTCTGATAATGAAAGACATCTCAAAGTTAACCTTGGTGAGATGATTTATTGCAATTCATAGTTATAAGAATATAATTTAATTAGTTATTCAGGATGTGAGAAGGCATATACCACAATATTTAATCACTGAGTCCAGGAAAAATGCATTCCATGCATTTGAGTTACCGGTCATACTCACTGCAACAGAATAGAGAATATACCTTAGCTGGGACTTTTGTCAACTGTGGATTCATAACAACAACAACAAAAAGAGTAGGTCATGTTATTTAGGAGAATGGCTTCTGTATAATGTCCACAGTGTCTTCCCAACCTCACCCTCATGCTTATGCTTCAGTGGCACAAAAGGGGGAAATGGATGAAGAATACAACCTAACGAAGCTGAAGGCTAATTCTGTGGACTCTCACACTGCAAATACTTATGAAAGACTATGGTAAATTTTCTGTCCTTTATTCTCTTCATGTTAAATTGGAATCTTAAGGTAAATACCTTTTTAATGAGATTCTAAGATGCTGTATCAGTCAGCACAAACCAGTTTCTGCTGTGTTAACATTCAACTCCAAAATTCTCAGTGGCTCACAATAACCATGTTTGGATCCTGCTCCCTCAATGTGTCCATTACACATTGGCACCATAATTACTCAGAAACCCAGGTGTGGTAGGTGCCGTCTTCACCCATGATTTCACAAGTGTTGAGGCAGGGAGAAAAAGAATATGGAGAGTCATGTGCTGATTTTACAGTCATCATTTTCACTATAGGCACACTGCTTTTGAGCAAGCCAAGGGTTACAAAATTCTACCCCATACCAGAGGAAGAAACCCAGCATCTGTAGACAGCCTTAATGACAATCACAGGGGCCAGTGATTGAAAGATGCACTGCCAGTCTAAGGATATCAGTATATTACTAGTCTTAGGATATCAGCTTCCCCAGTGGCCCAGCAGTAAAGAATCTGCCTGCAATGCAGGAGATCCAGGTTCAATCCCTGAATTGGGAAGATCCCCCGAAGGAGGGCATGGCAACCCACTCCAGTATTCTTGCCTGGAGAATCCCATGGACAGAGGAGCCTGGCAGGCTACAGTCCACAGGGTCGCAGAGTTGGACACGATTGACGTGACTGAGCATGCATGCATGCCTGCTAAGGATATCATGTTTAGAGAGATGGAAGAAAAAAAACATTGTACTGTGTACCATAAGGTTTAGAAAATAAGCATTAGGGCTGCATAGTAAAAACATTGTTTATACTCTTAAATACTTTACGTTTGAAGGGGGAGGTAAGCATATAATTATATAAGACTAGATAATGATATCTGGTAAGAGAGAAATATCTTAAATTATAAGGATAAAAGCCAAATAACATAACAAAGAAAAACAAGTACTTTAAACTTGAGTTTGCATGTTCTCTCCTTCTTAGCAGCTGTATGATTTAACCTCTCTGTGTCTGTAAACAGGGAATAGTGTCTGCGCCATTGGGTTATTGTGAGGATTGATAAAATGCCAAATGTAAAGTGCCTGCCCCACAGTAGGCACTTGATCAATGATAAATATTATTATAACACTTTAACATATAAAGTATTTTGCTTCAACACAGCATACATGTAGACAGGCTCTTAATAAGTGAGTTTAATCATGTATAATATTTTCTATTTTTAGGGAATATAAATCCAAGTCTATATCTGATGACATTGTTTCCTTTTAAATAACTTCAATGATAATGTATTTTTTAAATGATTTTAAAATTGTCCCTCTACCACTACACAAATAATATCCACATTCCTATTGTGCTTGTTACTTTGCAGTGGCTAATGTTATTTATTATTTAAATTTACTTGAAATATTTAGAAACCTTAAGCATTTGACTCACTTTATAAGATTTTGTCAACTTTCATAAGCAAGAGGCTTAAAATGAGACAATATGAAACAGGTGAACATATGAATACATCACAAAAAGACTAAATTACTAAATTTAGTAATTTAGTAATTACTATATAATTTTGCAAGCTTGAATTGAAGATTTTCAGTAAAACAGAGACAACAACTAACATGGATTAACTCATCTACTTTTCACAAGAAGACAGGTGCTCCTCTGTTCCACATTTTGCAGACATGGACACTGAATTAAGTGGCTTGTCCGTTGTTGAACAGAGAATAAGAGATTGAGCCAGGCTGAAACAGTGCAGTGTGGTCCTTAAGCACAACCTCAGGCACCATAGTTCTGCCACTCACTCGTTCCTTTGTTCATTCATTCACTTTTCTTCTTCTTCTCTCTCTCTCTAGTAAAATTATTTGCATTTCACAATTCCAGATATACTGCAAGGCTTCTTGATAAACTTATCGACAAGTTTAGGCCAAGTGATGGTAACAGAATGGACAGGCGTCAGTAATCTCAGCTGCCTTCCCACACTAAGGAGAACATAAAAAAGGAGCAAGATGGGCCAAATCTACTCCCTAAAGAGGCTGGAGGCCACCATCATGGACTTGACATTGCTTTTTGTATCCATCAATTGAAATGGTCACAGCATAGCAATTAGATTTAATGAAGGGAAGCTGCTGATAACTAAGACAGGCTGCCAGACCTTCTGTTGGTTATTTTCAGAGGAAATAGATTGTACAACCTGTTTGGCCCCAATTTTTATCCTTCTAAACTTGCTTTTTGTTGATGGGTTTTGCTGCTTTTTCTGAATTCCAGATCAAGAATGAGCTCCTAAAGATAGCTTACTTGATAGCTTTAAACAAATGCCATCATTGAAAAACTGAATGCTTGATGATTGTCCTAAGACCAATTATGTATAGATATAAAGATAAAGATGTAGACATAGACATATTATATATACACACACACATAATTACATTTGTGTATATATGTATTTCGGAGAAGGCAATGGCAACCCACTCCAGTACTCTTGCCTGGAAACTCCCATGGACGGAAGTGTCCATGGGTCACTAAGAGTCGGACACGACTGAGCGACTTCACTTTCATGCATTGGCGAAGTAAATGGAAACCCACTCCAGTGTTCTTGCCTGGAGAATCCAGGGAGGGGGAGCTGCAGTCCATGGGGTCGCTAAGAGTTGGACATGACTGAGCAACTTCACTTTCATTTTTCACTTTCATGCATTGGAGAAGGAAATGGCAACCCACTCCAGCATTCTTGCCTGGAGAATCCCAGGGACAGGGGAGCCTGGTGGGCTGCTGTCTACGGGGTCGCACAGAGTCGGACACGACTGAAGCGACTTAGCAGCAGCAGCATATATGTATTTGTTATGTCTTTTATGTTATTATTCAATGGTATGTATGACTTAGGACTTCTCCTCATAATTTTCCAATAAATACGTAATCTTTTCTTATTTTTCGAAAAAGTAACTAGGAATAAAGAATCCATCTGTACGACTAAGAGTGTTTTTTGAAGACTGAGCTTCCACCAATGATTAAATGTCTGCAGAATTTGTCATTTCAAAAACGTGCCCAAACTTCAGTTAAAAAACCTTTAAAGTTATAAGAAACCAAATCTCTTCTCGTTGTTAACAGAGGGCTGATTGGCTGTTATTTCCTGAGGTCACATATACTCAGAATGAAATCTAAAAAAGAGACAAATTTAAATGAAATTGTGCGATGCCTGTTATTTGTATCTATTTCAAGTTTACTGGCCTAACAAAATACTCAACTGACTGCATTAAGCTGAGCAAAACATGTCCTTTAAAAACTGATAATAGAGCCCTGAACTCTTTATCTAATAGGAAAATCAAAATGAGATTTTTGAAAATTAAAAATATATGTTAAACATGAATATTATGATTTTTATGCAAAACAGCAGTTCTAAATGAAGAGATACTGAAAGAAAAATTTCACCCCATAAAAATAACATAAAAGGTGTTCTGATTTTAATTAATAAAGTTATTGATTGTTTATGGTGTCAAATAATTGATAAGAAGTGAGAAAAAAACCCTACCGACTCCTAAAGTTTCATTGAATCAATATTATTTGATACTTTCCTTAATTAAAAAATTACAGCAAAATGTAATAATTTTGGGGGGCTTTAGGGTGCTTTTAGAAAGCATTTTATCTTTTAATGCATGGGTTTTGGGGGTATGGAAGTCATATAATTCTCCTGTCTCTCATGTTTATGTTGTAGGAAAAAAACAGCTAATTTTTCAAAATTTTATTGAAATATAGTTGATCTACAATGTTGTGTTAGTTTCAGGTGAAGAACAAAATGATCCTTATGTATACACATACACACAGAAAAAATATATATATGTAAAAGAATATACGTATTCTTTTTTAGATTCTTTTTCATTATAGGTCATTACAAGATATTGAGTATAGTGCCCTCTTGCTGTATAATAGGTCCTTTTTGGTCATCTATTTTATATGTGGTAGTGTGTATATTTTAATCCTAAACTCCTAAGTTATCCCTCCCTCCATCTTCCCCTTTGGCAACCATGTTTGTTTTCTATATCTGTGAGTCTACTTCTGTTTTGTAAATAGAGTCATTTGTGTCATTTTTTCAAGATTCCACATATAAGCAATATCATATTCTCTAGGGCCATTTATGTTGCTGCAAATAGCATTATTTCACTCTTTTTCATGGCTGAGTGATATTCCTGTGTGTGTGCACTCACACACACACACACACACCCCACACCGTCTTTATCCATTCATCTGTTGATGGACACTTCCATGTCCATCTTGGAAGGTTGCTTCCATGTCTTGGCTATTATAAGGTAAAAAGCAGCTAAATTTTAATGTCATGTTGTCACATAGTCACCAAAAGATTGGAGAGCTACAGTCTATAATCAGGAGTGGAGGAAACAATCTATTTTGGGTGAAACTTCCCATAAATTTTCTCACTTATCTTATAGTTTCCCATACATTTTTCATATTTAGTTTGTCATCAAATGTCCACAGAAATATTCTAAATTTTTTTCTACCGTAAGTTTTCAGTGAAGTAAAGTTTTTTACTCCATTATAGAAGATTTTGAAAACAGAGGAGAGAAAATTTTAATTAGCAGAAAGATTTCATTTCTTTCCTTTCTGTGAATGCTACCATCCTCACACCAGTTCACTGCCTTTCAAGACTCCCCTTTGGGATTATTCTATAGTTAAGAATCCAGAACCAGACAAAAAGACAAAGTGTCCCTAAAGGAAATTATGTAATATGTGTGCATTTTTTGTCTGTATTTTTATTGACATTGTTTTCAGTTATTCACTGTATAAAAGGCTGTTTCTGAAATTCAGAAATGGGTCAAAAGCCACCCTTCACAACACCCACACCCACCCCACCCCCCTATATCCAAGCTTTGTGTACTGCTGCCTGCAGCATTCTCACTCAGTGAAGTCATTCTTCCTTCTCAAAATAATTACTGAGGATTAGCTGTTGTAACGGAGAAGGCAATGGCAGCCCACTCCAGTACTCCTGCCTGGAAAATCCCATGGGTGAAGGAGCCTGGTGGGCTGCAGTCCATGGGGTCACTAAGAGTCAGACACAACTGAGTGACTTCACTTTCACTTTTCATTTTCATGCACTGGAGAAGGCAATGGCAACCCACTCCAGTGTTCTTGCCTGGAGAATCCCAGGGACGGGGGAGCCTGGTGGGCTGCCGTCTATGGGGTCGCACAGAGTCGGACACGACTGAAGCGACTTAGCAGCAGCAGCAGCAGCTATTGTAAGTGACTGATGCACATAGCATTCATCTTCTACTATTTCATCCAGTGGTCTCCTGCGTCCAGTATTTTTGATTCCACTCTGAGATCAGATGATGTATTCAACAAAAACCTAAAAGGAAACTTGGGATGATTTTGGAATAACTTTATTGAAAACTTAATATCAACTTCTTTTTAAAAAAAGTATCACTTTGGTGTTAAATCATGTAAAGAAAATGTCTGCCAAGGCTGGAGGAAGCACACTCAATAGCTTCTTTACAGCTTTTGATCATTTTAATTTAATGGCTCTTGTAGGATTGGGGGACTACTTTTGCATCATAGCCTGACATAGATAGTAGTCGATACATTCAAAACCACAGCACATCTGCTGAAGCCATCACACCTAGAGTTGTCTAGGGTCCCTATATACTTGGGCAGCTGGCAGTCAAACAGCCCTCATCCGTTGTGCAGGTGACAGGAGGGCAAGTCAAAGATGAATGTGAGTGGCCCAAGCTGGGCTTTGGCTGACCCAGGGAGTGCATAGTGAATGCTTCTGTTAGCAAGACTCAGGTCTCCTTGAATTTTGTCAGACCCCTAGAGTGCCTAGAAATTTCAGACCCAGTTTTCTACGAAAAATGAGAAAGCCAGATTCTGAGCTTGTTTTCTGAATTTGGTAATGGCTCTGAGAATTTACCACTTTCTGCATTATCCCACATACGTATTGCTTGCCTGTGGTCATGTCTTTCCGCTCTTCCTGGTTGCTGAGGGGTGCTGTCTTCTATATATTTTCCATCCGCCTCAGTGTCTAGTACTTATTGGCTACTTGACCTAGATGTGCTGAATTGAGTAACTCAAAGCACAGGAAACCGAATGAAAGGTTCCACCGCTGATTGGTGTATTAGGGAACAATCACACAGCTAATTTAATTTGGGGTGGAAGTGAGAGGAAGGTCACCATATTACCTGAATTAGCTGGATTTACCGTGGGGAAGAATCCTAAATTATTGCATGATCCTTCACTAGAGACTGATAATGGGATACAAAGAAATCGAAGCTGTACATCTAGCTTCTAGGTTAGTGCTGTATCCACTAAATGTATCACATAGAGATTCCCAGGTAAGCAGAGCAGAAAAAAAAAAAAAATCTTGCTTTCAGATATTTCAGTACAGGATAGTAAACTAAACATGAATTTATATTCCAATAATCTATAATCTGTCTTCTACAAAAATTAAGAGATACTCAAAGACAGAGCTGGATTAATTTTAAACGTGATTTTATAGGGTTTTGGGGGCCATTGATGTTTAGTGATTGTCAGATTTATGCTGCACTGTGTTTCTTCAGTCAGGCCCTACTCACAACGAAAAGGCATTCTGAATAGGAAATAGAAAATTTTAAAAATAAAAGTATTGCTATTGAGCAAAGAAAAGATTGAACTGATTCCTTATTGGAAGATTTACATAAAACTGGTTGACATTTTTTAGCTAATTAAATTTAGTGGAATTTTATGTTATAATTCATAATAATAAATATTAGATAGTGATTTATCATCATAGAATATCTTTGGTTCATCAAATCATGTTATTAATTTGAGCTATTCATTTTTGCCTGATTTTGGAAGTAGATGAAACATCACTAATGTAACTGAAGGATTTTTTTCCTCTTGTAGGTAATTTTATATCTTTGTTAGAAGATTTTGTTTGTTATCAAAAATAAGACATTTAAACCTACGTGTGTTTATTTTTCTTTATGTCCTATGGAGTAGTGTTTGCCAAAGTGTGATCCTTAGATTATCTGAATTAGATTCAGCTGGTGTGCTTGTTAAACATGACTTACTGAATAAGAAACCAGGAGTGGGGGGGGGGGGGGGGTGGAGGGGGTAGGGGGGTGGGATGGAGTGTAGCCCTAGAAAGTGCACTTTTAACAAACAGCCTGGAGAGTCTAATCCAGAGTGTTCCAGACTTTGAAAGTAATATTTTTATAACATTGGGATTTGGCTTATTTATAATATTCAAATCATTTAATGACTAGGCAACTCAGTTGAAATATAGATTCACAGCATCTTCAAAAAGAAAATCTCCATTATTTGATGTCAACAGAACATCTAAAGGACAAAGACAAAATTTCCTGTTTTATCACTGCTTGAACTATAAGCGGCAGGGAACCGCAGGTGGCTTCTGGCACCCGAAGGCAAGCTCCAGCTGGTAGTCAGTAAGAAGCCAGTGTCCTCAGCCACACATCACAAGAAAATGAACTCTGCCCACAGCCTAAGTGAGCTTGGAAATAGTTTCTCCCTAGTTTAGGCTCCAAATGAGAGTGCAGCTCAGCCAATACAGTAAGTCCCCTACATGTGTGTGCAGACTCAGTCGCTTCAGTCATGTCTGACTCTTTGCAACCCTACTGACAATAGCCCGCCAGGCTCCTCAGTCCATGAGATTCCCCAGGCAAGAATACTGGAGTGGGCTGGCATTACCTCCCCACGTCTCCTGCATTGCAGGCAGATTCTTTACAGCCGAGTCACTGGGGAAGCCCGAGTCCCCTAACATACGAACCTGTAAGTTGTGAGCTTTTAAAGATGAGAACATGCCTTCACTTGTCCATTCGTGAATGGCTGCTTCAGCTTTCGTGTACCATCCTACGTTCAGGCCCTGTGCCTCACTTACTAACAGTGCCTCCTCAACTAAAGAAAATTCCCTTGATATTTCCTGTGTCATGAATCACTTCGGTTCTTTAGCAGTACCAGCGACATCACTGATGCATCTGCGCTTGCTTCCAGACGTCCTGGGCTTGAAATAATGATACTGTACTACTGCGCCCTATAAACAGCAAAGTACACAAAAGCACACAAAAGCGCTTGTAGTGGATGCATGCATGTGACAATATATGCCAGACATGTGAACTAACTTACATGACTGGACATGTGAACGAACGTATGCAGCTTTGTAAGTTTGAATCTTGAAGGTTCATATGTAGGGGACTTACTCTAGTTAAGAGGATTCAAGGATGTTATAAAATAGTTTCCCTTTGACAAGGTTTTTAGCCATGATTTCAAGTACATGTACATAAAGTACTTGTATTTACTTGTGGTCACTTATCATATGTACTTGAGGCCATTTAATACTTGTGGATATTAATTAGCCATCTCACTTGCACCATACGCAACTCTTCCTTTGATCCCACTCGACTTTTTGATAATTTCCCCATTGTGTCAAAGTAACCTTAAAATTGCCTTGTAAGGCATGTCAAACCTAGTCTTGACAACATCCTCAGATTCCATCTTAAGAATGGCCGAGGACATTATGAAAGTTTTCGTGGCTCTTCACCTGAAGATCAGTATATCCTTGGAAGAGGGGAGGAGGAGAACAAAAGGGAAAAGAAAGACGAGGAAGAGGAGGAGAGAAGGGGAAGGAATCAGTCAATCAGTCAGTTCATTTGCTCAGTTGTATCTGACTCTTTGTGACCCCATGGACTGCAGTATACCAGGCTTCCCTGTCCATCACCAACTCTGGGAGCTTGCTCAAACTCACATTCCATGGAATCAGACAGGGGTCGTGGGAGAAGAAGAAAGGGAGAGAGAGAGGAATGAGATGTCTTATTTAATACCTTTTTTGTCAGCCCCCTTCCCCTTGGAATGTATTTAGGATCAGGTCCAAAGAGATAAGATGTTTTCTATTAACATTCCCTTTCTACTAAAACCACCTGGGCTAGTAAGACTCATTTTCTCCAAGTTCCAGCTTGCCACTCAACTTTGACAGTTTTATGAGATATATATGAAAATAAAGCAAAAGATTGTCAAAGCAATGATTAGCCAGTCTCATTGTTGGCTTCTCTAGCTAATATCTAGCTATTAAACTATTCTTTGCAGCAGAAATAATTATACTTATTTACTAGTTCTGAATGATGGAGAAAGTACAGTGTACCCAATGTAAAGCCACTTATATGTCTGAAAAAACAGAGATTTCCCATATTTAGCTGCCTACTCAAAATGAGATCATTTATGTAAGAATGTTCATTTAATTAAGAACAATTTAATTGATGCATTATAAATTATGCAGTGAAAGCTAAGGAAATCTAAAATAGGATTAAAAAAAAACCACTTCTCTCTTCAGAGAGAGGTAAGGACAAATTTCAGAGAAAAGGCAGCCTACATTAAATCTTATCAAATGAGTTTTACTTCCAACTGGCATTTATGTTTCTTGTGGCAGAGTAGGTATGAGAACATAAATCTTGCATCAGGGAGCTGGAATCTACTTTAATCAATGACAGTCAGCCCTATACTCTTAGATACGAGTTAAACACAGCAGCTAGTCAAGTCTCATAAGAAAAGGGTGTCCATGCACATGCCTACCTACACACATGTATATACATATTTTAAAAATTGAATAGTATCGAAATTTTGAAAAAATACTTCTGTACTTATTTTATTTTTTGACTGTGCTGGGTCTTCACTGTTGCATGGGCTGTTCTGTAGTTTTGGAGAGTGGGGGCTACCCTCTAGTTGCAGTGCAGAGGCTTCTCACAGCAGTGGGTTCCCTTGTTTCTGAGCACAGGCTGTATGGTGCTTGGTCTTCCGTGGTTACATCACGTGGGCTCGGAAGATGTGGCTCCTGGGCTATAGAGCCCAGGTTCAATAGATGTGGTGCACGGACTTCATTGCTCCACAGCAATGAATGTGGGATCTTCCTGGGTCAGAGATCAACCCGTGTCTCCTGCATTGGCAGGTGGATTCTTTACCGCTGGCCACGAGGGAAGCCCTCAGGTTTTTATAATTGCATCCTATTGCACCATATTCCCACTTCACCACCGACACTCAGTCCTGCTTCCCAAGTAATTTCTTTTAAACCGCTGTAACTGTTTCTTCTGTTACTTACTTCAATTTCTCTAAATAAATTGCCTTTCCCCTTTGCTATTTTCTTTTAAGAAAATTTTAAACATCTACTAACTTCTTGTTATGGTAGACAAAGACTTAGATTTTTATACAGTAACTCATCTTCCATCTCCCAGGTGCTCAATATAGTCATACTACTTTCTGTTTTAAAAAATTGATTATTACTGCTTACATTGTGGCTGTTGCTCACAATAGCAATATTTGTAAATACTGCCCACACAGTAGTGTACTGTGATAACATTTCCTGTCTGTATAATCTCTTGCTTTCTTGGAGTTTCTAATTACTTTTCTTTATTTCTTGCCCTATTATGGTATCTTGACCTTTTTTTCACAAAAGTTTCATCATGTCAGACATTCTGTTAAGAGTTTTTTTTTCCTTTTCCTTATCCCACCATCTTTCAGCCTTAATCAGGGTTGCTTCTGTCTGGTTTTTGCTGCATTGGTCAAGTCTTCATGTTTAACGCAAAGTCTTAGGCTCTGTTTTTGATTAGATTCTCAGGAGGATTTTTGCTAATATCTGTGAACCACTGACCTAAGGTGAGGAGAGCACATTGATAGACAGTGGTTCAGAGGAGATGGAGATATGAAATAGAAACACTTAATTGCACCTTGAATTTTATTCTGTGTGTGTGTGTGTGTGTGTGTGTGTGTGTGCGCTCAGCCGCTCAGTCCTATCTGACTCTTTGCTAACTCATGGACTGTAGTCTGCCAGGCTCCTTTGTCCATGGGATTTCCCAGGCAAGACTACTGGAGTGGGTTGCCATTTTCTACTCTAGGGATCAAACCTGCATCTCCTGCAGTGGCAGGAGGATTTTTTTTACCACTGAGCCGCCTGGGAAGCCCTTATTCTCTATGGAAAAGACTAAAATGTACCCTAGAGTTTAAGAATTCTGCCTTTGTAGTCAGACAGCTTAGATTTTACTAGCTGAATGACCTTTGAAAGTGGTTGAAACTCACCAAAGTTCAGTTGCCTATCTTTAAATTGAGTGTACTTATAACAACCACCTCATAGGGTGATAATGATGATTAAAATAAGATAATGCTTGCAAAGAGCTGAGTATTATGCTTGGTGCATAGTCAGCACTTAATGATTATTTACTGTTATTATTTATTGTTAAAGTATCTATTCACTTTACCATGAAATTGCAAGGAATAAAGAATAAATAAAATGCTTTTCATAAATTTAGATATGAGTAAATCTGTTATAAAATTCAGTATATTTAGCTACATAACCTAAAATTAAAATGAGGTTTATGCATGAAACTAAATTTATATCATATATGTGGACAGACATGTCAATATTAAAAAGGAATTCCCTGCCTTATTTTTTGAATAATGAATAATGTATATTTTTACTTGCAGCCTTATGTTGTATTTTAAGAACACCATTTACAACCTAATGATTTATTTGACATGAGACAAACTAGCCTTTTGTTGTCAAATTGGTCCATACATTAAAAATTGATTTATAATGTAAATGACACAAAAATCACTTGTCATATTAAAATTTAAGGAAAGAAATAGGGCCCACTATCTTATTGTTCTGATGTCAGCACGTTCAGGAAAGAGCTGCTTGTCAAAATTGAAAAATGTTTCCTGCTGATCATGTAAATCCACATCCGTTAGCTTTTCTTCATAGACTATCTAATTTTTTTTTCGCTTATTGTAGCATGTTTTTATAATTATGCTTTGCAGTAAAGAAGGAGCGTTGTACCTTACGTTGGAAAACTTAGGTCTAGTCCTGTTTATACTGCAGCCTCTAAGTATATCCTTTCTGTTCCCTGATGTGTGTACAGCCTTAAGGCAAACGCAAGGCAGTCACGCTTCTTTCAAATTCACTACAGTCATCTTAAGCTTGCACAGATACCATTCCTACCTGTGGGAAAGAAGTAGGGTCATTCAGGTTGTGTAATGCAATAGAGTCGTGTTCGCAGGATGGAGAGTTGACTGAATTAGCCTGACTGTTGGAGCAGCTCTGTAAAAACCTCTGTACCCAGCCATGCCCTCCTCGAAAGTGCATCATCAGCTTGGCTTAGCTGATACCATTTGTCATCCAGCAATCTCTTTTTTCTCAATTCATATCTTCTTCATAATTGAAACCAAGTTTGATGTTCTGATGGTTCAACAGTACAGAGGAGTGATTTGTTAATTATCCAGTTACTTTGAGATTTAAGAAGTAGATAGGTGGGGTGGGGCAGAGGGTCTATCTAAGTGCCAAAGCTTTCCTTTCCTATACAGTGTTCTTGTAGCCCATTGTCTCTGTATGCCTTCTGAATGAATGATGAGGAGGCATGTTCGGTTTTACAACATGGTACTTATTTAGTGAGAATGTTGAATCTGTAAGAGTTTGGTTGAATTAGTTGAATTCTTGAACCTGCAGTCAGGATCTTTTTTATGTTGGACAGAATATAAATGGTCAGAAAATAAAACCCTGGGACTCAGAACATTTCTCACTTCTAATTATGCTTCAGAGAAGATTTAGTTTCTCCAGTGGTTTTGCATTCATTGTCATAATATATTAATCGCAATCCATTAAGGGCTTAAATCTACATGATAAATGGAAACTAGTGTTGTTTCCAAAAGAAACCCTGTAATTAATCTTATATTGGCACCTTTTTAGCATTACAAAATAGTCCATCGGGTTCTGTGGTCACACATCCGGTTTTTTTCTAGAAACATTTCATAACTGCAAACCAAGATGCACTGGGAGCCTAATGCAAATATTAAGGGGACAGATGTTATAATTAGATTCACAAATAGCAGTAACCGCTGACTAATATAATATTTAAAACTGCATCTGTATTTTTGTTTGCACATTAGTCATTGAGGTATGCAAATACAGTATTTTTGACCTATTATCACTTTACTTTTGGAAATAACCTGGTTGCTGTTTGGAGTTGATTGTGGTTCTTAAATGTATATAGACTTAAAAACATATGTTATACATACATGCTTATGACTTTCTTATGTGCAAGAGAATATAATTTTTTTAAAAAAAGCAGAATGATTTTATCTAGTCTGATAATTGCTCATTTATATCATCTGTTTGGCCTCTGTACTTGTTTCAGTTTATGATTTCTGCTTTATAGATTTGGCTTTTTGTGTTATGGTTAGAAAACGTTTCCCACTTCCAAATTATATAAGTAGTTTTCTGTATTTTCTTATGGTATTTTTATGCTCAGGTTTTACATTGAAATATTGAATGCAGTAAGAACTAACCTTTAATCTAAGGTGTGAGGTGGGAACTTTCACCAGTTGTTTCCAACACTGTTTGCTAAATAACCCATATCCTCACAGTGAATTTAAAATAATGTCTTTATTGAGATTTTTATGAATAATCCACAAATAATTGTTAAAAACACATGCATTAAGTTCATGTAAGTGGAATAAAAGTTTTATGAATGGACCTTCCAACTAGTTTCTCTATAGCTTTTCTTTTTCTTTTGGTTCTGAAACTTTTCTAAAGAAAATTATTCAATTTTGGAAATGTATTCCTTATTCCTCCTATTCACTTCCCGGGTAGCGCAGTGGTAAAGAACCTGCTTGCCAGTGTAGGAGACCCAAGAGATGCAGGTTTGATCCCTGGATCAGAAAGAGCCCTTGGAGTAGGAGTAGGCAACTTCCTACTGGAGTAGGACTTAGGAAGTCGGCAACCCACTCTCGTATTCTTGCCTTCAGAATCCCGTGGACAGAGGAGCCTGGCAGGCTATAGCCCATGGGGTCGCAAAGATTCAGGCACAACTGAGCACGCACACTTTATTGTGTACTGTTATTATATACAATTAGGTATACTCTTCCTATAGGTATACTGTTTTTGTTGCTACAGGCTTACAAGCTTTACCATATTTATTATATATAGAATGAGCTCTTGTCTCTTTCTGAAACCTTCTTGCCTATTTTTGTGCAATCATTTTTTGTTTGCTTTAGAATGATTTTTCAAGCCCCCTTTCCTTCCTTCACCTACGTTAGTGTTTCCAAATGCTTTATTTTTAAAATCAAAATTGAAATCTTACTGATGGATTAGTCTTTGGAAAACTGATATCTTTCAGTTTTCAATGGTTGTAAATAAAACGCTAACATTTTCTTCACTGCAACCAGACAATGGTACCAACAAGTCAGACACTCAAAAACATTCAGCGTAGAGTGCACAGGGCTGGGACGCTCAGGCGGCGTTGTCCTGGGAAGGCTCTGCAGGGAGATTTGTGTGGGTTGAGGTTACAGATAGATGGGAACGCACATGAACAGAGAGGAGACACATGGAACTCTTGAACTCTGTTGTCATGTCGCCATTTTCCAATATATCACTTTGCCAAGCCTAAAAATAGACATAGCGTTTGACTAGTCTGTAAGAGAGATAGCACAATGCCCTTTGAGAATTTCAGTTTATAGAGTCACTGCTGGAAATGGAATGGATAAAATTCTATCAATGTTTTTGCAGAAATATCTTTGTCTAATTGATCTTATAAATCACTTAAGTATTTTTGCCTGGAGAATCCCAGGAACAGAGGAGCCTGGGGGGCTGCTGTCTATGGGGTCGCACAGAGTTGGACACGACTGAAGCGACTTAGCAGCAGCAGCAGCAGCGGTAGAAGATCTTATAAAACTCTGGGGACTTTTAGTTTACTTATAGTAAATGTAGAACGTGATAACAAGTGTTCAAGTTCAACAAAGCAATATATAATCTAAATGCTGGACAACGGATTGAAGACTTAAGACAGTCTTATTTTGAAGCTTTGTCAGCATATCGAAGGCAATTTAGAGCATACAGCTACCCCTGGAGAGTCCTATGACAGGCAGAATCAGCAGACTGGGAAATAAATTAACTACATTTAGTAGTAGAGGGAGAGAATTCCCAGAAAACTCTGAAACAGCAAGACATTACAGTATAAAGATCTTTACATCCAGTCATAAATGTATTACTTACACCATTTTTCACCTAGGCGGGCTGTGTTTTAATTTTCTGTCTCACTAAGTTTTTCTCAGTGGAGGGTTAAGCTTGCAAGTCAGTTTAAGTTCTGCCTCTTGAGGTTCAAAAAAAAATTGTCAGAAGGCAGTTGTCTTTCATTAATTGATGTCCTGCGAAAACTAAAGCAGTAGAAACTTTTTTCTTTTTCTCTTCTTCTTTTTAACATGGTGTCTCGTTTCAGTAATGTCTCCTTAAAGGCCTGGCATAATTGGTGGAGTACTTTTAAAATTCATGGATGAGAGAAAGACCCGATACTCATTCTTTCTGTATTTCTATCCAAAGTTAATAGGAAGAATGTAAGACCAAAGGTATGTCCTAATCTAGGGACAGCTGAAGTTAAATGTAGTGAAGGAACAAAGAGATGGAAAATATCCTTGGAGGACAAAAGAAGAATGGGTGGAATTTGTGGGCAGCAATTCAGAAACAGGAGCACATTCACCTGTCTTATTTGTGTTGTTTAAAATTGTAGTGTTACTTTGCTGACAAAGTTCCATATAGTCAAAGCTATGGTTTTTTCAGCAGTCATGTATAAATGTGAGAATTGGACCATAAAGAAGGCTGAGTGGTGAAGAATTGATGCTTTTGAACTGTGGTGTTGGAGCAGACTCTTGGGAGTCCCTTGGACTGCAAAGAGATCTAACCAGTCAGTCCTAAAGGAAATCAATCCTGAGTATTCATTGGAAGGACTGATGCTTAAGCCGAAGCTCCAATACTTTGGCCACCTAATGCAAAGAGCTGACTCATAAAAAAACTCTGATGCTGGGAAAGATTGAAGGCAAGAGAAGGGGATGACGGATACAAGATGGTTGGATGGCATCACCTACTCAATGGACATGAGTTTTAGCAAGCTCCAGGAGATAGTAAACCATAAGGAAGCCTGGTGTGCTGCAGTTCATGGGGTCACAAAGTGTCAGTCAGACATGACTGAGTGACTGAACAACAACAATAACAAAATATTGTAAAAATTTTTAGAAGAATGCATTGGAAAATTGGAGGAAGAGAATAACAATATTTACCCTATTGATATGTCAGGCTGAGGACCACAGGCTTCATGTACCAGGTTCTGTAGGAGACTGGTGCTCACACAGATAGATAGATAGATAGAAGATAGGTAGATAAATTTATACAACTGATCTTATCACAAAGCTGATCGTATAATAAAACTGATCTTATAATAAAGCCCCATGAAGCTTTATTATTCTGGTGGTGGATTACACTGATTTTTTTCAGTTAATACAATCTTGGTTAAAACTTTGTCACTTGGTAATAATTAATTCAGAGCTTAGTAGCTCTGTCAGTACTCTTTCCCCTTTTTCTATCACATTTTTCCCTTCCTTTAAGCACTTCTTCAACTCACGGTGGCATCAGGGTGCAGGAGGAAGCCTGTGTATTCTTTTAGCTGGTGCAGCTTGATAGGGAGACATCTAATGTCCCTCTGGCTCTGGTGCTGGCTTTTGAGTCTTCCCTGGCCTCTGTGGAAATGCACTTCAGCAGCCTGAACAATGAGCAACCTGAGTCATGGGTGTTTGGGGCTGGTTTGTTGGCGTGACTTATGGGCATTCACCACTGAAATCTATTGTCCCTGCCGTGGCCTTTGAACACTGTGTAACTATTAGTCTTTTGGCCAGGCCACTAAGGGTCCACTTAACAATTTTTTTATAGTGGTAAAATACACATAATGTAAAATTTACCAACTTTTAAATCTACAGTTCAGTGGCATTGAGTTCACTTGCAGTGTTGTGCAACCATCCCCATTATTCACTTCCAGAATTTTATCACCATCTCAAACATAAATTCTGCACCTTTTAAACAGTTATTCCCATTCTCCTCTCCCCACTGGATCCTAGTAACTTCTACTTTCTGTCTTTATGCATTTGCTATTCTAGGTGCCTCATATAAGTGAGATTAAATAACATTTGTCCTTCTGTGTTTGGCTTATTTTGCTTAGCATGATATCTCCAGGGTGCAGCCAAGTTGTGGCATGTGTCAGAATTTCATCTCTTTTTATGGCTAAATATTATTCCATTGTTTCTATACGCCACATTTTATTTACTCATTCATCGTTTGATAGACATTTGAATTATTTCTGCATTTTAGGTTTTGTGAAGAATACTACTATAAACAGGAGTGTATAAGTATCTGTTTAAGTCCCTGCTTTCAGTTATTTTAGGTATATACCCAGGAGTGGAATTGCTGGAGATTGGTCTACTTTTTATCTTAGTGATTTTTGGTATCTCCAAATTTTGGAGATCTGAGAACTTTCACCTTCTTCCTCCATAATTCACCGAGGGAGGCAGGACCTTGGGAGACTGTCCTCAAGTCTGTGGGCCTGGCTGTTTTTCTCTGGTATTTCCCTGGTGCTGGCTGAACTGGGGACTTAACTGTTGATGCACAGTAGTCACTGGATAAAGGGACAACTTCCATGCTCTGTGGTTCCTTCCAGCCTCTCTGCTTTGAGGTTTCAGCTGTGAGAGGAAGTGACCCTAGGCACTCACACTCATCACTTGATCTTCACCTTCTCTCTTTGTCTTGTTCCTCAGTACCAGAGGATTTTCTATTTCCATTCCTTGTTGTCAAGAATTTTCCCTGCATCATATCCTCTGACCTTCTTTGTTAAGACTTACAGTAAAGCATGTACATCTCACACTTAGCTTTTAATATGTAAAGCAACTCTTTTGGAATTTAGAAAGCCTCTTCTTTTCAACAAAATCAGGCTTTCAAATCTGTTGCATTATTCTGAACACTCAAAAATTTAGCTTGAGACTTAAAGCTCTGCTCTAACATCTTTCCTGTTTATGGTATTGACTGAATTCTGAAGTATACTAAGTGCCGTCTGTTCAATAAATGGGGAAACGGCAGGGTAGGAAAAAATACGTCAGTGAAATGTACCAAAACTACTGTCACCATTACTTAGCAACACCATCTATGTAGCCAGTTTCTGGTCAGTGTCTCTCCTGTGCTCTGTTCCTGTGTCTTACAAGCTCAGTCCTGATTTGGTGATGTCATACTGCGGCGTGGGGCCAGTGGGATCACCTTTGACTTGTTGAGTTCTGGAGAGAGGCTTTAAATGGCTTATTAGCATATGCATCGGAGAAGGCAATGGCACCCCACTCCAGTAGTCTTGCCTGGAAAATCCCATGGATGGAGGAGCCTGGTGGGCTGCAGTCCATTGGGTCACAGAGAGTTGGACACGACTGAGTGACTTCACTTTCACTTTTCACTTTCGTGCATCGGAGAAGGCAATGGCACCCCACTCCAGTGTTCTTGCTTGGAGAATCCCAGGGACGGGGGAGCCTGGTGGGCTGCCGTCTGTGGGTCACACAGAGTCAGACATGACTGAAGCGACTTAGCAGCAGCATATGCATGGAGGTCTGTTTTCAGATATGGTGAGTATTGTCAGATCAGAATACAGCCTAGCTAAAGTTTTAATACATATATCTTACAGTAATATGATAGAGGTAAAGAAAAATAAATTGGCAGCATGGTAGAAAGAATTACAGAAGTCAGTTCAGACTACTGTTTTGTGTGATTATTGATTGCTAATGGCTTTGATGTGACTTAATTGAGCTAGTAGAGGCTAAGTCAGATTTAAAATAAAAGGAAAGTGCTTGTTGCATGTGCAGGAGCTCTTCCAGATTGATTGAAATAGAGATTGGGAAGACAGTGGGAGTCCTTCCTCACGTGCTTGGGTTCCTAGGGGCCACAGAACTAATGTGCATCGCCTCGCTGGGAACCAGTGAGCCGTCCTGGGCCACATTTCCGTTGCCCTCAGCTTGGAGAGTAAGGCAGGGAAGGCTGTTAACAGTCAGTGAGGAGAGAGAAAGTTAATGAAGAAATCAACAGTTCTTCAGAGCGCATCAGTGCCACTCTGCTGATTTTTGCCAATGTCTGCCTAGGAATAGTAACTCTCAGCCCCTTTTGCTCATTCATTGTATATGAGAAGTTGGTAAGCCAGGGTCTTCCTTCAGTGCCACCATTTCATCATGGCTAATTTCACAAGCTCAGAGATTCAGGTAGAATCTTCTGTTTATCTTTTCTTTTACTCTGATTTACTTCCATTTGGTCCAGGGAGCTACCGAAGTTTTCAGTAATAGAAAGTCTAATTTCTCACCTAAGTAGCATTTTATGTTTAGGACACACTTTGTAGAGATGTGAGAGCAACACGTGTGCCTGCACAAGAATGCATACAGAGAAAAGACCAGAATGATGAAACCTACAGTTGTGAGCTTCTATTGGCTTTCAGCTTATATTTCCTTTAAGACCACTAGCTCATTATAAAGCAGAGACATCACTTTGCTGACAAAGGTCCATATAGTCAAAGCTATGGTTTATCCAGTAGTCACGTATGGATGTGTGTTGGACCATAAAGAAGGCTGAGTGCTGAACAACTGATGCTTTAGTATTGTGGTGCTGGAGAAGACTCTTGAGAGTCCCTTGGACAGCAAGGAGATCAAATCAGTCAATCCTAAAGGAAATCAACCCAGGATATTCATTGGCAGGACTGATGCTGAAGTTGAAGCTCTAATACTTTGGCCAACTGATGTGAAGAGCCAACTAATTGGAAAAGACCCTGATGCTGGGAAAGATTGAGGGAAAGAGGAGAAGGGGACGACAGAGGATAAGATGGTTGGATGGAATCACTGAGTCAATGGACATGAGTTTGAGCAAACTCTGGGAGATAGTAAAGGACAAGGAAGCCTGGTGTGTTGCAGTTCGTAGGGTTGCAAAGAGTTGGACACAACTGAGTGACTGAACAACAACAAAGGCAACCAGACCTCTTTTTGTTCTGTGGATGGTATGACCTGGCTGCATCTTTTAGCATGGCTTATCCATGCTCAACACGTCACGGTACAGATACATACTGGTCAGTCCAAAGCCTTCCAGATCTCAGGGATTCTCAGCCTGTGTTATCCCTTCAGAGACTGTTTGCTCTGTGACTGCGAAATGACTGTGAACACAGATTCATGCGGGTTCTGTCACTTAATCCAATAGTTCTTACACCTGAACGGTCATCAGATTCACCTAGGTCACTATTCAGTTCAGTTCAGTTCAGTTGCTCAGTCGTGTCCGACTCTTTGCGACCCCATGAATCGCAGCACGCCAGGCCTCCCTGTCCATCACCAACTCCCGGAGTTTACCCAAACTCATGTCCATCAAGTCGGTGATGCCTTCCAGCCATCTCATCCTGCCTCCAATCCCTCCCAGCATCAGGGTCTTTTCCATTGAGTCAACTCTTCACATGAGGTGGCCAAAGTATTGGAGTTTCAACTTCAGCATCAGCCCTTCCAATGAACACCCAGGTCTGATCTCCTTTAGGATGGATTCGTTGGATCTCCTTGCAGTCCAAGTCTCAAGAGTCTTCTCCAACACCACAGTTCAAAAGCATCGATTCTTCGGTGCTCAGCTTTCTTCACAGTCCAACTCTCGCATCCATACATGACCCCTGGAAAAACCATAGCCTTGACTAGACTGACCTTTGCTGGCAAAGTAATGTCTCTGCTTTTGAATATGCTATCTAGGTTGGTCTTAACTTTCCTTCCAAGGAGTAAGCGTCTTTTAATTTCATAGCTGCAATTACCACCTTCGGTGATTTTGGATCCCAAGAAAATAGAGTCTGACGCTGTTTCCACTGTTTCCCCATCTATTTCCCATGAAGTGATGGGACCAAATGCCATGATCTTAGTTTTAGGCGATCATAATTTTCTTAAAAACAGAATAGATATTTCTGGTTCATATGCCAGTCCTATGTGAGATTCCCTGATCCAAACCATTCTGTACAGATAAGAAAAAAGCCAAGTTTATTCTTGTTCAAGACATTAGGAAATGTCTTATTTAAACTTTATGTATGTCTTTATCATAAGATGCCAGTAACTAGTTATAGAAGTTGCTGAAATTTGAAGAATTTGGGGAACTGTTTTAGAAAACAATAGAAACAAATAAGGCCTGGAGTTTATCCACGAAAGAAGAGGAGAATTTGAATTTAGGAGATTAAAGAAGCACTGAATATTAAGATAAAACTGTAAAGTCTGGCCTTTCCTTAAACAGTTATGGTCAGGTATCTTTTGGTTACAAGTAACAGAAACTCAACTCCAAACAGCAAGGAGTTGTTTGTTTGTTTGTTTTTGGTTTGTTTGTTTTTACATATAGGGGAGGTCAAAAACTCTCTTTGTCTTTCATCTCTGTTTTTCTCTCTGTGTTAGCTTCATTCTCAAGCAAGCACTTTACAAATGACAGGATTGTCCACTGACAGCCTCAAGCTTACTCCACTAAGTAATCCAAAAGGAAAGAGTGTCTCTCTCCCTCTTGCGGTATCCATAGTTCACATCTCCAGGGAAACACTGAAGGGCCTTGCCTGAATCGTTGACCCATCCCTGAATTTGTCCTCCTGGCCTGGGGAAGGAGAGTGGCCACGTGGTCAGCCTGTGACACATCCCCCTTTGGAGTTGGGGATACCAGCATGTCCCCTAGGACCCTGAAAGTGGAATACACTGACTCCCCAAAGAAGGGAAGGGGAAAGAATTTGGGGGAGGGAAAGCCAACAGCTGTCCTGTAGAGAACAAACCGATTGCTTTTGCTTTGTCTGTCCTAAGCTCTAGAATTCGCTCAACTTTGTAGTCTGTGTGGAGTCACTTATCAGACTCTCCTGGGGCAAGGAGAATAAGTTTCTTTTCAGGTTATGTGTATTTAATGGTCCATTGGGAAGGATGTGTGGCTGAAATGGAAACCAAATTTTCCCGCATTTAATATTATCAAACTGAATTGATGAAGTATACAAATGTGTAGACGGATAAGCAAAAAGGCACTTTATAAACCTTCCCAAGATAAACGGGCTAACCTAACTGGTAAAGTAATAAGGATTTTGCTATTGCAATATATTTGCATGCAAATGTGTTCCTGTGTTGAGAATATGACCTTGAACTTGAGCTGCCCACAGCTTTCCAAAATCTATTTAGTGATGCTTATAAGAAAAGAAATGATGAAAATATTTTCAATTCAAAAATCATTAAAATCACCCCTGAAGTACTTCCCTTTGATATTAAAAGCAAATAATTAAGGGGATCCATATTACTAAATGGAGTGATGCTCTCGTGTCACTGTTAAGAAGTCAAGGTCAAAAAATAATTTAGTATTTGGTTCTCTGTTATACGATGTGCCCTTTAAAAATGTTCTGTGATTGATCTTGATTGGTTCTTGGCAGTATATGTTTGGCTTCTGGCACAGATCAACAATAATTTGCAATTTAGCTATAACTAATTAGCATCATTTAAGGGCAGTTATTATTGACACTTCAAATTATGAAAGGCATCTTTCTCAGCTTCACTAACGCAAACACTCTGCTGTTTTAAGGTTTCACCAATTACACTGAGGTTATTTGGATGGATTTTAGAGCTTTGGCCATTTTCTGTCTCTTCACATGTGGTTGCGTAATGATAATGTCTTTTGAGCACTAGCTGTGTTATAGGTGCCCTTTGTATATGTATTTAATTCTCATATTAGGCAGTTTAAGTAACTTGCTCAGGTCACACAGCTAATAAATTCTGGCACCAGGATTCCAGCCCAGTTATGTCTGGCTTCAAAGCTCAACTTCTTGATCCCAGGCCCTTTCTTCTCTTCCTTTCTCCTTGACCTGTAACTGTATGAAAGAAAAAACTAGAATAAATTTAAAGTTCTTAAATTACATAAAGGAATCCAGCCACACAAATCATACATACTCTCCCAACTCAGTTGTTTTCCATCAGTTCAGTTCAGTCGCTCAGTTGTGTCTGACTCTTTGCGACCCCGTGGACCGCAGAACGCCAGGCCTCCCTATCTATCACCGACTCCCAGAGTTTACCCATACTCATGTCCGTCGAGTTGGTGATGCCATCCAATCACCTCATCCTCTGTCATCCCCTTTTCCTCCTGCCTTCAATCTTTCCCAGCATCAGGGTTTTTTTCAAATGCATCAGCTCTTTGCATCAGGTGGCCAAAGTGTTGGAGTTTCAGCTTCAGCATCAGCCCTTCCAATAAACACCCAGGATTGATCTCCTTTAGGATGGACTGGTTGGATCTCCTTGCAGTCCAAGGGACTCTCAAGAGTCTTCTCCAACACCACAGTTCAAAAGCATCAATTCTTTGGTGCTCAGCTTTCTTTATAGTCCAACTCTCACAACCATACATGACTACTAGAAAAACCATAGCTTTGACTAAATGGACCTTTGTTGGCAAAGTAATGTCTCTGCTTTTGAATATGCTGTCTAGGTTGGTCATAACTTTCCTTCCAAGGAGTAAGCGTCTTTTAATTTCATGGCTGCAATCACCATCTGCAGTGATTTTGGAGCCCCCAAAAATTAAGTCTGACACTGTTTCCACTGTCTATTTCCCATGAAGTGATGGGACCAGATGCCATGATCTTAGTTTTCTGAATGTTGAGCTTTAAGCCACCTTTTTCACTCTCCTCTTTCACTTTCATCAAGAGGCTTTTTAGTTCCTCTTCGCTTTCTGCCATAACAGTGGTGTCATCTGCATATCTGAGGTGATTGATATTTCTCCTGGCAATCTTGATTCCAGCTTGTGCTTCTTCCAGCCCAGCGTTTCTCATGATGTACTCTGCATATAAGTTAAATAAACAGGGTGACAATACATAGCCTTGACGTAGTCCTTTTCCTATTTGGAACCAGTCTGTTGTTCCATGTCCAATTCTAACTGTTGCTTCCTGGCCTGCATACAGGTTTCTCAAGAGGCAGGTCAGGTGGTCTGGTATTCCCATCTCTTTCAGAATTTTCCACAGTTTATTGTGATCCACACAGTCAAAGGCTTTGGCATAATCAATAAAGCAGAAATAGATGTTTTTCTGGAACTCTCTTGCTCTTTTGATGATCCAGCGGATGTTGGCAATTTGATCTCTGGTGCCTCTGCCTTGTCTAAAACCACATTTAGTTTTTTATATTTAGCTGTAATAGATACTTTAAAAGGTGTCATAGATGTTGATTCTTATTTTAGCTGCGGTTTTACACATATACATTTACAGACATTTCTAAAAGATTCTAAACAATACAAGGCCGTTCTCTGAATTTCTTGTATCCCTACTGTATTTTCTAATGTGTACTGTATTTTCTCTTTTCTCTTCAAAAGAGATACAGAATAATTTAAACACAATAGTTTCTTGTGAATGCTTTATATTCTGATGAAAGCCTTCTTCTTGGCTTGTAGACAGCTGCCTTTTTGCTATATCCTCCCGTGGTGGCAAGGGAGCTCTGATGTCTCTTCCTCTTATTATAAAATAATTCCATTATTTTATAGCTAATTCCATCTTGGGAGCTCTACCCTCATGACTTCATCTTAATGAATTATCTTCCAAAGTCCCCACCTCTTAACATGTTCTCATTGAGGATTAAAGCTTCAACATAAGGATTTTGGAGGGACATGTTCATTACATAACAACTTCTATTACAGAAGATGTTGTTCAGTCACTAAGTTGTGTCTGACTCTTTGCCACCCCATGGACTGTAGCACTCCAGGATCCCCTGTCCTTCAGTATCTCCTGGAGCTTGCTCAAACACATGTCCATTGAGTCAGCGATGCCATCCAACCATCTCATCTTCTGTAATCCCCTTCACCTCCTGCTCTCAGTCTTTCCCAGCATCAGGGTCTTTTCCAATGAGTCAGCTCTTCGCATCAGGTGGCCAAAGTATTGGAGATTCAGCTTCAGCATCAGTCCTTCCAAAGATTATTCAGGGTTTATTTCGTTTAGGATTGACTGATTTGATCTCCTTTCTGTCCAAGGAACTCTCAAGAGTTCTCTCCAGCACCGCAATTTGAAAGCATCAGTTCTTTGGCACTCCGTCTTTTTTATGGTCTAGCTCTCACATCCGTATGTGACTATTAGAAAAACCATGGCTTTGACTATATGGACCTTTGTCAGCAAAGTGATGTCTATTCTTTTTAATATGTGGTCTAATATGTCATGCTGAATACTAATATACTGATCTTATAACTTCCCTGGATGAATTCATATGGTTATGTCCAGTATGATTGTGTGAATGAGTTGCCTTGAAAGGCAATGGGTTTCTAACCACTGGAGGTGTTCAAATGTAAGCTGAGTCACAAAACTTGTGGAAATTTAAGCATTTGATGGACTTGGGGGCTAAGTCACCCTGAAGGATCTTTCCAGTCCTGAAATTCTACAATTCTTAATTTTTTCTGTGGTACATCTATGCTAAAGGTCAAATTTCCCTTTCTTAAATGCTCATAATCCACCCAGCTGAGAAATTTCTTCTGAGACTGCTGTCAAACTGTTCATTTTATAGTTTGCTGACCCCTTTTTCTTCCTTTTCAGCGACAGTCAGGTCAGCATATGCCCATCTCCTTCATGGCTTCCTCTTCCATTTTCCGTGCTCTCTCAGAGGTCAATGTCAGCAGTTCAGCCATCCATGGGCAAGTTCTGCAGTCACCTCCAGATGAGATTTATACTTGAACTGTCCTAGAGCAGCACATGCTCTTTCATCATCCTTCACCTCCCTTCCTTGACAATTTCGTCTTACCAAGAATCACTCCTGTCTCTTCCATGGAAGCTCCTCACTGACAAAAACCGAAGCAGGAGGTGAACGGAAAGTTCTGCTGTACAGCTACTGTTTGGACACACTAAAGCATCTGCCCAGCCTGGGCTCCAGCCTTCCTTAGTGTGGGGGCATCCTCTCTAGCGTTTTATTCTTATGTATTTATTTTTAAAATGAGTTATTTATTCATGTGGTTTTGACTGTGTTGGCTCTTAGTTGGAGCATACAGAATGTTGCAGTCCTCAAGCTCTTTGTTGTGGCGTACAGGATCTTAGCTCCCCCACCAGGAATCGAACCCACATCCCCCGCACTGGAAGGCGATTCTTAACCACTGGACCACCAGGGAAGTCCCTGTTTTATTTTTAGATGCCTCAATTCCTTTTGGTCTTTCTCAGGTTTCTGACTAGTTTGAAAGGTTTCACACCCCTTTCCTTGATTGTATGTCTTTCTCTGTGTATTTCGTACATATCTTTTAAAATACAGGCTCGGGGGTGGGCGGGGGGTGCAGCAAGGTAGAGCTTGCCCATGCAGTTTCTTTGCTCTCTCTTCCCCTTCTTCCTCATCAGGCTCACAGAACCGTATAGTCTTAGAAAGTGCGTCATGCTGCCTCTACTGTGAACTTACTGCTGTCTGTAAAGCCTGTCTGTAACACCTGGTCTGCATGCCTCACTGTCCTCCCTTCTCCCTATGCTCAGAAACTCGGAGATGCTGGGGCCCTGTATTAGTTTGCTAGAGCTGCCACAAGGTCCTGCAGACCGAGGAGTGCTTGAACAATGGGAGTTTATTTTCTTATAGTTCTGGAGGCTAGACGTCAAAATCAAGGAGTTCACAGGGTTGTTTTTCTGGAGCTTCTCTCCTCGGCTTTTAGATGGCCATCGTCTCCCTGTGTCTTCTCGTGGTCTCCGCTCTGTCACCGTCTATGTCCAAACTTTCTCCTCCTAGGAGAACACCAGTTAGATTGGATTTTCCTCCGCCTAATGAACTAATTTTAATTTCATTACCTCATTAAGCAGCCAATATCCAAATTCAGTCACATGCTGGGTGGTTAGGGATTAGCACTTAAACAGTGGCTTCCCTGGTGGCTCAGACGGTAAGCGTCTGTCTACAATGCGGGAGACCTGGGTTCGATCCCTGGGTCGGGAAGATCCGCTGGAGGAGGCAATGGCAATCCATTCCAGTACTATTGCCTGGAAAATCCCATGGACAGAGGAGCCTGGTAGGCTACAGTCCATGGGGTCGCAAAGAGTCGGACACGACTGAGCGATTTTTGGCAGGGCAGGGGAGACGCAGTTCAGCCGCTAACAAGCCTCTCTTCACTTTAGTTGGCACTAGCAGATGAGAATTAGGTCCATGGTACTAACTAGTTTGTTCTTGTTGTTGTTATTTTGCCCTTCTGTTTACCTTTCATAGATGCAATGTCAGCAAAATGTCAAGTTGATCTCTGTTGATCTGCTTTTGAGAAGGCTCAGCCCAGTGTTTCAGGGCTGAATTCATTTAACTCTCCTCTTCCTTCCTTCCTAGAGAGCAGCCTGAACACCTGCCTTCTGTGCCTTTGTTCAGGGCCTCCCCGTTGGCTCAGCAGTAAGGAATATGCTTGCAGTGCAGGAGCCGCCGGAGATGTGTGTTCAGTCCCTTAGTTGGGAAGATCCCCTGGAGGAGGGCATGGCAACCCACTCCAGTATTCTTGCCTGGAGAATCCCACGGACAGAGGAGCCTGGTGGGCTACAATCCTTAGGGTTGCAAAGAGGCAGACGCAGCTGAAGTGACTGAGCACGCACACATGCCTTGGTCCTAATTACGTCTATCAAAATCCTCCTGTCCATCAAGCTCAACTCAGATACCACCCACTGTTTTCCTGCTCTCTGCTGCCATAGTCTTCTGTCTGTGTGGTAACATTTATAGTTATTTACTTTTTCTATTGTGTTAGTGTTATTTGCGGCTAGTCCTTCTTGCTCATGGGCTTCCCAGATGGCTCAGAGGTAAAGAATCTGCTTGCAGTGCAGAAGGCCCAGGGTGGGTCCTCGGGTTGGGAAGATCCCCTGGAGAAGAGAAGGGAAACCCACTCCAGTATTCTTTGTCCATGAGATTTCCATGGACAAAGGAGCTTGGCAGGCTAGAGTCCATAGGGTTGCAAAGAGTCAAACACGACCGAAGCAACTTAGCAGGCATGCTTCTTACTCATATAGGATGGTGAGCATCTTGTAGAAACATTCTGATACTATATTCATCTTTATTCACCCTAAAGCACCAAGCATGTGGCTTGTACCCAGCAACCACTCAACAAATATAACATTGGTTTGAATTTTATTATAGATGTGGACTAGCATTCAAAACAACAAACTGTAAAATTATATTTTATAGTTACAAATATTTTCAGAAGAACTATATAAAAATCATTGATAGGAAGAAAATAATCATTGGATTATCTTAATAGTTACTTTTAATGGCTGCTTGAAGTATTTAGCCTAATTAAAATGTATATCTTTTCATAAATTTTTCATGGTGATCTCACCTTCTGAACTCCCAAAGCACTGTTTGTTCCTAGCAAAAGTTTCAGATGTATTATTAATGATGGCATACCCTTCTATCAACATCTTTTCTAGTCACTTATATTAAACTATAGTTCCTTGGTGAACAGGGGCAATGGTTTATAAATGTTCCATAAACATTTATAACATGTTCCTGACGCCTGTTATAATAAACAGTAGGTAATGCAAGGCAGGCCACAGAGGGTTACTCTCATCAGTTGTGCAAGTTACTATCAGAGCACGGTCACAAAAGTCCTGTCTCGGAAAGAGCTCGTTTGAAAGAATTGTTGAATCTAGCAATTAGGCAGCTCTCCTCCTAGTTTATCTCTTAGCCTCTTTTTCCCACTGCGTTTCACCTAGTCACCTTATGCATATTAAAATATTAATGAGCACCACTTGTAATACATTTTATCCTGGAAATAAATAGAATGTCTTGAAAGAGAGTAATGTTTGTGTTGGCAGTAGGAGCGAAGCTACTATGTTTGGTTGTGCATGTTGTACACTGAGCAAGGACATCAGCCAAAGGGATGATGCAGCTGAAACCAGTCTGATTAAGCCTCATCAATTCATGCATCCCGGCATGCAGCTATGTTAACCCAGAGAAAGGAAGGCTTTTTCTAATTAGCATGAAAGTGCTGTACATTTGTCAAACTCTGCATCTGTACAGTTTCATCCACCCCGAGGGACACCTTTTTTGGCAGCTTTTGTAAAGATACCCTGCGAACTGGCAGCATCCCTAGGGGTTAGAGAGAGATGGATCTACCACATATTGCACAACTGGGGGGCCAGAGTGGAAGTAGAGAAATTGGTTGATAAGCTCTTGTAGAAACCCAGGAAAGAAATGAGGTTGTCCAGGACCAGGAGATAGAACTGAAGGACCTGCTGATGGATTAGAGACAGGGGTGTGGTAAAGAAGGGGTAGAAGGGAAAGGGTCCCTGAAACACTGGTCTGAGCATTCAGTGATCAGAGTTGCCATTTACTAAGATGGGAAGGACTGGAGGTGAGGGCCAGAGTTATGGAGATATTCAGCAGTTCTGTTGTGAGGAGTCTCACTGTAGTTGCTGCTTGAGGATTTTTTACTTTATACATCTCTGGAGTTCCAAAAAAGCAGCCGTGAGAAGGCTCATTCTATTGTGTGCCCAAAGCTGAAAAAAGGCAAAAGAGCCTGGGCTGACCATTTAGGTAAGTGAGCCACCATCTTGGGTCCCATTTGCCATTACTCATTAGGTACTCATTAGTACCAAAGTACTTTCTTGCCATAAAACACTACCACTAATTTCTATATCCTTTACTCATTTTTGTGATATTATATGTGCATATCACTCAGGAAAAGATGGTGGCATTAATAGTAAACTAATGCAGATTCTGTAAGTGAAAAAACAAAATCAGCAATACATGCAGAAGCCTCAAGCTGCTCCCTGACATTTTTTTTTTTTTTTTTTTGCAATAGTACTGGTTCAAAGACAGACACTTGGAAGACTTGTGGACATGTTTTCATGCCTGTAATTCCAGTGAAAGACTACTCTCCTACCATAGATTTAGATCCTAGGGGGGCATCTGTAGATTACAGAGTGTTCTGTTAATAGTTCTCTCCCAGATAATCATCAGCCTGCAATTTGACTTTGCAAAATGGGAAGGAAAGTCCTTCTTCCATAAGCCAATTTCACAAAACAAAAAACAATGCCTCAATTCTTGACTTGAAGCCTAAAAGCTGTAATGGTCCCATAAATGATTAAAGCAGCAGCTGGTAATGTCTTGGAAACAGATTGATCAGTTGGAAGGCTTTAAAATCTGTCTGAATTCTGCATGCCTTTGAGCAGTAGGAACTAACTCTGATGTGAGACTGAGAGTGGGTGTTTAGAGCTCAAAGATATCCAGATAGTTATTAAGATCCTGGCAGGGATTGTTTCTCTCTAGGACAACTGCTAGCATGTTTTAACCCCTAAGTTGTATATAAATTTTAGAAACACTTGGCATTATGAAAACTCATGGTGTCCCCTGTTTAACCAGCCAAGATGCTCCAAGTCAATTCTTCTAGGACAGTATTGTCATTTACTCATAGCAAATGGGTTTTGCGAATGCCTATGATGAATGCAGCGGTGATGAGATGGAATCCCTGCCCTTGTTGAGCTTATGTCTTGGTGGAAAGAAACCGACAGTAACTTATTAAATAAAGATTATATGTAAATTCACATGGTAATAAAAGCTGTGCTGGAAATAAAGCTGAAGTGGTAAGATACTACTTTAAAATGAAATATCAGGAAAGGCCTCTCCAAAACAATAACAATTGAGCAGAAATTTCAATGATGAAACATAAAGAGCCAATAGGATACATACCTGGAAGAAAATCTGCATGCCAAAGAAGGAATAGCATATGTGAAACCTTGAGGAGAGAATGGACTTGGAAACGTTGAAGACTGTTGAGAAGGCAGGTGGGGCTGGAGTCTGAAGTGTGAAGAGAAGAAAAATTGGCAGCATCCAGATCAAGTGTTGCCTTCTAGATCATAAGGAATTTGGTTTAATTCTATGGAAAAACAGAGTTTTAAATAAGAATGGGATTGACAGAATTGGTTTCTAAAATCATCCGTCTGACCACTGTGTGGAGAATGGACTCTGGAGGGCACACATGGAAGGGGAAAGACTGAACAGGAGTTAATTGCAGCTGTCCAGGCAAAAGGGGATGGTGGGGACTGGACTAGGGTGCAAGTGAGAAGGCTGGTCACAAGTGGCTAGAGATGGAATCGGGTTTGAAGGAGGAACTGATGGAACTTGATAGAGGATTGGATTTGGGAGATGAGAAAAGAAAAAGAAGTAAAAGATGACGGGTTGTAACTTAAATTCTTCACCCTTAAGCAATTGAGTGGATTAGTCTTAACTGGATGAATCAGTTGGGTCTTTAACCCAAATGAGTAACAGGATTAGGTGAAAGTGATGGAGAAATTCAGAATTTAGTCTTCAACTGGTTAATGTGAGATACCTATTATCCAACTAAGTGATGATGTCTGGTCGGTCGTTAAGGCGCACTTGATGAGTTACCAAGGGAGTGAAATAGACAGAGGAGAAATCTGAGAAACGAAACCTAAGGCCCATTAATCTTTAGTGAGTACACAGGAAGAGGATCCAGTAAAGGAGGAGAAAACCAGCGGAATATGGTATCCCGGAAGCCAGGGGGATGAAGTACTAAGAAGATGAGTCAGTAGAAGACTGGTACCCGACTGCTATGTTTGACAAGACAAAGGCTGTGGCCAAACGTGCAATAGCACTTTCAGTAAAGAGGTGGGGACAAAAGCCTGCAGTGGATGCATGGAGGGGATCCTCTAGAGGACTTGAGGGAAATCACATGGTGGCTTGGAGGGGTTGCCTTTCGTTGCAGTTCTGTTTTTAAGGTGGCAGTTATAGCCTGAATCAGTGCTGTTGAGAATGATCAAGAGAGAAAATCAAGATGCAAAACAGAGAGTAGGGATATTCTCAAGAGCAAAATCATCTAGTAAGTGAGAGAAGATGGTGTCCAGGACATGGAGGGAAAGTTGGCCATTGATAAGAGCAGGGAATGTCCTTCCATACAAACTTTAGGGAAGACTACATGAAATGAAGTGAAAGTTGCTCAGGCATGTCCGACTCTTTGCAAGTCCATGGACAGTCCATGGAATTCTCCAGGCCCGAATACTGGGGTGGGTATCCTTTCTGTTCTCCAGGGCGTCTTCCCAACCCAAGGATCGAACCCAGGTCTCCTGCATTGCAGGTAGATTCTTTACCAGATGAGCCACAAGGGAGGCCCAGGGAAGACCGCATACACAGGACCGGATAACTTAGGTGTGTAAAGGACGTGATAAGTAAGCCACGCAGATCTTACAAGAATGCTTTCATTAACATGTGAAGCAGAGTTCGTCAGCTGAGAGTGAAGAAGGCAGAGAAAGTGGCGCTGAAAATTTGAGGAGAGAGAGAAAGCAACTTTTTCAGGGAAATAGGGTACGGTTACTTTGTAACACTTAATGCTCTCCAACGATCTGTCATTAATCTGAATTTATGCTCTTTGTTTTGTTCACTGAATATCTCAATGAAAAAAGAGCATAGTTTTGGGCCAAGGATGAGGGGGCAGGGGTTAGAGGTTAGCTGTGTAAACAGGGACACATTATTACATTGGCAAAGTCTCATGTTCTTTATCTGTGAAATGGAGGTGGTAGATTCTGCCCAATGGGGTGATTGTACATATTAAAATTGGACAACATATTTGATGAATGTTTTGCTTAAAAAAACTTGCTGTTAGGCTTCTTCTGCCCATTTGTCACTGGATAAACAGCTATGGGGATTGGTGATTAATAAGCACTGTGCAGCTTTTTTCCTTTTTATCTGACTCATACATATTTATTTATCAGACTCTTACATATTTATTTGTTTGATTTTTATTAGAATATAGTTGCTTTGCCGTGTTGTGTTAGCTTCTGCTGTACACTGAAGTCGATCAGCTATATGCATACATATACCCCCTCCCTCTTGAATCTCCCTTCCACCCTACCTCTCCTTCCCACCTCTCTAGGTCATCACAGAGCACCAAGCTGAGCGCCCTGTGTGCAGGTTTCATAAGTGCCGAAAGTGGGCCTAAAACTTTGAGGCATAGGGAAAAGGAACATCAAATGAGACATGACCAGTAAGTTTCCCAGGGGCTCAAGAAGAAACAAAGCTGATAGAAGGCTGATATGGAGGTGCAAATGGAGTTGGAGTTAAAAAGAAGCAACTAGGAAGGAAAGAAGGAAGTAGAAGCAGGCAAAGGGAGAAAGGCCAGGAGTGTGGAATGGAGTTGTGGACCGGATGAAGGTCACAGACACACAGTTCGTGGCTGATCTTCATCATTACCAGTTCAGTGCCAAACCCTAGGCCTGGGTCCCCAGTTCGCTCATTTTACTTTGACAGAGGAAAACATGAGAAGGTAGGCCATGGGAAAGGCATGCTCAAGTGTACTCACTCAGGAGTGGGGAAAGGAAGGAACTGAGTCAATAAAAGACTGGGACATGGCTGCTAGAACCTGTTTCTCTGAGCTTTCTCTGTCCCAGACTCAACCTCTTCCTTCAGTGAAGAGAGTTGCTGATCCAGGACTGAGATTTGCAGTTGGTAAATACTGAATAAATAATGAAATGCTAATACATGCTAACACCATGGACATAGATATTTTTAGGTAAGCCTAAAATCTTTGTCTAAGAATTTACACCCTATAGCTGAATATATAAAGTTTCTTTAGTTAAGGCAGAAGGCAGTGAATATAAATTGCAAGGAATAAAACCACTTGTAAAACAAGTCTTTGTAGACATGGGGCCTCTTTTAACTGCTGTAATTCTTTTTTGGAAAAGGCAAGGCTATAAATAAATAATCATAGTTCTCTTGGCTGAGTTTCCAAAGTGCTTGGATCTTCAGCTTTGACTGGTTCCACACTGAACAGACCCTGGTCACCCAGGCACTGTTGTAAAATCTCTTTAGAATGCACAGTAGATGTGCCTTTGTTGTGTCTCAAAATCCTAAGTGTTGACTATGCAGGATCACACTTCATCTCTAGTTTTCTTCATTCTAGCACTTTCCTCCTGAGAAACTTTCAGTGAACTAAGGAAGATACATCACTCACTTTCCTTTTCAACTGTTTATTTGTTCAATGTCTAGCTGTAGACATGCGTTACTAGAAAATGCAGAACCGTGATTGGAAATATGTTCTACTACTCATGGTATCATTCTCCCCTACCTCCATTCTGCTTCTTTTTCTACTATGTCTGAATTTCTGTGCTCAAGCAGAATACTCCCTTTCTCTCTTTTGTTCTACACAGAACTGGCCATACTGTTTTGTCAACCCGCCTGTTTTGCAGTTGCTGGATCTGTTTATCTTCTTTTCAGTTCAGGATCTCAGAAATCTCTCACTTCATTCTTAACTGGCCCCCTTTCCTCTCTTTACTCTTCCATCTGTGTTTGTCACTGCAGCCCAGATGCTTCTTCTAAAAGTCAAAGCTATCACTTGTCTTAAAATTCATACAGCTGCTTCCAGTTGCCCCAGGATAAGGGCACACTCTGAGGCTGACTCATACTGTTCTCCCTCACTGGACCCCACATCCCTTTGTGGCTTCATACGTCCCAGCTTCCTTTCATCCTGTGCCTGGACCACACTGTACTACCTTCAGGACAGCTTTGTAAATGTGGAACGAAGGAAGGGAGGCAGGAAGGTGGAAGGAAAGAAGGAAGGGAGGGAGGGAGGGAGGGAGGGAGAGAGAGGGGAAGGGAGAGATGGAGGGAAGGAAGAGGAACGAAGGGAAGGAGGCAGAATGAAGGAGGAGAGAGAGGAAGGGAGGAAGGCAGGCTTCTAAGGAGAGAAGGAGGGTCTGAGGCAAGTGGGGTTTTCCCTTCCTTTTAAAACATCTCCTCCGCATTTCCACTTGTCCCGAGCCACAGCATTAAAGGCTTTGTGTTTTCTTCTCTTTTAGAAAGTTTCCAATAAGTTATATCTCAGGGGTGTGCATATATCTCTGCTTCTTTTCCTTTTGGACCCAAGGGCGATGGAAGCCATCTTGCTCTAAATGTCAGCCGTCACCAGCGGGATGTCCAAGGTCACAGCCAGAGCTGAGTCTGACAGCGATATTTTTTCTGTGAAGATTGCTTTGTACAGGAGAGAATATCCAATCTCAAATCTCATTTAGAGAATTATCTTATTGCTAATACTAGCTGCAGCAGCTGATAATGCCCCAGGGGTCATTCTTTGTACAGATTAAACAAAGGACACTAATCCATTAAAAACAGCTGTTGCTGCTGCTGCTAAGTCACTTCAGTCGTGTCCGACTCTGTGCGACCCCATAGACGGCAGCCCACCGGGCTCCTCTGTCCCTGGGATTCTCCAGGCAAGAACACTGGAGTGGGTTGCCATTTCCTTCTCCAGTGTATGAAAGTGAAAAGTGAAAGTGAAGTCGCTCAGTCGTTTCCGACTCTTAGCGACCCCATGGACTGTAGCCTACCAGGCTCCTCCGTCCATGGGATTTTCCAGGCAAGAGTACTGGAGTGGGGTGCCATTGCCTTCTCCATTAAAAACAGCATTGACCTTAAGTCGGTAATAATCGTCCCACGATTACCAGTTACCTAGCAGTTATTCTAGAATAAAGTTTTCAGTCTTGCTACGTGAATACGTGTGGTCTACGAATTCCTGGTGTTCTCACATCTATTTATAGATAGGTTTATTTCCAAGTAGCAGTGTCTCCTTTCTAAAAATAAGATTACCATGGCTCTTTGTCCCCTGTGTGCTCTGCCCTCACAGTGTGAATGGAAAATTCACACTAATACCAATACCCTTCATTAATAACAAGAGTACTTCAGTTCATTCCATAAGTATCCATAATCTGTTCTGTGCCGACACAGTTCTAGATGCTGAGGATACAACAAATGAATCAGTCAGAAATCTCTGTGCTCCTGGGGTTCATGTTGTTGCTTCATAATAGGAAGTTGCCAAGCACTTTCATATCCATGTCTACTTTTGATCTTCACAATAATATTATGAGGTATGTAAGGCTGTTGTTGTTTTAGTCACTAAGTCATGTCCGACTCTTTGGCAACCCCATGGACTGTATAGCCAGCTAGACTTCTCTGTCTATGGGACTTCCTGGGCAAGAATATTGGAGCAGGTTGCCATTTCCTTCTCCAGGGGATCGTCCCAATCCAAGGACTGAACCCATGTCTCCTGTATAGCAGGAGGCTTCTTTACCACTGAACCAGCTGGGAAGTCCCTGACAAGGCTATTATCCTTCGCTTGAATTAAGAAAACCTAAGCTCAGGCTATGTCTTGATGATTTTAAAATTCATACAGCTGCCTCCGGTTGCCCCCGGATAACAACTGCTTCCCATTTTTCCAGATCAGAATCAAGGTCTCCTGATGCTCGAGCCAGTGCGTTTTTCATCATCCAGTTTTCCCACTGGCAATCCAGTTCCTCCAGCCAGTAGGCCCCGTGTACTGTACGCTGGAAGTGAAGATCACTAAAGCACCCCACACAGGGAGACCTACTGTTTTCCTATCAGCTTCCCTTTCTTTATACTTCTAATGACTTTTTGCTTCTTTCTCTAACTCCCATATTGTGTATTTTTGTATACTCCCCTCTTTATTTAGGCAGTGCCTTTGAATGGCTCTCCATTCAAGAATAGAAGTCCCCAATGGCAGTATCTTCTCCAATATATTCCTGATTTGATGATTAAACTAATGTAACTCATAATATGCCTTTGGGTAAAATGATTAGAGGTGGAATTTTATTTTTGCTAGTCAGGGCAAAGAAGAAATCAAATAAGACAATATTTATTCTTATATTTCATTAATAAAATATATGAAGACTAGAAGGAGGGGGTATGCCCTTCTCGGTGTGTTTCCCCCTCCCCCACGCAGGTCCCTTTATTTTCTCAGCGTGGGCTTGGCTTCTTCTCCAGGGTTCCTGCTTTGTGCAAGCCTCTAGGACTGCCTGTGAATGATGGATGATGGTGTGATACAGGCCATGGAGAAAACAGCATCAGGAAATGCAATGTTGCTAGAGAAGTTAGATGAAGGGGAGGTCACAGGGAATTATGCTCATGGTGTGAGGGACAGAACCGTATCCCCTAGAGGTTAGAGGGGAGATTTCAACAAGATAGTGATGAGGGTGCCACTAAGACAGGCCACTAAGACAGGCCAAGCCTTTCTGATCTGAGGGCAACCTCATATATTCTGACAAAATCATTAAGAGCAGTGGTTCTCAAACGTGAGCAGCAGACTTTTGGAAGCCTTGTTGGTCTCTTCTGATACGGGAAGTCTCATGCTGTTAGCTGGGGACTCTGTTTTGAGAACTACTGGTTTAGATACTACAGCTGTCAAATAGGGAAGACACATAACCAAGGAGACAGCCTACCTCTCTCTCTCTTCTTCCTCAACCACCACCAGAATCCCTTAGTGCTGACTGCTGGTTCTTGGAACTGAAACGCTGTCATGCAGTCTCTCATATACATGGACTTGATTGCTCAGGGAACTGGAGGCAGTGCCCTCAGGCTGAAATGACCTTGTGACCAAGGGCGTGTCTCAGGTCAGCCATGACCCAAGACTGTCAGTGCCACCTGCCCCTGAGAGTTCCCGCCTTGTACAGCTCGTAGTGGACGTAGCTAGGGTTCCAGGTCACACCTGGATGGATTGCAGAGGTATCCATCCTTATTCCTCCTGTGTTCTCAGAATGGCAATGGAAACAGCCTTTGGTTAAATGTCTAAAAAGCTATTGGTATATTTTTGCTCCTTTGTTATTTTTAATAGAAAAAACAGTGCATTGGTTTGAGTGTGATAAGCAACATGATGCGTTTTGCGTGCATAACGCATTTATCCTCACTACAATCCAGCACAGTAGAGGTTGTTAGTATTACACTCTTTTTATAAAATGAAGTACCTGAGGCAGAGAGGGTTTAGAGAACTCGCCCAAGGTCACTCAAGGTGTAAGTAACAGAGGCAGGATTTGTACCAAAGCAAAAGCCTGGGCTTTTTTTGAACTATTATATCAGACCATTTTGTATTTATCACCCAAGCTGAAGCCTTTCATGAACCTTAACAAAATGGTTCCTAAGTTTTGAACCAAATAGACCACTGAGATAGCTACCCAGAATTAGCCAAACTCGAGGTTAAGGGCACAACGTTCCATCCACAGGACTGCTCTCACTTCAGACACCAGCCTGGCCCAGTTAAGGGGGTCCCACAGCCACCTTCACTTCAGACTGGCTCCAGATGTGGGGATCCCTATGAACTCCCTCAGGCTTGTTAATTTGCTGGAATGACTCACAGAACTCAAGAAAGTGCTCTACCTAATGATTAAAAATTTTATAGCAAAAGCATACACCTTAGAACCAGCCAAAAGAAGAGACACATTAGGAGAAGTCCAAGAGGGTTTCAGATGAGAAGCTTCCATCATCTCTGGGGATGTGTTTCCCTCCCCATATCAAAGGGTAAGAATACTCAGAGCACTACCAACCATGGCAGCTCACCTAGCTGTTATTGATGCTTCCCGATGCAGGCATGACAGAGTGAATCACCAACCACTGGCTGAACCCAGTCTCGAACCCCTCTCCCCTCCATGGAGTTAGTGCTGATATCAAGGGCTCAAAGCCTGGACATGATTGGTCTTTCTGGTGTGGCCAGGCTCCATGCTTGAACCACATCCTCAGCGTAAACTCTCAGGTGTGGTCCAGGGACCCACCATGCATATCAAACACACTCCCATTTACTTGGGAAATTCCAAAGGTTTAAAGATTGCCTCCCAGGACTGGAGACAAAGGGCAGCTAGATTCTTTAGTACATGGAAGCAGAGCCCAGCAAGGTGGTGGAACGGGGCTGCCTGCTCCGATGTGACTTTTATGACATTTTTTTAGGTCAGCAGCACTATTTCTGGGCCAGGCAGTCGTCTTGCTGTCATAGAAAGGGGAAGAATTTTCTCGTGGAATTTCTGCAAATAAGCACTAAGTCAGAAAAAGTAACACTGGAGAGAGTGTCTAAATTGGGAGAAAGCCAGAGAACTCGAAGCAGCGGCGGCTGCTGTTGCCACAGCCCTGCAGCAATTTGCAGCGAACTTGCTCGCAGACAAACCAAACAGACTCCTTAGCAAGACAGTGAGTGTCTGCTGTGTGAATTGAGGGCCACAGAACTCCGCAGTGGTGAAGCTTTTATACACCCCACATGTAAATTACAGTGCTTGTGAATTGGGGTTGGTTCACATGTAAATGAGAAAATGCCAGAGTTAACCAAGTCTGTCTTTGAAAAGAATGGATATCTAGGAACTAAAGACTGTACTGAGGTACTTGCAAATAATAGGGAGAGAGAGAGAGAGCTGTTCTGATTCCAAGAGACCTCTAGAATGAAAAATAATGAGGGATGGAAGGGGGAAGGGGAGGGTAAAACATCAGAAGAGGCAATCTTCCATGAAAATCTGCCTGTACACCATTAATGTCTGTCTCTACAAATAAGAACAAGCAGATGAGAAAATAGTAAGGAGGTACATAAATAAAAGCAGGGCTGAGCTCTGAAGGGAAGCCTGTTATGCATGGATGGAGCCTTTTATTTTAAAGGGCTGGCTGTTATAAAAATATGCACATTACACACATGTTTATAGCTCACTCAAAACGTGGGATTTCCTATTATGTTCAGCCCTCTTTTCTTGGAAACTGAGGCCCATCAAATCTGAAGAATAGAATCAGGATTTCCCCTAGGAAGGAGGAAGAGGTGAAGGAATGTTTAATTTTGCTTGAATATGCGCACCTGAGTATCCTGGACATTTGCAACCTTGATTGATTTGCCTTCTCACTGGCAAGCAAGTGAACGAGCTAAGTCGCTTGTCATGTCCAACTCTTTGTGACCCCATGGACGGTAACCCGCCAGGCTCCTCAATCCATGGGGATTCTCCAGGGAAGAATCCTGGAGTGGGTTGCTATTCCCTCCTCCACGGGATCTTCCCAATCCAGGGATTGAACCCGCATCGTTTATGTCTGCAGCATCGGCAGGCCGGTTCTTTACCACTAGCGCCACCTGGGAAGCCCCACTGTCTTTATTCTTCACTTGCTAACTAGACATCTGAGAGAGATGGGATTTTATGATCACTATGGCAGCTTTTAAACTATTAAACTCCTCCCTTTAGGTCCAGTGCTTCTGGGTTAAGCAACATAAATTGGTACCCAATAGCAATGTACAGCAAGTACTTTTTTCTTTTTCCGCCTTTTTTTTTTTTTTTAAGAAAAAAGAATGGGTTAATATTGTAATAATTACAACCAGCCTGTTTGTAATGTGACAGCTCTGGGTGAGGATTAGAAATGTCAGTGGAAGCTGAGTGAAACTTTTCTGTGCCGAAATCAGTTGCTTCGCAATAAGAGAAAGCAGCCATTGCTGTGCCTCAGGAACTCACCCATGGGATCTGAGGCTTAATGCCTCCTGTCCTCTTTGAATTCTCCCTCCCTAGGTCTGTCCCCATCAGCCAGAGGTAAAACCAGTGCTTGGCAGGAAAAGAAGTGTTTCCCCGAAAGGAGCAGGTCTTGATACGGAAGAAGACTCCCATTTAACACAGCTGGCTATGATGCCAGGGTAGTGAAAAGAAAATGGACTTCTGTATCTATCTGCCCAGACCTACATTTGTACCCCTGTTCAGTGCTCAACAGTCTAGGGCAGTTTATTCTACCGATCTGAACTTCCATTTACCCTTCTGTAAAAGTGAGATGATCTTTAGGTCTGTATCCCAAGGTGGTTTTACAGAACATATCCGTAGTTTCTGAAACACAGTAGATGCCCCCCTCCTAAGAAGAATACATTGAATATCAAGTTAATGAATTTCTAATGCAAAATTAAAGCCAAAAAAATTATCATTGACTTTAAAAGTTGATGCACATCTTAGAGAAACAGATGTGTATTTTCCTTTATTCAAATACTGCTACCACACTTCTGACCCCTGATGTCTGGAAAGGTTTTCCACACTTCATGTGATTCTGTGACACCAGCTGGGTGTCCTACAGTTCAACTCAGTTCTTATACTGTCTACCTTGTGTTAGCATCAGATCCACAAACTAATATTTCCAAGCCAAACTGCAGTCTGCTTGCCTGCAACACAGCAAAGCCAATCTCCTGACACTTGGCTGTAGTGAAAGAGAGTACAGCATTTATTTGTAGGGTGCCAGGCAAGGAGGACGGGCAACGCACTGGCTATCAGGGGAGGATTTTTAAAGGCAACTTTTGGGGTGAGGGTTGCAGCTTGTAGACTTTCTTCTGATTGAATGGTGGTGCGGTGACAAGGTGGTGTTTCTGGGATCTTAGTCATTAAGCTTCTCGTTTCAACCAGCCTGAGGTCTAAGTGCTTGTGGTCACCAGGTAGTCACCACCCCCTACCTGGCAGACAAATTTCTTATCTGCAAAAGAATTCAAAGATATGCATTATGTATATTGCTTGAGAAGGAACTAGGACTCTGTTTTATCACTGAGTGTATACATATATATACACACATATAATATATATATTTGATCTATCATTACTTTTCTTGCTGAACTGCTTTTCCTTTGTTTCTGCATTCCCTCACTTCCCTAATTAGTAACTGTTGAGTCTGCTCATTGGAACTCACGGAAGGCCTAGGACACTAAAGCTTTTTTCTACAAACAAGAAATGGGGGGCACAGAGGAGTTTTTATAAGCGGGAGGGCCCCACAGGGTCCTGCTGTTTCCATACCCTTTTTTTCTGCAGTACTGCACAATCCCAAGGGGCAGGACAAGAAAGGGAATGAAGTTTTGGATAGAAAAGTTAATCATGAACTCAGCAAAGGAATTTGGTTTGGGGGGATTCAATTCCATTACGATCTCTGTCCCACAACAAGGCCCTGACTTCAGATGCTAATTGCAAGTTCCAAGTAGTCACCTATACTTCTTACCAACCAGCTATAAGTCAGGGTTCCTACAGCCCCTTTATTGGGTTTGATAATGTGCTAGAAAAGGTCATGAACATTTACCAGTTTACTATAAAAAGATATGGGAAAAGATAGAGATGAACACCTGAATGGAAGAGATACATAGGTCAGGGGTGGGGGAGCAGCCTTGGAGCATCTCTGCCTTCTCTGTGTGCACCACCCTCCCAGCACCTCCATATGTTCAGCAGTCCTGAAGCTCTCCAAACCCCTTTCTCTAGAACTTTCTATGGAGGCTTTGTTACACTGGCATGATTGATTAAATCATTGCCGATTGGTGATGGAACTCAATCGTCCCGCCTCCCTCCCCTCCCCAGAGGTCAGGGTTGGGACTGAAATTTCCAGTTCTCTAATCATGTGATTGGCTCCCCTGGCAACCTGGCAGCCAGCCCCCATCCTTAAGGGCTTTTCAGAAGTCACATCATTAACATAAACTCAGATGTGGTTGAACGGGGCTAGTTATGGATACAAAGATCCCTCATTTCACCTTTATTGCTCTGGAACTATTTCAGGAGCTGGAAACAAAAGGTGCCCCTTTAGTTACTTTTTTTAACCTTTATTTTATAGTTAGAGTATAGCCAATTAACAATGTTGTGATAGTTTCAGGTGAACAGCAAACAAACTCAGCCATACACACACATATATCCATTCTCCCCCAAACTCCCCTCCCATCCGGGTTGCTACATAACACTGTGCTTCTTATCACTTAGAAAGTTGCAAAGGATTCAGGAGCTCTGTGCTGAGAATCAAGAATGGAGACTAAATACATATTTCTTATCATAAATCACACTATCACAATGCCTAGTTTATCTTATGAGCATCAACTGAGTGACCTGCTGTATCGGGGTCATAAGGTCCAGCTGAGAACATTCATCTGTTGGGTGGCAGCATGCCCTTTGGCTCTCCTGCGCTGATGCCTGCTGCCCGAGCAGAAGGCTGATTCTGTCTGCATGTCAAGTGGGTGGAGCAGCTGCCCCCCGCAAGATTGTGCCCACCTAGACTTCTGCCCTCCATGCCCAGGTTTGGGAAGCCTTAGGGAGCACTTTTCAATCCCCTTGCCAAACATGCTGCCCCAGAAATGGCAGGGGAGTCGCCACAGAGTGCCAAATGATCCCAAGTGTGTGCTGGCTTAGTTAGGGAAGCGTCAACTGTCTCTGGGAAGGGAGACAGCTTATCTGGAGCTGTGAGTGGCACCTCTCTACCCTTTCCTGTCCTCCTGGAAGAGAGAGCGGGTCTTTGAAAAGAGGGGTCATGTCCCAGGCATCCAAGCTTGCTTTGTTTACAAGTGAAGCTTGTCCAAACTCGAATGATTGTTCAGCAGCCTGGAAATGGTTTTTACACTGAACGTTTTACACTGAACATTTTCGTTTTCCATCATTTAGTTCTGCCAGAAGTTATTTTTAACTGATAATGCCACTTTAAGAAGCCTCAGAGTTCGAAGTAGATGACTAGTTTTATCAGCAGATGCCTTCTAGTAAACTTATTTTGAAAATGTCAACACACAGAAGAAATACTGTGTATTCCTTCCTGGCCAGGTAGCATTTTAAACACCATGCATGCCAGTTCAGAATCATATTGGACTTTTCTCCTTTTTCTGTAAGGACCAGCTAAGCAAAGGCAAGAAGAGTCTTTTCCTGCCTTGAATTTCCAAATTCAAATTAACAAGAGAAAAGCATCACATTTATTTAATATAAGTTCTACCTGCCACAGAATCCTCACAAGGAAATGAAAGAAACAGACCTGAGATATCTGTGCTTGGATTGATGAAGAGTCAACAGTCACGTGGGCTTCCCAGGTGGTGCTAATGGTAAAGAATCCGCCTGCCAAAGCAGGAGATGCGAGAGACATGGGTTCGATCCCTGGGTTGGGAAGAACCCCTGAAGAAGGAAATGGCCACCCACTCCAGTATTCTTGCCTGGAAAATTCCATGGGCAGAGGAGCCTGGCGGGCTACAGTCTGTGGAGGTGCAAAGAGGTGGACATGACTGAGCGACTGAACACACACACACACACACACAGTTGTGTAGCAGCATGATCAGCCACAGGGTGTGAGGTAAGCAGGGGAAACTGGGGAAACTGAGCAAGGCCTGTTCATTGGGTTCTTCTCTTGGAGTCCCTTTATCTTGAGGCTGTGTCTTTCCTTTAGGTACAGGGAGGACATCTCACAGTAGGAGGGTTTTATGACCTGTTAAAAGGGAGAAGGGCAAGGAGCTGGGGGGGCGGTGGGGGATTAGTGCCCTTCTTTTCTCTACTGCTTTCTCAAACTCCTTTGGCATAAAACATTAAATATGTCAATGTGCCATATTTTGGAGTAGGAGGTCTTGAAACCCTCTTTTTCTCAACATTGTTGAAGTACTTGTATTTAAATACTCCAAGGTATATTTATTTGGGGGGGGCTCCAAAATCACTGCAGATGGTGACTGCAGCCATGAAATTAAAAGACACTTTCTCCTTGGAAGGAAAATTATGACCAACCTAGATAGCATATTCAAAAGCAGGGACATTACTTTGCCAACAAAGGTCTGTCTAGTCAAGGCTATGGTTTTTCCAGTGGTCATGCATGGATGTGAGAGTTGGACTGTGAAGAAAGCTGAGCGCCAAAGAATTAATGCTTTTGAACTATGGTGTTGGAGAAGACTCTTGAGAGTCCCTTGGACTGCAAGGAGATCCAACCAGTCCATTCTGAAGGAGATCAGCCCTGGGATTTCTTTGGAAGGAATGATACTAAAGCTGAAACTCCAGTACTTCGGCCACCTCATGTGAAGAGTTGACTCATTGGAAAAGACTCTGATGCTGGGAGGGATTGGGGGCAGGAGGAGAAGGGGACGACCAAGGATGAGATGGCTGGATGGCATCACTGACTTGATGGATGTGAGTTTGAGTGAACTCCGGGAGTTGGTGATGGACAGGGAGGCCTGGCGTGCTGCGATTCATGGGGTCCAAAGAGTCGGACGTGACTGAGCGAGTGAATTGAACTGAACTGAACTGAGGGTATATTTAGAGGTTAGAGTGTGTGTCTAGCATGGTTCAGAGGTTGTATGGCATAGTGCTCTAGAATAAGACTGCCCACGATCAGATCTTGGCTTCACCGTCTATTGGCTGTAAGCTCTTGGGCTGATTACTTAACCTCCCTGATCCTTAGAGCATCCATGACATGTAAATGCTAAGGTCAGGAGCATAGGATTCTCATGAGTTTCGGTAACGCACGAAGCGCAGTGTCAGATACACGATAAGGGCTCCGTAAATGGTACCTACTTTCTTCCTTCGCTTATGGGAAATTTTGCAAGTTTTAGTAACATTGTTTTTGTTGTTTGTGGTTCATTTCTCAAGTTCAGCCCCTGTAGACTTTGTACTGTAAGCAAATAGTAGAAGGGAGAAATCATGGGGCCCTAACTAAGATGATTTTTCTTAATGAGTAAAGAACTGAAAAATAAAGAAAATGTATCATTCTGCAGAGTCTCACTATAACTCCTGAAGGCAGGAGCTGCAAAGCTTTGGACCAGTGTAACACAAACCCCAGTGATCTCCAGCCATTTGCCTAGTGCCCTTTCAAGGGAAGAAGATCCTTGAGACTGAATCTACTTGTTCTGTCTTATCTGTGTTAAGCCCATAGAATGACTGCTCCCCACCAAGTCCAGCCCCTCTAGTCGCTATGACTGTGGTGTTCTGAGCGTCCTTGTCCTAGACAGGGGCCTCCTTGCTCCTTCCCTTTCTTAAGTCCTTGTACCCCCCAGAGCTGCTCCTTCATTCTCATATTTCCATGACCTGTTCTGAACGCCTCCCCTCCATTCTGCCTGGTTTTCTCTTGAGGACACCACTTTTCTCAAAGGGTAGCTGAGTACTATTTTGCATCTGTGGTTCTTGGGGGTAAGGCAGCAGATCAGTGTCTCTGTTTGCTTGGTTACATCCAACTATAACCTAACGCCTTCTCTTGTGAACATGCCATTCACGGATGCCCCCCTTTCTTGCTGTTTTCTCCTCCCCAATCCTGCTCATCCATAGAAGACTTGGGTAATTGCTTCATAGTCTCCATCTCCATCTCCAGGAAGGCCTCAATGGGCGATTTCAGTATCCACATGAGTGATGACCCGTTTAACACCATGGACTTCAAATCTTTCACCTGTGTATCTCCTCTTCCTTGACCTTCTGTCATCTTAGAAACACACCCTATGTCTACCCCTGTCACCATCTCCAAAATAAATAGCTCTGGCATTGTGCATTCTGTCTGAAACCTTCTCTTGTTCCAGTTTGTTTGCTCCACTACTCACGCTATGCCCATTCTTTGACATTCTTTCCATTTCCATCATTCCCTCCAGTTCACTGACCTCTTTACTCATTGCCCACGTGTCTTTTAATAGCATCCTTGGGCTTCCCTGGTGGCTCAGAGGTTAAAGCATCTGCCTGCAATGCCGGAGACCTGGGTTCAATCCCTGGGTCGGGAAGATCCCCTGGAGAAGGAAATGGCAACCCACTCCAGTATTCTTGCCTGGAGAATCCCATGGACAGAGGAGCCTGTTGGGCTACAGTCCACGGGGTCGCAAAGAGTCGGACATGACTGAGCGACTTCACTTCACTTTAACTGTCTTAGATTCAAAGGTCTATTTTTCTAATAGGACTCTAGCTGATACCATTAACTTCCTTCCTTCTCTGTATTTTCATTATCACTCATTAGATAAGAGATTGAACTCTAGAGGAGCACACTTTAATACTTAGTTCATGCCCATTTCTGACAGTGCAGTGCTGAGAAAGAAGAATCACACATCGGAGTAGATAATATGACTACTTATTCACGACTCAGTGCTGCCTGACAAACCTCCTCCTTTTTGCTATTCATTCTCCCAAACGCCACAATAAATATTTCAAATTATCTCCAGTCTTCTCAAGTCTCAATTACCCCATCTCTGCTTCTTTGTACTTTAAGGACAAATTAGTAGCCATGAGCCAGCGACTAGGTCTTGATAAGACTGATGTTATCAAGTCTGAAAAGCAATGACTCAGTATGCATCCTCTCCCCCTCACCTCCCGTAGGACAGCAGAGCAGACCCTTTGTAAAACTAGCGATGGCCCCTCCACCCAAGCTTTATAAACTACCCTTCTGTTTGCTCTAGAAATCACAGCTAGCAGTTCTCCTTGGTCTCTCATTGCAGTCAGTGTTTTACTTTCAACAGGAACTTAAACTCAAGAGAAATCTTGATTCCTCTCACCATACCAACCCAGTGATGTACTCTCATTTTTCCTTTTCTTGATGGCACCACCATTCACCCAGTCGCTCATGGCAACGTCCTCAGACATCCTTGTTCCTTGGTTTCTTTCTCAGCCATGCGATCCATCAGCAAGTCTTGTTGGCTTTATATCCACTGTTGAGCTAAGTCTGATCGCTGCTCAATTTCACTGCTGCGTCTCTCTTCCATGTACTGGAGTGGGAGCTATCTAATTGGTCTTACTGGTTGTTTCTTTTGATTGCTTATAATCCACCCCTACACACTAACAAGGAGACTAATTGTTTCAAAGTTTAAATAAGCTCATTTACTACAAGATCACTCCCCCTGTTGAAAACTCTGTGAAAACATTCCTATTGCAATTAGAATAAAATTCAAAGTCCTTTCTATGACAGAGGGGCTCTGCCTCCCTCTCACACTTTATTTGCTACCACTTGTCCTCGTTTTCCACACTCACTGACCACCCTGTGTTCAGCCCTTTGGACCCACCAGGCTGTGTGTTCCCTCTGCCACACGTGGTCCTTCTCTTCATTTCAGCCTCCACAGAAATGCCTTTTCACCACCACCATCACTTTCTATCATTTTCTTTATAGCATTCATCATCAACTGACATTAATGTTATTTGCTTATCATTTATTCCTGATTTCCCTAATAGATGGCAACTTCAGTAAGGATGGGGATGGAGCCTGTCTTGCTTGTTGCTATGGTCTAGTGCTTAGAACAATGGTATATAGTAGATGGTGCTGCTGCTGCTGCTGCTAAGTTGCTTCAGTTGTGTCCAACTCTGTGTGACTCCATAGACGGGAGCCCACCAGGCTCCCAGTGGATGGTGAGGACCCCCCAAAAGGCTAAAAGTGCTAGGAGCCTGCTTGCAGGTGCTTTTTAATGTACATATGCAAAAACACCTTGGATGTATGATTAAAGCAAAGGGAATTACTTGAAAATCTTTTCTCAAGAGCAGTGGTCTCCCTAAAATACCTTGTCTGTTTTTGCACCATGTTATTATGAGAGCGTGGGTTGGGGAATTGTTTTGGATTCCATTCTTACTGTGTTTTCCCCACGCTGAAAACTATCAATCAGCTACTATCTATTAAAATTTTTTTATCAAGCTGAAGACAGAGAAATGAGTTTAGCTTCTTGTGATACAGTGACGTTTTATGGATGTATCATTTTCTCATGCTGGGAAAATTAAACTTCTCATAAGATTAAATTGTAATACTTATTACCTTTCTTTGTTTTGAATCATTCTCAAGTCCTTTAGCCTGTGCTTCTTTGAAGGCATTTCTACTGGGTATATTACAAGAGTTTCAAGTCAGAGAAACTGAGAAAACGCAGTGAAAGTTAATGAAGAAGAATGTCAAAGGAATGGATTAATTTAGGATGGAACTTCACATGTAGGAATAACTTCTCATTGTAGGAGTATCACAAGAGAGAAAAGATGAGACTCACATTTCAGAGGAAAGATGAGATTCAGATAAGAAAAAGTAAGACAAAGCCTTGTAATAAAATCTGAATATTTGAAGTAATTGGATTAAAGAGGTTTACCTACACAGTTGAGAAATGGATGATGTAAACAGATGCAGAGCATATGGAGAAATTTGGATGGCCAAAGGTGGGTGACTGTGCCAGGCCCTCGGCCACAATCTGAGCGAGCAGGAGTGAAATGTGGGAATGCTAGCTCTTAGAATCCCAAGAGCATTGACTGATGTGTCTAGGGATCTTTCCTAAACAACCCTTGTCTTCCAGCGTCAGAGGTATGACAGCATTCTGTTCAAGGCTCATACATAAACTTTCTCTCTGCACTACCTTGAAAGGAAAGTACCGTGTTCTAAGTCATCAACGCTCAGGATCACACTTAAGTTGGATATGAAATCTCATTAGGATTTCAACATCTAACACGTGGAATGTAAGAACTGGGAGAATATACAAACCTTTCTTGGGAAAAATAAAAACTAAAGTTGATCTAAAATAATTTGAGAGAAATGTGTATTAGAAAGAGAAATTATTCTAAGTTACTTTGTCTTAGAGTAGGAATAAATCATACAGGATAGTGTATTGGTAAATAGAATACCAGTAATCCACACATGGGAAACATTCAGCAATTTATTTGTTGAAGGAAGATAGTAATTCTGAGGCATAAAAAACTAATCCTCTATTGAGATGTAACAATGTAAACCTTTCTAAATCCCTATGAAGAAATGCACTGATCATCAGGATATGCTTAGGGAGACAAACGCGTGCACACACACACACAAAGAAAGAAATAGGAAAAGAACCTGTAAGGAACATTGAGAGACTGGTAGACCCATCCTCTCACTTTCTGACAGGAGAGAACTTGGAAACTATGCCGGAAACACCAGAGTTGGGCTACTTTTAAAGATACATGGGAAGGGAGATGTCATAACTTGGCTTAGTGACTCAGCCCAGGTTATTAACAGCTTTAATGATATTGTATAATTTTTTAACTTACTTAAAATATGTTTTCTCTCTTCTGTTCCATAACTGTTAATATTTTAGTTCGAGTGTCATCTGTTAAATGATGTATTTGCAGTGTTCAATGACTTGTTTGCTTGTTTCTACTCAGCATAGTGTAATACCTAATACTGCAAATGATGACACAAAAATACTACTAATAGCTAACTTACATTAAGCCCTTTTATATACCTTATTTCATTTAGTTTTTGTAAGACATAGGTACTAGTTTCATCCCCGATCTTCTGATGGGGAAACCACATCTCAGAGAAGCTGCTGCAGAACTTAGCCAAGGCTGCTAAGTGGCAAAGCTGAGGCTTGAATTTGGCTGCGTTGGACTCCAGAGCCCAATACTTACCCATTACACCTTACCTTCCCTCTATAAATACTCCATCATCATCGCAATAATGTTTCAGGTTTGCTTCCTACGTTTAGTCAGTATTGTTGGAGTATTTTGGCCCACAAGTGAATTACCAGGTTTATTTTCTCCTGGTTTCTTATATTTCTTAAATATTGCCATTACTTGTATTCTTCAGGTTTGCCTCAAAGATGGCTGGCCTCTAATTTTCTTCCAGCGATTTGTGGTCTCACCCCGTTCACACCAACTGTTGAAGTCTTCCCCTCATAGCTTTTCCTTTCCATTCCACAGCTTACATGATTCAGGTATTGAAACAGGCCATGCTGTTGTATCAGATTGGAATCATGACCGCTGGGTTGGGAGGAAATCGTTCATTTAGTATATCCACTGTCTTCATTCAGTGTAACAGTGATTGCCTTTTAAAAAGTAGAGTAGCGTAAGCGACACATAATTTGCTGCATTTAATAGCCATGCACATCTAACAACAAGGATATGTGGAAGCCACTTGGCACGGAAGTTGTTTATTTTAGAGACTTCTAAGTTAGGATCCAGACTATTCTTCCGAAACAGATGCCTTCAGTTATTAGTTGACTTTTAAACTCACAATTCTCTCCGAGGGACTCTCTCTGCTTTTGCTTCAGATAATGACGAGCATCAATCAGCTGATTTTATTGCCAGCACAGTTCTGCATTGACATAAAACAGGAGCTAATAGTATTTACAGTGCGCTACGTTTTCTGGCAGGTGCTTTGCTGTCCTCTAATCAAAAGATGGGTCGTAACTAGAAGTCCATTTCCATATAATTACGGCACACTATCAGTGCCATTGTATGGAACTGCATTTTTAACCATGAAAGACTAAAATGACTGTTTAGAAAAGCACCACTAGGATATCACCACTTCCGTGAAATAGAGGTGTGAGAAGGAAAGGATCAGTCGCTCAGTCATGTCCGATTCTTTGTGACCGCATGGACTGTATAGCTCACCAGCCTCCTCTGTCCATGGAATTCTCCAGGCAAGAATATCGGAATGGGTTGCCATTTCCCCCTCCAGGGAATCTTCCCAATCCAGGGATTGAATCCGGGTCTCCCTCACTGCAGGCAGATGTTTTGCCATCTGAGCTACTGGGGAATAATAGTTCAGCCGCTTAGTCGTGTCCAACTCTTTGCGACCCCATGAACTGCAGCATGCCAGGCTTTCCTGTCCATCACCAACTCCCAGAACTTGCTCAAACTCATGTCCATCAAGTCGGTGATGCCATCCCACCATCTTATCCTGTCATCCCCTTCTCCTCCTATGCAACTGAAGAGACTAGCCTTGACCTAAGCATCTTCATCAAGGTCATTGTTTATTGTGTTCAGAGACAGAGCTTTGTTTCAGACTTTGTGGCTCGTCCAGCTGAGCCTCTTGGGTGCAGCTGTATCCCTAATTATACACCGCTGAGCGTGTCGCAGTCCCCCAGGAAAAAAGATTTATGCTTGGGGTGTCAAAGCTAGCCATCACCTACCTGCAGGAAAGGAGATAAAAGGAAGATTTGTAGAGGAAGATAAGTCTCTAAAGTTTCTAGAGAGGAAGAAAGTGCACTGACTAGATAGCAGGCATACAATTGGCACATGTTGATTGACAAATGGAAGTAGAAGGAAAATTAATAGTACCAATAGGGAAAAAAAGTCAGGTGAAAGAGGAACCAAGGACAAAGCGGTGGTTTTAATGATCACATCTTAGTCTCTTCTATTTATTCAAGAATGTAAATACTTTTATTCATAGTATTTTGCAATCCACACAACATTTAACATCAGTTTCTTTGGGGCTGCACCACCTGTCCTTACAGTGAATAGTACATTCTACAGATACTGAAACTTGCCAGTAGGGGGCGCTCTGGGCACCACACTAGGTGTCTGACCCTGAGACAGTCCAGGTAATTCTTAACCTAACCTCTGAAGTTTTCTTCTCGCATTTTCACCTAACCACAAAATAACTCTATTAACTTAATATACATTTTAAAATGATAATAAGAAATAAATGACCAAATAATTCGTTGGCAAAATGACAGAGCAAGGTGACTTGTACCCAAGTAAAAAATGAATATGGATTTATCATATCCAGGAAATATCTGGCTAAAGTTAATAAAAGTGTTAGGTTTCCCAGGTGGTGCTAGTGGTGAAGAATCTGCTTGCCAATCCCCAAAACCTAAGAGATACAGGTTCAATCCCTGGGTTGGGAAGATCCCCTGGAGAAAGGCATGGCAACCCACTCTATATTCTTGCCTGGAGAATCCCATGGACAGAGGAGCCTGGCAGGGCACAGTCCATAGGGTTGCAAAGAGTCAGACACAACAGAAGCAAGTCAGCACGCATGCAATAAAAGTGTTAATATGAAAAATGTTTAAAAGTAAAAGGTTTATTGTTCAAGTCTGAATGGAAAACAAATATTAAGCATCAGCTTACCTTCCATATCTTTCTCTTTATTTGACTATTTAATGCTGAACTTTTGGAGAGACATGGAAATTTTCTTTTCATCCTTGAAATAAATTCATGCAACTGAGAGATCTGATGTCTTGATGAAAGAAGACTTGGAGGACACCGTGTTTCAAACTGTCCCTTCAGTAGCATCCCCAAGTTCTGTTTATACCCCAAGTCTCCCTTGGCCATACTGAAATGCAGGATTTGTGAGAGGTATTCATTTCTGTGGTAAACTGGGAGAAAGAAGATTGTACAAGAGATGAGAAAGGAGCTTTTGCTTGACATTCAATCATAGGTCTTACGCAGACCCACTGAAGAGCATACGCAGGGAAGCTGATTCTGCAAATGGCTTGTCTTCAAACCGACTGTACTTGCAAAGCTTTGTACAGTTTCTGTGGGGACACATAGCCCAGTTTGAAGACCACTGGATTGTAAAATGAATACAAGTGTGGTCAACATTTTGCAACTTTGAAGTTAATGAAAATCTTGAAGACATGTATAGAAATAAAGCCTTCCTTCTGGGGGCATTATATACATATTGTTGGAATATAGTATCTATAGCTGTAATACAATTCAAGTCATATTTACAATCATCTGAGATTCATAGAGTAAACAACACACACCAAAATGAAAATGACTTGGCAATTTATAGTATTTAAATAGTGCTTTAGCATCTAACAAGTGGAAAAGATAAATACATTATTATATTAATCCATTCTAAATTGCTTTAATATGTTATAGTTCTGAAGACTCATTATTTTAAAAACAAAAAGAGAAAATTTAAGGTGTGTGTGTCAAACCGTGCAACTAAAAAAATGCCACCAATGAAAAGAATGAAGAGTGTGGAGGTAAAAAATACCTGAGTGTGATGATTTGTTTTACAAGGGAACAGTGGCTTGAGGTGGTTAACTCATTTATATTTCTGTGGTTTTCAAGATGCTTTCCAGAACAGGTTTTCTTGGAAATTACTCAGTTCACCTGTGTTCACTGGATATCTGCTCTGTGCTGGTGAATATTGCTGGGTGCTGAGGCTGTGGCAGCAAACGTGGCGGTCTCCGTCACAGGACGCTTGCTGCTTCTCTCTCCCACACTGGGCTCCACACACAGAGAGGACAGTCGAGTTCAAAGAAAGAGAAGGATTGTTTGGTTTAGAAGACCTGTTTCGTATCCCAGCCTCATCATGTGAGCCTGGTGACCTCGGTGCCGTGAGAGTCTCTAAGCCTCCTTAGGAGCCTAATGAAGAGCCTCATCAGTTTCCTAATCTAAAAGTTAGGAGAGAGTGTATGGACTCGATGAACATGAGTTTGAGCAAACGCCAGGAGATAGTGAAGAACCAGGGAGCCTGGTGTGCTGCAGTCCATGCTTTCGCAAAGAGCCAGACATGACTGAGCAAGTGAACAATAGCAACAGAGTTACTGTAGCAACTAAATAAAATCATGTTTATAAAAAGCATTGGTAAAATACCATCAAATGTGGGTTATTGATGAGATTGTTCCCTTTCTGTTCTTTATCAAGCCCTCCAAGCATCTTCTGCTCTACCCACATCGTTAAACCATCTAGCTTCACTGGGTCTTTAGCGTTTACTACGTTAATGCTGCTCTTTTCTGGAGCTGAAATTCTCTTTCCTCCCTTGATTTTTCACTGAGACTGGACTAAACCTTACTCTCAGACCTAGATCGCCTGCTGTCTGCTTTTTTTGTATGGGAGCTACCAGGAGAGACACAGGGCATATGGACCACCCATCCAAGATAGTTTAATTTTATGTTGACACTTGTGTCTGTTCAAACATCTCATTCATCTGTTCTCCACTCTATGTTTCTTTAAACTCTCAGTCTCATTTTCTTCCCCGCCTTTTCAAAAGACTTTGCCTCCCACTTTACTGAAAAGATGGAAACCATCTAGTGACTTTATTTCATGTTCAAGGACCTACACTGCATCCTCATTTTCCTTCTCTCTGTTGCTTCAATTTCCCCTTTTCCACTTGCTTGCTTCCTGTTGTGTTTGCAGTAATGTTCTTAAAGGGAGGTGAGGTACTCACTTGACCCTGTTGAGTCCCTGCAACATTTAGGTTTACATTCTGCTCTTTGTGACCAACTTTTCAAACTTGCTCACGCAAGTGGTCTGTGACCACTAACTCATTCCTTGTGCAGCCTAGATTTTTTGACCCATGATTTTGGTGAAAAAGCAGATGTTGTTGTTGCTGTTGTTCAGTTGCTAAGTCGTATCCAACTCTTCATGACTGCATGGACTGTAGGCCACCAGGCTCCTCTGTCCATGGGATTTCCCAGGCAAGAACCCTGGAGTAGGTTGCCATTTCCTTATCCAGGGGTCTTCCCAACCAGGAATCGAACCCACATCTCCTGCATCGGTGGATTCTTTACCACTGAGCTACCAGGGAGGCCCCTATTTGCATATATTTGATTCTAAATATCATAACCTTTATCAATACAAACATTTCCAAAAAAAGAGTCTTGTAAAGAATTGTTACTACATTTTCCTGAGTGAGAGGAAACACATTTTTGTGGAATAGCTTGCTTCTCCAAGAACACTGTCCTTGTTGCTTATGACATAGATCAAAGATAGAAAAGAATAACACACGGATTTTTGCAGCAACTGCATTCTGAAAGCAGAAGGAAAAAGAAAAGGAATGGGGCATGTCAAGGGAACAGTGCTGAAGTAAGAGGGTGTCTGAGATTATCAGAGTTGATTTTCTTAGTAACAAGGGTCAATAACTTGGAGTCAGTTTTATCAGTTTCTGATAAATAGGATGAGTCAAAACAGCAGTCTAAAAGGTTTACATTATTATCCACATACAACAAATCAGTCAGTGCTAATGTACAGTTTGATACCAGAATCAATCTACAGAATGTTTCCATACCCTAAAGATTCTTTGTACCTTTGCAGAAAATTCTCCCCTGAAATCCCCCAGCTGGAAATAGCTGTCCATCTGCTCTCTGTCGCTGTAGTTCTGCCTTTTCTAGAATTTCACATAAATGAAGTCATTCAGTTAGTTCTTAACTTGTGCCTGACTTCTTTCTCTTAGCGTGTTTTTAAGATTCATCCATGTTGTTCCATGTATTAATACCTCTTACTTCTTTATTGCTGAGTATTGTTCTGTGGTATACATATAGAACAAATTTTTTATTGACTCATCACTTGAGGGAGGTTAAAGTTTTCTTTTTTTAATTAATTAATTTTTTATTGAAGGATAATTGAAAGGTTTTTTTTTTGCTGTTATAAAGAATGCTCCTATAAACATTCTCATATACATTTTTGTGCATCATTTTAATTCCTATTGGATAAATATCTAGAAATGCAAATTGCTATTTTACTCAGGGAGATGTCTGTTTAACTTTATGAGATTTTTCAAAGTGGCGATAGTGTCTATTTTGTGTTCATATCAGCAGCCTGTGAGCATTCCAGTTCCTCTGAATCGTCATTAACACTTGCTGTCATCAGTTATTATAACTTGAGCCACTCTAGTAGAGGTGTAATGGGATTTCATTGTGGCTTTAATTTGAATTTCTCTGATGACTAGTGATGTAGAGCATCTTTTTATACCTTTCTTGGCCAGACACATCTTGTGATGTGTCTGTTCAAATTTTGTGCCCATTTTGAAACTGGATTATTTGTCTTCAAAAAACTGTTTTAAAGAATTCAGGAGTCTTTGAGTTCTTGTGAATGCCTTCTTATGTGGAGGAAGTAACAAATCCGGTGGATAAACAGGAGAATTCACTTCAGGAAGGAGCAGAGCTGGGAGCTAATGAGCCTCCTTTCCCAGGTTGGCTGCACGGTGCGCCGAATGGTGCGCACTGCACGTCAGTGACGTACTGATCCCAGTGGTAGGGTGCAAACGCAGGACCCTGTGATGAAAATGGCAGCTTCCAGGGAGAGAGATGGTTTGCATTTTTTTTTATTTATTTATTTTTGCTACGGGATCCAGGCATGGGTTCCTCTTGAGCTAAGAGATAGTAAACTATTCTTTTTTTTGGATAGAAGTTCCTCCAAAATAACATAAGGAAATTTTTAGACATATTGAAGTGAGAGATATTTCAAAGCTATGTGGTGATAGATCTCAAAGCACAGAGAGTTTAACATGGTCATTAAACCTTATGTTAGAAGAAAAGGATTATAGCACAAGCATTCTTTTTTAAAGATTTAAAATAGAATGCTTATGTACCAGATGTTGTAAAATAATTTAGCCATGACAATTTTTTTTATTTTAGAGATTATTTAAAGATTTCTACATTGTTGTATTAATATCTCAGACTACTTTATTGCAGAGTTTTGTTCTGTGGTATAGAGATAGAACAACTTTTTTATTTACTTAATACTTGAGGGAGATTAAAGTTGTTTTCTTTTTTGCTATTATAAATAATGCTTTTATGGCCATTCTCATATATGTTTTTGTGCATCATGTTTTCATTCCTATTAGATAAATATCTAGAAATGCAAATAATACAATATATGCTATCTATTACATAATAATTTTGTACTAAGAAGTCATTGCCACATAATATTTATTCAGCTCCATTGTGTATATTGTGAGGTACCCATGAGAACTACCCAACATAATCTCAATAATCTTGGCAGTTTACCAAGAAATAGAAATTTTCTCTGAAAAATATTGTGCTTGTTTTTTTCAAGATGAAATAACAAGCACACATTTTTTGAGGGACATTCAGATCACTGTAGCTGATCTTTTGTAGATATCTAATTCAAATCGCATAAATAACTTAGACTTTGCCGTGCTGAGCATAATAATTGAGTAAATAACAGATGGAGATAAAAGAGATAAAACAAATTAGGGGGTCAAAAATTATGATAGTCTTTGTGAAAATAATAAGATTATATACTGAAAAGGGTAATTGTTGAAATGGAAACCAGAAAAGACAAGTGGCATAAAAACGGAGCAGGTTTTGGCCACAGCACAAAGGACTCCTCCAGCCACTAGGTTCAGGTTGGATCTGACATACCCTGACTTTCAGAGCATCTCCTCCTTTCTTCTGGGCTAACTTGACGCCAGGGATAAACATGCAGATGGTCTCCCACAGTGCACAGTGTCTGGCATGGAGTAGACAGTTGGCACAATTTGATGAGCTACTTGAAAACTCGCAAGAATGCGAAGAATTGTATCCAGAGCAAAAAAGAATTTTTTAAAAAACTTTCATGTCTGGTGACAAGCATTGACGCTACAAATAGAGTTAGCCGAGATCAGGTTTATGAAACCTGCACTATCTGGATCATCCCTGAAAATCTGCTTGCTTTTGTACAAATACCACCTCTTTAAGCCTCACTTCAGCCAACCACCTGCTCCTCATATAGAATCAAATTTAACTCATTCAAGGGGAAATTGAGAACTTACTTTGTATTAAAAGCTGTTCAACAGTTTCCTCACATATGCATGCTCATGGTTACCATACCCTCAAAAGTAAGGAACTCCCTTTATATCTATCGATTTAAATTTAGAAGAGAAACATTTGGCCATATTATCCTATGGTTTACCAACCCCTTTTTGCACGTAGTTCAGACCTTATAAAAGTAAGTTTGTTGAATTAGGTTTTCTGCATACAAGCAGTTTTCATCTTTTCTTGAGATAAATCAGAATAACAGACACAGTCTCAAATGCTTATTTCATTATACTTTGAAAGTAAAGACAGGAACGGGAAAAAGTTGATGGTGGAGAGTGGCGGGTGAGCTGAAGCCTCATGAAAGGCTTGACAAATCCTCACAAGATTCGACACTGAAGAGACACAGACAGAATTAATTCTGTTAAGACTCTAAGAATTTAACAATAAAAGAGGCCCTTTGGTTCGGCTGCCAGAAATCTCAATATTAAACTTGTCTTCTTTAAAGTTTATTTTTTAAATAGCACAATCACTTTATTTTTTTAAGTTTCAGCTGCACCCTGAAATGTGTGGGACATTAGTTCCTCGACCAGGGGTTGAACCCACACCCCTTGCTTTGGAAAGTGGAGACTTAACCACTGGACCACCAGGGGGCTCCCTAAACTTAGGTCTTAACTGTAGTAGCTCAATGATTATCTCTAGTTCTTGGCATAATGACCTTTTCTTTCTTTCTTTCTTTTTTTTTTTAAACTGCTGTCCTTTAAACCCTGTGTTTAAATGTTTGTTTTGTCAAAAATACAATATATATACATATATACAAACTTTAAGTGATCTCAAAGCTTTTTTGAAAGTAGAACACTAATTCAAAAATAGATAAAAGTAATAACAATACAAAGAAGTTTAATATTATGAGCTATCAAAAAGCCAAGAATTAGGCAAAAAAAGATTTGCTTTAGCACCTATTTCTTACGTCTGTCCCCTGATTTGGTGCAGTGGTACAGAATCTGCCTGCACTGCAGGAACCGCACGGGATGTGGGTTCTACCCCTGGGTCAGGAAGATCCCCCGAAGGAGGAAATGGCAACCCACTCCGGTATTCTTGCCTGGAAAATCTCATGGATAAAGGAGGTTATATTCCATAGCTATATTCCAACGCTACATTCCGTAGCACTGCAAAGAGTCAGACATGTCTGAGCACACACATGCGCACGTGCACAGACACACACATCATACACCCTGACTGACTGTGATGAGCATTAATGCAGAGATATTCACTGCTTTATCTTATTATGCATTCAGGGAAGCTCTTCAGAGGCATAAATTAGAATCTGTGGCACTATTCTATTTTTAGAAAGTTCAAAGGGACCTTGATAAAATTAACTATTACCTCTAGAAAACACACGATGATACAGACACCATGGTAAGGCCTTACTAATACTGATCTAATTTAATATTCACAAAACCATGTGTGACATCATGACCCTCATTTTATAGTCAAGAGAACTGAAGCCCGTGAGTGTTATGTGTGTTGATCAAGGTGACGTCTCTAGTAAGTTGCAGGACAAGGATTTAAACCCAGCACTGTCTGGCCAGATTCCTTGCCACTGTATAGATGCCACCTCCTTGAGGATGAGTTCAGTGAACCACCCTCTCCTTGCTCATTGCACAGAATCACATTTAAGTTATTTGTGTAAATGAGAAATTATTTTGTCTTCAAAGACGTTAGTCCTGCCATTCCTTAGCGATCCATTCTGATGCTTAATATTCCCGTCAAAGGTATGAAGTCCTTTGTGTCTGGATTTATCTTTGCTGTGCTCTCCCGCGTTCTTTCCCTTTTGTCTTTGTCAGTCGAGGGCAAGGCTCTTAGACACACTGACGCACTGTGGGAGACTTAAGGGAGAATGCAATCCTCAGGTTTTTAGATATCAGTAAAGTAAAAATTACTAGGTGATTTACTAATAGTACGACTAGCGATTTCAGAATAAGTTCCTCTTATACTTTACGTTTGAATAGCTGTTCTTGTCTTTCAGAATCCATCGTTGTCATCAAATCCTTCAAGAAAAAGATTCCTCCATTTCAAAGTTATATTTTCTTTCAAATTAAACTTGCCCTCAGAAAATGGGAAACTGATAAAAATGAAGTCTTCTTTTATTTTTAGAAGGTAGTTCGTGGCCCAGTGAAATTTTATTTTTATATCTCAAATGAGGCAAAATGCTGATATAATGATTTATTCTACTTGAAGAATTTAGCACAGAATTTTTACATGTTTAATATATAAGAGCATCTTTACTCCAGTACCCTTATCTCTTTTTTATTTTTTAATTCAGAAAAAAAAAAATTGAAATAGAGTAACATAAACTCCATTGTCAGCTAGTACCATTGAAACTCAGCAATGGGGAGCCTGTGACAATGTGCCCGGTAGATTGATTTCCGATGGCCGATTGCCCTGTGCTTGCTAATTGGAAAGGACTCAGTACCAAGTAAAGCTGCTCATGAAGCAAGCTTTTGCCAAGTCAGAAAAACTTTATTTTCACTGCCATAATATAAGATATCAAGTGCAGTTCTGCCAGCTTCCAATTTAACCCCAGCACTGGGAGGAATGGAAAAGCCTGGGTAAATGAGATATACATGATCAAGTTTACTCATTGTGTGCCTTTAATACACTACCTTGCCAAACTTTTAACCAGAGCTGCCAACAAATGACAAAATGAGCTTATCTGAGTCTCCAGGCTTTTATACCTACCCTACCCCTGCCCCTTATTCTCTCATGAAGGAACTAACAAGCCATGCTGTGGCCAAAAAGCAGGCTGCAGAAAAGAAATAGAGAAAGAGAGAGAGATAGAGTCAAGTTAATTCAGTCTCTGGCTAATTGGTGTCCAAATAATTAAGAGCTGGCTTAAAAAAAAATACCCAACACCTAATAGAGGCTCAGCAATGACTACAGCACAGGAAAGAGCATTGAAAAATTTGGAACATTTGTCAACTGCTGGGGAGTCCACGGCTATGGGGTAAAAGCAGGAAGTTATATAGGAACAGAGACCCCAGCAGGAGAGAAGGAAATTAGACAGCTAGCTGGCAGCAGCAAAGTCATCTAAGAGCTGGAAAAAAGGTCAGCTTTCATTTTCAGTGATGAGATGGTGGGTAATTGGTAGTTTGAATAAGATTTATTCTCAATAGCCCCCCTTTTTTGCTTGTTTTACATTTCATTTATGTTGTATAATAAATATCTATCTACAAACTAAAGTTAGAACCCCGAGAGAAACACTTTTCTGGCTATGTCTCCAGGTTCAGTTAAAATGAGGGTAAGGCAATTACTCAGAAGATTTAAAGGAAAACACACACACACAATCTCATTTTTGCCTTTATTAACCGGCAAATTCAATAAAAAACTTAGACTTTAACTTCAGCACTTAACTGTTGTTTGGTAGAATTGATGATCCAAGGTAAAATATTTAGTGGGTATTATAAAACTATTTCTAGAAATTCAATACCAAATGACATATTTTTTTACAGTTACCATGGAGATGGGTTCTACACTAACAGATAAGATATTTAATAAATGGCAAGGAAAGAAATTGCCTGTGTACACTTTTAAAAAGTGAGATCCTTTTGTGCCTTGCTGTTTTTTGAGCTGAAGCTTTGGAAAATGGCAATGGACTCAGGGGATCTTTGCAACCCTTAGTGTTCCTTGAACAGAATGACAATGTCAGGCTTAAAATGAAAAGCATTTCTGAATTGACATCTTGCAGCCTTTAATGAACTCCTATCATTGTCAAAACATCCTGCCGTTCTCTGGAACAACTTTCTTGAACTGAAGGTATACTTTTGTTCCATTGGTGAGAGTTTCTAGAAGCTCTGGGTCAAAATGATGATTCTGGAAGTATTTACTTTTAGATGGACTAAGGAACCCTTTGTAATCTGACCTTTGGGGGCCTGTTTAGTCAGCTCAGGTTAAGCAGTGGTTGGCCAAGCCTACCACTGTCTTGGGAAGGGGTGTGGTTGTAACTGATCCGTTCTATACACAGCAAATTGGCCTCTGTAATGGGCTTCCCAGGTGGCGCTAGTGGTAAAGAACCTGCCTGCTAATGCAGGAGATGTTGAGATGTGGGTTAAATTCCTGAGTTGGGAAGATCCCCTGGAGAAGGGCATAGCAATCCCCTCCAGTATTCTTTCCTGGAGAATCCCATGGATAGAAGAGTCTGATAGGCTACAGTCCATGGAGTTACAAAGAGTTGGACATGACTGAGCAACCAACACTTCCTTACTTATGCATCTTGAGCAGAAATCCAAATCACAGACCTGAAGAAAGCTGCATTTTGAGTGGAATTTGTCTCTTGAGGGATTTGTAGTCTTAGGGAATTTCTGATTTTCTCAGGTACCAAGATCTCTGGGAGACATAAAGGAATGATATCTGGATTAAGAATCAGAGGATCTGGGCTCTACACCTGGCTTTGCCACCAGCAAGTTGTGACCTTGAATTATCCACTTAGCCTCTCTGAGTTTTATTTTCCTCGACTCTAAAATGAAAGAGGTGGACTGTGTGATTCTTAAGCTCACCCAATCTCTTGAGATCTCACAATCTTAAATTAGTGTATAATTACTCTCTAGTCTCAAAGGCAAGAACTGTTAAATCTGTTGGATTTGGTTTAAAAGATAAAATCGTGGAAGTTCTGGGATAATCATTCTCTTTCTCTGAACGGCACTCTCCAGTCCAAGAATCCCCTCTATGGTATTAGACCTGCATATCCCTATCTCTCCTCAAAGAGAAGAGAAATAAAATATTAACAGTTATACCCACACTGGAAGGAAGCACAAAATCCTCCACTGCCTTCCCCTTATCTGAGGGCTCAGGCCTCTGTGTTGTAAATGAGCCCAAGTCCAGGCTGACTTGATCTGCTTCGGGTGACATCCCAAGGTCACCTGTCAGACCGCTTGAAGATTCTAAACCTAATGAAAGACCCACATCCTTATTTACATGCCTTTTCCTCCCTTTCTCTTGGGTATCACCCAAGTGCATTTATTCAAATCTAGTCTCAGCACACAATAAGAAATGCCATGTATTCTCAGGGTGCCACTAAAAACCTAACTATAAAAATGACTGTAATTTACAGTTATAAATGCTATTCTTTCTGGTGCCTGACCTCTTTCTTTCTGCAACTCAATATTCCTCACCATGTGCAAAATAGACAGCAACAGAATGAATGAATAGTAAATTATAATGAAGCCAAACTTGATCAACCAGGAGCCATGGACAAAAGAAATGCTGGAAGGGTGTCTTGCTGCTCAACTTCTCATATATATTCCCATAGTCTAGAATCTCAAAAGTATAAGAAAGTATTTGCACAAATTTCTGTGTCTTCGGATATACAGATATATAAGTAGATACTTGCAGGCATGTGTGTGTGTGTTAAAACAAAAATAAAGAACATATTCATTTATGGGAAAAAATGGTATTTTCAGAATTAAGCACTTGGGTTTTGTTTCTGATTACTGAAATTGATTAAAACTATTAGCTAAAATCCCTTGTTATGGGGAGTGTAGCATTTTTCCCTCCATGCTATCTTAACTTTACACATTATTTGGGCAAAGATACCTAATGTATAAGTGTGTATATATATGTGTTTATATGTCTACATATATATATTTATATATATACATTTATATAATTTGAATGTTTTAAAAGCTCATTTTGTTTGTCGTACTTACTGTAGATTTAATAAGTTTACATATGATATGTAGTTATTCACTGACTTTTTTCTAAAAGGTGAAAATGAGCAAATGATTTGTCCTTGAGAAGGTTTTATGTGGAGTAAAAACTAGACTCCAATTGACCCGTTTATTTGTGAGCATCTCTTGAATGTTCTCTTGTGGCTTAGCTGGTGAAGAATCTGCCATGCGGAAGACCTGGGTTAGATCCCTGGGTTGGGAAGATCCTCTAGAGAAGGGAAAAGCTACCCACTCCAGTATTCTGGCCTGGAGAATTCCATGGACTACAGTCCATGGGGTCGCAAAGAGTTGGACACGACTGAGCGACTTATACTTCACTTTCACTTGCGTGTTCATGGACTTCCCTGGGCAGTGTGAATTCAGCTTCATAGGAGCTCCTCCAGAGTTCCTCTCTTTTGTTAGCATTATAAAATATGAGAGCCCACTAACACAGTGCTCAAGTAGTCTCATAAATGGAACCCCAAGCTGGTTCTACTTTTCTGTGTTTCTAAGAGGAAGGGTTTGCCAATGCACCAGAGATGAGCAAGCCGAGCCAGATGACATCTGTGATTTTCATGAGATTTTGGAGAAAAGGCATATTGAATATCTGACCTTGTTAATATTATTACAGCAACTCAGCCAGTCACCCCAGTGAAGGAGGAGGACTGGCAGTTCCATGGCCTGGAGCGGCTTTTGGGTTACTGCCCATGTGGATAATCTCTGTTCTTTTTTCCAGCTTGTTTGACTTAATTCCTAGGGCAGTAGACATTTCTTGCTAGCATTTGGCCATGGAAACCCTGCCTGAGTTAGAAATAATATAAGATCAGAACATTTTAAGAAAATAAATTCAGGACAGTATACAGTCGGAGTTTTACCTTGAAAGGCCGAATAGGTAGTCATTAAGGCTTTAAAGATGATAGCCCTGATGTTCCATTCACTAACTAACGAGCAATGACTCTCTTTTCTGGACCTGGTGTCTCATCCATTAAAAAAAGGACACAAATAACACTCACCTTAGAGGACTGTTGTTAAGATTAGATGAAGAAACTCATACAAAGCACTTAGAAAAGAGCCTGCCATATAACAAGTGCTGCATTAGGTTACTTAAAAAAAAATCTTTGGAAGTCAGTGTTTTAACTTCGGGTATTTCATGAAAATGATGAAGCAATACCTGCTTAGCACACTCATTGCTCCCTTTCCAGTATTTCACTAGATTGTTACTGATCCATTCATCCACTGTTTATTAACAGTCTCCATGTAAGGGGCAAGGAACTGGACAGGCAAGATACAATGTGCATAGCGGATGCCCAGTCTCTTTCCTCACAGAGCCAAGTCTAGTTGGGAAGATACATGAAGAATAAGTGAGCAAATGAGTAAGTCAAATAATTATGGATTTTGATTAGTGCTGTAAAGGAAATCAGTGGGAGTGGCGGCAAAGAATAATAATAAACAGAGTCTCAGGTTAGGTGGAGGAGATGAAAAACGGCTTCTCTGAGGAGGTGCTGCGTGGGATGGTTTATGAAGGCTGAGAAGAGTGGGGCCAGCATGTTCTGAGCAGTAGGGATAGAAAGAATGTGTAAAGGCCGAGGCACTATCCAGGGACCAGAGTGGCTGGAGCAAAGTGAGAATGGAGGAGGAATCAGAGCATCAATGGCTTGCTAAGTGTAAGGGGTAACATACTGTGGTTTGCATTTCCTAAAGATTCCTTTAGCTGTGTTATAGAGTGGGATGAATTGAGAGAATAGCATGGAAACATATACATTACCATATGTAAAATACGTAGCAAGTGACACAGGAGCTCAGCCTGGTGCTCTGTGGCAACCCAGAGGGGTGCGATGAGGTGGGAGATGGGAGGGGTGTTCAGGAGGGAGGCAGTGTGTGTATACCTGTGGCTGATTCATGTTGATGCATGGGAGAGGCCAACACAATATTCTAAAGCATTTGTTGTCATTGTTCAGTTGCTAAGTCATGTCCGACTCTTTGTGACGCCATGAACTGCAGGCAGCACACCAGGCTTCTCTGTCCATCACTGTTTATGGAAGTTTGCTCAAACTCGTGTCCATTGAGTCAGTGATACCATCCAACCATCTCTTCCTCGGTTGCTCCCTTCACCTCTTGCCCTCAATTTTTTCTAGCATCAGAGTCTTTTCTAGTGAGTCAGCTCTTTGCATCAGGTGGCCAACATATTGGAGTTTCAGCTTCAGCGTCAGTCCTTCCAATGAATATTCAGGATTGATTTCCTTTAGGATTGGCTGGTTTGATCTCGTTGGAGTCCAAGGGACTCCTAAGAGTCTTCTCCAGCACCACAGTTTGAAAGCTCCAATTCTTCAGCACTCTATCTTCTTTATGATCCAATCCTCACATCCATGTAAAGTAATTATCCTCCAGTAAAGAGAGAGAGAGAGAGAAAAGAAGTGTCAAAGAAAAAAGAGAGGTTGAAGAGTGTGGAGTGAGGATGATGGGAGCAGGGAGAGTGGTGGCATTCCCAGAGTCTAGGTGGGAAAGTTTGGTGGCTTGGACCAGGGTATTTGCTGTGGTGGTGGGAATAAGGGGTGGCCTTGAGAGATGTTTTGGAAATCAGATCAATAGGATTTGCTGCACATGGACTGGAACTGGAATATTAGAGATAGGAAAGAATTAAAGTAGGGAAAGGAAAGTCCCTGCTTTAATTTTGATGATAAATATGATGACTATTAAGTCAGTGCTGACAAAGGAACAGTCTTTATATATTTAAGAGAAGATTTACATATAATGCATGTAAATATAGGATCCAATACTGCATGAAATGGGACAGAACCTAATAGCTAGAAGAGTTGTATGATGTTTGGGAAATTTCTCTGCTTAATAGAAGAATATTAGGTAAATTTCCTAAATTTATTTCTCCTTGCTAGGTTGCCTTAGATGTATCACCATTAATTTTCCAAACTCTCCATCCCTTTATATATACTGTAGGTTATGGTTTCTAAATTACATGATATTTACAAAACACTTTATAATTCTAGAACTTTTTAAGCATTCTGTTATGAGCAATTTGAACTACTTATCTTCCTACCTTGAACCTGCAGCAAATAATAACCTCCCTTTATTGACTTCTTCATCTGCATACTGAAATTTAACAGTAGCACCTTCCTCAGTGGGTGGCTGTGAAAATTAAGCAACTCAGTACCTGTAAAGTTCTATGCAATGCCTGTCACACAGAATTCTTTCAATAAATTTTAGCTCTTACTATTAGTCTAGACAGGTTTGTTAGTAAATGTGTGCTTCAGCTTCTTCATCTGTGAAATAAAGATGGTTCCCTTCTCGGAAACCAGTGGAGAGTCTGGTTTATTACAGAATGCTGAGCCTTTCTAGGAAGCCGTTAATCCGACAACAGGCTATTCAGTTCAGTTCAGTTCAGCCACTCAGTCAGGTCTGACTCTTTGCAACCCAATGGACTACAGCATGCCAGGCTTCCCTGTCCATCACCAACTCCTTTTTTTAAAAAATTTATTTATTTATTTTAATTGGAGGCTAATTACTTTACAATATTGTGGTGGTTTTGCTATACATGAACATGAATCAGCCTTGGGTGTACATGTGTTCCCCATCCTGACCCCCACTCCCACTTTCTTCCCTATCCCATCCCTCGGGGTCATCCCAGTGCACCAGCCCTGAGTGCCCTGTCTCATGCATCAAACCTGGACTGGTGATCTATTTCACATGTGATAATATACATGTTTCAGTGCTATTCTCTCAAATCATCCCACCCTCGCCTTCTCCCACAGAGTCCAAAAGTCTGTCCTTTACATCTGTGTCTCTTTTGCTGTCTCGTATATAGGGTCATTGTTACCATCTTTCTAAATTCCATATATATGCATTAATATACTATATTGTTTTTCCTTCTGACTTAACTTCACTCTGTATAATAGGCTCCAGTTTCATCCACCTCATTAGAACTGATTCAAATGCATTCTTTTTAAAGGCTGAGTAATACTCCGTTGTATATATGTACCACAGCTTTCTTATCCATTCGTCTGCCAATGGACATCTGGGTTGCTTCCATGTCCTGGCTATTGTAAACAGTACTGAGATGAACATTGGGGTACATGTGTCTCTTTCAGTTCTAATATCCTAGGTGTGTATGCCCAGCAGTGGGATTTCTGGGTCGTATGGCAGTTGTATTTCCAGTTTAAGGACTCTCCACACTGTTCTCCATAGTGGCTGTACTAGTTTGCATTCCCACCAACAGTATAAGAGGGTTCCCTTTTCTCCACACCCTCTCTAGCATTTGTTGTTTGTAGACTTTTTGATAGCAGCCATTCTGACCAGCATGAGATGCATCTCCAACTCCTGAAGCTTGCTCAAACTCATGTCCATCAAGTTGATGATGCCATCTAACCATCTCATCCTCTGTCGTCCCCTTCTCTTCCTGCCTTCAATCTTTCCCAGCATCAAAGTCTTTTCCAGTGAGTCAGTTCTTCACATCAGGTGGCCGAAGTATTGGAGTTTCAGCTTCAGAATCAGTCCTTCAGATGAATATTCAGGACTGATCTCCTTTAGAGTGGACTGGTTGGATCTCCTTGCAGTCTAAGGGACTCTCAAGAGTCTTCTCCAACACCACAGTTCAAAAGCATCAATTCTTCAGTGCTCAGCTTCCTTTATAGTCCAACTCTCACATCCATACATGACCACTGGAAAAACCATAGCCTTGACTAGATGGACCTTTGTTGGCAAAATAATTTCCCTGCTTTTTAATATGCTATCTAGGTTGGTGATAGCTTTTGGGGGTGGTTCACACCAAAGGCACACTTGGCCAATCACATTATGTGATACCAAACGTTGAAAAGTGTGGAAAGATATATTCCTTAAGGCAGTAAGTTTATTTTTTCAATTTTATGTACAGTTTTACCTGCAGAGAATGGCCAGTACTTTATATGCATGAAGTGTTATTATTATTTCTTACCTATTTACACTGTGTTACATTCAGAAAGGATTTGAGGTGGACTACAGTAAGGGGCTCAGAGATCATAAATCATTAAAAGTAACAGAACTGAAGCAAGTAAAGGAAAGGGAAAAGTATATAGAGATTTTATAAATATTTTATGTTTTCTATAAGAATTTTTTCAGGCAGTTATTTCCGGTTACTTTACAATCTTCTGTTTAAACTTTATAAAGTGTGTATCATGGAAAGGTAGCAAACATTGCCATCACACCAGGAGTGTGAACATGTCACTGTCCTGCTAAAGTCAGGGTTAGGCATCGTTGGCATAGGTGCTGATTAGTCAGAGGTTAGGCATCGTTGGCATAGGTGCTCATTAGTCAGAGGTTAGGCATCGTTGGCATAGGTGCTCATTAGTCAGAGGTTAGGCATCGTTGGCATAGGTGCTGATTGCTCCAGTATTTTGCTTTCCTCAAACACATACATTTTTCACCAATAATATTTTTTTCCTGCAATATTGAGTAATTTTGCAATTAACTTAATAGAGGAGGATATATTCAATAGTAAGAATTTTTTAAATCATCCCATCAAATCCATAACATATAAGGAAAGCAAAAAAAGAGGCAAATCACTCTGTTGATATGCAGAAAATAACTTTATGCTGTTTTAAACAATTTTTATTATAATGTTTTTCACTTGGCATTATTTTTTAAGCATTTTCATATCTCTGTAATCTTTTGGCAATAGTATAAAACTGCTGCCTGCCAGTCAATCAGACTGATGCCCTGTGACTTAATGAACCATTAAGTTATAATAACATTTAGGTCATTTCCAAATTTTTGTCTTTATGAATAATAATCCTGATACAAGCCTAGTTTATCCATCTTTTTGGATGACTTCCTTATAATACATTCTCAAATAGATTATTGGAAGCATCAAAGAATATGAATATAGTTGTATCTGATATATAAAACTGTCAGTAATGCAGGGCATGTTTTGCCCCCTTTTTAAAACCTGGTGCTTTCACCTTTTCTACTTTCATGAGTATAAGTTGATGACAGTTTCTCATACTCATGCAGTGACTAAATTTTGCATTCTGGTGATCAAAGACAGTTGAATTTATGCTATGTTATATTAATATTCTGTGCTAGGATATCATATACTACACACATGGAAATATAATACTGATATAAAATATCAGTATTTACAGTATATTTATGTACTGATATAAATAATGTGTATCACCCTACTGATGAATTATTTCATCATCATGCTAAAACTAATGATTTTGTTTTTTTAAATAAGCTTTTCTAGAAATAAGTAACACCACATTAATATAGTTAAATCTTGTAAGAAAACTCCATAAACTCAGATAAACGTAGTGTCAGATACATAATCCATCTTTTATAGGAATACTATTTTGTAAGGACCTTAAAAAATAGATAAACAGATTTAGTAAATAATTCAAAAAGTTGGGCCTTGCTCTTAGGAAGTTATTATTTGAAGACTCATAAGCAGAACAGAGTGATCTAAAAATCGTAACATTGAAGAGTTAGTGGGTGCAGAATATATGAAAAAGAAAAGTAATGAAGTTAAAGAAAGATAGAGATGCAGTTAAGCAGTGTAACATGTGTTGGTGAGCGCTTGTGTGATGTGTCTGTGGATGGCCATACAGTTTGTGGCTAAGGATCCAGGAGTTGGAATTTGACTGGTTGGATAACATTTCTGTCACTTGCTAGCTGTGTGATCCTGGGCGGGCACTTAACCACCTTGTGTCTCAGTTTCTTCACCTGTAAAATGGAGAGAATGAAGTTACCTATCTTATGGGATTATTGTGTGATTAGTGCCTGGTGCATAGTAAGTGCTTAATAAGTGCTTAAAAATTAGCATTGCAATTTTATTATCACTGTATGATAAGAATGGAGATATCCAAAATGACTTGTTTCTTTCAGTAAAGAATAATTGAGTAGAGACATTTAATTCTCTTTCATTTTGTAACACATAGACGACTCCAAGATATTTGCCCAGGGGATGTGATTTGAGCAGTATGTGGAAGACTACTGTCAACCCTTGCTGTTGTTTACTCACTAAGTCACGTCCAACTCTTTGCAGCTCCGTGGATTGTAACGCGCTGGGCTCTTCGTCCTTGAGATTTCCCAGGCAAGAATACTGGACTGGGTTGCCATTTCCTTGTCCAGAAGATCTTCCTGACCCAAGGATTGAACCCACATCTCCTGTTTTGCAGGTAGATTCTTTACCACTCAGCCACCTAGAAAGCCCCAACTCTCAACCATGTCTTCCACTGATTTGTCAAGTCCTACTATTATATCATTCCTTTTATTGAGTTTTGCCCTGCTCCCTTTCTCACCATGTTTTGAAATGGAGAAAAGTGGCATATTACTTCACTATCTCCTTGGCATCAACAGGATTAGCAGAATTTCTTGAGTGGTCAAGACAACACAGGAGCCCATGCTGCTTCTAAAGGGAGGCATGGAGGTGGGAAAAGAGGCCTGAGAGTGGCCTGTGGGACTGAAGGGGGTTCCTGCTGTGGAGGGAAGGAAGGTTGACATAGAGCTCCATACACTGTGGGGGTTTTGCATCTGGATATAACTAGAATGGGGGCTTCCCAGGTGGCGCTAGTGGTAAAGAACCTGCCTGCCAATGCAAAAAATGTAAGAGCTGCAGGTTTGATCCCTGGGTCAGGAAGATCCCCTGGAGGAGGGCATGGCAGCCAATGCCAATATTATTGCCTGGAGAATCCCACGGACAGAGGAGTCTGCCGGGCTACTGTCCATGGGGTCGCAAAGAGTTGGATACAACTGAAGTGACTTAGCACGCAGGCACACATGACTAGAACGGACTTGAATCTCTGCAGAGGACAGATCCAGGAGCAATACGGTTGATCTGAACAAGAGATCTCTACATTACACTTGAAATGATGTTTTCCTACAACCAGTAATCTGTGATTTGCCCTTGGATCCGAGGGCAGGATCTGTTCCAAAGAACTTTGTAGGCAAGACCTCCTGATGGCAAAGAAAAAAAAAAAAGAAAAGATAAAACCCAGCTGCAAAAGCATGCATTCTCAGTGAAATGAATGAGCAGAAAACTCTTGCCTTGACTTAGAAGGTTTTTTTTTTTTTTCAAAATTAAGTGACAGAACTATTTTTAGGTTCTTAAAAAATGTCATTCCTTTTTACTAAAGCATTTAGGTGCATAAATGGCAACATATCTGGCTAGGAAAAAAAAGAATTTCCACCTAGAACAAGTTTATAGAAAGGTTAATCATACTGATAGAATAAAATAGACCAATTTTTACTGCAAAGAAACATTTCAACATGCCGAATTACCAGAGAGGAGAATGTTTTCTCTTGATTTCCATTTTGGAGTTAAGTTTACAGAAAACAGCGTTCAACTCTCAAGGAAAAAGCATTTTGATTTTTTCCCCTCTTTTCTTTATAATGCAGAGATCTAGAACACCATTTTTTATTGGTGTTGTTGATGCTTATATATTTTCTAAATGTCAAAAATAAGGGATTCTTCAATTTACTGGTAGATCATGTAACTCCTAGAGGTGATTACGCACATCTGCTCTGACCTCGCTTATCAGTCTCTGGAACTAGGACCATGTCGCTGTGGTTCTCAATGCCCAGGAGCTACATAGCGTGGTCCTGCTGAAAAATCTAGGGCTCTGTATCTGTGAGTCATTGGCCTTTCTGTCCCCGGAGAGCCTTCCTGGTTAACACCTGTCCACCCCTTTCGCATGTCTTGACAGCTGTTTCCTAAGAGTTTCTGAGACCATCACGGCAATCTCAACGTGTCACGTGTTTGAGGGTGTTCATCTATCTATCTCCTTTCTATAGAAGATGAAGCACAACCCACATTTAAAAATGCAATCCTTGGGATTTCCCTGGTGGCCCACTGGATGGGAGTCCACCTTCCAACGCAGGGGACGTGGGTTCCATCCCTGGTCGGGGAACTAGGATTCCACATGCCTCAGAGTAACAGCCTGTGCTGTTCAGCTAGAAGAAGCCTGCACACTTCAACTGAGACCCAACACAGTCATAAATAAATTAATGATCTTAAAAAAATTCAAATCCTTATAAAATCTGAAGTTAATAAAGCTGTATCAGTAAGAGGAATAGATTACTGCATCACTAGAAAAAGGAAGACAGCCCTTGAGACCATGTTCAAAGGTGAACTGCCTAAGATGGTCATTGAGCCTTAAAGAACAATACATTGTTAGAAAGGATCAGGGTCTTGCTTCAGAGAGGAAAATAGTTTGGGTGCATTTTATAGTGTGTTATCTCATTGCTCACTCTGAAATTCTCCTCCCAGCCTTTGGGACACTTGCTTTATCATCTGTCAAGTCCAGTTGGAGACAGGGGATTAGGAATGTCGTTGGCTGTTTCCAGCTCTGATTCAGCATTTTGGGAGCATGAGAGCCAGGAGAAACGTGTTGGTCTGCAAACAGGCTGCTCACAGCAGCAGATGGTTGATGAAGGCTGGTCAGTAAATAGTGCTGAGTCCCAGAATGAGGCCACATGATACAGAGTTTAATAAACACAGTCCCAAGGTGAATTTTTTTTTTTTGAGTTATGCCATGTTTATTTTTTTATAAGTTAAAAAGCTTTCCCAAGATGAATTTAAAGCAGAGATGTAGAGCAAGATGACTTGATGTGGGCAGTACCATTCTATTTATCTGCTTCCCGAGTTTGACCCTGTGAGGTAGGCGTCTCTTGGGGTGTGCAGCCAGGAACTGGAAAGATGTAATGACATGCAAAAGAAATGCCCTCCAAGGTATGCCCACATGACGAGGGGCTCAGAACTGCAGTTCTAGCAACCTGCCGTTGCTTCCCTCCATAACGCAGCAGAAGTAACATCAGGGTCTGCTCTGCTTCCTCCTCTTCCTTCCTCTTCTCCCTCTTCCTCTTTCTTCTCCTGCTTGTCTTTCTTCCGCGTCTCCAAGTTTTGTCTTTCATTTTTTTCAGCCAGGGATTGAAATTTGAATCTGGACTTCCAAAAACTTACTTTGTAATGGAAGTTCTATATACAAAGGCTTAATCAGTAGATGGAGAAGCTCAAGTAGGTAGAGATCAAGACAAGAATGTTACCTCTCTATGGTCTAATGAAGAAACAATGCCCTTTTCCTATGATGTAGATTGCTTTTTTCCCCTCTTCATTTAAACAGTAAAAGTCCCCATCACTTCACAAAGGTGTCTTTTTTAAAAAAATTAATTTTTATTGGAGTATAGTTGCTTGTGTGTGTACGTGTGTTCATTGCTCAGTCATGTCTGATTCTTTGTGACCCCATGGACTGTAGCTCGTCAGGCTCCTCTGTCCATGGAATTCTCCAGCAAGAATACTGGAGTGGGAAGCCATTCCCATCTCCAGGGAATCTACCCGACCCAGGGATCAAACCAAGGTCTTCTGCGTTGCAGGTGGATTCTTTACTGCCTGAGCCACTAGAGAAGTCCAAAAGTTGCTTAACAATGTTATATTAGTTTCTGCTGTATAGCAAAGTGATATATCATCCATTGTGTGTGTGTTAAAGTGAAGAAGAACTAAAGAGCCCCTGAGGAAAGTGAAAGAGGAGAGTGAAAAAGTTGGCTTAAAGCTCAACATTCAGAAAACTAAGATCATGGCATCTGGTCCCATCACTTCATGGCAAATAGATGGGGAAACAGTGTCAGACTTTATATTTTTGGGCTCCAAATCACTGCAGGTGGTGACTGCAGCCATGAAATTAAAAGATACTTACTCCTTGGAAAGAAAGTTATGACCAACCTAGATAACATATTAAAAAGCAGAGACATTACTTTGCCAACAAAGGTCTGTCTAGTCAAGGCTATGGTTTTTCCAGTAGTCATGTATGGATGTGAGAGTTGGACTGTGAAGAAAGCTGAGCGCCGAAGAATTGATGCTTTTGAACTGTGGTGTTGGAGAAGACTCTTGAGAGTCTCTTGGACTGCAAGGATATCCAAACAGTCCATCCTAAAAGAGATCAGTCCTGGGTGTTTTTGGCCACCTGATGCAAGGAGCTGACTCATTGAAAAAGACCCTGATACTGGGAAAGATTGAGGGCAGGAGGAGAAGGGGACGACAGAGGATGAGATGGCTGGGTGGCATCACCGACTCAATGGACATGAGTTTGAGTAAACTCCGGGAGTTGGTGATGGACAGGGAGGCCTGGTATGCTGCAGTCCGTGGGGTTGCAAAGAGTTGCACACGACGGAGCAACTGAACTGACTGACTGATATACATATTTACCCGTTTGGCGGAAGTTCCTTCCCATTTAGATCACCACAGAGCACTGAGTTCCCTGGGCTATACAGTAGGTTCCCATTGTTACCTATTTTATACATGATATCAATAGTATGTATATTGGAGTAGGAAACGGCAACCCACTCCAGCGTTCTTGCCTGGAGAATCCCAGGGACGGCGGAGCCTGGTGGGCTGCCATCTATGGGGTCGCACAGAGTCGGCCACGACTGAAGCGACTTAGCAGCAGCAGCAATAGTCTGTATATGTCAATCCCAATCTCCCAATTCATCCCATTCCCCCACCATTCCCCCTTGGTGTACATGTTTGTACTCTACGTCTGTGTCTCTGTGGTGTATATAGCTATGGACCATGCTAGGCACTTTAAGCAGTGTCCTGCCCCACACCCCAGCCTTTATTCTATAAGTGTGCTCAGGATACTAGTTTACCAGAGAGCCACTAAAACTCAAAAGAGCCTCATTTCAAGTATGGCTCTTAATTACTGACATGATAATAAACTGAAAAGTTAAAAATCCTTCTAGTCTTCAAAATTATTCTCCAGCTTATAAACTCTGTCAATCATAGCATTCTCTTTAAAATACTATTCAAGAAATGTCAATTGCTACCTGAACTCTCTATTATGTTTCTACAGCAGAAATATTGTATATGTTGTTTAACAGAAGGGCACATGTGGAATAAAGGGGAGGATGGAATTACTGTGAAATCTCCACCTTTTGAAATATTTAGGCGTTTGGTACCAGCCATCTGTGCTGGTTGTTGTGTGGGACCTGCCCAAACCCTTCGTTTGGCTCGGTTGCTCTGCAGGCCAGCAGAACTTCCCCTTGGCTCATAGTCCAGTTGGACTTCAGCATCTGTCTCTCATGCCCAAATTAAACACCTGCTGGCTTTTAAACCCTCTGAAGACCTTTGCCGCCCATTGAGTGAAAGGAAGTTGGAGCTTGGACAGCACATTTGGGCAGTTTCTGACACTACAGCTAAATACATTGTACAGAATTAACATTCTCTCTAACACAACTCCCTTACTAATTCTCTTTGAAATATTTCTGTAGAGGGAAAACAGCATCAGGTGTCAACCACCTGTCTCCCATAGTTGGGAGGTGAATTAAATCTTCCTCATGGGCCCAGAAGCCAGATCCTCACTTCTGCCAGTGGTCCTGTGAAAGACTGGGCTGCCTGGGTTCCCACTCCATGCGCTGGGCTTTAGGGAAGACCAGGACACAGAGGACCAGAAACCCTAAGGTTTCTAATGACCTTAGGTCATTGCCATCATGTTGAATGCAGGAATTGGCTTTGATAAATAAACACCACCATGTAAAGACTATCTCTCTTACAGTGTCTCCCCACAGTGCCATATTGTGAGCATGTCATATCTCTTCCCCACTTCCTGCCCTTAGCTGGCTACGCTGTGCTATAAGTTGGCATTGCTTTTTTTTTTTTTTTTAAATAATTCTCCTGTTGTTAACAATAGTCCACATTTTCCTGAGAATATTTGTGAAGAATTCAGATGTCTCCTTATCCTTGTCTTCTGTGTAATCTATAGTTACTAACCCATTAAACACACTGTTCTATGTCTGTATTTGTTTCACCTTTGAAGGGAAGTAGGTATAGAATTGTCCCCATAGTGCTGAAGCATTTAACAAAGCTCATTATAAAATACCCTCTGGTCTATTTGAGTGTCTCTATTTGAGGCTTTTAGGTCTCTATGCTAACATGCATGCCTTGATGGGAATGAAACATTTTTTCCTTCTAATTTCTAATTTTATTATAGTTGAATCACAGTGTTTGTATCTTGAAGGAATTTTTGCACTAGTAGAGGATGGAGCCTTGTTCCTCTCATTAGCCCGTCTACTTTGACCCCTTCCCTTTTTGTTCTTGGAAACCCCCAAAGCGGTTCAGAAGTCTTGTTCTGCTTCCACTCATATACTTTCAATAAATATTTCCACGACTGCGTGCATGCTTAGTCGTGTTTGACTCTTTGCGACCCCATGGACTGTAGCCCGCCAGGCTCCTCTGTCCATGGGATTTTTCCAGGCAAGAACACTGGAGTGGGTTGCCATTTCCTACTCCAGGGATTTCCATTAATACCAAATGGGAAAGTGCTTGCAGATGTGTTCTGAGACTGTCAACTGAATCAAACGTTTGTGTGCCAAACATGAAAGGGTGAGTTAGTGAGAAAACTTGCGCCTCTCATCTCTCTCCCTGATCCAGCTCCGAGAGCACTGGGAATGTGCAGAAGAGCACACTCCATAAGAAAACATTTTATGAAATATGTTTCACAGCAGCCATCGTGTTCTGGTTTTCAGAGGGCTTCATTTCTCACCTTCCTCAGATTGGCTATGGAGCTGAAATGTAGGTTAGGAATGTCCATCCATGCATGGCTAGGTAATATTCACAGGTTCTTAACCCATTCTCCTTTAATTTTATATGTTGTTTTAGAAAAACGAGTAACTGTATATGAATAGCTCTATTTTTCTAGCCATCATTACACATGATCCTGTCTACTTCATCCTTGAGCACGTAATTTAAGTGTCTTTTAGCTTTATGAACCTTTCTTTTCTGCCCCTTCCCCATCTTCTCAGACTTTACTTGTCACTGTCTCCCAGAGTTAAAGAAACTATAATCTTTTCCCATAAATAAGTTCCAAGCATTTCCAAAGGAGGAGGAAAAGAGGGCATTTTAGGGAAGCAAAGTTCTTTGCTTGTGAATGGCTTCTTAACTAACCAAAATGGAAGTAAAGATTCCCAAGAGTGGAAGAAATTGAGACCTTCTCTTCCACAAAGTTCCACAAAACAAATTAAATCTGACTCCAAGTTTCTTGACTCTGGACTCAGAAAAAATTCTCTCAGCCATTTAGGGGAGGGGTTCCCTTTTCTCATTCCCAATTCACCCCAAACCCTAGCCTCCCACTGCTTACAATCCTATCCATTCCTTTAGGGCCACGTGGATGACTCAGGCTCTCATGCATGTCAGGATACACTGGACTACCAGAGTGCAGATTTTCCAAGCCTGCACTGTCCCTTGGAATCCCAAAGCTTTGTGAGTTTTATGCCACTATGTCACAAAAATCAGTTCAATCTAGGAGCCCTGGTTCCTGGGATATAGCTTCCCTTGATGGTTTACCGAGCCAGTTCACCCAGATGTCTGCACCCTTCCCCTCTGCAGAGTGGCCCTTCCCCAGGGGCTAGCTCTGGATCCACTTCATTTGTAGAATCAACCCTAGTCTTGAGGACTCTTCCCTCAACTTGATACTTCTATGCCCTCCTCTCTTTAGCAGGCTGCCTTCCTTACCCCTGACACAATCCACTCCAGGTGATTCAAGAAACAATTTAGCCCTCTGTTTAGTCCTTTGTTTTCCTTCCCAATAGTTCTTATGCCAGAGAACTCAAAGGCTGAGAGGAAAAAATATAGGGGGAAACCCATATATCTAAATGCCTTAATAAATTATTTCACTATCAACATAAAGTAAACCCTAGTCTCTTTTTAGCCAGTCTTTCTGAAGTTAATGTAATATCTGTCTTGCTCAAGAAATAAAGGACCCAAGGTCAGTCTGACCTCTTATTCCTTCTAAGGGAATATATCAACAACTGAGTCATTAAATAAAGCCCATTCTGCCTTTCTTACTCATAGAACTTCATTAGGTTTATCTAAAATGTGCTTGAAAAATAATCTAATTTATCTTGCTCCAAGTAATTTAATTAGAATTCAATTAAATTCAGCAGAATGCATATATCATTGTAGATGTTGCACCTTGATTCATTTTATTTGCTATTTTTACTTTAAAGATGCAGTGGAGTTGTTTAGCCCTGCAGTAGCCTATCCACAGTAATCTATTTCATGCATAGACTAACTGGTCCTCAGGAGCACTAAGGGAAACAAAATGTGTCCATCACTATGCATACCACACGCATCTCATTTGAATTTAATCTCTTTGGCAGCATGTGTGCTGGGAAGACAGGGACTTGATGTATCAGTTCACTATACTTCCGAAACAGAGACCTTTTTAGCTCCTCCCTTGTTTTTCTTTAGACACACACACACATATAAATAGATCAATAAAGGAAAAAAGTGATATTCAGATTCTATCCAAGTCACCTTCACAGTCACTATCAAATCTTTAAGGTGTCAGTCCAAAAGCACAGGCAACAGAAGCAAAAATAAACAAGTGGGACTACATCACACTAAAAAGCTTCTGCACAACAAAGGAAACAGTCAACAAAATGAAAAATGCAATCTGCAGAATGGGAGAAAACATTTGCAAATCGTGTATCTGGTAAAGGGGATTAATAGCCAAAATATAAAGGAATTCATATAACTCAATAGTAAACAAAAGTGAAAACCAATTTTAAAACAATGTCCAAAAGACCCAAATAGACACTTTTCTGAAGAAGACATGCCAATGGTCAGTAGGCATATGAAAACATGCTCACCATTATTAATCACGGAGGAAATGCAAATCAAAGCATAATGAGGTAGCTAGCACCTCACACCTGTTTGAATGTGTATTATCAAAAAGATAAGAGATTACAAGTGTTGGCAAGGATGTAGAGAAAAGAGAACTCTTGTACACTGTTGATAGGAATGTAACTTGGTACCTTCATTTCGGAAAACCATATGAGAATATGGAGGCTCCTCAAGAAATTAAACCTAGAACTACAATATGATCCAGCAATCCCACACTGAGTACGTATTCAAAAGAAATGAGACTAGTATCTCAAAGATATGTCTGCACTCCCATGTTCATTACAGCATTATTCATGATAGCCACAATATGGAAGCAACCTAAGTGGCTTCAGTGGACATATGTATGCACACACAGATACACACACATTTATCCCAGGTGGCACTAGTGACAAAGAATCCGCCTGCCAATGCAGGAGACATAATAATGCAAGTTTGATCCCTGGGTCAGGGACGATCCCCTGGAGGAGGAAATGGCAACCCACTCCAGTATTCTTGCCTGGGAAACCCCATGGACAGGGGAGCCTGGCAGGCTACAGTCCATAGGGTTGCAGAGTTGGACACGACTGTGGCGACTTATCATGTATATATATATATATCATATCTGTCTATCTATATGTGTCAGGCTGTCGTGCATATCCAAACACATTGGGCTACCAGGATGCATATTTTCCAAGCCTTCACTGTCCGTTGGAATCCAGAAGCTTTTATCTAAGGAGCATTAGGTGGTTTCAAGAAGTTAGGCTGGAAGAAACGGGGTTGGGGGGAGGAGTAGGCAATACACCTATAGCCAAAAAAAGTGAGAATTAAAATTGGAATGTTTGTTTTTAGCTCTTGAAGTTTTACATAATTTCCCTGTTAGTGGAACTAAAAAAATAAACGAAGGCATTCCCTTTTTTAAAAAAATCGGAAGGACAGTATCTCAGCATTGTCTCCTTTGGCATTTTGCTGCATTTTCATAGGATGTGCTCTGTTCCTTGGATCCTTTAGAATCATCGCTGCAGGCTTTACTAGGTGACACAGCAACCTAGGTGACACGTGTGAAAGATCTGAGATTGCCTGGATTTACCTAAATCTTGAAAAGGAAGGAAAGGTGGTTTGTAAACCGTTTCTGTTGGAGAGAGTGAATGACTCATTCCCCAGAAGTCCTCATTGTAAAAAGGGCCAGACATGATCGAAGCCATGGTGAAGGTTAGGAAGGGACCTCGCCCTACCCCGTCCTACTCTGGGGACTGCATTTCATGAAGTCAGTTGTCTCAGAGCACACCTCATGACTTCAACAGCATTGCTCAGGAAGCTCAAGGAGGAGAATGATGAGTGTACAGTTTGTGTCTACCTAAGTGGCCCTTCATTTTTCTTTTCCTCCGTGTTCTTAAAGAACACGCCTTGGGGGCCAGAGACTGGTTTTCAGTCATCACTTTGGCAGCCACTCCGCTTACAAGAATAAACTGATCTCTGTTATATAGAACATGAACTTAGTGAGAATAAAAACACTCAGAACATAAACAATATGGCACCATTGGCTTGTCATCTGCCTGATATTTCTGTTTGGCCTGATGTGTTTACCATAATGCTTGTCTTGGTACCTTTAAAAAGTTGGAATATTCTGTACCTCACGAACCATCCTGAGTTGTCTTTGAATGGCTTTCCCAGGGGGCACTAGTAGTAAAGAACCTGCCTGCCAAGGCTGAAGATATAAGAGGCAAGGGTTCAATCCCTGGGTCAGGAAGACTCCCTGGAGGAGGAAAAGATAACCCACTCCAGTATTCTTGCCTGAAGAATCCCATGGACAGAGGAGCATTGTGGGCTAGAGTCTATAGGGTTGCAGAGTCAGACATCACTGAAATGACTTAGCTCGAACTTGTCTTTGACGAAATTCCCCAATTTAATACTCTTATTTTCTCTTTTTCCACCAGCCCCACTCCTACCTCAAGTCTTAAAAATTTAAAAATCCTCCCTTGATTGCCTGGCCTCAGGAGGTCCCTGTACTACCTCTCATGCCAGTCTGTCCTTCTGTCCTCTTCCATCTTAATGACAGCTGAGAACCTTTTGGTATTTCCCATTTGTGGACATCCCTTCCTTCTGATCTTCTAATTACCATTTCCTCTTTAACCCTGAAGCAGAAGTGGCAGTAATTTTTTTTTTGTTGTTAGAATCATCCCTACAGTAGAAACTTCAACAGGTCAGATTTCTTAAATAAGTAATACTTAATTATGGTTAATAGCCAGTGTTCATTCTTGCAGAAGACCTTTTCCTCTAGAATGAATTTTGTCCAGCCCGTGTTGCAAACATTAGATTTTGATGTAATTTTTAGTTGTTTTTCAAGGTAGTATGTCAGGAGTACTGAGAAGAAATTACTGCATTGTCAGATCCTTGTGATGGGACAGTTGGAGTCATCTTTTGATGCAAAGAATGAGGTGGGAAAATGTCAGCCAGTCTCCACTCAGAGAATCCTTTTATGACTTGAAAGCAAAAGCCAGATATATTTGTCTTCTAAAATGAGGCATGGCTTCCCTATTTATTTATCCTGAGTTCCCTGCGAGTTCTTCCAAGTAAAAGGCATAATTGATGATCTCAGTTGATTATACATTTTTCAAGCAGGTTTTAATTGTATGTGAAGAAGTTCAGCACTTAGTGGAATCTAATTTTCCCAATTTAACTCTCCTTCAAATACACTACACTTCATGCATACAAATTTGGTAAATATGTGATAAAATAATGGAGTTTGACATGGGTCTTTATTTTTAAAGAAAATGAGTCACCAGTCCACTTGTGTACTTTCTTTGCTTTTATTTATTCAATAAATTTTTAAAGTTAAATGTTTGCCATTTGGCTTCAGGGTTCACTAACGTAATTCAAAATGCAAGGTTAAAAGCATTTTGTAGTGAAAAATGTCAAAGTCCTTTAAGAAAGAAGACATCAACACAGTTAGCCTAAAAATGTAGAAGTTTATTTCTTATTCTCCAAAATGTTAGGAAGTGTAAGAATTCAAGTGAGAAATTCCTGTTTAAAACTAAGACCTGTTCGTTTCATAGTAGGCATGTCAGGTAAAACTCCTTAAATATTCCTCATTCTTTTTCGTTCTTTTTTTTTTTTTCTTCTGTTTCCTCTTGTTTGTTTTCTCTCCCTCCCCAATTTCTGAAGAGCAGTAATCCTTTAAAATTTATATATTTAGGAATAAATTAATTAGTCAGAACTTGAAAAAATAAATATGGAATGCATGTTAGCAATACATTCTCTACTTTTTTCTCAATGTATCATAATGCAATCATATAGATTTAAGTAATCAATAAGAACATTTGGTATTTACAAAGTGTGCTAAAATGTAATAAGAGCTATTATTCTGAGTATTTCTTATGAACCAGGTACTATAGAAAGCAGTTTATGTCAACTGTCTCAGTTAGTCCTCATAATAGTCCTGAGAGATATGTATTATTAATATTATCCCTATTTTATATATGAAAAAAATGAGTGCCAGCTGGTTAGTGTAGAGTCAAGATCCAAATTCATTTCAAAGCATAAACTTTTTTATATGATATTAAAAAGCACATACTTTTAAGGTATACTTTGCATTTCAAAACATATACTTTTTTCGTATATTTTATGACACCATACAGGTTCTCCGAAGGAAGATGACAAACATTTTTACCTTAAAAGCTAAGGATTAAAAACATCTTTTAAGTCCATTGTCTCCAAAGTGGTAATACACATCTAAAAGAAAATATAAATTGATCCCCTGGAGCCCAGGAAGAGTATATCATCATTAATTTATATTTGGTGGGGGGAAAAATAATTAAGCTTGACTAATTTTTCACATTCAAATTGACCCTGGTAGAGTTTCTCAATTTGTAGATTAGATGGTTGCAGCTTCATTTTTTATCTGCTGTATAATTTTATTTTTCTTTCCTTTATCTCTTTTTCCTTATCTGGTTTATTTCCTCCTCTCTTCCTTTTTTCTCTTTCATTCTTTTTAGTAACAGCTTTATTGAGATATAATTCACATAGCATACAATTTATCTATTTAAAGTGTACAATTCAATTTTTTTAGAATATTAGTATTTTGTAGACAGATATGTGTGACTAACACCACAGTCAATTGTAGAACATTTCATCATTTTGAAAAGAATCCCCATACCCTTTAATTATTACCTTCCCATCTCCCCACCCCCCTAACCCTTGACAACAAGTAATCTGCTACCTGTCTGTAGATTTTCCAATTCTGGACAAGTCATACGAGTGGAATCATGCAAACTGTGGTCTCTCGTCGCTGGCTTCTTTGGATGGTTGACGCTTTTAAGGTCACCTTAAGGTTTAAGGTATATTAGATTCTTTGGTAGAGGAGTGAATGTTCTTCTGACAGGTGCGGTTCCTGGTAGTCCCTGACTTCACCCAGTTCATGTGAGTCTGGTTAAAGGATTAGCAGTTAAAGGATTTAGCAGTTGTATTATCTCAAGAACAAAGCTTCCCAAAGAGGATTCCCACATAAAATTTGAGAGTCAGAAATTTTGAGAGTCAGAGTCACAGTGTATCATAAATAACCAAAAATGGTGCTCAATTGAAATTTCTCTTATTCTTAATTTGACCTTTCTCCATCAGCTATGTGGCAAACTAAAATAAACACAGTGAAATGAATCACATGTAACAAAAATATTAGCTACAATTTTTGATTGTCAATAAGACAATAAAAAATATGCATTTCTTCTACTTTGATTAAGGATGGGCTTTGCTCTCAGTATACAGTGTGCCTTAAGATATTACCTGACACATTACTGGCAAGCAATTAAAAAATTAAGCAACCATAACATAAAAATAACCTTTCCAAATTTAGGGGGAGGAAAGGAAGTTAAGTGTCATACCACTCATCATTTTTAAAATGCTGTTAAATGTAATAATAATTATTTAATCCACCTCAATTGGTATTTCTTACTTGAGAAACCCTGTATACAGGTCAAGAAGCAACAGTTTGAACTGGACATGGAACAACAGACTGGTTCCAAATAGGAAAAGGAGTACGTCAAGGCTGTATATTGTCACCCTGCTTATTTAACTTCTATGCAGAGTACATCATGAGAAACGCTGGGCTGGAGGAAGCACAATCTGGAATCAAGATTGCCGGGAGAAATATCAATAACCTCATATATGCAGGTGACACCACCCTTATGGCAGAAAGTGAAGAGGAACTAAAAAGCCTCTTGATGAAAGTGAAAGAGGAGAGTGAAAAAGGTGGCTTAAAGCTCAGTATTCAGGAAACTAAGATCATGGCATCTGTTCCCATCACTTCATGGCAAATAGATGGGGAAACAGTGGAAACAGTATCATACTTTATTTTTCTGGGCTCCAAAATCACTGCAGATGGTGATTGCAGCCATGAAATTAAAAGATGCTTACTCCTTGGAAGGAAAGTTATGATCAACCTAGATAAGCCTATTGAAAAGCAGAGATACTGCTTTGCCAACAAAGGTCCGTCTAGTCAAGGCTATGGTTTTTCCAGTGGTCAGGTATGGATGTGAGAGTTGGACTGTGAAGAAAGCTGAGCGCCAAAGAATTGATGCTTTTGAACTGTGGTGTTGGAGAAGACTCTTGAGAGTCCCTTGGACTGCAAGGAGATCCAACCAGTCCGTTCTGAAGGAGATCAGTCCTGGGTGTTCTTTGGAAGGACTGATGCTGAGGCTGAAACTCCAATACTTTGGCCACCTCATGTGAAGAGTTGACTCATTAGAAAAGACTCTGATGCTGGGAGGGATTGGGGGCAAGAGGAGAAGGGGACGACAGAGGATGAGATGGCTGGATGGCATCACCAACTCGAAGGACGTGAGTCTGAGTGAACTCTGGGAGTTGGTGATGGACAGGGAGGCCTGGCGTGCTGCGATCATGGGGTTGCAAAGAGTCGGACACGACTGAACGACTGAACTAAACTGAACTGAATGAATGATCAAAATCCTTACTTCCGGAGAAATTCCTCTTCTTTTTATTACTGTAAGGATGACTGTATTACACTAGAAGAACAAGATGGTAAAAACCTAAAGCAAGTCTGCAAATTATGTTGAAAGTGAAAATCAAAGTTGCTCAGTCGTGTCCGACTCTTTGCGGCCTCATGGACTGTAGTCCGTGGAATTCTCCAAGCCGGAATACTGAAGTGGGTAGCCTTTCCCTTCTCCAGGGGATCTTCCCAACCCAGAGATCAAAACCAGGTTTCCTGCATTGCAGGCGTATTCTTTACCAGTTGAGCCACCAGGGAAGCCCAAGAATACTGGAATGGGTAGCCTATCCCTTCTCTAGTGGATCTCCCCGACCCAAGAATCGAACCAGGGTCTCCTGCATTGCAGGTGGATTCTTTACCAACTGAGCTGTATTGAGAGGTGCGTAAAACGCTCTGCTGAAGATTTGAAGAAGCAAAGATTAAAATCCTGCAGCTTTGCAGTGTTGAGATGAAAGTAGAGATAGGTCTGTCACACTGGGTCAGGGGTGAATATACCATGGAACCATGGAGTTTTAGAGTGCCAAATTTACAGAAGCATCTGGCTTTCCAACCTTTCTCCTCATTGAAACTTTCCCACTGTAATATAAACAGGATTTGGTTCTGATTAATGGAATGAGCAGAAAAATTTGGGAATGTTATGACAGGAGCTTGCTTCATATCCCTTGAATATTCCAGAATAATTCTTACTGAGTTAAAACTCTGCCTTACACTTTAGGTTCCTCTGCTTCTTACTTCTCTCTATCCATCTCTACTATTATCAGAATTCTTACCAGCCAGCCCAGTGATTAGATGTAGCAGCTTCTGAAACAGCAGTGTTCTTTTTTCCTCAGATAGCATGCCAAATTTAAAATACCAGAAGTGCCCCTTTTCCATTATTTAAAACAACCCCCCCCGAAAAAGTCTCAAAACTATGCTCTTCTTGAAACTTTTTCCATATTTGCTTTGCCCAATTTTAAAGACAAATTATTTGCAATAACTCCTAGCAGTTTTATATAGACTTACTGGAGTCCATAGATATTTTTATGTTCTTTGTTCAGATAGTTTCATTTGTTTACGCTCCATGCCCCTCTGTGCCTTTTGGGGGCAGGGACCAGGCATTCCTTTCTCATAACCTGTACCCAGCAGGTTTACAAATGCTATTGACGCATCTCTTTCTCTGCAGCTAATCCCCAAACCCACAGAGTGTGTGCATAATCAACAAGTAAACATGGCTGGTAACTCAGCTACCAAAGAGTTTAATCAAATACACGAAAGGAATAGACTTTAAGATCGAAGATACGAATTTCATACACATCAGCATCTTCATACACATCAGCAAGTAAGTCACAATTACAAAGTCGAAGGAAATGTAAAGCTCATTATCTTAGCCTGAGTTCCCCAGAAAGCAGATGTTTAAGTGCTGTTACTTTATTAAGGACTGCAATCCAGGGAGCAGGAGTGAGGAGGGGAAGGAGAGAGAGGCTGTACAGGGGCATTGAGTCCCTAACAGAGCACCTTGTCAGCCAGGACCATCTTCAGAGGACCACTTGCGGAAGTGACTGCTTCTAGGAATGGTCTGCCTGGGAGGAGGGGAGGAGAAAGGAGAATCTGTCTGTCCACTTTAGTTTTCAGCGTATTTTAAATTTTTTTTTATTTCTATTGAAGGATAATTGCTTTACAATTTTGTGTTAGTCTCTGCCATACATCAACTTGAATCAGCCATAGGTATAATTATGATCCCTCCCTTTTAAACCTCCCTCCCACCTCTTACCCCATCCCGCCTCTCTAGGTTATCACAAAGCACTGTGCTTTAGTTTTCTATTGCTCATGTGCAATAATTCCCTGGCACCTCCCATCCCTGGTGAGTGGGCACAAAGTTGGTCCCTACAAGGTCTGGCCCTCAGCGTCAACCTGGAATCTCCAGGGTAGAAGGCACAAGACACGCAGAAATAGTGTTGGTTGCTGCTTATTCATAGTCTTTCCTGGCAGCCACCACTGAAGCTAGGGTAGTGAGAGAGACCTTGGACATAATGAGACCAAGAGGATTTGAAGGAGGACATAAGTGTCTCAGGGCTTCCCAGATGACGCTAGTGAAAAAAAGAACCTACCTGCCAAAGCAGGAGATATAAGGGCTACGGATTCAATCCCTGGGTCAGGAAGATCCCCTTGAGAAGGGCATGGCAACCCACTCCAGTATTCTTGCCTGGAGAATCCCACGGACCGAGGAGGCTGGCGGCCTACAGTCCATGGGGTCACAAAGAGTCGATCACAGCTAAAGAGACTTGGCACGCCCACAAGCACACACATGCATGTCATATCACACACTCATCAGTTAAAATACCCCTACTTTGCACGAAGGAATCCAAGCCCTGGGTTGGAGATGCACGAGATCATGGATCTTAATCAGGGGAGCTCAGGAGCCAGGGGCTTCAGTTTCCTGTTTTGTGCTTTTCACTCTTCTACACGCTTCTCTAGACATACAAGGTCTAATACACACGCACGCCTCTGACTCATCCTCTCACACTAGAGCTTCAGATGTCTCCTATACTTCCTACCTCACGGGGTCAGTGAAAGATCGTTTATGAGGGTTTCCTTATGGTTTACTTCAGTTCAGTTCAGTTCAGTTCAGTCACTCAGTCATATCCAACTCTGCGACCCCACGGATTGCAGCACACCAGGCCTCCCTGTCCATCACCGAGTCCTGGAGCTTGCTCAAACTCATGTCCATCGAGTTAGTGATGCCATCCAACCATCTCATCCTCTGTTGTCCCCTTCTCCTCTTGCCTTCAGTCTTTCCCAGCATCAGGGTCTTTTCCAGTGAGTCAGTTCTTCACGTCAGATGCCCAAAATATTGGAACTTCAGCTTCAGCATCCGTCTTTCCAATTAATATTCAGGACTGATCTCCTTTAGGATGGACTGGTTGGATCTCCTTGCAGTCCAAAGGACTCTCAGGAGTCTTCTCCAACACCACAGTTCAAAAGCATCAATTTTTTGGTGTTCAGCTTTCTTTATGGTCCAACTCTCACATCCATACATGACCACTGGAAAAAATCATAAGTTTAACTATACAGACCTTTGTCAGCAAAGTAGCATCTCTCTTTTTAATATGCTGTCTAGGTTTTTCATAGCTTTTCTTCCAAGGAGCAAGTGTCTTTTAATTTCATGGCTGCAATCACCATCTGCAGTGATTTTGGAGTCCAAGAAAATAAAGTCTGTCACTGTTTCCATTGTTTCCCCATCTATTTGCCATGAAGTGATGGGACCAGATGCCGTGATCTTAGTTTTTTGAATGTTGAGTTTTAAGCCAGCTTTTTCACTCTCCTCTTTCACTTTCTTCAGGAGACTCTCTAGTTCTTCGCTTTCTGCCATAAGGGTGGTGTCCTCTGCATATCTGAGGTTATTGATATTTCTCCCTGCAATCTTGATTCCAGCTTGTGCTTACCTGGTTTCTTCTAAAAAACAAAAACAACAACAACAAAAAACTGACACGACAGAACCAGAGAATAGGTTAAATTCCACAAATGCAGAATCTGAGTCAAAGAAACACCAGTTAATGTTATTCTCTGGAGATGTGTATTTGCTTCCTGCCTAAAAATCTCCTTACATCGAAGTCTAATTAATACTCAAAAGGAATAAATCCTTTCAGCAAAGAGCTTCAAGAAATGAATGTCCTAACTTCTGAAAACAGGAATCTTGTCAAAGAACATAGTAGAACACATTCTTCCCGTGGTCAAATGGTATTGTGTTTCATCAAGGCAGTGTAAGTGTTCTTACGTTTGTATATCTGAATTCATATGCTGACTCAGATCTTACATGATTTGCCTGGGAATAGTTAACAGAATGATGATGTCTCTACATAAAGAGTGATGTGCTCGCATTCAGGATGATGACATAATTGTTTCATTCTCATGCCGAAGAATTACAAAGCAATATTTTTATGTAACTCTGTGTTGAAATTTTTCATACCATTTTAAAGGAATGTATTCTTTAATGTATTCTTCTAAGGGAAGAAAATGAGATTCAACTTATGTTTTATTTTAAATCTTATTATTTTGAATATCGACTGTGTAAAACACAGGTTTATTCACAAGATTCTAATGTCTATTTCTTTAACAGAACAGAGTGCTGTTGGTAATGGTTTATGTCAGTCTTTATGAATACAAGCTCTATTATAACAGGTATTCAGCTTCCAACAGCACTATTTTTCCTGAGACTCATGCATTTTTCATTGTCTAGTCATTCTGAATTTAAAGTGGATAGGATGTCCTTTTAAATGTATAAACAAAGAAGAGAAAATGTGTATCATAGTCTCTTCTCCATTTCTGCTGCTAAAATTATAGGAACTCTATATTCTATGTTAGAATGCATCTGGTGTGCTATTCTATAAACTACATGAATAACCAACAACTCCCAGTGCAAAATTCCACCCCGCACCATATTTAGCATTATTTTTGCAAGAGAGCACCTTACCAGGCTTGTGCAGAAAAGAGTTTATTAATCTCACTGTCTAACTGGCAGATGGAATACAGTAAAAACGAGGTGTTTTTGTCTTTTGGAGCTAATAGTTTTTCAAGATAAGATAAGCAGCCATCTTTCAACTCTTCTGATCTTTTCATTTACAGATATTTGTTCACTTGTGAACTTGTTCATTCATTCTTCTGTATTTATTGAGTATCTATCTCCTTCCTGGGGCTTCCCTAGATGTCTCAGTGGTAAAGAATCCGCTTGCCAAAGCAGGAGATGTGGGTTCGATCCCTGGGTCAGGAAGATCCCCTGGAGAAGGAAATGGCAACCCACTCCAGTACTTATACCTGGAAAACCCCATGCACAGAGGAGCCTGGTGGGCTACAGTCCATGGGATCAGAAAAGAGCTAGACACAACTGAGTGACTAAACAACATCTCCTTCCCTTTCAGCAGTCCTCAAGGCAACCAGGAATATAGAAATGATTAGAATGCATTCCCTGTTTTTCAGGAGCTCATGAGTTATACAGTATGGGAAGCACAAGTCGAGATAGGAATATATAGATGAGGACACTTAACTCAGCCTTAGTGGACAAGGGGAGGCTTTCTGGAGAAGATGGTGCCTTAAGATTATGAAGAGTTAGGTGAAGGGACCACAGATCTCCTCTAGTGGTTAGTACAGGGAGAAAATTGTTAGGAGGGATAAGGTGACAGTAAATGAAGTGAAAAGATCCTAAATCACAGAAAGTGGGAAGAAGACACTCTGAGAAACAGATCCCCAGAGATATTCATTCTGTGCTAAAAAAGAACAGAAGAGAATTTCATGAGAGGAAGACAATAGGGGCAGTGGAGAGGGTGGGCGTTGGAATTCGCAGAGCGTCAGCATCTAGGCTTACTTTTATCCTTATTTATTTGCCTATTTATTTTGCTTTGGTGTCTCTAGTAACTTAGTATGGATTTGCAGACTGCAATAGTGACAGTATCGAGCTCGCTTCACCAATCCTCAAGGGATTGGTGAACTAATCCCATAAAAGGTCCCTTCCTTTCCTTCTTGTTTTACAAGTCATGTTGATTAGCATGATGGATAAAACCATAATTTGTGTTTTTATCTAATCATACCTGCAGCACCTGAACAGCATGGCCACTAGTTAAAAGGAGAAATTGAATACAGTAGATTTGCTTTTTTGTTTGGCTGAGGAAACAAGAATAGGCTTGTGTTGACCTCTGCTGAAAGGCACACATTACAGATGTTTTGGTGGAAGAGCTTCCATCACTCAGTGGGGCTGACTTAGTTTATCTTCACCTTCCCCAGAATATTTCTGGAAGCCAGCCACTCAGGTTTAGCACTGTGCTCTGTGCAAAGAGTATTTTGGGGGCAGCATAATGGTGGTGTAGCATAGTTGTTAAGAAGTTGGGATTTGGAATCATCAGACTTAGTTTCCATCCAAACTCTGCCCCCTGCTAGCTCTGTGACCTTGGGCTGGCTGCTTACCTCTGTATGCATCAGTTTACTTATCTATAAAATGGAATCATGACAATATCCACCTTATAAGGTTCTTGTGAGGATTAAATAAAATAGTATGTATAAATGCCAAGCCTAGGACTTAGCATGTAGTAAGGACTTATTAAATATGAATTGTTATTTCTATTTCATCTATTTTATAGTAAGTTACTTGGGGACTAAGCTCCAAAATCTTGGTTTAGTAGTTCCCCAGTGACAAGGACTGTGTCTTATTCATCTTTGCATATATAGAGCATGGCATGTGAAGGCTGTTTTATAGTGTATTGGCACATACACATTAGAAGGTCTAAAATGTTATTCTCTGATGTAATTAATCTGTCTTTTTTATGGCCTGATTTGTTCAAGATATTGCCAAGGTTTCAAATACCATGGTTGTAACTTAAGCAGGTGTAGGAATGCCCATGTCCTAGCAGTAGCTGTTGACCTTCTTCCCAAGGAGACACACTCCACACCCAGCATCCTCTAGCAGACATACACAGCACCAGTACCCACTCCCTGGTATAGGAGTTGTAGCTCTCCCCTACAGCTCATATTAATATGTAAGTTATTATGCAAATAAGAATGACCCAATGAGGAGGATAATCATGAATCCACTCTAAATTATTTTTTAATAATTTTAAACATTATTATTTTAACTGTTTGTTATTTTATGTTATGTGGTGACTAGATCAAACTTCTGCAAATAATTCTTTGAATTCTTTAAAATTCTTCAAAGTTAGCACCTTTGTTTCTCATCACTTCCTGTCCAGTTAGTACCACTAACTCTGTGTGTGTGTGTGTGTATGTGTGTGTGTGTGTCAATTCACTTCAGTCGTGTCTGACCCTTTGCAACCCTATGGACTGTAGCCCTCCAGGCTCCTCTGTCTATGGGATTCTCCAGGCAAGAATACTGGAGTGGGTTGCCATACCCTCCTCCAGGGGATCTTCCTGACCCAGCGATCGAACCTGTGTTTCTTACTTCTCCTGCATTGGCAGGCAGGTCTTTACCAGTAGTGCTTCTGTGAAGGTTTCCGTTCCCTTCTTTTCCATGATACCCCTGTTGCTCTGGTATTCTTCTCTCAAAAGTGGTTTACAAAGGCTGATGGTGACTTTCAAATCATCTCCTATCAGTCCTCATTCATCCTGCCCTTTAAGCAACATTCAATAGCACATCCGTTTCTTCCACAAAAACCTCTATTCCCTTGGTTTCTTTGACACCAAGAACTATCATGGTCTTCCCTTTAGACTTATAACTGCTTATTTTTAAATTTATTTTTAACTAGGGGACAATTGCCTTACAATATTGTATCGGTTTCTGCCATATATCAACATGAATCAGCCATCAATCAATCAGTCAGTTCAGTCGACTGCTCAGTCATGTCCGACTCTTTGAGATCCCATGAATCGCAGCATGACAGGACTCCCGGTCCATCACCAACTCCTGGAGTTCACTCAGACTCACATCCATCGAGTCAGTGATGCCATCAAGCCATCTCATCCTCGGTCATCCCCTTCTCCTCCTGCCCCCAATCCCTCTCAGCATCAGTCTTCCAATGAGTCAACTCTTCACGTGAGGTGGCCAAAGTACTGGAATTTCAGCTTCAGCATCATTCCTTCCAAAGAAATCCCAGGACTGATCTCCTTCAGAATGGACTGGCTGGATCTCCTTGCAGTCCAAGGGACTCTCAAGAGTCTTCTCCAACACCACAGTTCAAAAGCATCAATTCTTCAGCGCTCAGCTTTCTTCACAGTCCAACTCTCACATCCATACATGACCACTGGAAAAACCATAGCCTTGACTAGACAGACCTTTGTTGGCAAAGTAATGTCTCTGCTTTTCAATATGCTATCTAAGTTGGTCATAACTTTCCTTCCAAGGAGTAAGCGTCTTTTAATTTCAGGGCTGCAGTCACCATCTGCAGTGATTTTGGAGCCAAAAAAAACCAGTCTGACACTGTTTCCACTGTTTCCCCATCTATTTGCCATGAAGTGATGGGACCAGATACCATGATCTTCGTTTTCTGAATGTTGAGCTTTAAGCCAGCTTTTTCACTCTCCACTTTCACTTTCATCAAGAGGCTTTTTAGTTCCTCTTCACTTTCTGCCATAAGGGTGGTGTCATCTGCGTATCTGAGGTTATTGATATTTCTCCTGGCAATCTTGATTCCAGCTTGTGCTTCTTCCAGCCCAGAATCAGCCATAGGTATAGGTAATCCCCTCTGTCTGAACCTCCTTCCCGCCCCCCACCCCATCCCACCTTCTGACTCCAATGATATGCTTCTAGTTTCTCCCCTAAACCCAATCTGGGGATTCTCCAAGGATTTCCCTAGGTCTTCCTATTTTCTCTCCTTCCTTCCATGGGAATAGCATCCATTTCTAGTGCTTTATATGTATAACTTCCATATGTTTCTCCTGGTTGACCTCCCTTTTCAACTCTGATCCCAGAATTCTAATACTCCTGGATGATTTGGAAGTTCATTTGGCAGTTCAAATTCAATATACCAAAAAATGTTTATTATCGTTACACTAAAGACAACTCCTTATCATGATTTTTTTGCAAATCATTTTTTGCAAATTCATTTATTTGCCTGTAGCAGATCTTAGCTGTGGCATGAGCAATCTTCTGTCTTCACTGTGGCATGTAGGATCTTTAGCTGTGGCATATGGAATCTTTAGCTGTGGCATGTGAAATCTAGTTCCCTGACCAGGGATCTAACCCGGACCCCCTCCATTGGGAGAGTGGAGTCTTAGTCGCTGGACCATCAAGGAAGTCCTGCAACTCCTATCATGATTTTTGTTCATGGATATCACACTTCTTAGGCTGGCTTAAAAACTCTTGAGTTGATTCTGGTACTTCTCTTTACTTCTGCCTTTTAAAAAAAAATCATCCTTTCATTTCAACAAAACCATTCGGTGTTGCCTAGTTGTACCTACTGTCTTTGAAGTGTTCATTTTCTATTTCCTTTGAATGGCATCGCCCAGCTGTAGACTGAGTGAAGAGCATTGTACCAACTTCCCAGTAAAAACAGTCATTATAGAACAATGATACAGAAGTAAAGGAGATACATCCCAGGGAAAGAGAGGGCAGAGAATACTTCTTAAAGAGGATAACATAACATGTGGGCCAAATCTTGAAAGGTGAGAGTCAGACTGACAAGTTGGGATGAACACTCTGGAAATAATAACACGTGAGAAGACATGCTGGCGAAGAAGACCATGGCTCATTGTTGAAGTGCGAGTAGCTCTGTAGGGCTGGAGCTCTGGCTCTGTGGGGAGATAAAACGGGGGAAGCGGGAGGCGGGGCCCCAAGGTGGTGGGAGTAGAGGGCAGAGGGGGCATCGAAGGCCTTGTTTCAGTAGCTGCTACTGCTGCTTAACAAACCACCCAAAACTTCATGCTCTGAAAGCACCACCACTCATTATTTCTCACAGTTCTCCAGTTGGGCAGCAGTCTCTGGGGGAGGTTGATCTCTGCTCCATGTGACGCAGGTTGGCACCACTCCACTGGGGCCAGAGGATCCACAATCCTCATGCACGTGTCTGGCGCTTCAGCTGCGATGGCAGGGGTTGGCTGGGTCTCTCTTTTCCTTTTCTCACAGCCTCTCAGTATTCAGTGCTCTAACTCGGGGTTCTGTACGTGGAAGTTGTATCCTAGGAGGGCAGAAAATGGAAGCCACAGTGCTTCTTAAGACTTAGGCCCAGAAGTCAGTTGACATCTCTCCCTCTACTTTCTGTTGGTCAAAGTAAGTCACAAGACAAGCCCAGCTTCCTGAAAAGGAAAATAGAACCCACCTCCCCTTGGGAGAAGCAGCTTGAGTGTAGAAAGATGTGAGGCAGTGTTGGCAGCCATCTTTTTAGACAGTGTAACATACTTTATAGATCACTGCATGCTATAGGATGCCATCTATGGGGTATCATCTGTACGGGAGGATTTTAAACTGAAGACTGACATTTTAAACTTATCTGTCTAAAAATATCTCTGACTCCTTTATAAAGATTGAATTGAGGAGTCAGGGCCAGGACTTGGAGACAGAGCAGTCTACCAATCTATCACGGCAGCTTCTACCAATAGATTTCAAGCTGACCCGTGGAGAGTCTTTTTCATGAGCCCACATGCCTTGCCACACTGTTTCCTCCTCATGGAAGCAAATGGAATGAGTGATGGATCTGCCATTTTTTAAAAGGATACCACCAAGGTATCTACCCAGCTGAGGCCCAGAGTCTATATACCAGGTCAGGAAACTCTGGCCCATGTGTCACATCTGCTCACCACCTGTTTTGATAAATAAAGTTTTATTGGAACACAAAAAAAGGTATCTACCCAGGACCCTGTGCAGAGGACTCCCTTCCAGAAAGATGGCTTCACATACACCATGGGGAAGGAAGTACGTAATGCTGCAGATGCTCTGCCTAATGCTTCTTTGTTTAGAAATATGACTCTTTGCTTATTTGACGTTGCTTTTTCTCTAAATAAATAAATCTGGAAAGTCAGATGAGACTCTTGGCGAGAGCAGAAGTCTGCTTTGCTGAAGCCAGGGGTTCATCCTGTGTCAGGGGATACAGGTGTATGTGACCACAGAGCCCACAGGAGCATTTTATTTGTGCGCAAAGTGAACTCTTTGACTCTTGCTGGTAATCTCAACTACAGAAGTCTTTACGGTCAGTGCCTGTAAAAATGCCATGGAAAATATTTATAAAATTTGAAATCTCTTACCACACCACCTCAGTTACTAAATTTCCTCTATGAATAAGAGTTGTAATATATTAGCAACTGTGACTTGAGCAGAGGAGAGCAGAGGCTAGTGCTTATTAGTGTTCATTAGACCTAACTGAGATTCAAAATCTGGGAATGGAGAGGAGATACTCCTAGATTTTCAGGGGTTTGTATAGCCCTTTCTTCTAAGTGTTCCTGGAGCCAAGATTTCAGTCTGTGAAAGAGAAGAGTCTCCCCTTTTCGATATGAGAATCTTAGGACAAAGTTGGAATATGGTCCCTCCTGGTCAATATCTGGGTTCTCTCTCAGGTTTCTGAACAATTTGTTCATGCCATGGTGGCAACAGGAAAATGTTAACTTCCCCTAGAGCTCTAGGGGACGTGGGAAGAAGCCAGGAACACTTGGAGAGATTTGGTCTCAACTCTCAACTTTGTCACTAATTATGTGACTGTAAGCAAATTCCTTAACCCTTCTAAATTTTGGTTTCTTCCTCTACATGCCTGCTAAGTCACTCTAGACGTGTCTCACTCTTTGCGACCCAATGGACTGTAGCCCACCAGGCTCTTGTGTCCATGGGATTCTTAGGGTAAGAATACTGGAGTGGGTTGCCACGTGCCCTTCCACAGGATCTTCCCAACCCAGGGATCCAACCAGTGTCTTGTATGTCTCCTGCATTGGCTGGCAGGTTCTTCACCACTAGTACCACCTGGAAGCCCCCTTCCTTTGCACAAGCCCAGTAATAACTGCACCTTCCCAGTAGGATTGCTGTGATGAATTAAAAGAATCACTGTTTATTGCATGTAGCCTAGTGAGTGGCGTGAGTACTCAGTAAATTTTCTATTGGAAAATTTGTTCCAAAGTGATTGTTCTATTGGACTTTCTGCTGATCTTTACTATGTTTCTCTTTATTTCTCAGGGAGATGTTAATCTCTGTGGCTCTAGGCCAGGTGTTATCCCTCCTTATTTGTGGAATTAGCTTGACCAGCAAGTACCTGTCAGAAGATTTCCATGCCAATACACCAGTCTTCCAGAGTTTCCTCAATTACATTCTTCTCTTCTTGGTCTATACCACCACACTAGCTGTCAGACAAGGTAAGCATGCCAAACCCGTTTCTTTTTTACCAGTATCTTGAAGAGTGATGAGCTATGACCAGATTAACTTTTTTCACTTACAGCATCATAAGACAATTCAAAACTCCAAACCTCCCTGTTCTGTTTTGTGATAATAAAGCAAACAAAATGAATGAACAAATTACAAAGAAGCATGAATTATGTGAACTCAGTGGGAAGTAAGAAATGCATGTGTAGGCCGAAAAGTGCAGTTGCTTACTACTTGAATTCCTGTTAGCGTTTCTTGTGCCCCTCAGTGAATCTAAATAGACAGCTTCCCTGGAACCTGAAACAGTCCTGATGAAGCTGTCCCTAATACTTGCTAGCCCTGAGAAATCCAAGGGGATTGCAGACAAATATATGTCTTTGGGAAAGGAAGATAAAAATAGTAAACACAAACAACTCTAGTAATAACAAAGGGGAAAAGAAAGAAAAAACAGCTGTGGTAGTCATGTGAGATGTTCTGTCTAAACTTAAAATAGCTAAGGCAATGGAACAAATCCTTCAAGACTTCATGCAGAAAAACTTATAAAAGGGCAGTTGCAGTTGAAATCCTTGTGGTATATCTCTGGAAGGTATATTTCAGAGACACATGATTATACCATTGAATCTGGTATAAACACTCTTATCTATGGCCCAGAAATAGCCAATAATGTTGCTATTATTAGCTGTAGCTATCGACTATAAAATATGCATTGAAAAGTAACCATAATAGGTTTGAAGATAATTATATACCTTAATAATGAATAAAGACACATGAATAGCTATATACAGTAATCCTAACAGTCATACTTTTTTGAAACTTTGCCACAAATCATATTTCAGCATTGTATTTTTACATTTCCTTATTTGGATTGTCATCCAGAATAATATTGCTTATTTATAATGATTTGGCCAGGACTAGATTTCATCTTAGAAGAAGAGTACAAATGAACAAGTTAGGACTGACTTCCAGTTTAACTTGGGATTGTCTAAGGTATTGGAGAAGCTAATTTCATTTACTTCTCAAAAATTGGTGTTATTGGTGTTTGTTTTTTAAAATTCGACATGGGTAAACCTAATTAAAGAATAAAATTTCAAACAAAACTTCAGGCTATGAAAGTTAAGACACTGAGTCTCAGCTACATTTCCTCAGTATGATTTGGAAGCCAATGATTTTGAACTCTACAAGTGCATTATGTAAACAGTTGCTTCAATCCAGGAAAGGACTCCAGAAAATGAGAAAGTGGAGGAGGTGTATAATAAGAAATTTGCTTCTGAGAGACTGTCAATACGAAGAAAGTATCATTTGATCATATCAAGAAGAGAGAGCTATGCAGTTCAACTTAAAAATAATTTAATGAAAACTTGAATGATAATTTATAATTATTAAAGGATAGAATTATTTTAGCCCAGTACAAAGATTATAATTAAAAATAGTAAGATCAAAGAACAAATTTGCAACATTCTGATATAACAACAACAACAAAATCTCATGGAAGTGGTCAATTCATGTTCTCTGGAGATTTTTAGAACCAGTCTGCCAGCAGTCCCCAACCTTTTGGCACCAGGGACTAATGGTTTCATGGAAGACAATTTTTCCATGGACCAGAGTGGGGGAATAGTTTGGGGATGATTCAGGTGCATTACATTTATTGTGCACTTTATTTCTGTTGTTACATCAACTCCACCTCAGACTGTCAGGCATTGGATCCCAGAGAGTGGGGATCCCTTGCTCTAGACTATAAGATGAGGAACTGCAATTAGTTTTCAGGTTCTTGTCACTCTTGCTTTCCAGGAGCCCAGAGATTTAACAAAAACTCTCATCAGGGAAAAAAATAAAAGTAAGTCATTCTAAGAAACAGAATAATTTCACAGTTACAGGTAGAGACAGAAAAACTTAAAAAAAAAAATTAACTGTAGAAAAAGGCCCAAAGTTAATACATTTTATCGAGACTTTATAATGTGCCAGGAGAAGGAAATGGCAACCCACTCCAGTGTTCTTGCTTGGAGAATCCCAGGGATGGGGAAGCCTGGTGGGCTGCCGCCTCTGGGGTCACACAGAGTCGGACACGACTGAAGCGATTTAGCAGCAGCAGCAGTAGCAGCCACTATGTATGTGAATTACCTCTTTTATTCCTTCAAACCAAGGAAATAGGAGTTATTATCTGAAAGTTTATCAGTGAGAAATCGGAGGCTGCCCTGGCATCAGGAACCTGGTGTAGGCTACAGAATTAGGAAGAGTAGGGTCCCTCTGAGGCCAGGCTGGGTACCTTCATGGCCCACCCTGCCCACCCATGTGGAGTCCAGGGGAGGAAGGAAGAGGGGAGGGAGACATGTTTGAGCAAAAGGAGCGTTTTTCCCCTTGAACTTCAAAACCCTGGATAAGAAACCAGCCCTGGGTGAGAGGTCCAGTGACGCACAGCAGTGAGGTCAAGAGGATATGGCTGTACGTGGTGCCGAGAGTGGATGGGCATGGGGGCAGGGCAGAGGGATGACTGGAAAGAGGCCAGGGGCTAGAAGCAGCAAGGAATTCAGAGGCTCTCTGGAAGAAAAAGACTGAAAAGGACCTGAGAACTTTCTGTCATTATGGTTGATGATGGAGAGAATCAATTTCTAAAATGCCCTATCCAGAGATATCTGCCATGGCCTCAGATTATCACTAAACTTGCTGGCATGTCTTCATTTGGGTGTTTACTCAGAATGTTTGTTTGTTTTAAGCTTCATCTTTAGAAGTTTTAATAGACTGGCATTAAGCTAACATCTGGAAATCAACATAGTAATTACATTAATTTCGTATAGGCTGATTCAGTGCTGTGTTCTAGCAACATAATAAACTCTTTCATTATGCACCTCAAGATGTGAGAGGGGATGAACAGAGCAAAGAGGAGAGGGTGGAAAGGGTGTGTGTGAGGGAACCACTGTCTTGGCCACGTTTCCTCCTCCATTCCCGGTGCTCCCTGACTAATCTCCTGGGAGGGCTGCAGGTTAGGGTTGAACAAGATGCAGCCTTCTCAATTCTTCCAGCACAGACGTCACTGATCCTACAGGGGCACTCAGTTCATTTGATACCACCTTAGGCCACATAACAGCAAGAGGTTAGACTCAAGAACTAACAATCTTTCTTTATCAGTTTAATCATAAAATGTATGATTGTCACATGTAAACACAATGTGATAAATGCAAGAAGCCTTTCAAGAGCATTAAGGGCCATGTCATTACAAAATCTTATAGAAATTTGACTTCTAAGTTAAAGTGAATTCTTTTCATCAAATTTGCATTGAACCTATGATCAAAGACTCTGAAGCAACAGACTGTAGTATAAGTTTCAGTGTAACTCCAGTTCAAGCTAGAGCTTTGAATTTGCCCCTGATTATTAATTGATTCCTACAAAATTTGTAGAAAACCGAAAATTGATTCCTATAAAGACCATCCTCCTAAAATTGTGTATTGTAGAACAGGTTTTAAAGCTAGCCCTTCTTTTATTGGCGCTAGGTTGTTGTTTTGTTTTTATTCCAGATGGTTCTAAAATTTTTAAACATCTTGTTGTTTATCATAAAGAGCCTCATTAATACAGCACTGTAGAAAAAATGTACTTCAAAAAACTAGTTTTAATAAGATGGTATCAAATTTGAGAATTTAGATAAAATTTAGATAACTATCACTTAGTTAGCTGTAACCACTTGAGGGAAGCTACTCAGACAATTAAAATGTACCCGTTGATTGAAGTAATGCCTGAAATCCAAACACAGGCTATATGGGCAAGGTGGGGCTTTAGGAACTGTAAAGGGAAATGTATTCTTCCTCTTGTCTTTCTCCTTTACTCTCACACTATAGTTCTTCTGACACCAGATGTGTGGGGCTTTCCCACACCCTGCAGTTCTGTGGCACCAGCTGAGTGTCTTACAACATAACTCAGTTTTGACAGTTCTGTCGAGAGATGGATGGATGTTATTACTGGTGCTTCTGCCCTACCTGCTATAGGTCAGAAGTTGCCACCAACCCTCCTTGGATTTAGTTAATTTGCTAGAGTGTCTCACAGGACTCAAGAAAACAGCTTACTTAATGTTTACTAGTTTATTACAAAAGGATATGATGTATTTTTGGATGGAAGAAGTGAGTAGGGCAAGGTATGTGGAAGGGGGTGTGTCTCCTAGCACAGCTGTCTAAGAACCTCCATGTCATATGTTCACCAACCCCAGCATTCTCCAAACTGCATGCTTTTGGAATTTTTATGGAAGCTTCAATAGGTAGACATGATCATTAACCTCGTTTCCAGCCCCTCTCCTCTTTGTGGAAAATGGGAAGGCAGGGCTGAAGAGTCCAGTTTTCTCATCATAGCTTGGTATTTCTGGTGACCAGCCCCATCTAGGAGCCCACCAAGAGTCAGCTCATTAGAAGACAAAAATTCCTGTCTCCCTGGAAATTGTAACTCTGTGTTAGGAGCAAGGGTCAAAGACCAAAGAGAACAAAATGTGTTCCTAGTGCTCTTGCATGTGTGCTTAATTGTGCAGTAGTGTCCAACTCTTTGCAACCCCATGGACTGCAGTCCACCAGGCCCCTCTATCCATTGGGATTCTCCAGGCAAGAATACTGGAGTGGGTTACCATGCCCTCCTCCAGGGGATCTCCCCAACCCAGGGATCAAACCCAAGTCTTTCTAAATGCAGGTGGATTCTTTACCAGCTGAGCCACCAGGGAAGCCCAAGAATACTGGAGTGGGTAGCTTATCCCTTCTCCAGGGGATCTTCCCAACCCAGGAATCGAACCAGGGTCACCTGTGTTGCAGGCGGATTTGTTACCAACTGAGCCACCAGGGAAGGCCGCTAGTGCTCTTATCACTTAGGAAATTGCAAGGGTTTGAGGAGCTCTATGCCAAGAACCAGGGGCAGAGAACTATGTGTATATTAGCTCACAGGTAAATGACTAAGAAAGTGTAGTGCTGCCAAAACTTATGGATTTGAAGCCTCTTCCTCATGTATCCTTTTTTCTTAAAATTCCATGTAATATTAGCTGAAATCAGGAAACAAAAAACACAAAAAGCAGACTGTGAACAACTAAGGACTTCTTCCCTGGTGGTTCTGCAGAAAAGAATCTCCCTGCCAATGCAGGGGACGCAGATTCAACCCCTAGGTGGGGAAGATCCCCTGGAGAAGGAAATAGCTACCCGCTCCAGTATGCTTGCCTGGGAAATCCCATGGACGGAGCAGCCTGGCAAGCTACAGTCGATGGGGTCATAGAGTTGGACATAACTTAGCAACTAAACACACACATTTGAACAACTAAAGACCATGTAGTTCTTGCATTTGTGATGTAGAAGCTAGAAACATGACCAACTTTTAAAACAAAGGTGAAATAAGATACATTTCTTCTGAAGAAAAATTATGTCATCAAACTTTTCCCATAAGCTTCTTTTATCAATTATTATACGAATCCTGCTTCCTCCCAGAATCACTTTCAGTAGTTCTTAAACAATAGATATCCACGATTCTTCTCTTGGCAGTTTTTAACTTCTGAATATATATAAACCACACAAATTTTTTTTCAGCTTTTAGACTTTTCGTTTTGTGTTGGGGTGTAACCAATTAAGAATGCCATGATAGTTTCAGGTGAACAGTGAAGGGATTCAGCCATACATACACATTTATCCATTCTCCGCCAAACCCCTCTCCTATCATGCTGTCATATAACATTGAGCAGAGTTCTGTGTGCTATACAGTAGGTCCTTGTTGGTTATCTATATAAAGCATAACATTTTAAAATAGTCAATACTTTCTTCTTCCTTTTCTTCTGCCGATTTTTCTGAGTTCTTTCCTCTCCAATTTCTTTTTGTTTTCCCATCAACAAGCTGCTCAGTGATGAGGGAGGTAAGGATTGCGAGGCAAAAGCAGGATGTTGAGGGTGAAAATAAAACATTTTCATCCCTTAGTTTCCTCTTCAAGTCATGATGATGGGGAAATAATGGGTATCTGTAATGAAAACATGAATAGAACCAGAAGTGCCTGCTTCATTTTGGATACAGACCCTGGAAAGAGAAGAAAGTTTGCCACTATTGGGCATCATTAGAGATATTCCTGGTGACTGGTTCTGCAAGTTTTGCTTTTTCACTGAGAGAGGTTTTTATAAGCTCTTCTAGTTCTGAATAAAAGACAAGCTTGCAGCTAGAAACAGTTTGATGAGTATTTAGTGAATTCTAGCAAATTCTTACATAGACATTAAAATATTTGTTGAATCTTTTATATATTTCTTTGTGTGAGTGTGAAAAATGAAGCAAGTTACTAATAGTACTAACAGCACACTCAAATATATCACTGTGTGTAGTCTGAATTTTTCCAAAGAGAATAGAGAAATGTAAATTCATGCCATGTTCTTCAAGAGAAATACTCTTGGTTTGAACACTAAATACCGTAAGACAGAAATCCTGGAAGTCTAGGTTCTAATTTCGTTGTCAGTGGAGAGGCTGATGAAATGAATTTGGCTCAGGCCTATGGAGCACTCACCCTCTCCTGGTCCCCTCTACCCACTATCTTCTTTTTCCTTCCAGAGTACTGATGTGATGACTCATTAGAAAAGACCCTGATGCTGGGAAAGATTGAAGGCAAAGGGAGAAAGGGGCAACAGAGGATAAGATAGTTAGATAGCATCCTGACTCAATGGACATGAATTTGAGCAGACTCTAGGAGATAGCTGAGGACAGAGAAGCCTGGCATGCTGCAGTCCACAGAATCAGAGAGTCAGGTAGGACTTAGCGACTGGGCGACAACAAGCACTGAGGTAGCCAGATTGGTGAGAGAAATATTTAAAGATGACAGTCTTGTCTATACACAACAGCTACATGCAACTCATGGCCCAGTAGTCTAGTCCCTATAAGAACATTCTCAGAAGTTCCACTAATTAGTTCCATTCTCATTTTCCACTAACTGGAAGATGATAGTTGCCTCTTCCAATGTGAGACAGGCCTCATATGTGCTCCCTGCAGAAACACTACACATCTTATAATTACGTAAGCTAATTTCTCAATTACCAATGTTGCAAAATTAAAAATACCTGTCTAATTAGAAGAAATGTAGAACTTCATACAAAATAATATAGGCCTCTATGGAAACCCCAACAACATCTGTTGAACTTAGGTGTCCAGCGTTTCATAGCTAGAGTCCCCCAAAGATCTCACCCTCCCCACTTCTGTTTGTACAGCTCTGCCTCTGTGAACCTTTGCCCCTTGCCTTTGTTGGAATTTTCTTTGGTGCTTACCATAGGAAGTCCAAGACACAGGACAGAGCAGGAAAAAGAGGTAAAGTGGGATCCAGGATTTTCTCAGAGGGGAAGCCTGAATTCTTATTTTAAAATTTTTGTTTTATACGAGAGTATAGTTGATTTACAATGTTGTATTAGTTTCCGTTGTATGGCAAAGTTATATATATCTCTTCATGGAAAATAGATGGGGAAACAATGGAAACAGTGACAGACTTTATTTTTGGGGACTCCAAAATCACTGCAGATGGTGACTGCAGCAATGAAATTAAAAGACGCTTACTCCTTGGAAGAAAAGTTATGACCAATCTAGACAGCATATTAAAAAGCAGAGACATTACTTTGTCAACAAAGGTCCATCTAGTCAAGGCTATGGTTTTTCCAGTAATCATGTATGGATGTGAGAGTTGGACTATAAAGAAAGCTGAGTTCAGGAGAATTGATACTTTTGAACTGTGGTGCTGGAGAAGACTCTTGAGAGTCCCTTGGACTGCAAGAAGATCCAAGCAGTCCATCCTAACGGAAATTAGTCCTGGGTGTTCATTGGAAGGACTGATGTTGAGCAGAAACTCCAATATTTTGGCCACTTGATGCGAAGAACTGACTCTTTTGAAAAGACCCTGATGTTGGGAAAGATTGAAGGCAGGGTGAGAAGGGGACGACAGAGGATGAGATGGCTAGATGGCATCACCAACTCAATGGACTTGAGTTTGGGTAAACTCTGGGAGTTGGTGATGGACAGGGAGGCCTGGTGTACTGTGGTTCATGGGGTCGCAAAGAGTTGGACACGACGGAGTGACTGAACTGAACTGAACCTCGGCAGCATATTAAAAAGCAGAGACATTACTTTGCTAACAAAGGTCCATCTAGTCAAAGTTATGGTTTTTCTAGTAGTCATGTATGGATGTGAGAGTTGGACTATAAAGAAAGCTGAGCGCCAAAGAATTGATGCTTTTGAACTGTGGTGCTGGAGAAGACTCTTAAATGTCCCTTGGACAGCAAGGAGACCCAAAGAGTCCGTTCTAAAGGAAATCAGTCCTGAATATTCATTGGAAGGACTGATGTTGAAGCTGAAACTCCAATATTTTGGCCACCTGATGCGAAGATCTGACTTATTTGAAAAGACCCTGATGCTGGGAAAGATGATTGACAGGGGGAGAAAGGGACAACAGAGGATGAGATGGTTGGATGGCATCACTGACTCAATGGACATGAGTTTGAGTAAACTCCAGGAGTTGGTGATGGACATGGAGGCCTGGCGTGCCTCAGTCCATGGGGTCACAAAGAGTTGGACACAACTGAGTGACTTTGTGACCCCATGGACTGAGGCACGCCAGGCCTCTGTCCATCACTAACTCCCGGAGTTTACTCAAACCCATGTCCATTGAGTCGGTGATGCCATCCAACCATCTCATCCTCTGTTGTCCCTTTCTCCTCACACACATATATATATCCATTCATTTTCAGATTATTTTCCCATATAGGTTATCACAGAATATTGAGTAGAGTCCCCTGTGCTATACAGTAGGTCCTTGTTGATTATCTATTTTATACATAGTTGTATGTATTTGTTGATCCCAGCCTTCCAGTTTATCCTTGCCCCCATGTTTCCATTTTGGTAACCATAAATTTGTTTTCAGAGTTTGTGAGTCTGTTTCTGTTTTGTGAATAAGTTCATTGTATTGTTGCTTTTTTTTTTTTTTAGATTCTACATGTAAGTGATATCATATGATATTTGTCTTTGTCTGACTTACTTAACTTAGTATGATAATCTCTAGATTCATCCATGTTGCTGTCAATGACATTATTCTTTCTTATGACTAGTAGTCCTTTGTATCTATGCACCACATCTTCTTTATCCATCCCTCTGTTGATGGCCATTTTCATTGCTTCCAGGTCCTGGCTATTGTAAATAGTGCCGCAGCAAACATTGGGGTGCATGTATCTTTTCAAATTATGGTTTTCTCTAGATATATGCCTACGAGTGGGATTGCTGGATCATATGATAGGTCTTTTTTTGTATTTTAAGGAACCTACATGCTGTTCTCCATAGTAGCTGTATCAATTTACATTCCCACCAACAGTGTAAGAAAGTTCCCTTTTTTCTACATCCTCTCCAGCATTTATTGTTTGTAGACTTTTTGATTATGGCCATTCTGACCAGTGTGAGGTGATATTAAACATGACATTCATGTGCTTCTTGGCCATCTGTATATAGAAGCCTGAGTTCTGCTCATACATAGCTTGTTCAGTTTCCGCTTCTGTGGGTAACTTTGACTAAATCACAGAGGAGAAGGGATTCTTAGAGAGCTGGATAAGGAAGGACTTGGCAAATGTACATACTGAATTATAACTCCCTTGTGAGTTCTGAGGGAAATATTACTGTCACTTACCTAAGTCTAGTGAGGTAATACTCGCTGGAGCCTCTTAAATCACCTTCCTTGTGGGAAACTACTTGGCAAACCTCCATTTCTCTTCATTGGCAGGTTGTATTCATGTTTACATGTTGGAGAGTCTTAGCCCTCATAGTGTAGAAAGGCTGTATTTCAATGACTTTTGAAATGAACCTTAGTGGATACTCCCTGGGAATTTTACTTATGTTGATTGGGAAGGGAGAAGAGAAGGTGGGGCAGGGGATACGGGTGGGGGCTCCTCTGCAAACCATGCTGGGAAATAGTGAAAATCACAGGAGAAAATAAAAATCCAGCTTTAGCAAAATGGCTCCTCAGTATGTGAAGCAGCGGGAACTCTCATATACTGCTGCTGGAAGTGCAAAGTGATATGGACAGTTTGGAAAATGGCTTGATGCTTTCTTATAAAGTTAAATACCCACTTACCATATGACCCGTCACTCATGTTCTTCCAAGAGAACTGAAAACATAATATCCACAAATATTATGTGCAAATGTCCACTGCAGTTATTATTCATAAGCTAAAACTGTAAACCACCCAAGGGCTCATCAGCTCGTGAAAGGATAAAAACTGTGGTAAATTCCCACAGTAGAGTATAACTCTGCCATAGAAGGACAATGTTATTGATACATGCAATGATGTGTATTAATCTCAAAAGTATTATGCTACAAGCAAGAAGGCAGACATGGGACCATATACATTGTATAACTACAGGATGCATAGTAATGCAAAGCTCTGGAAAAGGCAAAACTATAAGGTCGGGAAATAGATCAATGATTGCTGGAGTGAGGAACCAGGGGGTGGGGATGATTGACTGCAAAGGGATACAAGAGAACTTTGGAGGTAATGCAAGTGTTCTATATGTCTTCATTGCTTAGAGGTTACATGACTATATATGTTTGTCAGAGCTCTTCAAATTATACACCAAAAGGAGTGAATTTTATCACATATAAATTATACTTTAATATACCTGACCAAAGTGGGGGAAAAAAAGAGACAGAATTGACCGCCTACTCTCACCCCATGGCTGCCGTGATGAAATTGCACATCACTGGGCTCGAGTTCCCACTGGGTAGCTTTTCCCTCACTTATGGATATTAGGAAAGGCCATCAAAATGTCCTCCTTCATTGTGGCATGCTTTTAGACTGCAAGAATGAGTAGTGTCCCCCCTACTCCAGAAAACGTACCTACTCTAAAGAACTTGCTAGTGGGACACGAATTATTATTTATCAAGCTCACAATCCATTAACTAGTGTAAAAGTACATATATTTCATACATACGCAGTGCTTACAGGGGCAGTCTGCATTGAATCAAGTCTCCCACAGTCTTCATCAAACTTACAGTACCTAAGAGTGCATGTCCTATTTGTGTGAAAGTGGCTGACTCTCAAATAAAGTGATATGTTAGCCAGAACTTTCAATATGACTTAGCACGATCAGTGACTTCTAGATGAAAGGAAAATGACATGCATATGCAAGGCCCTCCCTCATTCCTCATGTCAAACACTTCATTAACAGATACCCTTCTGCTTCTTCGCTTCCAAACAGTGTATGAGTTGGGAGCGAGGGATTGTCTCCCTGTTTTATTCAGAGTCTGTGTTGACTGTTAATTCTGGAAATCTTTAAGCGTTCATCTCTCCATGCTGCGAGCTGGCACAGAGCGATACTCATTCCTGGCACGAAGCTCCAGCATTCTTGTGGGAGACTGAAGGGTGGTTACAAGATGATAACTATATTGCCTCAAGGAGATAAGTCCCCTTCTGCCAAAATAGTGCTTTGTATGTAATTAGTGTAAAAATTCAGAGGAATAGAGTTTATCCTTACAATCATCTTTCTCATTAAAAAAGAATCATAATGGAAGAACAAAGCAGTCCCTGCAGTGAATTGAATTGCTTTCCCAAAGTTTTCATTAAATCAAAGACTCAGCGGTTAGCCATCTTGCAGACACTATTGCAGTCGGCTGCAGGAAATTTGCAGGGGGTAGAAAATAAAACAATGAACGGGACTTTTCTTTTTTCTTTCCCAGGAGTAGAATTGCCTTTTGATTATCTTTAGATCAGAGTTCCCTGTCCGTGCATTTTTCGAGTGTCTGATTTCATTGGTTTCCACTTCTCAATTTTTGAGAACCAGGAAGAATATGTAACTCACCAAATTTATATGTGATTCTTGCAAATGGTGGGTTCTAACTACAAGTTGGAGTGACTCAGCCCCTTCAGTGACCTATAAGAGGAAAAACATAAAGAAAATGACTTCTAAATAAGAGAAAAAAATGATCAGAGTTTATATTTTTGCCAATTTTTTTACTGTTTGACACTTCCTTGTATGAAAGAGCATGAATATTACATTCTTTTACCTTTAATTGCCTAATTAGTCATGTCTAAGAAAAAGTCTCCCTTTAAGAATCATATTCAGAAATTATTAAGTTCACTAAATCTAACTCTAACTTTAGACAATTATGATCTAGACTTTTTCTGTTTCTCAGTTCAATCAAAATTCAAGAATCATTGAGTCATCCTGGTTTAACTTGCCTGTATTGTATTTCTTCCTTTCATAAGTTGGGATAATAATAGCAGCTGCTTTCAGTTTCTGTGTGGACCAAATGAGGTCATACATGTGGGAAATTTCTAGCACAGTGTCAGACATAGAGAAAGCATTCAACGAATATAATCTGCCATCACTGGTATTAGATTTGCTTAATAAATGACTAATTTCCTCCCCAGAAAGTTGGATTTTACACATGTACCCCTTAATTTGAATCTGTTCTATCATGAGGACCCTGAAATTCATCAGTCATATCCCCACCACTTACGTTGTGCTTAACTTGTCACTGGATGTCAGAGCAGGCACTGGTATGATTCATAGAAGGATCCAAAAAGAAAGACATTTTAGATACTTTCTTACCCCTATGGTGTCCATTGTGAGTGAGGGAATTCATTGATATAATTATTACACTGGGGCAGGACTAATTCTAAAATGCCTGAGCCCAAGTCCTCCTCCCCCAGCATGTAGAGCAGGGCTCCTACCGCTTGAGGAAGACACATTGAGAGAGACCATGGACACCCAGAGTCTGCTTAGAAGGAGCCAGAGCCCCCGCTTCACTCTGAGGCATAACTGCAATCAAATGGTCCAAACTATGAGAGATTGGAAGGAGTGGGAGGGTTGCCAAAGGAAAGAGCTGAAAAGACAATTCCCTTGGCAGATGCTTGCCCCAGAAATGAGTGCATATTTTATTCTAGAGCTTTGAATATGCCTGTGAAATCTCAGGATAGAATCACTTCCCACCTTTTCTCTTCCAGTGGTTTTCCTGTGTGTTTCCTATCTCTTCTCCTGTTCCTCTTTTCACCCAGCACTTTCCTTCTCGCACAGTCAAAAATGATAGACAAATTGGAGGCAATGGGGAGGAGAATATTATTATCCTCCTCCCCATTCACTGGACTGAGGCAAGACTGTCATTACAAATTCAGACCCTACAGAGAAGATCCAGATTATGTTTATGCCACGTCTGCGTATAACCAACCACTCCAAGTACCTATCCTTTGTTCAAGAAAAGGCTCAGAGCACAAGGACACCAATCAAGATCAAGTATGTTGTAAACCAAGTTGACTACATTTTTTCCAATGTTTTTTTCTTCCATAACACACATAGAATGCATTTGTGAACTGCAGCTAATTGAATGCACGTACAGAAAGCAAAGCAAAAAGCAGCTGAGAAAATTACATTCCCATTTGGGCTGTTTGACCGAGGCACATACTGGCTAGTGGAAATAACAGTGGGATTTGGCCAAAACCAGGAGAAGATGGCATTTCTATCCCTGATAATTTCCATCAAGGAATCACTTCTTAGAGCAAAGGCTGTACATGCTTCAGCAGACCCTATCGTTACAAGAGTAGGCATTCCCAGGGAGAGAGTTGGGTCACTCTTTTATAGTAAAAATGCCAAAGCTCTGTGAGTGATGTGGACTAATCAGTGAGCAATACAACCCTTTAAAGAGCATTTCAAGGGAAACCATAGTGAGAAATCTGTAAGCAGAGATCTAGTCTTACTAATGAAGTACTGCAGGGAAAAGAATTTTCCTCATATGCGCTCACTAAAAGGAACGTCTCTCCCAGTTTTTTGACAGAGTAAGAATATTATTTCTAAGTTGAAAAATAAAATCAGGGTGGAGATCGGAAAAAATAAAAGTAATACAAGATGAAAAAGAATTGCAAAATACCCAGAGAGCACAAAGCAATTGAGGGCTGCACAGCCAGAGAAGTGGCCGCCAGTGTGTCGTTTTTCAGCTCAGAAGCGGGGAGGCTATCACGGACCCTGGAGCCATTGCTCGGCCATCTTTCAGCAGGAAGAACGCACAGCAGACAAACTCAATGGACGACTGGGGGCCCTCACCAAATTCAAAGCAGCAGGTTCTATGCCTACAAGCAATTTCAGCTTTGGGCTTAGTGAATGTCATTTACTGAGGTCGCAGTTTCCAGCTGTGCTGTGTTCAACTCGTACCATTTTAGCACAGCTTTAAGCAAACTATTGATTTTAAACTTTTGTCAGGCTAAAAGAAACTAAGTTAGATCATTCAGGAGCAAGCAAAGAACTCGACTTCTAAAAATAAAGTTAAGGAACTTGGTAACTTCTTTTTCACAGAGGATGTGTAGGCAGAGCTTATATAAGTGGCATAAATACAGAAGCCTCAGTACTGTTCAAAACTAAGTTATTTACTATATGGAAACCTAATAGGTCTCAGTCCCTGATTTCTCTTGTTTTGGCATCAGATACATTAACTGATTTAGATTCCTGATGGGAAAGTCAGTGATAGTAGTTCCTATACTCAGTACCTCTTAACTGAAGGAATGAACAGGGTGTACAAGCCAAGGAGGTGGACTTTCCCCAGCCTACAGAGGTTTATAGTTTTAGTTCTGCCCATGATTACTTTATACAAAAACTTTTAGAACACTCTGACCTGACTGCATCTATTCAACTGTCATGTGGGAGTTGGACCATAAAGAAGGCTGAGTGCTGAAGAATTGATGCTTTTGAATTGTGATGCTGGAGAAGACTCCAGAGAGTTCCTTGGACAGCAATGAGATCAAACTGGTCAATCCTATGGGAAATCAACCCTGAATATTCATGGGAAGGACTAATGCTGAAGCTGAAACTCCAGTACTTTGGCCACCTGATGCAAAGAGCTGACTCATTGGAAAAGACCCTGATGCTGGGAAAGATTGAAGGCAAAAGGAGAAGGGGGCAACAGAGAATGAGATGGTTGGATGGCATCGTCGACTCAATGGACATGAATTTGAGCAAACTCTGGGAGATAGTGAAGGACAAGGAAGCCTGCCGTGCTGTAGTTCATGGGGTCACAGTCAGAAACCATTGAACAACTGAACAACAACAATATCTAAATTTATCTTACATTCCTGAGTCACTTAATTCCTCTTTCATGTATTAATTCCTTGCTTAATTTCATTCATTAAGTCTGCAATACCTCTTTTTTTTTTTTTTTGCCTGCATGTGTGTGCAGTATGTGAGAGCTTAGTTCCCTGACCAGGAATCAAACCTGTGTCCCCTGCTTTGGAAGCATGGAGTTTTAACCACTGGACCTCCAGTGAAGTCCCAGCAAACACTTTGTGAGGGCCTCTTTCTGTTAGGTGCTGTACTACCAGGTGTGAAGTATACCTGAGTGAAGAGGATCTCTCTTCTCACACCCCCATCTGAGCTCACAGACCAGAGGAGGAGAGTAAAGAGTCTCTTTCATTGCAAAGGTACAGACCTGGGGGCCTCCCTTCCCCTTATCTCCACCAAATCTCCATTGCAAAAGAATTCACTTCTCTACCATCCATTTTATCACTCCATCCAGCCACCCTTTCGCAATTACTCACAGCAGAAGAATTCAGTACAAGCAGTTAGAATCAGTCCATTGCTGTGTCATGGTCTTCCCTTACCCTCTCCTTGATCATGCACTCCCCTTGCTCTAGGACCCTGACTTTACATCAAAAAGAGCCACTGCTGTTCCCGGGTCCCTGCACTTCCCTCCCCTCTCCCCGCCACCACCACCACTCTGCCTCCTGGGAGGACACAGCACAGACCTCATCCACTTTATTTAGACTTGGCTATGGAAACCTCCTGGCTGCTAGGCTTCTATGAGCTAGAGCACTTGATATTTTCATGATTATTAGTGACTCCCAAGGCCCTCAAAGGTCTCTTCTCCTCGTACAGGCAGTTTATCACAGATTTACATCTCTTTTCCTGACTTAAGTGACCCCTCTGTGAGGTGGCAATTAGTCCTTTACTTTCCTGGCTTTATCCTTTTAAGAGGCCTTTACCTTTCTGGTTCTGGGGAATGTACCTTTAGCACAACTGGTATATGAATTTAAGCTGCTTCCAAGTTTCTAACAATCCCCCTAAAATAGAAATCACAATAATTTAATGTTATAAAACGAAATGTAATAAGACAGTGTAGGATATCAGAGTTCACAGGTTTATCCCAATACCTAACCGAGGAAAAAAGCTGCCAGCCACTCACTGGGATCTTTAGTGTTTGTGGAGGAGTGGGAGGGAGGACATAACATCAGCCTCTTGCTTTCAACCAACTAGCTCATCTCATTTTCTTAGTGTGTGGTGTGCTCCGTTCAACACATATTCACCACATCACTTTCAGATTGTTAGGTTACTATTTGGTAGTATTCTAGAGAGTTATAATATGTATAATTTCCAATAGTCCCAATTCATTTCCAGAAAGCAGCACAGATATATATCCAACTAAACACAGCAATGATTATGATTCCTTTGAAGAAATCATTATTGCATCCTCTTAATCTTGTGCCCAAATCCCTGATTTAAATCTATTTATTCATGGCTTCATGTGAAAACCAGAAAAGAATATTCCCCCTTAGCAAGCATCTCCAACCACAAGTATCCTATGTGTATCTACGCAGCTCCCAAGGTTAAAGCTTAAACACACCCAACAACCAACTTAGAGAAGTCCTGTCATCTTTGGGGTTGAAGTTTCATTTGACGGTAGAATATATTGACTGGTACAAGTTGTCTTCAGTTAAATTTCACAAATATTTCTTGAACTTACTGGGTACCAGACACCAGGCGAGACTCCTTCAGATGCCCTCTTTCCATCCCCACCAGCCCTGGCCACTCATCTCTTCTCAGCTGGACCTCTGCCACGACCCCTGAACAGCTCTCTGCCTGTCTCTGCCACCTCTTCATCACTGTCATGGTGGTGGTGGTTTAGTCGCTAAGTCGCATCCAATTCTTGCGACCCCATGGACTGCAGCCTGCCAGGCTCCTCTGTCCATGGGATTCTCCAGGCAAGAATACTGGAGTGGATTGCCATTTCCTTCTCCAGCGGATCTTCCCAACCCAGGAATCGAACCCAGGTCTCCTGCATTGCAGGCAGATTCTTTACCAACTGAGCTATGCATCCCTCCCTTAAAATTTTATTTGTGCTAAATTAAAGTGCAGCAGTCAACCAGGCTTAGGATAATCATGTAAACCCTTGTTTTTTTAAATTGAAATCAGAAGTTTCAAAACAACTGGGGGAAGAACCGGTTAATAGAACGTGATTATTTTCTATATCCATTGAAATCAGCATTTTTTCTTCCATCTTCATTTTATGAACCAAAATACAGTCTTTTAATAAGAATTCAAAGAGACTGAAAATCAAGATACTACAGTGTTGCAATTTCTGCTTTCTAATTAGCCCATCTCCTTGAGGAAAGGAGGCCAGAGATATAATAACTAATTCTTTTGTTCACTGAATAGGGTGCCTTCTGAAGTGCAAGCCAAGTTGCCTTGGACTTTAGAGTGGGAGATGCTGATCCTCATATAAAAAAATAATAATAAACTCAATGTTTTTGGTACTAGTTTCAAAAGAAATAACTGGTTCCTACTGTGCTCCACACAGAGCATTATCACTTATAACTCAAAGAATTCCCTGGTGGTCCAGTGGTTAGGACTTGGCTCTTTCAATGCTGTGAATAAAAGTATGAAGTGATAAAGATCCCTCCACAATCTGTTCTTGGTATAAGAGGAAGTCCCAGTGGACTACTTGCCTTCTGTCTTTAACTCAGTTTCTTGTTTTCATCTCCTCTTGAATTATTGCAAAGAAAGGAGAACAAACGGGCCCTGTGATACCTGCTTCTGGAAGAATGCCACCACCACATTGGAGTAATAATATAGAAATTTATATCATCCGTAAACCTTTCATAGTAATGTAATTAGTAGGGCTATTAATACTACTCAAGCCTAGCTTTCTTTATAGCTGTAAACACAGCTTGTGATCACATAAATGACATCAGTAATAAGCCTTTAGGGTATCGTGTAAACTGAGTCATTTTAGCTGTGATTTAATGAGAAGTGAAAAGAATGAAAGTGTTAGTCGCTTGGTCATGTCCGACTCTTTGTGACCCTGTGGACCGTAGCCAGCCAGACTCCTCTGTCCATGGAATTTTCCAGGCAAGGATACTGGACTGGGTAGCCATTCCCTGCTCCAGGGGATCTTCCTGACCCAGGGATTGAACCCAGGCCTTCCGCATTGAGGGCAAATTCTTTACCCTCTGAGCCACCAGGAAGCCCTTAATCAAAATCTCCATTGAAAAAACAAAAGATTATTTTTGCTTCGAAAGCAGAGTATGAGGGATAACCCATGAGGATTTTCTAACATTTGGATATTGGATTCCAGAGGAGGTTTACTGGTGTTAATATGTCTGGGAAGAATGGATCGGAGAAATACAGACATTTTAGCCAATATTAATGCAGGAATATGCCCATCACCAAATAGAAGCTGTCTGTTTGTATAGCTCAGTGTCATTTACATATGGTTCTCTTAACTCTTGTGGCATTTTAATTAATGTTTAAGCCAAAAAAATGAAGTGAGTTTATATATATGTTTCTTATCTCTTCTGTAGAAAATAATGAATGTGGCATGAAAGTAGGTTCCAGGAATCCCAAATTAGTATAAATTAGCAGAATGGTTTGGTTACCTGCTGTGGGATTCAGGACAGTCAAATCACATTCAAGGATGGTCTCTACCAGGGTTATGTTCCTTCCTTAAGCAGGTCAACTTAATATCTCTGTGACTTAGATTTCATCCCTGAAAAAAAATGGGGATGATGATAAAATAAAAATTGTTTATTAATATATATTGATCATTTTATATACTCCAAGGTTCATTAAAATGTCAATCTAGCTGATATTTAAGAGACAGTATTCAATTGAATGTGACTTTTTTAGGGTTGACCTTTTTATTTGCTCCTGGCTCTGAATAAAACTACTATATTCCAAGATGAGTAAGATTTTTCTGAAGCAATAAGTAAAATGCCAGTTCATCCAATGTGGATAATCATTGATAGAGAATAGCACACTTCAGTGAGGGAGAAAGAAAAAAATAGTGCACAGTGAGTTTGTTAGATTTTATGACCAAGCTATGCTTGGGTGATTTCAAGCGCCACCCAAAGGGGAAAGAGAAAGGAAAGAGAAAGAGAAAGGAAATGAGAATATGTAACACAACTACATCATCTGTAGGCCTTGTAACCTTCATTTAGGTCATTTTATGGGTAATGAAACTGGGGCTTTGAGATATTAACTTATCAAAAAGTAAATAGCTACTTCCATTTAGCATATCAGTTCAGCTCAGTTGCTCAGTCGTGTCCGACTCTTTGCGACTCCATGAATCATAGCACACCAGGCCTCCCTGTCCATCACCAACTCCCAGAGTTCACTCAAACTCATGTCCATCAAGTCAGTGATGCCATCCAGCCATCTCATCCCCTGGTGTCCCCTTCTCCTCCTGCCCCCAATCCCTCCCAGCATCAGAGTCTTTTCCAATGAGTCAACTGTTCGCATGAGGTGGCCAAAGTATTTAGCATCAGTCCTTCCAATGAACACCCAGGACTGATCTCCTTTAGGATGGACTGGTTGGATCTCCTTGCAGTCCAAGGGACTCTCAAAAATCTTCTCCAGCACCACAGTTCAAAAGCATCAATTCTTTGGCCCTCAGCCTTTTTCACATAATAAGTCACAAAAGACCATGAGTGTCACTCTGCTAACAGCAACAATAATACAAACACAGACACACACACTCTCATCACTGTTTTTATGAACTTACCAGAAATCTAAGAAAGAAAAGAGACCTAAATGTACAAACTCCAGAAAATTCCCCTTTTAAGAGAAAAAAGCTCATGGCTTCTCTCATTCATGGCAGAATGAGAAGAGAAGGAGTCCACAGCGAGATAAGAAAAAGGTAGCCGAAACTTTAGGTTTTACCAGCTACATGTGAGCTGGTGTGACAGTCAGATTTTATTTCTCAAGGACCTCAGAGGTCCTTGGACACAGGACCCAGAGAAGGTCTGTGTGTATCTGCAAACTGTATGTCATGGGTCTGTGCCTAGTGCTGGGCATGTAATATACAGAGCCTGTGGGGTGGAGCAAGAGTGCTAAAAGAGATGCCAGCTGAGATGTGTGGAGCCTCCCCAGGTGCACAGCAGCTGTCCTTTGTAGTTGGAGGGAACAGTGCAGGTGGGCTGAGAGAAACGAACTTGAGGCACTGTATACATTCACCGTCCAGGTAGGTCTTGGAGGCATTGCAAGATAGCTGAGGGAAATCTCTCTGAGACATTCCAGAGAGAAATTTCTGTAATGCAGAAAGCGTATACACACCTGGAGAGCAAAGAGAATTCCCCAGCAGCCTGAACAATAGTCTGCTGAGCTATAATGCAAAGATATATTTTTAATGGTTCAGATAGTTGGTTGCTTGGTTACAAAGTGCAGAGAGCTTTAAAACCTCACCCGTGCTCAGACCCCAAGTCTTGAAGAAGAGTAGTATTGATCCTGCTTGCAAACTTTTGAAGTCAGCAGTGAACGAAGTCAAACTAAAGGTACGAGAAAGCCAGCTCCCACTGGTCAGATTGACTCAACCCCCTGAAAAGTAGCCTGACATAAAAGGTCCTCTTTGGGAAAGTAAATATCACTTAGTTCAGTCTCTACTGTTATTTCATACAAATGTCCAGATACAATAAAAAATTACTAGACAAGTGAAGAAGCAAGAAAAATGTGACACATGCTCAAGAGAGAAAATAATCAATAGAAGCAGACCCATAGATGTCATAAAAGTGACATGAAGTGATGTCACAGATACTGGAATTATCAGACAAGAAGTTAATAATAACTATGATAAAAAATCTAGTAGAAGAGGTCAACAACTTCATGAAGATATAGAGATTTTCATCAGAGACCAGGAAACGACTTTAAAAATAGTCAAGTAGGCATGCTAGAGATTTAAAAAAAAGATCAACATAAGGAGTGAAGAATGTAGAATTCAGCGAAAGAAAGAATCTGGGAACTTGAACATAGCTGAGTACACAATATGCAGTTGGAACAGGGGAAAATGAGTGAAAACAAAGAGAAAGAAAAACAGAATAGACTATCTGGGACAAAATGAAGTGATCCACTATACGTGTAATTGGACTCCAGAAGAAGAGAAGAGAGACAGTGGGCAGAATAAGCATTTGAAGAGATCCTAGAGAGCTCTCCAAGTTTCCTGAAGGACATCAAATAGATCCAAGAAGCTCAGGAAATCCCAAGTGGATAAATGCAAAGAAAGCTGCTGCTGCTGCTGCTAAGTCGCTTCAGTCGTGTCTGACTCTGTGCGACCCCATAGACAGCAGCCCACCAGGCTCCCCCATCCCTGGGATTCTCCAGGCAAGAACTCTGGAGTGGGTTGCCATTTCCTTCTCCAATGCATGAAAGTGAAAAGTGAAAGTGAAGTGGCTCAGTCGTGTCCGACTCTTCGAGACCCCATGGGCTGCAGCCTACCAGGCTCCTCCATCCATGGGATTTTCCAGGCAAGAGTACTGGAGTGGGGTGCCATTGCCTTCTCAGGCAAAGGAAGCTACAGCCGGGTCTATCATAGTCAAACTGTGGAAGACCAGAGAAAAGAGAAAATCTTAAAAGCAACAAAACAAAGAATATGTATTACAAAAAGGGAGAAATATCTCTTGCTAGAAACAATAGATGCAAGAAGGCAATGGACCAACTTTTTTAAGGTGCTGGAAAAAGAAACCTGTTATCTTATAAGTCTATATATCTCTTTCACTTTATCTTTTTAAAGTGAAGGCAAATAAAGGGCATATACTGATTAAGAAGCAGGGCCAAACCTGGAACCAGACCTGTCACACCACAGTCAGCTCTGCCTTTACCTCATTGTATTTGGGGATATGTCATCGGCAATGCCAAACTTTAACTGTTTTAATTTTTTCAGTTTATTTATATCATAAAAGTAATGAATGTCTTATAGAAATTTAATCAGTAAGAAGTAGGGAAAGTAAAATCTCTGTATTTCTTACCTCCTACAGACTCAAATTTGGGCTTCCCAGGGGGTGCTAATGATAAAGAACCTGTCTGCCAGTGCAGAAGACATAAGAGACTCAGGTCCAATCCCTGGGTTGGGAAGATCCCCTGGAGGAGAAAATGACAACCCACTCAGGTGGTCTTGCCAGGAGAATCTCATGGACAGAGGAGCCTGGCAGTCAGTAGTCCATAGAGTCTCAAAGAGTCAGAGATGACTGAAGTGACTTAGTACAGCACAGATTCAAATTGACAAATCTGAAATGATAGACAAGATCTGTTGGAAAGCTCAATGTGCCTCACTTTCCTTGATTTCTTTTTTAGACTCGAGTTGGGAAAAGTCATAACAAGCATCCTTGTCAACCCTTCTTTATTAAAGTAAATCCTCATTGGCAATAAAAATAAGAAATTCAATACTTTAAATGTGCAAGTTTGAAATATTTTATTTCTTTCTAACAGAAAAAAAATCAGAAAGAGCAAAATTTTCCACTGAGTTTACCACAACAACACTTAAGTAATTATCTGAGTTATGCATGTGTATATGTGAAGTCACTTCAGTTGTGTACGATTCTTTGCGACCCTGTGGATGTGTAGCCTGCCAGGCCCCTCTGTCCATGGGATTTGCCAGGCAAGAATATTGGAGCAGATTGCCATGCCCTTCTCCAGGGGATCTTCTCAACCCAGGGATAGAACCCAAGTGTCTTAAGTCTCCTGCATTGGCAGGCAAGTTCTTTACCACTAGCACCAGCTGGGAAGCCCTGAGTCATAAAAGAAAGCAAAAGTTTGATGTGGTTTCCTCCTGCCAAGTTTGCTCTGTTAACGCCACGTGTCATTACTCCGATGTTTTCCAGTTTGATGACACGAAGCAGCCTCACTTTCACCATTTTCATTGTGGAGCTGTGAAAGGACAAAAAAGTGTTGATGGATAACTTTAAGAGTCACCTACTCCAGCTGTAGAATCTCTACTTCTTCAATATCCAGGGACTCAGAGTATACTTAAGTATTTAAAAAAAAATGTTACTGGAGTATGATTGCTTTACAATGTTGTGTTAGTTTCTGCCGTATGACAAAGTGAATTAGTGATATGTGTAGCCCCTCCCTCGCGGGCCTGCCTCCCACACCCTCATCCCACCCCGCGAGGCCGTCACAGAGCACTGAGCTGAGCTCCCTGTGGTTTGCAGCAGCTTCCCACCAGCCATCCATTTCACACACCGTAGTGTATACATGTCAGCGCCACTCTTTCAGTTCGTCCCACCCTCTCCCTCTCCCAGTGGCCACAAGCCCATTCTCTCCCTCTGCATCCATTCCTGCCTTGCAAATAGTTTCATCAGGACCATTTTTCTAGATTCCTTGTATGCGTGATCTTTGTTTTTCTCTTTCTGATGTACTTCACTCTGAACGACAGACTCTAGGTCCATTGACATCACTCAAATGACCTAAATCCGTTCCTTTTTATGGCTGACTAGTATTCCATTGTATATATGCAAACTCCGGGAGATAGTAGAGGACAGAGGAACCTGGCATGCTGCAGTTCTTGGGGTCACAAAGAGTCAGAAATGACAGTGACTGGACAACAGCATTATATGTATCACATCTTCTTTTATCCTTAAGTATTTTGAGCTGATTATATTCAGGGAAATTCATCCTATCTTTGGGTAGCTCTGACCATTAAATTTCTTCCTTAAGGTGAATCAAAACCTGTTTCCTTTTCACTGATCCTGTATATCCGAAATCTATTTGGGGTGGCCCGAAAGAATATCACGGGACTCATTGGAAAAGAACCTGTTGCTGGGAAAGATTGAAGGCAAAAGGAGAAGAGGGCAACAAAGGATGAGATAGTTGGATATCATCACCAGCTCGATGGACATGAACTTGGGCAAACTCCAGGAGACAGCAATGGACGGGGAGGTCTGGCGTGTTACAGTCCATGGGGTCGCAAAGAGTCAGACACGACTTAGCAACTGAACAACAGCAATAGAATGTTAAATTCTTCTTGAGCTATTTGAAACACACTCCCTGTACAAATTTCTCCTCTAGACTAAATCTCTCCAATTCCTCAAAAGTTAACCTTCCTCCACTCTGATTTCTTATCATCTTCCATGTGTTCCCTTTGAGAGAGAAAAACCCACTTCCCTGCTCTTCAGAGTGAAAAGAGACTAATCACTTCCCTCTTTCTAAATAATACACTTTAAATAAAATTTTAACCCACACTTGATCTCATTTGTACTCAAAGCTCACTGCACCTAAATAATGCCAAATGAAAAAGCGATTTATTTTCTTACATATTCCTATATCCTTATTGTAGGAAAGAATTTTCCCAAGCACCTACTTCCATAACTTTTAACTAGTTAAAGTTTTTTTTTTTTTCCTTATACCTGACCAGCATTTCTGCCGCTGTGTTATAAACCCACTTGTTTCTAATTATCTCTTGTATCCCTCAAAGTCACCGTAAGTCATATTAAGTCACTAAAACCTTTCCATCTTTGATTAAGGACTACTGCACACATTTTAGAACTTGCTTCATAGACCCTTTTTTCTATGCTTATCAAAGCTTTCATTGCATACCTTCATATTCTCTTTGATCTCTCCATCGTTCCTAAAAAGGGAAGCTATACATTAGATACTGTTAAATATAGTATCACTGACAGAAGTTCATCTTTTCTGAGTAAGCCTCCCTATCCTTTCACTGTCTTAAACAAATTTTACTTTGTTATATTTCTCCTGTTAAAGCTTACTTGAATGGTTAAGAAAGTAAAGGAGGTAAGCCCTTCTATGCCCCTTATAGCTGGAGAATGGGATAAAATGAAAAGGATGATTGGAATTTCTTTAAGAATTTTCCTCTTGAGTTTAAATGGGAAAATGCCCGAACCTTTGACAGTGAATGATCTCTGTTCTAATCCAGTCCAGTCTCTCCTTTTACTGTCCTCTAAACTCCTCATTGATCTGTGACAGATTGTTTATAGATTTCAGATAATTCTCAGTCTTTTTTTTCAATAATCAATATTCATACTTTAAGTAGAATCTTCCTCATTAAACATTCCATTGCTCTAGGCAATGATCTTTTCGTTTTGGTGGAGAATACATAGCATAGGTTTATCATTTTAACCATTTTAAAGTGTATAATTCAGGGGCATTAAGTACATTCAGTTGCTGTGCCATCACCATCACTATTTATTTCCAGACCTTTTCATCTCAAACAGAAGCCCTGTGTACCTGTTAAACAATAATAATTCTTCATCCACCTACTCCCGACGTCTGATCATCTCTAGAGAGTGATCTTTTTAATCTGTTACTGTAGTTTCTAAGTATCTTTGGCATCTACCATGAACCCTGAGAAGAATGGTCTCTGCCTGCTTGGGAATGGTTTTTCACTGCATGAATGTTAAGGGGCACTGGGTACATAGACCACACTGGCCTTTGACCAGAAGAGTGTCTTGGGTGTTGTTGGTGTTGTTTTGTTGCTAAGTGGTATCTGACTCTTTTGCAACCCCATGGACTGTAGCCTGCCAAGCTCCTCTGGCCATGGGATGCTTCAGGCAAGAATGCTGGACCAGATTCCATTTCCTTCTCCAGGGAATCTTCCTGACCCAGGGATGGAACCCTCATCTCCTGCATTGGCAGGTGGATTCTTTACCACTGAGCTATGAGGAAAACCCGATGTCTTGATTAAGAGCTATCAAGCCAGTCCCGATTCCTCGTTACTTTTTTACTTCCTGTGCCCCACTGTTAAACCTCTTTTTTTTGCATTCCTGGGCAGGGTGGACGTTGAACTCGCTCATGCTGACTTTGGTAAGGGATGGATGCTACCACTGCTACAACAGTAACTTTTCCAACCTGGCAACTCCAGGGACCCCTAAAATGAAAACCACAGTGGTCCAGATCCCCATCGCTGCTTCCTGTCCCTTCTGTTCCAGCCCCTAGGATGTCTGCACCACTAAACATCAACACCTCCTAAGACTTGGTGATGTGGATTTTTGACCCTCCTCTGGACGATGTCAACTCTTTTGTCCTCTTACTAACCACCCCCTTTCTCCACCTGGAATGCTCTGCCTCATGTCCTCCACACCTCTCTTGTTAGAATGCCCTGTTTTTACAGCCCAGCCGTTGGCCCATGTGCGGAAGGATATATTTTGACCTTGCATTTCTACAGCTACTTTTTAAAAAAATTAATTTATTTTAATTGGAGCCTAATTACTTTACAATATTGTGCTGGTTTTTGCCATATGTTGACATGAATCAGCCATGGATGTACGGTGTCCCCCATTCCGAACCCCCTTCCCACCTCCCTCCCCATCCCAGCCCTCAGGATTGTCTCAATGCACCAGCTTTGAGTGCCCTGTTTCAGGCATCACACTTGGACTCGTCATCTATTTGACATATGGTAATATACATGTTTCAATGCTATTCTCTCAAATCGTCTCATTCTTGCCTTCTCCCACAGAGTCTAAAAGTCTGTACTTTACATCTGTGTCTCTTTTGCTGTCTCACATATAGGGTCATCATTACCATCTTTCTAAATTCCATATAAATACATAAATATACTGCATTGGTGTTTTTCTTTCTGATTTACTTCACTCTGTGTAATAGGCTCCAGTTTCATCCACCTCATTAGAACTGATTCAAATGTATTCTTTTTAAGGGCTGAGTAATACTCCATTGTGTATATGTACCACAGCTTTCTTATCCACTTGTCTGCCAGTGGACATCTAGGTTGCTTCCATGTCCTGACTGTTATAAACAGGGCTGCAATGAACATTGGGATACATGTGTCTCTTTCAATTCTGGTTTCCTCAGTGTGTATGCCCAGCAGTGGGATTGCTGGGTCATATGGCAGTTCTATTTCCAGTTTTTTAAGGAATCTCCACACTGTTTTCCATAGTGGCTGTACTTGTTTGCATTCCCACCAACAGTGTAAGAGGATTCCCTTTTCTCCATACCCTCTCCAGCATTTATTGTTTGTAGGCTTTTTGACAGCAGCCATTCTAACCAGCATGAGATAGTACCTCATTGTGTCTACAGCTATTTTTTAAAAAAACTTTCATGTCCTTTTATGTTTGTATGCAATTCAGCTGACCATCTCAGTTATAAGAATTTACTTTTAGTATTATTGTTTTAACAGTGAAAGTGAATTTTGGCATGTTATTTCTCATGATGCCTATCACCTAACATTTGCTTATAAAAGAAGGATCAAAAGTAGCTTAAGGAGAATCATATGAAATAAAACCAGATACCTTTTTATTCCACTATACCCTGGAAACGAAGAAAATTCCCTGCACTGAACTTCATTGAGGACACCATCCTAATCACAGTCGACTAGAAGAGACGACAGGACTGATAAAGAAACCCAGACAATCACAAGACAGATGTAACATTTATCCCAAAGATAACTCTCTTATCTTGTTTCCAGGATTTTTCAGTACCTCAGTGAGTAGATTTGTGCTCTAAAAGCCCATGTCTGTGATAGACACAAAATCAGATTTGCCCATGGTGGTTCAGAAATTCAGTCTCTTAAAACTAAACTTGGGTAAATAGCAAAATAGTTTTGAAAATAACCCTTACAGATATTTTTAAGAGGAGCCACAAAAAGACTACTTCCGCATTACTAGAGATTTTAATGAAGACTTCACAATGCAGAACATGTGTGACTCAATGGATTTTCATCTCTTTTCTAGACAGAGATTAAACTAATTTTTTGGTTGCGGTTGTTAAACTCATTTATACCCCTTCCATACCTGGGGACTAAGGAGAAACAGACAGGAGCCAGGCTTATTTCAGAGGTTTTCTAGTGTTCAGGGCTGTAATCAGAGCCTGTCCTAGCCTTGGGGAGGTGAAGGGGTAGTTTTACTACTGATATAGTTGAATGGGTTAACCTTCAAGAATTCTATGTGTGCGTGCTCAGTCATGTCCAACTCTTTGTGACCCCATGGATATAGCCCACCAGGCTCTTCTGTCCATGGAATCTTCCAGGCAAGAAAATTGGGGTGGTTGCCATTTCCTTCTCCGGGGGATCTTCCTGTCCCAGGGATCGAACCCATGTCTCCTGTGTCTCCTACATTGGAAGGTGGTTTCTTTATCACTGAGCCACCTGGAAAACCCCTCAAGAATTCAATAGCCTATAAATAAATTAGTCTTCTACCTTCTATTTAGTGTATTTTGGCAAGGTGGGCCTGCATGTCTTTTGATGTTACTGGAATCCAGACAATGAATGCTTTTCAGAATGGTCACATTAAGATTTCTCTCTTTCTTTTTTTTTTTTTAATTTGTAAACATGACATAGGATACATATTCTGAGAAATTTTTCCCAGTACAGCACCTCTAAGATTACGATTTACAGTGTTTTAAGAGTCTTTTCAGACACGACTGATGGCTAACACTTTCACTTTTTCTTCTTTGTTAAGTGTAATTGACCTTACAGGAAACTTATGGGAATTTGTAGAGGACAGACCCAGTTGTCAGCCAGCAGCACGGCTGAATGGACATACACTGCTGCTGTTTAACCCCTTGCTGCATGCTAGGTCACCTCAGTTGTGTCTGACTCTTTGCAACTCCATGACTGTAGCCCCCCATGCTCCTCTGTCCATGATCTTCTCCCGGAAAGGATACTGTACTGGGTGGTCATTTCGTCCTCCAGGGAATCTTCCTGACTGAGTGACCGAATGCAAGTCTCATATGTCTTTTGCGTTGGCAGACAGGTTCTTTACCATCCTGGTGGTTTAGAGGCTATTTTAGAAAATGGGTTTTAATGGGTCACCTGTATGCATTTAAAAGTAAAAGCCTAGAATGCAGCAAATATGGACTGTGGGACCAAAGACCTAGAATAAATTCAGAAGAATTGATGCTTTTGAACTGTGGTGTTGGAGAAGACTCTTGAGAGTCCCTTGGACCGCAAGGAGATCCAACCAGTCCATCCTAAAGGAAATCAGTCCTGGATGTTCATTGAAAGGACTGATGTTGAAGCTGAGACTCCAATACTTTGGCCACCTGATGCGAAGAGCTGACTCATTGGAAAAGACTCTGATGCTGGGAAAGATTGAGGGTAGGAGGAGAAGGGGACGACAGAGGATAAGATGGTTGGATGGTACCACCAACTTAATGGACATAGATTTTGGTGGACTCTGGGAGTTGGTGATGGACAGGAAGGCCTGGTGTGCTGTGGTTCATGGGGTCGCAAAGAGTCAGACACGACTGAGCAACTGAACTGAACTGGAGTAACATAGATTAAAAATAGATAAGATAAAAACTGATCCATCAGCATGGGAGATTTTTAAGGTGGCTTTCAGTATCTGATAGATCAAGAATTATTGTGAAATATGTTTGCTATTGTTTTTTTTTACAAGAAACAACTTTTGACTTGGATGATATTCTCTTTATGTCTTTGTTTTCTATTTTATTATTTTCTCTATGTATCCTTTACTATCTCCTTCCTTATCTTTTTGGGGGGATTAAGAAATTCAGTAGAGTACAAAATAAACCCAAGGCATTAATAAATCCTAGCATAAAAAAGCAATTTGAAAACAATTAAGAGGTAAATGGATGTAGACGTTCTTTATTATTTATTGTTATGAAATGACATTATTTTCATTTATAAATATATGCACAAAAACATTTGAAGCAAAATTATACTTTTATACTTATCAAAGCCCTGTAATGTAAAATAATTTGGTTATTTATTATTATTATTTGGTTATTTATTATTATTGGCTCTGTTCTTTCATGACCAAATTTAATCCTTAAAGACCATTTGCATAAAACTTAGGTGATTCTCATGGTTCTTCTATTCAAATGAATGACGTAACACATATTCTTGCTTTGGGGAAATGTTTCCCATGGAAGGATTTCTCTTTGGTCTGACTCCTAAACTTAAAACACCTCTCTCAAAATCTGTTTCAAAATAAGAGAAATTATATGGCTCAGGTTGCTACAATCAATGGTGGTCCCCCCAGATATCTTGAATACCACCAGCAGTGAAGACTTTTATTTTCTGAAGCTTGTTAGGTGGCTTTAAAACTCATGACAGATAGTGATAGATAGCAAATGATTGGGTAGCATGCGCTTGTGTGTTTTGTGGTCACAATTTAAGTTAAAATTCCACGTTTCAAAGTTAAGATTAGAGCTAAAGTCCACCCGGATATTTGAGAACCATTATTGATGACAGAGGGTGACAGTGTCAGAGCAAAATTTTTCTTAGTGCTAAGACCTGCATGAAAGAGGAAATTGCTTTTTAGAGAAAAATTGGATGGATCCTATGAAATGACAACACTATGAGTAGAGACAGGTACACCCCAGTGGCTATCAAAAGACACCCACTTTAAAATATGTCCCTGGAAGCCAAAGCATGAGCTTCCGAACAAGTTCTTGTCACCTAGAATCCCAAGCTAGTTAGTTCAAGAAGAGCCAAACTCTCTAGAGATGCCTTCCTAGAATAGGGCTCTGTAGGCCTATGGTCTACAAGCCACTCTGCAAGTAATTGAAAATTAATAGAAGTGTTTTGCAAATTACTGTAAATCCATCTTTCTTCCTACTGTGATCTTTTACTGTTTCTTTTCTTTTGTGTGATTTTTTTCATCATTCATTTTATGTTTTTCTTATATGCAAGAGGTAAAAATATTCTCTCTTCTCTGAACTTTCATTCTTTTCCCTAATCTTTCAGTATCAAGGAACAGAGAAAAATTTGTCTCTCTCTACACCCATCTTGGGAGAGTGAATCTTCCAGCAAAGACCTTATGGAATTGCACACACATCAGCACAAGGTTCACCTTCATTATTGGTTCAGATTCCTCTGGGTCATGTAGAAAAGAGAAGTTTCTAGTAATTTTTTCGGATGTGGTGTTTTCCTGACAAAGCGCAGAAAGGACATCACAACGTAGCATGTACCATATACCACGAGAGGCCCCCCACAGGCAAGGAGGGCCCCCCCCCCGACTTGCCTGTGGCAGTCCTGTTGAGCCTGTGTCCTAAAATACTTATTAAGACCGTGACTTTCAAAAGTGTTTCCAGATGATGCGGTACCTGGCCCTACCACACATGGGTCAGATTTTCTGGAAATGCAGTCTGAGGCGTGCCCGCGGTTTACCACAGCATGGAATCCTTCTTAACAACTCTGTTAAAGGTGGATAATATACCATGTCAAGCCTTCTCTCACCAGCATCCAGAGACCTCACGCTGAAAAGACGACAAGTGCCCCAACTCCACTCCTCCTGTGAATCAGTCCCTCAAAGGACAAGAATACCCTGCAGCTGAATTTTTAGGGAGGGAGCAGCAGGAACTGTCTTTAGTGGCAAAAAAAGAAAAATATGTTCCATAGCTGTATTTTTAAAAAAGAAGAGTTCCAAAGGACTTAATATGAAAACATGGACACGTTAGTGTACGATGCCTATAACCAAAAATTATAGTGGGTTTCAATTCCAAGCCACATCCTCAGATTTGGAGGACATAACGCATCTTCACACTTTTTGTGACTCACTCTATGTTAACCTTAGCTGCCCACTGATGAGGAGGAAGAAAACCTCACCTTAGTTGCCCTTGGGGCTCTCCTCTCCCATTAGAGCTGTGCCACGGTTCCAAAATATTTTCCCCGGTCAGGGATGGTACAGAGGTTCTGTGGTCATGGGTAACCAGGAGATGTAGTCTTCACTGAGTTACTTGTCTGCATGGCCCCTTGCACTTGGGATTCAGCTGTATCCTTTAAGCTGTCTACAGACCCCTCTGTCTAGAAGAACCAGCAGTGGCTAGGTGCCAGGCTGGGATCCCTACTGCTCTGAAGCCCATTATTGTTTCTTCTTTCCTTCCCGTACCTCTTCCCACTCTGGGAGGTGTTTCTTTCTCACTTGGGGCATGAAATTAGTGGTATTTTGTCCTGTGGATATCCAAGGTTCTGCATATACTGGAAAATCTTTTCTTCCTTTTACCTCATCTGCTAATTACTCCTAAGGTATGAAGCTTTGGGAAAGTTAAAGCCAGAAAGATTTGCAAGCTAATTCTGCATTGGCCCTGTCATATTTTCTCTGAGATAATGAAACAGAAACTCGACTCTCAGTTTGAATAAGTGGAAGGAATAGAAGGAGGAAAGGAAAACACAAAACGGATTCTAGCCACAAAAGTCAACATGAAAAGAAAATCAAATAATATAAGAAGTTCTCTCCTGCATATGGTAACTTCGATGTAAATGCTTCAGGGAGGCCTTCTCTAGCTAGTGTAGGGGACCTCCGTTAGCGCTTCAGGTAGTACCCTGATGATTCTTTTTGAAATAATGATTTACTAAAATTGTCTAACACAGAAGTAACAAACTGGCATCAGTGGGTCTGCATGGCCAACAGCAACAGTCCCAGGAAGTGAGCTGCTGTGGCTCACCCCCGACACCTCGACACAACGGGCACCTCCAGGTGGCCCCCATCTCATCCTTTACTTAGCCGGCGGGCACTTGAGTTTGTGAGCCCTGGTCTAAGTTTGTAAGTTTCAAGTTCTAGGATATCAAGGAGGGTCTCTCGTTCATTTACAACAGACACAGAGTCTATTGCATATTAGGATTCGACATACGTGTCTAAAATGAATAGATTCAAACCCTTCTCCCTGCCGGAAAAAAAAAAAAATTATTTTTATTCAACTTTGCTTTGTTCCCTCCTTCAAAAAAAGATTTAATGTGTTTATATGACCATTCTGCCATTTCCCCACCATGTACAAAGTCAAGAGGCTTAAGTTTTATTGTCAATGGTCTCATTCGAGGGCACATAACACAGAAGACATACTCATGGGACTCCTTGGCCTCCTGGAGCCAACCTGTCCAGAGCCAGGGATGCCTTTTCTAACACACACACACCTCACACATACACAACACACAAAAACACACATTACACACAGCGTACACCCCCACCGTCACCACCTTGTATCCTGGCTATGTAGAGAGTTATTTTTGATTCATATATCTTGCCAGTCTTCACATCTAGAATGCGAGTGCCAGGAGAGGAGAAAGAAGAGTTTTTTCTGTCGTAGCCTCAAGCCCCGCACAGAAAAGGGCACTCCATACATGTGAACGGAAATAAAAGACCAATACCCCTCATTTAAATCCAGGACAGTTCTCAGGAGTACAATTCCAGGGCATCAAAAATATGCCTTCCTTCAGCCTCTGTCCTGTCCAACGCCTCCAAACCACTTTGCAAACCCACTTATTGCTAGCATACCATGTAAGTCACTGCATCTTTTTTCCCTCTTCCCAGTCTCCAGTTTTCTCTTTTTTAGCCATTCCTATTGAGTGAATTTATTGTGAGAGAGGATGCCCCAATTTTTCAAATGGCAGGTAAGTGTTATGCTCAACTATTTGTGGCACTGATTCAATAAGCATATATTGAAATGCTTTAATTTGCTGGGTGCCCAGCTAGGTACCAGGGCTGGAGAGATGGATGAGATGGGCAGCCCACATTCTCTAAAGGAGGCCACAGAGATCTATTCCCAGGGAAATGGTGAGCTTGGAGAGCTCTCCCCACACCCCAAATACAACATTTCCTGTCTGGTGAACTGCTGAGGACTTATGATGAGTTTCCTGGACAACCAGAACCAAACCCAGCTTCCCAGGGCTTTGGGTACCTTCTCAAGCTGGGTGTGGCCTGGGCAAATATTTTCTCTGGAATCTCATTTCCCTCTCAACATTTCCCCTTTTTTTTTCCTATTGGTCGCATCACTGTGCCCAGCTGTCTCTCTCTTTCCATCTCACCCAGCTGTCTTTGGGAAAGATCTCATGTTTCCCCGATGTGCACAAGTTGGGATTTGCTCATGGTCCCTGCTCTCTGTCACTGAGTCAAACCTGTTAAATGAGATAATTTATGTGCCGACACTCTGTACAAGGCAGACACGTGAACATTACCTCTCTTCTCTCTTCATCCCTGAAGAGCCAAGGCTGAAATTGCTTTTCTGTGAGATGGAGCACTCTCATTCTCAGGGCCTGTGTTTGTTTCCTTGTCTCTCTCTCTTCACCACCTTTGTTGAGACTGACAGGTGTTCCAATTAATGCCAAACCCCCTCCCACCAAATGTAAGGAAAACTGTAACCAACTCATAAAGGCAATTCTCTGAGCATATACCGTGAAAAAGATCCAAAGACCAAAAGAAGTTGAATGTTTTCTGCGCTAGTTCACCTTTCGGTCACGAAAGCCTTTCTTCAATCGTAAAGGAGTTTACACTTTGCTCTGTTTGGGTTTTTTTCCTTGACAGCCCCTAAACAGGTTTCCTCTGGTTGTCTGGTGTGTGGGTGGCTGAAGGGACGTCTCTGGAGGCTGTGGGATGAAACGGCCCTCTCGAAGAGAGATGTGCAAACAAAGCTTGCCGCCCATTCCAAGCACAGAGCCTAATGAGTCATTGCAATTTTAGGAAGCGTATTAATCTACATGATGCCTGAGCCAGAAAGTAGAATTTTCTCAACTGAGAGAGTTGAAAATAGTCTTTGTTACAGGCAACGAGACACTCTTCTCCCTCTTGGCCTATAAATCATCTGTTGGCTCCACACTGGGAAGGCGCTGACATCAGTCCCTATTGGCCAGAGACAGAGTTGTTTCAAGGATAACAGGATACATTCCTATTGCCCAGCACCTCTGGAACCACAACACAGAGTATTTAATTCACATAAGTCATTGAATGATCAGCTCTTACCAAAGCATTTAATACTGGCTCAGTTGCTTCATTATGTGCAATTGTCCTTAACCTAAGCCATGATGCTCCAGTAACACTTAGAACTTGACCCAGGCTCACAGATTCAGGGGAGATAGAGCTGATCTGCTGCTGTGGACTCCAGCTGGGCTTTCCACAAAATGATTAAATCTTACCTGGGGATGGCACTTCTGCTTCATGAACATTCCTTTTATATTTGTTGTGCTTCCACTGTCTTTTGAGCTGTCTTCATTGACCAAAGTCCAGCCACAGAAAATCACAGAGCAAGAAAAACTATGCTTCTGGTTGAAATCCCTTCAGTTTTTCGGAGCACTGGTAACTCAGTGGCGTGTAAAAAATTTCTCAGCCTGCCTTAGTTATTTTGCTTAGTGATTGAATCAGCTATTTGACCCCCCCCTTTTTTCTTTTCCTTTTCAAACAACTTCTTTTCCCTCTCTGCCTCCCTCCCTTCCTTCCATGTTTTTTTCATTAGATAACCTAAGATGTATCTTTGATTCTCCAAGTGTCTAGAAACCAAATGACATGAAAAATTAATAATGTTAGAATATTTCTCTTTTTAAAAAATTCAGGGAGTCTTTGTGCTGCCTTTATGACAAAATACATGAACAAAAGGAGGTTTTACTTTATTATGAAGTTTCCCCCATCTAGCTTAGAAAGCACAGAGGATCAGACCAACTCCACTATCTCTCAGATAAAGGAAAAGTTTCCCTATCTGATTCCACTATAATATTAATATGGTGAAAGAGGATTCTGGAAAATATACAACTCTGAGCTTATAAAAATCGATCTCCCGCCTTGTAAGGCTTCAGCCAGAATTAAGACCATGGCCTAAGGTCCAGACTGGACTCAGTCCTTACAAATGGCCTTGTAACAATTCGGGGTGGAATTTTTAAGACTTTAAGTTGTCTCCTTTCAGAGGGAAGAAGGCAGAGGGAAGGAAAAAAAAAAACCTGCTTTACATTTGAAAAGCTACTTTCTGAAACGGCTGGTTCCCCGCTGGGAGAGCCTCAGATGGGGTTGGCAGTGGATTTGTAAAGGCATCACTCTAATCTCTGTGCAGACAAGATAAATGCTGCTTTACATCTGAAGTCTCTTCTCTGTCCTAAAATCTATATGTTGTTTGCAGTTATGTAAAATTTACACAGGAAAAAAATTTTTTCTTTTATTAAGAGCAGTTTTTATAGCATAGGTATTTTTCTTCTGGAACACTTTTCCTGCTAAAATATTCAATTGACTTGAGGACTCTCTGCTCCAATGTAAATGTTAGTAGATGTAAATGGCAGGAAATTCTGTGATCATTCACCCCATTTATTCAGACAATTAACTCAACTTGGAATTCAATTGTGCAATCTGTTAAGGCAAGCATCATGTGTTTTTTGCAAGAATATGTTTCGGATAAGGTAAAATTCAGATTTTGAACTGATGAATTATGAAATTGCGTGCAGATATTTGAACTACTCTTTATACTGCTTACTTCCTGCAATCAGGAATGACATGCTTCAAATCTTGTGATCTTATATCACAGAAATAAAATTACCATAAATTGTTTTCCTTTCAAACTGGGACAGTTTAAAGAATGAAAGCGGCTCTTGTTATGCATATGGCAACATCAGGCAGAAACCTGGACTGTCCAAGCAAATGTGCACAGGAGGGATTGAGTTTTAAAATCTGAAAATAAATCAGCACTAGATAAACATGTTCTAGCCCATCCCACTGCATTTTTTAAAATGCACTTTTTTGGTGTAAAAGTGTAATTAATTTCAAAAAAATGAAAAAATACATTTAAGTGTATAGAAGAATGAAATACTTCTACTTTCATTTCCAGAGACAATCCCTGTTATTATCTTGATGTATATTACTCCAGAACTGAAATATATACCCGTATGTCACATTTATGTTTATACACACATATACATATTTAGTAGGAAAGGAAAAACTTTTCCTCAGTCCTCTTAGGGTCCCTCAGTTGATCTGGAATTAAATTAACAAAGGGATTAACAGAAGAAAAGCCTGTGGATTTCTTTAATAGAAGTTTCTGGAGCTTCTCTGGTGGCTCAGATGGTAAAGAATCTGCCTGCAATGCAGGAGACCCAGGTTCTATATCCCTGGATTGGGAAGATCCCCTGGAGAAGAGCACAGCAACCCATTCCAGTATTCTTGCCTGGAGAATCCCATAGACAGAGAAGCCTGGTAGGCTATAGTCCATGGGGTTGCAAAGAGTTGGACACGACTGAAAGCCTAATAGTTTCACTTGCAATACAAGTTTTCCATGAGCCTTCATAAAGAAATGAAGACCTGAAGAAACAACTGAATTGAATGGTTTTATTCTAAGTTTGGTGAAGAGTGGAAGGTTGTGGAGAAATATTATAGGGCAAGAATAGGAGCTAAGTGCGGTGAAGTAGGGGAGATTTAGCAAGGCCTACGTATTCAGTCTTCTCTGAGCACTTCCATCCTGGAGCTAAGGAGGCTCCTTTCCTCTGGGTACAGTCAGGGTACCTGTCGCAGGAGGGTCTTAGGACTGCTTCCGGGAAAGAGGGCAGGGGAGTGTCATAAATAACTTTCTGCTTCTGCTGTTTTCTCAACTCCATCAGCTTAAAATATTTAATATGCCAAGGTGGTTTTTGTTTAGTGACTAAGTCGTGTCCGACTCTTTGCGACCCCATGAACTGCAACACGCCAGGATTCCCTGTCCCTCCTCATCTCCCACAGTTTGCTCAAACTCATGTCCTTTGAATCGGTGATGGCATCCAACCATCTCATCCTCTGCTGTTCCCTTCTCCTCTTTTTTTTTTTAAATTAAAAATGTTTTTTAATTTTTTTGGGGGGGTAATGTGTCCTGAACCCAATCTATATATATTTACATATTTATATTTACATTTTCATATGAGAAGAACTCTTGTTCTGTGCTTATATACTGTAGATTAGTTCTGCAGCTTGACTTGCTGTTTCTGTATCAAATGTTCTTCTGTAGCAACAACTTTTAAGGCTATGTTGCATCCCATTATATGAATGTACCATATAATCTCCATGTTTAACTAATCTCCATAGTAAAGGGTACATTTTAAAAAGGGTAAAATCATGACTCCCATACAAGTTTAAAACAAATGTATGTCAAAGATTTTATCTCATTAATTAATGAAGAACCAGGAAGTTATTACAACCAGTTTTACAAAACCTCAAATTATCCCAGAGTTAGATAAAGAGTACTGAAATAAATTTACAAATAGATGCAAAACTGGTTAAAAAAAAAAAAGATCGGCATCCACAAGGAAATAATCAGTTGTTTTCCACCAGACACGATTTGTATTTTTATAAACAGGAATTATTTGCATTACTATTTGTTTTCTACATGTGAACTTCTCTCCAGAATTGTGAAATAGCACCCTTAAATAGCATAGATAATGATAGAGAGCTAAACAGAACACCTAGTAAATGTCAAAATCTCTAAATTTTTCCTTACTATCATACTGTTATGTCATATTTTCCAGATAATACACTGTAACTGTGAAAATTCCAACAAGAAAACCCTGTTGTCTTTCATTTTAAAATTTGGGATAAATTGCTAGAAATGTAGTACCTAGATCAGAGGGCAGAGTTTGCCACTGAAGCAATGGAGAATTAGCTAGTATTTTAAGGCGGTTGACACATAGTGCCAAATTTTCCTCTAGAAAGACTGTACGATTCACACTCCCACCAGCAGTGTAGGTGAGTGCTAGGTCCCCCAGATCACACGGAAACTTACTCAGCTTCAGTTTGTGATGGAGATCATGACTTTTTAAAACCTCATAAACGCATGCCTTCAGACTCCTGTCTCTTTCTCGTCTAATGTCTGTTTCATAGCACTCTGGAACTGTAGCTTCGACAGCCTTCTATTTTGTTTGTTTGTTTTTAAATTTTCACTTTTTGCCTGCACTGGGCAGCCTGTAGGATCTTAGTTCCCTGACTAGAGATCAAACCCATGCCTCCTGCATTGGAAGCACAGAGTCTTAACCACTGGACCGCCAGGCAAGTACTGTCAACCTTCTGTTTTGAAAGTCCCATGAACAATAAGAGCTCCAGAGGGGCAGCAAAACCCTTTAGTGTGGACCAATATGATCTTCTCTATTTTCTGCATCAATTTTCATTTTCCCCCATGCTTTTTCTGGACATCTTCTTTGGCGTTAGCTTAAGCTATCCCTGGCTGCTCTTTTTCATCTTTAGCTATTGTTGGGAAGTCTCAGGCACAGGGACTCTGGTCACTCTGTCCAGAGCTAGAACCTTGGTGCCAGTTGCCCTGGCCATGTTTTCCTCTCCTAGATTCTTTCTCCTCTTCCCTTGACCCTGTGATGGTTGTGTGTGCCAAGTTGCTTCAGTCGTGTCCGGCTCTTTGTGACCCCTTGGACCTCAGCCCGTCAGGCTCTTCTGTCCATGCAATTCTCCCATGCAAGAATACTAGAGTGGGTTGCCATGCCCTCCTCCGAGGGACCTTCCCGACCCAGAGATCGAACCCATGTCTACTGCGTCTTCTGCATTGCAGGTGGATTCTTTACCGCTGAGCCTCCTGGGAAGCCCTCGATGATTAGAACACAGAGCTAAACACCTGGTGGCCTGTGGGAAAAGTAATTCAAAAAGCAGAATTGCCCTTGTTTACATAATTTTATAATCTCTTGTTTCTGTGCAGGTGGAAGAATTTGGGTCTTGGCATAAGTGCAGGAATTATAATGGGAAATGATTTTCAATTTTTCCCACAAATGAATAGACACTGGGACCGTTGTTATTGTTTGTTTATTTCCCTGTTTGCTTGTTTTCTTAAATGCTTGATGATATTTTCATGGCAACTTGGCCTTCCTAAAGTGGGCTTATTTGAACAAATATCAAAGTTTGTTTGCAATCCCTGAGTTAGACTCTATCCCAAAGTGTCTTTTACCATCTAGTATGATAAAATGAGCAGAAACGAGTTTAAATTACTATCAAGGTTAGTCAAAAAGCAGGAAACAATGAAAGGTATACTGGGAAAATAAATCAGGAAGGAAAATGGAGGAGGCTAGATGAGGCAGTGCTTTTGCTAGGGGATCAACCCAGTGTTTTCTAGATAATTTACATATGAACACCACGATGTTTTGTTTGTTTGCCTTTATGTTTTAGCATTACCTGCCTGGACCACTGTATTTAACCACAACTACCTTCTCCCATACCAGTGTCACTCCAGGTACCTGGTTGCAGGAGTTTCAAGGAACAGCGAGTTTCTAGGGACAGAAAAAAACCAAACCAGGGTTAAGTAATAAAGACAATGTGCTGTGCTGTGCTTAGTTGCTCAGTCGTGTCCGACTCGTGCAATCCCATGGACAGCAGCCCACCAGGCTCCTCTGTCCATGAAGATTCTCCAGGCAAGAATACTGGCATGGGTTGCCATGCCCTCCTCAATAAAGGCAATAACACATGTCTAATGAAAGCTAGATAAAGTGATCACTTATCAGTGTGATATAAGCCTAGATTTTTACGGGATTGAATGGGGCCTCACAGCCTACAGTATTTCTATCTTATTATACCCCAGTGTGTTTGTTAGGGTAACACTAGGCTTTGCTTTAGTGTCAGTGGTGCATTTCTTCCTAGCATAAGAGTGAAGTTATAGGTCAGCTTGGGAAGTTGGCCTCCACAGAGTCATCCAGGGGCTCAAGTTGGTGAAGACTTTGCCATTTGCAACATGTAGCTTCCAAGAGCAGCTTGCTTATTTTCATTCCATTGGAGGAAGGGAGGAAATGCCTGTAGGAGCAGGCGGAAGATGTATCAGACTTGGAAGATCTGTTCTTTAGCCTTACAAACTATTAGCTAACCCTTAGTTACAAAGGTCACCCAACTGCAAGGGAAGCTAGGAAATGTAATCTAGTTGTGTGCCTGAGAAAAAGACGATGCAGATTTTACTCAACAAATAGCAGTCTCCACCTCATTTTTTGTAATCAGGTTTCTCCTACAGAATGAGAAGTAAGGTGGGGAGTGGGCACAAAAACTACAAACAGTAGTCAGTAGATTATTTGTTCCTGAAAGTAGAGATCATAGTTGTTGATCTGTGCCTCTCCCTCATTTTGCCATGAGCCTGCTGCAAAGCAGCTGATGAATACATGTTTGGAAGATGGAATGAATGAATTACTTTCAGGTATCATGTATGGTTGAGTGATTTTATGATAGTCTTTTATTGTTAAATATTTTTTATTAAACATAGACTTCTAATACTAGCTTTTTGACAAAGTATATGGTTCAGTGGTTTCTGGTATATGCTCAGAGTGGTTTACAGCCATCACTATAGTCAATTTTAGGACATTTTCATCACCCCAAAAGAAATCCTATACCCATTAGCAATCACTCCTCACTTCCAGCCAACTTCTCTAGCCCTAAACACATACTAATTTTCTTTCTGTCTCTACAGGCATGCCTATTGAACATTTTATAGAAATGGAATCATATAATATGGGTCTTTGTGAATGGCTTCTTCACCAGTCATAATATTCTAAAGTTTCATCCATTTTGTAGTATATGTCAGCACTTTATTCCTTTTTATTGCCAAATGATATTCCACTATATGGATATATCATATTTTATTCATCTCTTCATCAGATGATAAAAATTGGGGTTGTTTCTACTTTTTGTATATTATGAATAATTGTGCTATAAATGTCCATATTCAAATTTTTCTTTTCTCTTTGACATATACCTAGGAGTGGAATTCTGGGTCATTTGGTAACTTATGTGTAATCTTTTGAAGAACTGTCAGACTTTTCCAAAGTGACTGAACCATTTTACATTATGGAATGACTTTTTAAATCTCCAGTATTTTAATGAATAAATTTATTGAGCTCTTAGGATGTTTTAAACACTGAGGTGATGATGATGACAAAGTTCTTGTTCTCGTGGAATTTATGATCTGATAAATGGGGACAAACAACTGCAGAAACAAATCACATAGATGGATTTCATGTTATAACAGATGTTATGAAGGTCATTAGATAGGCTTGTGTGATAGAGCAGCTTATGTGAGACTGGAAATGCTCCTAGAGGTTCAAGCCTCGATGAGGAGATGACATTTGAGCTGAGACCTGAATGGTAAATTCTAGCTATGAAAGAACGTAGGTGAAGAGTGTTCCAAGTAGAGGTACCAATGATTTTGATTACAAAGTGTGCATAAATATCCAAGGAAGTAAAAAGTCTAAACCAACTTCCTTGAGGAAGGAGAGGCCATTGTTCCTACCTGTGGCTAACTGATTTCTGGCAAACTGTGTTCAGCACAAGTCAGCCCAGCTGCTCTGACACAATGGCCAAGACTTCGCAGCAAGGCTCAGAGTTCTCTTGCTCATGCCTGTTATTCCTAACCTGGGCCATGTCTCCACTCACTCTTCCACCTTACTGATGAAGAATCTCAATCCTTTTCTGAGATTCACAGGACTCAGGGTAGTGGTTCCCTTAAGTGAAGCACAGCCCATTTGAGCAGTCGTGTTCTCCTGTGTTAGCTGGTATCAAGGGCCATCTGTATGAATGAACACCAAATACCAGAGAGATGCCTGACCTTGGAGCTGCCTCTCCAAAACTCAAGGCAGGAGCTTACAGAGTGAAGATTCTCACAGCCTCTTCTGTAAGTGGCTTGTACTGGTCTCCTTTTCTCACATTCTCCCATCTTTCGGGAGGGCTCCTCTAAACATCTCCCTGTGAGGTCTCTGTTTGCAATAGACAAGCGTCCAAGGCTATTGTAGGGACACTTGCTCTGTGAAGGGGAAGGAACCATGCCTTTGGGAGGGACATATCTGTTTACTGCCAAGACTTATAGGCAAGCCTGTCCCCAAAGAGACATTAGAGGAGAAATAACCGCAAACTCCGTTACTCCTAGCTGAGTGAGTGAAGTCAGTGAAGTCTCTCAGTCATGTCCGACTCTTTGCGACCCTATGGACTGTAACATACCAGGCTCCTCTGTCCATGGGATTTTCCAGGCAAGAGTACTGGAGTGGGTTGCCATTTCCTTCTCCAACTCCTAGCTGAGTACCCATCTAATCTAAATCGTCCTTTGGAAACCATATTAAGCGAGCACCTGCTGTTTGTTTGCTGTGTTCCACTTTGACCTGGTTTCTTTCCAGTTAATTTAGAGCCACTGCTGACTTCATTGATTTATGTAGCAAATAGGTATTTCTGCAACACCGAATGTGCAAGCATTCAGGAAATATAGCCATGAATGGGACTGACAAAGACTCTGCCTTTGTAGAAGATAATATACCAGTGAGGAAGCCAAGTCATCAAGATAAGATAAGATAAGATAGTGTGTGCCATAAAAGAAAGAAACAAGAATATCATATAGAGATTAATAATGATAGCGGGCCTATTTTACACAAGATGGTTTAAAGAGGTGTTGAGGAAGTGATGCTGAAATGGACCAAAGGCAAGAAAGAGAGGGAGAGAGAGAAGCAGCAAGTCATGGGGACAGGATCCCAGCAGAGGGAGCAGCAGACATGAAGGTGAGGCGGTGAAGGGCAGGGAGAGGGGGGGTGGGCTTGGGGAACTGAGGGAAGACCTGTGCTCCTGCAGCATTGAAAGCCAGGGAACCAGTGGGACCGGGCGCCGAGGCAGAGACAGGCAGGTGCGCGATCCGGGAGGCCTCCTGGATCTGGGGAAAGAAGGCAGGCTTTGCTGTCACTGCGCTGGGAAGTCCCGGAAGCGTCTTACTTTGGAATCAGAGATGATCGAATTTCCCTTCCAGAAACATCCCTCTGCCTTATAATAACAGCTGGGCAAATAAAGCGTCTTCTCTGGATTCATGACCACTGCTGCTGCTGCTGCTGCTGCTGCTAAGTCGCCTCAGTCGTTTCCGACTCTGCGCGACCCCATAGACGACAGCCCACCAGGCTCCCCCGTCCCTGGGATTCTCCAGGCAAGAACACTGGAGTGGGTTGCCATTTCCTTCTCCAATGCATGAAAGTGAAAAGTGAAAGTGAAGTCGCTCAGTCATGTCAGACTCTTAGCGACTCCATGGACTGCAGCCCACCAGGCTCCTCCATCCATGGGATTTTCCAGGCAAGAGTGCTGGAGTAGGGGGCCATCGCCTTCTCCAACCAGGCTCCTCCGTCCATGGGATTTTCCAGGCAAGAGTGCTGGAGTGGATTGCCATTGCCTTCTCCTTCATGACCTCTAGAAAACTTCTATTTTCGTTTTTCTGAACTATTTAAGAGCTTTTAGGCTTGAGTCTAGATGTGCCTTCAGAGTGGCTTACTTACTAAATAGACTTATCACGAAGCTATTGAATCTGTTGAGTGGGCAGGGTTTTTTCTTTTCTGATCCTTTGTTGACATATAACATACATAGAGAATAGTCAGTAAATTATAAGGATTTTTCCAAATTTACTACATAGCTCTGTAATCAGCATCTAAGTGAAGAAACAGAGTATTACCCACTTTCCAGAGCAGAAGCCCCGCTCAAACCACTACTTTCTTAGTCTCTGTCCTCTTCTCAAAGTTAACCACAATACTAACTTTTAACAACATAAAGTAATCTTACCTGGTTTTTAACTTTGTGTAAATGGAATCATTAACATTTGTACCCTTTTATGTCTGACTGCCTTCAGTCATGGAGAAGGCAATGGCACCCCACTCCAGTACTCTTGCCTGGAAAATTCCATGGACGGGGGAGCCTGCTAGGCTGCAGTCCATGGGGTCGCGAACAGTCGGATATGACTGAGTGACTTCACTTTCACTTTTCACTTTCATGCATCGGAGAAGGAAATGGCAACCCACTCCAGTGTTCTTGCCTGGAGAATCCCCGGAACAGGGGAGCCTGGTGGGGTGCCATCTATGGGGTTACACAGAGTTGGACACGACTGAAGTGACTTAGCAGCAGCAGCTTTCAGTCAACATTATATTTATAAAATACATTCATATTTGTTGTACATAGTTGTAGTTCATTCCTTGTTTGAACCATTGAAAAACGTGGATTCACCACAATTTATTCCACTGTCCGTGGGCATTAAGGTATTTTGCTGCTATGAGCTTTCTTGTACCTATTTCTCTCTCTGTTAAGTATATACATTAGTGTTCTGGAACTAGCTTGTACCAGCTTACAAAGCCAGTTGTTCCCATTTGTTCCCATTTTGTGCTCACTGATGTCAGGCGGTAGCTTAAAATCACACAGTGAGAATATTTATACGATGGAAATAAATAAATGCTACAAATTGGGGCTTTTATTTCTTGTTCTTTTTATTGTTCCCAGAAGGGTAGTTGTTAAACATATAATAGCACCTGTGGGTAGATACTCAAGAGAAATTCCAGAGCCTTAGCTACGTATATATTCATCTTTAGTAAATACAGACAGGCAGATTTCCCAAATAATCGTGCCAATTTCCACTCCCACAGGAAACCAGCAATCTAAGAGAATCACTATCACTCTATATCTTCACCAACACTTCATTATTTCTGTCTTTTTAAGTTTAGCCATTCTGTTGAAGATCTCAGTATCATTTTAATTTGCATTTCCCTGATGCATAATGAAAATTGAACACTTTTTCATATGTTTATTGGTTATTTGTATGTTTACATTTATCTTTTTGTGAGATGTGTGAAATGCCTAGTCAAGCCTTGTCCATTTTTCTTTGGAGTTTTGTCCATTTCTTATTGATTTGTAGCTCTTTAAATATAGTGAGTGCAAGCCAGTTATGCATTCCTGAATAAGAAACACTCTCAAAACTTTGGCTTAAAACAGTGATTCTGCTGTTGCTTATGATTCTGTGGGTTAGTAGTGACTTGGACTGGGCTCACCTGTGCTTGACCATGTGGCTGCAGGTGCCCAAAGACCCCCCATCTAAGATGGTCCCACTCACATGTCTGGTTGTTGGTTGGAGCACGTCTGTTTTCCTCCATGGTTTCTCCAGTAGGTGGACTTAGGCTTGTTCACATGGCAAATTCAAGCCTGAAAAGAGCAAACCTGAATGCACAAGTGCTATTCAAACTTCTAACTGCGTCATGGTTGCTAATGACCCCAGGCAGACCCCCTGGCTGCTGCAGAGCTAGTGTGGACGGGACTGTGCAAGGGTGTGCTCCTAGGAAGGCATGATTCTGGGGCCACCGTTGTAATAACCTACCACAGACTACCACAAACCCCTTTGTCTACTTTTGAAATCCAGAGCGAGAAGAAACTTTTCATCACATCATCCATTCACCTGCTGATTAGGCACATTAAAAATTAAGGCTCCTTGAGAACCAAGGAAAAAAGGCAAGAAGATCCAAAAAGCAATGGACCCATGAATAGTGTGACATGACCCTGGTTGCAAGAGAGCCGCAGTGGAGTGAAAGGGGGCTTGCCTCTCATCTCTACTTCTCTTGTCAGGTTTTCTGGCTCCTGCAACATCCAGGCCCCCCCGAAGATGTTCCTTCTTTCCTGCTGCAGGTGCACCTGCACTCCCCAGCTTCCATGAAGACAGGACAGTGCTGGGAAGGAAGGCCATAGGGCATTGCAAACCTGTGTGCAGTTCTAAAGTACGGTGTGAGCTAGTGGGTGGCTTCAGGTAGATAGAAGACGGTGCCTGTGCTGTTGGTTAGAAGTAAAGCAACGCGTTAAAAAGCAACCACCTACAAAAAGGACACAAAAATCCAATTTGGAAGTGAGCAAAGTACTTGAATAAATATTTCTCTAAAGAAAATAAGCAGTCAATAAGTACATAAAAAGTGAATACCATTGGTTGTTAGGGAAATGCAAATGAAAACTTCAATTAGTTATCACATTTTATCTACTAGGATAAAACAAACAGAAAACAAAATAAGCGTTGTCAAGGATATAGGTAAATTGGAATCCTCATGCATTGCTAATAGGAATGTAAAATGGTGTAGTCACTGTGAAAAACAATTGAGCAGTTCTGCAGAATTTAAACACCGAACTACTGTATGACTCAGCAGTTCCACTTCTGAGGTATATATCCAAGAGAATTGAAAGCAGCAGCATTATCCACAAGAACCAAAAGTAGAAACAAGTCAAGTGTCCGTCAACTGATGAATAAACAGAGTGTCATGTGTGTGTATATATATATAATAGAATTTTATTCAGTCATAAGAAATGAAACTATGCTACATACCAAAACACGGATGGACCTTGGAAACATTATGCTAAGTGAAACAAACCAGACATAAAAAATCACATACTATATGATTCCACTTATATTGAGGTACCTAGAATAGGCAAATTCAAAGAGGCAGAAAGCAGAATAGGAGTTGCCAGGGGCTGGGGGCGGGGAGAATGAGGAGTTACTATTTAATGGATACAGAGTTTATGCTGGGGATGATGGCAAAGTTTGGAGTATAGAGCATGTGGGTGGCTGCACGACCCTGTATATATATTTAATGCGACGAATCATACAATTACAACTGGGTAAAATTGTTAATATTATATTACATGTATTTATGTGTGTGTTAGTCACTCAGTCATGTCCGACTCTGTGACTCCATGTAGCTCACCAGGCTCCTCTTTGCATGGAATTTTCCAGGCAAGAATACTTTTACTACAATGCAAAAGAAAAAGCTACGACTCTTTGATTCCTTTCTCTGCCTATTTGATGACTTGGCTTTCACATTTTATCCTTCAACAATTTTTTTGTCACTCTTGTAGCCTTTATGTTAACATCTTTAGAAAAAATTTTGATAAGGGACCAATTTTGTAGAAACCACTTAGGGACCATACCCATCCTCTCAGCTTGCTTCCATGATCTGTGGCTTATCCCAGTGGGAGGGCATCACCAACAGACAAAACTTTTTACATGAAATCAAATTTTGAATTTGTGAATTCTCATTCTAAGCAAAGCTATAGAAAACATTTCTGGATTCTCAAAGAATGATGTGACTACTCTAACCTTATATTTCTATATGTTTTTAAACAGAAAAAAATTCTAGCAATGTTTGAGAATCTTGCAATCAATCATGCAAGGCCAGAAAAGGTGGGACATTCCCACTCTTTATGTCACAGAGGCTGGCTGGTGAACAAACCAAATATCTTCCATCCTTTTCACGGGACCAAGAGGCAGACTGAATTATCTGTACTGTATCTGGCCAGATCACAGCTTTTGCATAGAAACGTTTATTTTCCCTATCAATTCTCTTAGCACTTAGAAGACTCAGATTTAATCACTTGTTGCAGCCGAGAAACTGATATTCTGAACAATTTGTCTTATTTTCTTTAAAAAATTTTTAAAAATTTAAAGCAATTCATATAACAACATGCTCACCTTCACATATAAATAAGACTCTTGATTGAGAAATGAAGAGAAATAAGAGGAAGTATCCTTTAGGTGAAATAAATGGGTAAAGTAAGAAAAATGCTTGGATCTGCCTTTACATAAAGGATAAGTCTAAGCATAAACATACTGTAAAAGGAAGGAGGAATATATGACCAAGGAATGTGAGCACAGACCTCTGAGGGAACCTCAGGAAACATTTGCCGCCTTTTGTAGAAGAAAAGATTGGGTCAATTCGTCAAAATTAATACTCCTAAGTTATATGTTGGGGCTTCCCTGGTGGCTCAGAGGTTAAAGCGTCTGCCTCCAATGTGGCAGACCCAGGTTCGATTTTCTTGGGTCTGGAGTTCGATCCCTGGGTCGGGAAGATCCCCTGGAGAAGGAAATGGTAACTCACTCCAGTATTCTTGCCTGGAGAATCCCGTGGACGGAGAAGCCCCGTAGGCTCCAGTCCATAGGGTCGCAAAGAGTCAATAAAAAGGCATATTTAAAATCAGTAAATGAGTCAGAATTTTATTGACTGGTTAGTTGACTGATTTTAAGCAGTAATTTCTTCTAAAATATTCATATGTAATGACTTGTAAGACTTAGGTATTTTCTGCTGAATATGATTTACAGTCCGTTCCTGGAGTTCTAGGCATCTAAGATACCTGTATGAAGTTAAAAAAGTGAAAATGTTAGTCGCTTGGTCGTGTACAACTCTTTTCAATCCTATGGAGCCCACCAGGCTCCTCTGTCCATGGAATTCTCCAGGCAAGAATGTTGGAGTAGGTAGCCATTCCCCTCTCCAGGGGATCTTCCTCACCCAGGGACTGAACCTCCATCTCCCACATTGCACGCAGATTCTTTACCACCTGAGCCACTAGGGAAGATACATGTATAGAAACCACAAAGGTTACATTTCTCTATACACATGAAATTTACTGTTCTACTCAAAGGCAAGTGGTGGTCATTAATATGGGTAGGAATTTGGGTTGGGGCGATGGCCCACAGATAGGGAGGGACAGACAGGTAAAGTTCAAAAGAGAAAGAAAGTTGAAAGACAATGTCAGCAGAAACTTCCTAGGTAACTAAAGAAAACTGAAGCTGTTCTTTGTTTTCCAAATTGGAAATCTAGCCTGATTTCAGGGGCAAGAAACTATGTCTCCTGACAGCCTGCCTCACCCCCTGCATCTAAACTGCCTGCTAACCATCACCTCAAATTCCCTTAATTGAACCCCCCCAACTGTTAGACATAAATACCATTGACATTTAAATATTTAATAGAGTTAGCCACCTGGATGAATGGAATCCCTTAAGTTTAAGGGATAATAGCAATTCTTTACTTTTGCCTTTCTGGATCAGGGTGATGATTTCTGCCCAGGGCCCCTAAAGAAGGGCAATAAAGTCCTTAGAAGAAAATGAAGGTATCAAGGGAGGGATGAGCACGTGTGTGTACACGTACACACACACACACATGCTCGCACATGTGCACGCACACATGGCACAGTTAAGCACATCCTATATGACCTCCCTATACCCTCCACTTTGCCAGGTTGTGATGAGGTCTCCAGTTCTTTATGTTCCACTCATGTGTGACCCTGGAAAGTAATTTTCTCTCTCTAATCCAGAAGCACTGGATAATGAAATGAGAACCTAGTCCAGAGTGTAAGGAACGCTCATAAAATAATGACAAATGACTTGGCAATTTCCTTTGACCAAGACATTTATTGGTTGGTAGATTAAATCATTCTCTGATTTCTTTATAAATCTTTTGAAAATTATCAGAGTTGAAACTTGTGAAGAGAAATTTGTTTTAAAGTAACTCTTTTATTATTTGGAGTGCACAGGGTTTTTATGTAATAATAAGTGCTTTTTAATATGAAAGCAATTCATGCTTATTAAAGAAAACTAGGAGAATACCTGAAACCAGAAAGAAAAAACACCCACTGTGCCAATCACAAACATATCTGTTAGTATTTTGACATCATTTTTAGAACCTTTCTATACTTAGATATTTGTGCTTTTATTTTACATAATTGAAGTCATACTGTGTTTACAGTTTTCACACCTGATTTTTGTACATTTAATATTTCATCATTTTACATTGTTTTACAAAGCCTTTCTAAAAGTTTTTTTTTTTAAATAACTTAACTATTCTAACAAGTAGATGTAGTAAACCTTACCTTTATAGCTGGGTTATTAGGTATTTAGATTCCCAGAATGACCATATTGGTAGGACATTGCTGGACTCTCATAGAACCAGGAACACCACAATTTTGAGTTTATAAATTCTTTAGAGATAATTTAAGGTAATTTTATTACCCTGGTGAACAGGGATTAGTATTTTTTTCAATTATTAACCTTTTTTTTTTAAGGTTTTATCTGTACTTTTGCTTTTCTAAATTAACTTAGTAATGGCAGTGATCATTTCAGTGGCCTGTAAAACGTGAGTTATCTCCTGTGGTGACCTGAATGGGAAGAAAATCTGAAAATGAAAGGGTATGTGTAAACATATAGCTGATTCACTTTTACAGCAGAAACCAACACAGCGTTGTGAAGCAACTATACGCCAATAAAGATTAATGAAAGAAAGGAAGTTACCTCTCTTCTATGTAACTGTGGAAACAATAGCAGGGCATTCCAAGACATTTAGTTGGAAGAACAAAAGGAACATATTAAATTATGCAAATATGTGCTTTTCCACCTGCAGCAGGTTAGCTGAAAATGGAGAAAGTGGCAGGCCAAGTTCTCTGCCAAGTTATTAGTGCTTCTCTTACAACTAAACTCAGATCTACTTAGTAATTATTACTATTCCTTAAAAATTATCCACCTGATTTACTAGAATAGTTCATGTCCCTCATTTTCTGTTAAAGACATTTTTCCATGTTAAGGTTTTAACACCTGATCTAGGAAAACTCTTTGTTTAGAATACCTACCAGTTGGGAGCCTTGTGATGACTAGTGATGAATCATTCTGATTTGCCTGAATAAAACAAAAAGAAATTTTTTAAAAAGCCTGGAGAAACTGAAGGGTAGTGCTGGCTTCATGTATTGAATAGCTTGACCTGGCTCAAATTATGTGTTAGGACCTAATTGTCCATTTCTCCATCTTTTCACTCTGGATTTCCCTGGATGCTCAGTCATGTCTGGCTCTTTACGACCCCATGGACTGTAGCCCACCAGGCTCCTCTGTCCATGGAATTCTCCAGGCAAGAATACTCAAGTGGGTTGCCATTTCTTCCTCTGGAGGAGTTTCCTGATGCAGGGATTGAACCCGCATCTCTTGAGTCTCCTGCGTTGGTGTATTTTTTACCACTGCACCACCTGGGAAGCCCTGCCCTGGGTACTATCCATCATCCAATGAGCCTTTTCTCTGCTTGTGATTAAGAAATCTACCTCAGTTTTAGCCTCCAAACTGTACCTGTATTACAGCTGTGCATTCGCTGGTATTACATGTGAAGAGAGAGATGACTCTTTGATGAATTAATACCTGCAGTGTGGGCAATGTGAGATGAGATTTTTGCAAGACCTAAGTCTAATTCATTTCACACTGCCCACATTGCAGTCATTAATTCATCACATAGTCATTGTGTGCCTGCAATAAACCATGAGCGAAGCGTGATCTTATTAGTCACTCAATAAATATTTGCTGAATGAATAAATGTGACCCCGAAGAGGCAGGTGACTGTCATAAATCGTTATGAAATGTCAGTTCTTAACATTTGATCAATTGAAGAACAGCAACCCAGAACATACGGACTGTGAGGAGGAGAAATGGTGCCAAGATCAGGTTATGCAGACTACAGCATTTTAATGTTCATGTTGCTTATCCCTGAAGGGCTAGGAGCTTACATAGTATTAATAGGTCATTATTATAATAAATTCCTTGTCTGACCTTAGCCAGAACCATGCACAGCTAGGTGGAAAGGAGTGTGAGAACTCAGTTGATACATTACCTAAATAATTGGATTTCTCAGGTTTGGGTATTAACTGTTGATTTTCTCACACTGAATGCAATACGGAGGCATGCACAGATTATAAAAGAACCAGAAGCATGTATCGTAAGGCCTTCTGGGGTGAACATTGTTGTTTGGTCTCAACCAGCATCCATTCACTCTGTTTCAGCAGAAGCCTAACTTTTGTCAGAAGGTCGTACCTCCACCTGCTATCCAGGCCTTGTGAGTCTCTGGAAACCCCATTTCTTACTTGAGGGAAAGGGTGGATGTATGACCAAAATGAAGCCAGTGGGACATCGTCTCCTGGGACCTTGGGCTTTGAGGTGTGTTGTGAAAAGACACAACAAAAAACAAGAGGAAGAGGTGGAGATACCACATTCCGTTTGCAGCCGTGACGACGTAAGCAAGGATCTCACGCTGCCCTAATTCTTGATAGTCTGACCCTGCAGCCATCCACCAGCCCCAGGAAGGGGGTTACTCATGAGACACAGACCACAGAAGAACCCTCCCTGGTGTGTCTATCCCACATGTGGCCACAGAGCAAAATGGACAAAAACTCCTTTCCACCTAGCTGTGCAAGGTTCTGGCTAAGTTCAGACAAGGAATTTATTATAATGATGACCTGTTAATACTACGTAAGCTCCTAGCCTTGCAGGGATAAGCAACATGAACATATTGTTCTCCCCAAGGGAAGAACCGAGGACTATGGAGGGCAAGGGTCAAGAGGTGCCTCCCAGGGCGGAAGTGCAGCCAGCTACACTGATTGAACAAAAGTATCTGGATACCAAAGCAGAAAATTCTCCACTGTTTCAAATAAGGGCTCTTGTGTGGTTTTTCCTATTCTCTCTCTCCCTCATGGTGGAAGTCAGTGCATTAGGGGTAGTCAGCTTTCATTCAGAGGAAGGTTGCCAGACCTTTTAAGAGGTACTGAGAGGTTGCTTGTTGCTCTGGAATTTTTGACTCAGATCTAACGTAGCTCAGTCAGTAAAGAATCTGCCTGCAATGCAAGAGACCCGGGTTTGATTCCTGGGTTGGGAAGATTCCCTAGAGAAGGAAGTGGCAACCCACTTCAGTCTTCTTGCCTGGAGAATCCCATGGATAGAAGAGCCTGCCAGGCTACAGTCCATGGGGTCACAAAAGTCGGACACGACTTAGGGACTAAACCACCACCACCAAATGTGTATTCCAAGTTTAATGCTAGCAACAGTGATTTTAGCACTCGAGAAAAGACCTTAGCTGGATGAGACATTAGTTGTTTCCCTTTGTGAGAAGAAAGTGGGTGAATTTTATTTGGATGTAAATGTAAGGAAGCCAAGAAGATATGTAAGGATGTATGAATATTGAGCAGCCAGAAAGGCAAATGCCAGTAGACACGTGACATTTTCTGTCCCAACATGAAACCACCCTCTTGCCTTGACTTGTCCTGCTCCTTTCTCAGTGTATTCAGGAAGGGTAAATCTAGTGCTGGTATATAGCGGAGCCAAGTGGTTCAGAAGGAGAGCTGGGGAGATCAGCCAGGAGACTAGTATAGTAGTTTAGGTGAGAAACTATAAAAAGACTTAACTTGAATCAGCACAGGAGGTTAGAGAGCTGGTGATTGCCGAAGAGAAAGCAGAGAAAGAGAATGAGCAGGGATTCAAAATGACAAGCTGAGAAAGAGGGAAACATCAAAGATGATTCTGAGGCTTGAGACTTTGTTGACACCAGTAGCAGGAACTGGAAGTCTAATGGGAGGAAAGCATTGCAGAGCAAGGCATAAGTGCACTCAGTTTTAAAGATTCGCTTGTTTACAACACATCCTTTTGGATACTTGGGGGGCCGCTGGCTGTGCTGTGAGGTGTGCGGGTAGCAGAACCACACAGATCTACTCAAGCTATAGTCTGCAGGCTCAACAGCTCTGTGGGAGTCTCCTGGATCATGGTGCCCTGTTTGTGTTGGTCATTCTTGGCATATAGTAGACATTAAAGAGCTATATTTGTTCACCCCACTGCGTGAATAGCTATTTTCTATTTTGTGCCAGTCTCCTCTGTTTCTGCTAGATTATGCCTTATTTTTTTTTTCAGAGAAATAAGCTCTTTTCCTATGTATGTATTTTTTGTGTAACTTTTCTTAAGGCACCTTGTCTCCCTTAACTTTACTTAAGGCACCCTGTCTTCCTCTGACCAAGAGCTGGACGTGTGACATAAGCTAGGTCAATGTTTCATCTTCTCCCAGGTCTTTAAATCTTGAGTAAAGTGGGGCATATTGTTAAAACAATTGGTCTCGATTTGTTTCAGCCATTGAAACCTAAAAGACTATCTGTCTTTAGAGATGTCCCAGAAACCCTGGTTCCTGAGTTTTTCAAACCCAATTCCTCAACCTTCCAACAATTGTCTTTTCTGCTTATCATCTATCACAGCTGTTTCTTGCTTTCAATTATAAAAATCTTGCTACAGAAATAATCATATAGCTAGCAGTCATCCACCTTCTTATATGAGCACTATTCTAAGCCATTTAGAACAATAATTAATCTAGTTTTCTTATGGAAACAAATAGTGTAGCTGACTATGGGAAATCTCCTAGTGTTTGAAAACCATTTATATTGGGAAGTAATTCATATCTAGCCGGGACCTCACCTATAAAAAGTTAAAACTGTGAGTACTGAAGAAACTACTTAGACATGGGATACCCTGCAATATTATTATGTGGCTAATCCAAATTAAGGCAAGCCTGGATGCACCTGGGCATCTTTTTAAAATTTAGCCATGCATAAGGATGCACTCCAGTTCTGCTCAGGTTATCACATCTCAACTCTCAGTGAAGAATTACTTACCTCTTTATTAGAACCCACTGTGTTGGAGGGAAGAGAGAAACTGGCAGATTGGGACTGTCATACACACACTACTATATATAAAATAGATAACTAATAAGGACTTCCTGGTGGCTCAGACTTCCCTGGTGACTTCCCTGGTGGCTCAGATGGTAAAGTGTCTGCCTACCATGCGGGAGACCTGGGTTCGATCCCTGGGTCAGGAAGATCCTCTGGAGAAGGAAATGGCAAACCACTCCAGTACTCTTGCCTGGAAAATCCCATGGATGGAGGAGCCTGATAGGCTACAGTCCATGGGGTCAAAAAGAGTCGGACACAACTCAGCAACTTCACTAACCTAACTAACTAATAAGGACCTGGGGCTTCTCAGGTGGGACTAGTGGTAAAGAACCCACCTGCCAGTGCAGGAGATGAAAGAAACACAGGTCTGATCCCTGGGTCAGGAAGCTTCCCTGGAAATGGACATGGCAACCCAACCAGTATCCTTGCCTGGAGAATCCCATAGACAGAGGAGCCTGGTGGGCTACAGTCCATAGAACCTCAAAGAATTGGACACAACTGAAGTGACTTAGTACAATAAGGGCAGCATCGCAGGGAACTCTACTCAATACTGTGCAATGACCTATATGGGAAAAGAATCGAAAAAAGTGTGGATATATGTATATATATATATAACTGATTCACTTTGCATACAGCAGAAAGTAACACAATCTTATAAATCAATTATACTCCAATAAAAATTAAAAAAAAAACCCACCATATTAAAATCAGCAAGTCTACAGCATGTTACAATTATGGAAACTGTATTAGCCATCATTCAAGGATTATTGAATTTCATTGTCTTGATCACAAAACATAAATTTGATGAGAGCTTATCCTCCTTGTCTGTTGAGAGATGAGCATGTGAGATGTGTGTGGTTCATATGGGCAAGGATGGGAGGAAGGAAAGTTCTAGTGCACTGTAAGTGGAGTGTAAATTGGTACATTTTGGAAGTTATTTGGTTATAGATAGGAATGTAAAAAATATGCATTTTCCACGAACCAGTAAACTTGGGAACTGGGAAGTTTGACATAAGGATAGATGCATGCTCATTGCAGCACTATTTATAGTAACAAATGTTGAAAACAGTCTGTGAGTCTAAGAATGAGGGGAATGAATAAATAAAATATAGCATGCTGTTCAGCAGATTTTTTTAAATGCCCAGGTTTATTTGTATGAAACATGGATAAGTCAAAAATATAATGTTGAATGGAAAATGAGTAAGTTGCAAATTGATATATAGAGTAACTAGAATATGATACCAGTATTCTAAATTTTATATAACTCTTACTAAACTATGATATTTATGGATATGTATACATATGCATGTACATGTGTATAAAAACAAAAATGGATTGGAAGGCAATTCATAAATTCCCTATTTTTCCTTCTGAGGATGGGAGAAATAGTGTTGGGTGTGAAGGAAAGTGAAGACTTCAACTTTATATGGAATGTTTTACTTTTTATTTGATTGTGTTCTTAAAATAGTTTTGAAGGTATTTTGGAAAAATGTTACAAATTACCATTTTTTCATTATCAATAATGATGCTGCCAACTATTTTTCTGTATTTTTATTTTGTCAAAACCAAAAATCTTCTCAAGTCCACTACTATCTATGGCACAAGATGCTTGATTCATTCCTTCATTTTTCATCACATATGTGTTACTTGACTGCACAATAGGAAATAACAAAGGTATATAAGACATCATTTCAGTTCAGTTCAGTCATTCAGTCATGTCTGACTCTTTGCAATCCCATGGACTGCAGCACTCCAGGCCTCCCTATCCATCACCAACTCCCAGAGTCTACTCAAACACATGTCCATTGAGTCGGTGATGCCATCCAGGCATCTCATCCTCTGTTGTCCCCTTCTCCTCCTGCCTTCAATCTTTCCCAGCATCAGGATCTTAGTCCTTTTCAAAAGGATCCTATGGCTTTAGAACTTAAAAGTCCTTCTTGTAAACAGTACATATGGGCTTAGCATGCCTCAATGTAGAGATATTTTCAATAGGCACCTGATATGAAATTATTCCAGTTGTTATGAACTTACACGTGGGTGGGCTTCACTCTATGAAAACATAACAAGAAAATCACCACTTATGAAAGATTAAATGAGAGTGTGATTGACACTTTAAAAAGGAATTATTCGTTTTTTAAAAAAGTGATTCATTGTAGGTCCCTTTCTCAGAGATACAAAATATGATGATATTTTTTAAAAATCTCTATGCACTGACCTTTTTGGGTAGCACATTCATTGTAAAGTAAAGAATACCAGTATAAGACAGAGACTTTTTACCTGGAGAGTGTTTCACTGCTACACAGTACATAGGTCAAGCCTGCGTGAGACGTGTAGGTGGAGACCTCCATAGTAGCTCCTTGTCTGGCTCTGCACTATTTTCTGGAAAATTGCTAATTATACTCAGAGTGTCTTCTATCCACTTCTTCATGACTATACATCATCATTTTTTATGCTTTCCCAGTATCTCTCTATAATATCGATATTCCAGGTGGATAAACTGGATCATACTTGGGCTGGAAATCCAGTGGAAAACCATCATCTGGGGTGTCTCTCCACTGCAGATGCCACAGGAACTTTAAGCTGATATAATAGGTGTCAAGAAACACAGAAAGCTGCAAATAGGGAAAGAGTTTATTTGGGAAGAATTGCATTTGGGAGACATGGATTAGGGTAAAACTAAGTGCTCTGGGGAATAGAAAGAATCAGGGGCTTAAAAAGGCAAAAGCTGTGAGACTTCCCTCGTGGCCCAATGGTTAGGATTCTACACTTGAGCTGCAGGGGGCACAGGTTCGATCCCTGGCTGGGAAATTAAGATCCTGCATGCCACGTGGCATAACCAAAAATTTTTCGAAAAATTTGTTTTAAAGGCAGAAGCCATGAGGCTATACTCTGATACAAGAAAGGAAATATTTGTCTGTAATGCATGGCAGTCACAAATAGTTTTAAGATAAGGGTCTGATAAGTAGATAGACTCTCACGAGTTATTTTAGGTTAAGAACTCAATAGGTATATCAGCTGTCACAAGTTATTTTAGGTTAAGGGTCTGATAAGTATCTTGAGTTTCTGGCAGATGTTCTGGATGCCTTCATTAGGACAATAAGCGACCAAAAGGTCAGATTCCATTCAGGACAAGATGTGCATAAGTCACACTTCTGCAGTGGCCTCTCAGCTCCATTTAGAGAGCTCTCGGCAAAACCAACTCCATTTTTATTTTCCTTCCACACAATGACAGCGGATGGAACATACAAATTATTGTTGCAGATGCCAACAGCAGGGGAAGCAAGGTGAAAGCTGCCTATCAGAAGTCAAAGAATCACACCTCTGCCCTGACTAGAAGGGAGATGGTGGATGAGTTTTGGAAGAAGGGGCAGAATCCAAATACGGTCTGTGTTTTTCATAGAGCTAATTAGAAAGGTCAACGTCATCAGTGAAAGCAAAGAGAATTGATATGTGCTCTGGGTGAGAGGAGAGGAATTTGAAGGGTTCTGTTAAGGCAGACTGTCCTGCAAGGTCTGTACCTTCAGTAGAAGCTCAACGTGTGTCCATTGACTGAGGTCTTGAATACTGAATCCATCATACATGAGTGAATCTTCTGGGGCATCAAAAGGAGTTTGAATCCACAGCATATGCAGCTTACTACCTCTGAAGGTAAAGGTTGAAACCGGACACTCACAAGAGCCCTGCCCTTGAAGGATGATCCTGGGTTGGTCCCCTCAGCTAATACAATGCTTTCCACATGCTTTTGCACCTTGTCTGTGCTCCCTTTTCCCTGAGCAACCAGGTTCGACGTGATGGAAGAACCCCTAAGCAATTACAGAGAGACAAAAAATGGCAGACTGCCTGTGTGTGTGTGTGAGAGAGAGAGAGAGAGAGAGAGAGAGAAAGAGAGAAGAGGACAGAAGTATAAACGGGGAGGTGGGGGGAGGGGAGCAGAAACAGAAGCAATAACATCCTTAATTCTTTTTATGAATGTGTGACTTTTGCTCTTTAGTTTTTGTTCCTTCTCTCTCTCTTTTCTTGAAATTTTAAGTGCAAGATAAAGCGTCAGTATTTGGTGAACAAAATGTGTCCAAAGATCTCTCCCCAGGGAGCTTGCTTATACTATTTTCCCTAGTATCGGGAGGCGAAGGAGAACCTTAGCGTTCCTCCAGGGTCTGGCCACTGGTGTCCTTGACTCAAGCAAGGTGCACTATGTGGCAGGTGTCACTGAAAAGCCAGGAAAAAAGCTGTCAACCACAGTGTACGCTGGCATTCAGATGCGTTCCGTTCCTTGGGGATTTCTGTATTTGGCCAGACTGCAAGGTATTGAGGTAGATAAAGCAGGATAGATTTGAAAACTGCACAGTGAATCTTCCCTTGTTGTTTTATATGTCAAAAAAAGATACAATTTAAAATGTATGTGACAAAAGGGTATTTTTGAAAGTTTTAAAAAAAGAAAGACCAAGAAATACTTTCAACCAATGTATTAAAGTTTATTTGCCTGCATAGATAAGATGGTCTTGTTGCTAGGCAACAGATACACCAAGACAATGGTGGGCCAGAAGGGTGGAGGAACTCATGAGTATTTTAGTGTGAATTCTTGCCACAATAGCAACCAGGCTGACGATCTTCTCCTATAATGGGAAGTGGCAGAAATTATCTGATAGACTGAGCGAGGTGAGGTGTTTTGACTTATTTGCCTAATATGCCAACTTTTTGTGTGATGCAGTTAATATTTTTAACTCAGAATGGCCTGTTTATCTGAGACATTTTTCAACTTTCTAGCTTGTGATGACTCTGTCAGTCAGAAGCTCCAGGATTTCAGAGTATATTAGACAAATATTACAGGCAGCAGCAAAACTTGATGATCACAGCAATGTGAATGTGGTGTATTCTGAATTAGAAACAAGGACTTTTGATTCCTCACTCACCTATCAAAGAAATTTGGTTGTCACTTAAAAGTAACAGATGTTAAAGTGTATTTCATATCATAATTTTTTTCTATAGGGATATAAACACTGTTCATTTCAAGAATTCAAAGACTTTGGATGTTTGGCATGCACAGTTCTTATTCTAGATCCCATAGTCTTTAGAACTCTTATCATCCTTACTACTAAAAAGTTTTATGGGAAGTAAAGAAGGTAAGTATCTCCAGAAAAAAATTGTTGAAGAAAAGAAATAGGGGGCTTTCTAATTATTTTATGTTGGCAGAGTTAAAAGTTAGGAAATGGTTGAAATTAATTGGGTCAGAGGCTTCTATAGTAGTTTATTTACAAGAAAGTTATAAGAATTGATGAAGATTATTCATTCACTGTCAATCGTATACTTACAATGTAGGATTGATTTCCTTATGGTCTTTATTTGAAGAGCTTGAAATACTAACACAGTATCACTTTATTATAGTCATGATTTCAGAGGTTCACCAGATTGCAAAATTTAAAATTTTAAAAAGAGTGAAGTGGTTTTATATGTGAACTTTAGTTTAATCCCCAAACAGCAGCTATCCAGGATTCCTATAGAACTTGAATGTAATAGTGTATAAGTCCCACTCTCATGCCTATCCTCATTCACACAGACTGCTCTTAAACTGAATTAGATTCCCAAGTGATAAAAATTGAATGATTAACGAACTGGCTTGAGGACCCAGTGATTTCAAAGACCCAATGTTGATGACTACAAAGAAGGGCCAAAACAATCACGAAAAGAGTTCTCTGTAGTAGCTTCTTCATTACATAACTTGATTAACGAGTTGAGAATTTATAAAAAATCATTACCTCGATTCCACTTCTTCATATATATCCAAAAGAATTGAAAGCAGGGACTTGAGCATATACTTGTAACCAATGTTCACAGCAGCATTATTCACAATAGCCAAAAGGTGGACCCAACCCAAGGTTCCACTGACAGAGGAATGGATAAGGTGTGGAACATACATATAATGAAATATTACTCAGTCTTCAAAAGGAATGGAATTCAGGTACTTTCTATTAATACAACAGGGATGAACCTTGAAAATGTTATGCTGAATGAAATAAGCCAGACACAAAAGATCAAATAATGTATGATTCAGTTTATATGAGGAACCTAAGTAGTCAAATCCATAAAGACAGGAAATAGAACAATGATTAGCAGTGGCCAGTGGAAGGGGGAAATGGGGAATTGCTGTTAAACAGGGGTAGAGTTTCAGAATGGGGTGATGAAGAAGTTCTGGAAGTGAGTGGTGGTGATGGTTACACAGCAGTGTGAATGTACTCAATGCCGCTGAACTGTACACTTAAAAACAGTTAAATTTGTCAATTTTATGTATATTTTACCACATGGAGAGAAAAAAAGAAATGATTACTGAAAAAGAATCATCTCATCCTAACTCAGCGTTTGAAATATTCCTTGCTGAAACTGTGCCCATCTGCTTTTTCCATTCTTGACCTCAGGTTCAAAAATACAGTAGTGACATCACAATGGACCTTAATTTAAACTCTGGTAGGATACTGCAAGGTCAGTTTAATAACTCCCTCTCTTGGAAATTTTTCTTTCTGTTGCTTTCCTGAAGCATTATTTATTTATCTGTTTACTTGCTAAGGTCAGCTTCATGCTTGAAGCAGTACGGAGGTGACAAGAGAAAAGCCTAGTTTTTCCTGCCCTGGATGGAGCTTGTAGGACAGATGGCAGGGTACAGACGGCAGGTCCACAGACTGGACAGATGGTCCAAGTTTTATTCTCAAGTAGAATGCTAGTCTTGGGATTTGGGTGTGGTTATATCAGTCTGTGGGTGGGTCTAAGTTTCCATTATCAAGGAGGAAATGAGAGTGGCAGAGGCCTCTCAGCAGAATGGTTAAGTAAGGAGAATGGAGGAAGGGTGCTTACTGGCCTGGTGCACTCAGAAGACCAGTGGGAAGAAACACTCTAAATGCCCTTTGACACTGTGCCTGTTCACGGTCAAGTTTCCCCCGAAGGGGTTAGCTGTGTTAGCATCTTCATGTCTCAGCCCAGTGAATACCCACAACCTTCAGGCAGCCTTCAGACAACCTCCATAACCTTCATGAAAGATGTTTCTGTTTCAGCTGAAGTCAGATCTAAAAATAGACTGGGTTTGGTGGCTGTGGAGGATGATGATGCCACGTTTGGTCTTGAATATGATCCAGGATTTGAAAAGTGAAGAAAGCAAGGTTGATGGGACTACTTGAGTGAATTATCTTCCAGATTTACACTAGGGATGCCTATGCTTCCTACTTCAGATCCAGACTACTGGTTGGAAATCTGAGGAGTTTTCTTTTATTTACTTTTAAGCTCTTACTATTTCTTGGTGTCCTAGGAAGTCCCAATGGAAAGTGAAGTCGCTCAGTCGTGCCCGACTCTTTGCGACTCCATGGACTGTAGCCTAACAGCTCCTCCGTCCGTGGGATTTTCCGGGCAAAGGTACTGGAGTGGGTTGCCATTTCCTTCTCCAGAGGATCTTCCTGACCCAGGGATCGAACCCAGGTCTACCTGCATTGCAGGCAAACACTTTACCCTCTGAGCCACTAAGCTATTGCATAGCCTGTGATTTCTGGAACACATTCACAGACACTATTCTTTTTAACTCTCAGAGGTTTATGTTCACTGGATGGACACATATTCAAGAACAGAAACAGTTTTCAAGCAAGACAATTAGTATGGCATCATCAGGGTTTGTATTTGTTGTGGAGTTTTGTAAAAAATATTATGTGGTAAAATTGACCTTTTCCTCAGAAGTATACATGTCTATGGATTTTAACATGGATTATTAGGTTTTATCAACATTGGCAGTGCACACAAGCTGATTCACTAGTGCCATAGTTGACACACAATTAAAATATGAATAAATTTGTGGAAAGTTAAAATCATCCTAAAATGTAATAGAAGATAATCAAGACAGAGGTTTCAGGTCCTATGGAATAGCTCTATAATATATATATTTCAGGATTGGTTTGTCATAGACAGTCAATAAATATTTATCAAGCAGACAATAAGGTATGTAGCAGGAAAAAAAAAAGCATAAAATGGAGACTTTGCTTTCCCTAAGTTTGATACTATCTCAGGACAGGAAAAATACACACTTGGAAAATTTAAACATATGAGAAATGATGTAAGTTCCCAAATCAATAGAACTATGCATAAGGCCTGTAAGAATTCAGAGGAAAAGTCAAGGTGGGTGAAATTGGGGCTCTTTCTTTTAGAAGATAGGGTTTAGGACAAAGCTCCATGTGTCCATTAATAGCTCCTCCATTCCCATGGTGTCAATAGATTTAGAACAGACATCAGAGAGCCACCCTGTCAGTTGGTTCTAGTCACCAGCTGACCAGGTAGTCGGCCCAGGAGGTTAAATGCCTCAGGGAAGAATAGGTCAGTTTATGTATTAGTTTAGATCAAGATTGCCAACATGTAATGGAATCAATGACAAGCAGCACTGAAGTCTCTGGGAAGCATTTAAAAATGCAGATTCCTGGGTCCTACCCAGACCTGCTGAGTGAGGAGAATTACTGAGGTAGAACCCAGAGACTGGCAATTTTAAAAGCTTTCTAAGTGGTTCTACTGTGCACTCAAGGTTAAGAGCCAGACTAGAAAAGCTGGTGGGGGGTATGTAGGAGGTAGAGATGGCAAAAATCCAATTTCATCAAGAAGTAAACATTTATATAATCTTAGAAACGACTGAGGGCTTCCCTGGTGGCTCAGCGGTAAAGAATCTGCCTGCAATGCAGGAGATTCAGGTTTGATCCTTAGGTCAGGAAGATCCCCTGGAGGAGGGCATGGCAACCCATTCCAGTATTCTTGCCTGGAGAATCCCATGGATTGAGGAACCTGGTGGGCTACAGTCCATAGCGTCGCAAAGCATCGGACATGACTGAAGCGACAACTTAGCATGCACGCAGAAACAACTGAATCACTGGCTATCCCGTTTTGTTTTTTTGCGTCCAAATATTTTAGCCTTGCCAAATGGCTTGTTCCAGACTTATGTCTGTGGTTAAGCATGGTGACATAGTCTGGAGCCTCCCTGCACTGTGACCTGAAATAACTGATTGATATCTGTGGCTCTGAACGTGTTTGCCAAACAACACAGGAGGCTTTGCTTGGTATGGACGTTCGATTATTTTTTGCCATTGTTTCCTCTCCTGGTTCTTGTTAGTCACAATTCAGATCATGCCATCTCTTAAAACTGTGTCTGATGTTACTGCAGTCAGGGGGCTCCACGTTTACAGCATCTATCTGCCTGAACACAGTGCCCCGACCTTGAGAGACTTCTCCATCTGTAACTTGACAGAGGTTCCGTGGTTGGTACAGACACTACATTGCACCAACAAAAGATTCCCTAGGAGGGCTTTTGGGGTCCAAACCAAGACAGACTTTATCTGTAAAGGAAGCAACAAGGCCAGGGAACATCTTGGCCGATAGCACAAGGGTGTCATTGCCACAAACACAGAACGCAGGGAAATGAACAAGCTTAGCTACAAGCTATTAAGTGCTTGTCAGAAGCTCAGCTGGGTGAGTCACAAAGTGTTCTTCCTGACCTCGGAGACTGAAATGAGGACATGAAAGAAGCAGAATTCCAACTTCTGCATTCTCTGACTGTCACTGAGAATAATACCACTTGCAACTCAAAGACGCTGTAAGGGGAGTAAGACTACACCAGTAACTGCTTTAAATGGCTGCAGGCACACAGACACCGTTGATAATCAGACATTCAGCCAGTGCTAGTCTACCAGCTAAACTCTCTCTTCACAGTGGAACTTCTCTTTATAACTTTCTTATTATGAAAATTTTCAAATGTATAGGAAAGTAGACAGAATAGTATAATGAACACCTATGAGCTAGTATATCAGCTTCAACAAATTTCAGCTCATAGTCAGGCTTATTTTATCCTTAACTCCTGCCACTTCCCACTTCCTGTATGATTTTAAATTAAATCTCAGATACTATATCAGTTCATCTCTAACTATTTCAGTGTGTGTTTCCAAAAGATAAAAGTTTACAAATAACATAAGCATGATATCATGATCATATTTAAAATTAACAGTAATTCCAAATATCCTGTCAGTGTTCACATTTCTAATGGTCTAATAGATATACAGTTTGTTTGCATCAGGATGCAAATAAGGTCTGCAAATTGCATATGGTTGATATTTTTCTTGAGTTCTTTTAACCTACAGACTTCATTTTAATTGCAGTTTTATTTGTTTGAGAATCATGTGGCCCACATAGTCACTGCTTCTCAAACTATGATGCATACAAATTGCCTGGGCAATTGATTGAATGCTGATTCTGAGTCTCTGGTTGGCCTGAGAGTCTGCATTTGTGACATATTCTCAGTTGCTGCTGTCCCTGCCATCCTCCAAGCCAAACTGAGGAAACTCTCCTACAGTATATGCCACAGTATCAGTTCAGTTCAGTTCAGTTCAGTTTGCTTAGTTGTGTCTGACTCTTTGTGACTCCATGGACTGCAGCACACCAGACCTCCTTGTCCATCACCAACTCCCGGAGTTCACTCAACTCATGTCCATTGAGTTGGTGATGCCATCCAACCATCTCATCCTCTGTCGTCCCCTTCTCCTCCCGCCTTCAATATGGACTTTTGCTAATTGAATCTTTCTAGTGCAATTCAGGACAGAGGAGCCTGGCTGTAGTCCATGGGGTCGCCAAGAGTCGGACATGACTGAGCGACTTCACTTTTACTTTTCACTCTCATGCACTGGAGAAGGAAATGGCAGCCCCCTCCAGTGTTCTTGCCTGGAGAATCCCAGGGACGGGGGAGTCTGGTGGGCTGCTGTCTACGGGGTCACACAGAGTCAGACATGACTGAAGGGACTTAGCTTAGAGCAATTCAACACATATGTTTTTAACTTTTTGTTTTGTATTGGGGTATAGCTGATTGACAATGTTGTGATACTTTCAGGTGAACAGTGAAGGGATTCAGCTGACTTATCCATGTATCCAAACTCCCTTCCCATCCAGGCTGCTGCATAACACTGAGCAGAGTTCCATGTGCACACAGTAGGCCTTGTTGGTTATCCATTTTAAATATAGCAGTGTCAACACATACTTTTGTGACCTCTATATTTGAGAAATTGGTATAGTTAAATCCTGAGACTCGATCAGGTTTGGTTCCTTTTTTTTTTTTTCCATAGATAGTGTTTTGTTCCTCTATCTGGAAGTACATAAAACATTCACTGCCTCTTTCTTTAAAATGCCAGTAGCTTAACCTTCAAGGCATATATCCATTAGTTCATTAGAGAGTACAAAAATAATGGTATTCTAATTCTCTTATTTCCTCTTCATTAGCTAGAGTAATACATAAAGAACAATCTCCCTTCATCTACTAAATATTAGCTCCCTAGTGGCATTGTTCATATAAGAATCCTTGAGCAGAAAACTTGATTCTTTTCCTTTACCAATCTTCAAAATAATGCGTTGGTTTACTATTATCTTCCAATAGTGACCAGTTAGTTTTTAAATTTGTTTGGTTGTGATTCTTGTTATTGCTGTTGCTTTTGGATTCTTTATGAATTCATGGATTTAAATGTATCTGATGCATTTCAATCCATTTCCATTATTTTTATATGAAAGACACTTCAAGTTGGCCTCTGAGTCCTTCTGACAGAACTCAAGTAATTTTTATTGCTTCCTTGCTCTTTTGTATAAGGAAATGTTCCAGGTTTGACTTGTATTACATTTCCTGACCCAGATCTGCAATCAATCATTTCTCCAAGATTATTATTTCTTTTGATGGAAACTTTTAAGATGATAATCTGGGTGCTATAGTGCTCATTTCCATTAGGTTAGTAGAGTGGAAATTCTTTAATTCCATTAATATATTCTTCAATATTTTCAGATGGAAATATATTTCAAAATATATGTATGTGTATTCTATGTATTTTTAAAGTATACATTGCATACCATTATTGCATTGCTCAGAAGACACTGCCTGTTTTTACTGAACTTAATTTCAGAAAGATTATATAAATAAAAAACATTTCTGATTTGTTGCATTAAACACACCTTGTAAAAAAAGCATCTTTCTTGTAATAGTGAATGCTTTGCAGTAAAAATCAGGACAGACTTTGGTGGACAAATTGCTTGAACTTCTTCAAAACCCGATTTCATGATCTGAAAAATAGCTTCTTCGTAAGGCTGTTAATAGCAAAACTCTCATTCACCGAGTATTTACTGGAAGCCAGAAACGTTACATACATTTTCTCATTTAATTGGTACAGCAACACTTTCAACTAAGTAGTGTTCTTCCCATTTTGTAAATGAGTAAACTTTCTCAAGGTGACACAGCCTGTTAAGTGACAGAGTCAGTACTTTAACACAGGTCTCTCTGATGCCACGCTTTTAACCTAGAATAGAGCATGGCAGTTAAATGAGAGAGTAAGTATATGGTGCCTCTGGCCTTGTCCTGACAAATGGTTTTCAATGAAAAATAAATGTCAGGTAGCAGAAGTGGCCTTGGTAGATCTGTGCTTGACATTTGGGATGGGAGAGGGGAGCGCGGACAGGAAAGGGGAGGCCGCCAGCTTTCTGCTTAGCCAGGCTTCTGGCCCACTGATGCTCCGCTTGCTGATTTCCCATGTTGGGTCTAACCTCTGTGTCCACCATGACAGATGCTCTCATGTCAGAGCTCAAGGTCAGCTCTCAAGAGTTCAGCCTGGCACCTTCTGTCATGCTGTCTTTTGAATACGCTCAGCACGTGGCAGGAGTCCGGAGGCAAGGCTGCTCTGGCCTCTCCCCCTCACATCGTGTGTCATTAGCCACTACACAGCTCTTTCTTCAAAACAAAATTCACAGAGCTGACAGGTTCATCTGCTAATGTCGGGAGGCATCAGAGCCGATTACGGGGAACCTTCAGAAGGCAAATAGGGTCACTTTTCACAAAATGGGATGGAGAGAAGGAAAATAGTCTTGTCATTAAAAAGGACAAATACATTTTCCTCGCTGCAGACTCACCACAGGAAAATAGATTTATATTCGTCCATCATTGCATTATGACTGCTTTAAATAATTTCAAATCAGAGCATCCACTACCTCCCCTCCACCCCCATACACACAGCCAACCTATCATTAACCATTTAGAGCTGACGAACAGTATTTCCCATTGTAAGTGATGTCTTTATAGTGATGGAAAATGTAGGTTGAAAGTGCAAAGTTGTAATACTTTTTCAAGACCACAACTAATCACATACGTTGTTTAAAATCACCTGGAAAGGACACTTGTTTTAACTTGAATTCATACCTGAAGGGTTCTTCTGGGTTCTGGTTTTGTTGAGAAGTGCCAAATACTGTACTCGAGATCTTGAGCAAGTGAAGGACAACTTTAGTTGTGTTTGAGGAAAACCTAGTGCAAAGTTTTAGGGGCACGGCCTCAACACTACACTTACCTCACAACAGTGTGAGAGTTTAGTCCAAACGAGAAAGTTTAGAGTCCACACAAGAACACCGTCACGACTGAGGCCAATTACAAGTTCACAGATGGAACTGTGGTCCCCCAACCCACTGCCAGTTTCAGAAATTCACTAAGCCTCACAGAACTCCCGGAAGGCTATTACATTCATGGTTATAGTTATTGCAGGAAAAGGATACAATTTAGAATCAACCAAGGGACAGAGTCCTAAAGAAGTGCCAAGTCCAGGGCTTCCGTGGTCTTGTGCCAATGCAGTGTGTGACAATATGGACAAAATCTCGCCCATCATGGAAACTCACTGGAACCTCTGTGTTTGGGTTTTAATTGGAGCTCCAGTATGTAGGCATGATTGACTGCCCGTTTGGCAGAGTCTCTAGCCCATTAGATCTGAGTCTTTAGTCACTAGGCATGACCCAAAGCCTTCTGTATCCCTAGTATGGGACAATAGTACTGGTTCGTATTTGATCATACAACAACTGAACATCTTTAATATTTTCAGGTTTCTCTTCCAGTGATCAATAGTGACTGTGTTTAGCTGTGCAAGTGGTTGTATTCTTTACAGTGTGTTCTAAGAATATTAAATGGATGCTCTAAATGTGTATCTAGTTTTTCAGTTCTGAATGGACTTTGGGGAAATTGTTTGGATATCACACATTATTTTCCTTAAGAGGTAGAGCAACTTGTAACACCTAGATTTTAGTCAATAGAGTTTAATAGTCAGTGTGCACTTTTCATGTATGTGGTTTTAGATGTCCCAAACTTTCAGAAAAACTCTTTGTTTATCTATTTGTTGTAATAGCCTTTATGGTAAAATCTAAGTAGGCTTACTATCAATATATGGCACACTCATACTGCCTTATATTATTATGAAGAAGGAAATGTTAGCAATTGTGTTTTTTCTCCTATGACATATCAAGAACACAGGAATGTTTTCTATTTCAAAGGAGGTAGGGTATATGTAGGAGAAGGCAATGGCACCCCACTCCACTACTCTCGCCTGGAAAATCCCATGGACAGAGGAGCCTGGTAGGCCGCAGTCCATGGGGTCGCGAAGAGTCGGACACGACTGAGCAACTTCCCTTTCACTTTTCACTTTCATGCATTGGAGAAGGAAATGGCAACCCACTCCAGTGTTCTTGCCTGGATAATCCGAGGGACAGGGGAGCCTGGTGGGCTGCTGTCTATGGGGTCGCACAGAGTTGGACACGACTGAAGCGACTTAACAGCAGCAGTAGGGTATATGTATGCCACATAAAATTGTGTATCTTAGCGTCATAAAAGATGACAGCTTCAAAAAAATAGAAAAAAAAAGGTTTCTAAGATTTAAGAGCTCTGTTTCATGTTTAAAAGGGTAATAAACATAGAAAGATACATGTTGAGAAGGTGAGATTTTCATATCACCATGTGTACATGTTTTTGCATCAGAAAGGTTTGTGTTTGTAACTAGAGCTAGAATACTTTGTTTTACTCATCGATGCAAAAAGGTAACTTTGAAAAAAATAAAGTAAACTTACTGTTAAAAAACCTATCCTGTATACAGTCATTTTTACACACATGTGACTTTTACAGTCACGGCCACCAGAACCTTATGTGATTATGTTTCATTTTTAGTTGCTTTGAGATATTTTCCCAAACCTTTGTTAGGCATTTCTGAAAAACAGCCAGATGACTGAGTAGATTTTAAGGGTGTTATTCAGGTATCTTACCTTGATAACAAGGTCTTACATTGAGTAATAATTTGTCTAAATCACTCTGCTAGGCATAGTTGAGGATATGTGAAAAAGAGAAATAAGTGCTGAGGGGGGAGCAGAGAACCTGGGGAAGCTTCACATGGGAGGGAGCGTCTAGCCTGGGACATGCAGACTAAGTGGGAGTTTGAGTGAGAGGGATGTGGAAAGAATTAAGTGGGAACTGAGGCCGTGTCTCTTCCCCTCTCGGCTTTCTTTGAACCCTTTTGTGTGGTTTCCTCTTCTATGTTTTTACTTGTCACGGGCAGACAATGTGGTCACCTTAGAACACCTTGGAAACACCTCCTGAGAGACCCCCACCCTGGAAAGGCGGACTAGCATCACAGGAAACAAAGTCAGGTCTAGTTCAAGGGAAGGGTATGTTCATACGGCCTCCATTCCCAGATCAAGTAGTGAGATCCAGAGGGCCACGACGAGGATCTGGCCTGTGGGAGAGGCATCAAGGTCAAGGACGAAGCCCTCAGCCTGCCTCTAGTGTGGACAAACAAGCATCATATGCTGGCTGCCGTGTATCCATCACAATCACAAGAGTAAGAGACAGAGGATGTGCGGCCAAAGGCTTAATGAGACATGAAGAGAGTTCAGTTCCCTGGGCTTCCTCCATGCAGTCTCCATCACACTTGCTGAGCACGTGTGTGGTGTGTGACTGGTCAAGGATTCAGGGATTCCAGGACCCCATTACTTGCTAGCTCATCTTGTGCACATACCTGGCATTAGATATTAGCTTAAATATGACACTCACACTGCTTTTAATCTACAGTGCCCTATTAAATTTTTGTGACAGTCCCCATTTTACAATAGAGGAATGAAGGTTCAGAGCCATTAACCAACTTATACTACTAATGTACATCAGAGGCCAAACCAAGGTCTGTTTGCTATTAAGCTAAAGCAGTAAAGGATGGCCTTCTATGCTCTTCTTAATCTCACTCTCTGGCTCTAATAATAAAAATGAATGAAACTATACAAAACAATTTTAAATATTCAGTATTTGTCTTTTTTATAGTCCATCCCTACCCTCGGATTCACAGTATGAGGTGCAGTTGGTTACAGTTCTTTTTGTGAACCATTTCCATTTCCTTATTATTAGCACATTTACTTGGTTCACTTTTCTGAGGAAAGAGAATGGTTCTGAATTCTACATTCTAATACTAAATTTCAGCTTTTAAAGGTGAGTAATTAAAACTTCCGTCGTCAGTCGTTCCTTTTTTTCAAATTCACTGATGAATATTTAACCTCGTCCCTTGGAGTTCTGGTAAAGGAAGATGGCATTGTGGCTTCAAGCCGTGAGCCAAGGAGGGGTTCATTCAAGCAGGGGTCTCTCCCCCTGTGCAGGGGTTTCACTCTCGCTGTGGACCCTCTGTGCAGTGAGTGCTGAGTTCTGTTCTTGCAGAAAAACACCTTGCTGGATCACACCACCCATGAAAGCCCTTAATGAAAACGCAGCCCCGAGAATAATGAAGCTTCTTGTTCCCTTTGCTGAATTCACCTCAAGTGCTGTCTCGCAGTCCTTTTATTCTCTGCTCAGACCACCACTGGGGGTGAGCAAGAGTCCTATGAATCAAGACCCTTCTGTTTTCCATTCGTTGCCGTGAATGTGGCAGTTCTTTGCACAGGGGTTTCCTCTTCCTTCATTCAGCATTTCTTAACCACCGCCACGATCTCCCCTCTCAATGTGTGACCATTGTTATTTTGCCCAAGGCTTCAACTAGCAGGACAGCCTGTAACAGTAATTTTTATCATTAGACTTTGTTAAGTCATCAGTTTGATTTAAAGCCTTATTTTACATTTCACAAGGGAAGCTGTCGTGCATTTGGACAGGGAGGCATCAACATTTTGGTACTGAACTGGTGGTGTTGGGACACGTGCATCCCAAAGCAGCTTCAGGGGTGGACCCAGGGCTGGGCCGCTGGGCACTGGCAACGCCAGGGGGCGCCATGCACGTCGGCTTCAAGGTGATGGGCACTTCCCTGGAGTTGGTCACGGGTCCCCCTGCAGGAGAGTTTGGATAAAGTCATGATAGCTCCATTAATGAGAAATGAATGACTCCTGGGGACAGTGCCATAATTACAAACCAGTGAGGCAAAACAGTGCAGTACCAATGAGTATGAAACCTAATGCCAGATTGTCATGAGTTCAAATTCCGGTTCATCGGTGTGAATTTTCTGGCAAATGACTTAACTCCTCCAGGTCCCAGATTTGTCATCTGTAAATAAAGTTAATAGAAATACCTACCATACAGGGTTATTATAAGGATTAAGTAAAGTAATATTTGTAAAGCACATAGACACTGGCTGATACATAGTATCATTTAAGTATTTGTTATAAAAATAAAAAAAAACACATTGATCATTCTGTTGATGCTTAGTGAAATAAGGTATGACTCACATGACCAAGACTGTTTAATAATTTTTCTGTCTATTCTCAATTATTGCCATAATTATTGTTGCCAGAATGCTACATTACTTGGAGGGTACCTTTAACTGTGTTTTACACATTTGTGAACACTTGCATACTCCACATTTCTTTAAAAAGAGAATGAAAACAAAATTAAACTCTTAAGCCAATAATAGAGATACATATGTACAAGGATGTTCTTTAGAGAAACATTGGAAGCAACTAAGGTGTCTATCAGTGGGAAACTGGGTAAATTGTGGCATATTTATAAAATGTGATTATATATCACTATTACATATGATTTATATATGTCATATATATTATATATGATATTATATATGATTATATATATATTTGAAAGGTATTACATTTATTCTCTACATATAAGATAGGGATATATTTCTAGAAAAATGTTGAGTTTAAAGAACCCTAGCAGGATGACATGTAGAGTACATGCAATAAACTTTCACTTAAATACATACATATGCAGGGCTTTCCCGAGGCTCAACAGTAAGGAATCCAGCTGTCAGTGCAGGAGACACAGGTTGGATCCCTGGTCCAGGAAGAGCCCACACGCAGTGGAGCAGCGAACCCTGTGCGCTGCAACTGTTGAGCCTGTTCTCTGAAGCCCGGGAGCCGCAACTGGAGAAGGCGCCACGGTGAGAAGCCCACGCACCACGAGTGGAGAGTGGCACCTACTCGCTGCAGCTAGAGGAAAGTCTGACCAGCAACGAGACCCAGCACAGCCAAAACTAAACGCAGAAAATTATTTAAGAAATGCATGCGCGTGTAGAAGATGTATAAGAGAAACATGAACATGAAGGATACGCAACACTATCAAGATGGAAATTCAAGAGAGGAGGGAAGGGAAGGGAATCTGGCAGGGGCACAAACGGGATTTCAGTTTCATCATTTCAGCATTTCCTTTGTCAAAAAAGAAATTCTGAAACATACATGGCAACATTTAACACTGATTAAATCAAGTTGAAGATTACCTTATCATATTATTCTCTGTGCTTTTTATTTATATTTGAACATGCTGATAATAAAATAATAACAGAACCCATTTAAATGCCAAATTATAATTCTACAGTTTCCACCCATAGATTATGTTACTCCTCCTAGTTAATTTTTTAAAATTCTTTTTTCTTCAAAATGTTAACATACTACCAATTATGGTAGTGTTTTTATGGGTGGCCCCGTTTCATGAGGTTTAGAAAGCACTTTGGCACAAAGGCTCTTAAGAATATATCTTCATTATTCTAGAAAGAATTTTAATGACCTATCGTTCATCAGTGTTAATGACAGTCATGTAGATAAATCCCTAAGCAGTCCTTTTAAGGGTTGCATTTTTTGCTCAGCCAACAATAAAAAGTGCTTTCTTGACTTCTTGGATAATTTTGCTAAGCAAGCATGTTGTACATTTTCAGGTACTCAAATGAAACAATTGGGAGCATTTGTTTAGTGTTTTACTTGCAAACTTCTTCAACAGAACAGCAAGAAATGAATCATCCTTTTGAATCTTTATCACTTTGAATATGTATTGATTTGTGAAACAAACAGCGCCGTGACCTAGATTTTCAATGTCACATATTGAAATGTGGCTGGTGTGCTCTGAGTTTAGCAATTCCCTGTTCATCTTATAAATTAACTGGGACAATGACTTGTGACCTTAAAATTGCAGCTTTGTGGTTCAATATGCCATTGCCCTTTGTATGTCCTATCTATGGAGTATTAATGTGTAAAATGGTCACCAAATTAATTTATGTCAGCTGTTGTCTACATTCAAACTAGAAAACAATTTTCATTGTCTGGAGCATGAATGTTTATAGTATACATATTTTAAAAATTAAAAATTTCAATTTCAATGTTAACATTGCTGAGATTATTGAACGTGAAATGTGTTCATAGATACTGTATTATTTATTGACTACTCATCATGCATGGTTGGGTCTTAGAGTGGTGACCGAGACACCTCCACTGTCTTCAAATTATTAATAATCTAATGAGTAACAGAGTCAAGAAAACAGACTATTATCATACAGAGAGATAATACTGTATCAGTGGCATAAGAAAGACTGTTAAAGGAACCCACAGCAAGGAAACCCAACTGAGTCTTGGACGATGAAAGTGAGAGATCTAGGAAGGCTTCCTGGTGATAGTCTAGGCTGCTTCTTCATTTGAAGGCTGGCATAAGAACAGTCCATGTAGGGGAGTTCACACATGGAAAAGCAAGAGAAAGCATGTTGTTGTTGAGCAGCTAAGTCAGGTCCAACTCTTTTGCTACCTCATGGACTGTAGCCTCCCAGGCTCCTCTGTCCCAGGTAAGAATACAGGAGCAGGGAGTCATTTCCTTCTGCAGGGCGTGTTCCCAATCCAGGGATTGAACCTGCATCTCCTGCACTGCCAAGCAGATTTTCTACCACTAAGCCACCAAAGAAGTCAAAGAGAAAGCATACTGTGGGCCAAATAGTCAGATTGTTTCTTGGATATCAAGAATCACCATTCACATGCACCAGCCCCAAGCATGCTGTATCCTGCGTCAGACATAGACTGGCGATTCAATTCTTACATGATAGTATACATGATAGAATGCCATTCTCCCAAATCATCCCGCCCTCTCCCTCTCTCTCTGAGTCCAAAAGTCCGTTATACACATCTGTGACCCCAGAGATGTTATGGGGAGGGAGGTGGGAGGGGGTTTCATGTTTGGGAACACATGTAAGAATTAAAGATCTTAAAATTTAATAAAAAAAAAAAAAAGAAAAAAAAAAAAAAGAATCACCATTCACTCAGGGGTTTTGCGTATTCCACATCTTCTAAGAATACCTCACAAGTTGGCCCCAGAAAGCTATAATTATTAATTACATGTTGCCCCACTTTAAGAAAAGTTATGTTTCAGGCCTGAAATATGTAAGAATAAGGATGATGAACTAAGCAGCTCAAAGTCTGTTTTGACGCCACCAGCTTAAGCAAGATGTGAAGACTGCAGTTGCTGGCAGTATTGAAGCCAAGGCCCATGGCACTCTTTTTGTCCATGAGTGACCCCCAGCTTCCTCTGTCTTCCCATCACCCACACACCACCTGAATGCAAGGTTCAGAGCTGAGCAAGCCCTCCTCATAGCATCCTGGAGCCTGACTACAGATTTGCAGCGGAGCACAGGCTTTTCGCCACTTGACCACCTCTTTCTGTTTTGGTCTAGTTTACCACAGTCCAGACATTTAGGATGACTTGGATTTCACGTGTTTATGCAGCCTTTCTGAACACTTTTCCTTTTCATTTTACTTCACCTAATTTTTTTTCAAATGTTCATGAGAAAATTAGTTCACATCATGAACTAAAAACCTGTCTTGTTCTGGAATAGGCACTAATTTGAAGGGCTGAAGTCTACCCTAAAGTCTAGTAAACTAAGTAAAAACATTCTATGACACGCTCATGTATTTGTTTAATTAAATGTTTGATAAAGTATGGTAAAAATATATATATATACTACTATATTGCTTTTTTTGTTGCTCAGACGCTAAGTCATGTCCAACTCTTTGCGACCCCATGGACTGCAGCATGCCAGGCTTCCCTGTCCTTTACCGCCTCCCAGAGTTGTTCAAACTCACGTCCATTGAGTTGGTGACGCCATCCAACCATCCTCTAAATATAGTTTCTCAGTGTGTTCAGAACATAATCCATTTCTTTTCAACTTTGTAATGCAGGAGAAGAAAACCTCCTGGCAATTTTACGACGAAGATGGTGGAAATACATGATCCTGGGACTGATAGACTTGGAAGCAAACTATCTGGTGGTCAAGGCTTACCAGTACACGACTCTGACCAGCATCCAGGTACCACGGCTCTTTTTTCTTCTTTTCTTCTGTATCATCTTATAGATGTAGTTTGCTTTCAGTTTAGTCACTTGGGAATCTGAATACTAGTCTGTAGATTTTGCAATGAGAAGGAAATCAAAAGTATAAAAATTAAACTTTATATCTGTGTTCTTTTAATTTGTCTTAATTCACATGTTATTGGACATCTCTTTCCTCTTTGATTTTAGTATACCACAAGAACTGTTGTTACCCATTAAGGGAGAGGTGAGCTAGATGGGTGCTGGGAAAACAGCCACGGTGCTCCAAACCCAGCCTAGGTCCCACCCACCCCCAGAAGCCCCACAATGACAACACATCCCTCTGTCCCTCTCTCGTACGCTCCCAGCACTTCATTTTAAAGCTCTGTCTTCATAGTCTGACTTACCTAAGAATGCTGTTTGTCTGTTTCCACCTATTCCACCAAGCTGTGAGCTCTTTCACAGCAAGAAGGATATCTTCTTCATCTTTGAATCTCTAGTACCTCATACGCAACCCAGCACATAATACACTCAAAACTATTTAAAGAACTTAATTAAAATGCATTGATTTCCAGTGTTTTGGGGCACAGAAATTCCCAGCCATTCTCTACCCACATGTGGAGGGCTCTGGAATGTCTATACTGGTATATATAGTGGGAGAAGAAAGAGGGACACTGGCTTCATGGTGGAGCTGGGCCCATTAGTGCAGAATGGAAACTTACAAATTGGCTTGGGGAGCATGAAAAGGAAACATCTCCCTTTGGAAATCCAGTTGACCTTTGTTTTCTTTTGTTAAGCATTGAAAATTCACAACCAATTACTGGTTGCTTATTTCTGTGGGGATTTATACAAATGTTTTTTGCAGTTTCCTTTCGTCAACAGTGACAAGGTCTTTAACAACGTCCCCCTTGTCCTCAAGTGTTTTGTTCAACCCATGTTATGCACAACCATCGATCCATCCAACACCTCTCTCAAATTAACTGTCTCACACCCTGTTTAATGCTCCATTCTATAAAAAGTTTAACTCTGCAGAAAAATAATAATGCTACCTATATATGTTTTTCTTCATTATAACTTAGTGAACAAGGGATGGGGAAAGTGAAAAAGCAAGTTGAATCTAACAATTTTAGAACCATTTTGCTTCCTACAAAAAAAAACTATTAAATAATAATAAATGGTCAAAAGAAAAGGCGTTTGCTCTTGGAACCATGTTGGTACTGTTGTTTTGTATTTCAAAAGCTTAGGGGCAGGAAACCTGAGGAATATGATTGGAGAATAATTATTCCAGTTTGATTCATTCGGTCACTTCAAAAATAAGTACTGAATATTTCTGTGTTCAAGTCAGTGTATTAGGGAGGGAACACTTGTGAGCAAAAAAATAGATACTTTCTGTATTCTCATGGAGCTTCCAGCAAATGGGAAAGGCAGCTTTTGGTCAAATAACCAAGTGAATGGGTATATCGTCTCAACAGTTAAGAATCCACCTGCCATGCAGGAGACATGGGTTCAATCCCTGGGTTAGGAAGATCCCCTGGAGAAGGAAATGGCAACCCACTCCAGTATTCTTGCCTGGAAAATCCCATGGACAGAGAAGCCTGGCGGGCTACAGTCCATAGGGTCACAAAAGAGTTTGACACCTTAGCGACTAAACAGCAACTCATCATTATAGTCAGGGATAAAGGTTTTAAAAAAGAAAGCAACGCGGTTCTACAAGGACATTTGTCAGAATGGCCTGATCTAAACTGGAAAGCTGGGGAGGTTTTTCCCTAAGGGATTGCTGATGGAGTGAGATTTGTGAGAGAAGTGGAAGATTAGCTGGGAAAGAAAGGGATCCAAGCAAAGAAGACAGCATGCCCAAGGCTCTGTCGGGGGAAGGACCATGGTGAGGATGAGGCTGTGAGCAAGGGCTTGTGACTGGGCGAAGAGACTGAAGCAAAGAGTGGTAAACAGAATGGGCTGGGGAGGGAGGCGGGGGCCAGTCTTCTGCAAGTCTTGACAGCCAGCGCAAAGGTTTGACTCCATAAGCGAAGTGCCGTGGGAAGCCACATTTGAGTTTTAAAGGCAGTCAGGCTGTGGTGCAGAGAACAGACTGAAGCAATAGGTGCTCACAGGGGAATAAAGGAAGACAGAGCTAGAAAGTTAAGTTGGGGCCATACAAGAGGAGATCTTTAATGCCAGGATGAAGAGTCTGGCTTAATTTTGTAAGTAAGAGAGCCATGAAATTTTCTGAGGAAAGAGATGATAGAAAGTGACCCCACCGCCATTTTTATAGGCACTTCTGCTTCTACAGGACAGTCCTCATTTCTAGCTGGCAGAACACCAAATACTTTTGTTTTCTGACTCTCTTAGAAACAGTGATGAGGAGCCTCTCCATGTTAGTTCATCCACCAAATTTAGGATTAAATGTCACAAGCAATTGATACATGAAACATGAGAGGAAAATACATATTTCTGAAATGATTATAAACTCACAGGGAACTGCAAAACTGCATAGGATTCTTTGAACTGTTCAGACAGCTTTTCCTCAATGGTGACATTTTGTAAGACTTTCATATAATGTCAAAACCAGGATATTGACATTGGTACAATACTGTTAACTAGACTACAGACCTGATTCAGTTTTCATTTATTTTCCTTCACTCGTGTGTGTGTGCGTGTGTGTGTGTATTAGTCACTCAGTCGTGTCCAACTCTTTGTGACTCCATGGACTGCAGCCCACCAGGCTCCTCTGTAGTTGTACCCAGTTAGATCCCCGTGTAGGTTTGTGTAACCACTATCACAGTCAGGATACAGAACTGTTCCATTACCACAAAGGAAATCCCTCATGCAACCCCTATGAAGTGATACCCATTCGACGAGCCTCGTCCCTATCCCTAGCGACCACTACTCTATTCGCCACCTATATGATTTTGTGAACTGGAGAATATGCATAAAATGAAATTATATGGTATTTAACCTTTTTGCTGTCATTGTTAAGTCATGCCCAACTCTTTGTGACCCTAATGGACCGTAGCACACCAGGCTCCCCTGTCCTTCACTATCTCCTGGAGTTTGCTCAGATTCATGTCCAATAAGTCAGTGATGCTGTCTAACAACCTCATCCTCTATTGCCCTCTTCTCCTCTTGTCCTCAATCTTTCCCAGCATCAGAGTCTTTTTCAGTGAGTCAGCTCTTTGTATCAGGTGGTCAAAGTATTGGAGCTTCAGCTTCAGCATCTGTCTTTCCTTTCCAGTGAATGTTCAGGGTTGATTTCCTTTAGAATTGACTGGTTTGCTCTCCTTGCAGTCTGAGGGACTCTTAAGAGTTTTCTCCAGCACCACAATTAGAAAGCATCAGTTCTTCAGCTCTCAGCCTTCTTTATGATCCAACTCTCACATCCCTACATGACTACTGGAAAAACCATAGTTTTGACTATACAGACCTTTGTCAGCAAAGTGACCTCTTTACTTTTTAGTATACTGTCTAGGTTTGTCGTAGCTTTCCTTCCAAGGAGCAAGATCTTTTAATCCATGGCTGTAGTTACCATCTGCAATGGTTTTGAAGTCCAGTAAAGTAAAATCTATCTATGCTTCCACTTTTTCTCCTTTATTTGCGATGAAGTGATGGAACTGGATGCCATGATTCTAGTTTTTTAACCTTTGGAGATTGGCATTTTTCACTAAGCATAATGTCCTGTTGTTGTTCAGTCACTACATCATGTCTGACTCTTTGTGACCCCATGGGCTGCAGCACGCCAGGCTTTCCTGTCCCTCCCCATCTCCCAGAGTTTGCCCAAGTTAGTGTCCATTGAATCAGTGATGCCATCCAGCCATCTCATCTTCTGTCGCACTCTCCTCCTCCTGCCTTCAGTCTTTGCCAGCATCAGGATTTGTTTGTTTGTTTTTCCAGTGAGTCAGTTTTTCACATCAGGTGGTCAAAGTATAGACGCTTCAGCTTTAGCATCAGTCCTTCCAATGAGTATCAGGGTTGATTTCCTTTAGGATTCACTGGTTTGGTCTCCATGCTGTCCGAGGGACTCTCAAGAGTCTTCTCCAGCACTACAGTTTGAAACCATCAGTTCTTTGGCACTCTGCCTTCATTATGGTCCAACAATCTATAATGCCCTTAAGTCCATCAGAATTATTGCATATATCCATAGTTTGAGTAGTATTCCATGGTATAAATATATCAGAGTTTGTTTGACCATCACCTGTTGAAGGACTGATAAGTTGTTTCCAACTTTGGGATTTTACATTGAAAGCTAGTAAGACATTCATATGCAGGTTTTATATTAATATAAGATTTCATTTCTCTGGGATAAGTGCTCAAAAGTTCAATTTCTGAATCATGTTGGAAATGACTATTTGGTTTTAGAAACAGTTAAACAACTGTCCAGAGTGGCTGCACCCTTTCACACTCATACCAGCAGTGTATCAGAGGTCCAATTCTCCCTGCCCTCACTAGCATTTAATATTATCATTATTTTTTATTTTAGTCATTCTAAGAGATATGCAGTGATACGTCATTGTGCTTTTAATTTGCAGTTCCCTAATGGCTAATAATGTCAAACGTCTTTTGGGAAAAAAAAAATTTTAACTTTGCCTTCATAGTAAGAAGATAAAGAAAGCTAACAATGGCAAGAGATAACATTTATTCAGGAAAAAAGATGATGAAAGATGGACATTGAAGTGAAGAAATCGAGCTGTTTTCTTTATTAGAAAGTCAAACGAGAAATGGTAACACCATCATATTGGATTTATAAGGGTTTTAGTCTAAAGACACATTTGTGGATTTGTATCTCTTGACTTGTAGAGAAGGAATAGATTGTGTCTGTGACTTTGAGACAGATTAGCAATGACATTTGGATAAATTCTAAGAGCTGTGCTATTTTTATAACTGTGCTATATGAACCATTTCAGTAGAAATACCAGCTTTACAACTTCTCACCCAAAGATGATTCATCTTTCTTCAGCCGTGTAGTACTAAAATGCAAACAGATGAAACTAGTATATCTGTGAAATAAGAAAAAAGAAGGTCTCCTCAAACCTGATAGTTTGGTAATTAAAATTAACTCACATGGGAAACAATCTCCACTTCTCTTGCTAACCATGCTGAGAAGGCTGCATCTCTGACACAACCTTTCCTTCACACAGTGCATGTGTCCAAGCTCCTCCCATTTTTAAGCAGTTTTCCAAGAGCAAAGAACAAGAAAGAAATCCTTCTAGTCCTGATTGTTTTCCTCCTGCCCCAATTCTCTCCTTGGGTATGTTTTTGCTGCTTCTGCTGCTAAGTCGCTTCGGTTATGTCCAACTCTGTGGGACCCCATAGATGGCAGCCCACCAGGCTCCCCCGTCCCTGGGATTCTCCAGGCAAGAACACTGGAGTGGCTTGCCATTTCCTTCTCCAATGCAGGAAAGTGAAAAGTGAAAGTAAAGTCACTCAGTCATGTCCTGCCCTCAGCAATCCCATGGACTGCAGCTTTCCAGGCTCCTCCGTCCATGGGATTCTCCAGGCAAGAGTACTTAGCAGAGGTTAATACAGAATGAAAGCCAGCTTCTCCAGTGTGCAGTGTGATACACTGCACAGCGTGCACTGACCCTAGGACTCATTGTGCAAGTCATAAACATGCAACAGTTTTTTATGGAAGCAGTGGCTTTTTGTAACTCTCAGTTCTTTCTAGGTCCACTCTTTGTGCATTTTCAGTAGGCTCAGAATTAAGCTATGTATGATAGAGAGGCTGGGTAGTTTGTACCTTCTTGTGTCTCTCTAGAGTCTAAAGTTTAAGCCAAATGAATAGACTTGGCAACAGATTCCTTTATTGATTAAAAAAAATGCCAACACTGTGGCTAGATGCTAGGGACACAGACACTGATCAGACCTGAGCCATAGCGTGGGATGATAGACAGCTATGTTAACCATTAGAATGGAATGTGGCAGTATGGTAGGAAAAATATGCCTTCAGCTCAGTGCAGACACAGGAGAGAGGTACTTGTCACCCCTGAGATTTATATAACAGTGGTCCTATAGTCAAGAAGTTGTGGCACATGAGAGAAAGTCACTAAGTAGACTTTTTATTTGTAGCCAACCTGAATTTCCACCTCCGTGGATGAGCAGAGAGAAAACACACCTGTGCATATTAGAAACATGTCCCGTGGGCTTGAATTTACGATTATGAGCTCAGCTTTTAAGACTGTATTTCCTTCTTTATCCTCACTGTTTCTCCCTGTCCCCTATGCAGGAGTATGGCAGTTTAATGAGCTATTTTAAAGTGCATTTAAGGGCAAAGCATTCAAAAGCAACATTCTTACCCTCAAAGGGAACATGATACTCTGACTCTCAGATTTCTTAGACCTGGACTTCCTATTTTCATGATTGTGAAAATAACTTAAATATGTAGCGGTCTAAATCTAAACATTTGATTGGTTGTGGCACAGTTTTTGATCAGCCTCTTGTCCTAATGTCGGGGAGAGCCCCTTGCACATTATTGAAGGGCATGCTAAAACTACCTTCTTCAGTCTTTAGTTCCATATGATGTCCATCCCTAAACCTGTCTTTAAATGTGTTCTTTCAAACTACCTTCTAACGAAGGGAGCTTTCATACTCCACCTCCACTGACCCTGGTCGAATGGGCTGGTACCCTGATGCCATCAGGTAATTCCATTGGCAAGTAAGGAGAGCATCTCTCTCCCTTCCTCCCACTTCATGCCACAACAGCCAGGCTCACAGTAAAACATGCATTTGATCCTCTCTTGACTACTTCTTCATCTTCCTTATTGTAACTGTCACTTTCTGCTTTGTTTGGTAGTTGGTCACATATTATATTTCCTTTCTCCTTTAAGTCTGTAAGGTCATTGAGGTGAGACCTGTGTGCCTGATATACAATAAGTGCTGAAAAAAAAGGTCTAATGTATTGAATAAATGTGGAAACAGTTCATCTTTGTCTTCTTCACAAGATCATGTACATATAGATGTCAAAAATCCATGAAATATTTGAATAAAAAGGTTAAAGAATGAAAGGATTAATTTCTAAAGACCAGCTTTGGGGCCAGGCTGCACAAGTCACCTTTAATAGTTTTTTTTTTTTTTTAATTTTTAGTTTTACTTTATTTTACTTTACAATACTGTATTGGTTTTGCCATACATTGACATGAATCCACCACGGGTGTACATGCGTTCCCAAACATAAACCCCCCTCCCACCTCTTTTTATTATCAGGAAGTGCATTTATTCTATGCTCTGGGGATGTAAAGATGATGACGAAACTGGCCTAGCTCTCAAGAAGCTCAAGTGTTGCGGGTGCAGATTCACTCATGCTCTGCTTAGATGTTCAGAGTAATTGTGCGCGCATTGTGTGCTATCCGCTTCAGTCATGTCCGACTCTTTGTGACCCTGTGCACTGTAGCCTACCAGGCTCTTCTGTCCATGGGATTCTCCAGGTAAGAATATTGGAGTGGGTTGTTGTTGCTCCTCCAGGGGATCTTCCCGACCCAGGGATCAAACTCGTGTCTCTTATATCTCCTGCATTGGCAGGTAAGTTCTCTAATCTTCATAGTGAACCTTCTCTAAGCATCCTCGAGGTAGCTAAATAGCAGTGGATGGAGGGAAAATTCTGGTTAGATGTAAAACTTGCCAATTTCTTCCAGTTTAAAAACTTGGTTTGGATATTTTAGTTGCTTTTGGGCAAACACTCAGGCTTTTAGAATTCTTCTCTCCCTTATGCATTTCTGAGGAGGCACGTGGGTCTCTAGGGTGACCTTTGGCCTCTCGTTGGTCCTTTGACCGCGGTCTACCCTTGGGCAGTCGGCCGGTTGTTGAGTGTGCACTTGCTGGGTTGGATGTGGGTCTGTGGCTCAGTTCTGTGCCTGGCCTTCTGCTGGCCTCTGTTGCTCTCTCCCCCATTCTTGAGCCTCCCCTGATTCTCTCTGATGCTGTGCACCTCCAGGTATCTGGCTGTGAATGTGTCTGGTCTCCAGCCATGGTGGTTCCTGCCACATAGAACCCCCTGTTCCACCCCAGGTCAGCCAGCCTGCACCTCTTTGCAGAGCACTCTGACTTCTGGCAAAACAGGGGTTGGGAAGGGTGCTGGGGAGCCAGGGTTTTCTACCGATGACACTCCACCTCTGCTTGTTCTCGATGTGGCCTCTTCAAGTTGGTGTGGTGCTGCCCTAAAGGAAACTGATGCTTCACTTTCAGCTTCCTTTCAAACTGTCTAGCATTGTCTCTCCCCGCTGGGCCTTCTGTTTGGAGAGGGGCCCTCTGGGCACGGATGATCCAGCACCCGTTTCTCCTCTGTCGATTTCTTTTCCTCTGGCCATGCCCACAGGTGGGAAGGGCAAGTGCTCCTTCCCTCATTCGCTCTAGCATGGACTTCTTCATCTCACACCCTCCTTCTGGGACACCTGCCCTCCTGGCTCAGCCCTAAGAGAGGAAACAGCAACCTTCCACATTCTGGAGAAAACTGTGGTGGAGTTGTTAGTATGAATTCTTGATAGGTTGGAGGGAGATTATAGAATTTTGAACCCCTTCCCCTTCCACACACCTGATTCTCTAGACCCTTCCTTGCTAAAGGCATCAGGAGGATTTGTTCTGTGTTTAAAAGCTCGGCAGTGACCTCCTGCGTGCTGTGTGCTCAGTCATGTCGGACGTTTTGCAACCCCATGGTCTGTAGCCTGCCAGGCTCCTCTGTCCATGGGATTTTCCAGGTAAGAATACTGGAATGGCAATTAAAATAAAGAAACTAATTTACAAAAAAAAGAATACTGGGGTGGGTAGCCATTCCCTGCTCCAAGGGATCGTCCCAACCCAGGGATCAAACTCACGTCTCTTGCGTCTCCTGCACTGGCAGGAGGGTTCTTTACCACTGAGCCACCATTTATATCAGTGACCTCTCTGTTCTATAATCACCTGCTGTTGAATTCCTCATGGCTCAGTTTTATAGTTAGAAGGTGGATGGGGCATGATTTAAGAGGGAAAAGTAAATTTCCAAAAAATTTTATCCTATTTTACTGGAAGTTCAGTTTAGTTCAGTTGCTCAGTCGTGTCTGTCTTTTTGTGACCCCATGAACCGCAGGACGCCAGGCTTCCCTGTCCATCACCAACTCCCAGAGTCCACTCAAACCCATGTTCATTGAGTCGGTGATGCTGACTCATCCTGTCATCCCCTTCTCCTCCTGCCCTCAATCTTTCCCAGCATCAGGGTCTTTTCCAATGAGTCAGCTCTTCACATCAGGTGGCCAAAGTATTGGAGTTTCAGCCTCAACATCAGTCCTTCCAATGAACACTCAGGACCAATCCCCTTTAGGATGGACTGGTTGGATCTCCTTGCAGTCCAAGGGACTCTCAAGAGTCTTCTCCAGCACCACAGTTCAAAAGCATTTACTGGAAGAAAGATCTGTAAACAAATTACAGGAAAGGCAGCAAAATGGATCTATACAGAAAATTCTGTGGGGTTACAGAGGTGGAATGACTGAACCCACCGGTTTTCAGAAAAGACTCTGGAGGACATGTTTCAGTGGGCTTTACTGACAACATGAATCTAACAGTAAAACTAGGCAACTTGACTCCCTGATGATTGTCAGCTCCCCGGGCTTATGTAGAGGATTCTAAAATAGTGAAATGCCCTCACGTGTCTGCTCTCTCTCTCTCAACATGAGTTTCCCCTCTTATTTGGGGATCGAGGTTCCAGAGGGAGGGGATATATGTGTACTTACAACTATTGATGCCGTCGTGTGATGGAAACCAACACAACATTGTAAAGCAATTTATCCTCCAATTAAAAATAAATTTAAAAAAATTTAAAAAACCAGTCTCCCGCTGCAGTTGTGGGTATGCAAATATAGCATCCTATAGTCCATGTTTCTCTCCCAGCTCTAAGGCAAAAATAATGCAACAAATAATAACACCTGATGTTGTCTGATCCTGCCATCATCTCCCAAGCAGACTCTAGCACCTTTCTCAGTGAATTTCCTCTGTCGTTCCTACAAATAGACCTGTCTGTGCTCTTCTGACATTCTCAGACTTGTCTGAGATCCATGTGACATCCAGCCAGCCAATCAGTGATGCACCTGCTTTAGCAACGCCTCCAAAAGGTAGTAGATGCTCATTAAATGCCAGCTCCTTTTACTCCCATATTTTTCACTTTACCTATTCTGTCCATTGATCCAGTTTAAGGGAAAAAAAAAAGTTAAAAAGAGACATGTTGCCTAAACCACTCCATCCTCTCTTACACTCTCACTCTTGTACAGCAAATTTAAGAAGAGCAATGAAAAAATTCACAGTTGCATGCAAAGCGATCTAGGGGAAAGAACCTGCTTGAGACACAAGGAGAAGTTTGTGGAAATCCACATTCCAATTAGCTTTGCCACTGACTGATGACTATGTTACCTCAGATGGGACCATTTGCCAGTCAGTAGAGGTGAAAGCTCATGAGGATTAATGAGATTGCTGCTAGGTACAAACAAAATTCTCCTAACCCGCTCTGTTCAAGAGTGAAAATATCAAGGGAAATTATACAAGAAAATATGGTAATATCCTATTTGGAATGTTTTCACAGTACCAGAGGATAAACAAACCTTAAAGCCCTGGAATGCTGTTGCCTGACATGTAAAATCAAGAAAAATTTCTCCTATGGTACAATGGTACCCCTTTTCATCAGTGAACATGTTCCTGAAGTAATAACCTCCAAATAACTTTCTGTGAATAATTTATATTTTTAACATACTTGGAAATGTACAGAGTATTTCTTATAAATTGAAAAATCATTTTGTGCGATGAATAATAACTCATATTTGTTTCCTTAGGTGTTCTTTCCATTTAGCAAGTTTGTGAAAAGTGAAACACCCCTATAGTCCAATATTGCTGTTGGCCCCTTAGTCGTGTGCCGACTCTTTGTGACCCCATGGACTATAGCCCGCCAGGCTCTTCTGTCCGTGGGGTTTTTAAGGCAAGAATACTTGAGTGTGTTGCCATTTCCTTCTCCAGATCTTCCCTATCCAGGGGCTGAACCCACGTCTTCTGCATTGGCAAGTGCACCCTTTACCACGGACCCACCAGGGAAGCCCAACAGTCCAGTATTACACCCCACGCAAATATTCATATTTTTCAGAGCTGGTGGCCAGACTGCCCAGCCTGGCATATTTGGTGGATGAGGATGAATAGGGCAGGTGAGAAGATACAGGAGGTCCAGCCTTGGCTGCCCTCAAAGCTGCTTTATGCTCGGTGGTTCATCTGTTAACCACTGGCGGCCTGAGACCTTCTGAACGTGAATGGTGTCCACAGAATACACTTGGTAGAACTGTGGGCAAATGATTGTACAAATGGGCAGTTTTAATCAATGGTAAGAGATTTATGTGTGTGTGTGTAAACACAGAGAAAGACAGAAACCAAAATAGAGACAGAAGGAAAGTTTAGCATTATACACAAGTTTTCTAATGACAAAATAAATAAAATTTTAAAACTCAAATTTTCTTACTTCCAAAATTTATGACTTATAAGCCTTGATACAAGCTAATTTTAAATTTTCTAAAGTCAGAATGTTCCAATTAGTCATGCTTTAAGATCTTGCCAGTTAGGGTATGTTCATTGGCTGAATGTATTCATTTGGCCTTTTAAGTGATTTTTATAGTTAAGAAATTTTTTCATAAGAATTTAGAATCATAGTTTTAAGTCATCTTTCCCAACTTTCTTGAAGCAAAATTCTATAAATAACATCACTGATCATTTTCTCATATGTGGATCCTGAAATTTTAAAGATCATTAGTAAGATGAAAGAGAAAGTCAGTGATTTCCTGGGTTGGCCACAGGACTTGAGGATTTTTTTTAAACCAATGATCTAGTTTTGGATCATTTTAAAGCACGACACTATAGCCTATAAAGGATTTAATTAGAGAACACAATATGAAAGATAATAGACTTAAAATGAGCTAGTGTGTAACAAATAGCTTCCATAATTAGGCAACATAACATGAGAGTTAAGAGTAAGCAAACTCCAAATAGTTTCATTGGAAACATTTGTTTATATAAAAATTCTCTTTCCTTTTCAAATAAAACTGTCCTCAACATAATGATATTTTACTCTACACAATGTAAACAAAGTAGTCTACTAAATAGCAAAACTTTATACATTCAAATCAATATTCAAAGTGCTTACCTTTTATTATTATATACTTATTCTGATGTGACTGTCAGTGTTCAAAATATGTTATAATTTCTCTTTTAAAATCTTCAGAGCCAATCTTGAGTTATGCAGGTTTCTTTATAATTTATCCTCCTTTTGGGTCTAGAATGTATTATCTAGCTTAATCTAGCATTTTGCTTCTTTCCAAAAAATAAATCTTGATCTCAAAGAATGAGCAGTGGCTTCCATTAAGGATATGCCAGTGAGTGCTCTGAAGGCAATTTCAAAGAGTTCAGACAAGTTCTTGAGCAACAAGAACTTCATTAAAATACACCCATGACCTTCAAAGTGACTACCTTGAATGACAACCATGTTCAGACGAATGAATTCCAGTGTGTTAAAGAAGATTAGGTATGTAAACAACTGCACACCCTCCTCAATAAGCAGCGATTTTCTTTTCCTTAAAAAAATCCTCATTATTTTCAAAACACACTTTTCATCATGCGTGAACATAGCTGGTATAGTGGCAGAATAAAGGCCCCACAAAGATATTGATGTTCTAATCCCTGTAATACATAAATACATTACTTTACAATATGTTACACCGTTTCAACACAAAGGGGACTCTGCAGGTGTGATTAAATTAATGAAGTTAAGATGATGTGGTTATTACAAATCATCTGAGTGACCCCATCGTAATCACAGAAGTTCTTTGAAGAAAGGAGCAGAGGTCAGGGATGCGAGGAGTTGTGACAGTGGAATCAAAAGTCAAAGAGTGAGAGAGATTTGAAGATGCTACACTCCTAGCTTTGAAAATGGAGGAAGGAGACACAAACCGAGGAATGCAGGCAGCCACCAGAAGCCAGGACCGGAAAAAAGGCAGGGAAAGGGATGGTGCTCTAGTGTCTCCAGAGAGAACACCAGCCAGGCATTGACTGTTTTAGTATTTCTGATCTCCAGAACTATGTTGTTCAGTCTCCATGTCCAACTCTTTGAGACCCCATGGACCGCATCACGCAAGGCTCCCCTGTCCTCCACTGTCTTACAAAGTTTGCTCAAATTCATGCCCGTTGAGCTGGTGATGCTGTCCAACCATCTCATCCTCTGTCGCCCCGCTTCTTCCCCTGCTCTCAATCTTCCCCAACATCAGGGTCTTTTCCATTGAGTCAGCTCTTTGACCAGGTGGTCAAGGATTGGAGCTTTAGCTTCATCATTAGTCCTTCCAGTGAATATTCAGGGTTAATTTCCTTGAGGATTGACTAGTTTGATCTGGCAGTCCAAGAGACTCACCACAGCACCACAGTTCAAAGGCATCAATTCTTTGGTGCTCAGCCTTCCTCACGGTCCAACTCTCACATCCGTACATGACTGCTAGAGAAACTGGTAGTCATATAGCTTTGACTATATGGACCTTTGTCAAAAGAGTGATGTCTCTGCTTTTTAATATGCTGTCTGCTAAGTCACTTCAGTCATGTCCGACTCTGTGCGACCCCATAGACAGCAGCCCACCAGGCTCCCCCGTCCCTGGGGTTCTCCAGGCAAGAACACTGGAGTGGGTTGCCATCTCCTTCTCCAATGCATGAAAGTGAAAAGTGAAGTCGCTCAGTCGTGTCCGACTCTTAGAAACCCCATGGACTGCAGCCTACCAGGCCCCTCTGCCCGTGGGATTTTCAAGAGTACTGGAGTGGGGTGCCATTGCCTAGGTTTGTCATAACTTTCCTTCCAAGGAGCAAGCATCTTTTAATTTCATGACTGCAGTCACTGTCCTCAGTGATTTTGGAGCCCAAGAAAATAAAATCTGTCACTGTTTCCACTTTTTCTGCTTCTATTTGAAATGAAGTGATGGGATCAGATGCCATGATTTTAGTTTTTTGAATGTTGAGTTTCAAGCCAGCTTTTTCCTCCCTCACCTTCAAGAGACTCTTTAGTTCCTTTTCACTTTCTATCATTAGAGGGACAGCATCACCAGAACTGTAAGATAATGAATTTGTATTGTTTGAAGCCACTACATGTATGGTCATCTGTTACAGCAGCAACAGGAAACACATACAGTTGGAGATAATATTTAATTCCTCCCCCATTCCCACTCCCAAGCATATTTGAAGGCATTGAACTTTGCAGGGCTTTCTCCAAAAAGAACCTGAGCATGGAAGCCGAAGCAGGCTTCTCTTGCCCACCTGTGTTGGTGTTCTCATCCTTTGAGAAAAGAGTGCTTCCAATGCCACCTAGATGGGCTCCTTAGGGAGCACTCCGGTGCTGTCTGCCACAAATAGATGCACCTGAGCATATTCCCCTGCTTGCTTTTAGAGAACTTCTCATTTTGACTCAATCACTGTACAAAATTTACCTGTAATAATGGTTAAAGTGAGAGCACGGCCTTGCCTTTAAAGGAAAAACATACATAGCCTGCTTCCTTTGGCAATGCATTTGGAGGGATGTGTTTGTTCATAAATCATGAGTCAGTAAAACCCTGTGAGCCACTTTCAGACTGAAGGGTGCAGTCTTAAAGCTGTCAGACTTTTTAAGACTCAGACAATAAGAATTCATAAAAACACCAACATATGAGAGAATAGCAGGATTTATTTTTGTCCCTTTTCTTCCTGTCTTCCCTCTTGTTTCTATCTTCGAGGCTGGGGCCATTTCCAATTCCAGAGCCCTTGAACCGAAAGACAAGTGTGCGTGTGCATTTTCTGGAGCCATCAAGTTAGGGGGCTCCGTGACCAGATTAGGAGTTGAGACCCCATCTGGGCCAGAGAATGATGAGGCAACTCACAACTGCACACAGCACAGCTGCAGCTCCTCTTGACTGAAATCAGGTCAAATCGCAGCTTTAGACAGTACCCTTTACCTCAGCGGCAACAAATCTCCCCTAAGTGGCTCAGATAAATCAAAATTATTCACTCACAATTTATCCATTCATTCAACATTTACTATCTGCAAATGGAATAAGCACCTCTGGACTTTGCTTAGGGGTCAGTGAGTTCTTCTCTGACCACTGGTTAGAAATCGCAATACCCCGCCCCATTCAACACTCCCTCCCCTGTTTTCTTTTTCTCCATAGTTCTTATTATCGACATACAATATATATTCCTTGTTTGCCTCTTCTTATGCAAGATTACAAACCCCACGGAGGAGGGGGGAGCGGATTTTCTCTATTACCCAGATTTTTTATTTCCCAGTATAGCAGCTGGCATCTGGAAGATGCTCCATAAATATTTTGGAAGGAATTAACACACTACTTAAGGGACCCTACTGTATACTAAGCACCATCCCAGCTGCAGGAGGTAACTGAGCGCAAGGGAGGAGAAGTCGACTCCTTATGGAAGGTGTTTGTGTTTCAGCATGATAAGTACAATTTGATAATACAGAGATCAGTGGGAGACCCTGATGTGCTGTGCTAAGTCTCTTCAGTCGTGTCCGACTCTTGGTGACCCCATGGACTGGAGCCCACCAGGCTCCTCTGTCCATGGGATTCTCCAGGCGAGAATGCTGGAAAGGGTTGCCATTTCTTTCTCCGGGAGACCCTGAAGGGGGTGTCTGATCTCTACTTAGGAAATCAGAGAGAGCTTCCTGGAGGAAGTATTGTCTGAGCTCCGAAAGAAGACTGAGCGAGCCAAGGAGAAATAGACACGAGAAGGCCATAGCATGTTAAGGGACTAAAAATGCCTTAGTTGGAAGGCATTTTGAAGAAAGACATAGTCAAAGAAGAGAATGAAGGGGTAACTGGTGACAAATCACAAAGGGACTTATAAGCCACATTGGAGAATTTGGGCTTAACCCTGAATGTTGCTCATGTAGGAATGGCAACAAGATGGACAGTTTAGAAAGAGCCACACGTCCTGATGAGGAAGGGGCAGACAGGCCAGGACAAGAGATGCTAGGGATATCTAGGCGGCTAAACTGACCGGATTTGGTGACTTATTTAATGTGTGGGTAGAAAAGAAGGATCAATCTGTTTTAGTCACTCAAAAATTTTGCAAATATTTGTTGAGCCTATATTATAAGTATGGGGCTTCCCAGGTGGCACTAGTAGTAAAGAACCCCACTGCCAATGCAAGAAATGTAAGAGACCCGGGTTCAATGCCCGGGTTGGGAAGATCCCCTGAAGGAAGGCATGGCAACCCACTCCAGTATTCTTGCCTGGAGAACCCCATCGACAGAGGAGGCTGGTGGGGTACAGTCCATAAGGTCGCAAAGAGTCAGACACGACTGAACCAACTCAGCACAGCACAGCACATATTAGATATACTTTTCCATGATGCTAGACATATAGCTAAGAGTCGGACACGACTGAGCAACTTCACTTTCACTTTTCACTTTCATGCTTTGGAGAAGGAAATGGCAACCCACTCCAGTGTTCTTGCCTGGAGAATCCCAGGGACGGGGGACCCTGGTGGGCTGCCGTCTGTGGGGTCGCATAGAGTCGGACACAGCTGAAGCGATGTAGCACAGCACAGCACATATTAGATATACTTTTCCATGATGCCAGCCATGTAGCATGAAGAAGACAGGACTCTAACCCTCATGATGCTTCCCTGCCAAGTCACCCTTAGTTTTTATTCTGTCTCTCCCACTAGAATGCAGGGGAGTGAGATATGCAAAGATATGGGGGGAAGAGTACAAGGGTGAGAGTCCTAAGCATGCATGTTTAGGAAATGGAAGGAGTGAGTGGGGTTAATAATAGGGAGAGATGACACTGACTGAGAAGGAGGGAGGGGCCAGATGCTAGGACTGTGTGAGTCAAGGAAAGGAGTTTGACTTTGTTCTGAGGAAAATCATTAGTTTGTTCAGAGCAGGGGATTGATGTGAACTAATTTGTATTTTGAGATTGCTGTGGTCATGGCTGCTCACAGAAGATAGATTACATAGGAGGAAGAGTCAATCTGGTTAGACAGTCAGGAGGCCACAACTGAAAGCTGATGGTTGGGCAGGGGAAATCCCCTGGTCCAGGGGTTGACACTGAGCTTCCACTGCAGGGTATATGGGCTCAATCTCTGGTCTGGGAACTAAGATCCTCTGTGTCAAGCAGGTGGCCAAAAAAAAAAGAAAGAAAGGAAGTTGGTGGGTAATGGGGACTTGAAGCCAGCTGCCAGCTGTGGAGGCAATTAGGGATAGTCGGGTGCATTGATAAGACAAAGCCATCAGGATTTTCTAAATGTTTAGATGGAGGAATGGGGACAGTTTGAGAGAGAAGGAAGAGTCATGGGGAAAGTCTGAGAGAACAGGAAAAGTTAAGAATGGTGCTTTAACTGATGGCCTGAGCTGCTAGGTTGTGTCATGTGATGAGATGAACAAGACTGGAGACTGGCTGATGTGGATCAGAAAGTCAAGGGTTCTGTCTGGCTGTGCAGGTCTGAGCTTCCTGTGAGCATCCAAGCAGAGCTCAGTAGAGGCAACTGGGTTTATGTCTCTGGTTCAGGAGAGAGGTGGGATTGGAATTACGGATCTGAAGTCGTTTCCTATAGAAGGTGCTGAAAGTCATGGTCCGATTAGATCACCAGTGGAGTGAGTATAAATGGAAGAAAGTAGGCTGTGAAGGGACCAACGGGCTAAGAGGAGAATCTGGAAGCAAGCCAAGACCGTTATCTCAAGAAGGAAGGAGCGACCCCCTAAGCACCAGACATGCTAAGTTCCTAGTGGTTCCACTCACCGAGGGAAGACTCAGGTGAGCGAGGAGCAAGCTGGGCACCTGGGTGAGCCACGCTGAGTGGTAGGCGTTCCTGGTACCTCCACATCTGATCATCAGGAGGTTGCGTGGCTCCGGAGTGCAGAGCTGGATCCAGATTGGAGATGCAGATCTGGGAGTCACCAGCATAGACATGACAGAACAAATAGGTGAAATCTTGCAGGGTAAATGTGAGAGTTGAGATGAGGCACTGTGACACCGTCCTGAGAGTATAGCATTTGAGAAGGGAAGAGTAGATCTAGGGGCCCACAGACCAGGAACACAGGAGGCATGGGAGATGAAACGGGAGGCGGAGGCAAGCGTGGCAGGTAAGAGCAAGCGGAAGGAGAGAACGGCAGATGCTGCCCTGGGTAAGGGAAGGACTGCGATGTCTGTCCGGTTCGGAAACAGGGGATGTGTTTTTGAGCAACTTTGATGGTGTTTAGGGAACAGAACCCAGACTGCCCTGAGTTGAGGGGTTGAATGGATTTCAAAGAGATGGAGACCGTGGCTGAATGCAACTCTTCCCAAGAGGTTTGGCAGAAAAGAAAGTCAGAGTTGGGTGAGAACCAAAGGGTACCTAGAAAATGGAAACGGGAGAGCTAAGGACTGAACCTCAAACACACCAACCACGAGGGACAGAAAGAATAAAATGAGTCCGCAAGAAGTCAGACGGAAGTGCCAGAGAGGGAGGAGGAAAAAGAAACAGGAAAGAAGGGGACTCAAGGACACAGTCGTTAATAACGCCAAATGCTGCAGAAAGGGTTAGTCCAAAGTGAACTTGCAGTGAAGCGTTGGTCATCCTGGCAAAGCCGTCGTCAGTATCGATGCGGCTTGAGAGATGGATGGGGCCCAGATACAAGAAACAGACTGTAGATTAATTTTTCAGGAAGCCTGGCTGTGAAGACGGAACGATAAATAACTGCAGAGCAATTGGGCATTGAGGGTGAGACTGGGGCATGTCTATATGGTGAAGGAACACAGGCAGCAACGAGGGCGGGATGGAGACCCAAGAGGAACACAGGGAGGGACAGTCCTAAGGAACAGAGGGCAGAATCTCCTTCAGTGCCAGACAAGTCCTTAAGGGAAGACACTGGCCGTGAACTGGAGGAAAGGCCTGTGTGTCTGCTGACATTTGTCTGCTCAAATCTCCATATAGAGTGTTTGGGTCACGCCCGCCCAGCACCTGTAGCAATGCTGAGCACGCAGTAAGCAGTAAATAAATACCTGCCGACTGTAGCCCACCATGCTCCTCTGGTGGAATTCTCCAGGCAAGAATACTGGAGTGGGTAGCCATTCCCATCTCCAGGGGGATCTTCCCAACCCAGGGATGAAACCCGAGTCTCCTGCATTGCAGGCAGCTTCTTTACCGTCTGAGCCACCAAGGAAGCCCAGTGACAAGTATAAGGTAACGTTCACCTTTTAAAAATAAAACCTGGAGTAGTTGAATTAGACCTAGAGATAGACCCCCCAAAGGTACAAGATTCTTTCCTCTAGCTTTTGAAATTGTTTCTCCCTGCTGTTTTAATGCTGGGAAGAATCACAAGTAATGCAAAATTAATGGGAAATTAATATTTTATCACAAAACATTCATTTCCTTCAATATGGGCTTTGAAATGTGTACTTTCTTTAATGTTATTGTTCATGTTCTTATGTTCATGAATTCCATAAATAAGAAATAGGAGTTCATAGTGCTTGAATGACTTAAGGCAAGCACTTCTCCAAAAGCACTCAAGATAGCTACACAGTATCAGAAACCCGTCACTACAAAAAAACAATTCTGATTCTCATACACTTTTCTTATACCTTCACCTTCTTTCATATGAAAAATGCAGACAACTAATGATTATTTTTCAGTCCTCTAGGAGTCTGGCTCTCTCCTAGAGTGCTCTCAACATAAGAGAGAACGTACAAACCCACTCGATCGAGTTGAGGCTGAGCCAGCCTAGACTGTTGTAAGAACTGGATCTTATGTACTTTCTACTTCACCTAGAGGGCTTCCCTGGTGCCTCAGACAGTTAAAAAAAATCCACCTGCAATGCAGGAGACCTGGGTTTGATCCCTGGGTTGAGACGATCCCCTGGAGGAGGGCATGGCAACCCACTCCAGTATTCTTGCCTGAGTCCATGGGGTCACCAAGAGTCGGACACAACTGAGCAACTAAGCACAGCACTGCACCTACACCTTGCTGCTTAAGCTCAGGTTGTGTGAGAAGGGCAGACCTGGGACCATATTCTGGCTCTGACTCTATTATGGGGCTTCAAGTAAGTTACCTGTTATCTTTAGCACTGTTTCCTCGTCTGTAAAATGGGGAAAAAGAACTGGCCTTGCACCTATGGTATATGGCAGGCATTCAGGAAATGTTAATTCCTTGCTTTCTGCTTTTAGAATTCAGTTTGACAGTCAGAGCCTGTTTTTAAATCTGATTAAAGCTCTAGTGATGCTCACTTGTGGGAGTTTTTCCTGTGGGAAAGCTCTACTCTCACCCAAGAAAGATTTCCATGCAGCAGAGCTAGAGAGCACGTGTCTTCCTAATTACCTGAATCTTTAGGTGCTTGTCTCAGATATTTAGGTGACCACCAGAAGATACAGGCTTCCCTGGTGGCTCAGACAGTAAAGAATCTGCCTGCAATGCAGGAGACCCGAGTTTGATCCCTAGGTCGGGAAGACCCCCTGGAGATGGCTGCCCAGTCCAGTATTCTTGCCTAGAGAATTCCATGGACAGAGGAGCCTGATAGGCTGCAGTCCATGGAGTCTCAAAGAATCGGACTATGACTGAACAACTAAAGAGAGGCTCCAGTGGTCACCTAGATTTTTAGTGCCTGGTAGCCTCTTTCTTTTGTCTTTAAGAGTTGAAGCCGTAAAAGTAAAATAAGATATTTTAACAAGTAGGAAGTTCTGATGAATTACACAAAGAAACAGAAAATTCACACACTGAAATCCTTAGCAACAGAAACAAGAAAGATAGTTTGGTGAAAATCTCTTTCTAAATTCTGAAAATAGGACCTTTGCTGGGATACGACTGTCATGCTGCTGCTAAGTTGCTTCAGTCGTGTCCGACTCTGTGCGACCCCATAGACGGCCTCCCACCAGGCTCCCCCGTCCCTGGGATTCTCCAGGCAAGAACACTGGAGTGTCATATAGTCATCATAATGACACTTTTTATTAATTCAGATCTCCTAGGAAACTTGATGGAAACATGGCTTCATCCATTATGGACACTTTAAGGCAGTAAAACCTAAACATTAAGTCCTAAGTTTTGGGATTAGCGAGGATTGAGATGTTATGAATACAATAGTCCTGGAAAGAAAAAAATCTGGTGTGGGTGGAGGGGGTCAGGGTATCTACCGTAGAAGTCTGTTCCAGATGAAAAATACTGCTCCCTGGAAATGTATTTTGAGTTTTCAAATGCTTCTGGCCTGGCTGCATGTCGAGGCCCCTGAATCAAATGGTTCTTGACTGCGTGTGAGTGTGCATTTCCCAAATTATATTCCGCTCTCTTCAGCTGGACTGTCAGCTAAAAGAGGACTTTTGTTGTGTCTGTTACTGAAGTTTGTCTTTTTTAAGATCCTTCCCTGTTAAGGATTCAGTTTTACTCACCGGAGATGAATTTATAATATACATCACTTTTAGAAACATGGGAGGATTGCCAATTAGGAGCAGAGGCAGAGAGAGAGGAAGTGTTCTCTTTCCTGGAATCACCTACCAGTTGCCTCAGGTTTAGCCTCTGACAGCTGGGCCCAGTGCAGAGCGCGGAGCCCTGTGCATAGCCGGAGGGGAGCGTTAATGAGGAGCTGAAGGCGGGTGGAGGAGTCTCTTTTGGGTGGAGAGAATTAGAAAGAGGGATGAGGTCACCTCCTCATTATGCTCTCCTGAAATGGGAGCAGTTGGGTATTGGGGCATTTTTGTATGATTTGGAACCATTTGCTTCCTTAGAGAGAGACTGATCTGACTCTTGTAGATTGCTTACACTCTCATAACAGGTGTTGTTTTATGTATTTTGAAAGTACTATATGCACACGAGAGGAAATTTGGAAACCACAGAGAATTTGGGGGAGGGGGTGTATGAAGACTCAGTGATCCTATTCAAAGAAAGCCATTACTAACTGGCTATCTTATTTGTATAGATTCTGATTTTCTTCTTCCAGAGATTTTTTACGCCTAATACTATGATGTGTAGATTTTCAATCAAGAACTTTTATGTGAAGATAGATGTCACCCAAACCAAGTGGTGGTAGGGAAGGAATGTCGAGGGACTTTTCTCTTCTCCCCATCATACCACCCAGGAGGCCAGGGAAGACATTCATTCCCTTCCGACGCTGGGACACTGGAAGAAATCTCTTCCTCTCTGCCCATTCCTTCTTGCTCCAGCCCAGATGGGAAATAGCTAATTGAGTACCCAGTGGGGGACTTTACCACTTGGTGGTGGTGTTATGCCTTCTCTCTCTCTGCTTTCTCTGCTAATTCGCTTCAGTCATGCCTTGAAGGTAAACAAAAAGGAGGAAACAAGCTGTCTTCAAATTGTTTCATTTTTGCCTGCTTTATGGATTGGTAACAACTGGGGAGACAGTGGAAAAGTGTCAGACTATTTTTGGGGGCTCCAAAGTCACTGCAGATGGTGATTGCAGCCATGAAATTAAAAGACTCTTACTCCTTGGAATAAAAGTTATGACCAACCTAGATAGCATATTCAAAAGCAGAGACATTACTTTGCCAACAAAGGTCCGTCTAGTCAAGGCTATGGCTTTTCCTGTGGTCATGTATGGATGTGAGAGTTGGACTGTGAAGAAGGCTGAGCGCTGAAGAATTGATGCTTTTGAACTGTGGTGTTGGAGAAGACTCTTGAGAGTCTCTTGGACTGCAAGGAGATCCAACCAGTCCATTCTGAAGGAGATCAGCCCTGGGTGTTCTTTGGAAGGGATGATTCTAAAGCTGAAACTCCAATACTTTGGCCACCTCATGCGAAGAGTTGACTCATTGGAAAGACTCTGATGCTGGGAGGGACTGGGGGCAGGAGGAGAAGGGGATGACCAAGGATGAGATGGCTGGATGGCATCACCGACTCGATGGACATGAGTTTGAGTGAACTCCAGGAGATGGTGATGGACCGTGAGGCCTGGTGTGCTGTGATTCATGGGGTCGCAAAGAATCAGACACGACTGAGCTACTGAAGTGAAGTGAACTGAGCTGAACAACTGTTCTTTGCTGGAAGGACCTCTGAGACAGGGTCTAGGACTTGAGGACCCTTTACTCCAGGATATCTGCCTAAGAAAGTTTGCATGCATGCTCAGTCGCTTCAGTCATGTCCAACTCTTCGCAGTCCCCATGAACTGTAGCCCATCAGACTCCTCTGTACTTGGGATTCTTCAGGCAAGAATACTAGAGTGGATTGCCAGGCCCTCCTCCAGGGGATCTTCCTGTCCCAAGGATTGAACCCAAGTCTCCTGTGTCTCCTGCATTGGAGGTGGATTCTGCACCCACTGAGCCACCTGGGAAGCCCATAAGAAATTTTAGGCTAAATTAAAATTGGAGTGGGAGACAGGAGGCAACACTGCTTCTGTAATCCAAGTCTAAAGTTAATACAGTGGGCGGGGGGGGTGTCTCATCTCTTAGGCGAACTATGTGAAATTGCCAATATTGAAATTGTCATTTTTTTACCTACAAAAATGACCGTTCCACATGGATCAAGCTATTATTTTCTGCCAGATAGAATCCAAAGGTGAGGAGACATGACCACAGGCATCCAGCATTAAAGGAGAAAACAGTACATGGAGCAATTTAGACCCAAAATACAGCCTCTAAACGTCGACATTTTATCAGAGTGAAAACGTAATGCTATTCTCAGCTTTTCTGAAGATATTTAAGGCTCATATTTTGATGATAAGTTACAAGCCATGCTGAGTTTTTACATCTATAAGTACAAACTGGGAATACCTATTTTTAATTTGCAAAGCAATTCTTTCATCTTAGTTTGTATTTGTCTGCTAATTGTGGACAAGTAAGTAGCCACTTAAGTAGTAAGTAGTAAGTGGGCAAGTAAGTACTTACTAAGTAGCAAGTAGTTACTAAGTAGTAAGTGGACAAGTAAGTAAAACAAATAAGAAGTCCATCCTAAAGGAAATCAGTCCTGAATATTCATTGGAAGGACTGATGCTGAAGCTGAAGCTCCAATACTTTGGCTACCTGATGTGAAGAACTGACTCACTGGAAAAGACCCTGATGCTGAGAAAGATTGAAGGCAGGAGGAAAAGGGGATGACAGAGGATGAGATATTTGGATGGCATCACCAACTTGATGGATATGAGTTTGAGTAAACTCTGAGTGTTGGTGATGGACAGGGAAGCCTGGCGTGCTTCAGTCCATGAGGTCGCAAAGAGTCGGACATGACTGAGCGGCTGATGGGATTTTCCAGGCAAGAATACTGGAGTGGGTTACCATTGCCTTCTCCAGGAAATCTTCCCGACCCAGGGATTGAACCTGGGTCTCCCACATTATAGGCAGACACTTTACCATCTGAGCCACCATGGAAGCTCAAGTAGCCGCTAATTCCTGGGGGAAAAAAGGGAATATGCATCCATAGCTTTTTAAAATGTATACTTTGTGAGTGTGTGTTAGTCAGTCAGTCATGTCAGACTGTTTGTGATCCCATGGACTGCAGCCCGCCAGGCTCCTCTGTCCATGGAATTCTCCAGGCAAAAATACTGGAGTGGGTAGCCATTCCCTTCTCCAGGGGATCTTTCCAACCCAGGGTTCAAACACAGACCACCTACATTGTAGGCAGATTCTTTATCATCTGAGCCACAAAAGAAACTCAAACTTTAACTCTGTAGTTTCCAGCCAGGAGTCTATCCTAAGGAAATAGTTAAGACTACCAAGCTCAAATAATAATCCTGATATTATCGTAATGACTTCAGAGAATTCATCTCAGCTACTAAGCATGGTGTGCCTCAGTACCTCGTGAATAGAATCAGGTAACTTGGGGTTGTAGACCTTAATGGCAGGTATCACTTAAGGATCACTGACATAGAAGAGTAAAGCTAGCTTGTATCTTTAGAGGGGAATGATACTATATAAATCTAAGAGGTAAGGGACTTCTCTTTCTAAAGTTCTTCATGTTCTTTGAGATTTTTCAGAGTTGTAAGATGGTTATGAAATAGTATTCATTTGTTTATTTTTGGTATTGATATTTTATAATTTCCTTTTGGATATAGCAATGTATGCAAAGAAAGATACACCTACTAGTTTTTCACTTCTTTCTCTGCTTTAGCAGTCCCAGTCGTGAGCATATGTTACAATGCTGCTCTCTATTATTACTCTAACAACCACTTTGCTAAGGACCTAAGCTACCAGAAATCTATTGGAAAATTATTTTGTCAGTATGCTTTTTGCTATAAAGCCACAGGGGAAAAGTTGGAGTCAAAAATCGCTAAAAAATAATAGCCTGTTTACTAACAGCAACTCCCAAATGTATCTTTTTCTCTCTTTCTAGTTACAGATAACAGTGGTGTAATCTCCCACCTGTAGCAATTTCTGTCACTGACCTTCATAAAAATATGGTTTAAAAAATCAGGACAGGATTGTCTCTGGTATCAGCCATTTGAGTGACCTGGAGCACGTTACTTCACTTGTTGAAACATCTGAATCCTGTTTTTAAATAAAGGATTCTGTGATTCTAAACTGTGGAGGTACTGCCTCCAAGGGGTGCTTGTAAATGTGTGCTGTGTGCTAAGTCACTTCAGTCGTGTCCAACTCTTTGTGACCCTGTGGATTGTAGCCCTCCAGGCTCCTCTGTCCATGGGATTCTCCAGGAAGAACACTGCAGTGGGTTGCCATGTGTCAACTCTGCCACCCAGAGATCAAACTTGCTTCTCTTACATCTCCTGCATCGGCAGGTGGGTTCTTTACCACTAGTGCCGCCTGTATAGGAACATTTTTTTTTTTTTAGGAGCACTTATTTTTAGTGGTCTACACTTTTCCATGATCATCAGGATGGCAGAGCAGAAAGACCTGTGCTCATCTCCTGTAAGAATACCAAAATTGCAACTAGCTGCTCAACATTTCTGCCATAACGATACCACCCTTATGAAAGAAAGTGAAGAGGAATTAAAGGGCCTCTCAATGAAGGTGAAAGAGGAGAGTGAAAAAGCTGGCTTAAAACTCATTCAGAAAACTAAGAATCTTAGAAAACTGAATCATTCAACATTTGGAAAACTAAGATCATGGCATCTGGTTCTATCACTTCATGGCACATAGATGGGAAAACAATGGAAACAATGACAGATTTTATTTTCTTGGGCTCCAAAATCACTGTGGACAGTGACTGAAGCCATGAAATTGAAAGACCCTTGCTCCTTGGAAGAAAAGCAATGACAAACCTAGACAGCATATCAAAAGGCAGAGACATTACTTTGCCTACAAAGGTTCATATAGTAAAAGCTGTGGTTTTTCCAGTAGTCATGTATGGATGTGAGAGCTGGACAATAAAAAAGGCTGCCAAAGAATTGATGTTTTCAAACTGTGGTGTTGGAGAAGACTGTTGAGAGTCCCTTGGACTGCAGAAGATGAAACCAGTCCATCCTAAAGGAGATCAACCCTGAATATTCATTAGAAGGACTGATGCTGAAGCTGAAGCTCCAATACTTTGGCCACTTGATGTGAAGAGCAGACTCATCGGAAAAGACCCTGATGCTGGGAAGGATTGAAGGCAGAAGGAAAAGGGGATGACAGAGGATAAGATAGTTGGGTGCATCACTGACTCAATGAACATGAGTTTGAGCAAACTCTGGGAGATGGTGAAGGACAGGGAAGAATGGACCCCATTCCATGGGGTCACAAAGAATTGGATAAGACTGAGAGACTGAACAACATTTTTAGTGAACAGAGCCCAGGGATGCTAAATGCCCTGCAGAGAGCACGGGGCTGTCCTGCAAAATGAAGAACTGTCCTACTCCCAAAGCTGGAAGCAGCCTGGGTTACCTCCAGTGTTCCTTCTGACAGTCAGTGATACCAAATGCCTATCCATCCCGTCCATTAGTCACCCATTATTGATACCTACTGTATGCTAGGCACCAAGTTTCCCAGCTGAAATGTCCCAGAAACCCTGGCTTGTACTGTCATATTCTTTCATTTTCTCTTCTTTCTAAAAGTCCTCCCTACCCGTGGGACCAACTGACACTCACAAGTACAGATTTTTCAGCTCAGCTCATTAAGGGAACAGATGCCAGGACTAATCGAGTGCTTTGGGATTTCTGATGACACTGAGAACCAGAAAAGCTCACTTGAGCCCTCCTCAAAGACTGGATGGTGGCCTGGTTTGCCGTCCATCGTTCAAGCATGAAGCACTGAGGGCTTCCAGCCAGATAATGAAATCCCAGTTGTGAAGCATGCAGCTAGATATTTTAACTGTTGAGTCAATCATTTCTAATTCACTGGCCAACTCAAATCTCCTAATAAATGGTATTTGAGGCCAGTTGTAAAACTTGCCTTAAGAGCATTTTATCACATCAAGTAGTTATCATTAACTTGACAATTAAGTGTGCAATGAGGGACCGTATGCTGGAGTGCCAGTCTACCAGCTTTCATCCCTGTACTCACCCCCTCCCAGAGTTCTATGATCTCTGGGCTCAGCCCCTAGTCCATCATGGTGCAGCTCTGTAGTAACATTTCCCAGTAACCTCAGGGACAGCTTCCTCTTCTGACGCTTTCTCCATTCTGCAGAGGAGATGACTGCAGCACAGAGAAGCATGGGGTCTGTCCAGGTCACAGAAGGCTTTTGGACGGTGAGGATCCCGAGTATTCTTTACAGTGCCAAAGAGCTATTCTGATGGTCAGGGCTGCTTAGGAAATATACAAACATTTTTCAGCCTTTAAGGAATCTTGGAGACCCCATTTTGATGTTACTGATTATTAAAAATCCTTGTATGTATTTGTTCAGTAACTATTATTGGCTGCATCTCATGAGCCCAGCAGAACCCTGGGTGCTAGAAATGTAGTCCTGCTCTCAGGGACCTCCAGACTAGTGGGGAAGTCAGACATTATGGCAGTAATTCCATATTAATCATGAATTATTATAATTGATACTTTAAAGGAGAGATATAGAATGCAAGGTAATCATCGACTAGAACCTGACCTAGCCTGGGGACCCTAGAGGTTGTTTGAGGAGGCAGTGTATAGGTGTGGGCCTGAAGAAGGAGGCAGGTCTTCAAGAATTGGTTGAGCATTCCAGAAGGAAGGAGATGCACGAATGAAGACCCTGAGGCAGGAAGGAAGGGCTTGCTCCAGGTGGGAGAGGGTGCTGGTCCAGTCTACGTGGCAGAAGTGGTAAGAGTAGATTTGAGAGGTTGTTTAGAAGATGAGCTGGCAGAATTTGGCGATCCACGGGCCGTAGACAGTGAGAGGGAAGGGGTGTTAGTGACCACTGACCTGGATCCGGCTACTGGGTGGTAGGGTGACCTGTTTAGGGTTCTAGCAGAGGAGCTGTACTGGGCCCTGAGACTGGATCACCAGTGCCTCAGTTTTTCTTGTTTAGTACATGGAGTCTGAAGTCCTGGGGGCCATCCGTGAGTCTAACGGAGACCCTGCCTCTCATGGAGTGTCCAGTGGTCATTGCATCTTACCAGAAGGTGGTAGAGACAACCAGTTCTGTGGAGTCTAGAGCATCATGTTTGAAAGCAGGGCATAGCCTGGAATTGTGGCCCTCAGAATTTATAAAATGGTTTCACATGGGTTATTTTCAAACTTCACAATGATCTTTAGAGATAGTCTTCATTTATACTAGTAGGAAATTGAGGCTTCCTCAGTTTGTGGTTTGCCCAAGGTCATACTGCTCGAAGTAAGGATCTAGTACTCAAATTCAGGTCTTTTGGCTCCCGACACCGGGGTCTTCTCATTTCATCAGGTTCTCTTACTACATGATCAGGGACAAACTCTCCAGCATCTCTTAGGGCTTCCTTGTCAGATGGAATCTCACTATTTGTGCAAAATATATAAGAAATGAAATCAAAGATTTCTTAATACTCTGCTTACTCTTCTGTCTCTCCTTTTTTACTTTTTTTTACAGTATTTTTTAAGTATTTGTAAACTTTTGAGACTAATATTGTATTTATATTTAGGGTTTTTTTTCTATAAAGAGTGACAGATTAAAACAGATTAAAGTAATTTTTATTGGTAGTGGGGAGAAAGCTCCGGGAGAAATTAAAATCAACTTCTGTCTAGATCCTCACAGTTTATAGGCTAGTGTAAGACCACTGCCCCTCAACCTCCCATTCCCACATCTGCTTCCAGAGTTCTGGGACCATCTAAAATGGCTCCGTCTATTCTCTCCACGTCTGAGTGTCTCCAAGGAGTCAGCCTGGGTGCTAAGGAAGATGAAAGCTGAGCTGCCCTGACACCGTAGGGGCAGGAGAATCTTCACCACCAGCCTGACTTATTGATTCGCCTTCTCCACTTTTCTTCAAGGCTTGGGTTTAAGAAAAGTTCATGTCATTTGTTTCAGAGTCTGTTTTAATTGCATCAGTTCTGGGTCTTCCCCAAAACTCAGATTCAGGGAAAATGTCCTCTCTGCCGAGAGAAGTCATGTTCCCAACAGTTTGCGTCAAATGGAAAGCTTCCCTCTGAACTCCCCACTGTTGTTTCCCTCCCTGCCTGCCGTAGCTCCTGGACTGCTTTGTGATCCCAGTGGTGATCTTGCTCTCCTGGTTCTTCCTGCTGATCCGGTACAAGGCTGTGCATTTCATCGGCATCGTTGTCTGCATCCTGGGAATGGGCTGCATGGCGGGTGCGGACGTGCTCATGGGCAGGCACCAGGGAGCAGGTGAGTCTCCAGTCCGCCAGGTTACTTGCCTCTGTGGGTGAGCCCGAGGCAAGACACGGGACGTTTGTGGCTCATGGTGCGAACCAGGAACCTGGGCGCCCTAGTGTCTGTGGCCTACTCGTGTTTGTTCCCTTACACCCGGGAGAGTGGCGCATAGGAGGTGCTCCAGATGTTTCCTGAGTGAACAAAGGGAGCAAAACTCAGCTTTCATGTCCATTCTACAGGAATTCAGAAACATTCAGACTGTGTTTAAAGCTGGGAGTCACGGCCCACTTGGAGCATGTGCTGGAGGCTAAAGCTGCCTGCCCCAGACCAGCTGTTAGAGACAGTGTCAGTGGGTCAGGCCATTCCTGAGCCACTGGGACCATCCCCACCCCTCACCTGCCTATGCCTTCTCTCCCAAGTCAGAGAAAGACCGAGCTTTCAAATCACTGGGTGAAGCTAGGCGTATAGGCCTACACGTGGTTACTTAAACTTTGAAGACTAGATTAGGAATACTCGATATTTTTATGAGGGAGAGTCAAGTTCAGTCTCCTCATGAATCTTTTTTGTTGGTTGGTTTGTTTGAGGGGAGGGGTTTGGGTAGCAGTCCCTGGTGGATCAGACAGTAAAGAATCTGCCTGAAACACAGGAGACCTGGGCTCGATCCCTGGGTTGGGAAGATCCCCTGGAGAAGGGCTACCCAACTCCTGTATTCTTGCCTGGAGAATTCCATGGACAGAGGAGCCTGGCGAGGCACTGTCCATGGACTCGCAAAGAGCTAACACAACTGAGTGGCTAACACTTTCACTTTCACAGGTAATTACCTTGTAGACCTACATGGTCAGCTTCAACGTTTACTCATCAGAGTGCTATGCTCTCCTGGGGAACACTGATCCAGAATGCTTTCTAGAGGATCACTTTTAAAGCAGTTCTTTAAAATATACCCCGATTCCTCAAGCTTCAGAAAGTTTCAGAGGACAGGAAAACAAAACCAATTTTCTTTGTCAGCATCAGGAACAGGATAAAAAGTACAGCTCTGTCGGTTTGGAATTGCCTTTTCCTCGAGGGAATTAAGGATAAAAAGTTAAAATTGAGGCATTTCTCTCTGAGACTCGGTCATAGGTAATACCTGAAATGAACATCATTTATGTTTTTAAGTTGCACCATAGAATTTTTTGGCTGAAAGGGACCTTGTCTGGCAGCCCTGTATTTAAGACACAAAAATTGCCAAGACACAGAGAAGCCAGGCGAGCTGCCCGAGGCCACACAGCTGAGACTGGAAAAGGCTTCCTTCCCTCTCCTGCATTGCTGGGAGCTGAAGGTATAACACACAGCAAAAATTGCTGGGAGCTGAAGGTATAACACAGAGCAAAAGACACAGTCTCTGCCCCTTCCAAATGCTGCTTACACAGCGTCACCAGTCCCCACCACAACAGATGTGCTAAAAACACATGCACTAGCTCTTCCCGGATCCCGCTCTATGAAACAGTGTTCCAGGGGATGTTGATGGGTATTACATAAACAGGCTAGTTTCTGCTCTATTCCCGTCATGATCCCAATGCAGATCATCTGTTTGAACCAATGAAACAGTATTTCTGTCTGCTGCAACGTGGCTAGTTGTCATAAAGTCACAATTGAATTACCCTTTCTCAGCTTTGCTTGAACTGTGTAAGCACAGACTAAGCAGCGGGTGCTCTTATTTATGAAAATTTTGTTCTGCTGAACGTCCCCATTCACGCTGGCCATCATTTTGCATCATAGTCAAGGAAGACAATTGTCATAATAAATCTAAGCGTTTACGCCGCAATGTTAAACTGACTTGATTTGATTTCACTAGGTTGTATTCACTAATCCTGTAAAAAAAAAATTTTTTTTTTCATTCAAGTGAAGTGTTAGGAAAGGAGTACTAGTACTATTTAAGAAAAAAAAAGTAAGTCCATTTGGGAGTCTTTCTAAAGTGGTCATTTTTTAAAAGAAGGAAACCCGCGGGAGCAGTGTTTTATCTTTTGGTGTGACTGTTTAAGGCCTATAGCTTTGTTCCTGTTGTAACATATGAAGGGCCAGTTTTAACAAAATTGAACTTTATCATTGTTGAATACCATCCATGCTCACATAATGGTGCCCAAGTATACGGCATGATGTTCTGAGGGCAGCCCAAATTTAGGATCCAAGGGCTCATTTTATAAAGCAATGATTGGACACATCTTATGTCTCTAAAAATATTAAATTAGGCAGTAATTTAAGCTATCATATGAAATATTCTGAAAAGAGAAAATAACACACTGGTTTTGAAGACAGTATAAGCCTTGTGCGCATCATTATCACAAATGTTCCATTGGTTACCCTAACTGTAAGAGCTGGTTACATTGCATTAATTAGCCAGGGCTAGAACTTTTGTAAAATCCTTCAAGCACTCACCAGAACTTGAATCAGGCATTCAGCTCGGTATAAATTGTCATCACTCTATCAGTAGCTTTTTGCAGAAAGAGGATGACTGACTTAGTCCTTTTTATATTGCTAGTCCATGGTTCTCCTTAGCTTGGGATTTTTAAAATTGTCCTCAAGGACTTTTTTTTCTTGACTTGATCTGTTACCTTTTTATTTTTTAAACCTTCACTTTTGTATTGGGGTATAACCAACGAACAATGTTGTAATAGCAAAGGGACTCAGCCATACATAAAACATATATCCATTCTCCCCCAAACTCCCCTCCCATCAGGCTGACACATAACCCTGAGCAGAGGTCTATGTGCTACACAGTAGATCAGTCCTCAAGGACTCTTGATATTGGCCATGGAGACTGCCTTGGAGCCTGTGGAATGGTCTACAAAGTGGGACGGAAATAAAAACACATTCCAGTTCTGTGCTTGTCTTGGGAAGAACTGATCACCTACTACAGGTGCCCCCAGGCTGAACTCAAAGGAGATGTCTTTCCCAAGTTTGTCAGTGAACCTCTGGGGGCCTAGTGTGCCTTCATTCTTTGCCACCTTCCTCTAGCCTCACAAGCCTCCTCTAAGAGATTAGCTCTGCATTTACTGACACCTGCGGGGAAGACATGCGAGAAAGTGGCTCTTGAGAAAGTGATAGGTGTTGGAGGGTGTAAAAATGATTTGGTAATAAGGGCAAAGAGGTTTCTCCACGATATTTCTACTTTCCTTGGAAAACGTATGAATATATAATAAAAGGGAAGGTTAGAAAATAATAGATTTAAGATTAAAACTCAATTAAAATTGATCCTTGTCATAAAATGTATTTCTTACTCTTCAAAATATCTCCTATCACAATACATTTATATTGCATCTTATAGTTCACTTATCAAAGATGTTAGATAACGTAATGACACTTTTCTTTATTACCAGATATAACTGTATATTTATTTCAAGAGAAAAAATATTTTCAAGGAATTAGATAATTAACCATAATTTTAGAGGGTGATAGTTTTATTGGTGCCAAGTACTTTCCTATGCATCATCTTATTTTATCCTCCTAATTAGGCAAAGAAAGTATTTTTATTCTCACTTTTGCAGTTGAAGAAATCATGACTCAGGGAAGATAAAAAACTGGTGTAAGGGCACACCACTACAAAATTGTGTTGTAGGATGTGAACTCTTTCTGCTACACCACTTGCTACTTATTTTTCCATAATTGTGACTCTTGTAAAAAATTGTTCAATTGTACTATTGTTCAATTGTAGTAAATTAGGATGAATGACTGTCCCAGGTTGTCCAGAATGGAGGTGTTTCCCAGATGTAGGACTTTCTGCGCTAAAGCCAAGTGAGTCTCAAAGAAACAAAGCAGTTGGTTCCATTTAAAACTCAAAAATGTTCAGTGAGATGGCTTCATTTTCCTAAATTTCATTAGTAGTCTTTCAACACTCTAGAATTCTATGTTGTTGTTTAGTCACTAAGTCATGTCCAGCTGTTTGCCACCTCATGGACTGCAGCACACCAGGCTCTTCTGTCCTCCACTATCTCCTGGAGTTTGCCCAAAGTCATATCCATTGTGACAGTGATGCTGTCTATAATTCACCACTTATTCTTGAACTAATGGTAAGTAGTGATTTTAAATAACATTCCCTCTTCTCTACTACACAGACACAAGTATCCCTCCAAAAATAGTGTTCCGAGCACTTAATGAAAACTTTTAATAAAGAAAACCAATTCTTACAAAGCAAGTGTGAGTAGGTTGTTTAGAACTAAGAAGCAATCCAAAATGAGAAACGGCCAATCCAAACTGACAGGCGGTTATTCAAAGAGAATGATTGATACACTCTTTTTAACCACCATTTAGTGAACACTTAATAAGTACCAGATGCTATCTATACTAGGCATTTTACATTCTTTTGCATTTTAAAATCTTATTGACATTATTTTACAGTATCCTCACCATAACCTCATTTTCAAATAAGGAAACTCAAGTCAGAAAGACTCTATACCTTGCCCATGTTCAACAAGTATTAAGTGATAGAGATGCAATTAGAATCCAAGTCTACCTGAACTGAAAGATGTCGCCACTCAACGTCTTTACCATGGGGTGGAAAAAGAAAGACCTTTTCTGTCAGCTCAACTCATTCCAGCATTTATTGAGAACTTACAGTGCGCCAGAATCTGTGCTAGGGACCACACAGAATATAAAACCAAGTAAGTCACAGTAGACCCTTCAACCATATTATGGAAGAAAACAGGGAGAAGGGAAGACATGCAAGGTAACAAATAACAGATGTGAAGCAGAATCCAGTGAGGGCCACACACAGGCACCGTTCAGCTCAGTTCAGTCACTCAGTCGTGTCCGACTCTTTACGTCCCATGGACTACAGTACGCCAGGCTTCCCTGTCCATCATGAACTCCTGGAGCTTACTGAAACTCACACAGGTACAAGAGTGTGAAATTCAGAGGAGACAAAGAAGGCATGGGCTTGAATGGACTTCTCATAATTTCAAGTGTGTCTGTTTACCCCAAATCTGCAAAACATCACTCCTTGTGGTTTCACCCATAAATGACACATTTGCTAGATATAATTTTCCCTGTGAACATTCAGAAAAAGTGACTCAACCACGTTAAATATCTATTGCATTAATAGGACATGTTATAATTTCCAGTTAACTACAAATTGTATTATATCAAACACTTCATTTATGATATGGTTAGATAAAATCATGTCCTAGTTAGTTCAATTATATTTAATCATCTAAAATTTCACACATGCTCTATGTGTAAGTATCTACTGTCAAATGATTTAAAAACTGATAAATACATTTACTGGTAAAATATTAATAGATAATATTTAATCATTTTGTCCCCCATAACTTAGGAAATACTTCTGAACTTGCAGTTACACATCATTGTATCATTGTTAACAAAAATTATGACTGAAAAACTCAAAATACTGGGGAGTAGATGCCACATAGTCAAAGGCTTAACAGAATAAACCATAATGAAACAGATGTGGAGTTTGAAAAAGATTGGTGGCACTATTCATTGAAACAGTGCAGCCTTATTTTAAGACTTTTAAAAACTGGACTGATGTTTCTCTAATTTCTATTAAAATATTTCATTATAATTTAACTTTCCTGAATCCACTCATATAAAATTAATTTCATTAACCAAGAATTCTACCAAGCAGCATTTCCACACTTCACTAATACAACAATAATTGAGATTCATAGTAATGGCCCCATGTCACCACAAGATTCTGAAATGACTTCTTATTGAAAAGTGACTGAATCATGTTCATTATAATTTTATAATCTTAGTAATGTATGCTATTTATTTTATCAGTTATTCCTCAAATGAACTTAAAATTATGAGTTCTGTCATGATTTTCTAGTTGACACATAAAAAGGTTATTCAGTTTTGTAAGTTCATGTGTATCATTTATTTTAGATTCCACATATAAGGGATGTCATATGATATTTCTCCTCTGTCTGACTTACTCCAGTCAGTAGACAGTCTCTAGGTCCATCAGTGTTGCTGCAAATGGCCTTATTTCATTCTTTTTAATGGCTGAGTAATATTCCATTGTGTGTATATGTATATATACACACCACATCTATCACAACATTGTTAATCAGCTCTACTCCAATATAAAATGTTTTGGATGTTAAAAAAATTTAAATTTAAAAAAGAGATTAATCAGGTTACTCTCTAACAGCAACATTAATTTCCCCAGAAGACACACCCAGGACACAGCCCTGAGGTTCCTGGAACCTCATCATGTTCTTGGGTCATCTGCTCTCCAGGAGCCCAGTGAGGGCTACCAGCCCTTGCTGATCCAGACTCTCAGCTCCATTCCCTTGAGAGTGACCCCAGCAAGCTCTCTGGCCTTTCAGGCTGTCTTCTCTCTCTCTGATCCTTACTAGGAGCGGAACTTGTCTTAGAAAAAGTGACACTAATTGGAGTAAATATCCCTGGAGGTGACCGCAGAGGCATGAGACCTCTCCCCAAACCCCACCCAGATTATTTTATGTGAAACCTCTTCGTGGAGCATGGGCAGTGCTCCCAACTATACAGAGATAATCTGGTTCTGTAGTTTTAGATTGTTCCAGCTAAGCTGGGAATGTAAGGCTACTCTAGGGTGGGTCTCTCCCTTAGAATCTCGGTGGACAGAGTCCCCTCCCCAGCTTGCACCTCTTCCGCCCCAGAACTTCACGTCTGCTGAGTGCCCATGAACCGACTATACAGGTCAGAGTTGGGGACCATTTGGGTACAAGCTTACTATGAGGCCTCCGGCTGCTGATTCCCACTATCCTTCCCTGATTTCACACTTCCTGGAGTAGAAAGAGTTGGCCTAATTATAGGAAATAGTTGGGTACATAATTTATGAGAGATTGGACATAAACCAAAACTAGCTAAAATTGAATTTAGAACAAATAGATACTTTTTATGAAAGAAGAAAAATATTGATGTGATAATGAATTACATATATTTTCACTCTTCTGTTGCTTACTTTAGGGGAGTTGAAAATTTCAACCCATAGTCCATTTCAAACTATGAACTTCTCAACCTATGGACAGAAGACATGGGACTCTTCCGAGACAGTACAATCCAGAAGAAACTAGTCCCTTTCTTAGCTGGGGAAGACTTCTTATTGGGTAGACTTAGCAACCTTTTTACATCACAACATATCTGAAGCACACGTAAACAGACTTGACTTAATTTCAGTAGGCAAAATACAGAACTTCTAAAAAAATGTCAGAATAGACTAATCGTGTGTGTTAGTTCCTCACTTGTGTCTGACTCTTTGAGACGGCCAGTCTCCTCTGTCCATAAATTCTCCAGGCAAGGATATTGGAGTGGGTAGCTATTTCCTTCTCCAGGGGATCCTCCCAACCCTGGGATCAAACCCAGGTCTCCCTCATTGCAGGCAGATTCTTTACAGTCTGAGCCACCAGGGAAGCCTCAGAATAAGCACAGGAAGCTGATTTTGCTGGGGCCAAATTCTTGTTAGAGTTGAATAAAGCTTCCTTTTTCTTTTTCTATTCCTAGGGGAAAATAAGCTGGTGGGGGATCTCCTGGTCTTAGGAGGAGCCACACTGTATGGTATCTCTAATGTCTGGGAAGAATACATCATCCGAACTCTGAGCCGAGTGGAATTCCTGGGAATGATTGGACTCTTCGGGGCATTTTTCAGTGGAATTCAGTTGTGAGTAAAAAATAACATGAAATTCAGGCAGTTGACACTCTTAGAGCTTATTTTTTAAATGTTTTTCGCTTAGGTTATGGCTGCTCACTTTATTTTGTAAAAATCAGAGCTAGAAACCTGTCCCCAACCTCCCACATGAAATCTGAAAACTCAGTATCTTTATTAGTAGATGTCTTCCAAACTAAATGAATTTTAGTGAATTTATGTAATGGACTTTGAAGATAATTTATAGGAACGCATTAAAAGTACATTGATTCTCCTAAAGCAGCCAATGAGGTTTTATTAGTACTTAGAGAAGTAGGAAAACTAAGTGTAAATGCCATGATTTGATGCACTTCCAAAAAGCAGCATTCTGTTTACTAGTGACAACTGGTATACTAGTCTTTTACTAGTAACCACAACTAGAAAACTTAGAGTTTAAATTTGTCCTTTTATGATTTTTCTTTTATTGCTCATGGGTTTGAGTGAGTGAACCACATTTGAAATTCATTTCTTAGGGAATTTCCTGGCAGCCCAGTAGTTAGGCTGTTCCTGCCATGGCCGGTGTTCAATCTCTAGTTGGGGAGTTAAGATCCCTCAAGCCTCATGGCTTAGCCAAAAAAAAAACCAGCAGCAACAACAAAAATTCATTTCTTAGAAACACAGTGTTTCCGTTTTCCTTAAATGGATCAAGATAGAACACAGGCATTCACTAAGCATCAAAATCAGAAACAACGAGCTTTCAGTAATTCTGGCCTTGGAGTATATGTCATCACTGACTAGGGCTCAGAAGTTGCTATGGAATAAGTGCCAAGCAAAGCCTAATTTTTCATCAATAAAGGCCTTGTATTTTAGCTTCACATAAGAGATAAAGAAGCATAATATATCCTCCTGTCTAATTTCAGCAAATCCTATCTGCAAAGCAAGTAATTCTGATTTTCACCTCATCACTTTCTACAAGCAGGTTCTTTGTCATTGCATTTGTGTCTGAAATTATTTAAGGAGATTCTTTTGGCATCACTCTAAATCCGTTTTGCAAATAGGCTCTTTCCAAGAATTCTCCAAATTTCAGTGTCCTAAGATACAGGTGGCGGACTCCATAGCAAACAGGGTCAGGAGATGGGAAGACTCTCTAAGACAGATTTATTTGGGATTCATTTTGAAAACATGATGGCATTTTAAAGTTTCTATATTTGGCACTTCAGCTTCGTAAGAGGAAAAGAAATTGCCTAGTTTAACTGTTCGTAACCAGCATTTTGTAGATGGATGGCTCATTTTATGGATTATTATTCTTGAATCCAAAAAAAAGTATCTTTGGAGATCTAGCACTCATTTGCTTCAGTTATAGACCGTTAGAACTGATGGAGCCCTTCAGTGACACTGCTGCCAAAATCGTGGAAAAGGCGTATGAGTGTGTTTGGCAAATGGGTTACGTTAAGGGCGCAATGAAACCGAAGTGACACAGGTGGGGGCCACCTCCCCTCTGGTCCTCTTTCAGAACAGTGGTTCTCAGAGTGTAATTCTCTGTCCAGCAGTAGGAGCACCACGTGGGAACTTGTCAGAAATGCACATCCAAGGGCCCTACTCTGACCTACTGAATCAGCCTCTGGAGGGGTGGGGTCCAGGAAACCGTTTTTTATTTTTCAGACATTTTTTGGGCTTATTATTTATTTTAATTTTGGCTGCATTGGGTCTTCCTTGTGGCGCACAGGCTCAGTTGCATGCGGGATCTTAATTCCCTGGCCAGGGATCAAACTTGCATCCCTTGCATGACAAGGCAGATTCTTAGCCACTGGACTCCCGGGGAAGTCCCCAGGAAACTTTTTTTAACACCCTCTCCAGGTGGTATTTTTGTACATTTAAGTTTGAGAAACACGGCCCTGGAGAGTGCTCAGTCGGAAAACTGATTAGATCTGCAAGCCCAGAGATTTTCAAACCTCACCATGTACTTTTGAGAAAGCATCTGAGCGAGAAGTGAAAGCTAGGAGGCAGACTGGCTGAGAAGGATGGTGGTGGGTCTGCGGGAGCCAGTCTTGGGCTGAGCTACCTAATGAAACTAGCCTCTGTGTGATCCAGAGTTATTTTTGGAATTCAATTGATTGCTTCACGATTCGTGTAAATCTGGTTAGTGAACAACAACGACGACAAAAGAAGGCCGCGTTGCTCATCAGCTCTGCTTTCTTTCAATCCGCAGAGCGATAATGGAGCACAAGGAGCTGTTGAAGGTGCCCTGGGACTGGCAAATAGGTAAGGGGTTTGCTCGCTTGAGATGCTGTTTTTAGTAAACCAGGAAAATAACCATTGGAGAGTGACTGGGGTGGTGGTGAGGCACCGACTGGGAAAGGACTTAGACTGCAGGGGGACAAGAGAAAATGAAACCACCCTTGTCAATCTGGGGACTCACCCACTAGAGGAGACTGAACTGTATGATTCATGATGTTTCTTAACTGAGCCTCTGCCCATGATCGTCGTCAAGATGCCATTAGTGTAGACACAGAAGTGTGTTTTTAGGTTAAAGACCAGAAAGAAAAATGCCCCGAGGTGCTGGTGACACGCAAATGACAGCAGTTTGCTCTAGCTGAGAAACACAAAACTGACGTGATCATTAAAAAGTGACACTTTCCTAAAGGGAAAAAGAACTGAAGTGAACAAAGAGGCACAAAAGGAAATAATGCGATGGGCATTCTGAACCCATAAAAACCTTTTCAGAAGGGAGCTGTTTGCTCCAAAGACACGGTTAATTGATCTCCAAATGGACTCAGTGGAAAATACCAGACACGCTTTGGGCTCCTTCAGTCATCCAGGGCAGCTATGTGCCACCTGTTTCGAAAGTCACTTTTCTTTTATAAAAAATAAAATTAGGACAAAGAGTTAAGATCTTAGGTGATGCTCTGATAATGATCACTCAGCAAGCCTTGGAAGGGACTGACATTTCCCACCCCCAAATGCCAGGGAGGGAGCCCTGAAACCTCCCCTCAGTGTCTATAACGAGACACTTGGGTTCCATCACTGAGCTCGGAGGTTGGCTTATGGGGGTGCTTGGAAAATGCGTGCCCAATGAATGCAAATGGAAAGTGAAACTACAGGTGGTTCGCCACTCCGAAGCGGACTGTTCGAGCCATCCCCAGCTTACATGGGCTTTCACAGAACTAACAGTGATGGTGGTGGTGGTTTAGTTGCTAAGTCGTGTCTGACTCTTAACGACCCCATGGACTGTAGCCCGCCAGGCTCCCTTGTCCATGGGGATTCTCCAGGCAAGAATACTGGAGTGGGTTGGCATTTCCTTCTGCAGGGGATCTTCCCGACCCAGGAATACCAACTCAGGTCTCCTGCACTGCAGGCAGATCCTTTACCGACTGAGCTACAAGGGAATGGCTCCCGTCAAATTCTGCTTCTCTGAACAAGGACAACAGAGACATAAAGCTCCCTGCACCATTTACCTGCCTCTGACCCTGAAGCGTCCAGGGTTGAGTTGCTGCTGACAGATCCCCTCTGAAGACACAGCAGGCACTTCAGAACTATGCCCCACTCCCCTGGGGTTCTCTCTAGTGACTTCAAGGGCTCCCCAGCCCTTGTGTCTGTCACAGTCTGGCTGTTTAATTTCTCTCGAGTTTTGCTGTAAAATGACACAATTAAATGAAAGTCAATAAAGAGAAGGGATTGTAGGGAGGAGAGGAAGGCGGCTGAGAAGGGAAGCCAGCTGCAGGTTACAGCCTCACAGCCTCTGTGAGTCTCAGAGCCAGAATGTCAGCCGTGCTTGGTAACACTTCACATGCAGAGGTCCATGAGCATAAATTAATTTTATATTAATAGTAGTAGCACTAATAAAAAATAATTTGTCCTCCAATTATGCAGATGTCATGTGCATGTCCACCAAGGCTCTATTATAATTCAGTGTTAGTTAAATGTGTCATCAGAGCACACTGAGCTCTCGTATTGCCATGAAAATGTCAATTCCCTGTGGTCCAAGATGATGAAGGGCCGTGTAAAAGGAACACATTATAAAGCCATTTGTTTAATTTTCTTGATTGGAAATGAGTCTCAGATGGTCTAGAAAAGGAACCAAATATTCATCTTTTCTTTCTGAAGCGGGGATAAGGGTCATCTGTGTCCTCCTACCTCATCCCGACCTACTACAAGCTTCTAGTGCTTAGCTCAGTTCTAGGCACACAAAGTTTAATGAACAAGTGTGTTTTTAAATGAGTGGATGCATGAATGGCAAGCCAAGGAGATGGGCTTGTCTTGCTGTCTCTCAGCTTACAAAGATGTAGACAAAAGGGAAAACATTGGAAGCAGGGCACGGGGCTCAGGCTTGGCTTAGATGTTTCTTTCTGGGAAGCCAGGCAATGGCATAGCAGCTATTGCAACTCATGGGCCCTGGAGGCAGCGAGACACCCAGGGGGATGGACCTCCCATCAAGGCCTGCCCACATGCCGTAGGAAGTCACCCTAGCGTGCCAAGCTCTGATCAGTGTGCCTTAGTTGACAGACCAAGATCCAAGACTCTACCTCCAACCAGTGATCCCATCAGTCTCTTGCACAGCTCCTATGGTTGCCATTTTCCCAAAGTAAAAACATTTTTTGTTCTGTGGATCAAATGGGATAGTAAATACATTTTATATTCTCTGGATTTGGAAAGCATTTTTTAACAGCTTCTGATATTTTCTAATAACATTGACCAATTGCAAGATACAAAGAGTAATTAAAAGCAAGGAGATAACAGTCTTTGATGCTGTTTGTTTTTATTTCCTTATTTTACTCTACTGAACAGAAAGCCTGGGGCTGGTTATGTAATCATGAAACTCAAGTGAAATGTAGGACCCTATAGAGCTAACATGGTCTCCAGTGGAGCAGGCTTGTGTGAAATCTAAGAATTAGTTTAAGCATTCCCTTTATCCCATTTGCCATTGTGTTGAAGGACAAGTGTTAGCTGATGTGCAAGTCCACTGTCAAAGGAAGGGAACATGAGAGGTGGGTCACCCAGTACCGATTTGTGGTGTGCTGGTGCTGGGGTGGTGGTTTAGTTGCTAAGTCGTGTCTGACTCTTGCGACCCTGTGGACTGTAGCTTGCCCGGCTCCTCTGTCCATGGGATTCTCCAGGCAAGAATACTTGGGTTGTCATTTCCTTCTCCAGGGGATCTTCCAGACCCAGGAATTGAACCTAGGTCTCCTGCACTGCAGGCAGATTCCTGCATTGCAGGCAGATTCTTTACCAACTGAGCTACGAGGAAAGCCCCTGGGGCTTTACTTTTCTTGCCATGGGCGAAGTTTGCTTTGATTTTGATTTTGTCCTGGAGGCCAGAACAAGAGATTTGACCTTTCCCTGAAGATGCAGTAATGGGACCACAAAGCAGAAAAAACCTTAAATATCATTAAGAATAGTACAGCCTCTCTTTTTGCTGATGCTGAACTGGAGGCTGGGGAACTAAGGTTGCTTCACTGGGCTCATGACTGCCTGTGGTGGGACTAATTTCACCCTCTGAGCCAGCCTCTCCAGCCTGGTACCTTAGTACATATGTCCTGATATCATCTTACCTCGCCTTTATTTTTAAGAATTAAAAATGATATTTTAAAAAATCTAGTCAAAGGAAAGTGACAGAATACCAGTGGGATCCCAAAGGAAATGATGAGATAAAATATATGCAGCAAACACAGACATATACTGTATACATGTATATACAATATCCATTACAAATAAACACGTATATCCCATGTCACATGCTATGTCATGCATAACAGTGCATTCTGTATATATCCCATATAAAATGAGATGCTCATTACAGTCAAATAGAATGCTTCATCCAAGGCCTATTTCTCTTCATAATAATTAAACAATATAGGTTAGTAGTATGCACTCAGAATTTAAAGTCAGGCAGCCTGAGTGACCTGAAGGTGAGCTACTCAACCTCTACAAGCTTGTCTTTTGCCTGTCTACTCACAGATTTGTTTCTTACCCTTTCTCTCCTCTGCACTGCAGAGACTGACCCATGCAAATAATGCCTCCCAGGCTGGCATGTTAACTGACTTCAGCTAGATTGGCCACTTGGAGAAGGCAATGGCACCCCACTCCAGCACTCTTGCCTGAAAAATCCCATAGACGGAGGAGCCTGGTGGGCTGCAGTCCATGGGGTCACTAAGAGTCGGACACGACTGAGTGTCTTCCCTTTCACTTTTCGCTTTCCTGCATTGGAGAAGGAAATGGCAACCCACTCCAGTGTTCTTGCCTGGAGAATCCCAGGGACAGGGGAGCCTGGTGGGCTGCTGGCTATGGGATTGCACAGAGTCAGACACGACTGAAGCGACTTAGCAGCAGCAGCAGCAGCAGATTGGCCCCTGGGAGGCAGTAGAAGGAGACTGGAGGGTGAGAGGAAGCAAGTGACCAGGATGTGTCTCCCTGTTTCAGGTCAAATCTCTAGAAGTGGCCGAGTGTCCTCTGATTACACCTTTGCTGGGCCTCCCTGACTTCTGACCTCTGATAACAGGGCCTCCTCCCTGGACCTCTCTGGCCCCAGGGATATGAATAATTTACTGCCATTGCTAATGTCTGGGTTGTCTTACCGTCCATCTTTCCCCAGCACCCATTTAAACTCCTTTAAAAGTTGTACTCCATGTTGCCTTTCCTCTGTTGAACCTGCTGTGGACTGTGTCTATTAACCGATACACTCAATGAGCCTATTTCCTCACGTGGGTAAAGAGGATAACAGCAGCAATGGTGTTATACTGTTGTGGAGATTAATGTACATAAAGAACGCGACACATAGCAAGTACTTAGTCAGTCTTAGCTGATGCTGTTCTTCCCAGTTTCTCTAGCTTAAATCTCTTTAGCATATGAAGACAAGAATTACCAAATCCTGTCTTTAGTGAGAGAGAAAACATTTCCAAAAAGAAACGCTCATACATATACTTTGTCTGAAAAATGTAGTTATTGTACCCATCCTGTGTTTATCAGTCAAAAGTAATTCAGTTTGTTTGATCATGTTGATCAAGTGCTTGAAAAATCCCATAAGGACAGCAAGTTGGGCCTTCGGATGCATCGCTAATGTCCATTAACTAGTTAACTTTTTATCTGAGAAGAAAAAATCAGCAAATTGCAGCAACACAACATGTCCACTGTCAATCTTGTGCTCATTTGGCTGACTGGATAGCCACGCACAGAAATGCTGGTTGACTCAGCAAAGTGACTAAATGTGATGGTGTTTGTATTTTACTCCCATCCCCCTAAATTTAATTTCTGCATTTTAAAAGAATAAGTTTAGGAGGTTAAAGTATTTAAACTTGGAGAATCTCAAGGTATCCTGGTGAGTAGAATGAACTCCACTGTTTGTCTGTTTTCCTCTACTCCTTGGCTCATCAGTTTGCTTGTAAAGTCACACTCTTCTCTCTGAGCTACCAATTATAAATCCACTCCCTTCCGGACAAATCTTTTTGGATGATGCACAAGCATCTCAAACTTAACATGTTCAAAATGGAGCTTTGTATTTCCCCTGAAAACCTGGTCCTCCTGCTCAGTTCTCTGCAACTCAGTAAATGGTGTCAAAATTCAGTGTCAGTTTCTAACTAGCCAGAATCCACATGAACCCCCTGTAGTCACTTCGTAAAGAATCTGCCTACAATGCAGGAGACCCAGATTTGATTCCCAGGTCAAGAAGATCCTCTGGAGAAGGAAATGGCAACCCACTCCAGTTATTCTTGCCTGGAGAATCCCATGGACAGAGGAGCCTGTCAGGCTACAGTCCATGGGGTCGCAGGAGTCGGACATGACTTAGCAACCAAACCACCACCACCACCACATGAACCCATGGGTATCTCTGATGCTGTCCTTTTTCTCACTACATATATCCAGTCTGGACCACCAGGAAAATGGTTCTGAACAACTACTCTGAAAAATCGAGTAGAAAGATTTTAGGCTACCCCGGTGGCTCAGCAGTGAAGAGTCTGCCTGCAAGACTATACAATGCAATGCAGAAGACTTAGGTTCAATCTCTGAGTCAGGAAGATCCCTTAGAGGAGGAAACGGCAACCCATGCCAGTATTCTTGCTGGAAAATCCGACGGATAGAGGAGCCTGGCAGGCTATGGGGTCACAAAACAGTTAGACACAACTTAGCAACTAAATAGCAACCACAACGCATCCGGTCTACCAGCAGGGCATGTTGAACCTTCATAAACCAGCCACTGCCCTTCATCTCCACTGCCACTCCGAGCAAAAGCCACCAGCATCTCTTGCCTGGACTGAGAGCCTGTACTCCTCACTGGTTTCCTCTGAACTTCTCTCCTTCAGTCCCTTCTCCATGCATATCTAAAGCCATCTTTTAGAAAAGTAGGTCAGACTACAAGTTAGCCTTCTGCTACAAATTCCTCAGTGGCTTCCCATTACAACTAGAATAAGATGTCGACTTCCTTCCAAGACCCTCAAGGCCCCACATAATCCACCCCCTGCCTAATTTTCCAGTCTCCTCTCTTATCACTGCCTCAGTCTGTTCATCCTGCTCAGATATTCTGGCCTCTTGCAGCTCCTGTAAACCATTAGGGTCTTTTCCTTTGTAGTCTTCCCTGCCTAAATTATTTCCCCCTGGCCATCTCCTTCTAGTCCTTCAGCATTTAAAGTCAATGCTGCTTCCACCTTTCCAAAAGCAGTACCCCTGTAATTCCCCATAAGCAACCCTTTTCTTGCTTCATAGCACTAATATCAGTTCTAAGTTTCTTGTCTATCCTTTTTCCCATTGTATGCTAGCCCATAGCAGAGTTCCTAGAACACAGTAGGTATGCAGTGAATACGTGGTTGAATAATTGAATATACAACATCAATCTCACATGTGAGAGTTCACAGTATATCAACACTAGGTCAGGTGATTGGAGGCTAGGACTGTTGAACTTCCTAACCCAGTCATGTAGAATCTAAATTTAAAAAAGGGGGAGGGGGGGCAGGGCGCTGGTTCCTGGACTATATTTTAATCAAGTTTGATTACTTCTAGTAGATTAATTTAAGGGTATATCTTATCCCCAGTCTAGTCTGTTCATCTCAGATTCCTTACAGGAATACTGAATTAATTTTTATGTCTTTTCATGTATTAATCATAGGTTATTTAATACTGCCCTTTTAGTAACTTGTTTAAAAGGAAAATGAATTATAAATAGCATGAAACCCAAGTACAGGAAAACTGACCAATTTTAGGGAATTAAAACTTCAGACAGAGAGTCAAAAGCCATCTGACATGACTGTGACAGAATTTCCACAAGAGGACTTGTATAATTTACTGAACAATTTTTAATAGAAAAGTGATTATTCTAGTTTCCTCTTAGGGTATTTCCACCACACTAGAGGGGGCTGTTGTACTGAGTTTGCTTACTTAATATTTTTATATGGATGTGACATGGCTATCCTTAAACTTAATATCAGAAACATGTAGAATAATAATTCGTGACCTTAAATACTTTCCATATGGGAAAACCAAACTTCTCTTTGGAAGGATCCCTTGTTCTTCATGGTCAAAGGGACTGGATATCCAGTATTTGCCAAATCTTCCAAAATTCACAGGATTCAAAGAAAGTGATCTGCCTACAGCCTTGCAAGCCAGACATGTCATCAAGGTTCCCTTGGATAGGTTGGATCTTTTATTTAATATTATATAAAAATGCCCAAAGATCCACTGAGTTGTAATACTTGTGCTTATTTTATGCCTTGTTCTTTTAAGGTAGAGAAATGAGCATAATTTTTCTGCATTTGTGTTGTATCAATATCAAGGAAATGATGAACCAAACCCTAGATTTAGCCATAATCTTCTGTTTTTGACTGAACAAAATTATGTACTTATGGGTTTAGTATTAACAATTGTGTATTGAGTTATAATTAGAGTGTGAGAATTTCAGAGTTTGAGGGACTAATCATGTAGCAAAAGGGCATTTTTTAAAATCTTTCTGTTTTGCAAAACTTAATTATTTGATGGCCTGCAAAGCATTTACCTATTTATAAGAGAGCAGAGCCTACGTGTGAGAGCCCACATATGCTAGGAAAAGTGATGGAGGAATAGGACTCTGGTTTCAGGAGTAGTGCTAAGCAGGATTCAGAAATCTGGAAGAGACTGACAGCTCATGTGAAGTGATCTATCCAAGATCACACAGTTAGGACTTTAGTTCAGTACTGTGACTGAGCCCACATCTCTTTGACATGTAAGCGCTTTCATTTTAAGGATTAGGCAGTTATTCATTGTTGTGAGCAATGCCTGGTGCCAAGTAGTTTTGTTCCTATGTTGCAAATGAAAAAGAAGTGAAAAAGTTTTAAAAGACATGGGTACAAGAAAGTAATTACAGCACAACCAGAAATAGAATTTAGAAGCCTTGACCCTATTTCTGATTGTAGCCGCTCTCCTTCACAGCAGAGGCGAAACATCAGATGTGTGTGAGAAGCAGACAGATCTTGTTCCACGTGCAGGCTTTCACTTCTTAGTTTACGTTTTAGCTATGTATTACCCAGTAAAAAGCATCGGTTGACAGAGTGAAAGACAAACTCCCGTGTGAGAGTGAAATGGTGGGGGGGTGCTGTTCCCCTCCCTTCACCCACTGTGGCTCCAGCGAGGCCCCGGAGGAGGCTACGATGTCACTCGTCTTTCCTCTCCCTCCAGGACTGCTCTACGTCGGCTTTAGCGCCTGCATGTTTGGTCTCTACAGCTTCATGCCCGTGGTCATAAAGAAAACCAGCGCCACGTCGGTCAACCTCTCCCTGCTCACCGCAGATCTGTACACCTTGTTCTGCGGGTTGTTTCTCTTCCATTACAAGGTAAGTTGAGTCAGTGCTCCTGTCCGAAGATGATACTCTGTAGGAAAGAACACGTATAGGTAGGAATGCTCTGCAGTGGAATTGCCCTGATTCTGCAGTTTTGCATCAAGAGGGACTGCACTTCTGTGCGCTGACCCCCATGACCTGGGTGTTTACATTCCAAGTGTCTCAGATGGAAAAGAAGCTGCCTGCAATGCAGGCGACCTGAGTTCCATCCCTGGATTGGGAAGATCCCCTGGAGAAGGAAATGGCAACCCACTCCAATATTCTTGCCTAGAGAATTCCACGGACAGAGGAACCTATTGGGCTAGTCTATGGGGTTGCAAAGGGTTGGATACAACTGAGCAACTTTCACTCACATAAGACAGAGGCAACATTTTGTTATGAGAAACTAGTAACTATAACATTTGATAATGAAAGATAAGAAACAGCCATAGAGGGAAGGGCTTGCAAATAATGGGGGACAGTTTTTCTGACATCGTTCACCCCAGAAGCTTACTCCTTTTCCAACCTAAAGCTTGGAAGACATCCAGTTCCCAAACTATAACTGCCAAATGGATTCTGCCAAAGGCACCTGAGGAATGTATTCTCTTTGGAGAAAAGACACAGTTTCTGAAGTTTCTATTTTGCATATACTTTCATAGTAAATATGAATGGAAAATGCTAATGCATTCAAAATAGTTTCTTTATTAAAAGACCAGGGTTTCAGTAAAGGAATGCAAAGAGATACTACGAAGCAGTTGCAGTTAATATATCAGCCCTAAAGGAAAGAAGAAATCATTTAGTCCAAAGATAGCAGTCTCTTCAAGTGTAAGACTCTACCCATATCCTCAACCAAGACAAGCATGACTGACTGGTTATGGTCTCCCGAGCTAGGCTATCAGATGCTGTCTGTCTTTTAAATGCTATACTAACTGATTCATTAACAACTGACTAGAATTGGTATATGAGAAGAGACCCACTTGCCATTCCTTAACTAGTCCGATAACTAGTCAGTGGGGATTATGACAAGTGTGAAAAAGGACAAGTATGGGATATCCAAGGGCTTCCCAGGTGGCGCTAGTTTTAAAGAACCTGCCTGCCAATGCAAGAGACGTAAGAAACTTGGGTTTGATCCCTGGGTTGGGAAGATCCCCTGGGGAAGAAAATGGCAACCTATTCCAGTATTCTTACCTGAAGAATCCCATGGACAGAGGAGCCCGGTGGGCTATAGTCCATCAGGTCACAAAGAGTAGGACACGACTGAAGTGACTTAGCAGGCATGGGACATCCAGCACATATGACCAAACTGGGACAGGCAAAAGGAAAGAAGAGGCAGAAGGAAAGAGGCGTTGCTAGGGCCACTTCTACCCGAGTGCCTCATCAGTGGCATTGTAGTTAATATCATCTTCTCATGGGTTTGGCCAGTGGAGGGGGCATCTTAGTTGGCAGGACATCTTTTTTTTTTTTTGAGCATGAGCATGAGACCAGTTTATTAGAAACTGCCCAACAATTTTTTTTGTTTGTTTGTTTGGTTGGTTTTCTTTTCTTTTTTTTTTTTTTACTTTATTTTACTTTACAATATTGTATTGGTTTTGCCATACATCAACATGAATCCGCCATGGTTGTACACGTGTTCCCAATCCTGAAGCCCCCTCCCGCCTCCCTCCCCATACCATCCCTCTGGGTCATCCCAGTGCACCAGCACCAAGCTTCCTGTATCCTGCATCTAACCTAGACTGGCGATTCGTTTCTTATATGATATTGTACATGTTTCAATGCCCAACAATTTTTAAAGAAACGGTCTGATTTCATTTTCCAACAGCAGTGTATGAGAGGTTCACTTGCTCTGCATTCTCAACAAACTTGATATTGTCAGATTAACATCTCCAGTGAATACATAGTGCTCTGTCAGTGTGTTTTCAATTTCATTTAACTAATACCTAATGATAATCAGCAAATTTTCATATGTACCCTGATTATTTTAAACTCTTCTTTATAGTGTCTATCCAAACTTTTGGTTCACTTTTAATTAGTTGTCTTCTTGATTAGTGAATTTATCAGAGCTCTCATATGATCTGAATACAGGTACTTAGACATAAATCACAGCAGGATCCTCTATGATCCATCTCCCAGAATTCTGGAAATAAAAGCAAAAATAAACAAATGGGATCTAATTAAAATTAAAAGCTTCTGCACAACAAAGGAAAATATAAGCAAGGTGAAAAGACAGCCTTCGCAATGGGAGAAAATTATAGCAAATGAAGCAACTGACAAACAACCAATCTCAAAAATATACAAGCAACTTATGCAGCTCAATTCCAGAAAAATAAATGACCCAATCAAAAAATGGGCCGAAGAACTAAATAGACATTTCTCCAAAGAAGACATACAGATGGCTAACAAACACATGAAAAGATGCTCAACATCACTCATTATCAGAGAAATGCAAATCAAAACCACAGTGAGGTACCACTTCACACCAGTCAGAATGGCTATGATCCAAAAATCTGCAAGCAATAAATGCTGGAGAGGATGTGGAGAAAAGGGAACCCTCCTACACTGTTGGTGGGAATGCAAACTAGTACAGCCACTATGGAGAACAGTGTGGAGATTCCTTAAAAAATTGCAAATAGAACTACCTTATGACCCAGCAATCCCACTGCTGGGCATACACACCGAGGAAACCAGAATTGAAAGAGACACATGTACCCCAGTGTTCATCGCAGCACTGTTTATAATAGCCAGGACATGGAAACAACCTAGATGTCCATCAGCAGATGAATGGATAAGAAAGCTGTGGTACATATACACAATGGAGTATTACTCAGCCGTTAAAAAGAATTCATTTGAATCAGTTCTGATGAGATGGATGAAACTGGAGCCAATTATACAGAGTGAAGTAAGCCAGAAAAAAAAACACCAATACAGTATACTAACACATATATATGGAATTTAGAAAGATGGCAATGACGACCCTGTATGCAAGATAGGAAAAAAGACACAGCTGTGTATAAAGGACATCTTCAATTAGGTCACACTGGGTTGAGAGGTTCCCGGAGAAGTGCTGAACTGGAGCGAGTATATACTTGAGAGGTCTGGAGGCAAAACAGCAGAAGCAAATCATCAGAGATATTACCATGCTAAGCCAATACTTTGGCCACCTCATGCGAAGAGTTGACTCATTGGAAAAGACTCTGATGCTGGGAGGGATTGGGGGCAGGAGGAGAAGGGGATGACCAAGGATGAGATGGCTGGATGGCATCACCAACTCAATGGACATGAGTTTGAGTGGACTCCGGGAGTTGGTGATGGACAGGGAGGCCTGACGTGCTGCAATTCCTGGGGTCGCAGAGTCAGACATGACTGAGCGACTGAACTGAACTGAACTGAAGCCAAATCATAGCCAAGAAACAGACCAGGAAGAGCAGACACAGGTGGAAAGGAGGTCAGCAACAAGGGTGGCAGCTGGGAGGACCAGAAGCAGATCTGGAAGAGGAGAGGTGGAGAAAGCGGCCGTGGCAGCAGACAGAGAGAAAATGCTGAGTCGCTGCTTTACGCGGAAACTTCTGCCCAGCCTTGAGGCAACAATGGCAGCTTCAAGAAACTGTGTATTGTTGGATAGCGTTGATACAGTGTTGGTAATTCATTTTCTCTGCACGGTGCAATCTCTAAGTCCTGAGTGCACCCTGGTCCACATAAGGGTAAAAAGCAAAATCACAGCATGTTCCTCCTGGTCCCCACCACAGTGCTGGGAGGACCCCTTTCCCTCAGAATCACCCCCAAGCAACCCCCAAGCCCGGGTCTCACCAGCACAGCGCAGTGGCTGCCGTTTCTCTTCTCTCCTCTGCAACTAAGCACCCACATCTGCTCCATTCCTCAGCATGAGTTCCAATCTCAGCACTCCTTCCTGTAAGCCTCTTTATCAACTCTTGAACCAGAAGAATCGCTTTCATCGTCCTTAAAGGAAGATGACCGAAGCAGGCCTACGGTCAGCTCTTGGGCAGTCCAGATCGGGCTCAGCTGTCGGCGTCCCTCATGGCAGCGCTCAGAACGTCTGCTTTCATCAGGGGAAACTGCTAGAAATGCAGATTCCTGGTCCACAGCCCCGGGGCCGCAGAATCAGCATCTGGCAGTCTTCCGGGGGAGTCTGCTGCCAGTGAGGCTGATGTTCTCTGAATGTGAGAACAAATACTTAAAAGGTAGCTGAACAGTGCTTGTGCCTGTTTGAGCCTGTCACTCCTCATGCCCCACCTCATTTGCTTAGACCTGGGGCTCTCTACATAAACAAACATGAGGAACTGAGAAGGCTGATGAGCCAGGTAAACTCTAATTCTTCAACGTCCATCTTCTCCACTTGGCATTTATGTTACTGCTAGCTTAGGAGAAGTAACTCAGGGGAAGAGGAAGTCATGTAGTACCTCTCGTCATGCCATCAGAAGGGAACCTGTATTATCTGAAATGATATTCCTGGATTCACCAATTTGGAGGAGTCATAGAAGTTTTTTAATTCTTAATGCTTTGCACCATACACATGTATTTGGTTACAGTTTAACAGATAAATTCCCTTAAGGCAAAATTGATTCGACACAATAGGTGTTTTCTCTTAAAATTCACTCCTTTGATTTTTAAAAGTCAAACTTTTAAGACAAAGTTATAGATTCACAATTTTGAATCTACAAGTTTTAAGAAATAATATGAGAGTTCCCATTTACCCTTTATCTAGTTTTGTTCATTGGTAACATCTTGCAAAACTGTGATATAGTATGAGGATATTATTAACACTGACCCAGTTAAGAAACAGAACATTTCCATCCCCACCAACTGTCCATATTGCCTTTTTATAACCATACCTACTTAGTGCTCACTCATCTCATTAACACCTTGAAACCACTAATTTATTCTCCATTTCTCTAAATTTGTCACTTCGAGAAGGGCATGTAAATGGAATAATAGAGTATGTAACCTTTGGGGATCGACTCTTTTCACAGCATAATTTTTCAGCATAATCATCTGAAGATTCATCCAGATATCCATATCAGTAGCTCATTCTATTTTATTGCTAAGTACTATTCCATGGCACGGTTATACCAAAATTTATTTAACCACCGACTCAGTGAAGGACTCTGGGTTTTTTCTGTTTGAGGCTATTACATATAAAGCTGCTCTGAACACTCATGTACAACTTCTTGTGTGAACAAAGTTTTCATTTCTCTGAAATAAACACCCAGGAGTACAATTACTGGGCTTATGGTTCTCCCACTCTGTAGTTGTCTTTTCATTTTCTTGTTAGTGTCCTTGGAAGCACAAAAGTTTTTAATATTGATGAATTCCAATTTATCTATCTGTTATACTTTTAAGGGGCTTCCCACGTGGTGCTAGTGGTAAAGAACCCACCTGCCAGTGCAGAAGACTTAAGAGAGGTGGGTTCGATCCCTGGGTTGGGAAGATCCCCTGGAGGAGGGCATAGTAGCCCACTCCAGTACTCTTGCCTGGAGAATCCCATGGACAGAGGAGCCTGTTGGGTTACAGTCCATAGGGTCTCAAAGAGTCAGACACAACTGAAGCATCTTAGCACACACACACACACACACACACTTTTAAAACCACGAAAGGAACCAATTCAATCCCACTGTGTCCTCTGGGCCACCAAGTCTTCCCAGGTGGTTTTGGATACCACCCCTCTCCAGTGTTTAGTGATGACTGCCAGCTGCCTCACAGTGTCTGCCCTAAGGAGATGATTGAAAGTCACAGTCTAAGGAAGAGAAGATTCGTTTCAGCTCAGGGTGTCTTTATTTAGAGTGTAGTGTTGCTGCTGCTGCCGCCGCTAAGTCGCTTCAGTCATGTCCGACTCTGTGCGACCCCGTAGACGGCAGCCCACCAGGCTCCCCCGTCCTTGGGCTTCTCCAGACAAGAACACTGGAGTGGGTTGCCATTTCCTTCTCCAATGCATGAAAGTGAAAAGGGAAAGGGAAGTTGCTCAGTCATGTCTGACTCTTAGCGACCCCATGGACTGTGGCCCACCAGGTTCCTTCGTCCATGGGATTTTCCAGGCAAGAGTGCCAGAGCGGGGTGCCATTGCCTTCTCTGAGTGTAGTGTTGAAGAGAGCTTAAAGTAGTACCCCTCAACCTTGATTACACATTGGAATCACCTGGAGAGTTTTTTAAATACCGATGCTTGGATCCCACTCACTGATTCTATATTTTGGCAGTTGGCAGTGCAGCCTGGGCATTAGATTTTTTAAGAACCACCCTCCCCAGTTGAGATGGTTGGATGATATCACCAACTCCATGGACATGAGTTTGAGCGAACTCTGGGAGATAGTGAAGGACAGGAAAGCCTGGCGGGCTGCAGTCCATAGGGTCACAAAGAGTTAGACATGACTGAGTGACTGAACAACAGTTGATCCTGGTGTGTGACCAGAGTTGAGAGTCACTTGTTCATAATTACTGTATGTGGCTGCAAGCAAGTGGCACCAGGACCAGAGGGTGAAGGTTATAAGATTATAGTGAAACAGGAAGAGACCTTGTTAACAGTTAGTCATCTGAAAGTGGAATAAACTGTCTTGGGAGTTACCCTCACTGGAGGAAGTGGGACGAGAATGTGAGATGGGTGGTAGGGGGGTTCAGGATGGGGAACACATGTATACCCATGGCTGATTCATGTCATTGTATGGCAAAAACCACCACAATATTGTAAAGTAATTAGCCTCCAATTAAAAAAAAAAAAAAAGAATGTGAGATGCTTGCTGTGGAGGGGACTCACTCTTCAGTTCTGACGATTAACCCATGACCTCTGGGATCTCATTTAGTTTTACTACAGTGTGCAGTTAGAGTTTCTTCTTTCAGCTCATCGTGATGTCTTTGAACATCCTCTTGTCTGGTTATAAATATCTACCAGTTGAGAGAGGAGGGCTTTTTGCTCACAGATGTTGCTTACCCAGGCAGAACTAAATGATTAAATGAAGCTCCCCTGCCCTGCATTGATTATTTGCTTTTTTCTTGCTTCCCCTCCTTGGAAAAAATCCATTCCCTTCCCCTCCCACCAGCAGCTTCTCTGCCTCTTGTGCTGACCGGGCAATAAAGCCCCACATCTCAAGGAAGCAAAGGACTTAATTCTGAATTAGGCTGTCTACATGGTGTAGAGCTCTTTCAGACTCTAATTCTACGAGACTTTTGAGAAGTGGTCATGTTTCTCTTCTTTATTACACCAACACTATGGAATCCAGAACACTAAATCCATAGCAGTCCTTGGAAATTACAGGAGATGAGCTCTGCTGGACCTCAGAGATTCCCTAAAACCAAACCTAGGAAGAGATTCACATGAGAAGTTTTCAAGTTGATGGTGTCATAGCTTTTCAAGGTCAAAGCTTGACCAGTTATGAACTCTATCCCCTTATTTACTGAACACAAAAACACTTTTGAAAGTGAAGGAGTATCCCTATGATGGCTGTAACAAATTAGCATGTACTTAGTAGCTAAAAACAACGCAGATTTATTACCTTACAGTACTAGAGGTCAGAGGCTTCCCTGGTGGATCAGACAGTAAAGAATCTTTCTGCAGTGCGGGAGACCTGCATTTGATCCCTAGATTGGGAAGATCCCCTGGAGAAGGGAATGGCAACCTACTCCAGTATTCTTGCCTGGAGAATTCTATGGACAGAGGAGCCTGGCAGGTTACAGTCCATGTGGTCACAAAGAGCCAGACATGGCTGAGCAACTAACACTTTCACTTCAGTGAAGGTCAGAAGTCTCACCGGGTCGAAATCAAGAGTCAGCAGAGCTGTGTGGTTTCCGGAGACTCTAGGGGAGAATCTGTTTCCTTGTCCTTTCCAGCTTCTGGAGGTTACCTGCATTCCTTGGCTCGTGGCCCCTTCCTCCATCTTTAAATCCAGCAGTGTAGCATCTTCAGATCTGACTCTGCCATTCCTGTGTCCCTTATAAGGACTCACGTGATTATATTGGACCCACCCAGATAATCCAGAATAATGTCACCATCTCAAAATGCTTAACTTCATCACATATGCAAAGCCCCTTTTACCACGTAAGGTAATATATTCACAGCTTTCAGGGATTGGGATGTGAACATTTTGGGGAGTCCATTATTCTGCCTGCCGCAGGAGGCCCATTGATAACTTACCCCAAGACAAATAAGGGTACATTGGCTTCAAGCTGGATCACCTGGGACATGTGTGAATGTGCTCTTCAGAAGCCGATTCACTGGTGGGCAGTGAAGCCACCCTCCACCTATCTATACACACTGTGCTTTGCTGAATTTCCCAGCTGCTTTTTAAAGTAGTTATGTTGCCTGCTGATATGTGACTTTAAGAAAGAAAACACTATATCAGGTGGTGAGAAAATGAATTGGGTGGGAAGATTACTTCAGTGTCTGCTGTGTCAAGCATGAATTCAGCAGTCTGGTGTGGCAAAATGAGCTTGGACTGCAAAGCCAAAGGAGCCTAGATTTAACTCATGGTTTCTCTTTATTATTTAAGTGTTTTGATCCAGTTATTTATTCTCTCCAAACTTCAAGGTGATTACACTTTCCTTAGGGAGGCTTTGAAGGCATTACATAATTTTTGAATGGTGACCAGTGGTGATGTATTTCTCTGAGTGAAAGTATAGTTCAAGATTAGTAATCTCTCTCTCTCCATTTTTAGGATGCTGCTCTTAAACAGTCAGATTTTATAACTGGATATGTAGCTTTAAACAATTTTGTTTGAGATTTCTCTTATTCCTTATCTGAAAAGGCAGAACTTGGTCTCATGCATAAAATTTTTTAAAATATTATATCAGCCATTTTCAGCTGACTTCCTTGATTCCTTCATTACAGTAGAATTTTTAGATGATACCCATAAATTGAAATAATTCAAATATTAAAATAAAATATCAATCATTCTTTCATGATATGCCATTATGTACTGAACATTCTTCAAGGAAAAAAAGTAGCCAGCGTTGAACATACAGGACATTCCCTTTTGCCTGATATTTAAAATAGAAAATGGCTTACTTCACTTCATTTTGCTATTATCTTATCAAGGCTAAATATTGCCACAGAATTACTGTAATGGTTAAACTTGAGAGTAACTTCATAAGAGGTGATTATTTTTGTAGCTTTATCAAAATAAATAAAAAACTGACAGAGAAAAAAATGAACACTGTAAAGTCTAAGTCCCCTTTAAAAATACTCCACTTAGTCCATTGGCTTACCTCGTTCCCCAAATGGAGCAGCATAAAGCTACAGGTGATTGTAGTGCAAGAGTAATATTTTAGGAAGGTAAGGGCTTCATAAAACTTACATCAGGAAGATGTTTTTACCACCCAAAAAGTCACTACTGAAAAAGGGAGAGTTTTCAAAATCATTTGTCCAAGAAGGCCACTTTATTCTCGGTAATATGATTCCTATAAGTCACATTTAGAAGTTTATGTTTTAGTCCATTTTAAACCACATTTTAAACACATTTTTAGTCTCATTTTCAAACACACTTAGAACTTTATCGGTATGTTTTAGTCTCATTTTTAAACCAGCTTAATTTTTTGTAATTGCCATGAGTTATTTTTGACAAATAATCAGAAAAGTTTCTTACATCGTCGACTGACTATTCAAGCAATCCAGATTACATCCTATGAGGACAGGTGTCAAGCTCCCTGATTCAACCTGACCCTCTCTGTCAGCCACTAAAAATTACCCCCCAACATGTGCCAGTTTCTCTTACTGGTTTTGTTGTTGTTGTTATAGGAGACTTGGCGTGAAAAGTTTAATAACTCTGAATGTAGGCCTAATTTAATAATATATTGTTATGCACTAAGTTTAAAAGAACTTCATTCAGCAAATGTTTATGTATTCTATGCCTGCTATGCTCCAAGCACTGTTTCAGCTCTTAACTCTTTATTTATAAATAAAGGTGACAAGAACATCAAAAAATCACCAGGCGGATTAATACAAAGGATGAGATTCCAAACCACTGAAACTTGAATAGACCAGCAATTTCAAGCATCCTTAACATCTGAGTTTCCGTGCCAGAGTTTGCAGGGATTGCATCAAGAGTGGAATCTTTCATTAGCCATGGATCTGAATCTGCAGCCAAGCAACCCTGTTGATCCTTGGCGACAGTAAGCAATTTCAGCAATGGAACTGCACTTGAAAAGCTGGGGCAGGCAGCGCCAGCCCATTGCAGCCAATAAGCATGAAGCAATACTGCACATCTTATTTAGAAAAATACCCACATATGTGACCAGTTATATTTCTTTTCGTAAGAACAGCATCTTAAAAACCTGTGAATTTTAAGTTCATTATCCCTGATGCAATCATAAATGGTAGATTTAAAAACCGATGCAGCCTTAATGACTTCGTATTTTTTTAAACTATGACGGGTGAGTAGAGAATTGGAGAAACCAGCATCACTGAGGCCTCCAAGTGTTTCACATGAAATAGCAAATAGTGAGAGCAATGAATGTTTAGACTTGGTTTCCCCCTGCCCGAAAACTCAGTATAGTGTCTCCTGAGGTTTCTATATTGCTGAATTAGAGTAAGTGCTTTCATGGGTGGGAGGGAGTGCTCACCAGGCAGCCATTCAGGAACCCAGATTCTTTCCATCTTGTGGCTCTGCCATCCTCTGGAGCAAGGATCAAAAACTATGAACTGTGAGCCAGCCTCCATTTTTGTAAATATAATTTGATTGGCCTATAGCCATGACCGTTTCTTTGTATGTTATTCATGGCTGCTTTTGGCCTATAACGGTAGCACTGAGGAGTTGTGACAAGGTCTGTATGACACAAGCCTAAAATATTTACTGTCTGGCCCCTTAAAAAAAAATTTGCGGGCTCCTGGGCCAGGCTCTTGCAGTCCTCTTCAGGGCTCTCTGTGAGATAGCCTAGAGACTTTATGGGCTACATAACTTCCTCCTCATCCTATTGGCCGGAACTCGGTCATGTGGCCACACTCTATTGCAAGGGAGGCTGGGAAATGTAGTCAAACTGTTTGAGTGGGAAGAAAGTAAAAGAGGTTTAGTGAGCAAGTAGCCGGTCTCTGGCACATTAGCAATTTCCATTTACCAGAAATATTGAAAGGATTAGTGAAGATGGGGATAAATTGTGAGGGAGATCCAAAAATATAACCAGAAGTCAAAATTCCTGCTACGCGAATCTATTCATAAACTCCACATCACAAGCAGATATTTTGAACTCGTCTCATCAGGACAAGCTGTAAGGAAGAACAGAATGAGCTAATAGTGATGCAGAAGTTTCAAATGGAAAGGCTTGTGGCTGGACTGGAGCATAGCCAGGAAAAACCATCTAGCTGTCTTCCAGGAGAATGTGTGGGGTGTGTTTGTCATCATGGTGCATACCATGGCCCCTCCTGCATTCTCAGACACCTAATTTTGTCAGCAGACCTGTATGGATCCACCTCTCATGGATGGGTTCACAGAAAGCAGAGCATCAGTTTGCTAAAATAAAGAACAAAGATTGGCTCAGACATTGTCTTGACTAAAGCTGAAACATCACTCTACACATCTTAAGGGGCTACCATAGATGGGAGATTTTTTAAAAAGACTATACTTAAAGTTTTAGGCGTATTTACTTTCCTCTATAAGATAATTCATGCTATCCTTTCTTTATTTCCTGACTTCTGTTTACTTTTTTTATATTGTAATTATTTTAATAGCTAATTTCTATCAATATAGTGTCTATGTAGTATTTCCATACTTACTACACTTGCTATACCATCAGTCTCTGAAATGCCGGCTGTTCTTTTCTGAATTCCTTATCTTGATTAATCTCTTATTTGGCTCAGTTTCATCACTGTTCATATCAGGAAGCTGGCATGCATGGTTGTCCAGGCTGCCCACAGTGCAATTTATCCATTTATGAGGAATATTTCCCAGTAGATGGTAGTTAAGTACCTTAAAGAAGGGAGACTATAGTCACTGCGAAAGTGCTATTGAAAAATGGAACAAAATTGCAATGAGACACTGATTAGAAGTTGATATTAGTAAGTGGCTTGTTCTCAGTGTTAATTGACAAACATGTACAGCAAGTTAAATGGTTTCTCTGTTTCTGTTTACTTCATTCTTTGTACATAATTAAAACTCTTCACTCTTACATTGCTAAACACTAACCTAGCCATACATGTAGTTTCTTCCTTATTTAAATATATTTCAGACTGTGTTTTTTTTCTTTAATAAATACATTGTAAACCATTCTGCAGGCCTTCTCCTTTAGCAATGTAACTCAGTGTAACTTGACTGTAAATTTTGGCTACTAGCGTCACATGTGGTTCCTTCTTGATGTTTCATGGAACCAGGCACTTTTAAGCAGGAGTAGAGCTGTCTTCCATTGCTCGGGAAGTCTCAGAAGTTATGGATTGTATTGGTGTTGTCTTTGTGCACTAACCAGTCCCAACTTTAAATGAAAGTCCCACCTTATGTTAGAACTAAGTACTAAGCTCCCATGACAGGGGCTGTGCACATCTCCTCTGCTGCAACCCTGATATCTGGTACAGTGCCTGGCATGGTAGGTGTTTGCAATTATTTATTCAATCATAGGCTTACTTCTGGGCTTTCCAGGTGGCACTAGTGGTAAAGAAACTGCCTGCCAATGCAGGACACACAAGAGATGTGGGTTGATCCCTGGGTCTGGAAGATCCCTTTGAGAAGGGCTTGGCAACCCACTTCAGTATTCTTACCTGGAGAATCCCATGGACAGAGGAGCCTGACAGGCTACAGTCCATAGGGTCACCAAGAGTCGGACACAATGGAAGCAACTTATCATGCACATGCATGCAGGCTTACTTCTACAAAAAAACGTGAAAGGTTAAACTTCAGTTTTCTACACTGAATGTTATTTAAGAATGTTCACATAGGAAGCAAAAAGCTTTTGATTGGACTCTTCAGATCTCAAGTTGATGACACGAGCTGAAAAGTTAAACATTTAGATCCCACAGTAGCGAGTCACAGTTTTGATTCATTCTTTGAGTTGATGGATTGCCTAGGGAACATGGATATTAGAAACCAGTTCAATGCCATAATTTGTCATATATTGTTGTGGAAGGTGAGAAGCATGGAACTCACATCAAGGGTTGAAAATTTGCTAAGAATTTATTCTGTTTATAGAAAAAATCATATCTAATATTCAGATGTATTACTTGCAAGTCAACCCAAAGTAAAATTGTGAGATGTCATCATCATATACTGTATTTTTGTATCTGTATGTGTATTTGTTGGTGTGTCTACATCCACAGGGGTTCACAAGCAGTTCTATAAAAGAACAGATCTGTAACAGATACTTTAGACTTTGCAGGCCAGATAGTCTTCACAACTACTCTGCTGTGCCATGGACATGGGCTGTCTTCCAATAAAACTTTATTTACAAAACAAGGCAACTGCCAGATACATTAGTTTACTGACCCTGACAGAGACTGTAACTGTCCTTGCATACTTTTCCTTAATCTTCAGCACCAGGAAACAGCCATTTCCTCTGCCAAGTGCCTCGTTAATAAAATGAAAGCTCTACACAAAATGCTACGATTTTTTTTGGACTTCAAGTGTGTGGACTTGTTTTCAAAGCTAATTGTAATCATTTCCATGCAGTTTTAGAGTAAGTGGAGTGTCTGCCACCTATTTGAGTTATTGGTGGCATCTAAGGGTGCATCTGTTAGTTCTGTTTTAAGAATATCTGTGGCTTGCGTACAATACAGTGAGAGGTCTTCAGTTTGTTGGTTAACTGTTTTCATTTTACGTAAAGCTAAACAGCACCTCTGAGTTAAGATAAAGGATATTAAAGCCATAGCTTACAGAGAAGGATGAGCAAAAGCATTTGGAGACAAGGTGCACGTTCTAAACTGATTTTCTGCATACAGTGTATCCCAGAAGAAACAATAACATCAGATAATAACAGTAAGATTAAAATTAACTTTCCCAGAATCACAAGTCCAGAGAAAAGATACCATTGTGTGTACGCACAGGTTAACTTGACAATAAAGAAGATCATTTCCAAGTGACAGATCTCTTTACAGCTTTGTGAGTTCTCACCATCTCCCTCTAAACTGTATATTAAGAGAGACATATAGATGAGTATATCAGTTCATGGATGTCAAATTTAGGGGATGCCTCTAGATTTTTATTTTTTAAAACATGTCTATATAATAGTAACATAACCCAAAGGTCACATTGTTTGCAAGTCTTAAGACATTAGATAACTTAATTTTTAAAAAACTTTAATTTTGTAATGGGGTATAGCCAATGAACAAGCAATGCTGTGATAGTTTCACCTGTACAACAAAAGAATTCAGCCCTATATGTATACACGTGTATCCATTTCCCCCTGAACTCCCCTCCCATCCAAGTAGAGTCCATGTGCTATGCAGTAGATCCTTGTTGGTTATTCATTTTAAATATAGCAGTGTATATGCGCCCGATAATATATACAAAGTTTAAATTAAAAGGGGAAAAATGGGGTGGGATGGGAAGGGAGATGGGAGGGAGCTTCAGAAGGGAGGGGATATATGTATACCCATGGCTGATTCATCTTGAGGTTTGACAGAAAACAGCAAAATTCTGTAAAGCAATTTTCCTTCAATAAATAATAAATTAATTTTTTTTAAAAGGGGGAAAAAGAACAAGTGTTAAATGTCTGTCACATTTTTTATAAGCACTTTATGGATTTCAAGTATTATGCAATTCTGGGAAAATGTAACAATAATTATATGATTTTATGATGAAATAACCAAATATTCTTCCATATTGCCGATTCTTCTCAGTGATATTTTGGAATTAAAAGGTGAGTTTTGAGGGCTATCTAAGAGAAGGTGGCAGCTGTTTATCAGGTTCTGTGGATGAATAATGTTACCTGCCTTATCAGTAAACAAAGGATGTTGCAGCCATCAAGCTATCAGCCACTATAGTCAAGACTATGCACCTTAAGGGGATTCAGAACGGAGAAAAACAGGATACTGACCCTAGACAGTTAATAAGCATGTCAACTGACCCTAGACAGTTAATGAGCATGTCAGAGAAATGATTTCAATGACCCAAGACTGTTGCATCTTCCCATACATAACTACTTTATGTATTTATTAAATTTATTAACCTGAGATGTTTATTTTTTGTTTAATTAGCAGAAATCTATTGATGTTTACCCAATTTGTTTTTGCAAAATGCCTGTATATACTGGTTGCTCCCTTACTTTTTCAGAACATTCCCTATAATAGCTGCCTGAGGGCCTGTCTCTTGGGCTTAAATCCTCAGAAAATTCACCAAATAAAACATAAATCTCAACTTCTAGGCAGTGCATTTTCTTTCATTCAACAGTACCAAACTCCTTATTTAGAAAAAAAAAATGGGTTAGCCATTAAAACCGTACAATGATTTCTTCCTTGACAGTTGCCACATCAAGATACTCTTTATGATAAATTCATTTCATTTTTCTGCCTCTCCTGCCACCACCAGGTGCAAGTGAGAGAAGAGAATGAGGAATTCCGATAGTGTGTGTGATCACTCATGTCCAACTGTGACTCCATGGACTGTAGCCCACCAGGCTCCTCTGCCCATGGGATTTTCCAGGCAGGAATACTGGAGTGGGTAGCCATTTCCTTCTTGAGGGGATCTTCCCAACCCAGGGATTGAATCTTCATTGTCAGACCAATTCTTTAGCACCGAGCCATCAGGGAAGCCCAATACGGTTGCAGGAAAGTTCATTTTTCATTTTGTCAAGGGGTTTCCCCCTCCTGCAGCTGGGATATTTCTTGATGATTGTTTGTTTCTATGAATTGAGAAAGAATAGCTTTCAAATTCATCAATAATCTATTAAACTTGTTCTAAGATATGTTGAATTAAGTAAGAGATATGGATTGCCCTAGAAGCTTGGATATAGGGAATGGAAGAAACAAAAAGATTTATGTTGCAGTGCAGTTAACCATTGCAATGCAGTTAGATGGAAAGAGAATTGGGTGGAATGTCAAGGCCTCTGGGCACTGTGTCAGCTGTCACTGCAAGATGGAGCCCTAGCTTCTCTACTAAACCTTCTCACACCTCCCGCTTCCTCAGCTCCAAGTCATTTATCATAGAGCTCCATGCTTCTCTGAGGGACTAGTTTTCTGAAAATCAAATGAGGTGATATACATGAAAATGCTTTGGAGAAAGTAGACCTCAGCTTTGCTTGGTAACTATAAATCTTCATTTAGAATTGTTTTGAATTATAGTTTCCTACAGCTTCACAAGTAGTGCTAGTGGTAAAGAACCCAGCTGCCAATGCAGGAGATGCAGGAAATGCACGTTTGATCCGTGGGTTGGGAAGATCCCCGGAAGAGGGCATGACAACCCACTGCAGTATTCTTGGCTGGAGAATCCCATGGACAGAGGAGCCTGGCAGGCTACGGTCCGTAGCGTCGCAGAGAGTCTGACATGACTGAAGTGACTTTGCACACACGCATGCATACTTTCTTAAATATGGTTCTCCTCTTAGAACACTTCTCAGGTGGCGAGAAAATAGACTAAGGGAGAAATGAGATAACTTTATAGATTAAATATTGGCAGGAATTATACCTACAACACTGCATGGTGTATAGTTGCACTATAGAAGATGTTTAGAGTAAATCCTCTCAGTTTAAAAAGATGATATATGACAACAGGAGGAAAAAAAGTACCATGAGAAATGCTTAGAAGAGAATCACATACTCTCAGAACAGTCAGCTTCAATAACTGAGATTCTTAATTTCTTTCTTCACTCCCCAGCTTTCTTTACTCCATCAACAAATTCTGCCCATCCTCCTCCAAAATAGACTCCCTTGTTTCCACTGCTATCATCTTGGTTCAGAACACAACCATTTCTCGCTTAGGCCATTTCGATAGCCTCTTGGTCTTCCTGCTTCCCCTTATCCCTCTTATCAATGAAATATGCTGCCTGCCACACCCGCAAAGGCAGTTGCAGGCATCACTTTACAGCCCCCACTTTACAGCCACCCCAGCAGTGAGCCCTGAGGGAATTCAGCAGCCATTCCTGATGGTGCACCCTGAGGAGACTCAGATTTCAGTGAGCCCATACTCTTGCATCTTCCCATTCATAGAAAAGTGCTAAATTCCTTGACTTGAGATGTCTGTTTTTCTTTAATTAATAGTAATTTTTTCATGTTCTGACAACCTGGTCTTCGTTTCACACACTCCTATGTGTCTGACTCCTGCCTTACCTCTGTGGAGCAGTCCCTTAGAGCAGTCTGAGAAGCTGATTCCCAGGCTTCAATCCTCAGTTTTGTCTGCCCAATAAAATATAATTCTTAACTTTTAGGTTGTGCTTTTTTTTCAGTTGACATACTCTACAGTTAATGGCCCACCAGAAGCCAGGGGGTTTCTTTTAAAATACCAACCAGCCCATGCTCTCTTCTTCTGAATACCATTCAATACTTCTTTCTTATTGCGTTTTGAGCAAAATGTAGGTACCATCCTGACCTCTAAGGTCAACTTAAAAATCAAGTGATAACTTTCCTGAATGCCTATGTCCTATGGCTCTGTCAGTTGAGAAAAAAAAAAAAAGGTACAACCTAAAAGTTGAGAGTTATATTTTATTTGGCAGACTTTCTTAGGACTTCAAGTCTGGCAGACAGTCTCTCAGATAAATGCTGAGAAAACTGTTCCAAGGAAGAAGTGGGGGAGCCAGAATATATGAGTTTCTGCAGCAACACCAGTATTTCCCAAAGTTGTATTGCAGATTAATTCCTTCAGCTTAGTTTTAATCTGTCTCCTACAACAAACTGGAAACCAAACAGAATGATATCCATTTTATAGTATTTGTCACTGCATTCCCAGCACAGGACACATAATAGGAACTCAATGAGCATTTCTTGACTGGATGGATGGTGAGGCAATAATTAGGATTTCAGATCACAGCTAAGCTCAGTTATTAAATGAATAATTAATTAGTGAGTCTCTTAGTTTCATAGGACTACTGTAACAGATTACTGCAAACTTCGGGGGCTTAAAACACACCGACATTTATTCTCTCACAGTTCTGGGGCCCGATGTTCAAAATCAGCTTCCCCAGAGCAAGACTAAGGTTCAGCAGAGCCATGTTCCAACTTGAGGCTCTGGGGGAGAATGTGTTCCTGTCCAGCTTCTCTCCTGCCCGCATTCCTTGGCCTGTGGCTCTGTCACTCCAGTCTTTAAGGCCAGCATCTTCAAATCTCTTTCTCCTCTGTCTTCATATCCCCTTCTTCTCTGTGAGTCTGAAATCTCCCTCTGCTCCTTCTTGTAAGATACATGTGATTGTATTTAGGGCCCACCTGAATAACTTGTATGTATTACTGTGCTCTAGCCACCATACAAAATACCACAGGCTGGGTGGCTTAGAGAACAGAAAAATTATTGTCACGCTTTTGAAGGCTGAAAGTCCCAGACCAGGCTCCAGCAGGGTCCAGTTTCTGGTGAGGGCTCTCTTCCTGACTTACAGACAACTGCCTTCTCACGTCTTCACATGGGCTTTCCTCTGTGTGTACACATGGGAAGAGTAAGGGGCTGTCAGAGAGAGTTCTCTGATCACTTCTCATACGGATGTTAGTTCTTCTTTATGACTGCATTTAACCTTAATTAACTTAACAGAGCTGGAGAAGGGAATGGCTATCTGCTCCAGTATTCTGGTCTGGAGAACTCCATAGACTATAGTCCATGGGGTTGCAAAGAGTCAGACACGACTGAGTGACTTTCACTTTCACTTTTCACCTTAATAGAGGCCCCATCTCGGAATACAGACACACTGAGGGTCATGGCTTCAATATACTAATTTGTTGGGGGTAGGGGGTGGTGCACAATTCAGTCCACAGCACCCAGGCTAATCTCTCATCTCAAAATCCTCAAACACATCTGCAAAGACCCTTTCTCCAAGTAGGGTAACTAAGAGTCACAGATTCCAGGGATTAGGATGTGGATGTAATTTGGGGTCTACTTTAAAGCTTAACATAATGAGGAAGTAAAGTGAACTGCTAAACTTACGTATACTCACGGCTGCTCAAACATGATTTGTGTCAATGGGGAGTAGTTGCTCACAGTTAATAAACAGGTAAAGCAGAATAGGAATTTGTAAGGACTTATGTAATCACCACTGTAGGAAAACTCAAGTCCAGACACTGAACTTATAAGCCGGGGGTTATTATTTTCATTGCCAAAAAAGCCTTCTCTCCATATGGATTGATTGTCACACTCTTCTTTTAAGTTGCCAATTCTATAAATGCATTCGCAGTTCAACTTGATTCGTGTTGAACTTTTCAGAGTTACTCAAGGTTTTTATATCTGTCTTTGCTTTAGCATTTACTCCCTCTGATGTAAAGATAACAATATAGCTGACATTTTTTGAACATTTGCTGTGTGCCAAGCACTGCACCAAAAGTTTTATATATGTATTTAGTTTAATGCTCAGAACAGGGAAGTACTATTGTTATCCTTCATTAACTGATGAGAACTCAGAGATGTGGAGAAGTAAAGAACTTGTCCAAGACCATAGCAAGGAAGTGTCAAACAGATATGCAAACCCCTGCATTCTGACTCTAGAGCTCATACTGTGAATTGTCACTTAATATTGCCTGGCAGTGATGGTTTAGTTGCTAAGTCATGTCTGACTCTTGTGTCCCCCCGGGTTGTAACCCACCAGGCTCTTCTATCCATGAGGTTTCCCAGGCGAGAATAGTAGAGTGGGTTGCCATTTCCTTCTCCAGGGGATCTTCCCGACCCAGGGATCAAACCCATATCTCTTGCATTGCAACCAGATTCTTTATCGCTAAGCCAGCAGGGAGCCCTGCTATTACCTGGAAAATATTATTGAACACTCCATTTCAAAAACCTACCATGGGAATAAATTGTTATAAAAATTCACATCAGCATCTAGACCTTTAGTATAACAAATATTTGCATTGTTAATTGTATTAGGGTTTTCCAGAGAAATCGAACTGATAGGATGTCTGTGTGTGTTTGTGTATCTATCCTTCTCTCTGTTTCTACATATTCCTATCTATCTACCTTCCTATTTAGAGAGATACAGTTCAGTTCAGTTCAGTCGCTCAGTCGTGTCTGACTCTTTGCGACCCCATGAATCGCAGCATGCCAGGCCTCCCTGTCCATCACCAACTCCTGGAGTTCACTCAAACTCACGTCCATCGAGTCCGTGATGCCATCCAGTCATCTCATCCTCTGTCGTCCCCTTCTCCTCCTGCCCCCAATCCCTCCCAGCATCAGAGTCTTTTCCAATGAGTCAACTCTTCACATGAGGTGGCCAAAGTACTGGAATTTCAGCTTTAGCATCATTCCTTCCAAAGAAATCCCAGGGCTGGTCTCCTTCAGAATGGACTGGTTGGATCTCCTTGCAGTCCAAGGGATTCTCAAGAGTCTTCTCCAACACCACAGTTCAAACGCATCAATTCTTTGGCGCTCAGCTTTCTTCACAGTCCAACTCTCACATCCATACATGACCACAGGAAAAACCATAACCTTGACTAGACGGACCTTAGTCGGCAAAGTAATGTCTCTGCTTTTGGATATGCTATCTAGGTTGGTCATAACTTTTCTTCCAAGGAGTAAGCGTCTTTTAATTTCATGGCTGCAGTCACCATCTGCAGTGATTTTGGAGCCCAAAAAAATAAAGTCTGACACTGTTTCCACTGTTTTCCCATCTATTTCCCATGAAGTGATGGGAACAGATGCCATGATCTTCGTTTTCTGAATGTTGAGCTTTAGGCCAACTTTTTCACTCTCCACTTTCATTTTCATCAAGAGGCTTTTTAGTTCCTCTTCACTTTCTGCCATAAGGGTGGTGTCATCTGCATATCTGAGATTATTGATGTTTCTCCCGGCAATCTTGATTCCAGCTTGTGTTTCTTCCAGTCCAGCGTTTCTCATGATGTACTCTGCATATAAGTTAAATAAGCAGGGTGACAATATACAGCCTTGACATACTCCTTTTCCTATTTGGAACCAGTCTGTTGTTCCATGTCCAGTTCTAACTGTTGCTTCCTGACCTGCATACAGATTTCTCAGGAGGCAGGTCAGGTGGTCTGGTATTCCCATCTCCTTCAGAATTTTCCGCAGTTTATTGTGATCCACACAGTCAAAGGCTTTGGCATAGTCAATAAAGCAGAAGTAGATGTTTTTCTGGAACTCTGTTGCTTTTTCCATGATCCAGCGGATGTTGGCAATTTGATGTCTGGTTCCTCTGCCTTTTCTAAAACCAGCTTGAACATCAGGAAGTTCATGGTTCACGTATTGCTGAAGCCTGCCTTGGAGAATTTTCAGCATTACTTTACTAGCATGTGAAATGAGTGCAGTTGTGTGGTAGTTTGAGCATTCTTTGGCATTGACTTTCTTTGGAATTGGAATGAAAACTGACCTTTTCCAGTCCTGTGGCCATTGCTGAGTTTTCCAAATTTGCTGGCATATTGAGTGCAGCACTTTCACAGCATCATCTTTCAGGATTTGAAACAGCTCGACTGGATTGCCATCACCTCCACTAGCTTTGTTCGTAGCGATGCTTTCCAAGGCCCACTTGACTTCACATTCCAGGATGTCTGGCTCTAGATTAGTGATCACACCATCATGATTATCTGGGTCGTGAAGATCTTTTTTGTACAATTCTTCTGTGTATTCTTGCCACCTCTTAATATCTTCTGCTTCTGTTAGGTCCAGACCATTTCTGTCCTTTATCAAGCCCAGGAAGTGGCACATGCCATTGTAGAGGTTGGCAAGCTTGAAATCTGAGGAGCAGGCTGGCAGGCTGGAGTCCTGGGGAAGAGTTGGTGTTGTAGGTTGAGTCGAAAGATACAATTTCTACTCCCTCACTGACCTCAGTCCTTTATCTCAAGACATCAACTGACTGAAAGAAGTGTATCCATATGATGAGGGTTAATCTACTTTAATCAGTGTCTACTGATTTAAATGTTAATTCCGTCTAGAAAATATCTTCATGGCAACATCTAGACTCATGTTTGACCAATATCTAGATACTATGGCTTAGCCAAGCTGACATGTAAAATTAACTATCACAAGTCTACGTCTTCTCATTGGCACCCATATACACACATCTCCTTAAATCATACTTAATCTCAACATAAAGACAATAACAAAGTCATACTTTTGCCCAACATGACACAACTGGCCTGCGCACAACTGAAAACACAGTAACCTTTTCCCTGGAAGAGGATGCAAACGACTTGGGGGATGTTTGCTCTTCTCCTTGACATCCTGTTAGGTAAACACTAAGATGTAAAGTCAATGCATCCTATCTGGTAAGGGGATAGGGGAAGGGAGAAAACAAAAATATTTCATACAGACACACACACACACAGACAAGCATATTTAAAATGAAATAAGGAGTAAATACTCATGACAGTTACTGTCCTTATTTCTGCAACTGATCATATTAGTATAGCTGGAACTTAGAACTACCTTCTTCCAATATCCATTCTGTATTCCACTTGTCTCAGCAAGTATCTAAGCTGACCCTGTGGTTCTTTACCTGGTGGGATGACCTAATGAGCCATCAGATGGCTTTGTTGTAACTGAGCCTGTAATTAAACATTCGCACAACCTTGTTGCTCTTCAGTCCCTAAGTCATGTTCGATTCTTTGTGAGCCCCATGGACTGTACACACCAGGCTCCCCTGTCCTCTACTAAACCCCAGAGTTTGCTTAAATTCATGTCCACTGAGTCGATGATGCTATCTAACCATCTCATCCTCTGCTGCCCTCTTCTTTTGCCTTCAGTCTTTCCCAGCATCAGGGTCTTTTTCAATGACTTGGCTCTTTGCATCAGGTGGCTAAAGTATTGGAACTTCAGCATCAGTCCTTCCAATGAATATTCAGGGTTGATTTCCTTTAGGATTGACTGGTTGATCTCCTTGCTATCCAAGGGAGGCTCAAGAGTCTTCTCCAGCATTACTGTTCGAAAGCATCACTTCTTTGGTGCTCAGCCTTTTTTATGGTCCAATTACCCACAGACTATTGCCCCTTTTATTCCACTTCCAACTTGGCTATGATGACCTTCTTTTGCTGGACTGCAGAGAATAGAATCTCCGTGAACAAGGATTTCTATCACTTCATCAAACCAAGTGAAAATGTCTGTTTGTTGTATAAAAGATAGTGGCAGGAACCCATTTTTAACTCCTTATTGCTGTACTCATGTGTGAAACTACCCACAGGGGAAGAGATTTGCGTATAAAAGAACCCTTATTGGCCTTAGATGTGATTGGCTGCACAGATTACACTGCCAAATGAATTGGTTTTGCAAACCAAACAGAAGGCATCATAAACTGAACTCAGATTACATTGGAGGTATAGGCTCGACAGGAGTGACAGCCTCAGGCCACAGAGAGGCAAGGGCCCTGGCTGCTGCTTCTCTCTTTAACAATAAGATTCTTGGAGGGTAAGTTTGTTTCCCAAATATTTAAACCTTAGCAATGTCTTAGTTTTCTGACATGGATTGAAAGACCATTTGGCATTTTAACTAAGGCACTTATTAACTTATTTTCTCTCTTGATTAGATTAGCATGAATTTGGGGTTATTTCTTTTCTCCCAGTTGGAGAAAGCATGTGGAACCAGGCTTGGAGGTCAGTATTCTTAGTCCCTAAAAACAACCAATTTTGGTGTCTGTCGTGCACCATGCCACATTTAATATTTTCTGTGCTATGACTCAGAATAAAGAGGTATTGCAAAATGTAGCCAGAGAAATTTAGCCCCCCCTTTTTTTTTCTTTAAAAAAATGAAGAAAAAAGAAGAAGAGGAGAAATACGAGGAGACAAGAGTAGGAGATAAAGCAACAATGCAGCAGATCCAAAGAATTTGGAAAAGCTCAGGCCTTTGTGGGCAGTTTATTTCCAGCTCAGTAAACCCAGAAGCAGAACTTCTGCATTTTTAGTGCCCTTAATAATAATAAAAGTGATCTTGCTAGGATAAGGCAGAGCCAAAATTAAGAGGTCAAGTACCAGCGTGTTTATGTTGGCGTTTCTGTGGAGGCAGGTCTGTCTAGTTTCCTTGCCCTGAATAGCAGCTGGCGCAGGCTCAGGAGCAATAGATCAGAACCAGGCAGGGCCGTTTGTCACAGGGTCCCAGTGAGGACACAGTTTGCAGCCTGCCCAGCAATGGCCAGCTGCCTCTGGTTCTCTCCCTACCATTCCACTCCCAGGTTCAAGGTGTGGTCTACAGACCCTTGAGATTCACACAGCTGCTAAGAGACGTGTTGTCACTGATAATCCATCTTCTCCTTCCTGCCCCAGGACACTCAGAAGGTCAGCTGTGGTCCTCAAGGTCCACCTTTCAAACCATATATCAAGTGGGGACTCAAGACCTTGGGCTCCTCAGGCAATTTAGTTATAAAACCCAATTTTACCTATGCATAATATTGGGACTTAAAAATTCCACAGCAGCAGCACTATCATTAATGATGATTCATTCTTTTGATTGGTATTTTGCCCAACTTTGTCACTGATGAATCTTTAAACTACCCTGGTACCTTAGATCTCCAAACTATGAAATCTGGTTCTGTTTGAAATAGTATTGGGCTCATTTTGTTTTGTTTTGTTTTGTTTTGTTTTTTGGTCTAGAAATCTCAATTAGATGTACCAGTAGTTTTATCTTTATATAGGATTTCATATCGCAGAGTGGTAGTACTAAGGAGAGGAGCCTGTGCTTTATGTGCAGAATATTCAAGTCAGTTTCACAAATTTAATGAAAAGTCTAATTCTTCCCAGGCATAACTTGCTGCTGAAAATGCCAGGCCAGTCTCCATATGCAGAAATTCTTCCCAGCAGCTATTAAACCTCACCTTTACCAGCCTGTCTGTGTAACCTCCATCATTCCATTTACCCATGGTTGCATTTTTGCAACTGCTAAATTTGCAGATTCCCAGACTCTACCATCCTAGGTATTTTCTAATTAACAGTTTAAAATGTGGAAAGTGAGGGCTTTCCTGGTGGTCCAGGGGTTAAGGCTCCATGCTTCCAGTGCAGGTGATGTGGGTTCAATCCCTGGTCAGGGAACTAAAATTCCACATGCCTCATGGTGTGGCCCAAAAAAAAAAAAACAAGTTTTTAAAAAATTCAATTAAAAAAAATTTTTAATGTAGAAAGGTTTGATTATATCTGTATCTCTTTAAAAGACGAATAAGAACTAGAGAGGATATGATAATTGTGACCACATATTCTTTGTGTACCTGAAATACCTCCATGTCAGAAACCACGTCTAAGACCTAGAAATATCCTTGAATTCATTTCTGAGCAGCTTCCTTATGCAGCTGAGAAACCAGTTTCAACTCTTACCCATTCTCAGGTTTCCATGGCAGGCTCATATCCAATAGAGCCCCTTTGTTTGGTCAAGGTAACTTGTCTTTTGAAGTTTTACCAGTGATGCTGTCCTTGAGCTATGAATGCTCAAACTACCACACAATTGCACTCATCTCACATGCTAGCGAAGTAATGCTCAAAATTCTCTGAGCATGGCTTCAACAGTATGTGAACCGTGATCAGATGTTCAAGCTTGATTTAGAAAAGGCAGAGGAACCAGAGATCAAATTGCCAACATCTGCTGGATCATCAAAAAAGCAAGAGAGTTCCATAAAAACACATATTTCTGTTTTATTGACTATGCCAAAGCCTTTGACTGTGTGGATCACAACAAAATGTGGAAAATTCTTAAAGAGATGGGAATACCAGACTACCTGACCTATCTCCTGAGAAATCTGTATGCAGGTCAAGAAGCAATAGATAGAACTGGACATGGAACAACAGACTGGTTCCAAATTGGAAAAGGAGTACGTCAAGGCTGTATATTGTCACCTGCTTATTTAACTTCTATGCAGAGTACATCATGCAAATTGCCAGGCTGGAAGAAGCACAAGCTGGAATCAAGATTGCTGGGAGAAATATCAATAATCTCAGATATGCAGATGACACCACCCTTATGGCACAAATTGAAGAGGAACTAAAGAGCCTCTTGATAAAAGTGAAAGAGGAGAAAGAAAAAGTTGGCTTAAAGCTCAACATTCAGAAAACGAAGATCATGGCATCTTTTTCCATCACTTCATGGCAAATAGATGGGGAAACAATGGAAACAGTGATAGACTTTATCTTGGGGGGCTCCAAAACCTTGGCAGATGGTGATTGCAGCCATGAAATTAAACGACACTTGCTCCTTGGAAGAAAAGTTTTGACCAATCTAGACAGCATATTAAAAAGCAGAGACATTACTTTGCCAACAATGGTCCGTCTAGTCAAAGCTATGGTTTTTCCAGTAATCGTGTATGGATATGAGAACTGGACTATAAAGAAAGCTGAGTGCCGAAGAATTGATGCTTTTGAACTGTGGTGTTGGAGAAGACTCTTGAGAGTTCCTTGGACTGCAAGGAGATCCAACCACTCCATCCTAAAGAAAATAAATCCTGAATATTCATTGGAAGGACTGATGTTGAACCTAAAACTGCAATACTTTGGCCACCTGGTGCAAAGAACTGACTCATCTGAAAAGACCCTGATGCTGGGAAAGATTGAAGGCAGGAGAAGGGGACAACAGAGGAGAAGGTTGGATGGCATCACTGACTCAATGGACATGAGTTCAAGTAGACTCTGGGAGTTGATGATGGACAGGGAAGCCTGGCGTGCTGCAGTCCATGGGGTCGCAAAGAGTCAGACACAACTGAGCGACTGAACCGACTGACTGACGTGGTATTTCGTTCCTCCACTCTTCATATGTAGCCTTGGAACCACAGGAGGCTGGGAATTGTTGTCCTTTGCTCATCTGCCATACACGAGAAGCTTTCAGGGATGCTATTCTCTCAGGCTACTCAGCTTCTCTCAAGAAAAGTTCCGAATGTATTTGGATCATTGATGTTTAAAGTGCTTATTGATATAATTGAATTATTATCTGCCATGTTTGTTACTATTTTCTATTCCTTGCCCTTGATTTTTGTCCCTATTTTTATGTTTCATTCCTTTTTTGCCTTTTGTGGTTTTAATTAAATATTTTATATCATTCAAATAAATTAAAATAAAAAAAATTTTTTAAGAAACGTTCACAAGGCAGGACCTATCAGGTCAGCCATAGTGGCTCTGAGGTATGTGTGTTGTGTGTGTACATACACAAACTGAGACAAACAGGAAAAAAATACATGTTAAGTGAACATAGAAAAGAATTATATGGGGGGATGGCTAATCCAAGTTTTTCAATCCTGTTTTCTCCTAGCTATTGAGAAATTTTCTTTTCCTATATCTTTTGTCTTTCTAATTGGACCTTATTTTCTCCCTCTTTCCACTCGTATTTTCACTAAGCTTCCTCAGTTCTACAGTTCAATTCAGTCACTCAGTCATGTCCAACTTTGCAACCCCATGAACCGCAGCATGCAAGGCCTCCCTGTCCATCATCAGCTCCTGGAGTTTACCCATACTCATGTCCATTGAATCGGTGATGCTATCCAACCATCTCATCCTCTGTCATCCCCTTCTCCTCCTGCCCTCAATCTTTCCCAGCATCAGGGTCTTTTCCAATGAGTTAGCTCTTCGCATCAGGTGGCCATAGTATTGGAGTTTCAGCTTCAGCATCAGTTCTTCCAATGAATATTCATGATTGATCTCCCTTAGGCTGGACTGGTTGGATCTCCTTGCAGTCCAAGGGACTCTCAAGAGTCTTCTCCAACACCACAGTTCAAAAGCATCAATTCTTTGGCACTCAGCTTTCTTTATAGTCCAATTCTCACATCCATACATGACTACTGGAAAAACCATAGCCTTGACTAGATTGACCTTTGTTGACAAAGTAATGTCTCTGCTTTTTAATATACTGTCTAGATTGGTCATAACTTTCCTTCCAAGGAGTAAACGTCTATTAATTTCATGGCTTCAATCACCATCTGCAGTGATTTTGGAGCCCCCCAAAATAAACTCAGCCGCTGTTTCCACTGTTTCCCTATCTATTTCCCATGAAGTGATGGGAACAGATGCCATGATCTTAGTTTTTTGAATGTTGAGCTTTAAGCCAACTTTTTCACTCTCCTCTTTCACTTTCATCAAGAGGCTCTTAAGTTCTTCACTTTCTGCCACAAGGGTGGTATCATATGTATATCTGAGGTTATTGATATTTCTCCCAGCAATCTTGATTCCAGCTTGTGCTTCTTCCAGCCCAGCACTTCTCATGATGTACTCTGCATATAAGTTAAATAAGCAGGGTGACAATATACAGCCTTGACGTACTCCTTTTCCTATTTGGAGCCAGTCTGTTGTTCCATGTCCAGTTCTAACTGTTGCTTCCTGACCTGCATACAGACTTCTCAAGAGGCAGCTCAGGTGGTCTGTTACTCCCATCTCCTTCAGAATTTTCCACGGTTTATTGTGATCCACACAGTCAAAGACTTTGGCATAGTCAATAAAGCAGAAATAGATGTTTTTCTCGAACTCTCTTGCTTTTTCCATGATCCAGTGGATGTTGGCAATTTGATCTCTGGTTCCTCTGCCTTTTCTAAAACCAGCTTGAACATCTGGAAGTTCACAGTTCATGTATTGCTGAAGCCTGCCTTGGAGAATTTTGAGCATTACTTTACTGGCATGTGAGATGAGTGCAATTGTGTGGTAGTTTGAGCATTCTTTGACATTGCCTTTCTTTGGAATTGGAATGAAAACTGACCTTTTCCAGTCCTGTGGCCACTGTTGAATTTTCCAAATTTGCTGGCATATTGAGTGCAGCACTTTCACAGCATCGTCTTTCAGGATTTGAAACAGCTCCACTGGAATTCCATCACCTCCACTAGCTTTGTTCGTAGCGATGCTTCCTAAGGCCCACTTGACTTCACTTTCCAAGATGTCTGGCTCTAGGTGAATGATCACATCATTGTGATTATCTGGGTCATGAAGATCTTTTTTGTACAGTTCTTCTGTGTATTCTTGCCACCTCTTCTTAATATCTTCTGCTTCTGTTAGGTCCATACCATTTCTGTCCTTTATTGTGCCCACCTTTGCATGAAGTGTTCCTTTGGTATCTCTAAGTTTATTGAAGAGATCTCTAGTCTTTCCCATTCTATTGTTTTCTTCTATTTCTTTGCATTGATTGCCGAGGAAAGCTTTCTTATCTCTCCGTGCTATTCTTTGGAATTCTGCATTCCAATGGGTACATTTTTCCTTTTCTCCTTTGCTTTTTACATCTCTTCTTTCACAGCTGTTTGTAAGGCCTTCTCAGACAGCCATTTTGCTTTTTTGCATTTCTTTTTCTTGGGGATGGTCTTGATCCCTGTCTTCTGTACAGTGTCATGAACCTTAGTCGATAGTTCATGAGGCACTCTGTCTATCAGATCTAGTCCCTTAAATCTATTTCTCACTTCCACTCTATAATCATAAGAGTTTTGATTTAGGTCATGCCTGAATGGTCCAGTGGTTTTCCCCACTTTCTTCAATTTAAGTCTGAATTTGGCAATAAGAAGTTCATGATCTGAGCCACAGTCACCTCTATAAGTTAGACCTAAATTGGATTTAAATCTAAACCTTTCCTTTTTCTCATATAGCTGCAGGAGCTGCAAGTCTCATTCCCTTGAACCCCAGTTTCCTAAGAAACCCATCAACAACCGTTCTTTTCCAGGTCTTTTTCTACCTCTCACAAGTGATCGTTTCTATCTGTTGAATCTTTGTGGTTTTGGAGAGAAAACTACCATATGTCTCTCTCTCTTTTTTTTTTTTTTTTCATATGTCTCTCTTTAAGAGCTAAGCGAATCTTTTAGCTTTTCATTACCTATTAAATCACAATCAGTTCTGATCATTAATAGGTCCAAGTGGGGTCATTGAGCAAAAACAGTCAGAGCCCAACATCAGGAACCTTGTAAAAGTCATGTTACAAAGAGGCATACATCGCAAAAGACATCTTTTGACGTTCATACTCAAGGAAGGAAAGAAAAACCAGCTCCTCCTGGAGGTTGGTACACACATCAGTAAAAGTAGAGCGTTAGCCCATGGTCACTTCATATCCTGCTGCACAGCTCTCTGAGGGTTTCCTATGTTCCTTTCTGCTCACCCCTGCCATCTTTTAGTCAATATAAAAAGAATGCCTCCTTTAAAAATTGTCCTCTTCCTCACTTAATCTAGTCAATATATTTGTAAAATTACATTGAAATGGCTTTCAAACCATGTAGTTTTCTAGTTGTATAGATTTAGGCCCATTAAAGTCATTTGATTATTAAATCTCAACTTAGATGTTTAATACCAAAATAATAATAAATAAATGCATTAATTCATTCAAACTGTAAACAAAGAGCAAATAAAACTTAATAGATATGGAAATGGCAACCCACTCCAGTATTCTTGCCTGGAGAATTCCATGAACAGAGGAACCTGGGGCTATAGTCCATAGGGTCACAAAGAGTCAGACACAACTCACAACACACACACTATGCCAGACTCTGTACTTGACACTGGTCAAGAAAGATACAGTCCTGTAGTCAAGAGCCTATAAAAGAAAGGCAATTTAATCAATGATTATATAAAAATGTGGTAACACTGATACATACAGTCATTGATGATTACAATGGGGCCAGTGTAGATTGAATCCTCACTGTGATGTAGGCACTAGGACAAGTGTTCACATGCTTTACCTAATTTTATCCTTATAACCACTCTATACAGTAGGTATGGTTATCCCCACTGTACTGATGAGGAACTTGGACCTGGAAAGGAACTTGTCCAAAATGACAGAGAGGAGAGGAGCTAGGATTTGAATCCAGTTTGTGGATAGAATGCAGTTCTAATCTCAGAGCCCCATTCTTAATGTCTCTGCCTCCATCTGCTGCAACAGAGCCAGCCTCACACCCAAAACCTCCCTTGCAAGTTTCTCACTTGAAACTGGAGATGCATGAGGGTTTTTTGAAAATGAAGGTCAGTATCAAAATATTTGAAATGTTGCTACTGTTAGGAACAAGCTCATTTCATTTGTTGAAAGTGAAGTGAAAATGTTAGTCATTCAGTTGTGTCCGACTCTGTGATCCCATGGACTGTAGGCCACCAGGCTCCTCTGTCCATGGAATTCTCCAGGCAAGAATACTGGAGTTGGTAGCCATTCCCTTCTCCAGAGGATCTTCCCTACTCAGGGATCGAACCTGGGTCTCCTGCGTTACAAGCATATTCTTTATCTTCTGAGACATCAGGGAAAGTTTCAAGTAAAGGATGAAGCTCTTCAGTCCCTCAGTCATGTCCAACTCTTTGCGACCCCATGGACTGCAGCACGCCAGGCTTCTCTGTCCATCACCAACTCCCAGAGCTTTGCAAACTCATGTCCTTTGAGTCAGTGATGCCATCCAACCATCTCATCCTCAGTCGTCCCCTTCTCCTCCTGCCTTCAATCTTTCCCAGCATCAGGGTCTTTTCCAGTGAGTCAGTTCTTCACATCAGGTGGCCAAAGTACTGGAGCTTCAGCTTCAGCATCAGTCCTTCCAATGAATATTCAGGACTGATTTCCTTTAGGATTGACTGATTGCATCTCCTTGCAGTCCAAAGGACTTTCAAGAGTCTTCTCCAACACCACAGTTCAAAAGCATCAGTTCTCTGGCACTCAGCTTACTTTATGGTCCAACTTTCACATCCATACATGACCATTGGAAAAACTGTAGCTTTGACTGGATGGACCTTTGTCGATAAAGTAATGTCTCTGCTATTTAATATGCTGTCTAGGTTTGTCATAGCTTTTCTTCCAAAGAGCAAGTATCTTTTAATTTCATGGCTGCAGTCACCATCACAGTGATTTTGGAGTCCAAGGAAATAAAATCTGTCAGTGTTTCCATTGTTTCCCCATCTATTTGCCATGAAGTGGTGGGACCAGATGTCATGGTCTTAGTTTTTTGATTGTTGAGTTTTAAACGAGCTTTTTCACTCTCCTCTTCACCATCATCAAGAGGCTCTTTAGCTCCTCTTCACTTTCTGCCATATATGTGGTGTCACCTGCATATCTGAGGTTATTGATATTTCTCTCGGCAACCTTGATTCCAGCTTGAGCTTCATCCAGCCCAGCATTTCTCATGATGTACTCTGCGTATAAGTTAAATAAGCAGGGTGGCAATACACAGCCTTGATGTACTCCTTTCCAAAACTGGAACCAGTCCGTGGTTTCTGTTTCTTCTTGACCTCCATATTGTTTTGCTACCATCTTATTTTATAAACAAATTCATAAAGAAAAGAATTATTTAACAGAATTAATCAAGTTTAGTGAACCTCTTATAAGCTGAATCCAGTATACAAGCCATCTGAAGAAGTATTATCATATGACTGTGATCGATAAAGGAATTAAAGTCAGTGATGCGGCTCTGGAAAGAAAATTAAGAAGTGATCTTTAGTCTTAACTACCTTGCTGCTAAAAGAGAGAGAGAGTAAGGTAAACAACAAAATATTACAGCAAGGACTTTTAGCCACACGAATAATTTTTCTATCTGCCATTTTCAAAACTGCCTTTCCTATTATTGAACACTTTCGGGTAGTGGTAAAGAATCCTCCTGCCAATGCAGGCGACACAAGAGATGTAGGTTCGATCTTTGAGTCGGGACAATCCCCTGGAGTAGGAAATGGCAACCCCCTCCAGTATTCTTGCCTGGAAAATTCCATAGGCAGAGGAGCCTGGCAGGCTACAGTCCATGGGATCCCAAAGGGTCAGACAACTGAGCACACACACCATGCAGCCATCTTATAACTCTTTATAATAACATTGCAACTTTATAGACTCTCTCGATCCTTTTCCTATTTTCTTCCAGCTTCCAATTAATTTTTTTTTTGCCAGTTCCTCCTAGTTTTAGTAAAGTGAAAGTATTAGTCACTCAGCAGTGTCTGATTCTTTGTGACCCCATAGACTGTATAGCCCACCAGACTCCTCTGTCCATGGAATTCTCCAGGCAAGAATACTGGAGTGGGTAGCCTTTCCATTTTCCAGGGAGTCTTCTCGACCCAGGGATCAAACCTGGGTCTCCTGCATTTCGGGCAGATTCTTTACCATTTGAACCACTGGGGAAGCCTGGTTGTTTCAGAGTATGAGCATAAAAAAATAAAATAGGAAAATCAAGTCTGGCATGGCAGAGTATCTCTTTGACAAGCACACCCTGGGAAACAGGGATAATGAAAGCCAAACCTCCTCAGCCTGGCTTCCTGTCGCCACAGGGGTGATGTCCCTGGTCACCAAGGCAGTACATGCATATTTGTACTGCACCTTTGCTATAAGTTGTACCAAAATGTCTACTTAAGTTCTTTCCTTAGTACCATTCCCTCAAATAAAGGAATTGGTACCCCTCCCCCCAAAAGGAAAATCAAATGGATTCTTGTTTTCCAAATGGATGTGTAATTGGGAAGGGTTAATTTTAAATCCATTCTGGCTCTGCTTCTGTGACTTTAACTCTTATTTTGCTGCTTTTGATATTATAGGCATACTTAACGGCCTGCCTCAGGGAGCCCTGCCTGCCCCTCCTCCTCTTCCTGGCCCTTGGGCTAGGATGCCTTTTGCTTGATTCACAGGGAGACAGCCTGACCCTGTGCAGGACTGTGACTTTCCTGAGTTCTTTGTGTGGGAAATGGCGCCCCTCATCTGCTGCTTACTGGAGTGGCTCAGAAGTTCACATTTGGAGAGCTGGAATTGCAGATAGCTGTGGCATCTTTGTTGATATAATAGCAGATATTCCATTTCATACCACCAGTGAAATGACTGTAAGGAAGTGAAACTCACACATCCCCCTGCCTGAGGCTTGCCGTTCTAGGAGACATTTGCAAGAATTAAATGGTCATTTTTACTTTGTGTCCTAACCTTCCCCCATGTCTGATCCATAGAAGAACCTAGCATCCGGGCCCCGACAAGATGGTAATTTCAAGCCATTAGTCTGCCATCTTCTGGGTCAGCTTGCTCTCCAAAGTTGTATTCCTTGCCTCAAGATCTCAACCCTCGGATTTATTAGCCTATAGTGCAATGAGCAGGGCGAGCTTGGACTGGGTAACAGATGCAGGATGTGGTCAAGACTAGGACAACTGCCATCGACTACAAGGAGAATCAGCACGCCATAAGCGCATCGTGTTATTTTTTTCCATCTGTACCTCTGGTTCTCCACTGAGACTGTTCAGTCTTTGGTAGTAAGGACAATATGTTTTCATTTCTGTTTCCTCAGTACATAATTGAATGTTTGATACAGAGAAGGCATCGTGAATGAATGAAGGCGTGAATGAATGACTGAAACAACAGAAACGGCAACACTCACATTGTTACCATGGCAATACTCATAGTGTTACCTCCCTCTCTCCCACTGACTACTCAAGTAATTCCACAATAACTACTCAAAAAAGCCCAGAAGGTATCGTTTTTTTAAAAAACATGCAAATTCTCAGAGAAGTTCTATACACCAATATTTTCTTTCTTTTTCCCCACAAAACTCTGAGTTGTCAAGCAGTAGTTTAGAAACACAACACTATATATCCATTCCTGTTTGGTTTTGGTTTTACATTAGTGGAGCAAGAATGAAAGGGTATACTATTTCTATCTATCCATGGATAATCTAATCTTGCAAAGACAGTTACCAAAGTCATTAACAATTCCTACTCAGAAGACAAATAGTGTCTGAATTGGATTAAGGTGAAACCAAAGTGCCTGCTGCAGCTGTGTCAGTGAGGGACTCGGTGTTTATGGCTTCATTACAACCTTAAGTGGTGTATCTATATTTCTTCTGTGTTTAATGAAGCCACAACCAACCAACTCTTTATTGAGTGATACTGGAGAGTTTTTTGCTTTTAACTTGATGTATTTCAATTTGTGATTAACTAGCTATCCCACATCAGGTAACTTGGACGGGTGCTTTAGAGACAATTAGCTAAATGTTCCTCTGTGTTAGCCACAGAATCAAGAAAAAAGATAAGGAGAATCAATAAGACCACGCCAGGGTAGAAGAGAACATTCATCTTCCATTAAGATCATTGGTGGACTCATCAAGCTGCCTGTCACGAGAGAAAACGGCTCCGCTCTGTCTCTCTCTCGCTCCTGTGTACATAGTTTGGCTCTGGCTGCTAAGTGACTGGCTGTTGTGTTGTTCAGTTTTCAGGACTGTATCTCCTGTCTTTCTTCACCATCCTCCTCGGGCTGGTGCTCTACTCGTCCACCTCCACGTACATAGCCCAGGACCCCCGGGTTTACAAGCAGTTCCGCAACCCTTCAGGACCCGTCGTGGACTTACCAGCCACAGCTCAGGTGGAGCCTTCGGTCACCTACACCAGCCTGGGCCAGGAAACCGAAGATGAGCCCCATGTGCGCGTGGCCTAGGATGACACCCTCCCTGACCACTGAGGACACCTCCACGGCTGTGTGTCCGCCCGTCATCTCTGTTTTGTACATAGAGAAAGGTATTTATTAGGTGCAGTTTACAGAGGTGGACTGCAAGGTAGCAAATCCGAAAGCCTGTAAGAGGCACACGCTAAACATCCCTGGAGATGCAGGCTCTGATCCACCTGGAGGGATGCCTACCTAGGGTGTATCCTGGTCACACACACACATACACCACCACCCCCGTCCACATTAATTACTGTGAAAATGTTTGAATCAAAAGCAAGTATTACTGTTTGTATGATTATGGTTACTGTTATGATAGCGACTTTCAGGAGGAGGTTTTGTACTCCTGATGGGAACTCTCGCCAGACCCACATGTAGTTAGCATCACTCCCACTTTTCTATGGCAAGTCACTTTTTAAGAATCACACTTTATTTTTGTGCACCTTCTCTGAGTGCTGCATGCCACAGGAGCCCCGCCCTGCGACGCTTCCTTATCCTAGGCACCTGGGGGCTCATGGTTCCCTCTTACCTGTTGGATCGCCTGCTCAGTATGTATTTCGTGCTGTGACCCTTGTGGGGAGTGGCAACTGACCGTATAATTCTCTATTCTAGGAATAGATATAAAACAAACATTTTAGCCTTTTTATATTTCAACCTCGGATTACTCCAGGCCATTGCCTTTCTGTTGCAACTCATGATTCTGCTAATCAAGTCCCTGTAATAACAGGATAAGAGATGTTCCATTTCTGTGGCTTATGGGAAACCCCAGAGTAATATCACTTGTGCTTAGGGTAATATCTTTTTTTTTAAAATCTTTCTGCCCCTTCCTATGTTCCCTCTTCCAAAAAAAAAAATTAATTTTCCTTTTCCTCCTAGATTTCTTTAGTGATAATATGGAGATCAGTCAAGGCATTGGAAAAAGCCATGGTCCTCTGCCCTTTTGTGTGACACCCTTTTTGAAATATACCAGCATGGAAATTATCTTGATTGTGGGATATCATTGGTTGTCTGGCCTCCCAACAAAGTCAGGGTGCTGCTGTGGCACAGCCTCTGACAACAGCTCATCTGATACAGCCACTGTGTAGTAGTAAAAATCTCACCAATGAAAAGTCTGGCATTTTTGGTCATATTTGGCATCCATTTGATAGCGGCATTCTTATGGATACAGAGAATATTTCAGGGTCCTGATAAGGCTTTGAGGGGTATGTCACTAATCTAATTTTGTCGCCTTTACAATAGCTCTTTCTTCAAACGCAGAAAATCAAGAAACACCACAGAGCTCTGTGATTTACAGTAGATTCTCTTTCTCCCTATCAGTACATGCAATAGTCTTTACGTTTGGCTGGCTTCAGTATCATTCAGAAAGATCCTCTATAGAGTTACAGGATTTATAAAGGAAAAACAAATGTTTATGAAACTTTGGGCAATTCAAATCAGTTCAAGTTAAGTAAGCAAAGCAAAACTCCAGTGGAGTCTCTGTAAGGTAGAGAACAGATTACAGCTTAGTCAGGATTCCCATACTAGCCTGAACAGTCCCTAAATAGACCTGCATAAGTGTCCCATTCTGTCAGTCAGCACCCATGTGGCACCTCTGTCTGCCCTCTACCCTGGGGACAGGTAGTCCTGCCTTGGAGTTGGAGCAGACAAGTTATCTTTCCTGATATGCAAATTTTATGCTCATCTCCATTCAGCCCGCTTAGAAACCTGTTTTATTTCTGGTGAAAAAAATCAACATTAAAGCTGTATCAAATCAAAAGAACTTTGCCAATGTTTGCTCTCTGCTACCTGTCAAACCAATTAAATACCTTTCTCTGACTATTTTGTCCATTCAGATCTGAAGACCTTTAAAGACTGTGGTTTTATTTTTGTGTTTACATTCCTTTGGTTTGCATAATTTGTTTGATTTATTGCATTTGTAGTATTTATTTTCAGCCAAATATTTTCATCTTTTTTTGTTCATTTTTATGACACTAATTTGTAGACACCTAGTAAAATCTCAAGAGAAATAAGTGGATGAAAGTATTTCCAAGTCAACTCAGTGGATGCAAATTTTTTTTTTTTTAATTTCAAAAAGGTTTGCAATCAATGGATGGCTACAGGTTGCCATGTGAATTGTTTCCTAGGATATTTTAACTGACTCCAAATTGTATGGAAACCAAGTGTGAATGTTAAGGTGAATTCACTATATACCCTTTATCATCCCATGTTCTTGTACACAAGACTTTCATGTCACTGGGGTGCCTCACTGTGTTGGTTCTTCTCCATTTAGAACGGCTGATAACATACTCGAATTGTTTGAGATCCATCCCATGAATCAGGAGTTCCAGATTGGCCTTTTTGGGGGGGAAAAAAAGACAATAGCAAGAAACAAACTCTTTTTCTGTGTTAAGACATCAACCTTTTGGGAATGGGGTAGGAAATGGGAGTACGACATCACTAACTCTAGCTGTTTGAGTTTCTGGAATTTCATAACCTCAGTAGACACCAGCAAGAATTTCAGCTTTTCAATCTACCATAACTCTCTCTTCCACAAATGAGACTTTAGCAATGTGTATAGAATTTGGTTGGGTAAGCAAACCATAGCTCTCCTAAATCTCGCTCGAGATAAGTGGTGGTCCTCACTTACTCCATGACAACTTGCACTGGGGCTAGCGCTCACCTTGGTCACACCTTCCCACAGCTCCACACTCTGAAATACACAACCAGGAAGACCAAGCGATGGAAAAATTTGTACCACTGTGTCCCATGAAAATGTTTCAATGTTTAGTTTAGATATTGCTAACTTGTGCTATTAACCTTTTGACAAGCGTGTAGTATTGTTCGTTTGGGGTTTGTTTTTGATTTGTAACCACTTAGTAGTCCCCAGCTAGCTACCAGTACAGATTTTTACCCCATGGGTAGGATTCTACTGTCAAGCCACATAAATAACAAAGCACACTAATCCCAACACTGCAAATGGAAAATATGAACCAAAAAAGGAAATTGACACCAATAAGTTGAACAAACTCTCCATTTTTGATATTTGCATGCTCCCCTATGGACTGGCTGTGGCAATGTAATGCCTGTATAATGTTTTCAAATAAAAATAAATGCTTTATGAAAGCACCAAGGTCTTGGTTTTCTTGAGTGTTTGTCTGCTCTATGACAACCGGGGAAGCAGCTCTCATGGGATGCTAGAAATAGCACCGAAAGTAGATAGCAGGGTACATGTCAAAATAAAAATCAGAAAGAAAATATTTCCAAATTAGGAAGGGCACAGTTGGTCTCAGAGCTGTAGCTTCAAAAAGCCAAATTAAACACGTTTGTAATTTGCAAAATTAATTATTTGATGGGTACTTAAGGAGACAGCAGCTACAACCTCTAAACCCACATTTAAAACATATGTAGGGCAATTATAAATTTACCCTCAAGAAACTGTTTCTCATAAAGAAGGAAGTTCTTTGTATGCCGCCTTCGGCACAATGCCAGGCATAAAGAAAGAGCACGACCTTTGTAAAGCAGGGCTGTTTATGTTTCTGCTCGGAACTCACACAGTATTGTCATGGTTACTTCTCCTCTAACTGTTGCTGTTTAGTCCCTAAGTCATGTCCCGCTCTTTTGACCCCATGGGCTGTGTAGCCTGCCAGGCTCCTCTGTCCATGGGATTTCCCAGGCAAGAAGACTGGAGTGGGTTTCCATGTCCTCCTCCACCACTAACCGTAGTCTTCCAGGAACTCTTAAATACTTAGAGATGGTGGTATATAAAGTTACACTTCTTGTCATTCACGTTCATAATCAGATCTCAAAAATCAAATGAGCTGAAAGACCGTATGTCCGAGCTACATATTTAAAATCTTTTTAAAAGAAAAACTCACTTTGCACGAAAAAAGGAACAGTCGCATACAGCCTTTATAAAGGACTCGTAAGTAGAGATCCATTGTGATCTGCTTCTATAAATAGTAGAGTACAAAACAGCGCTTAACAAAAACAATGTGACTCAGTTTAAAAATAGCTTTTTCCTTGAGAAATATAACTCTTTCTGTAAAGTATGCTTTCTTTTTATTTAGTAAACTCTTTGATCAAAGATGAAATACAGTTGAACTTCAGTCTAGTCTATGTCTAAACGTCCAGCAATTCTAAATGATTAGAGTCCAAATAGTATACGCAGTAAACACGTATCTCATGTTCCCAATGAATTATAATTTTCTTAAGAGAAGGAACTTGGTTTCCTAAATGCTTGGAAGTTCTTACAAAGGGAAGTTCAGGCTGTACTTGAATGGTTTTTGTGATGATTAGCATGAAGGGAAAGAGAAACATGTCAGATTCAGCATAGGACCTGTTAAGTGTTCCCTTCTTTTGATGTTTCATAGGAAGACAGATTGTAACATCTGCAGTAAGGCGGGACTGAAATCAGATTCAGCTAATCTCTTTTCAGGTCCCCCATGCAAAACAGGGAAATCTCTCATACTTCTTTTTTTTTTTTTTTTAATGGAATCTTACTCCTAAATCAAAAACAGAAAGTACAAAGGTAAGATATGTTTTACAAAATGTTCCCCTTTTTCCTTCTACTTCTGTTAAGTACTTTAAAAAAAAATTCCTATTCCTGGAAAAGCAGAAATTATGAGATTCACTTAAATCGTCTTTGAATTTTTTAACAAACCTTTAAAACGTTAGGCTGTTCCTTCAGGTTGACTTTGGGATAAAAAACAACACAGTGAAGCTCATTTTTCCCTTGCAAATAGTGTCTTTGAATTCATAACATTGCTTCTTAATTATGTTCACTGTTCTTTTTTTCTTCTCTTCCTTTTTACTTTGATTTCTTTTCTTCTCTTTTTTTCCCTGCAAACATTAACAGAGGATTCACTATGGGCCACCTGCTCAGTCTCTGCCCTTTATTCTCTATGTGGTCAGAAATGTTTAATAAAAAAAAAATTATAATACAGCTGGAAAGCCCCATACCTACCAGATGGCCTTTCATTAGTGCCTGAAAGGACAAGGCATTGCGTGTCACTTTTTAGACAGCCAGGCAAGTCTCCTCCAAACACTACTGCAGCCTGATTAACAAGGGAAACTAATGATCAGAAGGAGGAGGTCCCTGGGGATAGGCTAAAATTAGGGGCGTCCATCTGGGTAGACAAAGGCCTGGTGGAGATAAATCTACAAAAGCGTGAAAATGAGCTTGCTCACCAGGCTTCAGCATTAGAGCTGGGAACCATCCCATAATGCTTGAAAGATAATTTCAGAATGGATAACGATAAATATTACTTTACACAATGGGGAGTAATCTTCCCAAACTCATTATCCCACAGTGATGACACTGGCTAAAAATGTGTCCTGTCACTGAATAGATGAGAGCACTACAATCAGGCAGTAAGTAGGCTGTGTAATTCATTATCCAATACATCAAGCAGGCAGTTTTAATAATTATGGCTGGACAACGGGTCCATAGACCCAGTCTGTTGCAGAAGAACCTGGCTGTGTGGTTATGCTGGCTGTAAGAGGCATACACCATTACCTCCCTGCCCCTGGGAACTTTGGCAGCACCGTCTCGGCCACTAGATGTCGCTGTCTGAGGGAAAACGTCAGGATGACCGCCTGCCTACAGCAGTGATAACATTCTTGGATTCTTACTCCTGGAGGGCCGCCCTGGCCTAGGTTCTCATCTTACGGTTTAGCCTTCTTCCTTGGAAACATCTGTGGCCACGGGCAGTGAAGTAAGAGGAGTTCCAGTGGTAATTTCCCAAACATCTTCTCCACTGTGTCACTGCTCAGTGTGTAAAAATGTAAAAGAACGAGAGAAATATGCAAGGCTAAAGGATACGAACTATTCAGAAGTAAATTACTTTCAAGGGCAACACACCCATCATTTCAAGAAATGGTGAATGGCAGATAAATGTGTGCCTGGCCTCCTGGCAGTGGCTCGAAAGCCTCCTGCACCCGACATTTCCCTCCACAGTGTCCACAAATTCCATTTCTGGGATATGGGGCTGAAAGATTGAAACATGGGGTGATACCTACTTTTGTGCAGCGTTAGGTCTCATTCCTGCCTTTCTTGGCCTTGTCTTTGTAGGCAAGGAGAATTGCTTCCACAGTACCTCAAGAGGTTTGATAAATTTTAAGTAATAGTAATGATTGCAGTTTCACAGACGGTTGGCCACTTGCCAATTTCACAGTAAACTAGAAAAGCAATAAAGAAAATCTAGTTGTTCTTAAAATGACTACTTTTCCAAATGAAATTACTAAAGAGGGAGGAAACGGGCTAATCACTGGAATAATCACAACAGTCTCATTATGGGACTCCCTGCGAGCTTTTGTTCGAATTCTCTGATGTTGTTTTTTGGGCCCTGAATAGGATTTTAAAAGCTAAATAGGTCACACATGCATATAAATGGTTGCGTGAATCGCATAACTGCTTCATGGGCCCCATGATTCTGCCTATCAGGCTGCATTTTAATTAAAAGGAAAATCATCAGGAATAGAGGGCAACTTAATGTGAGGAGTTTTGTGTCCTAGTTGAAGACTGAGACTTCACTTGGCATTCAATTTTCAATTCATAATTATACCCTCCAAACAACTGTGATGTTCCTTTTCATTTCAGTCACAAGCTTAGACAACAGAACTTGAGAGCCAGCAAGAATATTGGCGATCACTCCGTTCAAATCTCAAGTCCTGTTATGACACCTAAGGGTGGAGATAATTTAGTTGAAGAAAAGACATTTAGCCTGGAGGAGCTATAGCCTTGTTCATCACTGGCACGATCCTGTAGGTAACAACAATGTGCAGAACTTCCATTCAAGAGGCTGCTTTGTGACCACCGGAGACCAGGGTCAGAGATCAGTGCAAATCCTTCCCATTAAGGGGCCGGGCAGCTTGTTAGGCAGCTTGGATAAATAATTCTTAGGAGGATTCCTACTTCCAACCAACTCTGAAAGTGGGGTCCCAAAGGGAGAAGAAAGGAAAAGCACCCAGTGCATACCCAAGCTTGACTGTCTCTGCTCTTTGGATTGAATCCATCCAGGCGAATACACAGACAGGACATTCTCCCTCTGCAACTCCTATTCGACACACAAGTGTAAGAGGGTTCCTTGGGATTGACTTTGCCCGTGAGTGAGACTCCCAAAACCATCTGCAGCAGCTATGCCAGAGTTGAGAGCTCACTGCTTCCATGGGGGGACTTCTTATTCTCAGACGCCCACTAGCTACCACTGCTCTAATCTCCAAAGACCCGTGGCAGGTCAGTGTCACTAGTGAGGCCACCACCCTTGGGAAAACAGTTAGGTGTGCTGAGTGGAGACCTAACTTGACTTGGAGGTAGAGGAGCTTCTATTTTCCTCTTTATTGGCACAATAGAAACCACTCAGTCCAGTGGCCCCTGGGATGCAAAGATGTAGGGAAATGAAAGTTATTGAACAAGAAATCATGGTAACTGGAGATTGAAAGATTTTTGAAGCAAAATTTGCCCCTGCCTGTCCTGAGGCACTGGAGTCTCTATAGAACCCTCAGAGCTCTGTGGGGCCACCACCCTCTACTCCTGGGTTAGTAGAGTGAAAACACCCCTCTGCTATTTCTTCTGTGGTCTATTGAATGGATTGCTTCTGTTCCTAATGCAGTCTCCTTTCCTTGCTTCTTGACAGCGTAAAGGAATAGACTTTTATGTACTAATGCAAGTTTTATTATTGACATTATCATGAAAAAGTAGAATTTCTTTTTTAGAATGAGGTGCATGCTAAATCAATACAGTCGTGTCTGACTCTTTGTGCCCCCCTGAACTATAGCCTGCCAGGCTCCTCTGTTTACGGGATTCTCCAGGCAAGAATACTGGAATGGGTTGCCATGCCTTCCTCCACCTGATCACCCTGACCCAGGGATCGAGCCCACATCTCTTAATCTCCTGCATTGGCAGGTGGGTTCTTTACCACTAACACCACATGGGAAGCCCTTCTTGTTCAGGTTACAATGTAATTCCCATCTACTTCTAATGTGATTGCGCCAGTTTCTGGTTTGGGGCCTCCTACTATTTCTGTCTGCTCCTCCTGAAGTGGCTGATCCAGCGTCACCGCGGTGTCCACGCCTCCTACCGTCTACTCAGCTTGGTCTTTCTGCTTCACTAATTCATTCTTGCTGAGCATTCCTCCTTTGAGCATTTCCGGAAAACAGTTTTCTTCACTTCAGAATTCAGTTGTATTTGATCTTTTGCCTTCAAAATCACTTAAGAAAAGGACAAAACTACACAGCAGGAATGATAGTATCTCAAATACTGTCTAGGCTGTATGCATATTTGATTTTTTTTAATGGAATAGAATTGGATTTTTTAATCACACTGCATAGTCATTAAATGAAAATATTCTGGGTCCTAAATAACAGTGATTTTAAAATCAAATCATGGTTTTTTAAAATTAAAGATTATTATCTTTTTATAACATCCTTACCTGTCAACACCATACGTCAAGATTCCCACATTAGCAAAACACTGTGAAATGCTTTACTGCTGGTGGAGCTGGTTCATACCATCCATCCTGCAGAGTCAATCTTATTCTCCTCAATTGGGATTATTAGCTACTTTAATGCATTTTCACTAGCAGAATTAAAAAAAAATTTTTTTTTACACTATTCTTTTATTCATAATGTTCTCAAGGAAACATTCTTGAGAGGAAGTTATGACCAAGTAGATAATGTGGAGATAATAATGTATCACAAATAATTCACTGCTATCCTGATTACACAGAGAAGGCAATGGCAACCCATTCCAGTACTCTTGCCTGGAAAATCCCATGGACGGAATAGCCTGGTAGGCTGCCGTCTATGGGGCTGCACAGAGTCGGATACAACTGAAGCGACTTAGCAGCAGCAGCAGCAGCATCCTGATTACAAGGAACTAAAAGCTTTTTTTTCCTTACATACTTGATCCTTAGAAGGACAGAATAACGAATAAAAGTATTAATGTTGGAAATGAAATATAAAAAAATAAGGCAATAAATTCAGGTCCCCTGAATCTAACTAAGTGAAAGTTTCGGTTAAAGTCAGATGTGTTGCGTCAACCCAGGTTCTGCCCTTGACTGACCCACCTGCAGTAAATGGGCAGATGTAGACAGGATTTTTGACAGACACAGCTCAGCTCACATGCTCAGCCAGTGTGGCAAAGCAGGTGCCAGCCAAACTTTGTGCCTACAAGGAGGCCAACTCAAGGCATGGCAAGAGAATCTAGGTTAAATGAAGTAATCTAGGTCACCTTCTATGAGTCCAGGGTTGCTCCAGATGATGCTCCTATTTGAACTCACCGGAGGGGATTCCAAAACCTCCCTCCACGTGGGAACTCCAGACCACCTTTCAGCCACTTGCTTTCAGATTATGTCCTGTTACGAACTTGAGATGGTGGTTTTCTCCAGGAAAGGAAATTTGAAAATCCTTTCTCCTCTTCTCTTTGCAACTCCATCTAGTCTACTTTTACATTAAAGGGATGTATTCCTCTTCGTGTTCCTTGCTTGAACTTCTTATTCCAGCCGTGAATCTCCAGCAAAGCTGTGAACTCAGCCCTCCAAGATTTCTCTGGGATGCCCAAGGGCAGCTAATAATAAGACCAAAGACATTGATTTTGCCCAGCATCCCATGGCATATGTGGTTCAGAATGAGACAATGCCTGAGAACAAAGTAGTTACAATACATTCTTTCTTCTGGATACAGCTAGAGCTGTGCTTAGGACAGGGTTCCACTGAATGCCTTTTAAAGTTAGACAAATGAAAGCCCCCAAACAGGCGAAACCCAGCTTTTTCATTTGCATCTGTAAGGGAAACCCTGTTGCTCCCTTTATAAAATCAATCCCTGGCCCTCTGATATTGACAATGGATGGAGACTGTCCCAATACTTGGGGAATAATGTTGAAGCTACAGTAATTAGTGCAGGATCGTCAAGGGGAAGATGAAGCTCACTGATAAGTGTCATATCTCAAGGTCTCTCCTTCTAAAGAGATCTTTAATCTCACAGCATCTTGATTCAAAACTTTAGCAAAGCCATTGCATTTTATTTGAATCTATTACAGATTTATATGGTGCTGAAGCTACAACGGATATCATTTATTCTACTGTGTGCTAAACACTGGGCATTGTAGCAATGGTCTCAAAACAGCTCTGTGGATGGGTTGTAAAGTGTGTCCCAGCTTTTTGTTTTGTTTTGTTTTTTGTCTCGCTGAGTGGCGTGTGATATTTCACTTTCCCAACCAGGGATCCAACCTGTACCCCTTGCAGTGGAAGCGCTGAGTCTTAACCACTGGAGAAGGGGAAGTCCTGTATCCCTGTTTTCTGTTGAGTTAATGGAGGCGCACATGGATTGTATAAAGTTGCCAAGTTTACAAAACAAGCAAGTGATGAGGCCAGGATTCAAACCCAGGTGTGCCTGACTCCAAAGATGAAAGATCCCATTGAACAAGTTGTCTTATGAAACTCAGAAAAGGGTTCAAGTTCAACCTGCCTTTGAGGAGCTACTCACAAAGATCCGGTAAGAAGAAGCACGTGGGGGAAGAATGAAGTGACTCTGTAACCAGATAAAGAATGGATTACATTGTAATGATGAAGTCAGTGAGCCTAAGAAATCAATGCCAACCATACTTATGACTCTCCTTTGATATGGACATGGGTGACAGGCAGATTCACCCTGTGTAATCCCAACAGCAACACTGGTCTGAAGAAAAGAATAAACAAAAATTTCAGAAGAAATACTAGCTCACCCTGGAGGTGGAAAGATGAGATCAGGGGCAATGTCCTTGACTTCTCCTCCAAAGGCCGCATCCTACCTGCCAAGGCAGCAGTCCCCCCGCCTCTCCTAGGGGGACATCTTCTCTGTTCCCCTCTTGCCCCCTCTTCTCCGGAGACCTGACCCAGCCTACCATGCCCTTCTTTCTGAAATGCTTCTCTCACTTTAAGTTTGTGGACCACACTAGCCTGGCATCCCCGCACCTCGCAAGCCACTCCTTCTTGGTGTCTTTCACTGGATCCTCCTTCTCGTCCACAAAGCCTTTCTTTAGAGCTGCCTACAGCTCTGCCTTTAGCTTGCTTCTCCTTTTTATCTGCATTCACATGGCTTTAAACACCAGCTTCATGCTAACAACTCACTTTTGCAGCCCCAACCCAGATCTCTTCTTCCCTGCTCCATGTCTCCACGTGGGCGTCCACTGAGCCTCTTGTGAATGATTAACAACAACATGGAGTCACTTATGTCAAAGAATCTAGAATGAATCCAGGAGGCCATCAGGGATGTGAAACTTACATCTACTTTGGACGCAACAGAATCTTTTGACTCGGCCTTCCTAAGCCCTCTGGAACTTTTTTTCTTTTTTCACTCTTTAGAAATCACAGCTTAGCAACCAGTCTGCTTCCAAGTGACTGAGTGCCTGCCCCAATCATAGTCCTGTAAAAATAACCTGTGTAATGTCTCTGGAACGTCTCTGTCAGTTGCCTTTATAAACCCCACGATCTCCTATTTTTCTCAGAACAATTTTGACTTACTGCTCAAATCAGTGCCTCCTGAATTTCCATTCTTAAGGCAGCAAACAAACTCTTTTTCTTATTTGCAGCCTTCAGCATTTCTTGGTTGACGCTCTCCAACCTAACTTGTCCACAACAAAACTCTTAGTTTTCCCCAAATCTGCTTCTCCTCCAGTCTTGCGCATCTCATTAGCCCATCATCTACCCAGTTACTCAAGCCAAACACCCCAGAGACATCCTCGATTTTGTTCTTTCATCAGCATCCGCGACCACTCTACCAGGAAATCTTGTCCAATCCTACGACTTGTGTTCTGAATCTGACCGCTCAACACAGCTGCTCCTGCCGCCCCAGTCCAAGCCCCCTCCCTCTCCACCCTCAGCTGTGGAAACTGCCATCCAAGTGCTCTCCCATCTCTCTCTCTAACCCTCTTATAGAAATCTTTTAAAAATGTAAATTACAGGCTGTCCCTGGCGGTCCAGTGGCTAAGAATCTGCCTTGCAAGGGATGCCAGCTTGATCCCTGGCCTGGGAATTAAGATCCCGCATGCTGCAGGGCACCTACTAAGCGCAGGAACTCTAGAGCCAGGGCACCCACTCGAGAGACCCCGCAGTGAAAGACGGCACGCGCCAGCTAAGACTCAACGCAGCCAGATCCTTCTAAAATGTACGTTACATCCTGTTATTTCTCTGCGTAAATCCCTCTATTCCCTCCCATTAGCTGTTAGAATAAAACTCAACTGCCTTGCCTACTTCTCAAGACTCACCAGACCTGGAGCCTGCCAAGCTTTACAAGCGCATGTTTTTCTACTCCCATCACTCACTTACCACACCCTGTCTCTTTCTCCAATTGACCAAGCCTGTTCCTACCACGAGGCCCTCATGGCCCATCTGTCGGATGTGCTTGTCCTTAAGATCTCACCTCATCTGCTGTCTCCCTGAAGGGCCTGCCTTGATCAGCCTCACCCCAGTCTTATCCTTCTATTATCCTGGTTTAGTTTCTCATCACACCTCTTGCTATTTAACATCTTGTTGTACTTGTATTGCCATGTTCTCTCCTGGAGTATAAACTCTGTACGGCTAGAAAGAATATTACGTAGCTGTTTTTGTCTGAGCCAAACATAAACCGGCTCTGAGCCGATTAGTGTTGTTCGGTCACTAAGTTGTGTCCGACACTTTGCGACAGTATGCCAGGCTTCCCTGTCCTTCACCATCTCCTGGATTTACTTGAACTCATGTCCGTTAGGTCGGTGATGCCATCCAACCGTCTCATCCTCTGTCATCTCCTTCTCCTCCTGCCTCCAATCTTTTCCCAGCACCAGGGTCTTTTCCAGTGAGTCGGCTCTTCACATCAGGTGAGCAGATTAAGGAGGAAGAAATTCATTGGGAAAGTTTCTAATTCTCTGAGGTAGAATTTTAATAGCATTTATGCTCCTGGTATGACCTTTGTAAACAAAACCTGACTTACAATCACTGGGAAGAATTTTTTTTTTTCAAACAAGAAATACTGTTTTCAAAAATATTCAACCCCTTCACAGATATACAGGAAAGTGAATGAGTGACTTTGGACTGTGGATCCGGGATCATTTATCCAAGTCTGGATAAAAAGAAAACAGCCTTCAGGGAAGTGGTAAAAATTCCTGGGTGAAAATATGAAGTTAGACAACAATGATGGTAAACACTGTCTCGTAGAGAAATGATTCAGCTAGAACATTAACTCAAAAAAAATGGAAAATAAAAAATTATTTATCTTGATCCTGGTGACAATGAACTCGAATATTTGTTTAATAAACCATGAACTAACCTTTGATATTATAGGGGAACAAAAACTTTTCTTTGACTCCCTTGGGTCCCTGGCTGAGTCTGAAAGTTAAACCAATGAAGACATGGTAACGAGAGAAAAGAATACAAGTTTATTTAACGTAAGTTTTACGTGACAGGGGAGACTTCCTCAAAAAATGAAGAATTAAAGAAATGGTTAAACCTGACTGTTTTCAGGCTAGATTAGGCCAAGAGTAGACAGCTGTAGAGAATTATGGTAGGAAAAAGGCCGTATGAGCTACATGTAATAAGCTGGGGAAGCTTACTAAGTCCTTTTTATGTGGATTTTTCTCTCTCCATCTTAGAGATGAGCATGTTCGTGGGAGGAGGGCATGTCTCACAGGAGGGAGAAGCACAAGAGGAGGTCAGACAGACTCTCCTGCTTCCTTTCTCTCATACACCTTCAGCTTAAAATACTCAACATATCAACGTGCCATGTTCTGGGGGAGCAAGTTCTGAACTCTGTCAATATCAAACTTGCAACTTAGTTTTGAATTTAAAAAATGTAAAAATTTATAGTTATTTAATGTAAAAATAACTAGGGTTTTTCTTAAATATAATATGAAATATCCTTATTGAATAGCTCTTTCCGATTCTCTTGACACTCAGCACTGTATACCTTCCGGAAACAACAATGTCTGAAACATGCATGTTCTTTCAAGACCAGTCATTACAGTCCTGCCATAGACAGTTTGATATCCAATAGGCTGGGATTGAATCTTTTCTCTCAGTGACAAAGTCTGAAGAAAAAAAGCTCAGAGAAACAAGATTTTCTAGTTACAGGAACTGAATTCGACTACCTTTTAGCAGTATGGAGGACCAGTAGTTGAGGGTTTGTCAGCTGGACTTTCATTATGAAATAAACACACCCTCCTATTGAAAAACAAGGTTCTGAAAAATATTAATAAAAATTCTAAAAAGTGAATTTTAAAAAGCATTTTCATTACTTTTATGATTCCTCAGTGTTAGCCCCAGAGATTCTGACTTCATGCCAGGAAACAATAATCTTCCAGAAGGAAAAAAAAAGTAACAAGTCTCAAGTGAACCAGTGCCTGCGTGCGTGCTGAGTGGCTTCAGTCGTGTCCAAGTCTTTGCAACAATGTGAACAGTAGCCTGCCAGGCTCCTCTGTCCATGGGATTCTCCAGGCAAGAATACTGGAGTGGGTTGCCATGCCCTCCTCCAGGGGATCTTCCTAGCCCAGGGATCCAACCCCCATCTCTTTCATCTCTTTCATCTGGCAGGCTGGCTCTTTACCACTAGTGCCACCTGGGAAGACCCATGTGAACCAGGAATGCGTGGAAATAAATAACGGACAAAACTTTCAAAAATTTCCAATGTCCTTCATAATTTCCCCACATTCTGATGTCAGAGTCTTTCAGGAACTTTCAAAATTAGATTATCAAAGTGATGCCTTACTGTCATCTAACATACGGGCTCTGAACAGCTCAGAAGGAGTGAAATTCACAGAACACGCTAAACACTTCATGTTAGTCAATGATTCCAAGCTTTTCTTCCCCAAATATTTTTCCAGAGAGCCTCACAATTGGCCAAGTTGGCTGAAGTTAGTTTTGATTCCTCTCCCTCCTTCAAGCCACCCCTGACAGTTTCTAGAGACCAGGGAACTGCAGGCAGTCCACAGTCAAGAGCTGACAATTTATTTCCACATCCTCTTCTGCCCCCTGAAAGAATAATTTAAGGAACACTTGATATTGCATAGTAAGACATCGGATATTGCAATTTCCTCTTGGAAAAAAAATGGATGTGAGTGCACATTACAGTCAATCTCATTCTTTAAGAGTTAGTTTCAATATCAGAAAAAAATATGACCCAGGAATCGAGGAGAAGGAAAGCCAGTATTATCATCATGCTGAAAAGTCAAAAAGAAACTGGGCTTATAAACAATGTGAAACAAAATAATAGTGGAAGGTTGGGATTAAATTCTAAAATGCCTGAGATACCAAATTAATTTCTTCCCATACATAAACATGGAGAACCTCTAAAAGAAACAGTCATAGAAATAAGAGCTAAAGAGAAATTTTCAAGGCTGTGAATAATAGCAGAAATGGGTATCTTTAGAAAAACAGGGACTTAGGAGCTTTCCTTTCTATGCTGCATTGCAGGAAGTTGAGCATGAAAAACCTCTGTTGGGAATGAAGACAGGATGAGCTTTGCTGCTCCCAGTGCTTTGCCTTCCTGACCCTTCCACGCAGCAGGGACTGCAGAGAGAGGCAGAAGAACAGCCCCTGGGAACTGCCCTTGAATCCAAGCAACCAATGAGTCTTAGCCTGGAGATCAGCTTAGGCACCAACAGACACTGCTCAGTGTTGACTTGGAGGCCTAGGTCTAGGGGATGAACTGGTGCTGTGATGGGTTGAATAGTGGTCCCTCCGAAAGATGTGTGTGCACCATCACTTCAGTTACATCTGACTGCTTGCAACCCTATGGACCATAGCCTACCAGGCTTCTCTGTCCAGGGGATTCTCCAGGCAATACTGGAGTGGGTTGCCTTCCCCTCCTCCAGGGGATCTTCCCAATCCAGGGATAGAACTTGCTCTTGTCTCTTACATCTCTTGCATTGGCAGGTGGGTTCTTTACCACTAGCACCACCTGGAAGCCCTCTGAAAGATATAGCCAACCAGAACCTGGGAATGTGATCGGATTTGAGAAAAGGGTTTTTGCAGGTACAATTAAAGATCTTGAGAGAAAATCATCTTGGACTACCTGGGGAGGCCCTTAATCCAGGGACAAATGTCCTTACAAGAGACAGAAGAGGAGACAGAGAGATAAACAGAGGAGAAGGCTATGGGAAAGGGAGCCATCAACCAGAGGTATGTAGCCTGGGCCGTATTTGTAAATATGGCAGGAAAGTTCCTAGAAGTAAAGGTCCAAATTCATATTTGGGAGGGTTGCTCTTCCAGCATCACAAATTACAGCTAATATCTGCATGTTATAATTTGTAGGGGAGGAAAAATATCTTTTCTCTCTATGCTTCTAAGTTTTCTGCAGGGACCCCTGTTACAAAAGACACATTAACAAGAGAAAAACAGACAAATTTATTGAAATTTTACATGACAACGGGAACCTTTATAAGAAAATGAAGACCCAACAAATGGTTCAACCAGAGTGGTTCTATCCCAGGTTTGCTGAAGAGTGGAGGGCAGCTCTCGCAGGAGGGTTTTATGACACACTTCAGGAGAAGATCAGAAAGTCTTTCCTGCACCTGCCATTCCTTAAATTCCTCCAACTTGAAATACTCAGTTCACCGAGGTGCCGTATTTTGGGAGTAGCATGTCCTAAACACCATCAGATTCTTGGGATGCTTGCTTTCCAGGCCAGGATTTTTCACGCAGTCACTAAGCACAAACTGACCATGATCTGCAGGATGAGCTTCTGCCCCCTAGAAGTGTTCAAGGACCACTGTCAATGTGGACCCTAATTTTGACTGTTTGTTTTGCTTTTATCAACTCTGTGGATGTGAATCTCTTGAGTTAAATCCAGAGTAGAAGGCATCTAATTTTTTTTAAGTCCATAAATTAAAAATCTATTGGCTAACCAAGTGTTCTATTTCAAATACTTCTTGCCCTATTACAAGGTTAGATTTCTTTGGCCTGAGTGTTATGGATAGGTATGTCAGGCATGGTTGGCTGACCTCTGTATTGCTTCCTGGAGACATAAACTTTTCTTTAGCTTTCAGTTCCTTGGGTGTTAGTTCTAGAAGGTCTTGTAGGTCTTCACAGATCCATTCAACTTCAACTTCTTCAGCATTACTGGTTGGGGCATAGACTTGGATTACTGTGATATTAAATGGCTTGCCTTGGAAATGAACAGATATCATTCTGTCGTTTTGGAGATTGCATCCAAGTACTGCATTTTGGACTCTTTTGTTTACTATGAGGGCTACTCCATTTCTTCTAAGGGATTCTTCGCCCACAGTAGTAGATATAATGGTCATCTGAATTAAATTCATCTAATCCAGTCCATTTTAGTTCAATGATTCCTAAAATGTCAATGTTCACTCTTGGCATCTCCTGTTTGACCACTTCCAATTTGCCTTGATTCGTGGACCTAACATTCCAGGTTCCTATACAATATTGCTCTTTATAGCATCAGACTTTACTTCCATCACCAGTCACATCCACAACTGGGTGTTGTTGTTGCTTTGGCTCCATCCCTTCATTCTCTCTGGAGTTATTTCTCCACTGATCTCCAGTAGCATATTGGGCACCTACTGACCTGGGGAGTTCATCTTTCAGTGTCCTATCATTTTGCCTTTTCATACTGTTCATGGAGTTCTCAAGGCAAGGATACTGAAGTGGTTTGTCATTCCCTTCTCCAGTGGGTCCATTTTGTCAGAATTCTCCACCATGACTCGTCCATCTTGGATGGCCCTACATGGTGTGGCTCATAGTTTCACTGAATTAGACAAGGCTGTGGTCCACGGGGTCACTAAGAGTCGGACACGACTGAGCGACTTCACTTTCACTTTTTACTTTCATGCACTGGAGAAGGAAATGGCAACCCACTCCAGTGTTCTTGCCTGGAGAATCCCAGGGACGGGGAGCCGGGTGGGCTGCCATCTATGGGGTTGCACAGAGTCGGACATGACTGAAGTGACTTAACAGTAATAGTGGTCCATGTGATCAGTTTGATTAGTTTTCTGTGGTTGTGGTTTTCATTCTGTCTGCCCTCAGATGGATAAGGGTAAGAGGCTTATGGAAGCTTCCTGATGAGAGAGACTGACTGAGGGGGAAACTGGGTCTGATGGGCAGGGCCATGCTCAGTAAATCTTTAATCCAATTTTCTGTTGATGGACAGGATTGTGTTCCCTCCCTGCCATTTGACCTGAAGCCAAACTGTGGTGGAGGTAATGAAGATAATGGCGACCTCCTTCAAAAGGTCCCAGGCATACACTGTCACACTCAGTGACCCGACCCTGCAGCAGGCCACCATTGACCCATGCCTCCACCAGAGACTCCTGGACACTCATGGGCAAGTCTGGGTCAGTCTCTTGTGGTGTCACTGCTCCTTTCTCCCGGGTCCTGGTGCACACAGGGTTCTGTCTGTGCCCTCCAAGAGTCTGTTTCCCAGTCCTGTGTAAGTTCTGGTGGCTCTATGGTGGGGTTAATGGCGACCTCCTCCAAGAGGGCTTATGCCACACCCAGGTCTGCTGCACCCAGAGCCCCTGGCCCTGTGGCAGGCCACTGCTGACCCATACCTCCACAGGAGATGCTCAAACATAGTTCTGGCTCAGTCTCCGTGGCCTTTTCATTATAAGGGACTAGAATGCAAAACTAGAAAGTCAAGACATACCTGGAGTAACAGGCAAATTAGACTGTGGAGTACAAAATGAAGCAGGTCAAAGGCTAGCAGAGTTTTGCCAAGAGAGCACACTGGTCATAGCAAACACCCTCTTCCAGCAACACAAGAGACAATTCTACACATGAACATCACCAGATGGTCAACACCGAAATCAGACTGATTATATCCTTTGCAGCCAAAGATGGAGAAGCTCTATACAGTCAGCAAAAACAAGACCGGGAGCTGACTGGGGCTCAGATCATGAACTCCTTATTGCCAAATTCAGACTGAAATTGAAGAAAGTATGGAAAACCACTAGACCATTCAGTTCAGTTCAGTTCAGTCACTCAGTCGTGTCTGACTCTTTGCGACCCCATGAATTGCAGCACACCAGGCCTCCCAGTCCATCATCAACTCCCGGAGTTCACTCAGACTCACGTCCATCGAGTCCGTGATGCCATCCAGCCATCTCATCCTCTGTCTTCCCCTTCTCCTCCTGCCCCCAATCCCTCCCAGCATCAGAGTCTTTTCCAATGAGTCAACTCTTTGCGTGAGGTGGCCAAAGTACTGGAGTTTCAGCTTTAGCATCATTCCTTCCAAAGAAATCCCAGGGCTGGTCTCCTTCAGAATGGACTGGTTGGATCTCCTTGCAGTCCAAGGGACTGTCAAGAGTCTTCTCCAACACCACAGTTCAAAAGCATCAGTTCCTCAGCACTCAGCCTTCTTCACAGTCCAACTCTAACATCCATACATGACCACTGAAAAAACCATAGCCTTGACTAGACGGACCTTAGTCAGCAAAGTAATGTCTCTGCTTTTGAATATACTGTCTAGGTTGGTCATAACTTTTCTTCCAAGGAGTAAGCACCTTTTAATTTCATGGCTGCAATCACCATCTGCAGAGGTTTTGGAACCCAAAAAAATAAAGTCTGACACTGTTTCCACTGTTTCCCCATCTATTTCCCATGAAGTGATGGGACCAGATGTCATGATCTTAGTCTTCTGAATGTTGAGCTTTAAGCCACCTTTTTCACTCTCCTCTTTCACTTTCATCAAGAGGCTGTTTAGTTCCTCTTCACTTTCTGCCATAAGGGTGGTGTCACCTGCATATCTGAGGTTATTGATATTTCTCCCAGAAATCTTGATTCCAGCTTGTGTTTCTTCCAGTCCAGTGTTTCTCATGATGTACTTTGCATATAAGTTAAATAAGCAGGGTGACAATATACAGCCTTGACGTACTCCAAAAAAAGAAATGCAAAAAAGCAAAATGGTTGCCTGAGGAGGCCTTACAAATAGCTGAGAAAAGAAGAGAAGCTAAAGGCAAAGGAGAAAAGGAAAGATACTCATTTGAATGCAGAGTTCCGAGCAATAGCAAGGAGAGATAAGAAAGTCTTCCTCAATGATCAGTGCAAAGGAATAGAAGAAAACAACAGAATGGGAAAGACTAGAGAGCTCTTCAAGAAAACTAGAGATACCACGGGAACATTTCATGCAAAGATGGGCACAATAAAGGACAGAAATGGGATGGACCTAACAGAAGCAAAAGATATTAAGAAGAGGTGGCAAGAATATACAAAAGAACAATACCGAAAAGATCTTCATAACCCAGATTACCATGATGGTGTGATCACTCACCTAGAGCCAGACATCCTGAAATGAGAAATCAAGTGGGCCTTAGGAAGCATCACTACAAACAAAGCTAGTGGAGGTGATGGAATTCCAGTTGAGCTATTTCAAATCCTGAAAGATGATGCTGTGAAAGTGCTGCACTCAATATGCCAGCAAATTTGGAAGACTCAGCAGTGGCCACAGGATTGGAAAAGGTCAGTTTTCATTCCAATCCCAAAGAAAGGCAATGTCAAAAATGTTCAAACTATGGCACAATTGCACTCATCTCACACACTAGCAAAGTAATGTTCAAAAAATTCTCCAAGCCAGGCTTCAGTAATATGTGAACCGTAAACTTCCAGATGTTCAAGCTGGATTTAGAATAGGCAGAGGAACCAGAGATCAAATTGCCAACATTTGTTGGATGATCAAAGTAACAAGAGAGTTCCAGAAAAACATCAACTTTTGCTTTATTGACTATGCCAAAGTCTTTGACTGTGTGGATCACAATAAACTGTGGAAAATTCTGAAAGAGATGGGAATACCAGACCACCTGACCTGCCTCCTGAGAAATCTGTATGCAGGTCAAGAAGCAACAGTTAGAACTGGACATGGAACAACAGACTGGTTCCAAATAGGAAAAGGAGTACATCGAGGCTGTATATTGTCATCCTGCTTATTTAACTTCTATGCAGAGTACATTATGCAAAATATCAGGCTGGATACAGCACAAGCTGGAATCAAGGTTTCTGGGAGAAATATCAATAACCTCAGATATGCAGATGATACCACCCTTATGGCAGAAAGCGAAGAGGAACTAAACAGCCTCTTGATGAAAGTGAAAGAGGAGAGTGAAAAAGCTGGCTTAAAGCTCAACATTCAGAAAATGAAGATCATGATATCTGGTCCCATCACTTCATGGCAAATAGATGAGGAAGCAATGGAAACAGTGAGAGACTTTATTTTCTTAGGCTTCAAAATCACTGCAGACAGTGACTGCAGCCATAAAATTAAAAGACACTTGCTCCTTGGGAGAAAAGTTATGACCAACCTAGACAGCGTATTAAAAAGCAGAGACATCACTTTGCTGACAAAGGTCCATCTCTTGAAAGCTATGGTTTTTCCAGTAATCATGTACAGATGTGAAAGTTGGACCATAAAGTAAGCTGAGTGCTGAAGAATTGATGCTTTTGAACTGTGGTGTTGGAGAAGACTCTTGAGAGTCCCTTGGACTGCAAGGAGATCAAACTCGTCCATCCTAAAGGAAATCAGTCCTGAATATTAATTGGAAGGACTGATGCTGAAGCTGAAACTCGATTACTTTGGCCGTCTGATGGGAAAAACTGACTCATTGGAAAAGATCCTGATGCTGGGAAAGATTTAAGGTGGGAGGAGAAGGGGACGACAGAGGGTCAGATTGTTGGATGCATCACTGACTCGATGGATATGAGTTTGAGTAAGCTCTGGGAGTTGGTGACTGACAGGGAAGCCTGGCATGCTGCGGTCCATGGGGTCACAAAGAGTTGGACATGACTGAGTGACTGAACTGAACTGACTAAGAACTTAAACCATGATAGCACTTCTAGTGAGACTCAAGATGAGAAGAACTAGATTGGGCCATGTGATTTGGTTCTTCTCCTTTTAGTCTATGTCTGATACCTCTTTGGGAATAGCACATCACAGCACTCGATCTTCCCACTTACGTATGCAGAACCCAGCAGTCTCTCAGATATAGGTGATGGGGCTTCCTCATCACAAACCAGAGTAACCTGAAAGAATACTTCCCTACTTTTCTCGTGTCGTGGGCCCATGGACTGATCACATTTGCAGGGCACCTGAGGTAAATAAAAATGGTTGCTGAAGTACGAGCATTCAGCCTGCGCATGTGCCTGGGTGCCCCAGCTATCTGAGACCGCCTTAAAGACAATGCATACCAACACCTCAGTCCACCATAGACCCACTAAAATCCATCCCTCTATTAGGCCAGGTCAGTAGAGACCCAAAGAAAGAAACCATGCTATTTTTTTTTTAACTGAACTCACCATTTGGGGAATGCCATTAGCCTGCATTGAAGATTATTAATAAGGCTATAGTAATTCACTGCTGTGTAGATGGTACGGATGGATGTGGTTCATTATACCACACACATCCTCTCCAACACAACCCACGGGAGAACTTTCCTCTGATCTCGGTAACAAGAAAAGCTGTGTGCTTGTGAGCACCTGTTTATATTTGGATGTCCCAGGCAGGATACAGTGAATCTTGTAATGGATCAAATTCCTCTCCTAAACTGGCTCTGGGGGGTTAGAATAAACTTTGAAGTCTATATCTAACATGATTATAGGACTCCCAGGCACACATTTTCTGAACTACCATGGCTTCATCCCACTTTCCTACCCTTATGTTCCCCAACAGTTTTTCATTTACCTCACCCTGTTATATTGTATGTACTTTCATAATCCACTTGAGACCATTTCAGGAACAGAGTGGGAATGGAAGGAAGAGAGAGAGGAAAGGAAGGAAGGTAGGAAGGCAACCAGACTGACTCAACATTCTAGACCAATTTACATCTTGTTTGTTTGTTCAGTTAAGTCAGCCCTACCAGATAAGCTCTCCATGGTGTGGACTATAACTTACTTTTATATACTCAAACTTATGGCTCCCAATAACTAACTAATTGTGGATAAAACTACTATCACAACAATGTGAATATACCTAATGCTACTGAATTTTGCACTTGAAAATGGTTAAAATGATAAATTTTCTGTGTATTATGTATATTTTTCCACAATAAAAAAATTTGTGAAGCTATCCTTTAAGATTAAAAAAATTCTGCAGCTCTGCTGCTGCTAAGTCGCTTCAGTCACGTCTGACTCTATGCAACCCCACAGACAGCAGCCCACCAGGCTCCCCCGTCCCTGGGATTCTCCAGGCAAGAACACTGGAGTGGGCTGCCATTTCCTTCTCCAATGCAAGAAAGTGAAAAGTGAAAGTGAAGTCACTCAGTCGTGTCCAACTCTTAGCGACCCCATGGACTGCAGCCCACCAGGCTCCTCCGCCCATGGGATTTTCCAGGCAAGAGTACTGGAGTGGGGTGCCATTGCCTTCTACTGAAACTTAAGCTTCTATTTACCTTTGTGATATACCTCTCACCCAGCCGGAGTCTAGAACAATAGAATGGAAATATCTGGGACTTCCCTGGTGGTTCAGTGGTTGGGAGTCCGCCTGGCAGTGCAAGCACATGGGTTGAATTCCAGATCCAGGAGGATTCCATATGCCACAGGGCAGCTGGGCCAGGGCACCACAATTACTGAAGCTCACGATCTCTGGAGCCCATGCTCCACAACAAGAGAAGCCATTACAATGAGAAGCAGGTCACAGCAACTAAAGAAAGCCTGCACTCGGCAATGAAGACCCAGGAGAGCCATAAATAAATAAGTTTTTAAAGTACAAATATCTGTGATTGATATATGGTTCTTCAGTAGAATTCCCTGAAGATACAAGTAGACTTCACACTTTGGCAAATGGTTATGAGTGTGATTTTGGGATTCCTGAAGTTTCTGGGAGTAAGCTATTCCCCCATCATCTGTGGCCACTGAAATCCCTACCATTCCTTTGGGTTAAGCCCATACTGAAAGTCAGATATCTTCTGCTAAAAGAGAAATATTTTCTGCATATGTAATTTTTTTTAAAAGCTATCTAGCCAAGAGTATGACTCCAGGGAAGGGAACTGCAAGACAGGTGAGTTGGGGCTGAGCTAAAGTTAAGAGAAATGGAGATAGTATGTCAAACAGGGTACATTCCAGAGCATGGCAAGCTTGTGAGGTCTGGTGAGAGGAAGAGTCCACACACCATCATGGAAAGCAGCAAGGTATTGAGAGGGTAACAGGCAGGAAGGCCAGGGGTCTCCAAATGGAGGAAATAGGCTGCAAGTATCAGACATTTTTTATCTCTCTCTTAAGCAGCAGGAGGAAAGAAACTACTAGTGTTATGTTTTTCCCTTCTCTATACACATTTAAAAAGAGGTTTCTCTTAAAGTTCTGTGTTGCCATAATGACCCCTGGTTCCACCTGAACTGAACTTTTCTCAAACCTTGAGCTAACCAACGTGTTTTTCTCATGGAAATGTTTGTCTTAAGCTATGTTAATGAACTATGTTTTACCCTAGACTCTGTCTTTCTTCAGGCCAGAATACTGGAGTAGGTAGCCATTCCCTTCTCCAGGAGATCTTCCCAACCCAGGGATCGAACCCAGGTCTCCCACATTGCAGGCGGATTCGTTACCAGCTGAACCACAAGGGAAGCCCAAGAATACTGGCGTGGGTAAGCCTATCCCTTCTCCAGGGGATCTTCCAGATCTTATACAGCATATTAAAAAGTGGAGACATTACTTTGCCAACAAAGGTCCATCTAGTCAAGGCTATCGTTTTTCCAGTAGTCATGTATGGATGTGAGAGTTGGACTATAAAAGCTGAGTGTCAAAGAATTGATGCTTTTGAACTGTGGTGTTGGAGAAAACTCTTGAGAGTCCCTTGCACTGCAAGGAGATCCAACCAGTCCATCCTAAAGGAGATCAGTCCTGAGTGTTCATTGGAAGGACTGATGTTGAAACTGAAACTCCAATACTTTGGCCCCCTGATGTGAAAAGTTAACTCATTTGAAAAGATTCTGATGCTGGGAAAGATTGAAGGCAGGAGGAGAAGGGGACAACAGAGGATGAGATGGTTGGATGGCATCACCGACTCAGTGGACATGAGTTTGGGTAAACTGCAGGAGTTGGTGATGGACAGGGAGGCCTGGCATGCTGTGGTTTGTGGGGTCACAAAGAGTCGGACACGATTGAGTGACTGAACTGAACTGAAATGCCTTTCAAGTTCATTCCACCATAGACTCAGAACTGACTCGACAAACCTGTTTGTTTTACTCATACATTGTTCTCCTAATCTATGTTAATGAAACTATATTACTTACCTGGAAACCTGCCTTTCCTCAAGGTTCATATCAATCATTTTATGGCCTGGGATGACTCACCAGGTGCCAATGTTATCTCAAAATGCATGTTGTGGTGAGGGGCCTGGTGCCATTCTCTGAGTTTTGAGACATTTACTTTCTCTAATTAGCAGACAACTAGTAGCTATGTAACATCCAGCTAAAGACTAACGGGGGTGGGGGGGCACTCTTTCTGCTGCCTTCTGATGTCTATGTCAGAAACTTTCTCTATCTCTTTTATACTTTAATAAAACTTGATTACACAAAATCTCTGGGTGATTAAGCCTCATCACTGGCCCCAGATTGAATTCTTCTCCTCCAGAGGCCAAGAATCACACCTTCTTTCGTGGTTCAGCAACAACGTTTCAGTACGGTCAGGACAATAATTGTGTGACCCTGGTGGAAAGGGACATTTCAAAAGGGAGGAGAAGAGGTGCAGAAATTCTAGAAGGTTTTTATCATAAATATGAAGACAGAGCTGCTTTCTGCTCAGAGTAGCCTAGACTTGTAGGATTCAGAGCAAGAAGGAATCTCAAATATCATTTGATCCCACACCTTTCTCTCATAATTGTAAAAGCAGAGATGCATCAAGGGGCAGTTGGCTGCATAATCAAGAGAAAATTCAGACCCACAAACCAGTGCCACCTCCACTGTAGCCTTCCGACTCATTCATATTGTGTAGGCGATTTTTATTTTCGAATTTCTGCCCAATTATTTGATTCTAGCAGCTGGGACACCAATGATTTCTCTGAGTAATAGGTTGCTTAATGGTTGTAAAAGCTTATGATGATAGCGGGGAATTCACCTTGCAAATGCCAGCAGGTGAAAATCCTACACTGACTCTGGAATAACGTGCTAATCTTTCCCCAACGAAGGTGGATGATTTGTTTACATCTTAGAAAATACTTGGCAGCCTTTGCTGCCATTTTGCCAAGAAAAATCTCCTTCCAATACTATTTCCACTTGGGCATTCATCATCCCAACCCCACAGGCTAAAAATATCAAGGCATCATGGCAGGGAGTTGAGAAGGGAAGGGGGGCAAGCCTTCCTTGCTGTGTAGGCCACCGTCTCATGAGTGCAGCCCTGTCTTGCGGGGTCCAAAAGTTGTTTAAGCCATTTTGCCGAACAACTCCTTCTCCCAGCTGCCACGACCACTCATTGACCCTTCCCTCTCACTGATCCTCTTCTGTGTCTTCTCCATTTGTGCCTGCTGAAACCCTCTATGGTTTTTATAACCGTCTGGTTCATTATCACTTGACAGAGCTATCCTTCTCCCTTTTCTTTCTGTTTCCATGTTTCGGAAATACCTTAAATGTTTACCAGTGAGTCACACACAATCCATCTTTATTTAAAGATGATTCACCCTCTTTACAGAATCTGAAAACCACATCCCGGGTAATCAGAAACATGAGTGCGTTAGTGAGTGTCTTCACCCTAACTTCCTCCAAAGAATCAAGGTTGCAGGTGGGTAATAGCACTATACTCACATGGGCTTCCCGGGTGGCCTAGTGATAAAGAACCAGTCTGCCAGTGCAGGAGATGTGAAGAGCTGCAGAGCCAGGAAGATCCCCTGGAGGAGGGCATGGCAACCCAATCCAGTATTATTGTCTGAAGACTCCCATGGACAAAAGAGCTTGGCAGGCTGCGGTCCATAGGGATGCAAAGAGTCAGACACGACTGAAGTGACTTAGCACGCACACACTCATAATTGCCATAAACTTCTTCAGTTATAGATGTTTACATGGCACTTACTATGTTCCAGGCAATATCTTCAATGTTTTTCAATTTTTAATTCATTTAATCCTCATAACAACCCTGCAAGGAAGATAGTATCTTCATCCCCATTTTTCAGAAGAAATGTTAAATAACTCATTGATAAACTTGGCTAGTAAAACCTACACACTTTGGTCCCCAAATCTGTTCTGCTACTCTCTGCCATCTCCACACCCACACAGACTGGGTGAAAATGATGCCTCTTCTTGCCCAGCAACACCATCGCTGACCATGTTTTTCACATTACACCCCATTGCCTTTGGGGCAGTGAGATAGAAAACAGAGATGGAAAGGAAGTCTTCAGAGTGGCTGCTACCAGGCCCATTCTGATGGGGGACAATCGTGCTTTCCTCCTTCTATCCAAGGGCCCAATGGTCCCTCTTTTTTTCCTTTCTCCTGGGCCTATTTGTAGCCATCTTCAGCACCAGTCCCCTGAGGCTCTGAGTTCGAGGGTGCTGTGCTTAGCCGTGTCCAACTCTTTGTGACCCCATGGACTGGCTTGCCAGGCTCCTCTGCCTCTGGGATTCTCCAACAAGAATACTGGAGTGGACTGCAATTTCCTTCTCCAGGAGATCTTCCCGACCCGGGGATCATACTCACGTCTCCTACATCGCCTGCATTGCAAGTGGCTTCTTTACCACTGCACAACCTGGGAATCACTGATACACGTATTCCTTCTTTTTTTTGGATTTCCTTCCCATTTGGGTCATCACAGAGCATTGATTAGAGTTCCCTGAGCTATACAGTATGTTCTCATTAGTCATCTGTTTTATACATAGTAGTTTGTGTGTGTGTGTGTGTCGCAATCTCCCAATTCATCCCACCCTCTTCTTCTGCACTTGGTGTCCACATGCTTGTTCTCTATGTCTGCGTCTCTATTTCTGCTTTGCAAATAAGTTTACTGTACCGTTTTTCTAGGTTCCACGTATCTGCATTAACACATGGTATTTGTTTTTCTCTTTCTGACCCACTTCACTCTTGTATGACAGTTTCTAGGTGCATCCATGCCTCTGCAAATGACACAATCTCATTCCTTTTTTATGGCCGAGTTATATTTCACCATATCTATGTATCACATCTTTATCCATTCCACTGTTGATGGACGCTTAGGTTGCTTCCATGTCCTGGTTGTTATAAATACCACTACAATGAACATTGGGGTGCATGGTGGTGGAAATGTAAACTGATACAGCCACTGTGGGGAACAGTATGGAGGTTCCTTACAAAATTAAAAATACAACTACCATATGACCCAGCGATCCCACTCCAGGGCACATGCCTGGAGAAAATCATAGTTCCAAAAGATAAAAGGCAGGTAATTTTCATCTCTACTGTACAGAGAGGGAAAAAGAGACACCGAAAGACCCCATGACTTGTCAGAGCTCTTACGGCCAGTGATTGGAGGAGCTGCAGTCCACGGGCACCAGGCACTGCCACTGGCCTACTGTGGGAGTCACAGCCCCTCCACGGCCACCAGGCACTGCCGCTGGCCTTCTGTGGGAGTCACAGCCCCTCCACGGCCACCAGGCACTGCCACTGGCCTACTGTGGGAGCCACACAGCCCCTCCACGGGCACCAGGCACTGCCACTGGCCTACTGTGGGAGCCACACAGCCCCTCCACGGCCACCAGGCACTGCCACTGGCCTACTGTGGGAGTCACACAGCCCCTCCACGGGCACCAGGCACTGCCACTGGCCTTCTGTGGGAGTCACACAGCCCCTCCCACACCTGACCTGTCCCGGGGTGCCTGCCCATGTGTTCCAGGACCGAGAAGAATGCACCAGCTCCTCCCCTAGAGCCACGACTCCCACTGGCTGCCTGCTGTGAGATACCCACTGCAAGAGTAACACAAGGTAAGTGGAGTCTGGACAATGGCCTCAGATATGATATTGAAAATGCACTTCTTCCCGTTTCTGTGTCACTGGCAACACACTGCCTTGAAGCAGCATGCCAAAAAGATCCAGGAAATAGTGTTCCCAGTCAGCTTAGTTCAGTCACTCAGTTGTGTCCGACTCTTTGTGACCCCATGGACCGCAGCATGCCAGGCTTATCTGTCCATCACCAACTCCCAGAGCTTACTCACATTCTTGCCCATTGAGTCCATGATGCCATCCAACCATGTCATCCTCTGTCATCCCCTTTTCCTTCTCCCTTCAATCTTTCCCAGCATCAGGATGTTTCCCAATGAGCCAGTTCTTCACATTAGGTGGCCAAAGGATTGGAGTTTCAGCTTCAGCGTCAGTACTTCCGTGAATATTCAGGACTGATTTCCTTTAGGATGGACCAGTTTGATCTCATTGCAGTCCAAGGGACTCTTGAGAGTCTTCTCCAACATCACAGTTCAAAAGCATCAATTCTTCAGCACTCAGCTTACTTTATGGTCCAACTCTCACATCCGTACATGATTACTGGAAAAACCATAGCTTTGACAAGACAGACCTTTGTCAGCAAAGTGATGTCTCTACTTTTTAATATGCTGTCTAGGTTAGTCATAGCTTTTTTTCCAGGGAGCAAGCATCTTTTCATTTCATGGCTGAAGTCACCATCTGCAGTGATTTTGGAGCCTAAGAAAATAAAGTCTCTCACTGTTTCCATTGTTTCCCCATCTATTTGCCATGAAGTCATGGGACCAGATGCCATGATCTTAGTTTTCTGAATGTTGAGCTTTAAGCCAACTTTTTCATTCTCTGCTTTCACTTTCATCAGGAGGCTCTTTATTCTGCCATGAGGGTGGTGTCACCTGCATATCTGAGGTTATTGATATTTCTCCCAGCAATCTTGATTCCAGCTTGAGCTTCATCCAGCCTGGCATTTGGCATGATGTACTCTGCTTATAAGTTAAACAAGTGGGGTGACAATATACAGCCTTGATGCACTCCTTTCCCAGTTTGGAACTAGTCTGTTATTCCATGTCCAGTTCTAACTGTTACTTCCTGACCTGCATGTAGACTTCTCAGGAGGCAGGTAAGGTGGTCTGGTTCCCATCTCTTTAAGAATTTTCCACAGTTTGAGGTGATCCACACAGTCAAAGGCTTTAGTGTAGTCAATAAAGCAGAAATAGATGTTTTTCTGGAACTCTCTTGCTTTTTCGATGATCCAGCAGATGTTGGCAATTTGATCTCTGGTTCCTCTGCCTTTTCTAAATCCAGCTTGAATAACTGGAAGTTCTTATTCATGTACTGTTGAAACCTGGCTTGGAGAATTTTGAGCATTACATTGCTAGCATGTGAGATGAGTGCAATTATGTGATAGTTTGAACATTTTTGACATTGCCTTTCCTTGGGATTGAAATGAAAACTGACCTTTTCCAGGCCTGTGGCCACTGTTTAGTGTCCCCAGAGGTTGTCCAAAATCCAATCCTCACTTTACAAGTTAAATGTTCTTGCTTTTCTCTCCCTCTCTCTCTTCCTTTTCTGTCTTTTGACTCTATTTTCCTTTCCTTAATAAATCTAAATGTCAGAAATACATTTTCTTCTTTAGGGAATGTTAACTACAGTAGTCATTTTAAAAATCTATTATCTCACTCTGTCACTATTTAGGCAATAAAACTTATAAATTTTATGGGGATAATGTCCGTTGAATATTACACAGCCAATTCAATTAACCTAATATTGAATTTAGCTGGGGAAATGGGCCCTCAAGGAGCTGGGGAAGTAGAGATTAGAAAGAGTTTCAAGGAAGATTAGATTAGCTAGATTCACAGACTCTGACTGCTAGCTCACAGATCTTGATATGCTTTGGCAAGGAAATGAAATTACCAGGCCAATTTCACATTTGTTGGTATTATTTTACTTTTAGGCAGAATATCTAAATTGTACTCATTCCTTGACAGAGAAAGAGAGAAAGGAAATCTTATTAGTACCCCTGAAACTTGCTTTGCTGAAATAGGACATTAAGAAGAGAATTGATAATGGTGGGGAAAATCTTCTGGACCTGAAACTTATCTATTATCACCCCACTGCCTCCCGTCAGTTGAGAATGTTTATGATCCCAAAACTTCTACGTTAAGATGAACTCTTATAAGGCAAACAAAACACTATGTCAGAGATACTTCGCTTACATTGTTCTTGTGTCTCCTGCTTCTTCATAGAACAGTGAGGGGTTTTCTGAAAGTACTAACAGGGTTTCAACACCATGACAAAAAGAGAGACACTAAATAGATGGTCATCTTGAATCAAAAATTGAGTTGATCCAGTTCAACATAATTCAGATATATACAATTTTCACCTAACAGTAGGATACAAATTCTACTCAAGTTCTCATAGACTATAAACTAGGAGACACTGGAACATTTCCAGGGACATGAAACAAGGTGCAAAACTTTCATGATCTAAAGGTATTCCTAGTGCTTTTTGAATCTGCTATATCCTTCTACTTCTCTGTATATTCATTCTATTAATTTCTGAGAGTTCGATATTGAAATACCAGCTAAAAATCTTAATTGAGCTATCTAAAAAATAATTGTAATATCCAGTGAAACTACATGTGACAGTGTTCTGTATTTTCCAAGTCTCCTATAAATGTTTTATCATTAAAAAAACAGTAAAGAAAAAATGACACGAACACTTCAAAGGATTAAAAAAAGTGAGCTATAAGAATGTCCATGTGCAAGTCCAGTTGAGGCCAAAAGAGAAACAACTGCAGTAAATACACGGCCTGGTGGGAAGCCCTCACACACAGACCATCTTAAGGGACTCTAAAAGCACTGCTCAGATGGAGAGAGGAAAGCAGGCCTGCCGAGAACGCTGCACACGGCAGCAGGAGATTGCATCTCACTATGACAGGTGCTCCCAGGATGGACGAGGGGGCCCCGCCGATTACACGACAGCAGATGCATAAGCCGGGGCAGTTTCACAGCCCAAGGTTGTTCAGGAAAAGTCCAAAGTACACCTCCACGTCTTTCCCCTCACTGAACCAATTTCATCAGTGAGAGCCCCTAAAGCATTACTTGGCTTTTGCTTTTGGTAATTTGTTCTTTGTAGCAAAATATACTTAAGATTTGCTATTTTAACCATTTTAAGTGCACAATTCCTTGGCATGACGTACATTCACAATGTTGGGCAGCCATCACCACTCTCAATTTTCAGAATTGATTCCAAAATTGATGATCTTTCCACCATCCCAAACAGAAACGTTGTGCCTGATGAAGAATAACTCCCCTTTCCCCCAGCCCCCTAAGCCTCCCAGCCCCTCGTAATTTCCATTTTACTTAATTTCTATGAATTTGCCTAGTGTAAGTATCTCATATAAGTGAAACCATACAATATGGGTCCTTATGTGTCTGGACTCTTTCATGCGCATAATGTTTTCCAAGTTTATCCAAGGTGCAGCTTGTATCAGAATTTCATTCCTTTTTAAGGCTGAACAACATCCCAGGATGGATGGATATACCACATTTCGTTTGCGCAGTTTGTCTGCCAGTGGACATTTGGGTTGGCTCCATCTTTTGGCTGTTATGAATAGCACAAGGATTGGTTTAATCACTGAAGCATTTTAAGCAAAATGGAAATCTGGTCAGATTTCTATTTTAGGAAAATCATCCCACATATCTACAGTCAAGTTCCAGACAGAAAACAAATTATATCAGTTATTTTATTTTATTTTATTTTTTATACACCCTTCAATTAGATTTATTAATTGTTTTAATTCTGTGATTTTTTTTTCTGTAGTAATTTATTTTATTTAATTTTTTAAATTTTTTAAATTTAAATTTATTTATTTTAATTGGAGGCTAATTACAATATTGTATTGGTTTTGCCACACACCAACATGAATCCACCATGGATGCACACGTATTCCCAATCCTGAATCGCCGTCCCACCTTCCTCCCCATATCATCCCTCTGGGTTATCCCAGTGCACCAGCCCCAAGCATCCTGTATCCTGCATCAAACCTAGACTGGCGATTTGTTTTTTATATATATATCAGTAATTTTAATAGAATTTAATGTAAAGAGTTATTAGCTAGATAAATGAAAAGGCAAGAAGAGACCAGTACATTATCACAGGAGTGGGAACTATAGAAGGCAGCTGCTACCTCTAGGGGTTGGGGATACAGGGATAAGAAGTTGCCAAGATGCAGGAGAAGCCCCTTGAAGCCGAATCTCAGACCCTTGAAGAGATAGTGCCACTCATCTGGTATTGGTGTCTCTGAGCTTTGGCGGGGGCACTGTGGTATTTGGACCCCCAAACACTGAGGAAGAGTGCTGCTCAGCTAGTGTCAGTGTCTCTGTGCTCAGAGAAGACCCTTGTGACTGGGACCCCACCTTCTAAGGGGGCATTGCTTGGCTGGTGCTCGTATCAGTGGATGTGATAAAAGTAATTCTGTGAGTATTGTAAAGACTGGAAGCTGAATTCAAATGCTGCTGCAGGAATGAGCTGGCACAGCCGGGTAAAGAGGCGAGGTGGGCAAATCACATCAATAAAAACAAGAAGCTGCTCTTCTCCCACCTCCAGGGGCTTCTCCTAGGGCCCCTGTCGCCAGAGCCTGGCAGGGATCCACTTAGCAGGGCAGAAGTGTGGTTCATAGAGACCCTGCCCCAGTGTTGCTAAACAGAGTACCAGTGGGTTTGAAGCCAAGAGACGATAATATTATAATAGTCCCACTGCAACGGGGGAAGAAGTTGGAGGCAGCAAGTCTGGCATCAGGAATAAAGGGCGTGTTGGGCATATTCCCAGTGGCAGATGATCCTTGGGGGTGGTGGCCCAGTTTGACGTCCCTACATTGGGAATGGTTCTCCATGACCACGTCTGTATTATGTAACTCCATCCACTGACCATAGCTGACTTATCAAGGGTGATCACCTTACCCAAGCTGAACTCAGATCCTCTTTCTAACCTTTGAAATTTGGAAAAGGTACACCTAAATCCTGGGGCTCAGTCAAGCTAAGTCAAGTAAGTGGGTCTGCGGACACTTCCTGCTGAGGTCATCAGAGCTCACTGGGCCCTTCCCTTCCCATATTCTTGGTTGTTCAATTCTAGCTCAGATCCCAGGAGATAACCCAGAAACCATCCAATAAATTCTCCCTTTTCTTTAAGCTAGCCAGAGCCCTTTCTGTTGCTTCATGTTTTCTTTAGCCTCCCAGAGTTTACATTCCTGGGGAGTTTAAGAAATGTAAACAACATCAACACTGAGGGTTGCTAAGCGTTCTGAGAGGGAAGGAGAGGGAGTGGAGGGTGTGAGCCAGAGCGGGGGCACCTAAGCTCCTGGGGGTGGGGTGAAAGTGAGGGAGAAGCAGGAATGGGGTGGGTGGTGTGGTTGAATGTTCCAGATGCAGGAGTCTGCTTGAAAGCCCACAGGTTAAAAAAAAAAAAAAAAAAGTGTGACACATTTGAGTGAATGAAAGCAGCTCAGAATGGCTCGTGTGAAGAAGTAGGTGGAGTGTCATATGAAAGGCAAGAAGGTTAGCACTCGCACTGACAAGGATGGAAGAAGCCCTTGGACCTGACAGCTTGCGTATGGTCGAAGCATTGCCACCTATTTTGTGGCATCTAACCATTGTTTTTAAATGAAAATAGAAACATACATACAGAGAACAGGTTAGTGGTTATCAGAGGGGTTCCACCGTATGGTGACACATGGAAACTAAGATTTTGGTGGTAAGCAAGCTGGTCCCATCTCTTCATGGCGAACAGATGGGGAAACAGTGGAAACAGTGACATAGTTTATTTTGGGGGGCCCCAAAATCACTGCAGATGGTGACTGAAGCCATAAAATTAAAAGACACTTGCTCCTTGGAAGAAAAGTTATGACCAACCTAAACAGCATATTAAAAGCAGAGACATTACTTTGCCAACAAAGGTCTGTCCAGTCAGAGCTATAGGTTTTCCAGTAGTCATATATGAATGTGAGAGTTGGACTATAAAGAAAGCTGAGCTCTGAAGAATTGATGCTTTTGAACTGTGCTTTTGAAGAAGACTCTTGAGAGTCTCTTGGACTGCAAGGAGATCCAACCAGTCCATCCTAAAGGAAATCAGTCCTGAATATTCATTGGAAGGACTGATGTTGAAGCTGAAACTCCAAAACTTTGGCCACGTGATGCGAAGAACTGATTCATTTGAAAAGATCCTGATGCTGGGAAAGATTGAAGGCAGGTTGAGAAGGAGATGACAGAGGATGAGATGGTTGGATGGCATCACCAACTCAATGGACATGGTTTCAGTAAACTCCAGGAGTTGGTGATGGACATGGAGGCTTGGCGTGCTGCAGTCCGTGGGGTCACAAAGGGTCGGACATGGCTGAGTGACTGAACTGAACTGAACTAGAGCTGTAATGTATACAGAAGTAGAAGTAGAATGTATACAGGAATCTTATATACTGTTATAAACCAATGTTACCTCAATAAAAAAGAAAAAGAAAAAAAGAAGCAGGTGGACTAGAAAGGCATCAGTTCAGTTACTGGAGGTTTATTATGTACCAGGCATGATTGTAAGCAGTTCAGTTACTGGAGGTTTATTATGTACTAGGCATGATTGTAAGCAGTTCTAGGTGCTAACTGATTTGGTCCTTGTAACAATCCAAAGAGGAGGCGATATTGTTGGGAGACATGGCTCCCTGGGAAGATAGAGATTGTTTCTCCTCCAGAGCAGAGGCAGGTTTGTTTATTATATTTTTCTATTATTATAAAGGATAATGTCCCCTGCCAGACCAAATTTTTGGCAGGTTCGCTCACAGCCGTTTCAAGAGTTCGGATTCTTCAGCTCAGGGTTTCCAGCTGTGATGCCAGTGCACCGCATGTGCAGCATCTACCTGGCTTTGCATCATCGCCTCACCCTGGGGATCTTGGAGGATAAGCGGAACCAATTCAAACATGAAGTTCATGTCACCTGCTGTGCTGGGTATGATAGAGCCCTCTTCCTCTGACCCGAGAGTCTTGTGTCTTCTGCCAGCATCCATGGAAGAGAGGCAAGCTGGCTGGTAAGTAGGGTAAATTCCCAGACTCTTCAGACTTCTTAACAAAATTTTCTTCTTCTTCTGCAGGAGAAACAGACACAAAGTCACAAAGCTGGTTTGCAAGCTAAAACATGAATAACATAGACCAGCTCCAGAGCCTGAGGCTTTACCTACAGTGATGAGACTGAAAGAGCTACATCCACGGGAGTTTGTCAGCCATGCTAGAGGTTAAATACATCATAAGAGCAAGCAGCAGTCTATTAATTTGGGTGGGCTTGCTACTGTAACAGGCAGATGTCAATATGCATTTTGGCTCAAACTCAACAGAAAATGATTTTTTGCCAATGTGATAGTTTGAAGCAGAAGAATCTGGTCAGTGGGCAGCTGTGTTCCACGTGGTATTTCAGGAACTCAATTCCTTCCATCTTGTGGCTCCCTAGGGTCTTGTCTGTTTCCAGCCAGAAGAGACGAGAAGAGAGGATGGTAAACCACATTTATTTCTTAAAATCCATGCTTCAAACTATCACATTGGCAAGAAATCATTTTCTGTTGAGTTTGAGCCAAAATGCATATTGACATCTGCCTGTTACAGTAGCAAGCCCACCCAAATTAATAGACTTGAGGTCCAGTGGTTAAGAATCCGTGTTTCCAGTGCAGGGGGCCTGGGTTCAATTCCTGGTTGGAGAACTAATCCTATACGCTATGCTGCTGCTGCTGCTAAGTCGCTTCACTCGTGTCCGACTCTGTGCGACCCCATAGACGGCAGCCCACCAGGCTCCCCTGTCCCTGGGATTCTCCAGGCAAGAACACTGGAGTGGGTTGCCATGTCCTTCTCCAATGCATGAAAGTGAAAAGTGAAAGTGAAGTCGCTCAGTCGTGTCCGACTCTTAGCGACCTCATGGACTGCAGCCCAGCAGGCTCCTCCGTCCACGGGATTTTCCAGGCAAGAGTACTGGAGTGGGGTGCCATTGCCTCCTCCAAAATGCTATGGGGGCAGGCCAAAAATAAATAAATGTAAAAGGAAAGGTTTGAATTTTACAGAGAGCTTATTATTCATGGTAATACAGATAAATTTTTTTTTAATCCATGGCCCAGCGGTGACTGGCACCATGTTTACCAGCATTCCATTGGCAAGAACTAACCACATGGTCACACCAGGGAACAAAGGAGCCTGTCAGAGGCACCCTACTCTGAACCTCACCCTACTGAAAAGAGCATAAACCCCGGAGCACAGCCATCGGAGTCACTCAGAGACTGAAACAAGAAGGACAGCAGGTTAGCCTGAAACAGTAGATTTGAAGGAAGAGGAAAGACGGCAGACCGGAAAGAAGCCAGGGATGTGTTATAGGAATCTAGGTGAAACTGGTGGAATAAAGCAAGCAGGAGAAAATGAGGAGGAAAGTGGGACGTAGAGGAAATCAGGAACTATTCAGAAGGTGAAATCTACTATGCTCTCTCTCCGCTAAAGCTACCTCCATATTCTTACCTAGCCATGGGTTTGCTGGCCTTTTTTGATCTTGTCCCTGACTCTACTCCTGGTTGTAAATTCACAGCCTAATAATAAATGTTAGAGGGGGAAGGAGGGAAGAGATAGAGTTAATAAAAAAAAAAAAAAGAAAATTCAAAATAAACACGTCTATGCAGATCTGCACACTCTCACAGAGACACACTCCAGACCCAGAATCACCCCTCTCTCCACAGTCCCATGGAGAGGGAGTGGTGAGCAGCAAATAATTTATTTGTGAATAATCTATGCTTATTTAAGGAACACTTTTGTGTGTGGGGGTGTGTGAAGGGATCTGTGTTCTAGGTCTTTATCATAAAGATACACAGACTATGGAGACTGCACACGGCATAAAATGCAGATGAGATTTCCCAAGATGCCAACTCTAACATAGAGATTGGCACATAGGAAAGTTTGTTTGGGAAGGATTGCTCCAGGAGTCATTGCCTGCCGAGGCATGGAGGCAGTACAGTTGGTCAGAGGGAGAAACTGGTCTTCAATGCAATAGAAACAAAGGCCTCAGCCCATCCTACATGGAGATCTGGAGCCTGGGTGATGTGTAAGTCAGGGTTCTCCAGAGAGGAAAAACATATATATATATATTACATATATAAAATCTCCAGAGAGAAAGAACTAATTACACACATATATATGTATTGCAAATTCTCCCTTACTCTGCCTTTTTGTTCTATTCAGATCTTCAACAGATTGAATGATGCCCACCCACATTGGGGTGGGCCATCTGTTTTATTCAGTCCAACAATTCAAATGCTAATCTTTTCCGGAAACACCCACGGGCAGACCCAAAAATAATGTTTAACCAGGTCTCTGGGCATCGTTTGGCCCGTCAAGTTAACTCAAAATTAGCCATCACAGATGGCCTTCAGAATTGTCCTAAATTGAGGGAAGGAGACAGGGCATTTGTACGATATGACTAAATCAACCAGTCATATTGGGTGTGGGCTACCCTCAGGAAGGTGGCAAGACCTGGGCAAGCATCTCTGTCTAGTTGGGGAAAGTCCCAAAGAGGAGCTGGGTGAAGGACTGTCAGCTGCCAACATTTCTAGAAGCTGGGGTCCTGCTATCTGGGTTCTGGAAAGGGGTGGAGGGATCAGGATATCACACCTCAGTGTCAAATATGTATATATTCGTGCATGCGTGCTAAGTCGCTTCAGTCGTATCTGACTTTTTGCGAACCCTATGGACATCCATGGGATTCTCTAGGCAAGAATATGAAGTGGGTTGCCATGCCCTCTTCCTGACCCCCTGGAAGAGGTTCAGAGGTTCAGATGTGGGACTGAACCCACATCTCTTACAGCTCTTTCATGGGTGGGCAGGTTCTTTACCACTAGCGCCATCTGGGAAGCATATATATATATATATGCCTGAATGCATAAATAATATTTATGATAAATATTTGCAAATTGATTCTGGCCTTGACCATACACACACACACACACACATTTTCACAGTATGAGTGAGTGTTTTTCTAGAAATAAGACAATATATTGTAACAGAACTTATCTGCATTTCTTATCTATTCTTGCATCCCATCCTAGAGAAATACAATATCCTAGGGGCAGATTTTAGCTTATCCCCAAATTAATAATGTAATTCTCTCTTAGGAATCTCTCTAATACAGTATATGCAAACAGGTCTTGGAGTGAGGCAGAGCTGCCATTAGGTTCTAATCGGGCAGCATAGATCTGTGTAGTGATTCTCCGGTCACTTAATGTTTATCAGCTTCACTGTTTTTTTAATCTGTAATAGAGGAAACATTAAAGTACCTTTAGTGTTGTTGTGAGGACAAAATGAAATAATGTAAGTAAAACATTTAGCAAGATGGCTGGCACTAGAAAGCTTACAATAAAGGATGCTATGATTAAGAGAGGATGGATTTAAATACCAATGGGCCCAATCGTGTCTGCCAGGAAACAGTGGTCAAGCAAGGCTCTCCAAGAACAGAAATAGTAACCATATTTCGGAAAGCTGCATGTAAACAAAGTCCAGTTTTGCTACCACAGATGAGTGCCTGACAGCCTGCAAGTGGGTGAAAAGAGGTAAGACTTTGAAACAAGTTTGTATTTCATCTTAATCTGTACACTTAAACCCGCACGCTAAACCCTGACTAAGGGCAAGGTAGGACATGCAGGGACTGGTCCCCATGTGTTGAGTAATCACCAACAACGGCTTTATTCATCCATTCCCTCCAGGTCTAGATTTTAGGTCCTTTTCCCACCCCTCTGTGTCTATCTCTTCTTACAAGCCAGTTTTTAGGCTCCTTGTTTCAGTGTTTATAATTATAAGGAACAGTCACAAACCATCTATGCATAAATATTTGTGAGACTGCTTCCTGGGGACCTGGGAGGATGACATTTCCAGAATCCCCCACAGCCTGGTGGTTGATCATTGGATGAGCTCTAACCAATGAAACTGAAATAGAGGTTAGTGTGCCACTTCCATGGAGGGTGACCAGCTATCCTGATTGTCCCAGAACTGAGGAGTTTCCCTGGATATGGAACTTTCTGCTTTAAAACTAATAATAGCTCAGGGAAAGTCAGGTCAAATTCATCACCTTATGTCTTGACCTAGACCATAAAACCTCTTGCACATCTCATGTTTTTTCTTTCTTCTAGTTTCTTAAATGAAGGGATATCATAAACACAGCAAGCTTGGAAGCAATAATTTGAAGATGTCAGAGCCAAATGTCCTTGAGAATAATCACCAGGAGAGGAAGCAACCTGACTGTCAGTGATTGATCTGGAGCATCTACCATGGACTTTAAATGAATGAAAAATGCACTTTGATTGTGTTTGATTTGTTACCTGTTGCGTGTGTTTTTGTAGCACTTCAGCCTATCCTGACTAATACAGAAGCATTCTACAAACTGAATTAAAATAGAGATTTTACCAACTAGTGTAGCACTAAATGGCTCATGTGAAGAGTTGACTCATTGGGAAAGACTCTGATGCTGGGAGGGATTGGGGGCAGGAGGAGAAGGGGACGACAGAGGATGAGATGGCTGGATGGCATCACCGACTTGATGGACGTGAGTTTGAATGAACTCTGGGAGTTGGTGATGGACAGGGAGGCCTGGCGTGCTGGGATTCATGGGGTCGCAAAGAGTTGGACACGACTGAGTGACTGAACTGAACTGAACTGTAGCACTAAAGCAAACATATTTGAAATATATATGCTAATTTTCTGGGAAAGTATTGAAAGAGGAGAGTGAAAAACATCACTTGAAACTTAACATTCAAAAAACTAAGATCATAGCATCTGGCCCCATCACTTCATGGCAAATAGAAGGGCAAAAGGTGCAAGCAGTGACATATTTTATTTTGGGGGGCTCCAAAATCATTGCAGATGGTGACTGCAACCATGAAATTAAAAGAAGCTTGTTCTTTCAAAGGAAAGGTATGACAAACCTACATAGCACATTAAAAAGCGGAGACATTTTGACAACAAAGTTCTGTATAGTCAAAGGTACAGTTTTTCCAGTAGTCATGTATAGATGTGAGAGTTGGACCATAAAGAAGGCTGAATGCCAAAGAATTGATACCTTTGAACTGCGGTGTTGGACAAGACTCTTGAGAGTGTTGGACTGCAAGGAGATCCAACCAGTCCATCCTAAAAGAAATCAGTCCTGAATATTCATTGAATAGAGTGATGCTGAAGCTGAAGCTCCAGTACTTTGGTTGCCTGATGGGAAGAACTTACTCATTTGAAAAGACTCTGATGCTGAGAAAGATTGGAGGCAGGGGGAGAAGGGGATGACAGAGGATGAGCTGGTTGGATGGCATCACTGACACAGTGAACATGAATTTGAGCAAACTCCAGGAGATAGTGAAGAACAGGGAAACCTGGTGTGCTACAGTCTGTGGTGTTGCAAAGAGTCAGACACGACTTAGTGACTGAACAACAACATCAAATTGAAAAGGAAGATGGAATTTCAGACCAATGAGAAGAAAGAAAGGGGGAAGAAGAGGCTGATGCTCATATAAATCCAGCTCATGTTCACCATAAAAATTTTCATATCTTCTCTGAGAGGTTAATATGAATATAATGAAATGTATCACATACGTTGACATCACAGGTGCTCCAGGGGACAGAGCAGGGGATGGAAGTCAGAGAATATGGATTCATACCAGTTGCATCAAATAGCAGTTATGTGATGGTGAGTCACTAACCTCCCTGGCTTCAGACACTTCATCTGGGTGTGAAGATGTGTTTTGTCTTCTTTCTTTTAATTTTTATTTTTTGGATGTGCAGCATGTGGGATCTTAGATCCCCAACCAGGGACCAAACCTGTGCCTGCTGTCTTCCAAGCACAGAGTCTTAACCACTGGACCACCAGGGAAGTCCCTGTTTTACCTTCTGATCAAACATCTTCTATGAGGCAGCCCTGGAGATACAAAGGTAAGATATTGGCAAACTCTCCTAAACAGCAACAGGCGAGAAATGTCTGAAAAGTAAAGTGTTGCCTGGGACTGAAGCGAGGGGAAAGGAAAGTGACGTGAGGAGGAGCTTTAGGTCTTCTCTTTCTATTTGGAAGTGAGAGCTCTGGAGTGAAGCACCAAGTGCATGGACTAAAGATCAGGGGAGCAGAGTCCAAGATCAAGGAGTCCACTGAGGAGCAGGACAGAAGAGATCCCGGGTCAGCAAGCGTCCAAACATATATTCCATACCTGCTCTGTGCCAGGCCTTGTGCGTCCTCTGGGATCCAAGGGTGAGGAAGACACTCCCCCCTAGTTCTTCTTAGTCCGGCAGAGTAGCAGATACACGTGCAACACAAAACCCAGTGACAGTGTTGTGTTGGAGCAGGGCACGGGGGAGGGACCCGTGTGCAAAGCGATGACACTTGGGGCAGGCTTCCCAAGGCGCTGATGCTAAAGCCTAAGTGAAATGTTTGTTGGCCGGTGTAGGGGAGGGAGGAGGGGCTGAAAATGGGAGGGAATTTGATGAGGGGGCTCGGGGGGACGACAGAGGAAAGAAGGTGCAAGGGACTGTGCCCCCTAGGAATACAGGAGCCAGAGCAAGAAAAGATCTTTTACGTTTATTTTCTGGGCATGGTCAGGAGTTGGCTCCTTATCCTGAAAGTTATAAAAAGCCATGAAAGGCATGTCAGCAGAGGAATAGCCTGAAGGAACGTCCTGGCAGCGGTGAGGAGCAGGGGTGAGAGAGGGAGGAGGAGGACCATTTGGAGCCTCTGAGATCATCCCAGTGGGAAATGACAAAGGCCTGAACCAAGGCGGTGAGAGAGGAGCCTAGGAGGTGCGAGGTGGGAGGCAGAAGGGACAGGAACCAGGAGCCGGGCCCGACTGCCTCCAGGGGGCGCGCCAGCTGGAACCTGCGGGACCAGAGGCGCAGGTTCTCCAGGAAGGCTGAAGGTAAATAGCGAAGCGCAGACATCAAAGGGCAGAGATAGACTGAATCGAGACTGGAAACGGCCTCTGTGTACAGCTGTGAAGACGGAGAAGAAGATGGAGAGAGATCTTGTCGTCAGGACTACGGAGAGGCCCTGAGTGACCTCAGAGCAGGCGGTGGCCTACCCAGAAATCTGCCGGGGGTGGGGCGCAGGGGTGAAAATCCTCGTGGAAGAAAAGATTGTGCAGCTCAGCTACTAACTCAGAAGCTTGGTGACATTTAGCTTCTGGCAAAAAAAAAGACAAAATGGCTCTGATCCACCCAGATACACAGACCCCGTTCTAGTTAATAGCCACATTCTTGTTAAGCTGTGATATAATTAAGTAATTTCAAAGATAGTTTATTTAATTTGGAGTCCTTTCCCCCTTCGGAGGCCAATGCTTTTGAAACAGTGCTGTTTCTCATCAAAATTTTACAGCATCTGTCTGTTTGTAATTGGAGATTTTTAAAAAAAAAGTGGAAAGAAGGGGAAAGAGTTCATTTACCTAAAAAAGAAAAAAAGAGGTTTGTTGTGTCTTTAGAGTTTGCCTTTCCAGATGCTTGAACTGTCACCTTTTCATTTGATTATATTCAGAATATTACAAGGGAGTGGCCTTCAGTAGAAATTTGAAAAAGAGTTAGAGAATTTAATTTGTCATTTGTGGTTATTCAAAACCCAGATGTCTTTCTCTAAGAAGCCTGTCTTGGGGATGACTCCATCCTACAGAAATGTGTTACCTGGAAATTCAGAGAAAGCCTTTAGATGCCAAGAGTCAAGTTCCTACTCAGCGGACAGAGAGAGCTGTATCTGCTCCCAGCCAGCATGGCACAGGTCGAATGAATAGCCAACGGCTTCACAAGGTCAGAGCAACATCAATGCCAGCAGGAGGCAAAAACCTAGGGTGGAGGTTTGGGGGAGGGGTGGAGATGGGGAGGGCGGTGCTGAAGAGCACAAGCTCTGCAGTCAGCCAGATTTAGGTTTGAGACCTGCTTCTCCCACCTGCTAGGAGCTTCCCTGGTGGCTCAGATGGTAAAGAATCTGCCTGCGATGCAGGAAACCCCATTTTGATCCCTGGATCAGGAAGATTCCCTGGAGAAGGGAATGGCAACCCACTCCAGTATTCTTGCCTGAAGAATCCCATGGACAGAGGAGCCTGGTGGGCTACAGTCAATGGGATCACCAAGAGTCAGACATGACTGAGTGACTAACACTAACTCTGCCACCTGCTAAACTGTCAACCTGACCACATTCCTCAATCTTCCTCAGTTTCAATGGAACTACTCTTGATCTGGTCCAAATGGAGTCAGCACTTCCTTACTGGGGAAAGATCTGATTCCTTTCCGCTGCAGGCCCACCCCAACTGCATTAGAGGCAATTTGGTTAGACATATCTCCCATTTTACAGACAACATTTTATGTAACAAATTCTACCAAAGAGAAGATTTTTCTTTTCTAACAGGTAGGAGGCGTTTGGGAATTCTAATCCTAGTTGCTCTATTCTCTGCTCTCATATCAAAATGTCACTGAATAAATTGGAAAAGCCACCAGTGTATCATGTTTAAGGTAAGGAGGTAAAGGGTGAATTCTAACCACAGGCAGATGCTGAATGGGTTACATTTCAGGAACTGTATACTGTATCAGAAACGTGGTCACATGATTCCCTCTAGCCACTAACCATGATGAAGAAACATAAAAGGCACATCCCAGACACTAAACTTCAAGAACTGGCAGACAAGCATATTTACTTAGTTAGTTACAAGGATGTGAATTTTGTTTATCTGCATTTATAAGACTCATTTTGGCCCTGGTTCAAAAACTCATTAGGAATCTACAATGTCCTCTAAGTTATTAAGAGAGCTAAGATTATACACCTCTAATAAGCTCCTATACTTTGAGTAGCAAGAGCCTAGTATAGTGTTCACCTGAACTTCTCTGAAAATAAGAATCACTTGGAGCCTCCAGTGAACTAAGAATGGATTACTGATTCCCAATTCAGGCCTACTGAATCAAAATTTCATAGGAAGAGGATGGAAATCTGCATGTAGAGTAAGCGTCCCAGTTGATTATTATCTTCAAAGAGATTTAGAGTAAACCAAGGAGTTACTCACTGTATCTGTGTTCACACATAATGAGAGAATCTCTGTGTGTGCTCCTGTCAGTCTGACCGTCCCTATGGATAACTGAAACCCTGGATAAATAACTACCTGAACTAACAAAAGCAAGTAGAGTTTGGAAAGGAGTTGATACTAAAAAGAAGGGACTGGTAAAGGGTTATTTCCCATTTTTATAGCAGTTAGCCTCATATCAGTCATGTTGAAGTCTGCCCTATTCAGGGCAACTACAACTTCAAAAACAAAATACCTAAAGTCTCAGAGGACAGAGTTCAGGGCAATCACTGCCACTAAAATGTGAAGAGAGATGATGATAGAAAGTGAAGACCCAGAGGGAAAAAGCCGCAAATTCTGTGCAAAAACTTTTGTCCAAATCTCGGGCTAAGCCCTGAACCATGATGCATGAGTAGGTCAGCCTACGAGCAAACTAGTTGAAGATCAAAGGACTGAATGGAGATTGGAGTGGCTGACAAGAGACAGAGTTTGAAGTTTAAGTCCAATAAACTTAATTAGCAGCTAAAACAAAATTGTTAACATTCTTTAGAAGGCTATGATAGAATCCAGAGTCTGCGTAACCTAACATTCACAATATCCAGGACAGAAGCCAAAGTTACTCAGACACAAAAAGACAAAAATTGTATGATTCTATTTATATGTTGTTGTTGCCGTTGCTTAGTCACTAATTTGTGTCTGACTCTTTTTCGACTCCATAGACTGTAGACCACCAGGTTCCTCCATCCATGAGATTTTCCAGGGAAGAATACTGGAGTCAGTTGCCATTTCCTTCTCCAGGGGATCTTCACGACCCAGGGATCAAAGCCAAGTTTTCTGTATTGGCAGGCAGACTTTTTAACCACTAAGTCACCAGGGAAGTCCTCTGTTTATGTGAGGTACCTAGAATAGGCAAATTCATGAGACAGAAAATTGATTAGTTATTGCAAGGGGCTGGGGAGGAGGGGGTATGAAGAATTATTATTTAATGATGACAAAGTTTTCATTGTAAAAACGAAAAATTCTGGAAATTTAGAGTAGTGGTGGTTGCACAGTATTGTGAATATGCTTATGCCACTGCAATAACACTGAAAAATGGTTAAAACAGCAAATTTTATGTTATGTATATTTTGCCATGAGGAAAGAAAAGACAGAATAAGCCTGATGTAGCAAAAACCAAAAATACCTTCTGTGAACTCATCAATAGAGTGAAAATAACAAAGCAAAGATTCAGTCACCTCGAACATACATCATAGAAAATTGAAGAACAAAGGGAAAAAAAGAATTTTAAAAAGAGAGAGAACTGTGGGAAAATTATAAGCATGTAACGGGAGAAGGCAATGGCACCCCACTCCAGTACTCTCGCCTGGAAAATCCCATGGATGGAGCAGCCTGGTGGGCTGCAGTCCATGGGGTCGCTAAGAGTCGGACACGACTGAGCGACTTCCCTTTCACTTCTCACTTTCATGCACTGGAGAAGGAAATGGCAAGCCACTCCAGTGTTCTTGCCTGGAGAATCCCAGGGACGGGGGAGCCTGGTGGGCTGCCGTCTATGGGGTCGCACAGAGTTGGACACGACTGAAGTGACTTAGCAGCAGCAGCAGCAACATACATGTAATAGGGATACCAGAAAGAGAAGAGAGAAAATAACAGAAGAAATGTTTGAAGTAATAATGGCTAAGACTCTCACAGAACTAGTGACAGACAACAAAGCTTGGCTCCAGGCAGCTCAGAGAGCACCGCTCAGGAGAAACGTGAAAAACGCACACCTAGGAATATTATACTACGGCTGCAGAAAGTCCAGCTCAAGGAGAAAATTTTGAAAAAATTCAGAGACTAATAACACCTTACTTACAGAGGAACAAAAATAAGTATATCATACTTATATTTGGAAACCGTGCAAGCAAGAAGAGTACAGACTGAAATATTTTAAATTTTTAAAGGAGGAAAAAAAATGCCAGCCCAGAATTCTGTATCTAGTGAAATTGACCCTCAAGTGAAGAAATAAAGATTCCCTCAGACAAACAAAAATTGGGGGAACTTGTTGCCAATGGACCTGTCTTGTACAACATGTTATTTTTTAAGTTATTCAGAAAAAAAAAAATTATACAGAAACTCAGATCTACATAAAGAAATGAAAAACATTATAAATGAATAAGTAAAGATAGAATAAAATATTTTATTATTTTCATGCTTAATTGATCTAACCAAAAATATTTTGTTCAAAATAACTGGCAACTATGGGAAAGACCCTGATGCTGGGAAAGACTGAAGGCAGGAGGAGAAGGGGACGACAGAGGATGAGATGGTTGAATGGCATCACCGACTCGATGGACTTGAGTTTGAGTAAGCTCTGGGAGTTGGTGATGGACAGGGAAGCCTGGCATGCTGCAGTTGATGGGGTCGCAAAGAGTTGGACAGGACTAAGCTACTGAACTGAACTGATAGCTTATGGAGATGTAAAATGAACGACAGCAATATAGTAGTGTATGGGAGGGAGGAATTTAGAATACTCAGTTATAAGTACCTGCACTACCTGTGAAATTGTATCATGGTTTTTAAAAGTGAACTTGGATTAGTTCTAAATGTATATTGCAAACTCTAGGGCATACAAAAAAGATTTTTTTTAATGAAGTATAATCTATATTTTATTTTCTTGGGCTCTAAAATCACTTCCAACTGTGACTACAGCCATGAAATTAAAATAATCTTGCTCCTTGGAAAGAAAGCTATGACAAACCTAGACAGCATATTAAAAAGCAGAGACATCACTTATGATGGCAAAAGTTCATATTGTCAAAGCTATGGTTTTTCCAGTAGTGATATATGAATGTGAGAGCTAGACCATAAAGAAGGCTAAGCACAAAATAATTGATGTCTTCAAACTGTGGTGCTAAAGAAGACTCTTGAGAGTCTTTTGTACAGCAAGGAGATCAAACCAGTCAATCCTAAAGGAAATCAGTTCTGAATATTCATTGGCAGGACTGATGCTGAAGCTGAAGCTGTAATACTTTGGCCACCTGATGAGAAGAGATGACTCATTAGAAAAGACCCTGATGCTGGGAAAGATGGAAGGCAGGAGGGGAAGGGGACAACAGAGGACAAGATGTTTGGATGGCATTGCTGACTCAATGGACATGAGTCTGAGCAAACTCTGGGAGATAGTGAAAGACAAGGAAGCCTGTGTGCTGCAGTCCATGAGGTTGCAAAGAGTCAGACATGACTTAGTGGCTGAACAACAACATAATTTATATACTAACTAAAGAGAGAAAGTAATATATATGCATTTAAAACCAGAGAAGTCAGAAAAAGCATGGAAGACAAAGGAAAAAAAGAAACAAAACGAGGCAGAAAATAGAAAGCAAATAAAAATATGGTGGACATTAATCATTAATTACTTAAACATGAATGTATAAAAACACCAACCAAAATGTAAAAGTTATTAGAGTGGATAAAAACAGAAACAAAAAAGGAAAAACAAGACAACTATATGTTGTTTAAAAGAAGTCCACTTTAAATATAAAGACAAATAGATTGAAATTAAAGGGACAGAAAGAGATACACCATGATAGCACTAATCAAAAAAAGTAACTATATTTATTTTGAACATAGCAGATTTCAGAACAAGAAAAATAAGAATAAAGAGATACATCATATGACAACAAGAAAGCATAGCAATCCTTAATATGTGTGTATCTAATAACAGAGTATCAAAATACATCTTGTATTTTGAACATCTTGACAAAAGTTGTTCAATTCAGTTCAGTCATTCAGTCATGTCTGACTCTTTGTGACCCCATGGACTGCAGCACACCAGGCCTCCATGTCCATCACCAACTCCCAGAGCTTACCAAACTGATGTCCATTGAGTCGGTGATGCCATCCAACCATCTCATCCTCTGTCGTCTCCTTCTCCTCCCACCTTCAATCTTTCCCAGCATCAGGGTCTTTTCAAATGAGTCAGTTTTTCACATCAGGTGGCCAAAGCATTGGAGCTTCAGCTTCAACATTAGTCCTTCCAATGAATATTCAAGACTGATCTCCTTTAGGATGGACCGGTTGGATCTCCTTGCTGTCCAAGGGACTCTCAAGAGTCTTCTCCAAAACCACAGTTCAAAAGCATCAGTTCTTCAGTGCTCAGCTTTCTTTACAGTCCAACTCTCACATCCATACATGAATATTGGAAAAACCATGGCTTTGACTAGATGGACCATTGTAGGCAAAGTAATGTCTCTGCTGTTTAGAGAGACTTTAAAAGTTGTTAGACCTACAAAAATAAATAAATAAAAGAATCCACTATTATAGTGGAAGACTTCAAAAACCCTCTATCAATAGTTGAGGGATCCAACAGACAGAAAATCAATAAACATATGGTTGAATCGAACAGCACCATCGACTAACTGATCTAAAAGACGTTAATACTTATTTCATATAACAGCAAATTACACAGTCTTCTCAAGCTCCCACGGAACATTCATCAAGATAGACCACGCCGTGGACCATAAAACTCACTTTATCAAATTTAAAAATGTAGAAATCATACAAAGCTGCCTTCAGATCACAATGAAATTAATCACAATGAAAGAAATCAATAGCAGAAAGATATCAAGAAAATCCCCAAATAATTAGAGATTAAACAGTATACCTCAATAAGTTTCAAGAGAATTTAAAAAAATGTTTTGAACTCAATGAAAATACAACTTATCAGATAGCAGATGCTATGAAAACAGTGCTTGGAAGAATATGTATAGTGTTGGATGCGTATTTTACAACAAAGAAAAACCTAAAATCAATCATCCAAGCTTCCACCCTAGGAAACTAGAACTTAGTGCGCATGCTCAGTCATGTCTGACTCTGCCACCCCATCGGCTACAGTCCATGAGATTATCCTGGTGAGAATACTGTAGTGGGTTGCCATTTCCACCTCCAGGGGATCTTCCTGACCCAGAGATCAAACCGAAGTATCCTGCACCTCCTGCATTGGTAGGCAGAGACTACCACTGAGCCATCTAGGAAAACTAGAGAAGAAAAGCAGTAAAAGCCTAAGGTGAACAGAGAAGAGGAATAATAAAAATTAGAGGCAAAATCAACAAAATTACAAAGAGAAAAACAATAGAGAAAATCAATGAAACCTAAAGTTGTTTTAAAGCTCAATAAAATTGATAAAGCTCTAGGCAGGCAAACCACTTGAGGTACAGAAAAACAAGTGACTTGCTCCAAGTGACACAAGGAAGTATCAGTTCGGGATGTGAGTCCAGGCAGCCTGGCGGCAGCATCCACAGCAGTAACCAGTGGACCGCAATTCCACCGTGGCTCCCCGCCCCCAGAGCACTGTTGCTGTCTCACCTTCTCAGAAAACAGTGATGGGTTATGGCCCTCTTTCTTACTGCATCTGGACACAATGTTGAACCCTTAAACACACAATTGCATCAGCCTCAAGGAGTCAGCACCGAAGCTGAAACCAACGTGTCCTCCTGACCAGATCTCCATTTGCCCCAATACACTTTCATTCCATGGTGGTAGCAAGCTAGTCACTGAGCTCCTATTCGTTGGGCATTTTTTTCCAAGGTTATTTTGACTAGGAACTAGGACACAGAGTGAGAGAGAGTCAATAACAGAGAGGTGGGAGGAAGGAAGGAAGAAAAGATAGAGGGAGGGAGGAAGCAAGGAAGGAAAGAAGGAAAGAAAGGGAGAGAGAGAGGGATGTAAGGAGGGAGAACAGAGGCAATGTTTTAGGCTTTCAGGGGCAAATATTCTTTCCATTTGTTTTTCCCAGGAAACTATGACCTCAGTCCTGTCATATGTAGTTGCATCCTGAACACCCACCTTTCAATCGGTTAAAGAAATATCAGACAGAGGAGACTGGTCTCAGAAGTCTTGCTCTGCCTAGACAAGGAGTATGATAAAGTCGCTCACTCTTGCACTAGCCTGGAACTCTGCAGCCTCATGCATGCCCACATTCAGCAGCTGATAAGCCTCTTTAGCATTCATCGAACCTGTAAGTTGCTGGAAAAGAAAAACTAGTCATTGGAACATTTGTGGATGACTGGGCACACAAATGAGTTACAGTTTGATTTACAAGTTAGATTCTACCACATCATTAATCCATAAGGATCACATCACCAGTTGTGAAGAAGCTGTACCTGTTTTTCTTCCTTATTCCAATCATTGCACACAGGAAGAGGAATAGGACTCTTGTGTGCTGTGCTTAGTTGCTCAGTCATGTCCAACTCTTTGCAAACCCCCATGGACTGTAGCCGACCAGACTCCTGTATCCATGGGGATTCTCCAGGCAAGAATACTAGAGTGGGTTACCAAGCCCTCCTCCAGGGGATCTTCCCAACCCAGGGATCAAACCCAGGTCTCCCACATTGCAGAAAGATTCTTTACCATCTGAGCCACCAGTAAAGTGAAAGAAAGTCTACTCATGGATATGTGGACCTCCCTGGTGGCTCAGATGGTAAAGCATCTCCCTGCAGTGCAGGAGACCAGGGTTCAATCCCTGGGTTGGGAAGATCCCCTGGAGAAGGAAATGGCTACCCACTCCAGTACCCTTGCCTGGAAAATCCCATGGATGGAGGAGCTTGGTAGGCTACAGTCCATGTGGTCGCAAAGAGTCGGACACGACTGAGCAGCTTCACTTAGAACAATAAATATTAGTTAAACAAAAAGAAGAAAATATTTGGTTGGACACTGGCTTTCGTAGCACAGGAGGCTCAGATGATGTGATTTGTAAGAGAATTTGGAAGGAAAGGTCTAGTAAAACTTCTGGCAGCTTTTCTGTGGAATGAGCTGAGTATTTCTCAGGATATGGGCAACTCCCTTACCAAGACAGTACTACAGATGGTGCACCCATTGACTTAGAAACTATTCTATCAATAGTTTCAAATTTCCCTGTTTTATCCTCTAGAATCTTTTAAAAATCATGGATGAAAACTCAACCTTCCTGCTCAAGGTTACAACTGTTTGAGTTTTCTTTTCATGAACTGGAACACATTCAACAACAACAACAACAAAAATCAGAAAAAGTGCTGTCCGGGAAGACCATGGAGATTTTGGCTCAGACTTTGAACACCCAAACAGGGCTATCAGGAGGACCTGAAGGCAGCTGATGCTTCCAAGGGAACCTGAAGATGTGAGATCTAGTTGACAATATTTTTAAGAGGTTTCTCTAGAGAAGCCAAAACCAATCTGGTCATTTATTATGGTGTGAATAATCAGTGACCAGAGAGAATGATTTGTTGTTGTTGTTCAGTAGCTAAGTTGTGTCCAACTCTTTTCAAACCACGGACTGCAGTACATGAGGCTTCCCTGTCCTTCGCTGTCTCCCTGAGTTTGCTCAAGTTCATGACCATTGAGTCGGCGATGCTATCTAACCATCTCATCCTCTGTCACCCTTTCCTCCTCCTACCCTCAATCTTTCCAGCATCAGAGTCTTTTCCAATGATTGAGCTCTTTGCATCTGGCAGCCAAAGTATCAGAACTTCAGCATCAGTCCTTTCAATAAATATTCAAGGTTGACTTTCTTTAGGATTGATTGGTTGACTGATTGGCTGTCCAAAGGACTCTCAAGAGTTAGCCCAATCAAGAGAATGATTGTCAATGATCTTATTTGTAACACTGTTGCAGACCTAAGGTTCTTCCTCAGATCAGATGTGCCGAAAAATGATTTTATCAGAACACTGAGGTACATCTCACCCTGGGAAAGTTTACCATTCAAACAAGAACTTCTCCAAGCATCAGTTACAAATTTTGCTTTGCCATTTTGATACAAGATGTTTATTTCTTGTGTGTGTGTGTGTGTGCATGGTAAGAACACATAACTTGAGACAAACTGTAAATTTTTCAGTGTTGTAACTATAGCACTGTACTGACAGCAGACCTCTAGTATGTATTCACCTTGCCTGACTTTATATACATTCACCTTATACCTGTTAAGCTGGCTGTTATTATTTTTTTTAAAGGTAAGTGTCAGTGAAGATTTAGAGAGATTGGAGCCAATTGGTCCAATCAAACATGAGACATTTGGAGAAGCTCTGCTAGTCTCCCTGTCTTGGATGTTCTGCTCCTTATTTTGGCATGACTGGCTCCTGATCACTCACAGTATCACCTCATCACAGACAGATTCCTCACCACGCTTTGCTCCATTTACTTGTTTCTGCCCTGTCTCCTCCTAGTAGAGTGTAAGCCCCATAAGAGCATGCCTCTTTTGTTCCACTGGCAGTGGTACCTGGCACAGGACAGGAGCTAAGAGATGTGTCTGTGGCATGAAGGGGAGAATGAGTCCTGGAATCATAAGGTTGTCCTCGCAGGACCTAAAGCATGGTTCCTGATGTTCTCAAAGAAACATTGACTCTTCCAGCAGCCAATTTTGAGCAGTGCCCGGGAGTAGTCTCCCTCCAATCTTTAACATTTTATTTTTATTTATTTTAGCACTGAAATGGGATAACATAAGATCTGAAATGCTCAGATCTGGAGTGTACCATTGAAACAGTTTTGACTAATCCATATGGAGACGCAGAACTTTTCCAGCACCACAGAGAGTTCCTCTGTGCCCTTTCCGGTCACCCTCTCACCTCCACGGCAAATACCTACTGATCTGATTCTTATCATCATGAGTTCATTTTGCTAGAATTTCGTTTACAGGGACTCATACTGCATGCATTCCTTCTTGTGTGCAGCATGCCCAACACAACCCAGCATTTCCTCTTTTATTCAGCATGGTATTGGGGAAATTTGTCTATGTCTTGCCTACACACCTCTTTTTATTGCTGAGTAGTATTCCATGGCACGAACGCACCACTGTGTGCTCATCCATTCTCCTCTTGAAGGACACCTGAGATATTTCCAGTTTTGTCTATTATAAATAAAGTTTTAGTGGATATAAGTATTCATTTTTCTTGGATAAATACCCAGGTGTGGAATTGTTGGGTCATAGGATAAGTGTGTATTTAAATTTTTAAGAAACTGTCAAATAGTTTTTTTTTTTTTTAATTTATTTTTTTTAATTAAATTTTAAAATCTTTAATTCTTACATGTGTTCCCAAACATGAAACCCCCTCCCACCTCCCTCCCCATAACATCTCTGTGGGTGATCCCCATGCACCAGCCCCAAGCATGCTGTATCCTGCGTCAGACATAGACTGGCGATTCAATTCTTACATGATAGTATACATGATAGAATGCCATTCTCCCAAATCATCCCGCCCTCTCCCTCTCTCTCTGAGTCCAAAAGTCCGTTATACACAGCTGTGTCTTTTTTCCTGTCTTGCATACAGGGTCATCATTGCCATCTTTCTAAATTCCATATATATGTGTTAGTATACTGTATTGGTGTTTTTCTTTCTGGCTTACTTCACTCTGTATAATCGGCTCCAGTTTCATCCATCTCATCAGAACTGATTCAAATGAATTCTTTTTAACGGCTGAGTAATACTCCATTGTGTACATGTACCAAAGCTTTCTTATCCATTCATCTGCTGATGGACATCTAGGTTGTTTCCATGTCCTGGCTATTATAAACAGTGCTGCGATGAACATTGGGGTACATGTCAAATAGTTTTTAAAGTGATTATGCTCTTTAAAATCCACTTTTAATTCCCTGAGAATGCACTGTGAAAGTATCAGGCAGCCAAATATCTGGAGATCATCCATAAGTATATATATGAGTAAATGTAGTATAAAGTATAATAAGCCAGAGAGCTCCGAGGGAGGCTCCAATCCCAGGGCCCCAGAAAAGCCCTTCCCCACTGTCCCATGGTACCTGGAGCAAGAGGGCTAGATGGTCCACACTGCCAGGGAAGAGGCAGCCACTGTGCCCTTGGGTCAACTCAGTCTTTTCCACCGTGTGTTTCCTTAATGGGTAGAAAGCTAGACGCCAACATTCTGTTTTGTGTTGAGTTTCCTGGCCCAGGCTTAAGAGCAGATAAAGACTGGCACATGTCTGGGGCTATTTCAGGCTCTCAGAGATGCAAGCGGCTGTCCCTCAGAGAAAATGGGGCAACTCAGTATCATGCAGATATTTGAGTTTCCAGGAGGAAGGTTTACTCAGAGAATGGGGACTTCCCATGGTGTTAAGACTCCATGCTCCTGCTCCCAATGCAGAGGGCCTGGGTTCAATCCCTGGTCATGGAACTAGATCCCACATGCTGAAACTAAAGAGTTTGCATCCCACAACTAAGATCCGGCAAGCTCAGTGAAGATTGAAGTTCCTGCATGCCAGAGCTAAGACCCAGTGCAGTCAGAAAAGTTTTAAAAATCCGAGGATGGCTTTCCTCCTCATTAATAACCCTGTTTTTAGACAGATAGCCAAAGGCAGTGTCATTTGGTCATAGGGGAGGGGTAGCTATTTAGGAACTCACTTCCCATCAAGAGTGAATAATTTCACCGGGACAAAGTCTAAGAGGAAGGAAGCACGATGCTCACAGATTTCTCAGGTCACCTGTGTTCAGTCAGGGAACACTCTCAACATCTTCTGGAATCTACCCAGGAAGGCTATCGGATGGCTTCGAGCAGTCTTGGGAGTTTTCCCCTTCTTGCTGAGTGTTGGGAGGGGGCCAAGTGCCTCCACGACTAAGGCACATGCCTCCCAGAGGAACAGCCAGGGACGGAGTGCCAGCCTCCCAACCCCCAGACCCGGGGAGGCCAATCCATTCTGGTCTTTCAGGCCTCCGGCAACCCCTAGCAGCCCTAAAACACCTCCCCGCCCCCAACCCGAACTCATTCTGGAAAAGACGCTGAGTTTCCCAAGAGCCAGGGGAGTCCTCAGGAACCGGACTGGACCGGTTCCTGGAACTGACCTTCTGGAAAAGCAATGACCATCTGGAACCTTCCCGAGGCCCAAACAAGCCATGAAGGTGACCAAAGGGTGAACCCGTTTCCCACCACACCCTCCATCTTGGACCTGGGCTTCCCAGCCTTCTCGGAGCTGGAGAGCACCCCAAGACTTTCCACGTCTGGGTCCATATTTCCAGGGCTAGTGTATGTTCAAGACAACCCCAGATCGGGATCGTGCTTGCTGAGAATGAGACCTTCTGGCACGGTTGTGGTGAAATTTCCTGTCAGTGACGAAACTGAGGTTGAAGCCACCTGCACTCTTCTGACTGACTAGGTCTCTGGCCTCGGATGCCTGAAGTATCAATTCCCACAGCTCTGTTCAGGCGTCACCTTGGTCTCTGAGGTAGACATTAGGGGTTGGTTGCATATACCGCTGTTCAGACCTAGGCCCGAGCAATCAGGTCGTTAAACTGTTTTTACTGCCATGCAACTTTTTTTGTTTCCACTGGAGATTTTATTTAATTGTTTACTTTCTAATTGGAATATAATTGCTTTACACTGTTGGGCAGATTTCTGTTCCCACCCCACCCCCAGCACACCCCAGAGGTTATCACAGAGAACTGAGCTGAGCTCTCTCTGCTATACAGCAGCTTCCCACTAACTATTTTACACATGGTGGTATATAGCACTGGGGACTTTTTGTAACAAATTTCACCTTAAAAACGGATTAACTTGCACCACAGTATACAAAATAGATAATCAACAAGGACCTACTATATAGCACAGGGAACTCGACCCAACTTTCTGTAATAAACTATATTGGGAACGAATCAGAAAAAGCATAGGCATATGTATTATCGAACCATTCTGCTGTACACCTGAAATTAACACAGCATTGTCAGTCAACCATAATTGAATATGAAATAAAAGTTTTAAAAAACGAACAGACAAAAGCAGGTGAGCTTGCTTTCCAAAGGCACGTTCACGAAGACTCTGAAAAGAGGGTAAATGTTAGGTTTTCTTGATAAGGCATTTATTGCATCCTCTGAGCACCCACACTGCATAGGTCAGGAAAAAAAAAAGCCCAGGTGCTGTTCTGGTTTGATAGAAGTGGTTATCACATGCTATTTAGAGAGCGTGTGGAAGGATTTCTTGGCTCCGACTGAGTCCTGGAATTCTGTTTCCCTCAGGCTTTCAGCAGCCGGGCTCTGAGTCATCACCCGGTGACCACAAGCTGGGGTCCAGCAACATGTGCTCCCCAGATAGTGAGGTCAGATGTGCCAGCCCCACTGGGAGCCCGATAACTGACTTACTAACGTCCCTGAATGATAGCACTTTTGATTAAACGTCACATCTCTGTCTGTTCTTGCTCTTGCCCCAACTAAAATTAGAGCTGGCATTTTGATAACTGCGCCCTTGCTTGAACTTTAGGCTGCTTCAAGGATAGGGGGGAAAAATCACGGTGTCCCTGGATTGTGACCTCCAAGGCAGGGGGTTTTCTGGGTCACAAAGCCTTAGACTTTAATTCATTCAAGCCTTGCTGGCCTTTTTTTCCCCCTATGGAGTAAACTTAGATGTATTTTTAAGCCCAACAGGCTATGTATGTAGATTTAAGAATTTTCGCATTTCGAATGCCAAGCTCCTGCTCCTAAACCAGATATATAAACAAAGTCTCTTTACATCACTGTGCTTCAGATTCACATCTATAAAAAGGAAAGAATGATACTTCCTGAACTAGTATAAGGATCACCTAGGATAATAGAGATCGCTTTGTGAATAATAAAGGTAGTATATAACTATGAGATGTTATTAAGATAATTATTATTCATGTTCCTGGGTTTTCTAGTTTGTGGCTTTGTTTGGAAGCTTTAATTGCCAAAGTCAATATTTGTCCCATTTTAATTTCAGATTTCAAGATGTAAAATATTATAAGTGAACTTGGAACTATCTTCTAAAGTAACCCTGGACCTAGGAAATGAAGCTGTTCCAGAGACAACAGGCAGCCTGAGGTCTCCACTAGAGTGAGGAGAAGGTCGAAGGGCAGACAGATAAAAAACAGAGGACAAGTACAGTGAGACTGGACGGGAGGTGTCAGTACAATAGAGTGTCCCCTTCTGGGGAAGAGAAGTCCAGGTTTTGCTGCAGTGAGACAGAGTGTTCAAGGCATCCCGGGGAATTAGGTTAAAGTGCATGTGCAAAGAAAAAAGTAGAAGGCGGGGGGGGAGTGCCTGAGTTCTTAGTCACTCAGTCAAGTCTGGCTCTCTGTGGCCCCATGGACTGTGGGCTTCCAGGCTCCTCTGTCCTTGGGATTTTCCAGGCAAGAACACTGGGGTGGGGTGCCATTTCCCACTCCACGAGATCTTCCTGGCCCAGGGACTGAACCCGTCTCTCTTGTGACTCCTGCACTCACGAGTGGATACTGTACCACTAAGCCAGCTGAGAAGTCTTAGAAGTGCGGAGGCCCTCCCAAAGACACCGACGCGCTTCAGGTGGAAGGCGGCTGTCTTTCGGACAAGGGTTTGAGCGCTGCTTGAGGGAAGATAGAAAGTAAAGAATAAGTCTGAGCAAAGACTCATTAGACTGAGAGATACAGTGGGGGTAAGGCAGAGGCTCTGGGCTCGGGACGCCGCGTGAGGGTCGCGATGAGGTTGCAGAGCAGGTGCGGTAGGAATGAGGCAGTGAGAGGTGGGAGCTGATCTTAGAGCAGGGGGTTCCGAGTGACGGGAGTGTGCGCGTGGGCGGGCACGATGGAAATGGGGGGAGGGGTGACAGCACCCTAAGTGGGGGAGGTCAAGGCCTAGAAGGCCCACTTTCCTGAGTCCCCGCATTGTGAATGGAGCCCCCAGACTTTAGGGCATGATGTGCACAGGAGCCAAGTCTTCCCATGAATCTGGAGCACTAACCAAGGTTTGAAAGTTGAGGGTAACGAGAACGGAAGGGAGTGGTTAGCCCCCTGACAGGAGCCCGCACAGTGGAGAATATGAATAGTATTTGGAATTCCAACTCTGCTCTCTCTTCCGATCCCTTCTTCCTCATTCCATTTTTCAGGCCCAAATGCAGAAGCGGGGAAGATGAAGAAAGATGAGCAGCTGCCACATGACTCTTGAAAAGATTACGGATTCATGACGCTTTCACAGGCGTCAGTAAGAAAGAAGAATAAGAAATTGGTCTGTGAGGAGATGGAAGGTGTAGATGCTTATTCATGCGGTGCAAGAGGAGCTGTGGAAAGAGCTGGGGATGGGACACCTATCGAAGGAGGAGATGAGAGGCAGAGCATGAGGCTGGGTGAACAGAAGGCTTGCAGCGGGGGCTGCGTCTGAGTCATTAGAATGAGATGGCTGGGTGGAATGCTGCTGCTGCTGCTAAGTCACTTCAGTCGTGTCCAACTCTGTGCGACCCCATAGGTGGCAGCCCACCAGGCTCCCCCGTCCCTGGGATTCTCCAGGCAAGAACACTGGAGTGGGTTGCCATTTCCTTCTCCAGTGCATGAAAGTGAAAAGTGAAAGGGAAGTTACTCAGTCGCATCTGACTGTTAGTGACCCCATGGACTGCAGCCTACCAGGCTCCTCCATCCATGAGATTTTCCAGGCAAGAGTACTGGAGTGGGGTGTCATTGCCTTCTCCCTGGGTGGAATGAACTGACCCCTAAGCTGTGAGTGGACTCAAGGCAGGCTGAAACCTCAGGTCTTCTCAGAAACCCAATGGCAGCAAGAGTCGTATTATTATTACTGACATATCGTTGACATACATTGAGCTTCGGGTGTACAACGCAGTGATTCACAACTTTTAAAGTTTATATTATACATAGTTATTATAAGATATTGACTGCATTCCCCACGTTGTACAATATATCCTTGTGGCTTATTTATTTTATACATAGTAGCTTACATCTCTTAAGCCCCTAAGCCTTCTTGCCCCTCCCCCTCCCTCTCCCAAAGGGTAACCACTGGCTTGTTCTCTCTATCTGTGAGTCTGTTTGGCAATAGAACTTTAACAGAACATTGAAAGGTGTGCTGGTCAAGGAACTATCCCACAGGTAAGCCGAGAACGAGGGTCTTTTATATGTTCTTCAGGGGACAATGAGTTTGCACTGCCAGGGTTTGCTTGCCTGCTTGAGTAGGACATAGCTTCTGCAGACCCATGGGGCAGTGACCTGTAGCATCTAGTGGCCCTGCCAGCATGACATCTGAAGTGCAGCAGCCTGAGGTCAGCTCTCAGTTATCAAAGGTCTGAACACGACAGTGTGTTTTGCCCTTGGGTCTTAGATGATACAGTGAGGTGGGTTGATTCTCTTCTTGCTCTTTACCCTGGCTTTCTTCCTCCCTTCTTCCCACATTTGCAACATTGTTGGTGACCTTGAAAACTGGTGACAACCTAAATGCCCAACCATAAGAGAATGGCTACATAAATAATAGTATATTTGTGCTTTGGAATGAGTGCGTACATGCTCAGTCACTTCAGTTGGGTCCAATTCTATGACTCCATGGACAGTAGCCTGCCAGGTTCCTCTGTCAATGGGATTCTCCAGGCAAGAATACTACAGTGGGTTGCCATTTTCTCCTCGAGGGGATATTCATGACCCAGAGACTGAACCCACGTCTCTTGCATCTCCTGTTTTGGCAGGCAGATTCTTTACCACTAGCATCACCTGGAAATACTGAAAGTCTATTAAAGAAATGGGACAAGCTTGTTTATGCTATTGTGGAAGGATGTCTAAGATGATTGTTGGGCGAAAAAAAAAAGGAATTGGCAGGATAATAATTAGTATCAGATTAAATACATATTTGGGAAAAAAAGTGAAAGAGGGAAGAGGGGAGAGGAGGAAGGAGAAGGAAGGTAAGAAGGAAGAAAGGGAGGAAGATAATTAATTTTTGTGTTTACTGTGTATGAGTATGTGTTTTTGGGTGTTTGTAAATAGAGAAAAATCCTGGACACAAAGATCCTGGACTTATAACTGCAGTTACCCCAGACGTGAGCCTTGGGTTAGTGGGAAGAAGAAGAGGAAGACTTTTTATAGCAGAATAATTTTTACTTATACTACACATTTCTGCAATTTTCTAGAATTTTTTGCAGTTATTATTATGTATTACATTAGTAATTAAAGACATAAACAAGTCTATAAGCCATTCTTTCTAGATCTGGTCTTTACAAGCTCCAGTGCACACTCAAGTCTTATTAACTTGGAGTTTAGGCATGATAGAAAAAAGCAGTGAATATTTACTCATCGAAGGCATATTGCTTGGAAGGGCTTGGAGCAAAGGATGATGGAAGCAATTTGCAAAATCACTCAACAGAAACTGGAGAATGCTGTCAATGAGTTGGAAAATTGTCCTGAACAATTTATGATGAGGGTTCGTGGCCAAACTGAAGCTGGGAAACTTGAACTGCCTTGCTTTTGCATGCCATTTTCTATCTTCTGATTACAAGTGAGAGCTGAAATTATTAAAGTTTAAAATTACACAAGCCAGCAATTTTTCCCATTCTCAAATGATCAGTTTAAGAGTCACACACAAGTAATTGCAGGTTTTAAGGAGTGGCATCTGAAACCCACACAATAAATATTTTGAAAAGTGAATTCAATTTCACTTGAAAATACGGAAAGGTGAAGTTTTTAAAGAAATTTCCCATTTGATTTGTTTTCAGAATTTTCTACCCAAAGGCTAGGTGAGCCCCCTTTCCACCCGATCACTTAAAAACCTGTTAGAGTTGACAGTAATGATTTCATCTTATATTAGCTTCCTGTCTAAATATACCACTGAGCAAATTACTGCAGACAACTTCGGTGTTAAAACAGCTTTCCATACAAACACAGTCTCTCAAACAAGTGTGAATGAGCTGCACTTGAAAATTCATTCCTTGTCATTACTTTTCAAAGTCAGGGACACTTCACTAAGCCTCTGTCCTAGATCTCGAGAGGGAAAGGGTACAGACTGGCAGGGGACGAGCTCTGTCCTCAGAGCCCGTCTCTCACAGTCTCTCTTCTGCCCCATTTGGCCCATGGTGTTGGTTCCATCTTGGTTGGGTCCACTCTCCTGCCTCACCCGCCAGTCCCAAATTCTTTCCGCAGCATCTCTGAAGATTTCTTCTGTGGCATTAAGTAGAACACTTTAGAAGAGAAATTTTTTATTAAGCTTTTTATTTTGAATTGGAGTGTAGCCGATTAACCATATTGTGGTATTTTCTGGTGGACAGCAGAGGGAATCAGCTGTACATATACATGTACCTCATCTCCCCTAAACCCCCCTCCCATACAGGCTGCCACCTGGGCAGTGTCCTGTGCTAGACAGTCGGTGCTTGTTTGTTGTCCCTTTTAAATGTAGCAGTGTGCGCATGTCCATCCCAAACTCCCTAACGATCCACTTCCCCTCTTCTTCTCCTCGGCAACCATAAGTTCGTCCTCTAAGTCTCCCCGAGTCTGTTTCTGTTTTGTAAATAAGTTCACCTGTCTCATGTCTTTTTAGACTCCACATATAAGGCGTGTCATACGGTGCTGAACTTTTATTTTATATTGGCGTATAGATGGTTAACAATGTTCGGTTAGTTTCAGGTGTGCCATAAAGTGATTCAGGTACGCATACACGTGTGTCTATCCTTTTCCAGAATTTAGGTTACTACAGAATTTTGAGTATAGTTCCCTCTGCTATACAGCAGGTCCTTTTTGGTCATCTATTTTCTATATAGCAGCATGTACATGTCAATGGCAAACTCCTGATCTAAAAGATCAAATAAAGGGTTATTCAGAAAGGGCAAGTCCGTCCTTGTTTTAAGGAAGGGAGAGCCAAAACTCACACAAAAAATCACAGACATTTCAAATTGCAACAGATTATAAAAATCTTTGAATTCAAGTTCCTCCTTTAAAAGCTGAAGAAACCAACCCCCGGAGAGCAATGTGACTGACAAGAACCAAATGGATACTTTGTGGTCAGTTTATGGCTAGACAGAAAGAGATTATGTTTGGTACCCAGATATTTCTGGAACATTTTGGTGGTATTGAAAACATGATTATACCCAAAATGTAGTAATGCATAGTGTATACCTTAGTGGGTGATTAAACAACAATACATCGCAGTGTCTTGATATCTGTTTTTATACTAAGGCTTGAACATTAATTTATTCAGCTGGCAACTGTTTATCACCTACCTGTTCAGGTACTGGGAGGGAATGCAGGGAACAAGAGGGTCATTGGAGAATTTTGAGCAGAGAAGGAACATGATAAAATTTTAATGGACCACTCTAGTAGCCCTGTTGAAAATAGACCATGTCTCAGGGATGGGATATGGGCAAGGAAAACCAGTTAGGAGGCTGTTGCAATGAAGGTGAGAAAGTATTGTGTCTTCTACCAAGGCAGGAGCGAAATGAATGATGTTTTGAAGGAAGAGCTGATCAGGACCAGCTAATGCACTGATGTGAATGTAGAAGCAAGGAGTAAGTCAGGGACAACTCCAGAATATTTGCCTTTAGCCAGTGAAAGAATGCAGTTGCCACTAACTAAAATGGGGAAACCAGAAAGATGCGACTGAGGGATAAAATTTGTTAAGTCTGGGGCAAATTGTTTGATTACCCTAAAAGACATTCAAGAGCAATATGAGTAAGCATGATTGGACCTACGAACGTGGAGTTTAGAGGAAGTACCTGGCTTGGATATTTTCTAACTTTAATGTTGAAGTAAAGAGCTTCATTATAGCTGGGTTGTCTCCCATAAAGGCTGTAATAGAATTTTTCACTAGAGTGTTAGTGACTCTTGTATTTTACAGATTCAGCCAGTACCTATTTATAAGGCACCAGGCACTTTCTCTGATGGCTCAGATAGTAAAGAATCTGCCTGCAATGCAGGAGACCCAGGTTCAATCCCTGGCTCAGGGAGATCCTCTGGAGAAGGGAATGGAAACCCACTCCAGTATTCTTGCCTGGAGAATCCCAGGGACAGAGGAGCCTGGCGGGCAACAGTTCATGGGGTCACAAAGAGTCAGACACGACTGAGCGGCTTTCAGTTTCAGGTACTATTATAGGTTCTGGGGCATAAAAATCCTTGTGACCCTTGCTCTAGGTGCCTACATCTAGAGAGGGAGACAAAAAATACCAAAAAAAACCCTTTGATACTATAAATGCTGTAGGAGTTTGCTCACAGGGCTAATGAAAACACAGAAGCAGACGTAATCAACTACACCCAGGAAAGCCAGAGATAATGTCTGAGCAGAGTCTTTCGGGTTGAGTTTGAGTTCTACAGACAGACAAGGGAATTTTAGGCAAAGAAAACATGCTTGCACGCACAGGGACAGGGGGAGCAGGGCTCATCCTGGGACCCACGGGGTCCAGGCCATGTAGGGAAAGGTGACTGTGAACCGTGGGAGGAAGAGAAGACCGTGGGCGGGGTGTGCGGAAGGTATGATTTGCTGGGTTGCTAAGCTACCTCGTAAAAGAAGAGGGAACAAACACAGGCAGGATGAGTAAAGACGCACACGTCCGTGCCGCTGGGCTCTGCTGAGCTGCAGTTAATCTCCTGGTGGCAGAGGAAGTGGCCCTGCTGGCAGGGAGGGAGGGACAGGTGCCAGGAGTTGACAAGGGCTTGAAAGGGTGCCCTTCAGATGGCTGTCTCCAATTCCTGAGAACTGGACCAGCTGCTGCGGGGGCCGGGCAGAGAAAGACCAGGCACACCCGGGAAAGGACTTGGCCTCCATCTGAGAGGATGGAGAGCCATGAGCAAGCCTTCCATTGGAGAGGGCCCAGTGGCCCCTTCCTATGGGGTTCCTCTCCTCCCAGGAGACTTTGATGAGGAACGATGCCTCGACTCAGGGAAATTCATCTCGTTTGCTAGAAATGCTTCAGTGGCTCACAAGCCTGTGTGGTGGACACTGGTCCTCTGAGCTCCCCCAGATCAGGCCACGTGAAAGGCCAACTGCTCCTTTTTCACTGAAGAACCAGCCCGAAAATGTGAGATTTCTGTCCAGTCTTACCCTCTGAGAGTCACAAAAGAAATGCTTTTACTTGGGATATTTCAGAGCATGTGCAGATGCGTATCAAATCTTGACAAAGTGTTAAGATTTAAACAAACTGTAAAAAGGATCGTCTATTAAAAGTATGTTTGTTGTGATGTGTGTATGTGTCTATTTATTAAAACTGAGGAGGAAAAGGAAACACCTAGGCTTATAAAAAAGGATAATCTCAAGAGCAGCTAAACAGTTTCTATTCCTCTGGTACGATGTTTCCAGAAATAACCAGCTGAAATTTCCACTTAGTTGTTTCATTAGCTTGGGGGTAGGATATAAAGAAACTAGTCTATGTGTAAAAACTCTACATTAGGGTAAACATTCTGCATTACATACACATACACACACACTCTGGGAGTGGGCATGTATTTTTCTAAGATATTCTACCTGATACTAAACTCTTCTTGTGTTTGATCTACAGAATCAAATATCCCGACTCCACAGTTGACGGAGAGTCAAATGCCCTTGTCAAGAGTGATGTGAATTCCGGAAGCTATTAGGTTAATACGGTCACTTCTTTATCTGGTCTCCTGCTTTGGCTAGATTGCTTGGTTTAAGGAGTTAGCGCCCTGCATGTGAGGAACCTAGTCCACACCAAGTGAAACCATGGATGCCTGCTGAGTTCACAGAGCTGCCACACAGACTACTCACCTCGAGTCTTTGGGTGTGAAGTAACTTTGCTAAATGTTTAGGGAAAATGATGGGAAGTTTGTATCACAGCCACCCATACAAACTCAAAGCTAAATAGTCTTCATCTCTCTCCTTAGAAATCCCTTGGCCTCTTTTTTTTTTTCTTGCTAAGCTATCTTAATTCTTTTCTTTCCCCTCTGTATCCTCATGCCCACTGTTTTTTGGATCAAAGCAAGAGTCTTTATAGATGTCTCTAGAGAAATGGGGAGAGAAAAAATATATATAGGATATAAATAACCATTATGTACCACTTCCAATGGTAAAATTCTCACCATCACCACTTCTAGCTTGAACTCCAAAGTGTCTGAGGCATTCACTCCATTTCATCATAGCAGCATGCCTTCCTTTTTTATTTTTACTTTTTCAGGAAAGGGAAAATTCAACATTGAAAGGCAAATGGAAGAAGTCAGTAGGAAGTTTTCCAAGTATTTATTGGAGGCATATATTACGACTACTGAGGGACATCATTGACAGCAGGAAGAGGTTTTAATATGAGTTAAAGGAGATTTTCTACCTAGGCCTGAAAATAGAAATTAAGTTAGAGCGGGAAAGGGCTGGTTGTTGAAAAGAGTATGAAGGAGGAGGCAGATGTTAGTTCAGTCTGGTACCTGAATAACTAAAAGGAGCTAAGTCCTGCCAGGGAAAGTGACCAGCAGCCTCCGGGAGGTTAATTTCCCATTTCTGGGGAGGCATTTGTAGCTGAAATTTGCATGGAAAGGGACGATACACTTGAGGACGAATTGTGATTTCCTGAAAGGGGCTCAAACAAATTCTGCATCCTTTTTTCACTGCTTTTGACCTCTTGCCAGGACCCTGATGATGCTGCTGCTGCTGAGGCAAGGCAGGTGGAAGGAGGGGGACGTGTCTACTCACAGAAGGACGTCGATACCATCTTTGAGGATGACTTCAGACACTGAGGAGGCCTTTTGCTTTCAATTACTGACCTTTTGAACAAAAGGACTGGTTGTATCAGCCCCATGTTTTTGTTGGGAAACATGTTCTAATGTTTCTTTTGCATTTGTGTGTGTGTGTGTGTGCACACCCCGTGTACTTTCCTGTCACAAAGGGCCCTTTTGTGGTCACTAATGAAAGCAGGAGAGACCATTACAGGGCCTGGACAGCACTGTGCCCAAGAAACTGCGTTCTCATTTCATGCCAGACAGTAGCTCAGAAGCCTGAGCCACTCTCACAGCTGTTTCTGCGTCCTTGGGTGCTTCCAGACAAGGAAGTACCATGTCAGTCAAAAGGAGAGAAGCCACAGCAGGATGAACAAGGAGAGTTTATGGGGCTGGAAGATGCATGAAATTAAGCAAGAGTACAGTCGTTCTGCTCAGCCAATAGTGTCATAAGCCTTGTCCAGCAATTTCAGCTTAAGGCATCAGACTGGCGATCTGGGGTGAGGCTGGCAGACGGGTGAGTCCAGCTCACTCTTTTCACTGTCTTACCTGCCCCCCTGCCATCTTCATCCGTGAGGAATCACAGAGGTGTTTCACGTTGACTACTCTCTGCTTTAATAACTTGTGTTTAAGCATCTCAACTCCTCGTTGTACTTAGTAATCCCTTCAGGATAAGAGTCAAGCAGGCGAGAACAGCTCTGAGCTGACTGGGCCAGTCAGGGGACACGTTTGTATTGGACCACACCAAAGGCGCCTGACTGGAGGGTTTGAAATGGAGAGAGAATGGACTGTTGGCCGAATACTGGGCTGCCGTGTCTTGGTGGATATGGCCCCAAGCTGTGGGCGCTTGAGGACACTCTGGTGAAGAGTTGTGGTTGCAAGTAGGAGAAAGGTTGCCTGGCTGGTAAAGGGGGTCCAGCTGACACAGCTGGGCCCCCGCGGAGGCCTTAGGGAGACACAGAGCAGGGGAAGGCGTCGACTGGCTTCTTGGAAGGTGTGCCTCTCTAAGCTTTGCAGCTGTTTGCTGCCTTTTCAGTCACACACCACCTTCTCTCCTCACAGATCGACACGAAGCTTCCCTCCTATATACGGGCCCCCAGGGTCATGGGCTCGGGCTTCCTTACTCTCATTCTCTCTCGCTTCAAGAGAGCACCGGTAATATAAAGTCAGCTTATATCTTGTGACAGCCAAGTACCTCCGTTTCATCAGATTTCTCTGAGCCCTTTGGATAGCGAGATCAAGTCAGGGAGAGGACTGAACCAAAATTCTCTGAGAATTTCTTCCCTGGTTTTGATCTTCCTGGCCTTAAAGAAGCAGCAGAAGAAAAAAGTGATCCTAATTGCCATCCAACATAGCACATTTTGGGAGAGAGATAGCTTTTAGGTTTAGTGATTGTTTTGTGTTTACAACACACAAACACTTATACACAAGCTCTGAAGAAAAGACCACTTGGTTGCCCTTAAGCTGTGATCAAATTTTAGCAGCCTTGTTCTGAAGAAATCTACTGAAATTCTGCTCACTCCAAAGGGAAAAATCAGAAGAAATAGGAAAAAGATATTTTGACTTATAAAAAAAGGAGTTAACCTTTATTGCCTTGAAAAGTGGTAAATACAATCTTCAGTCCTCTTTCAATACAATCTTCAAGCAAAATGGTGATCCGGATTGTGCAAATTAGAGAAACTTAGGCTGAAACAACAAATACACCCAAAACATTCAGTGACTCAAAGAACAAGGTTTTGGGACTTCCCTGATGGTCTAATGATTAGGACTCTGCGTTTCAACTATAGGGAGCTCAAGTTAGGATCCCTGGTTGGGGAACTAAGATCTGTAAGCCATGCAGGATGGCCAAAAAAAAAAAAAGGAGAAGAAGAAAAAGAAAAAAAAACAGGTTTTTTTAGTGTGTTCTTTCTACTCTCATATTCAGGGACCAAGCACATTCAGGGACCCAGGTGAATGACTTGTCTTGAATGTCACCATCCAGTATCCTGGAAAGGGCAAAGAGCACGAAAAACCACCCAGGGAAGTGACACCCCCCACCATTGCACTGGCCATAAGCAACTACAAGGCAGGGCTGAGAAGTGTGTTCCCCCCAGCTAGTTACAGGCTGGCTAGGCATTTCAAATACAGTATGTGGATAACAGGAGGAGTGGATTTGAGGTGAGCACTGGGAAATCTCTGTGGTATGAATGGATGCATTGTACTTGGAGTCAGGCCAACAAAATCTGAAATATGTGCACCAACAGCTCTGGTACCCTTAGGTGAATCATTTGACCTCTCTCAAGTGGTATTTCCTCATCTGGCAAATGGGAAAGAGGAACTTTGGCAATGTTGATCTCATTCATGTGCAAATAAAAGGAAAAGTAACCAAGATATCCAAGAGCACAGAGTTATTAGGCCAACTCTTGTTTTCATCGGAATCTTCAGTGTAGGTGTATACAGTGGTAAGACCCACACTGTACTCTATGTCTGGGAACAAATGGCAGATGAAGTGAAGTGAAGTGAAAGTCGCTCAGTCGTGTCCTGCTCTTCGAGACCCCATGGACTGTAGTCCATGGAATTCTCCAGGCCAGAATACTGGAGTGAGTATAGATAAAAGCTGGAAAGCTGGAGGCATTTGTGGACCATGCAGCACATTCATCTGCAATAACTAACCTACTGAGTCAGTAGTACAGGAAAAGTGCTTGAACAAAGCTGAAGGTTTGTGTGTGCCACCTGCTCCTTGCTATTTTTAGCATGGCTTTCCAAAAAAAGAAAAAAAAAATCAGAACGCAAGTAGATTGCGCAGTACTGATTGGCTTGCAAGTAGAAATAGAAGGAAATAGAAGTACAGAAATGTGTGGTTTCACATGCATTCCTTTGTTGAGTCCATAAACAAAGATGTCCCGGGCACTTGAATACATTCATGAACTAAACACACAAACAGCTTATATTCTAGCTGGTGAGAAACATAATAAGCAATAAATGTAACAAATTATTTATGTTAGAAAGTAGTAAGTGCTATGAAACCAAAACAGTGGAAGATCGGATGATGGGGGTGGGGGGCAGGAGGTATGAGCAGTTTGCAATTTTGAATAGGGTGGTCCAGGAGGACCTCATTGAGAAGGTAAGATATGAGCAAAGACCTGAGTGATGGGTGGAGAGTTGGATTTAGAACATCTGGACAAAGCATGTTCTAGGCAGAGGGATCAGCAGGCAAGGACCTGAGATGAGGAAGGGTCTGCGTCTCACCCAGCAGGCTCTTGGATGTGATGCTCTGGGTAGCCTCCCAGTGGTCACCCTCCTCCCTTGGGGAAGAATGATAACAAGATGGGAAAAGGAACTAGCAGTTTTTCCCTGGAAACATAAAGAATGACAAGGTTTCCCCCCCGCCCCACCCCATAAGAATCAAGATTATTAAACTGTACAAATAGGAATATCTTTAATTTAAAATAGAATAATTATTCAGCACTTATCTTTAAAATCCCATTTCAGAGTGCATTCTATAACAGGGACTAGGTCATGCTTATACTCATAATATTGTTCCTTGCTTACCCAATGTATTTCTCTGAGAGGCACCATAACATTATAAAAGCAAACTAGATTTGAGGGACAGACTGAAAAAAGTTCTCGTCTTAGTCTTGACCCCTCCACCTACTAGCTGTGTATGTTACAAGCCTTAGGCTTCAATTTCCTGTCTGTAGGAAAGGCACAGTGCTATTGGATGAACGAGAGAGTGTATGGGAGAAGATAAACAGCATAGTGTCCATCCTGCTTGTGTGCTAAGACGCTTCAGTGGTATCTGACTCTTCGTGACCCTATGGACTGTAAGCTGTCAGGCTCCTCTGTCTGTGGGAATCTTCAGGCAAGAGTGCTGGGGTAGGTTGCTGTGCCCTCCTCCACGGGAATCTTCCCAACCCAGATACTGAACCTGTGTCTCTTACGTCTCCTGCACTGGCAGGTGGGTTCTTTACCACTAGTTCCACCTGGGAAGCCCTGCAGACTACAGACTGTACCAACAAATGTGAGCCTCTCCTTAAACCAGGAGACTCAGTGGCAATGTGGAATGTTTGCTGTATGCCAGACTTGAAAAAAGAAAAAGAAAAAAAGTTCTCCTTGGAACACTGGGTCATATATGAAGCCCAGTTTGTTCAAGTGGAAACAGAAAACTTTGCTTTCCATTCAAACACCTTTGCTTCATTTTGGGGCCTCCTCTGAAAGCTTAGTGACCTCTAGTACCATACTTCTGATGAACTGCCTGTGAGAATTTGGTGCAATGATGAGAAGAATCTTTCAATGAAAGAAACTATTCTTATAATAAAGCCTTCAGCCCTAGCTCAGAATCCTGTGGTTGCCAGTAGATCAAATAAAGCCTGGAGTAAAAATAAAATCTCTGTAGAGATTTGTTCATAGACGCCAACTTGCTGGAGGGCAGCATTTCTCAATGATTTCACAGTCTGGTATCTTTATTGATGATATTTCAGTTATATGCTATCAATGGCAAATTTTTCTAACACCATAGTATTGGCTCAAAGCTCTTTCTGATTGTGAAAGATGCTGTGAAGAATCATGATAAGGGGATTTCAAATGCTTTGATTCAAATGACATTCACATCACTGACATTTAAATGACTAGTTTGGTTTTTCTTCTATAAGTGTGTCCACATTTTTGTGTTGTATATGGAAGGAAATTTAGAGAATTTCAAGAGCAAAGCCATCACATCCACAGCAGTCTATTTGTAAAATAAAATCTTGCCTGTTCAATGAAGAAAATTTTGTTGCTATATAGACAGCTTAATTTTCAAATGATATGAACATGCTATTGGATTAAACTACTTCATGACGTTCTTTGATATTCTTCAATATTTCTCTACAGTAATTTATACCTTTGTCTAATGTAGTAGGGCAGACAGAAGTGGATTTTGGAGTTTTAAAGCTCTTTGTTTTATTCTCAGATCAACTGGTTGTTTGATCTTGGGCAAAAGAGCCTCCGTTTTCTCAAATGTAATGTCAGGATAGCTAGTAGGACTGTTCTGCTGATTTATCAGAAAATTTTTTAGAAAATACCCAATATTGGGGTTGTTGCCTACTAAGCTGTCAAGTGATAGCTATTATTTTCATCATCAGTCATCATAATACTTTTGTTCCTGGTTTGAAGGTCATTTCAAGGGCAATGCTATGTGAAACCTGAGTCAAATGACATACATTCTGGAGAGGGATATTTACAGCTAGGAGAAAAGCGAAACCAAAAAATAATATTTTTGAAAACTACCTACCATTTTTTCATTTCTATAAGTTAGCCCATCCAATGCTCACAATAACACAATTTTCTTTTTTTAATGCACCATTTTAAATTGTACAATTTGGTTGTTTTTCATATATCCACGAGGTTACAGAACCATCACCACTATTTAATTTCAGGATTTTATCACCACAAGAAGAGACTCTACACCCATCAGCAATCATTCCACATCCCTCCCTGCCCAGTCCTTGGTAACCACAGATTTACTTTCTGTCACTACAAACAGAATCATAGATTTGCCTACAAATAGAATCAAACATTATGTGGCCTTGTGGGTCTGGCCTCTCTCTTTTTTGCATCCTGTTTTCAAGGTTCATCCATGTTTTAGCATGTGTCAGCACTTCATTCATTTCTATGGCTGAATAATATTCCATTATATGGATGTACCACCTTGCATTTATCCATTCATCAGTTGACGGCACATTTGACAGCTGAGGATATTGAGACTTAGAAAGGCTAAGGAGAAGAAAGAAGGAAACCCATCTACTTGACTACCTTTGGTCTCTCTGACCTGTGAGAACAGAAAATATGATTCCAGAGTTGAATTTAAGTATCCATCTTGGGTCACCTCCGAGCACCAGTGCCCCTTCCCTAGCTTGACATCTCCCTACTTTCCCCATTTGGCTTAGATCTTCTTCCTTGCTCTTGAATTCTGGAGAAGGTGATGGCACCCCACTCCAGTACTCTTGCCTGGAAAATCCCAAGGATGGAGGAGCCTGGTAGGCTGCAGTCCATGGGGTCACTAGGGGTCGGACACGACTGAGCGACTTCACTTTCACTTTTCACTTTCATGCATTGGAGAAGGAAATGGCAGCCCACTCCAGTGTTCTTGCCTGGAGAATCCCAGGGATGGAGGAGCCTGGTGGGCTGCCGTCTATGGGGTCGCACAGAGTCGGACACGACTGAAGCAACTTAGCAGCAGCAGCAGCAGCAGCTCTTGAATTCACAGAGTTAGGAAGCTCCTCTATGAGACAACAGCCCTGCCCGCTTTCCTCTTATGGCCCCACTTGCTTTGCTTTGTCCAGGTTGTACTCCTGATGCCCAGAGACCATGAAGGCCAGTTCTGAGCTCATCAGAAAGTAAAGCCCCTACCTAAAGTTGGCAAGAGGCATCTACACAGTCTTTCTAGAACTGTCATCTCACAGACCTCAGTGCAATTTTATTCAACAATACCTCACCCAGAGCCAGAACACACTCCTCTGAATAAGAACACACTGGGATATACAAAGCTGCATTTTTGGCCTCAGAATCAGTTATTTTTTCCCTTTTCACAGAATTTTAACTTTTTACAGCCCAGTATAAAGACCTAATGAACCACGGGGATTTTTAAAATATATATATATAGTGAGGGAGTTTACAGAGATGAGGAGTATTTATAATATATCCTCTTGAAACAAATTCATTTGAACAAGGTAATTGTTCTCTTGTGATAAGGAGGCAGCTGGTTTCATGGTGTTGCCATTGTTACCCATTTCTAAAAAGGTGTCTGCATTTAAAAAAGGCTTTGTAACTCATGAGCCACCTATTCCTTCCCTCCTGCCTTGGATGAAGTCACTAAGCTATCTTTATAATTTCAACATTATTTTCCAAGAACACATGAAGCAGCTATAAACAGAACATTAGGGAAATTCAAACCCGTGCAAGTGGTAGGAAACCTGGATTAAATAAACATCGGTCTGCTGTGGTGAAGAACCTGCCTGCCAGTGCAAGAGATGCAGGTTCAACCTCTGGGTCAGGAAGATCCCTTGGAGGAGGGCATGGCAACCCACTCCAGCTTTCCTGTCTGAAAAATCCCATGGACAGAGGAGCCTTGCGGGCTACAGTCCATGGGGTCGCAAAGAGCCAGATATGACTGAGCACATACACGCACACACACCATCACGATCAAAAGTGAGCCTGGTAAAAATCAACTAAAGAGAAATATTTCTGTTGCCTTTGGCATTATTGTGCTGCTTGGAGAATAAAGGTTTCAGATAATAGCATTGACTCCCAAAGTGAAAGGGTGATTTGCACATTTTCTCCTTGAAGAAATCACCAGTTATGGACAGGCAGAAGCCCCCACTCCCCCACCCCCCTCCACTTTCTGGGAAACTGATTTGGCATAACTTGCAATTCGTGTTGCTGCAACTGGAACATTGGAGGTGAGAATTCTCTTCTAGGACAGAGTTCTTTTTCACCTGGCATCAGCTTCCCTGCCCACCCTTCATCCCAACACATGTTAGTCATAAACAACTCTCTTGGCAATACAGGCTCTTCTCTGAGTTCTGTCAGTGGTTCTCCCAGTGCTTCCAGCCTGTCCATTTGGGCCACAGCAACGAGCAGGGTAAGTTATCTCAGAGATGTTTCAAAACAAGAAATGAAATCTTCCTGACCTCTTTCTGGCCTCCTCCTTGGAAAAAGAATAGGAGTTGCCTGTTAGCAAGTCTTTGAACTTTTGCGTGATCTTTCCTTGAATTTCCAAGAGGAGTTCTGCAACAAGCTGCTTTGATTTTTTTTTTAAATTGACATATATTGAGTTCTTGGTTTTAACCGATTTTGTTCCTCTGAGACTGTATTTTATTCATTTAATGTGATGTAGTTTGTGGTTGATCTGCTCTCAGTGGGAATAGGTTTTGTGTGGAGTTTTAAAGGTTTATCTAAAATAACTAAATGAACAAATTTCTCTTCCACTTCAGTGTAACTAAGCTTACCAGTAATCAAATAAAATGAGTTGTTATGAGCTCAATACACAGCTTTTTACTTTGTATTTTTAAATAGAAAAGAAGGGGAAAGCGCTTTATCAAAGAACAGAACTTGGAGAAGCAAGTTCTTAACAGAGGTCTTTTGAATCCAGACAAGTAAATATGTAAAATTTTCAAGGTAGGGTGTGCTGGTGAGAGTAGATTTGAAATCAGAAGGGTGAGGCAAAATGAGCAAAGTTATTAAAACCATGATCACTATCAACTATACGGCCTCCCCGGTGGCTCAGGGATTAAGAGTCCACCTGCAATCGAGACACAAGTTCGATCCCTGAGTTGGGAAGATCCCCTGAAGGGGGAAATGGCAACCCACTCCAGTACTCTTGCCTGAAGAAAATCCCTGGACCAAAAATCCCAGGGCTGGAAGGGCTACAGTCCAAAGGGTCACAGAGTCAGAGATGAGTTAACAACTGGGCATGAGCGCAATACTATATGTGTATGTATTGAAGTGAAGCGAAGTGAAAGTCACTCAGTCGAGTCTGACTCTTCGTGACCCCATGGACTGTACAGTGCATGGAATTCTCCAGGCCAGAATACTGGAGTGGGTAGCCATTCCCTTCTCCAGGGGATCTTCCCAACCCATGGACTGAATCCAGGTCTCCCTCACTGGAGGCAGATTCTTTACCAGCTGAGCCACAAGGGAAACCCAAGAATACCTAATGACTGAGTCTGAGCACAATACTATATATGTATGTATAGGTATGTATCACTGAGTCATTTACTGTATACCTGAAACTAATGAAAGATTATAAATCAACTATACTTCAAAAAAAATTTTAATCTATGATATAAACTTGCAATTAAATTCATTATATCAAAACCAAATGTAATAAATACTCAAACTCCATCACTTCCTACTTACATTACTACACTTCCTACTTACATTTGTTCTTATCTGTGGACTGGAGATAATTAACATAGATTGTATCTGTGTGGTAGAAACGCCACATGGTTGAGCCTTACTGCATATCCCTCCAACTCCATGCACAGGGATGTGAGGTTAGTAGCTTGACATTGGCTTTGCTGGAGTAAATACACCACAAAATCGAGACAAACAGAACAAAGCAGGGCTTTTCACCAGACCTCCAGTTGTCTCAAACGTTTACGAGCTCTCTACAACTGAACAGCATAGTGACCTTGCTGAATAGAGTTAAAGGGCCTGTTCTGGAGAACTGATGGCTCTAGATGGGTCTTTGCTTTTGTTTTTGTTTTTAACCTCTTCATCCCTCAGCGTCATTCCTTTCTCTGTGAATTAACTCCTTTTTATTCCATGTAGTTGCACTAAAGGGTGAAATTACAAATCCCCAACTCTCTCTGGTCTCAGTCGTGGCTTGAGTCTGACCAATCATGGTACTGCAAGTCACTAGCCACAGTGATTGGTTCAGGTATGAGCATATGAGCCAAGCTGGAACAGAATCCTCCTTAAAATGTAATGGATGGAAGCTGGCTAGGATTAAGAGCAGCATATATAGGCAGAGGGAAGCAGGACCCTGAGGGCATTATTTGAAATTTGTTTGAAGCCAGATGCCCTTTGGACTTTCTAGTTACCTAAGCCAATATAGTCCCTTTTTTGCATGACAAATAGACATTTTAAAAATCTTGAGTAACTCTGCTAAAATGCCATATAATATCATACGTGGTGGTCCAGTGGCTAAGACTCCATGCTCCCAATGCAGGGGACCTAGGTTCCATCCTTGGTCAGCGAACTAGATCCCACATACCGCAGCTAAGAGTTCATGTGCCACAACTAGATTCTGCATGCCAAAACTGAAAAAAAAAAAAAAAAGAATCCAGCATGCTCCAACAAAGATCAAAGATCCAGTGTGCTGCAGCTAAGACCTGGCACAGCCAAATGAAATAAATAAATATTAAAATAAATCACACTGAGAAGTTTCTTCTCAGGCTACAGGGACAGAGATGCATAGAGGGGGGTTGCAATTTGACCTATACTGTGACCAGATTTGTAGACCACAAAATAGTCTTTAAACACAGTCCTACTGCAATTTTTCGAATCAACCAGAATTTGTGTAAATTTGCTTGATACCTTGAAGTTCCTGAAAGATAAGGACAATGCAAAGTCTACCATCACATCCCCAGGACTTATGCCCGCATCATGTAGAACCGAAGAAGAGATCACTCAGGAAATACTGGTTGAGAGAAAGGCTGTCTCCTAAAGACACTGCATCCGGCTGTACCATGACGATGACTCAGCAGTTTTATGCAATACCCTACAGCTTTCTTTGTGGAAAGGCATATGGACGACGCTGTTTGATGTGAGGCAGGGTAGGCAGATTCAATAAGTAAAGACATTCTAGCTCGTCAGTATGTGGTTTGACCTTGAGAGCTGAAGTTGTTTCTGTATAAGCCGAATTTCCCATTTCTAAGTCTCTGCACTCAAGGGACCCAAGGAAGAAAAATATCCTACCCTGTTTTATAACAAGCAAAAAAAAGGGTTAATCCGTTGGCTATTTGCAAAGTAATTTAAAGCTATAATTCAGCTTTCGAAGTTCACAAATTTGTTTCTAGTATATCTCATACCCACCCACAGCAACATCAAACAAGAATGCTCTCGTCAGGACAGACTGGTGGTTGCTAAGGGGGATGGGAGGATTGGAAGTATGGGATTAGCAGAGGCAGACTATTATATATAGGATGGATAAACGTCAGGGCCCTACGGTAAAACACAGAGAATTATATTCACTCTCCTGTGACAAATCATAATGGAAATGAATATGAAAAAGAATGTATATATATATATATATATACATATAGATAAAGAATATGAAAAAGAATATATAAGCATATATTAATAAATATAACTAAGTCATTTTGTTGTATAGAAGAAATTAACATGGCATTGTAAATTAACTATACTTCAGTAAAATTTAAATAAATAAACACATAAAAAAGAATGCTCTTGTCAAAACAAGTGAAAATGTTAGTTGCTCAGTGATGTCTGATTCTCTGCAATCCCATGGACTGTAGCTGGCCAGGCTCCATTGTCCATAGGGATTCTCTAGTGAAGAATACTGGAGTGGGTTGCCGTGCCCTCCTCCAGGGGATCTTCCCAACTCCAGGGATCAAACTCAGGTCTCCCACATTGCAGGCAGATCTTTACCATCTGAGCCACCATGAAGCCCTATCAAAACAAGAGCAGTGTCCTATCCCAGCTGGACTCTTTTAGGGAAACACCCACCACCCCTTTGGCATTTCCACAGAGATGAAGGAGCAGGGATGGAGGGTTGGAATGAACATTTCTGGATCTTCTCTCTGTCCCTTTACTCATTCTTGCTCATGAGAATAAAAACAGATCTGTCTGGAGAGACAGAGAATAATCAGGCAAATATTTACCAAACTCACCAGGGTGGGGTGAGGCACAGTGTTGAAAGGCCAGAAGCATATCAGTCTTTCCTTCAGCTGGCCCTCTGTTCTTCCAAAAGTCGGTTATTAAACAGCCACGATTCATTGTGGGGTTGGCTGGGAGAAATGTGAGCTCTACAGAAAACAGCTATCCCTATAGGTAAGGAACAAGGCCCAAACTGGGAGAAAAGGAGGAAATTCTGACCTCCACTAAGCCTAACTTCAACCCTCTGGGTATGTGCTGTATGCTCCGTCATGTCTGAGTCTTTGCAACCCCATGGACTGTAGCCCACCAGGCTCCCCTGTCCATGGAATTTTCCAGGCAACAATATTGAAGTGGGTTGCCATTTCTTACTCCAGGGGATCTTCCCAACCCAGGGATCAAACCCTGTGTCTCCTGCATCTCTTGCATCGGCAGGCAGATTCTTTATTGCTGAGCCACCAGGGAAGCCCTTTAAAATGGTTTGTTTATTGCTACAAAAGCTAACCATCTGGGAAGGGAGGTTTGGGAGGGAGGGGCCATGGGTGGACCTATGGCTGATTCTTGTTGATGTATGATAGAAAACCACAAAATTCTGTAGAGCAATCATCCTTCAATTCAAAAAATAAGTTTAAAACAAAACAAAGCAAAAAAAGCTAACCACCATTGGAGCCTTCAGCAAGTCATAATCTTTTTGCTGGTAAAAGATTTTGGCCTTGATGTTGATGGCTGCTGACTGATCAGGGAGGCAGTTGCTGAAGTGTGAGGTGGCCGTGGCAATTTCTTAACATAAAGACAGTGAAGTGTGCTGTACTGATCAACACTTCCTTTCACAGATGACTTCCCTGTACCATGCGATGTTTGATATCACTTTACCCACAGTAGAACTTTCAGAATTGGAGTCAATTCTCTCAAACCCTGTCATTGCTTTATCAACTAAGCTTATGGAATATTCTAAATCCTTAAACCTCAACCTCTAACACTTGTTTATCAGGGGCTTGCCAAGCCAGCAAGGGATACGTTGGTTTGCTCTAGCAGTGACGTCATATCAAGAACAGCTACTACGATTCGAGTCACCATCTGGTTAAGTTTACAATAATCATCCATCATTCTCTGTGATCCATTATCAGCCAAACAGCAAGTACAGATTTGGTGGAAATCACCACCCAAACCTCCCCAGCCTTTGATGGTGGCACTGATCTCCGCAGTACCTGTAAGACTGCAGTATTACTGTTGGTTTACTAGTTGGGGAAGTTTTAATGGCATCCATTTGCTCTCTCCTACCATTAACAGTTCTCATTTCACAGGTCACAGAACCAACTTGGGGCTTCTTCCAGTTGCTGAATAGCAAAGCAAATCTAGAGTTGGAGAATTAGTCAGAAGTTGGGTTCAGGAACTCACCAGACACACAGATTAACACGAGTCAAAAGTTCTTTGATCCCTTGACATCATGTCAAGGGTGGACCTTGACATTCTGACTGGTAGACCACAATAGCTTTTTGTATCTCTAGGAAACAGTGTCAGCTCGGAGTCAGAATCACAACACCTGATCCATCTCCTTGCTCTGGTGCGCAGTTATCCTGGGAAATAAATAGCCACAGGTCCCTAATGGGAAGGCTGTGAGGACTGTTGTTGCAGAAACATTGCCTGTATAACAGGGTTTTCCCCTTAGGTAACTCCACATTTAAGGATCCCTCTTTTAGGGGATCCTTCATCCAAGAGGCTCTGTATTTGTCAGAAGGATCAAGGCTGGTTGAAAGAATGTGACGCCATTAAGGTGATTCAAGTAAGGCCTCCATTTATCAGATCTCAGGCTTTTCTACTTACACAGAATGGAGTAAAACTTTAGTGGAATGTCCATCTACTTCCATTCTAAGGACACCACAGTCAATCACCAGTGCTAAAGACTTCTGTAGGTCAAGCTGTTCCTATGATGACTTCAGCTCAGCTGTTCCCCATTGAAACCATGGCTATGCTCTCTCTGGCAATCAAGTACATTGGAAGGGAAGATTTTGAATGCTGTCATCTCAACCAGTGTAAAGAGAAGGACCATCTGCTATGCACCTTGGCCCCATGCAGGAGTGATTACTGCTTGAGGACAGAAAGCAGAGGAGCATGCCCTCTGCCTGGATCCAGAAGGAGAGAGGAGAAAATCCCCTGCATCTGAACAGAGGAGTGAAAAAAGATGAATAGATGGAGCCTGTACCTGGCTTTGGGGGCCAGTTACTATCCCACCATATGACTTGGCTCAAACTCTGTAGATGTAAGTCTGAGCCAAATTGCCCCTACTTCTGTAGGGCAGGATAAGAAGATGGAGAGAGGCAACATTTCTAATCCTAGCATTCACCCAGGTGAGAAAAGGGTACAGACCCCTTCCTACATGGAAACAAGACTGCTAATATGAGTCCGGATGAAAGCATAGGGTTTGGATCAGCTGAAATGACAGGCTTCACATGCCTGACCTAGGGGGAAAGAGGATTCAGGGGCACAAAGGCAGGAAAGGGTGGCAAAGGGGTTCTCTGGTTCTAACAAATGACCTGCACCCCACTTAAGCTCCTGTCCCAAGAGGGAGCCAGGTGACAATAAGGACCCAAAGCCTGGCTTGTGATACAAAGTGTATATGGGGTCAGAACTTAACAGTATTTAGGACAAAGGAAGTAATTTCAAAGCAATTTCCAGTCAGTAAGCAGAAATTTCCTCAAGTGTCTCCAAATTTTATTAGCTGAAAATTAGACAGCTATTCCCTAATCACCCCAATCCCTAGAAATGTGGCCCTTCGGGCAAGTTTACCCTGAAGTTGCAGTTATGCAAAAATAAACCATTTCTGTAACAATGAGTTTTAGATAATTCTCTACTTTCCAGGTGGCTCAGTCGGTAAAGAATCCGCCTGCAATGCAGGAGACTGCCTGCAATCGGGAAGATCTCCTGGGGAAGAAAATGGCAACCAACTCCAATATTCTTGCCTGGAGAGTCCCATGGACAGAGGAGCCAGATGGGCTACAGTCCATGAGGTCACAAGTGTCAGACACGACCTAGCAACCAAGCCACCACCACCTGTAACATTAGTCCTTCTGCAGGAAATGTTCATGTGGCTATTAAATATTCACTAAGACTTCAACTTTCAGTTTTATACGTCCCGGAATGAGAAAAAAAAAAAAGGCAGGAAATACATTTCCTGGTACCAAACCATAAATTTCAATTCAGTTCAAGAAGCTGAAAGAATAGGACCCCTGCCTTCCAAGGGACACAAAAAGCAGCAGGGGCTCTGCTTTGAAAAAGAGGCTAAGAATAAAGCAGGCACAGCAAATAACAGCTCTGGGCAGGAAAGAAACCAGTCAAACCCTTGCCAAAAATTATTGCGTTAAATGCTAACCCCTACTTTAAGGTGGCAACCACAATTTAGTTTTTTAATCCTTCCCTGAATAAGCTGGGCTTCCTGCTACTTTCTGAGAAATGGAAGCACTTCTGTTTGCAAGATGATTGATTTTTTTTTTTTTCAAAAGCCAGGATTTAAGACTGGCATCAAAACTCAGCCAACTTAAGGCTAGGGAGAAGAGAATAACACTGGTTATTTTATCCAAAGATGAGCCAGTCACATTTTTGGTACATCAATGCCACGTCTGCCTGAGAACAAATTTAGGAAGCCAGGCTGCACGCATCTCTCCTATTTGTAACTTCTCTGCATGATTGGATGGTATTGGCAATGATCTGGAATAGTCATCAGGGGATGCTTCCCTTAAGAACAGCATAGTTAAGTGGCATTTCTATGGTGTTCTTTTTCGTAGTGACAAATGGACCTGAGGTGGATGAAATTACATGGAGCCCCACATGACCAGCTGTGTTCAAGCAGAGATTCACCAGGAGGATGTAGAAAATGTTCCTGTTCAAGGAGAGAAATTTCAAGGTGGAGATGGTAGGGGCAGGGGAGCTGGAGTGTTGTGTTTTAAAACATTCAGGAGATCAAAATAGGTATGCAAGCTCGGAAGATCCTTCAGGAATAGCAGAAATAATGGCACATACTCTTCATCGTGGGATACTTTAAAATGACTAATAAAATGAACGTTAACTATCTTCCCTTTGACATATTTTCAAAGCCTTCAGAAATGAAAACAGTTTCTTCATTAATGGTGAATTTCAACTGTGTTTGAAATAAAATGTATACTGTCATTAATATGGGAATTGCGTGATCAGAGCCACCCAGCATTAAAAATAGGTGAGAATGACATTCAGTTTTGAAGCTTAACTTTGAATGGGTGCTCAGTCTTCCTAAAATATCATCTAATGATTAGACATGCTGATCGTTCCTCTGTGAAGAAAGTTATAGCCTCATGGAAATACATACCATCTGTTTAAACTGAAGCATTCTAAGGAAAAAAAATAATTGATTATTAAGGGGAAAGGAGTTGAGTTTGGGGCTGGGAATGCAGAAAAGAAATATCTACAACTGAAATAAAAGATGAGAAATAAAACACATTTGGGAAAAACTTATGGTCCCAGGACCTAGGATTATTCTATGAGGCCACTATGCTTTTTGTTTTCTGTTTCTCCATAGTTACATAGTTACATTGGGCTTCCCTGGTGGCTCAGATGGTAAAGAGTCTGCCTGCAGTGCTGGAGACATGGGTTTGATCCCTGGGTCAGGAAGATTCCCTGGAGAATGAAATGGCAACCCACTCCAGTATTCTTGTCTGGAAAATCCCATGGATGGAGGAGCCTGACAGGCTATAGTCCATGAGGTCGCAAAGAGTGGGACATGACTGAGCGACTTCTGTTTTTTTCCTTTGTGGCTCAGCTGGTAAAGAGTCTGCCTGTAATTCAGGAGATGTGGGTTTGATCCCTGGGTTGGGAAGATTCCTTGGAGAAGGGAAATGCTACACACTCCAGTATTCTGGCCTGGAGAATTCCATGGACTCTACAGTCCATGGTGTTGCAAAGAGTTGGACACGACTGAGCAACATTCACTTTCATAGTTACATAGGTCCATACTCCCTAATCATACATCATATAGCTTTTTAAATTTTATATTCTAGTAACTCCCTTTCTTTCAATTTTTCCCTTAGCAGAGGCCACAGGGGAAAAAAATTCTTAAAAATAAAATATCTGCATATACACAAATGATACAATTTGTGTTTCATATTCCTCATGAAGATCACAAACACAGTTTTTGGCTGATTAAACTTCAGTCTCTCTTCCTTACAGCCCAAGAGTCTAGAATAGTTCCTGGTACATAGTAAATAAATGCTTCTCTAAGCTGGAGTCCAAGGGCACAGGAGGGCCTAGAGGAGCCATCCCACGTTGAAGGTCAGGAAGGGCGGTGGTGAGGAGATACCCTTCGTCCAAGGTAAGGAGCAGCAGCTGCACTTTGCTGGAGCAGCCGTGAAGAGATACCCCATGCCCAAGGTAAGAGAAACCCAAGTAAGATGGTAGGTGTTGCAAGAGGGCATCAGAGGGCAGACACACTGAAACCACACTCACAGAAAACTAGTCAATCTAATTACACTAGGACCACAGCCTTGTCTAACTCAATGAAACTAAGCCATGCCCGCTGGGCAACCCAAGATGGGCAGGTCATGGTGGAGAGGTCTGACAGAATGTGGTCCACTGGAGAAGGGAATGGCAAGCCACTTCAGTATTCTTGCCTTGAGAACCCCATGAACAGTATGAAAAGGCAAAATGATAGGATACTGAAAGAGGAACTCCCCAGGTCATTAGGTGCCCAATATGCTACTGGAGATCAGTGGAGAAACAACTGCAGAAAGAATGAAGGGATGGAGCCAAAGCAAAAACAATACCCAGCTGTGGATGTGACTGGTGATAGAAGCAAGATCCAATGCTGTAAAGAGCAATATTGCATAGGAACCTGGAATGTCAGGTCCAGGAATCAACACAAATTGGAAGTGGTCAAACGAGATGGCAAGAGTGAACGTCAACATTCTACGAATCAGCAAACTGAAATGGACTGGAATGGGTGAATTTAACTCAGATGACCATTATATCTACTGCTGCAGGCAGGAATCCCTCAGAAGAAATGGAGTCGCCATCATGGTCAACAAAAGAGTCCGCAATGCAGTACTTGGATGCAATCTCAAAAACGACAGAATGATCTCTATTCGTTTCCAAGGCAAACCATTCAATATCACAGTAATCCAAGTCTATGCCCCAACCAGTAATGCTGAAGAAGCTGAAGTTGAACAGTTCTATGAAGACCTACAAGACCTTTTAGAACTAACACCCCCAAAAGATGTCCTTTTCATTATAGGGCACTGGAATGCAAAAGTAGGAAGTCAAGAAACACCTGGAGTAACAGGCAAGTTTGGCCTTGGAATGCGGAATGAAGCAGGGCAAAGACTAATAGAGTTTTGCCAAGAAAATGCACTGGTCATAGTAAACAGCCTCTTCCAACAACACAACAGAAGACTCTACACATGGACATCACCAGATGGTCAACACCGAAATCAGATTGATTATATTCTTTGCAGCCAAAGATGGAGAAGCTCTATACAGTCAACAAAAACAAGACCAGGAGCTGACTGTGGCTCAGATCATGAACTCCTTATTACCAAATTCAGACTTAAATTGAAGAAAGTAGGGAAAACCGCTAGACCATTCAGGTATGACCTAAATCAAATCCCTTATGATTATATACAGTGGAAGTGAGAAATAGACTTAAGGGCCTAGATCTGATAGATAGAGTGCCTGATGAACTATGGAATGAGGTTCGTGACATTCTACAGGATACAGGGATCAAGACCATCCCCATGGAAAAGAAATGCAAAAAAAGCAAAATGGCTGTCTGGAGAGGCCTTACAAATAGCTGTGAAAAGAAGAGAAGCAAAAAGCAAAGGAGAAAAGGAAAGATATAAGCATCTGAATGCAGAGTTCCAAAGAATAGCAAGAAGAGATAAGAAAGCCTTCTTCAACGATCAATGCAAAGAAATAGAGGAAAAGAACAGAATGGGAAAGACTAGAGATCTCTTCAAGAAAATTAGAGATACCAAGGGAACATTTCATGCAAAGATGGGCTCGATAAAGGACAGAAATGGTATGGACCTAACAGAAGCAGAAGATATTAAGAAGAGGTGGCAAGAATACACAGAACTGTACAAAAAAGATCTTCATGACCAAGATAATCACGATGGTGTGATCACTCATCTAGAGCCAGACATCCTGGAATGTGAAGTCAAGTGGGCCTTAGAAAGCATCACTACGAACAAAGCTAGTGGAGGTGATGGAATTCCAGTTGAGCTATTTCAAATCCTGAAAGAGGATGCTGTGAAAGTGCTGCACTCAATATGCCAGCAAATTTGGAAAACTCAGCAGTGGCCACAGGACCGGAAAAGGTCAGTTTTCATTCCAATTGCAAAGAAAGGTAATGCCAAACAATGGTCAAACTACCACACAACTGCACTCATCTCACACGCGAGTAAAGTAATGCTCAAAATTCTCCAAGGCAGGCTTCAACAATATGTGAACCGTGAACTTCCAGATGTTCAAGCTGGTTTTAGAAAAGGCAGAGGAACCAGAGATCAAATTGCCAACATCTGCTGGATCATCGAAAAGGCAAGAGAGTTCCAGAAAACCATCTATTTCTGCTTTCTTGACTATGCCAGAGCCTTTGACTGTGTGGATCACAACAAACTGTGGAAAATTCTTCAAGAGATGGGAATACCAGACCCCCTGACCTGCCTCTTGAGAAACCTGTATGCAGGTCAGGAAGCAACAGTTAGAACTGGACATGGAACAACAGACTGGTTCCAAATAGGAAAAGGAGTGTGTCAAGGCTGTATATTGTCACCCTGCTTATTTAACTTCTATGCAGAGCACATCATGAGAAACGCTGGACTGGAAGAAGCACAAGCTGGAATCAAGATTGCTGGAAGAAATATCAATAACCTCAGATATGCAGATGACACCACCCTTATGGCAGAAAGTGAAGAGGAACTAAAAAGCCTCTTGATGAAAGTGAAAGTGGAGAGTGAAAAAGGTGGCTTAAAGCTCAACATTCAGAAAACGAAGATCATGGCATCTGGTCCTATCACTTTATGGGAAATAGATGGGGAAACAGTGGAAACAGTGTCAGACTTTATTTTTTTGGGTTCCAAAACCTCTGCAGATGGTGACTGCAGCCATGAAATTAAAAGACACTTACTCTTTGGAAGAAAAGTTATGACCAACCTAGATAGCATATTCAAAAGCAGAGACATTACTTTGCCGACTAAGGTCCGTCTAGTCAAGGCCATGGTTTTTCCAGTAGTCATGTATAGATGTGAGATTTGGACTGTGAAGAAATCTGAGCACCAAGAATTGATGATTTTGAACTGTGGTGTTGGAGAAGACTCTTGAGAGTCCCTTGGACTGCAAAGAGATCCAACCAGTCCATTCTGAAGGAGATCAACCCTGGGATTTCTTTGGAAGGAATGATGCTAAAGCTGAAACTCCAGTACTTTGGTCACCTCATGTGAAGAGTTGACTCATTGGAAAAGACTCTGATGCTGGGAGGGATTGGGGGCAGGAGGAGAAGGGGACGACAGAGGATGAGATGGCTGGATGGCATCACTGACTCAATGGAGGTGAGTCTGAGTGAACTCCGGGAGATGGTGATGGACAGGGAGGCCTGGCGTGCTGTGATTCATGGGGTCGCAAAGAGTTGGACACGACTGAGTGACTGAACTGAACTGAACCTGGAGTCCCAAGAAGGCAGAGACTGAGATGAAGAGCTTTTTGTTTGTTTGTTTGTTTGTTTTTAGTAACTACTATACTATAGTGGCTTGTGGGAATCTTAGTTCCCTGACTAGGAATCAAACCTCTGCCCTCGGCAATGAAAGTGCAGAGTCCAATTTCATTGGACTGCCAGAGAATTCTGGAGACAAAGACTTTAAATGTAACTACTTTACTGGTGAAAGAAATCCCAGAAGGGCAAAAGTGAGGGAAAAGGGTTCAAAGGGCAAATGTTGGCCTGATTGTTGAAGACCATCCTTTGCTAAGTGTAGAAACTGTATCTCAAAATAATCTTCAGAGAGAGGAAGAAAGAAGACTTCATCTCTGGATCCCATCTCCCACCGGTCTCCCTCTGTTTCTGAGTTGTGCATATATGAGACCTCCCGAAGTCCCCACCTCGTGGGGACTGAAAAGCTGTGGGGAGGTGGTGCCCGGAGGAAGTTGGAAAGGGCTCACGCAGAGGAGAGGGTGGGAAGGGGTACATAAGAGGAGTCTAACACCATACTCAATAAATGCTTGCCAAAAGGATAGAATTTTATTACAATAGTAAGAGAGTCATAGATTGAAGAGGAGTAAAAAGTCCTTAGCAATTCAATATCACAATTATCTATAGTTTAATGAAGAAAAGACACGGTTTCTGCTTGTTTGTTTTTTTTTCCCCAGATTTTGTCTGTTTATTCAAACACGATGTGTCTTTAGGAGTTTAAAAACAGGCTGGAGACACCACTATCCTTTGAATAGCGCAGAGAGCCACTGAAAAGGGAGTAGACGCCACTGTAGGTTGTAACACTAGTGTATTAAGAGTAAGACCCTATCCATATTCCTGGACTGTAAACGTGGGGAAACCAAAGTATCAGAGGTAGCACCGGAGGTATCAAACAGAACGAGACAAACCATTTGTTCTGTCTTCCTCGCTTATGCAATCAACGCATACTTAAGCAAAACTGAATTCCTCGTTAAGCAAACATTTTTGCATGAGCTGCCTTCTCTTTATCTTTCTGTGCCTTTATCTTTTGCTTGACTTGCAGCAATTCTGCCTGGATAGCTTTATCTTCTGGTGCTATCTCCTGAGCTTTCTTAAAACCAGCCAATGCTTGAACGTATTCTTTTTAATCCTTGCCATCCTTGGGCTCTACGGTACAGTGCTTTGGTATTTGATGGGTCTGTTTCAAGGGCCTCCAAACAGCTATCGACTGCACCCTGCCGATCGGACATCTTCCGTTTGGAAGTGCTGATATTCAGCACGCAGCTCAAAGTGACAGGCTGCAGCTTTGCTCCATCTGCGTCCTCAGCAGCAGCCCTAGAGCCTTCCACATACTTTAAAACTTTTGTGTATTTTTTAATGGCCATCTGCCAGTTCTGGGATTTGAAAAATGTATTTCCAATGTTTTTTAAGTCTTCTGATATTAATACAATTTTATCTATCTCTTTTAAATCCACGTCCGCATCCTTGGGGAAATCTGGGTGACTGTCACCAGATTCATCCCTTGGGAATATTTCCCGATCATCACCTTCTTTCATTTCTCCGCATTCTGCAATAACACACAATTTGGCAGGTTTTTCACCTTTCACCTCCACATTTTCCAGAATCTTTGCCACACCCATTCTTTAATCCCTTGGCCAAACACTATGTGCTTCCCATCCAAGTGTGGAGTCAGAACCGTGGTGATGAACGGTAAGCCGTTGGTGTTGCTGCCCGCTTTGGCCATGCTCAGCAATCCCTCCTCGTTATGCTTATAACGGAAATTTTCACCTTTAAGTTTTTCACCACAAATGCTTTCTCCACCTGTCCCATTCTGATTTGAGAAGTCTCCACCCTGAGTCATCAAGTTCTTAATAATTTGATGCAAAGGACATCCTTTGAAACAGGGAGATTTTCCAGTGGTGGGTCCAGTGATTTTTGCTCCTGCATACAATGCACAAAAATTCTGCAGTTTTGGGTATAATATCTGCAAACAATTCTAAGACAATTCAACCAACTTGCTCCCCTCCGATGTCCACACTGAAGAAGACTCGGGGGTTACTGGGGTTGGATAGCTTAGCCTGGGGGATGGAGGCAACACTGTGGCCTTAAGACGCGTGTATGACCACCTCGTAACACCGCGTGATCACTGGACAGCGCGAACCCTAAAGTTGCAAGGTCCACCCACAGGTTCTGTTTTAAAAGAACTTGTTTCATGGAAGAATTTTAATATTGGTTGATTTTTGAAGCAGTTTTCCAACTATAGAGCTGATTAACTGGGGATCTGCAGCAATGTGATAAAAAACTCACAGATGATGCACCTGCCCCTCAATTGGGTTAAAGAAATATCGTTCCTAAAAGCATGGAGCAAATCACACATTTCCACGAGCGTCATCAGCAATTACCTGCTAAGTTAACTTCAGCGATTCTTCAAATTTGCCACTGTCAGCTGCAAGACTTCACATGGACTCATCCTTTCCCATCCCATCAACCCTTTGTGACTATGACCCATTCTTCAAAGCTAAACTGGGAAATCGCTGTTGCCAAAAAGCCTTTGCATTCCCCCCACCTCCCCTTCGCTTTCCCTTCCTTCTCCCCGTCTCCCTCCCTTCCGTTTTTCATCCCTCTCATCACTTCGTCTTGGTTGCTCTCACATTACTCGACTTGACCGCCATCGCTACATCTCTCATACGCTTGTGAGACTGACTCTCTCGCCCACTAGATCGTCAGCTCTTCCAGGGCTGGAATTCTGGCACTCATGTTTTAGGACCTGACACTCAGCAGGCATCCACAAATTTCAGCTCAATGAGAAAATAAATCAGTTGCCATTTGAATAATAGGGAAAAGTGCAAAGGTTTTTAAGAAGAGATGGTAGCTGAAGGTTATAGTGGGGTGAATCAGGGGAATCTTGGAGGAGCTAGGTACAAAAGGAAGATGAGACTCATGGACTTAGACATGCTGTTTCAGCGGAGGCTGTGACCGTAGGTGGAAACATGTTCAATTTACTGTAAAGCAGTGGATTCTTCAGCTTGATGAGGGCAGGGAGCTCTACAGCAGGTCATGGGGAATAAAATCAGAGAGGAGAGTGGGGGTCAGGTTGCAGGGGGCACCAAATGGCAGGCTTAGCAGCCTTACCTTTAGTCCTCTATTTTAAGTTCTCAAAATATTTTGAGCAGTAGGCAACACAGCCAAGCGGAGTTTAAAAACAGCTCATAGACGTGCGGAAGAGCAATTGGAAGGAGGAAACCAACAACACTTAAGAAGCAAAAAGTGACTTTCCTTGACAAGCTCTGAGCCAAAGATAAGAGACAGAGTTTGGTGCTGGGAAAAACGATCTGGGAGGGCTTTAAAGATTATTTCCAAACTCAGTGCTTTCCTGTTCCAAGCTTAGGGTTGACATTCTCCACGACATGACCCGAACTCTACAGTCGAGTCTCCTCAAATCCCGCTGAGTGGCCCGTTCACTGTCTCCACACACAACCTCTGCGGCCTCATCTCTGGGAAGACCTTGAGGCCTGAACTGCTCTCCCTTCTACCCGGTTCTTCCTGTCAAACTCTGACCTGCACTTTAACCCTTTCTTTTTATTTTTTGAACTTTTTGGTTCCTATTGGAGTATAGCTGATTAACAATTTTGTGAGAGTTTCAGGTGGACAGCAAAGGGACTCAGCCATACATATACACATATACGTGTATCCATTCTCAACCCTCTCTTTAAATGCTCTCTCATCCATGATAGGAGGTGAATGTAAGGAGGTCATTCCCAAGTACCACGTTACTTCCCTCAAGCCTTCTGCAGACAAGCTCTCCCTACTTCAGGTGTCTGGTCATATGGGTAGGGGTCAAATCTAACCATATCTCTCTTGAGTTTTACACAGAAGAAGGATAAAATGTGATATAAACAAAAACCTGGATTTTAGTCTGTTCTACAGACTCGAGGCCATTCACAATTTTAGTTTCCTCACAGGCAAAATAAAGGGGTTGAATGATGTCTTTACTGAGGTGACTCATGATTTGACACTCCATGTGACTAACAGTGAGACTTTGTGTAGTAGTTGGGGGAGACACACAGGGAACTAAAGGCATGGCGCCTAGCGTGATTAGCATTTGTTGATTGATGAGCTAACTCAAGACCCACTTAGGTGTCTCTATTGCCTCTGTTTGGAGTTGGCTGGTGCAGGGCCAAGGGATCAGAGCTGACCGTTGTTATGCCAGTGACTGCAGTAGCTTCCCCTCGGTTATACTGAGATATTATTGACAGATAATTGTGTGTTTTAGTCTTTCAGTAGTGTCTGACTTTTTGTGGCCCCATGAACTGTAGTCCACCAGGCTTTTTGGTCCATGGAATTCTCCAGGCAAGAATACTGGAGTGGATTGCCATTCTCTTCTCCAGAGGGACTTCCCAACCCAGGGATCAAACCCTGGTCTCCTGCATCTCAGGCAGATTCTTGACCGTTTCAGCTACAGGGAAGTCCTTAAGGTTCAAGATGTATTGATGCTTTTGAACTGAGGTGTTGGAGAAGACTCTGGAGAGTCCCTTGGACTTCAAGGAGATCCAACCAGTCAATCCCAAAGGAAATTAGTCCTGAATAATCATTGGAAGGACTGATGCTGAAGCTGAAGCTCCAATACTTGGCCACTTGATGCGAAGAACTGTCTCACTGGAAAAGACATTGATGCTGAGAAAGATTGCAGGCAGGAGGAGAAGGGGATGACAGAGGATGAGATGGTTGGATGGCATCACTGACTCGATGGACCCAAGTTTGAGCAAGCTCTGGGAGATGGTGAAGGACAGGGAGACCTGGTGTGCGGCAGTCCATGGGGTTGCAAACAGTCAGACATGACTGACCGACTAAATTCAACTGAAGATGTATGTGACAAGTTAATGTGCGTATAACTTGCAAAATGATTACCCCAATAAAGTTATCTACCACATCCATCATGTCACATGGATTGTATACGTATGGGTGCATGTGTGTGTGTGTGTGTGTGTGTGTGTGTGTGGTAAAAACACTCAAGATCTACTCTCTTAGCAACTTTCAAGGACACAACACGATGTTGTTGACTAGAGTCACCACCCTGTACTGCAGTCCTTAAAGCAGTGCCTCTCAAACTAAACACACACATGCATCACCTGGGGAGGACAGTTTGTCCTTCATGTCACTGGGTTCAGCATCTTCGGATTCAACCAACTGTGAGGATGAAGAACCCACTCATCAGAGGCCAACTGTACACAGCACACTTTTATATAAGGGACTTGAGTATCCAGGGATTTTGGTATCTGCAGAGGTCTTGGAATCAATCCTATGGACACTGGGGAACAACTGTAGCAAGGCTTAGAGAGTCTAGATTTGTTATTTTCAAAGTAGGGCTCACAGACAGACATGAGAAGGGAGGGCCATAGTGGGCTGAGGAATAACTCTATGGGGCAAATAAAGTATAATCCCATAGACTTGAATTTTTATATTCTAACAAGTGCTATTTGTTGGTGGAGGTTCCTACTGGGAGATTTGGTTGTCATGCATTGTTACTGTAATTATGTGAAGTGTGTTCATTCACTCAGTATCTACTGTTGCCAGGCATTGGTCTAGACACTGGGAGTACATCTGAACAAAACAAACAACTGGAAAATCATATTTAATAAGCAAAATGCTGTAAATAGAACAAGATACACACACAGTTGGAATTTCTACACTTAAACACACTTTTTTTTAATCATATATCAATTTTTCTTCAGCTGCTTGCTGTTTGCAATGCTTTTCTTGTCTTCTTTTTGTAAATTGATATTATCTTAGATTAATTATCAATTTAATTGTGGCCTGTTGTGTGAATCCAAGGGAGGTAGTTTGCACACGTTTGCACCAGTGGTATCTGAGGCCTATACATTTCCATTAGCTGGACTCTCACACATGCAGGCATTTGAGACTCAATTATGAATCGTCCACATTCCAGCTATCAGCTTAGTGTAATTAGAACAGATTACCTGGTGACCAGCAGCAGTGTGATGAAAAGTCACAGATGACAGACCTGTCCCTCAATTGCATTAAAGAAAAATCAAAAACTTGGAGCAAATCACACGTTTCCATGAGCATCATCAGCAACAGTCCTAAAGCAGATTTATCTAATCTCTTATTACCAAGTCCTTTTTCCTCAGAAGAAATGGATAGGGTAAGGGGACCATAATTCTGCAAGTTCACTGAATCCTTATCAGGGAGAATCATGTGGAGGGTGAAATTCATGAGCATGCCTGCTGTAATCAAAGATTTCTACCACCTGGAGTTTTACAATTATTACTATATACAAGAGTCATGAGTTTTCTGTTAGGTTGATGATTTAATGAGCCATGTGCTTCCTTAGTTTCTGCTTCTCTGTTCGCTCTCTTGCCATCAGGGCAGCACTCACAGACACAGGCAGCTTGATTTCCTTCTCTCAGACAAGAGCAGGATTTCTTTCCAAGTTTGGACATTGTAAGATGTTGGATGCTTACCCTACTTGGGCTTAGTTCAAACAGAAAAGTGAGAGATGCTGTCCTGGTAGTAGTTAGGATGTCAGACTGACAAGTGTCACTCAGCTTTTTTCACTTTGAAATACCTGGTCTTTTTCAAATATTCTGCAATAAGTACATACTATTTTTATTATTTTAAAGTATTTTTAAATAAAATCAATGATTTGTTGAGGATGTTTGACTTAGTATGGTCACTGTGTTAGGAAAAGAAGTGAGGTGAAATTTTTAAAACCTGTTTGCTTCCTTTTGGCTAAAAGAGGAGAAACTAAACTATCTTTTTTGTTACAGAAAATGATTAAGTGCCCATTACCCTAGGACACATGTACAACTGGACCTGTTTTTTTACTTTATGTGACTTAGAAAAGGTCTCCTCTCTTCTCAGAGTTCTGAGAAGTGTCATTTTAATTTTTATACTTCTGGAAGGGAAAGCCCAACTACAAACCCCTTTCTTAAAATTCTCAGGTATTTTCTAGTTCATAGAGTGGACCAGAGTGGCTTAGACCAAAGTTGGCTGGTAGGAAAGGACAGCACAGACCCCAAGGGGGCTTCACCTGCAGTACAGGACGACAGCCACTGGTGGGCGCGCACGCGAGAGCAGTGGCTGCAAGCCCCCACTGGCCACACTGCCAGTGTCTCCTTGTTACAAAGGCAGAACTCACTGGCTGTGAATTGGATTACCCCCACATTTCTAGACCAATCCACAGGGAGAGGAGAACTCGAAAGGAAGTACAGCTAAATACTCCTCAGAAGGCGTGTGAGCTACACTCTGCTAAAATTTAACCATTAATAGGGAAAACATAGCCATATTTGTACCCTATGCTGGTGAAATGAATTTATTTGTTCTTATTTTTACCAGGCAAGATGAGGAGGCAATATCGCCTCAGCCAAGCTCTACAGAAAGATTAGGAGCCCGGATGTTTGTTGAGAAGATTCTGAATAAAGTTCTAGCGGCAAGTTTTAGCTGCGTGCCCTCTGCTCTGTGCATCACAGCTGCAAGTCTCAAGGACCTGCTTCCTGGGAGAAGTACTCAGGAGACCCATGGGTGGCGCAGGAAGTGATGACAAAGGAACGTGACAAATGAGCAAACATCCAGATGTGTCCCAGTGTCAGGGACACTCTGAGCTGAGGGACTTGTTTGGAGGTAGGAGAGGAGCTGCAGTTCTTGTTTGTTTGAAAGCCTTTTCTCTGGAGAGAAGTGGCCTTAGTTCTTTCAAAGCTATTTGGAAGTTTCCACTTGCCCCGAAAGCCTTCCCAGACTAGGTGCTGCAGCGTCTGATAGGACCTCAGAGTCTTTCATCCTCTGAAACATGCTTTCCCAGGTGCCATTTAGAGCACTGGAATGAAAAGCCCATCAACAAATACATAAGCAAGAGTGAGAAGGAGGTTTGCTGGGGACAAAGAAGGCAAGTCATTCCTCACCTCCAATTTGCTTAAGGGGGCTGGATTAGTTTCCGAGGCTACCATGGGTAGCTGAAAACAGCAGAATGTGTTCGCTTACAATTCTTATGAAACAGTGCTCCATAGAGTTAAAAAAAAAAAAAACACACACCTGAAACCATGCCCCATAGTGTTAATAGAAATTAGTAACTAACAGAGACCCTGAGGCTTCTGAAAGTCTGTTTCCACCCAGTTTTGAACCAGGGACCTCTGGCATGTAAGGCGAACGTGATAACCACTACACTACAGAAACAAGGCCCATATGGTTTGTCTTTACAGAACAGCAGATAAGGGAACAGTTTATTTTTTAAAACCTGTCTGGCTGTAACACAACAAAACTGGTTGAAATTAGATAGAACAAACAGGGCTGACCTGCATCTGCACAGTATAGACTTGCTTGCCAATAGGTGACCTTTTGATGTCAAAAGCCCCAAATTTCCCCACATTTTATGCTAACTTCCCCAGATTTGCATGTGTACCATGAGGAAGCATGTAGTTCAGTTGCGCCTGTGCAGGAAGATGGTTATGTCACCTTTTCCCCGCTACAGTCACTTTCCTCTCCACCTCTGACCATCCTATACTCCTCGCCCATCAATGTCCCAAGTCCCCCATCTTCCGGGAGGTGGGTCTGAGATTGCTCTCCTATCTCCTCAGTTGGCTGCCTCATGAATAAACTCTCTGCTGCAAACATTGACGTCTTGGTGTTTGGCTTGCTACCTGTTGGGCCAAGGAAACTGGTTTGGTAACACTGGAGGCTAGAAGTTCAAAGCCAAGGTGTGAACAGGACTGTGCTCTCAAAACTTTAGGGAAGAATCCTTCCTCGCCTCTTCCTTGCCTCTGGTGGTCATCAGCAGCCCGTGGTCCTCCTGGGCCTGGAGATGCCCCGCTCCAATCTCTATTCCTGTCTTACACAGTATTCTTCCCTCTCGGCATTTCAGATCTTTCTCCTTATAGGGACACTAATCACTGGAGTAGGGCCCTTCCTAATCTAATATGATCTAATTTTAACTAATTACATCTGCAAGACCATACTTCTGGAGGGTGGACTTCTGAAACAAGATCTGAAATTCCAGGTGGACATCAATTTGGGGGAACACTAGTCAACCTAGTCAACTAGTCAACCTAGTGGGGCTTCCCTGGTGGCTCAGACGGTAAAAGAATCTGCCTGCAATGCAGGAGACCCAGGTTCCATCCCTGGGTTGGGAAGATCCTGTGGAGAAGGGAATGGCTACACACTCCAGTTTTCTTGCTTGGAGAATTCCATGGACAGAGGAGCCTCATGGGTTATAGTCCCCAGGGTCACAAAGAGTCAGACACAACTGAGTGACTAACACTAGTCAACCTAGTAGAGAAGCTTCACCTCCTTTCACTCTATTTGCTTCTCCTAATGTTCTTAATATGAAGAAGTTATCAGGGTAAAAAGAGGATTTCTCTTTTTTAATTGAAAGAAAACAATATTTAATAATCTATTTCTACAAATAAATGATTTAAATTTAGAATTCATAACAAATTATATTTCAGTTTCCAGCCTCAAAACTAGACATTTCCATGTCTATTAGACCTGGAAAGATATGAATATTACATAAGAAACTTAACTTTTTTACTCTGCCCTCTAAATATAAAAGAAGATTTCTTATGACTTGGATTAGCACACAGCTGACAGGAGATTTTTAAATTTATTTTAAAAATAAACTTTTTCACTAGATGGGGTCATTCAGGGATAAAGATTACCCCTCATGAGGTTGAAATCCACTAATATATCTTGTATGATTTCCAAACCAGCTGTTGACAACATTCTTAATATATGAAGGAATATAATTACAAACAGCTCTTCTTCAAATCTGTCTTTACCTGTTCCTTTCAGCAAGTTCCCTCCAGAGTATCATGATTTACATCCATCTCCCATCCCCAACCTCAGTCTCCTTCTTGTTGACCATGGTCTCTGGGACTCTGGGAAACTGAAAGGGGAAAATTCACACAAAATTATTGCTGACCTCTTTCTGTGGCATTCTTTAGAGCCTTCCTAAACATCTAAATCTGTATAAAGACTGAATCCAGAGGAAATAACAAATACTAGTTAATACATTAATGGTAGAAAGTATTGTCTCCTCAAAGTGTAGAGATCAGGCAATCCGCATACAACTATTGCCTATGTATCAGATATATAACCAGTACTCTTGCCTGGCAAATCCCTTGGACAGAGGGGCCTTGTAGGCTGCAGTCCATGGGGTCGCGAAGAGTCGGACATGACTGAGCGACTTCACTTTCTTTTATGCATTGGAGAAGGAAATGGCAACCCACTCCAGTATTCGTGCCTTGAGAATCCCAGGGACGGTGGAGCCTGATGGGCTGCCATCTCTGGGGTCACACAGGGTCGGACATGACTGAAGCAACTTAGCAGCAGCAGCAGCAGCAGATAAATAAGCTGAAACACATGGGTCATAAGCTACAAAACTATCTATTCAGTAACGAGAGAAAAATAAAGGTGTGCTTCCAAAAAATAGAGAGTGAAAGCCAAGTGAAGTAACGATTTATTTATAATAAATAAGCATATTTAAACAGAATATACTTATGGCTGTGTTTCACAGATCTGTCCTTGTTTGTTTCAGTGCTTTGTTGCTTTGCCTAGGGTAGCCTGTTGAGAAACATCACACGTCTGGATTGGATTCAAGAAGAGTTTATAAACACCATCTATACCCACAAGCCTCAACAATCTTTGAAGTCATACAAATGCCCTACGATCTAAAGAACAGAAGCACAAAAAAATTTGTGAGGAAATTTTCAGTAGGCAAAACTGGTTACTGAATGTCTTCAACAGAAAATTATGCATTGTTCAGAGCACAGTCTTCTAGGTTATCTGATTTAAGCCTATCATTGCCTTGAAGCTATTTTACAACCCTTCTAAGTTGTAGAAAACTGATAATGAGGTAGAATAATTGCTTACTGACAATTCTTATTTATCCATACTAAATAAATTCTCACTAGTGGAGGTTTAGTTGACTTCCTTTCCCCACGAAGGAATAGTGTTTTGAAACCACTTGGAAATTCATTTCAGTATTCCTGATTTATAAATGTGTTTGTTCTTTGGATTATCTTTTGAATTAGCTGTAATAGCTTTTCTAGTTCCCACATTTAATTAATGAGTTAAATAAAATCTTTGACACATGTTCACTTCATATTCATGAGTCATATTACTTTAAACAAATTACCCTTTATAGATTTATGGAACAAAACATGCCACCCCTTTCAGACTGAAGTCTTCAATTTTTACTGAAAATTAAATCTAGCCATTCAGTTCAGTTCAGTTCAGTTCAGTTGCTCAGTTGTGTCCGACTCTTTGAGACCCCATGAATTGCAGCACGCCAGGCCTCCCTGTCCATCACCAACTCCCAGAGTTCACTCAGACTCACGTCCATGGAGTCGGTGATGCCATCCAGCCATCTCATCCTCTGTCGTCCCGTTCTCCTCCTGCCCCTAATCCCTCCCAGCATCAGAGTCTTTTCCAATGAGTCAACTCTTCACATGAGGTGGCCAAAGTACTGGAGTTTCAGCTTCAGCATCATTCCTTCCAAAGAAATCCCAGGGCTGGTCTCCTTTAGGATGGACTGGTTGGATCTCTTTGCAGTCCAAGGGACTCTCAAGAGTCTTCTCCAACACCACAGTTCAAAACCATCAATTCTTTGGCGCTCAGCTTTCTTCACAGTCCAACTCTCATATCCATACATGAGCACTGGAAAAACCATAGCCTTGATTAGATGGACCTTTGTTGGCAAAGTAATGTCTCTGCTTTATTAGGTTAAATTTAAGTGAATTATATATTCCTGTTACATACTCCTGGAATAGGGCTCTCATATGAAAGTATTAATCACTACATATATGGAGTGATAGTTCAAGGTTATTAAATGCACTGTTTTTCCACGGTAATCCTCATTTTTTAGGACTTCTGTCTGGAAAGCTTTCTAGAACAGCTCTTCTCCTGACCTAAGGAAAAACATGGATATGGCCATAGGAAATGTGAATTCATTTGGTTTGCTTTGTGAATTATCACATACATCAAAGCTAAGATTGACAGCAACATTATTCTAAAAATAACTAACAGCTTAATGACAATGCAATGGCTACTATATTCAAACAATCTGACAATTTACATTGTAAGTAAATCACTGGACAGGGATGTGAGCTGCCCGGTTCTTTACCTAGAGGATGAGGACTAAAGTTCTACAAGACTGAAGTTCTAATTTCAGGTAACCCCTCATCCCCGGAGGCTTCCCTGGTGACTCGGACGGTAAAGCAGGAGACCTACCTGGTTTGATCCCTGGGTCCCAAAGATCCCCTGGAAAAGGGAATGGCAACCCACTCCAGTATTCTTGCCTGGAGAGTTCCATGGACTAGAGGAGCCTGGCAGGCTATAGTCCATGGGGGCCAGAAAGAGTCAGACATGACTGAGCAACTAACATTTTCGCTTTCCTCATCCCCACATACTCAGGGCCTGGACAAAGTTGAGAAGAAATTAGAGTATGCCTTTGCTATATTTTAGTTGTAAATTTCTGCTAACTCATTTTGACTACCTCAACAGTCAGTACTCTCTAACCTGGTCAAGCAAGCCAAATGAATTCATATTTGCTATGGCTATATCCCAGTTTTTCCTTAGTTCTGGAGCAGAGATGGTCTAGAAAACTTTCCAGGCAGAAGTCATAAAAAGTGAGGAAACTGTGGAAAAACATTGCATTTAATAACCTACTGTCAGGAGAAGATTTTGAATAACTCTTTCACATTAAAATATTCATAATCTTACCTTTCCCAAGAGGAGCTTTATTTTATTTTATTTATTTTTTTGGAGCTTTATTTTAAAAGTGAATTGCAACCCCTGAGTTTACAGTCAACTGATCTTTGACATCACTTCATGGCAAATAGATGGGGAACCAGTGGAAACAGTGGCAGACTTTATATTTTTGGGCTCCAAAATCACTGCAGATGGTGACTGCAGCCATGAAATTAAAAGACGCTTACTGCTTGGAAGGAAAGTTATGACCAACCTAGACAGCATATTGAAAAGCAGAGACATTACTTTGCCAACAAAGGTCCATGTAGTCAAGGCTACGGTTTTTCCAGTGGTCATGTATGGATGTGAGAGTTGGACTGTGAAGAAGGCTGAGCGCCGAAGAATTGATGCTTTTGAACTGTGGTGTTGGAGAGACTCTTGACAGTCCCTTGGACTGCAAGGAGATCCAACCAGTCCATTCTAAAGGAGATCATCCCTGGGTGTTCTTTGGAGGGAATGATGTTAAAGCTGAAGCTCCAGTACTTTGGCCACCTCATGTGAAGAGTTGACTCATTGGAAAAGACTCTGATGCTGGGAGAGATTAGGGGCAGGAGGAGGAGGGGACGACAGAGGATGAGATGGCTGGATGGCATCACGGACTCGATGGACGTGAGTCTGAGTGAACTCCGGGAGTTGGTGATGGACAGGGAGGCCCGGTGTGCTGAGATTCATGGGGTCGCACAGAGTCGGACACGACTGAGCAACTGAACTGAACTGAACCGATCTTTGACAAAGAGCAAAGGCAATAAATGGAGAAAGGATAGTCTTTTTCAGAAAATGGTGCTAAACAACAGGATGCTGCTACTGCTGCTAAGTCGCTTCGGTCGTGTCCGACTCTGTGCGACCCCATAGACGGCTGCCCACCAGGCTCCCCCGTCCCTGGGATTCTCCAGGCAAGAACACCGGAGTGGATTGCCATTTCCTTCTCCAATGCATGAAAGTGAAAAGTGAAAGGGAAGTCGCTCAGACGTGTCCGACTCTTAGCAACCCCACGGACTGCAGCCTACCAGGCTCCTCTGTCCATGGCATTTTCCAGGCAAGAGCACTGGAGTGGGTGCCATCACCTTCTCCGAAACAACAGAATATGCACATGCAAAATGTGAATCTAGATACAGACCTTAGAGCTCTCACAAAGATTAACGTAAAATGGGTCAAGATCTAAGTGCAACATGAAAACTACAAAACTCCTAGAAGATAACAGAGGAGAAAAATCTATGTGACCTTGCGGTTGGGTGATGACTTTCCAGGTATCCCATCAAAAACATATTCCATCAGAGAAAAAATTTAAAAGTTGAACTTCGTTAAAAATTAAAAGTTCCATCTTGAGAAAGATACTTTCAGAGAATCAAATATAAGCCAAAGACTGGAAATATAAACCACAGCCCATACACATTTGATAGGGGACTTCTGTCCAAACTGTACAGAGAACTCTTAAAATTCAACAGTGAGAAACCAAACAACTCAATTTTTAAAATGGGCAACAGATTCAAACAGACATTTCACCAAAGAAGACAGAAATGGTAAATTAGAGTATGAAAATATGCTCAACATTGTATAGTACCAGGAAAATGCAAATTAAAACAATAATGAGATGCCACTCGTTAGAATTTAAAGTCCTAAACAGTGATAACACCAAATGCAGTTGGAAGTCTCAGTCATCGCTGATGAGAAAGCAAAATGACAAGTCATTTTGGAAGACAGCTTGGCAGTGTTTTATAGGCTAAATATACCATATAACCTGGCAATTGTACTTCTACATATTTATTCAACAGAAGTTGAAAATATGTCCACACGAAAACCTGCACACAAAAGCTTATAGAATCTTTATATTCATAATTGCCAAAAACCTGGAAACAATCACGTATCCTTCAATGAGTGAATGGATAAACTGTGGTATATCCATACAATGGAATATTCAGTGATAAGAAGAAATAAACTTTTAAGCCATAGAAATAAGCTATCAAGGCATACGGATAAATCTTACATGCACACTGTTATCAGAAAAGGTTATATACAATATAATCACAACTATATGACATTTTGGAAAAGGCAATACTGTGGAGACAGTGAAAAGAACAGTGGTTGAGAAGAGTTTAGCAACAGGGAGGAATAAATAAATGGAGCCCAGAAGATTTTTAGGGTGGTCAGACTGTTTAATACTGCAGGGGTGGACTGCTGACACTACATATTTGCCAAAACCCAGAGAACTGTTCAGAGATGCAAACCCTATTATAAACTATGTTGTTGTCGCCAAGTTGTGCCCAACTCTCTTTTGACCCCATGGACTGTAGCCCGCCAGGCCCCTCTGAAATTCCCCCATGGAATTTCCTAAGCAAGAATACTGGAGTAGATTGTCATTTCCTGCTCCAGGGGATCTTCCTGACTCAAGGACAGAACCCAGGTCTCCTGTATTGCAGGCGTATTCTTTACTACTGAGCCAACAGAGAAGCCCAATTATAAACTACAGACTTTAGTAAAAGTAATAGATCAGTATTGGCTCATCACTTACAAAAATGTATCACACTAATGCAAGATGTTAATAGTAGGAAAAATTGTGTGCAGAGCTGGAATGAGAATGGGCAGCTTTTCTGTAAACCGAAAGTTTCTCTAAAAACAAAATCTATTAAAAGAGAAATTCAAGCTGAGTAAAATGTGAATTATACTAGCTGTTCAAAAGTGTGAATCACTAGTTGTGAAATACTGACAGATGTTTTGGAATAAGCGATCCCCCATACATTGCTTCATTCACATGAAATAGAAGCAAGCATCCCTCCTATCAGTAATGGGACCTTCCTGGGTACCACAGAGCGATGCTATTCCCTTCTTTCTTCGCCAGATTCATTCTTTTTTCCTGCTTCTGCCCCAGATTCATTGATGGGCAAATATTAGCACTGATTCATAAATCCTTACACATTTTGCCACACTTTTTGCAAATAAGTTACAATCACTTGTATTCTGAACTCAAAACCCAGATTAAAAACTCTTCCCATTCCTCCAAGCTCACCAATCCTGTGTGTCCTCAACACAGTCGGCATCTGATTCCACCACTCTTCATACTCCACTATAATATGTATTCTAGGAACATTTCCTAGCTCTGACCTTTTGGTTGTTGCTGTTCAGTTGCTAAGTCATGTCTGACTCTTTGCAACCCCACGGACTGCAGCACACCAGACTCCTCTGTCCTCCACTACCTCCCAGACTTTGCTCATATACGTATCCACTGAGTCAGTGATCCTATCTAACCATCCCATCCTCTGCTGTTCCCCTCTCCTTTTGCCTTCAGTCTTTCCCAGCATCAGGGCCTTTTTCCAATAACTTGTCTCTTTGCATCAGGTGGCCAAAGTATTAGAGCTTCAGCTTCAACATCAGTCCTTTCAGTGAATATTCAGGACTGATTTCCTTTAGGATTGACTGGTTTGATCTCTTGCAGCCCAAGAAACTCTCAAGAGTCTTCTCAAGTATCACAGTTTGAAAGCATCAGATTTTTGGTGCTTAGACTTCTTTATGGTCCAACTCTCACATCCATACATGACTACTGGAAAAACCATAGTTTTGACTATTTGGACCATTGTTGGCAAAGTGATGTCTCTGCTTTCTAATATACTGTATAGGTTTATCATAGCTTTTCTTCCAAGGAGCAAGCATCTTTTAATTTTGTGACTATAAACACTATATTCATTGATTTTGAAGACTAAGAAAATAAAATCTGTCACTGCTTCCACTTTTTCCCCTTCTGTTTGCCGTGAAGTGATGGGACTGGATGCCATGATCTTCGTTTTTTGAATGTTGAGTGTTAAGCCAGGTTTTTCACTCTTCTCTTTCACCCTCATCAACAGGCTCTTTAATTCCTCTTCACTTTCTACCATTAGAGTGGTTCTTACTTTTGTATACATTTTGTATATATTTTTTTGGTTATTGCTCTGTATACTACTTGCCACTTGCCAACAAGACTTAGAACTATTGAGGTCAAGTTGTTCAAAGACACAAATAGAATTTGTTTTTCATCATAGATTTAAATGCTACACAAAGGCTATGAACAAGATGATTACCCCACTTTACATACATTAAGAAATTAGAGATTCTAATCTAGGTAAAAAAGTTTTAAAACACATATCTTTTCAAGCACACTTTTCATACATCTTCCACTGGATTCTTAAATTAACTAATCTGACTCTACTCTTAAAAATACTCACATAAAACTATTCAGAGATTCGAGATTAGTAGAATTAACAAGGGCTCTAAGTGTTTAACATATTAGAATTCTTAGATACTAGTCACATGGTTTACCTTGCTCAGTTCAGTTCAGTTCAGTCGCTCAGTCGTGTCCAACTCTTTGTGACCCCGTGAATCGCAGCACACCAGGCCTCCCTGTCTATCACCTTCTCCCGGAGTTCACTCAGACTCACATCCATCAAGTCAGTGATGCCATCCAGCCATCTCATCCTCTGTCGTCCCCTTCTCCTCCTGCCCCTAATCCCTCCCAGCATCAGAGTCTTTTCCAATGAGTCAACTCTTCGCATGAGGTGGCCAAAGTACTGGAGTTTCAGCTTCAGCATCATTCCTTCCAAAGAAATCCCAGGGCTGGTCTCCTTCAGAATGGACTGGTTGGATCTCTTTGCAGTCCAAGGGACTCTCAAGAGTCTTCTCCAACACCACAGTTCAAAGGCATCAATTCTTTGGTGCTCAGCTTTCTTCACAGTCCAACTCTCACATCCATACATGACCACAGGAAAAACCATAGCCTTGACTAGACGGACCTTAGTTGGCAAAGTAATATCTCTGCTTTTGAATATGCTATTTAGGTTGGTCATAACTTTTCTTCCAAGGAGTAAGCGTCTTTTAATTTCATGGCTGCAGTCACCATCTGCAGTGATTTTGGAGCCCCCCCCAAAATAAAGTCTGCCACTGTTTCCACTGGTTCCCCATCTATTCCCCACTATTTCCACTATTTCCCATGAAGTGATGGGACCGGCTGCCTTGATCTTCGTTTTCTTAATGTTGAGCTTTAAGCCAACTTTTTCACTCTCCTCTTTCATTTACCTTGCTACTCGAATAAAAATAGGAAATCTGTGAATTAAAATTATTCAACTGCTATCAATAGTTTGTTATAAGAAATCTGTCAATACTCTATTTGATAATAACCTTTATATAGAGGAAAACAACAGAATGGGCAAGACTAGGGATCTCTTCAAAAAAATTAGAGATACCAAGGGAATATTTCATGCAAAGATGGGCTCGATAAAGGACAGAAATGGTATGGACCTAACAGAAGCAGACAATATTAAGAAGTGGCAAGAATACACAGAAGAACTGTACAAAAAAGATCTTCATGACCTGGATAATCACGATGGTGTGATCACTCATCTAGAGCCAGACATCCTGGAATGTGAAGTCAAGTGGGCCTTAGAAAGCATCACTACGAACAAAGCTAGTGGAGGTGATGGAATTCCAGTTGAGCTGTTTCAAATCCTGAAAGAGGATGCTCTGAAAGTGCTGCACTCAATATGCCAGCAAATTTGGAAAACTCAGCAGTGGCCACAGGACTGGAAAAGGTCAGTTTTCATTCCAATCCCAAAGAAAGGCAATGCCAAAGAATGCTCAAACTACCACACAATTGCACTCATCTCACATGCTAGTAAAGTAATGCTCAACATTCTCCAAGCCAGGCTTCAGCAATACGTGAACTGTGAACTTCCAGATGTTCAAGCTGGTTTTAGAAAAGGCAGAGGAACCAGAGATCAAATTGCCAACATCCGCTGGATCATGGAAAAAGCAAGAGTTGTAGAAAAACATCTATTTCTGCTTTATTGACTATGCCAAAGCCTTTGACTGTGTGGATCACAAGAAACTGTGGAAAATTCTGAAAGAGATGGGAATACCAGACCGCCTGACCTGCCTCTTGAGAAACCTGTATGCAGGTCAGGAAGCAACAGTTAGAACTGGACATGGAACAACAGATTGGTTCCAAATAGGAAAAGGAGTATGTCAGGGTTATATATTGTCACCCTGCTTATTTAACTTATATGCAGAGTACATCATGAGAAACGCTGAACTGGAAGAAACACAAGCTGGAATCAAGATTGCCGGGAGAAATATCAATAGCCTCAAATACACAGATGACACCACCCTTATGGCAGAAAGTGAAGAGGAACTAAAAAGCTTCTTGATGAAAGTGAAAGAGGAGAGTAAAAAAGTTGGCTTAAAGCTCAACATTCAGAAAATGAAGATCATGGCATCTGGTCCCATCACTTCTGGGGAAATAGATGGGGAAAAGGTGGAAACAGTGTTAGACTTCATTTTTCGGGGCTCCAAAATCACTGCTGATGGTGATTGCAGCCATGAAATTAAAAGACGTTTACTCCTTGAAAGAAAAGTTATGACCAACCTAAATAGCATATTCAAAAGCAGAGACATTACTTTGCCAACAAAGGTCTGTATAGTCAAGGCTATGGTTTTTCCAGTGGTCATGTATGGATGTGAGAGTTGGACTGTGAAGAAGGCTGAGCACCGAAGAATTGATGCTTTTGAACTGTGGTGTTGGAGAAGACTCTTGAGAGTCCCTTAGACTGCAAGGAGATCCAGCCAGTCCATTCTGAAGATCAGCCCTGGGATTTCTTTGGAAGGAATGATACTGAAGTTGAAATTCCAGTACTTTGGCCACCTCATGCTAAGAGTTGACTCATTGGAAAAGACTCTGATGCTGGGAGGGATTAGGGGCAGGAGGAGAAGGGGACGACAGAGGATGAGATGGCTGGATGGCATCACTGACTCGATGGACGTGAGTCTGAGTGACCTCCAGGAGTTGGTGATGGACAGGGAGGCCTGGCATGCTGAGTCACAAAGAGTCGGACACGACTGAGGGACTGATCTGAACTGATTATCTATTACTGTTTAGCCACTCCAATGCTGAAGGAATAAATTCATTAATTTTAGCAAGTTCATTTACTTTATTAATATTCAAAGTTGTGGAAGAATAATAAAAGACTGACAGTGCTCCAGTGAAGAATGGTTATCTTTGTTTCTATAACAGAAATATTGAAGAATTACTCAAAGCAAATATCTTAGAACACAACTCTTATTTCCAATGAAAACCATGTTTATTGAATGTGTATCAGGTTTTAAACCACTATGAGGCATAGAAGGATAAGGAAAATATGGTTAGACAAAATGCCATCTGAAATGAACTCTGAAGAGTATAAATGGGAGGAAATTCATTTTATATGAGAAAGAAGCATTGACTGAATTGGTTTTTTTTTTTTTAGCAGAGCTGAATGTCCACATTGATCAATGTATGTGACCAATATATTTTGACCAGATTAGAGAAATAGAAAAACTTTAAAAATGGGATGAAGAAAAAAAAAAAAAAAAGCTTAAATGTCAAGGATTTCCTTAGACAATGAGAATCACTGAAGGTTTTTGAGAGCCTGATTAAGACTGCCATTTTGACGATTCAGAAGCAGATATGCAGGATATATTTTAAGGGGCAGGAACTTAGTGAAGTAAATATACTACTGAAATAGTTTAGGAAGGAAGGAACTTTTGTGTAGTGATAGCACTTCTTATTAGTGTAAGACCCAAGTCTAGAATAACTGCACCCTACATCACTAGAGCAAACAACTAGGACAGATCAAAAGTAACAAAGGACAATACCCCTGCAAACATTTTAACCAAGAAGGGATGGTGGAGTACCCGTTATCAGGCTGGATTTGTCTAAAAACTGAGGCTGAGACTCTGTACTCTCAATGTAGGGGGCCTGGGTTCGATCCCTGGTCAGGGAACTAGACCCCACATGCTGCAACTAAAAAGATTGAAGCTCCTATGTACTGCAACTAAGACTGGTGTAGCCAAGTAAAAAAATTTTTTTTAAACACTGGTGGTTAAAATGTCTTATTAAGATTTCTGCTTCCAATAAATGCAAACTAAAATTCAGATCAACCCTCCCTACAAATAACAATTAGAAAATGCTGGGGAAAATTCTAGTTGAAGGCATCAGAGAGGTAATGGTGCAGTAAAAAAAAATATTACAGGTTTAAGATCCAGTACAAGGAAGAAACAAAAAGTTTACCCTGGGGTTTGGGGCTATTTTTCCTTTAGGAATATTTGCCATTTCTGGAAGAAGTAACTCAAAGAGAAACTGGACAGAGCTTTCCTTATATTTAGGGATCCAGGATATGGGTCAGCAAAATTCTACAAATAATAAATAATTTTGGCTTTGAGAGTCATAGTCTCCTACAACTATTCAATTCTGCAAGTTTAGCTTAGAAGTAGCTTAGGCAATAGGTAAACAAATGGACACGATTGTGTTCCAATGAAACTTTATTTCCAAAAACCAAGTGGTAGGCTAGATTTGGCCTGTTGGTTATTGCTCACCTAATCATTGGACTTGAAAGTGAAAATTGGACTCCACAGCTGTTTTAGGAACGGAAGCACTGGCAAGTGCCCTTTACTTTGAGTTGGGGTTTTGCTAGGTGAGCCAGATATAGGGGGGAGTCTCCCAAGGGCTCAAAACCCTTGCTCTAAATCAACTGAAGCCCTGAGTTGATTAGGCTGATTAGTGCCCCTAGCCCTACCAGAAGCAAATTTAAATCCTGTCTGGAGTAAGATAACATTATCTAGAGCCTTAAATATTTTCATATAAAATATTCAGCTCTGAAAAAAAAAAAAACCCAGCTATGTGAGAAAAGAGTGTATTTTAAAAATGAAGAGAAACAACAGATAGTAGAAACAAACTGACTGAGGACACAGATAATGGGCTTTAAAATATTTATGCTTAATTTGCTTAAGAAATCAGTGAAAAAATTGATAATGTTGAAAGAAAACAAAAAATTCTAAGGAAGAACCAAATGGAAGTTTTAGAACTGAAAAATACAAAACCTGATATTGGCAACTCTATGGTTGGATTCCACAGATAATTAAATATAGCCAAAAGGAGAAATGGTCAATTAGAAGATCTCTAATCACTATCACAAGAGAACACTAAGAATGAAGAGAACAGAATAGTAAAGAACGTGAAACACACAGTGGGTAAAAGAGAAGATACACGTAACTGGAGGCACAGTGATAGGGAAAAGAGGAAGCAGGACAAAAACCAGTATGCAGAGGAATATGACTGAGAAATTTTTAAAGTCATGAAAGGTGCCAAGTCACAGACTTAAACTACTTTGCTGAGAAGGGATGCCAGCTGTTACTATACGCTTCAATGACTGTTCTCCAGACTTGTGCATATATACATAGATGGAACTGCATTCACTATTTAAGTTGACATTTTGCTCCTCTTTTAAGACCTTGAATTTGTCCTTACAAAACCTCCACAGCTGGCTTAACGCCCAATGAGATTGTTATCCTCCAGGAACACTGGGGCTAGGAAACAACTATGTCCAATCCTGTGGCCTGAACCCACAGAAGGGCAGAGAGAGGACAAACATAGGAGAGATTAGCAAGAGGCCCAAGGGACGGAGGAAAATGTAAGTAGGGTTTATTATCACTTTACATGTCCCATTAAAGGCCCCACAGCCTCCAAGGATGACCTATGCTATAAAAACCACTTCTTTCCCCTTTGAAATCATTCTTCCTTCCTGGGGCTAACAATAGGTATTTGCACGTCTCTGGAGATTAGTATGTCCTACAGGCTTATTAAATGCAAAGTCTAATAAGACAACATGCCTGCTCTCAGAGAGTTCAAAGTATGATGAGCTCTTTATGCTGTTCAGAAACAATGGCATAAAAGATTAGTGTCAAGAAGGGTGAAACCAAGAGCTTCACATCAAGTGTGGATACTCATGGAACACAGGTGGGAGCATGACAAAGGACAATGCTCACCCCAGAGGGGAGAGAAACAAAAGTGCCTCTGGTATACAAAGGAAGTCTGATACACCATCACACTGTTGTCTATGAAATGCTACTCCATCCTCCCCAAAGTATTAACATATATTCGATAATCAATTAAAACCTGAGGTTAAGAAAGAATGCTGTTTTTCAACTCCAGGTAGAGAACTCTTACTGACAGATCCTGGGCTACACCCAGCTTTTGATTATTATGGATAAAACCACTGTGAACATTCATTTACAAGTCTCTTTTTAGATGAATGTTTGTATTTATCTCAAGTAAACACCTAGACTGGAATTTCCAGGTCACAGAGTAGGACAGGTGTATGTTTCATTAAAACTTCTATTATAAAGGAATCTATGGAGATTGTGAAGTGAGACTATGTTTAAGTAAAAACAGGTGGCTGAAATGGGAAGCTGTTTTTTCTTTTTGTGATCACACTGAAATTATCAGGGAAAGCAGTTTTATTTGAACATTAAAGAAATCTTTGTCACAATTTCAGTCCTCAAATGGGAATCTCCCTAAATCAAGGAGACCATCTTAACTGACATGATGTTAGAGTGCTATTTATTTGTAAACGATTTGCTCTACTGGATCCATATGCCATCATTTTGCACCAACACTAAGACCATATTTACTCCTCTTTTAAACTGAGTCCTCTGTATTTCTACACAGAAAGACTGGTTGGTTGGGAAACAGGCCTAAAAAGGAAGCTCGAAGTACTGGCAAAATCATTGGGATGAACCCCATCAAAAGCCTTTGCTGACTCCATTGAAACTTTATTTTTAAAAGCAGATCAAAATAATCACGTTTTCTTATAAAGCAGAAGACTCTTCACTAATAACCTTGGAAATACTCAAGGACTTTATCTATTCTGTTTTTATTTCCAAGTCATTTGCTACAACCTATGGGGTCTGTAATGCATGCTTCTGTTTCCTGTTAACTGAATTAGATGCGTCATTAAAAACTCTTGACAGCAATGCCAAGTTAACTGGACTAGAAACCGACGCTGCTAATCCAAATGTTAACCAGAAGGCAACATTAAGGCACATATGACTTAGAACAAGGACCCAGGGCACCATCAATCTGAGAGCCTCTGCAGAGCAATCTTTTAACAAGGTCTTATTTGTATATGTTTCAGAAAGGTTTTAATCTCTGATTAGAAGGGAGGAAATAAAAAAGATTTACCTTGGCAATCTTTCAGCAATATAAAAAACTGAAATCTGATTTTGTCTGTTGGAAAAGTAGAGAAGACTCTTGATTGAAATAAGAATTTTAGAAATTCAAAGTAGAGATACAGTTCTATGAGCTGAAATGCATAGCCATGCCTTGTATTTATGCCATCAGAAAATCTCAGTGCCCTTTTAAGGAAAAGGCCTGACAAAACGCTTTGCAGTGACTGAAAAGAAACCCTCAGACAGACATAGGAGGCAGAAGTAGCCCTGTTCTAGCAAGATTTTTTTCTTGCATAAAGAAAACTTTGAAAGAGTCAAGCCAGCATATTATTGTCATTGAGAATTCAGAGTGTGAAATTTCAAATACATTTTTATATCAACATTAGGCACTTGGTAGACATAAATCTTTTATAAAAAATTTATTTCTCTGTTAATACAAATTCCAACATCAACAAACAATAGTCCAGTGGAAAAATACTTAGCCATTAACATTGAAAACTTTTTAAAATTTAATAAATAGAACTTTGGCATTCAAAATTCTAGCTGTAAACCCTATTAAAAAACAAAAACCAAAAACAACCCCTTTACAAAAAAAGAGGCAAGGATAATAATCAGAAGGCATAAGCCAACCAGTGGCTTCACATTCTTTTTACAATAACTGTATTTCAATTAAGTCATGACTATTGTATTTACACATGAGGTATTCTGAGTGGTTCAAAAACTGAACCTAGTTTATAAAAACCACCAGTCATAGTGACTGATGGTATACTCTGCTGTGCTTTTAATGTAACCACCTAGCACCTTACTACTTCTTGTCATCACACCAATGTGATGCTGAATTTTATGTTTATGTACTTAAATAACTATTTATACAATATATAAATATATACACACATACACACAAATGACTACATTCCAAAGGAGTTTCCTGCTCACTAAACAGAGAAAAGGTTGGACTCCAAAGACATGTTATTTGATAACTCCCTTTATGTTTATTAAGGTATCTACCTAGTAACGAAAACTGCTCCTTGCTTTAAACAAAAATCCTTAATCAAGTCTATTTACAGAAAAACAAGGTGCAATAATCACCAACATTCTTACAGCTCATGTAAATAGAAATGAATGCTTACTGCAGGCAAAAAGGCACAAAAGGTTCTTCATGTATGCAGTTGCAACAGTGTTATTAATGACATTGATTTGAAACTACATTCTTAATATACTCAATGCTTCTTTTAAATAAGATAAAAATCCAAATATCCAAAACCTTTCCCTCTTCATGATTAAATGCAGGTTATTATTATACAGCAATTTCCAGCATGACATTTTGGGGTGAAGCTAGAAATTTTATGTTTTGTGAACACTGGAAAAAAAACTGTCAAAAATGGAAACAAAATGAATTAACTTTGGCTCTGAGACCTTTAGCTACTGGCAGTTTCAAATGACATTGTCTGAGTAAGCATGGTTATGAGAATTGCTTATTTCTGTAATTACGTATCTACAATGATACAAAGCTGCATAAGAGAATGCCAAAATCCAAAGATGTGCCTGAGCTGAACTACGCGATGTAAAAATATAGTCCAAGTTCTCAGCTACTATATTGTTCAATGAACTATTACTGATATTGAAAGAACATTCTCCTAATAAAGTAGTTCCTTTAAAAATGCCATCTAAGATAACCCTATTAATAAGTCTTGAACTATGACAAAATTTCTAATCTCATTAGTCATTCATTATTGTACATTATTGTGGAAATGTACAATATCCATTTTACCAACACTTTTCAGCCCTTGAGATTGTCTCAAACAAGCTATTGAAAGAAGTCTAATTCAGCTTAATAAATTGTCATGACCAAAACAAATGTCACTAATATAAAATATGGTTAACATTGAATACTGACTCCTATTTCAAACACAAAAAGGGGCCACACTTATTGGGGAAAAAAAAGAAACAAACTCAGGCAAGGCTTACCTAAGTCAATACTTAAGCAAATTTCAAATAGATTTACTTTAAAACTTAGATTAATTTTCACCTCAGTTAGATAATCACTGTAATAACTCCTAAGAATATCCTACTTCAAACTAGGACACGACACTATAGAGTTTCTACTTGTCCACCTTACCTAGTCTAACAGTAAAATCTTTGTTTTTAAAGAGATATCATTATTCTTACTATTCTAACATAAAAGGTTGTCTTGGAGAAGGGAATTTTCTGAAAAATCAAAATTAAATACTGACAAATTAGACTACTAATAGCTTTATTTCCCCCCAAATTCCCTCCAAGGCTGTCTGCTTATTATCTAGGACCCTTTACAAAACCCAGACTCCAAGAGATTAACTGTCTGTAATTCAAGGTTATACTTAAACTATTTCATCTTAATTCTCCTTTTCATGGAGGGGATACATTTTCAAAACTGAAATATATCAGCAGTAGTTAGTTAATTTTCTGTTAGGTTAAAATTTTTTACCCCAAGATACGTGAATTAAGTCAAATTTTTTGAGTTTTAGAAAACTTACTTTTTAAAAATATAAATTATTTTATCACAACAAAGGTGGAAAACAAAGTATCTACAGTGGTCAAAACAAATGACCAAAAGTTTGTTTAAACAACACTAATAACCATAAAACTCCCAAACATATACATTTCAGTAAGGACCTAGTAACCTAGTGATCCAAATCAATGATTATGTATTTGCCCATTATCACTATCATTTTAGGGTACCTTTATTTTCAAAATTGTGGAGGTTGAGGGTGGGGGGAGGGGATTCTATTCAAAGAGAATGTAAAAATGTGTGCTACACCTATGGATTATCTATTCAGATGCTAATTATCTACTTTACTGTAAATGACCATTTTTATAGGTATTAATTTTTACGAGGCAGAATGCTTTGTATCAGATTTTTGGTATAAATTTACTACTCCTTGATTGTCTTCAAACCACCCAACACTCAAAAACAGATGAACATCTTAGAAAGCCAAATTTTTGCTAGTGACCACGTCCCTCCTTTTTAGCTTAAGGACCGTGGGAAGCAGAATCCCTACAATGCACTGATTTCTTAGTGTCCAGATCCTAAGACATTAAATGGCAGGGAGGACTCAGGCACTGAACAAAAGGGAAGGCTGATGTCCTTACAATGTATTATAACTGATTGCTGAAATGTAACTATTGAGTAACTGTTGAGAACTGTCTATAAGTCAAATTCTGAGCTGAATGTCTTCCTGGGTAGTTTCTTTGAAGGTCTATCCCAAATATGTTTTCACTGCTGAAATTATTCAGGAGCATATTTTTCTAGGAGCAGCCTTTATACCATTAATATAAGTCTGGCAAGAAAACAGACATGTGATCTGCTCTTGCCCCAAACAATATTCTCCAGCTTGATTTTCATCCCTTGTTCCTTCTACCTATTATTTGTCTTGACCTAAATGAGACTTGGGGCTGTATCAAGAGATAAATCAAAACCAATGTGTAAAGGACAATGATTGCCACAACTAAGTACATTCAAAAGAATGTACTAAATGCTCTGAAGGTAATCAAATATATACTCTTTCCAAGATACAACTAAAATAGGGAAATACTCATTTGGAAGTTTAAATGATTGCATGTCTATTAAAAAAAAATCAGTTGTATTTCATAGTGATATCCAAAACCCCAGAACAACAACGAACCTGGGCAAGTTTATATTCTATGAAGAACCCTGTTTTTAATGTACTTTACCTAATAAAAGGAATTTCAGTATCACTTAGGTTTAGACTTTGTTTTATGCTAGTGATAATTCAGATATAAAGAATACAGGTTGATTTTTCCTTAAAGTGGTTTCAACTTCAAAACAGATACAAAACTGTTAAAAATGTAAACATTTGAGATTTGGATAAATAAGTTATTGTTCCAGAGTCATTTTGTTCATTTTACAATAATGATCTGAGGCCTTAGGTTTGCATTAATTGTATATGGCTTTGTTTACACTGATATATATATATATATATATATATATATAATCTATAAATAAAAATTGTAAATAATAAGGGACATGTTAAAATTAGTTCCGATTATGTTAAATCACCTTGTAATACATAAATTACAATGCTAATGGGATTAACCATCACATCGGTATTTCACACCTCTTAGATGATTCACAATCACTCTGGAAAAATCGCCGACCTATCTGCAGTACGAAAATCAACCCAACCCCACAACCTCACCATCTCAGCACAGTGATTGTTCAAAACACAAAAGGTTTTGCTGCTGTACTACTGTTACAACACTTGCCTGGTGTGGGAACTCTTGCTGAGCCAACGCTTGAAAACCCCAAGTACAACACAAGCTTCTCCATGAAGAAAAAAAAAGAAGCACAAGAATATAGTGTGTGCCCTTCTCAGAAGCTTTGCTTTGATCTTAGAAATCCTTATAATTTTGTAAATAAGTACACATGCACACACACACACACACAGTTATGTGATTAAAAGAAATTCTATCCCTTTATCTGAAGGGCACTCTTCACAGCTTGGTCCTACAATCAGTAGTTTGAGAATACAGGTGTTTTTTTTTCTTACACATTTTATCATATTTTTCAAATGGCAATTTAATTTTTTTTGCCTGATTAGATAAGCCCCTTAGAAACTTTCTCACATCCCAATTCTTCTGCAACAGAACAAATCCACAGAAAAAAACCTACGCAGCAAGACACATGTCACTTGCAACTTTCTATCATGGCTCCTGAAGAGAAACGTGAAGAACTTAACACAGCAGCACTTCGCAATGGGTCGGTATTGCTGTGGGCCCAACACTGGTCACTGGGTAACACAGTTGTCTCCCATGTCCTGAGCATAGCGGTCTGATATTGTGGTCCGTAATTCATCTATGTCCCTCCGTAACTGGCATACATCTGACAGTTTTTTAGTGAGTGCTTCTGGGCTGTGGTCATTCTCAGTTTCTTCAGCTGAACAGTTCATTGCTGTGAATATAGAACATGGAGAAAATTTCACATTTTTTGGTAACAAAGGCATTTTAGGATTTTTAGCCTAATTATCATTGGAAATATAATGCTATACACTCAATACAGGTCAAGCTCAGGTTTAAATTTTGCATTACAGTAAATGGATCTTATCTACTTGGTCCTTTTAAAATTTTGCTAGTGAAAATGCATAAATTCATACAGTGATACACACAAATTCAATAGGTTTAATGGATGACAATATTCCCAGAGTGAAAAGGAACATGCTAATAGCTCTCTTCAAACCCAACTAGAGACAAAAATCTGAAAATCTTTTGGGTGGTAAGGGGCACTATCTTATATTTTTACAGACTGCAAAGTATTAAGAATTGAGTGTGTGAGTGTGAGTGTGTGTGTGTGTGTGTGTGTGTGTGTGTATGCTGGGATTCCAAACATCTGAATTCCAAACGATTGAATCAGGCTGAGAGCCAACTGCCCAATGGCTAAATCACTGAGGGTAATGGCTGAGTTCAGAATCAGATAACATATTATTTTAACAAATGCTAATTTAACTGTTTTATTTTTCATGATCCATGATCTAGACACTGTACTGAGTGCTGAGGTCAGCAAAGTAATGCACCTGGTGGCTTATTCTTAATGATTTACATACTTTTCATAAACAAGCAAATTCAGTCAGGTGTCCTAGGTAACCTCCCACGACACAAAGGCTACAGTAACATTAGGAAGAGAACAAGATGGCCTAACTGGAGAGGGGCCAGGCTCTCTGAAGAGGCCAAGGAAGCAGAATGAACACAGGTATACAGAAACAGAAAGCAGAACAGTCTGATATAAACTGAGAAACATCAAGAAAACCAGTCACCAGCTCTAAAACGGTTGAGCCTAAGCTATGAGACAGAGGAGTGTCAAGAAGTGAGACTAGAGAGGTGGGTGGGAACCACCTTGGTGTCTGCTTGAAGGGGTGTCTGAGGAAATCCGAACTATGGGTTAAACGATGGCTCTGGCAGCAACATAAAAGATGGATCGGGGGCTCTCTAGGACCTGAGGGTTCTTTGGAAGGAGAGCATGAGCGAGGGAGCGGGCGAGCTCCTAGGAGGTGTGGGTGCAGGGAGAGAGGGAAGGCAGCGGTGGCAACGCTGGGAAACAGCGGATTCCGGCCGGAGCCACAGCAAGGGAGCTCACAGTGGCGACCTGCCGTCCTAAGCACTCTCTCAAGTCCGGCCCACTTGGCGAGGACTTCTGTCTCCTGGCCCAACCTTGTCAGGCAAGCTGGGATCTACGAGTGGAAAGGTGACCAAGCCCAAAGAGGAGAAAGACGCTTCTAAGGAGATTAGGCCCTGAGCCTTTGGAATGGGAGCACTGACTCCAAGACCCTAGACTGCCAGAGGACTAACCCTGGGAGTATCAAATAGTGAGAACTCACACGAAGGAAACCACTTGAATACAAGACCCGGCATCATCCAACCACCAGTAGCATCCTGTGCAGGACACCTCATCTAAACAACAAACAAAACTACAAACCCAATCATCAGCAGACAGGATCACCACCTCAGTCAGCCTTACCCATCAGAGGAAAAACAAATAAACAAAAACGCACACAAATCTCACCCTATACGAAGCTTACACTAACCACTGGATCAACCTTAGGAGGGCAGAAACCAAAGAAAGAAAGAATTCAACCTTGAAACCTGTAAAAAGGAGACCTCAGACACAGTAAGTTAAAAAAAAAAAATGAAAAGGCAGAGAAATACTACACAAATGAAGAAACAAACTAGAAACTCAGAAGTCTGAAGAAATTAAGAGGAGATAGGCAAACTACCTGAAAAAGAACTCAGAGTGATAGTAGAGATTATCAAAAACTGTGAAAACAAAATGGAGAAAATGTAACAAGAATCAATCAACAAAGACCTAGAAGAATTAAAGAATAAACATACAGAGACAAACAACACAAGTACTGAAATTAAAAATACTCTAGAAGGAATCAATAGCAGAATATCTGAAGCAGAAGAACGAAATCAGTGAGCTGGAAGATAAAACGGTGGAAATAACACCTAAAGAGCAGAATAAAATAAAAAGAATGAAAAGAACTGAGGACAGTCTCAGAGGCTTCTGGGACAATATCAAAAGCACCAACATTCAAATTATAGGGATCGAGAAGAAGAAGAGAATAAGAAAGGGTATGAGAAAATTTTTGAAGAGATTATACTTGAAAATTTCCCCAACATGGAAAAGGAAATAGTCAATCAAGTTCAAGAGGCACAAAGAGTCCCACACAGGATAAACCCAAGGAGAAACAGGCCAAGACACATACTAATCAAACTAACAAAGACTAAAAACAAAGACAGAATATTAAAGGCAGCAAGGGAGAAGCAACAAGTAAAATACAAGGGAAACCCCATATGCTTAACGGCTAGTCTTTCAGCAGAAACTCTGCAGCCAGAAGGGAATGGCAGGACATATTTAAAGTACTAAAAGGGAAAGATTTACAGCCAAGATTATAGTACCCAGCAAGGATCTCATTCAAAAGTGATGGACAAATAGAAAGCTTTTCAGGCAAGCAAAAGTTAAGAGAATCCAGTACCATCAAACCAGCTATACAACAAATGTTAGAAGGACTTATATAGTCAAGAAATACAAGAGAAGAAAAAAGATCTATAAAATCAACCCCAAACAATTAAGAAAAATGGCAATAGGAACATATGTATCAATAATTACTTTAAATGTAAATGGATTAAATGCTCCAACCAAAAGACACAGACTGGTTGAATAGATACAAAAACAAGACCCATATATATGCTGTCTACAACAAACCTACTTCAGACCCAAAGACATATAGACTGAAAGTGAGAGGATGGAAAATTATATTCCATGCAAATGGGAAGCAAAAGAAAGCTGGAGTAGCAATCCTCATATCAGACAAAATAGACCTTAAAATAAAGAATATTACAAGAGATAAGGAAGGACACTACATAGTGATCAAGGGACCAATCCAAGAGGAAGACGTAACAATTATAAATATCTGTGCACCCAACATACAAGCACCTTAATACATAAGACAAACACTAACAGACATAAAAGGAGAAACTGACAGTAACACAGTAATAGTAGGAGACTTTAACATCCCACTCACACCAATGGACAGATCATCAAAACAGAAAATTAATAAGGAAGCCCAAGTCTAAAATGATACATTAGATGAGATGGATCTCACTGACATCTTCAGGACATTCCATCCAAATGCAGAAGAATACACCTTCTTCTCAAGTGCACATGAAACATTCACCAGGATAGACCACATCTTGGGTCACAAATCAAACCTTAGTAAATTAAAGAAAACTGAAATTGTATCAAGCATCTTCTCTGACCACAATGCTATGAGACTAGATATCAATTATAAGAAAAAAACACTGTAAGAAACACAAACACATGGAGATTAAACAATGCGTTTCTAAACCAACAGGCTACTGAAGAACTCAAAAGGGAAATCAAAAAATATCTAGAAACAAATGACAATGAAAACACGACAACTCAAAACCTATGGGATGCAGCAAAAGCAGTCCTAAGAGGGACGTTTATAGCAATACAATCCTAACCCAAGAAGCAAGGAACACAAATAGACAACCTAACTTTGTACCTAAAACAACTGGAAAAAAAAAACCCAAAAACCCCAAAATTAAGTCATAAAGATCCAACCAGAAATAAATGAAAAAGAAATGAAAGAAACAATAGTAAAGATTAATAAAACTAAAAGCTGGTTCTTCAAGAAGATAAACAAAATTGATAAGCCTTTAGCCAGACTCATCAAGAAAAAAAGAGAAGACTGAACTAGGAAGAAATAGAAATTATGAACAACCCAATTACAACCACTGAAATTGAAGCTGTGAACGAAAATCTCCCAAAAAACAAAAGCCCAGGGTCAGACAGCTTCACAGGAGAATTCTATCAAACATTTAGAGAAGAGGTAATGACTATCCTTCTAAAACTCTTTCATAAAATTGCAGATGAAAGAATACTTCCAAACTCTTTCTACGAGGCCACCATCACCCTGATACCAAAACCAGACAAAGACAACACAAAAAAGAAAACTACAGGCCAATATCACTGATGAACATAGATGTAAAAATCCTCAACAAAATTTTAGCAAACAGAATTCAGCAACACATCAAAAAGCTCATACACCATGATCAAGTTGGGTTTATTCCAGGAATGCAAGGATTCTTCAATGTATACAAATCAATCAATGTGATACACAATGTGAAATCAATGTGAAAGATAAAAACCATATGATCATCTCAATAGATACAGAAAAAGCCTTTGACAAAGTTCAGCACCCATTTATGAGTAAAACTCTTCAAAAAATGGGCATAGAAGGAAACTACCTCAACACAGTAAGCCATATATGATAAGCCTACAGCAAACATTAATCTTAATGGTGAAAAACTGAAAGCATTCCCCCTAAGATCAGGAACAAGACAAGGGTGCCCACTTTCTCCACTGTTGTTTAACATACTTCTGAAAGTCCTAGCTAGAGCAATCAGAGAAGAAAAAGAAATACAAGGAATCCAGATCAGAAAAGAAGAAGTAAAGCTCTCACTGTTTGCAGATGACATGATACTGTACATAGTAAACCCTAAAGGTAGTATCAGAAAATTACTCGAGCTAATCAGTAATTTAGCAAAGTTGCAGAATACAAAATCAATACACAGAAATTGCTTGTATTTCTATATACTAACAATGAAAAATCAGAAAGAGAAATTAAGGAATCAATCCCATTCACCATTGCAAGAAAGAGAATTAAATATTTAGGAATAAACTTACCTAAGGGGACAAAAGAACTGTACACAGAAAATTATAAGACACTAATGAAAGAAATCAAAGATGACATAAACAGATAGAGAGATATTCCATGTTCCTGGGTAGGAAGAATCAATATTATAAAAATGATTATACTACCAAATGCAATCTACAGATTGAATGCGATCCCATCAATGGCATTTTTCACAGAACTAGAACAAAAAAATTTCACAATTCATATAGAAACACAAAAGACCCAATTAGTCAAAGCTGTCTCAAGAATGGAACTGGAGGAAGCAAGCTTCCTGACTTCAGATTATACTACAAAGCTACAGTCATCAAGACAGTATGGCACTGGCACAAAAACAGAAATATAGACCAATGGAAAAAGAAAGCCCAGAAATAAACCCATGCACCTATGGGTACCTTATTTTTGACAAAGGAGACAAGAATATACAATGGAGCAAAGACAGCCTCTTCAATAAGTCGTGCTGGGAAAACTGGACACCTACACATCAAAGAATGAAATTAGAACACTTCCTAACACCATACACAAAGATAAACTCAAAATGGATTAAAGACATAAATGTAAAACCAGAAACTATAAAACTCTTAGAGGAAAACATAGGCAGAACACTCAATGACATAAATCAAGCAAGATCCTCTATGACCAACCTCCTAAAGTAATGGAAATAAAAACTACAGTAAACAAGTGGGACCCGATTAAACTTAAAAGCTTTTGCATAGCAGAGGAAACTATAAGCAAGGTGAAAAGACAACCCTCAGAATGGGAGATAATAATAGCAAATGAAACAACTGACAAAGGGTTAATTTCCAAAATACACAAGTAGCACATACAACTCAATGCCAGAAAAACAAACAACCCAGTCAAAAAGTGGGAGAAAGACCTAAACAGACATTTCTCCAAAGGAGACATACAGATGGCTAACAAACACATGAAAAGATGCTCAACACTGCTCATTATTAGAGAAATGCAAATCAAAACTACAATGAGATATCACCTCACACTGGTCAGAATGGCCATCGTCAAAAAGTCTACATACAATAAATGCTGGAGAAGGTGTGGAGAAAAGGGAATGCTCTTGCACTGTTGGTGGGAATGTAAACTGATACAGCCACTATGGAAGATGGTATGGAGATTCCTCAAAAAACTAGGAATAAAACCACCATATGACCCAGCAATCCCACTTCTAGGTATATACCCTGAGGAAGTCAGGGTTGAAAAAGACACATGTATCCCATTGTTCACTGCAGCACTATTTACAATACTAGAACATGGAAGCAACCTAGAAGCCCACTGACAGATGAATGGATAATGAAGCTGTGGTACATATACACAATAGAATATTACTCAGCCACAAAAAGGAACGCATTTGAGTCAGTTCTGATGAGGTGGATGAACCTAGAACCTATTATACAGAGTGAAGTGAATCAAAAAGAGAAAGATAAATATCATATTCTAATGCATATATACAGAATCTAGAAAAATGGTACTGAATAATTTACAGGGCAGCAATGGAGAAACAGACATAGAAAACAGACTTATGGACGTGGGAAGAGGGGAGGAGAGAGTGAGATGTATGGAAAGAGTAACATGGAAACTTACATTACCATATGTAAAATAGATAGCCAATGGGAATTTGCTGTATAACTCAGGAAACTCAAACAGAGGCTCTGTATCAATGTAGAGGCGTGGGATGGGGCAGGAGATGAGAGGGAGGTTCAAAAGGGAGGAGATATATGTGTACCTATGGTTGATTCATGTTGAGGTTTGACAGAAAACAATAAAATTCGGCAAAGCAATTATCATTCAATAAAAAAATAAATTAAAAAAGAAAATTAAAAAAAAAGATGGATTAGGGATGGGGGGTGGGGCACAATGGTTGCCAGAGAAACCAGTCCAGATGAAAGACTATTAAAGCTTCAATTAAGGGAAGAGTACAGTGGAGATGTAGCAGCAGGAATAAATGTTACAAGTAGGAAGGGGCTTGCAGACATGATGAAGTTTGATTACCAGGCAGCTTGGAAAGGGGCCCAGGGATGAGGCATAGGACACAGATGGGTGAACGAGAGGGTGGAGGATAAAATCTGGGTTGGGTTGATAGCTGTATAGTGGTTCTACTCATTGAGAGGAGGAACAGGTTTAGGGAGGGAAGAAAAGTAGGTTGTTTCAGACATATTGAGTCTGCGATACCTATGAAACTGCTGGTTCTAACATACAGGTGAGTAAAGTCAGGAGCCCAAAGGGGATGAATGTCTAGGCAGGGTGAGAGAGAAATATCTTTACGGGTCAAAGGTACAGGGAAAACAGAAAACAAGTGGGTATGTACAAGATTACTTGGAAAAAGTAAACAAAAACAAAAGACCAACAACAAAAGTTTCCAGGAGAACTGCCAGTGTTCACGTGGTAGAGAATTTCAGAGACGAGGCTGAGCAGTCATAAAAGTAGAAGCAGAACCTAGAGAATGATGTCACGGAAACCACGGAGGCAGCGCTTTAACAAGGGTGAGGTGAAGTGTCAGCAGACAGTTGCTGGGGTGATGAGCTAAGGATCAAAAAAACCTCCGCTGTTTTTTGAGAAATTAGCTGGTTGGTCAAATTTTCACAAGGCCAGACTATAGGGTAAGGATTCTGGGGTTAAACCCTAACAGACTGGAGGGAGTATACATGGTGGCAAGGTTGCTGAATCTCCCTTTCACTCATGTTAGGATTGCTCTCTTATCCTAACACTGAAAAAGGTAATAAATGCGAGATAAGCAGTGCAAAGGTAGAAGGTTACAAAATAACCCAAAGGATGGCCAGCCCTAAAATGGTGGACAAAATGAGTCTTTTGTGTGTAAGCTTTTATTTCTTGCTCCAAGAGATGACTGCTAACTTCCAACTCCCCATCATCACCCATCAAACTTCTCTTTGAGATTCAAGCCAAACACTGCCATGGAGGCTTCACAGCCCCTCCCAGGCAGATTTGACTGTTTCTTTTCCCCCTGTGCTCCCACTGCCCTCTCATCACATTTCAATTACAGAACTTATCTCAATGCTCCAATATTGTGGCTGATGTGTGAGCAGGAACTGTGTTCAATCTATGTGCATTATCAGCACTTCAGCACTGGGACTATAGAAGGCATCTGATTAATGTTTACTGAGTGACTGAATATACTTAAACATTGAAGTGTTTTAAAAACCAACTAACTGGATAAAAAAATGGGCACAAGACCTAAACAAGTAATTCTCCAAAGAAGGCATACAGATGGCCGACAGCCACATGAAAATGTGCTTAATGTTGCTAATTATCAGAGAAATGCAAATCAAAACTATAGTGAGGTACTATCCCACACCAGTCAGAATGGTCATCACTAAAAAGCCAACCAACAATAAATGGGGGTGGAGGAAGGGGAACCCTCCTACATTGCTGGTGGGAATATAAATTGTGCAACCACGATGTAACACATTATGGAGGGTCCTCAAAAAACTAAATACAGAACTGCCATGAAAAGAATAAAATAACATCATTTGTAGCAACATGGATGGACCTAGAAATTATCATACTATATGAAGCAAGAATGATTAAGACAAACACCGTATGGTATCATTTATAAATGGAATCTAAAATACAACACAAATGAATTTATCTAAAAAACAGAAACAGACTCACAGACACAGAAGACAAACATCATCACCAGAGAGGAAAAGGGGAGAGGGATAAAGAAGGAGTATGGGCTTCCCTGTGGCTCAGACGGCAAAGATCTGCCTGCCATGCGGGAGACTCAGGTTTGATCCCCGGGTTGGGAAGATCCGCTGGAGAAGGGAATGGCTACCCACTCCAGTGTTCTTGCCTGGAGAATTCCACAGACAGAGGAGCCTGGCAGGCTACAGTCAGTGGGATGGCGAAGAGTCAGACACGACTGAGCAACTAACACTTTCACTTTCTTTCATGGGATTAACAAACTACTATATGTAGAATACAACAAGGTCCTACTGCATAACACAGGAACTATATTTGATATCTTATGATAACCTATAATGAAATATATATTTTATATGTATAACTGAATCTCTTTGTTGTATATCAGAAACTAACACACAACCCTGTACATCAACTACACTTCAAATTTCTTTCAAAGTGCTTTCTATATACTCACACTCAGATATGTGTTCTTACATTCATGGGAAAGAAACTTCTGCTGACATTTACACGATCAGGAGTTACAGTTACATGATCAGGAGTATTACTTGGTTCGCCAAAATAACTATTATGATACAAGACTGTAGAATCTCTTTGATGAAACTGGAAATAAAACTAGTCTCCACTCAGTCACATAGTAATCATATTATTAAGCAATTACTCAATACCGCATGTTGGCATAGAAACATTATGGTCTTATTCCACTCATTTCTCCTTACTGAAGTCCATTTCCTCTATACTAAGATGAGACCAACATATCAATATTATAATGATTTTGGGCCCTTATGTAAGTTGAGTGTTTCAGCAAAAGTAGCAGAGAAGGGACCAGACCCTAGGATAGTACTGAGGCAGCTCTCACCATCAGAGTGCAGGAGGGAAGAACTGAGGCAGAATGGGCGGGTGTTACATGGAAAGGGACAAAGCCAGCAGGTGCGCATCGCAAGGACAGCAGAGCTCCAGGCACGAAAACTGGCTCACGCGGCAGCCTCGGCACCTACATTAAACAGCTGCCGCAGAACATACGTAGGAAAGCTTCCAAGTATTTTCTCTCGGATATTTTACCAGCAGACTGATGGATGGGTCATTAATTTAATACAATCGCCACATGAAAGCAAAGAGAATCATCACTTTTAGAAAAGTAATCAGAAAATCACACTTAACTACTATTCTGGTCACATACTGAATTCTGCACAGGCAACATCTCCTAACTCATCCATATATGTGGATTTATAGGCATTCTTCCAAGGGGCAGTCCCTATCAACTATGACCCTCCTCATTTTTATAAATACAATGAGGCAAGTTCTAGCTATTAAGCAGTGACAGGTGTTCAGAGCCACAGACTGATTCAGAAATTTATAAATCTAAGTAGGAAGGGAGATAAAAATAAATAGGGAAAAGACAGACGTTTCTAATTCAAGAAGATATGTTTCTAACTGTTAGGCAAGATAGTTAGGACAAGTCATTAGCCACTTACATCTGATTCCCAGTAATAAAGAAAGATTAGGCTCCTTGCCCTGAGCACGCTGATTAAGAATACTACACAATGCCTTCAAGTCAAGCAAACAATAGGACATTTCCTTGAACAGCTGATCAATCACACTCAAATCAAAGAGTGGCCTTTTGGAAAGAACGGTCTGCTGCCTGGACTGTTCTGCTTCCTGGCCCTGATCCAATAAAGAGCAGGTCTCTTCTGTTTGTCTTTGGTTCTGCATTGGATAAAGAAAACAAAAATCAGGCTGTCAGAACAGAGGAAAGGTACTCAAAAGCCATAAAGGTTAACATTCTCCCACCCAAGTCTATAAACAAAACAGTGAAGTCATATTACATGTACAGTAACCAAATTTAACTGCATACATGCAGTAAGAAAAATAAAAAGGGAGAGAAAAAGAATTAAAATACTGGAAAGCGTTTCTCTGTGCCATCTGATGTCCGAGGGGAAATCTGAGAGACGAAACATAAATTCCAACAGACTCAGTTTCTAGGGAGTCTCCCAAGGTCTCATATTGAAAGTACCTTGGTTGTTATGTAATTTGCTATGAGATTTGTCCCCAGAATAGAAAGAACTGCAAGGAAAATTGAAACCTCATCCTGTAGTTTTATTGTTAGCAGCAACAGTGATTTACCTAATCTGAAGCTATTTTTTTGTACATTGAGAGAAAAGTATATATGTTACGGTGTTGATAGGAACCAAATTATTCAGTGTAAGAGGAAAAGAAAAGTATAAAATCAAAGATGAAGAAAAAAGCCCAAGCAACTCTCAATTGTTAAATCTGAATTAGAAGTATCAGCATGAACTCATGATTTATTATGCTCAGAAAAAGCTACACTCACTTATTCCCCAAATTACCACCATTTATTCCTCATCCTGAAAATTACTAATTAAAGGTAAGTTTGACTAACTTTCCAGGTGGCACTGGAAATTTCAGAAAAGCCAAACAGCTTGGGTTAATGAGGAAAATATAATTTTTTATAGAAGAATGCCAGCTAATAATTATAAAAGGAATGATATAAAAATTACTCTTTTAATTGTCTAATGAGTCAGATGATCACTGGTGGATGTTAAAACCATCAAGGGAAAGGGTGCCGGCACACTGGATATGCACACACTCGCCTACATACCAGCCCCACAGATCTGCTGAGTGCAGAGGCTAGTGTTACAGTGGAAAGAATCAGTCTGTCACCACCTTGACCCAGTGAGACCGGTATTTGTGACACTTAGTGGGATAAGCAAACACATATAATTTGATGATGTGAAAAATACCTACAAAGTATTCATGCCAAAAAATGTTTGCAATGAGTCTAATATCCTTAGCTTTAACTTCTAGCTTACAAGAAATACAGGGGTAGAGAACAAGATAAATGACACCGTGAGGAAGCAGTGAGACAAATCCAGGTATAACAAATCTGAGTCTGTAAGACAAAAGGCCTGATTTTGTTAAGGAGAAGAAAAGAACTTTAGGTTTAAAAAGCAAAATGAAACACAACACATGGTCTTGATTGATACTGGTTTTAACATTTGGGGAAGAAAGGCGGGAATTTTTGTAAGACAGGTATTGCCAAACATCAAGGAAAATTATTCTTATCTGGTGGGACAGTGCTGAAATGGCACTGTCCCTAATTTTTGGAGATGTATTTCTAAGTATTTAGAAGAAAGTGTCACGATGACAACTCAAAAACTAAAATAAGGACTTTTTACGTAACATGTCGTTAAACACAAGCCAAATATTAATATTTCATCTCATAATTAAATGAAGAAAGTGATCTGTTCCATAGATGACGTGTCCACATTTTACTTTCCTTTAGGATTGTCAAGGGTAACTTTGTTTATATTCAATTTATGCATTATTTCATGACTTGGGATCTAATCTCTCTGTAACAGCTGACTTTGCTGTAGTTAAGTGTATGAAATTGTTTCTAAGACAATACAAAACTAAAAGTTTGTCTTTTTATTATAATCTTATTAAGAAACCCAATGAATTGAATTAACTGGCACAACAAAATCAAGTCTTCAATTAAAAAATGATTTACAAATATGTATAAAACAGGCATTTCCTATAACTTCAATAGGTACTGAATCATCCTTGAAAGTAATCTGAATTTCTTCTACTCACATCAAGCAATGTTCTTAATCTCTGAAGGTTTCTTTCTTTCTTCTCCAGTTCTTCCATCATCTTTTGAGTAGTCAATTTTTCTTTAGAAAGTTTCCCTTGCATAGACTACAGTAAAGAGAATTTGAAAGCAAAGCATGTTAATACTTAAAGCATAATGCAATTAGGTAGGCAACCAGGAATACTGGCTCTGAACACTTTAGATGTCCTGACTTCCCCAATCCCTTCGAAAATGAGGCCTCCACTTCTCAACTTCTAGAGTAGATAGTTCTAAAGAGTGCAAGAGTGGGGAGGAAGGAAAAGTATCATCTTTACCAAGTAAGTTTTAATTCTTGGTAAAACATGTTAAATCTAAAGGTGCAGTTTGACGCTATATTACAAACAGTTTTTATTTTACTGATTCTCATTTATATACTGGGAGTGTATTAGCAAATCTATACTTAAACAATTGAGCAGGAAAAAATCCGCCTGCAATGCAGGAGACGTGGGTTTGATCCCTGGGTTGGGAAGATCCGCTGGAGGAGGAAATGACAACCCACTCCAGTATTCTTTCCTAAAAAATCCCAAGCACTGAGGAGCTTGGCAGGCTACAGTCCCTGGGGTGTCAGAGAGTCAGAAACGAGGGAGGCAACCATGCATGGCACAGCATACTTAAAAAGCAAAACAAACCCTTTTTCTTATGATTAACAAGCTACAAGATGATAAGATCATAAGACTATCCCTGTTTTCCATTATTCGAAACACAGGTAAACACCCCTCTTGGTGTATAGTATTCCAAGCAGTGAATATAATGTTGAATTCAAGCCAAAGGTCTATTATAGGGCTTAGATAAACTAATCTCTCTTAATTCCATTACAAAATTATAAATTAACCAGATATGACACTACTGTGAGAAAATCTTGAGTATATCCAAGCAGAATATAGGATATTTTAAGAGCTCTTGGGTTATTTCAGCTTATAAATCTGATTTTCAGCAACATACCACAGAAGAACTTGTTAAAAACCTTGTACTTATCAGTGACTTTTTTCTATCAACTTTTCTCCTTTTAAACCACAAGATCAATAAATATGACTAGAGATTTCTTTTTTTTCCCCCTTCAGGTCTGTATTTAGTCTCAACACTGAAAATACTTCAGAATGTTGACCACCTAATTAGCACACAACCTACTTTTCCCCCCTCACATTATCTCTGGGTGGAATAAGAGAGGATGGTAGTCACTGCTGGTGAGATAAGACTCTAAATATAAAACAGTTTTCTTAGTAACAGTATCTAACCTTTTTGGTTTTTAATTTCATTTGTCTGCTAAGCTCTGTAAAAATATTACGTTTAATAACTCAAAAGTTAGATACAAATGAACCAAGCTCTATAACAAGTACACTTTATTTCAAGGAAAAACTTGTTTTATATTCTACAAAAATGAGCTCCACAGCACAAAGTCTCACGGGCTATTTGAAAGTATATATTTTTGTGGACTGAAATTCCTTTGTAACTGCACTTGACTGAATCAAAATCCATTTGATTGAATGATATGTTGGGATTTATTTACCTAGCCAAAAACTGATACTTACTGGCATGACAAGATTATTTGGCTGGAATCCAGAATTTATCCAAAATTTTCTTAAGATTTATGACTTTATTTTATTAATATTGTAAAGAAAGTCACCACAAATAAACTACTCTAAATCTCATTTTAACAATGAAAACTGAATCCAAAAGAGGTATTTTCATATGGTGTAAAACAATTCTTTAAAAGACTACAGTTTTTTATTTTTATCATGTTGAATGTGACTGACTAGCTAATAAATCTGATTAATGTATTACCACATAAACCTAAATTTAAATCAGTGAAAGGAAAGCCAATCTTCTTCACCAGAATGAATCAGAAATGTCTGGCATGAGTGCTGTTTGGCACCAGAAGGAAAATTGAATTTGGGAACAATATTAATATCAAGCTTAACATGCTGTGTTGGTTGGGTTCAAAGGCACTAGCCAAGTGGTCCTTTAACAGAGGAAAGAGTTCACAGATACACTTATTCTAATAAGACCAAATGCTGTACTACTTATAGGATAATATTAGGTGTGAACACTATAGCTGCCTAACAGTTAACATTTCAGCTAAAAGATTACTTCTCTATTCCAAACTATATGAAAAAGCATGTCTAAGAAAAAAGCAAGGGCAGGGGAATTTCAGCTAAGCTTAGAATTACTGAAGTTAAAAATAAATTAATTTTTAAATGTCTACAATTTCTCTTTAAATTTCTTGTTTAATAATGATTTAAGTCTAGTTACTAACCTAAACAGGTCTGTATCACAATCATTCCTGGAGTTGAATGTGGTTTTAAATTCATTTGTTATTAATATTTTGATTTAAATATCCAGAAATGCTAACCATTTTTCTCCCCCTAAATACAGATAGCCCAAATGAAGAAAAACCAAATGTGCCTTACTCAACGTATTCTACATACTTCACAAACCTAATTTAGGACAGAATATTTTTAAAGAATCTTATATTAGCAGTTTTCCTATACAAACACACAGAAGTAACCAACCTCACCTCACCCCATTCCACACACAAAAGAGCTTCACAAATACATTTCTTCATATAATCATTCATTTAGCAAAAATATATCCACATCAGTGAACAAAACAGTCAAAAACACTTAGTCTTTCTGGAACTTGTACTAGGAGGAAAAAGGCCAAAGAATATAAACATAATAACTATGTAAGTCATGTAGTATCACATATTAGAATCTGCCCAGTGCTTTGGAGAACTGTGTGTGGTGATGGAGTGGGGGTGGAATGTCAAATGCGAAAGAATAAGGGCCCATGGAAAGGATGGCATCTGAGCAAAGTCCCGAAGGAGGTGAGGGACTGTGTCCCACAGGTGACTAGAGAGCATGTTTCAGTCAGTGCGAAGGTTCTGAGGCAGATGGGTGTCTCTTCTGTGTGAGAAGTAGCAGAGAGTGAGGATGACAGAAAGCAGTAAGAGATAAAGTCATTATAAAGCCTTCGAAATAAACTTATCAGGGGAAACAAAAAGGCACTTTATTCCTCTCAAGGAGCTAATAATGCCACCATATTGTAGAGTGTAATGGACTAAAAAATTTCACTTTAGGGACAAAACTGCCAAACTGCACTTCGAGGTAACTGAGTATAAGGTGCTTTCCACAGGAGATTAGTTTCCCAATGTGCTCCAGCTTAACTATTTTTCATTCAAGGAAAACCCCTTAAAACAATTCTCTCCCCTAAGGCTTATCTTAATATAGGGAACAAATCAGACTAACATTTTTTTTTCACTTTGAGGTAGCCAGGATTAATGCCCAAGGCACAAACTCTGAGGTCAGACAGACATGACGTAGAATGTCATCGGAGACTTTGGGCACACCTGTCAAAATCTCAGCAAATTCATGTATAAAAATATGCTCTTTCTTACTTTGTATGATTACTGTTGAGGTCTAGGGATAGTAAACATAAACCAGAAAGAACCGTTCCTATAACATATAACATCATCACCCAGAACCATCACTGACATCTCTTCATTTGGCAACAGAGGTTCCATTTCTCACTTTGCCCTAACTGTGGACAAATATTAAATCACTTTCCCTCATTCTTCCAAACTGATAAAAGAGAATTTTCAAAGTATTTTAAAACTAAGCAATAAATAATGAATATGCAAGCCCCGTAAAAATCACATTTCTTAAGGTTTCTATTTAATAATAATTAAAGACAGTGTCCAGCTCAAATTCCTTTCTTAACTATCATCTTGCTACCTGATATAACATTACAAACCATCTGCCTGAGAGTTCTGCTTTTACAGTGATGACAGGAAGAGCTGCTCAGAACTAGTCCCCAAGGGAACTGGTGAAAAATCATTTAAGTGCATAAATCCTTTCCATGAGAACACTTTTTCATGTGTTAGAAAAAACAAGTAAACAAGTAAATCCTTTTACTTTGTATGGCCTCTGCCTAAAGATTATAATGGTAATATAAAACGGTAAGATTTCACTGGAATCAAGTTTACATGGGTGAAATATACTTTTGAGAAATAAATAGGAAGGAAGGTAGTAATGCCCAAAGAAGAACTCATTCACACTCAGACTGTAGCCAGGTTTACGGAAATGACGGGAAACATTCTACTGCAAAATGTCTTTTCTATTGTACACTGACAGAAGAAGAACCTTTTAAGAGGAGAAGCCTGTTTAGCTACACTGGTTTCGTGGATAAAAGGAAAGGCAGTATTTCTGAAGGATCAACTAGTAATCAAGGTATTCACACCAGTTAACAATATTACCTTGACAGCTGAACAAAACATCTGCATTTTTATAGCATTGAATTCAATTTCAAAATTATTGTACACTTTTACAAGAAGTAAAACCTTTTCTATATTCAACAACAAATACATTATAATCGATAGAAGACTGAGTTCTCCCCAAACTTCAAAGTTGTGAATCAATAAACTTGTCACTGACCTAAATCAGTATTTATTTGACTTCTGATACATAGCACCGAAGAATTGATGCTTTTGAACTGTGGCGTTGGAGAAGACTCTTGAGAGTCCCTTGGACTGCAAGGGGGATCCAACAACAAGTCAATCATAAAGGAAATCTGTCCTGAATATTCGCTGGAAGGACTGATGCTGAAGCTGAAACTCCAGTACCTTAGCCACCTGATATGAAGAACTGACTCACTGGAAAAGACCCTGATGCTGGCAAAGACTGAAGGCAGGAGGAGAAGGGGACAACAGAGGAAGAGATGGTTGGATGGCATCACCGACTTGATGGACAAACTCGGAGTTTGAGCAAGCTCCAGGAGTTGGGGATGGACAGGAAGGCCTGGCATGCTGCAGTCCATGGGGTCACAAAGAGTCAGACATGACTGAGGGACTGAACTGAACTGAACACATCTTATAGTATAGTAAAGTCACTCAGTCATGTCCGACTCTTTGTGACCCCACGGACTGCAGCCCACCAGGCTCCTCCGTCCATGGGATTCTCCAGGCAAGAACACTGGAGTCGGTTGCCGTTTCCTTCTCCAGGGGATCTTCCCGACCCAGGGATCAAACCCAGACCTTCCCACGTTGCAGCCAGATGCTTAGCCGCCAGAATCACCAGGGAAGCCCTAAATTATGGTATGTGCTCATTATGAAATGTTTATTTAAAAAGAACGAAGTAGTTTTTAATTTACTGACATGAAAAGATCAGTATATATTATTAGATAAAAATGTACAGCACAAAACAATATTTATTATATTATCTCACTATTTAAATACAAACATATAAAGAATTACATTTAAGTGAATGCATAGGAAAATGTCTACAAAGATACAATTTTGTTAACTACTTATCTCTGGAGCGAAGAGTAGAACAGGATAGGGAGGATGACACTTTTATATTGCTTGGATTTTTAAATAACAAGAATGTCATTTTTAACTTAAAGGGAATAGTTAAAAAATGGAAAGAAACTATTAATATTATGTACTGGAAAGCTAAGAAAAACTAGTAACACAAAAGCATCTTATCTGACTTAAAGAAGGTTTCAGCTACATAGATAACCATGTTAGAATTGACTTTCAGAGGATGCTAATGACTATTACATTTCTATGAATAATTACCATCAGTGAGTAACCTCACTCCAAACAATGACTTCACTGGCTCCTAATATATCAAACTCTAGAAACAGATTATATATTAGGGTCCAATCCCTGGAAATGAATTTTATATTACCAAAAACTATTAAAGTTGATCAAAAGTAAAATAAATGTATGTTTCAAAGATGTTTTTTAGATATTTAAATATTCCTTTGAAGGGATTTTTCTGTAGTATTCTTAAAAAATATATCCATGGGCCTAAGAACTCCTTTTTCTGCTAAATTTTCCTGTAGAAAGCATAGGCATTTTTCACTGCTTCAAGAACTTCAAAATCTTCTAGGATTTTCTATCTTGACAATATTCACTTCCAAGATAATATTCACCAATGCCTGTGAAAGTACCAGAATAAAGAAAGCCGAGAATAGGGCATAATCATAATAGTGGATTTTTTGCTAGTTATTATGGAGTTTTAGGGTTAGCAAGAGAGTAAAAATAGATTACCTGCGTTTAAAACTTAACTTCTATTAAAAAAGAAATTTTTTTTTCCTAGATAGAAAGACTTATTGTGCTAACACACACATACACACAGAAATGGTAGGGAGAGGAAGTAATCCAAAAGGACACAGGAGTCAGATCAAAGAGGTGCCAATGCCCTAAACTGGAACAATTTGAGCAACAAAGTACAACAGTATTAAATTATAACCCAAGGCAGAAAACATAGCCATGAATCCATATTGATGTAAATAAATGTGGCAAAAGAGACAAACTTCTCATTATAAAAAAATTACAAGGACTTCCTGGTGGTACAGTGGGTAAGAATCTGCCTGCCAATGCAGGGAACCCAGATGCAATCCCTGGTCAGGGAAGGTCCCACATGCTGCGGAGCAACTAACCCCACGTGCCACCACTGCTGAGCCCTCCCTCTAGTTCTCGAGCCACAACCACCGAAGCCCGTGAACTCAGAGCCCACGCTCTGCAATAAGAGAAGCCGCTGCATGAAAAGCCCAGCACCGCAACCAAGAGCAGGCCTGCTTGCTGCAACTAGAGAACGCCTGCACACAGCAGCAAAGATCCAGAGCAACCAAGCAGAAACATTCTTCAATGGCTATAAAAGGTTTCCAATGCCAAAGGACAAGGCTGACTGTCCTTCATTCGCATTGAGATAGTTTTTATTAGATTTACTTCTTGGAAAACGTTACCAATTAAATAAAAAGTCCTTTCACTGTGGTCCATGATAAGAAGTTAGATAATGGCTGAGGAAACCAACCATCTCTCGCTTTGAATGGCTTATAGAACTACTGAAGGAACACACATTAAAAAGAGAAACCTCTGCGGATCAATCCAGTAAGTCCACAGGCATGCCGAAATGGACTAGTATTCGGTCACACTGACAGATCACTTAACATGGTCAAAAGACAGAGCAGACTGTCCATAAATTCTGACGCTCAAACTACTTATGTGATTCTTTTTTATTTCCAGCTTTGATAATACTCCAATCAGAAAGATACAAAAATACAAATGTCTTCAGCATAACTTGTCCAGTGGTTTCCTATCACCTGAAGAATAAAACATGAAAACATAACATCCCCTTGTGTGATCTGGCCTCGGGCTACCTTCTCCCACCCGTCAGCTCTCGCTGGGTCTCACAGCAGGGCTCTCCACACCAGCTGCCTTCCTGCTCATCAGGGAGCACACCCAGGGCACAGCCACACTCAGGGCCCTGGCTGCTCTCCCTGCCTGGAATGTTCTGCCCCTGGTTAACTCCATGCAAATCTATATCCAAATGTGACTTACTCGGGGAAAACTTCACGGCCGCTGTATCTAACGCAACATGATCTGTCATTGCCCCCTATCCGTTTTTTTTATTTTTAATAATAGCACATATTTCTTCTTGGGGCCTCCCTGGTGGCTCAGTTGGTAAAGAATCTGCCTGCAATGCAGGAGACGTGGGTTTGAACCCTGGGTTGGGAAGATCCCCTGGAGATGGGAATAGCTACCCACTCCAGTATTCTGGCCTGGAGAATTCCATGGACTGCATAGTCCATGGGGTCACAAAGAGTCGGACACGACTGAGAGACTTTCACTTCACTTCTCTGCTTGGCATTATACTTCCATTTCTCCAACTCGCCCCACTAAAATGGCCAGGGACTTGCTTTGTTCACTGACGAACCTCCAGTGCTAAGAACAGCACCTGGCATATATGCAGGGGCTCAGTAAATATTTGGCAAATCAATAAAGGAATGAAAATCCACTTAATCTACAAATTTTGGTTTGTATTATGGGTCAGACAACCCTAAGCTCTAGATAGTAGGTGATCCACAGAAGTCTCCACACTATGAAGAAAATAAGTAGGAGGAACAGACACAAGTATGCAGTGTTATACTTTGATAATACAGAAAAATAACATATAGAATTAGTAGGAGGGGGTGGGTTCTTGCCCAGTCACAATGAACTAAAACCAGTCTGTTGTCTTTAAATAGCCCATCATTGATGGTCTTACCCAAATGTGTTCTCAGTAGTAGAGACAGACTACATACACCCAGTTGAAAAGACGCAAGGTAAGGAACAGAGAACAATTTTTTGAAGAAATGATTTACCAAGAATCATTTTTGTTCTAAAAAACTGAAAGATTAAGATTAAAGAATTTATAATGTAATCTCCAGTGTTATTAATATTTTTATACAAAACAAATATGCTTTAATATTTTTAGATATGTAATTGAGCATACAGCTTGATTAAAAATGTACAAAATATTCCTTACCTGAATTTCCAAAATCATTCTGTCAATCTCATCTTGTTGGCTATCTATTATCTAGAATATAGGAAATATATCAGTCTGAATCAAAATTTTTTTCATTGCTTTTTTAGAACTACTAAATCACAAGAAAACAAACGCACAGAATCATGAATTAAAAAAAAAATCAAAATGTGATTTTTTTTTTACAGAAGTATTTATACAAAGCATCCTTTAAATAGCCATATGATCTGGATCACACGTATATAAAACTGCAAATGTCTCACTCTAGTTCTTGATAAACCTTTAATCTTTACTTTTTATAAAAACAAATTTGGGGAAGTTCCCTGATGGTTCAGTGGCTAAAACTCTGTGCTCCCAATGCAGGGAAGCCGGTTCTGATCCTCGGTCAGGGAACTAGATACCACCCCAAGCAAGAGTTGGATGCCACACCTAAGGATCCTGTGAGCCACAAATAAGACCTGGCACAACCAAACAAATAAATATTAAAAAAATAGTAAGTTTGTAACAGATTTTGAATAATTTAGGAAAGAAAAAGATATCCTTTTGTTTTTGCTAAGAAATAACATAACTTCTTTAGTTTGGATTTAATTTACAGTTACTTAAATTGCTATTTTTTTTCCTAATAAAGACATTTAAACTAAAAATTCTATAAAAGCTGCTGCTGCTGCTGCTAAGTCGCTTCAGTCGTATCCGACTCTGTGCGACCCCATAGATGGCAGCCCACCAGGCTTCCCCGGCCCTGGGATTCTCCAGGCAAGAACAACTGGAGTGGGTTGCCATTTCCTTCTCCAATGCATGAAAGTGAAAAGTGAAAGTTTAGTCGCTTGGTTGTGTCTGACTCCTAGCGACCCTATGGACTGTGTAGCCCACCAGGCTCCTCCGTCTATGGGATTTTCCAGGCAAGAGCACTGGAGTGGGGTGCCACTGCCTTCTCCGTAAAAGCTGCTAAATATTAGTAAAAATATAAATCAAATAAAGTAAATAAGTTATATATATACACACATATCTACAGATTTCACTATCAAAGTTCACTATTAAAGATATGTACTGACCTTATTGGCATTCTCATTTTGTTGTCTCAGGTTATCATTTTCATTCTGAAGCTGTTTTGCATCTAACATAGGAAGGCGAATTCCATCTTCAAGGCATCTTTCTACTTTTTGCTGCAAACTGTTTTAGAGAGACATAATTATATGAAGAAAATAAGCTCTATGTGCTGATTTTGGTAGATGACTTCAACATAAATGAAGTCTCTTCTTAGGGTCTATATTTTAAGCAAGCAATAATAAAAACCTACAGAGAGTAGATGAATAAGTTTGAGTACTTATATTTCTTATAAGTAAAAAATATAATGGAGGTTGATCATCTTTTCAGAAACAGCAAATGTGAGACCAGATTCAAGACCAGATTTGCTTAGTATGTGAAATCCTTAGGCCCTAGCGAAGTCCCTCATGACCCTAATCTGGGCTCCACAATCTAAATTCTGTTCTGTCCCTCCTTCTCAAAAGGCGAGTTCCTTAACTAAGATGACTGTGGTAGGGAGCCTAAGAACATGGATATATGTCTTTTGCCCTTCATTTTGAGTTCAGCAGCAGTTTGTTCGTACAGATATCTGTTACCTAAATCAGCAGAATTACATTTCTCCTTCATGAATGAAAGCAACAATCCAGTTCCTTTTTACGACAATCTGCATTTCTATCAACAGCTTTTTAAAATTTCCTTCAGCATTCTTATTAACTTCATTCTGAACCTGGGATGCAGTAGACTGGAAAGGTCAGTTTCATTGTTTATTCCTTCAGGGAATTCTCTTGATCTTTTAATTGGGAGCGGTTCCGTAGGTTCTGCATTTTACTTACATTTCTCTAACTGTATGAGTTTAGGAGAAACAGTTACCTAAAGGTCTTGAAGGGCTGTTTTGTGGGGGTATCTCTGTGTAGTCTGTCTGAATATAATTTTTTTGATGCAAGGGCTGCTTTCGGTATGGATTCCTGCCATGTCTTTCCTCACTGTGTGTTGGCCCAACAGGTATGATTGGTGTTGTGGTGACCAGAATCTGTACTGGATGTTGAGTGGGGCCTCCTCTTTGAAAAGCAATAATCTTATACATTTATTATGTGACATAACAGTTCCTCATGCTATGCTTGGCACAGAGTTGCATTTATGAGGAAACAATAAAAAGGAAGCCCCTCTGGTATATTAAGAAAAAAAGATAAGGGCAGGGCGGTAGGTGTTAGGTTTGAGAAAGGAAGATTAGTATTTAGGTTAAAAGAAACTATGCTATAACAACAACGACCCAAACCAAAACAAAACAGCAAGACACCTAGAAATAGTTTTGCTTTAGCACGTAGTCATATTCAAGAGCTGCAGCCTACTAAAAGAAACAGAGTTCCTTTAAGGTGGACTTTTATGTTTTCACTGTTTTCCTCTTTCAACTATTGTGGCTGTCATGTTTTACCTCCCCTTCCATATCCCTCATAAAGAGGAAATGCCACATCTAGCCTGTGGACAAAGAATTGACAGTCCAAAATAGTACAATGAGGTATTCAGATGTGTTCATAAATAACGGCACCAGAGAAATTTTTACATATTATAAATATACTGTACGGCTTTGTAATATACTATCACTTGTCATAAAAGTATCTGCTTTTTCAGTCTAAGAGTGAAAAATATGTTATTTCTATCTCAGAATGTTTTTGTCCCAATTCAGTGCTAAGATACTATTTCTATGTATTTATTACAAACATTTCAAGAACAATAAATTACATCAAAACTGTTAAGGCTTCTCATTAAGAAGAAAACAAAAGAGTCAGTGATGTGGAAGGAAAAATGTACTCTGTCATGTAAAAATATCAAAAAAGTATTCCTTCACATATACATTCTCATTTTGTTTATGTTATGAAGCATGCTCATTTAGAAAAGTAATAAATCTCTTGAACAGCAAAGGTACCAACTACTGCATTATTGTGAATCCCTTCCACATATTTTACTTAAGATTTTCATTTCTAAGTGAAAAAGTTTTGCCTCATTTTTAAATCCCCAAAGCTCTTACATATTCACAAAGCAGGAAACTTGGGAATAGTATATAAAAACAGATCAGTGTACTGACATAATTTATAGTCACATAATACATCGTAAATTCTTCTGAAACTTAAGGAATACTAACTACATCATACAGTTGAGGAAAACTGAAATAACATTCCTGCCCCCGAAGTCAGGTGACACTATAGGCATACAAGTACTGAACAATTTTAGAACACCTTCTGGAGTCCTTTATGTTTATTAGAAATCAAGAGAAATTTCCTGGGATGATGTCATCTCAGGATCAAGATGCTGAAAATACGGAAAATGAATTCTGAAATGCACTAAACTAAATCTTTCCAAATCAAGAATACCAAGCTCAGTGTTCCCCAAAAGCATAATAAAAGAGAAAATAAAAATAAAAGAGAAGATATAAAATCATATTAAATATGTAAAAGCACACAATGGAACAAAACAAACATTCAAATTATTTTCAGGTGTTCCTAGTTCTACTCATAGAAACACAGCTTGCATTTATGACTGTAACACTCTATAAAACAGAACAAATGCATGATCCCTTGGCCTTTTGTCTTAAGATTAAAGAAAGATACATGGTTGAATTAACAGAGGTCAGGAAGCTGTTTTGAGACTAGAGAATAGGATATAAGATGTGGAGTAATAAAAAAGAAATTTAATATCAAGAAGGCAGAAGACAGGAGAAAAATAAAGGTAGAGGCAAAGGGGTATGGATTTTTTTGAAGCTGAGATTAGAGACACTGAGGACTAGAAATCAGAGGTTTTCTGCACTGAAATCCAAGGGAAAAATGTAGACGAGACATATTTAAGACTTAGAAAATAGCAGTAAAGCAATATTAACATAGAATTATCTGAAGGATTTTGACTAAAAAAGTTTTGTTGAGTTATACATAATTGATACAAGCATTAAGAGTGTCTTTCTCAAATTCAGTTTTTTGTTGCTTTGTTGTTTTCCTCTTAGGATAGTTTTACTGCTAACAGTTGATCATCTATTAAGGTTTTCTAAGTTCTAAAAAACAGAGTATATGTAGATGAATATACTGCCTCATTTTCTAGGTTTTTCAGGAATCTAATATCAATTTTCATTGACATTAACAAAATATACGAGCAAATAATATGCCCTGCAGTTCCAACTATATTAAATTAGAGGAGTCTTGCGAGGCAAGGGAATGTGAGAAAACTTGGAAGGTGCCTGGCAAAGAGCCACATCTGTTACTCTGCGGTCAGGTGAAATGGGACCAGTTACTCGGACAGGTCCCATTAAGGGGTGCAGTCCGGCTGCCCTGCTTTTCGTTATTTAGAATTTTTACTTATTGACAAAGCCATTAGATAAAGGGTTTGTGTTAATACTTCCTGTTTTCAACTGGTGTCTTTTTAAAAAACTATTCTCATCTAAAATCGTCTAAAACCAAGATGTCAGTACATTGGATCAAATAAACTGCAACTGAGATAATCTATTTTGATGACATAATACTTTTGGTTATCAACAGTACATCTTTAAGAAAAATAATAGAGCACCAATTATAAATTAATGCATTTTAAGTGAAAATGCTCTTTGAAAAATAGAGAATAAACTAAAAATAACATAAAAGGATTACTGAGGGTTTCTTACCTCTGAACTGTAGTTACCAACTCCTTTTCTTTCTTTTTCTGGCATATTAGCTGTGCCTCTTTTTCTTGATATTGTTTTTTGAACTCTTCAAGCTTTTTTTCCACATCTATCAAAGTCTCTCGCAAATTCTTGTTTTTTTCTTCTAGAACTTGAAGCTAAAGAGAAATTTGTTAAAGTTCATAACACAAAGAATATTAAATGTGTTCCTACTAGAAATCGATACCAGGCTCTCAAGAATTCGTAGACTGACTGTTAAAACCATGCTATCTTCATCTCATGTATAGCACTTAACACTTTATCTCTTCCTTTGCATAAAGGGAGCCTAGAGAATGGGATTATGGAGAAGAGCAGAATACAGCCAGAAATTTCTGGAAGCGATAGAGAGAAAGGTGAATAATCTCAGTTTGGGGATATGGTTCTATTTTTATTTGTGGCAAAATATACATAACATAAAATCTACCATCTTAATAACCATTTTTAAATGTACAATTCAGTAGAGTTCAGTACATTCACACTGTCGTAAACTAATCACCAGAACTCTTTTCATCTTGCAAAACAAACTTCCTATCTATTAACAACTCTCCATCTACATCTCCCCTCAACCCCTGGCAAGCACCCTTTGACTTTCTGTCTCTATGTCTCTACAAATTTGATTACTTTAGGTACCTCATGCCTATTTTTCTCTGCTTCATTTATCTTTAATCTGTCTGTGTGATTGGTTGTCTCACTTAGCAAATGTCCACAGGTCCACCCATGTTGCAGTATGTGTAAGAAAGTCGTTCCTTTTTAAGGCTATAATGTATGTATGCATCACAGTTTGATCGTTCGTCCACTGATGGACACTGGAGCTGCCTCTACATTCTGGCTATTGGAGATAACGCTGCTATGAACACACATTGTGAATGAATGCCTGTTTGAGACTCTGCTTGCCATTATTTTTAGTATATACCCAGAAGCAGAATTAATGGAGCATATAGTAATTGTTTTTAATATTTCTGAGGACTGTCATGGTTTACAATAGTGGCTGCACCATACTACATTCCCACCAACAGTGCACGAGGAATTAGAATTTCTCCACATCACCACCAATGCTTGTTACTTTCCGTTTTTTAGATATTAGCCATCCTAATGGGAATAATATGGTATGAATACACATTTTAAAATCTGCAGTCCTCTCTGTTCCTGCTCAGACTCTTGTGGGTCCTTCTTTAATTCCTTCATGATATCACCATCTCTTAGTTTTACAACTTATAAATTAACATAAACAGAGAATGTGCTGTAGGTCTAAAGTCTTCAGAATAATGATACACCATGGATTAGATCAATGATTCTCATCCCTCCACTCCCTGCAGGAGACATTTAGGAAAGTCTGTAGACATTTTTGGTTTGGGGGGAAGAAAAGGAGCAGTGCTATCGGCATCCAGTAGATAGAGGCCAGAAATGTTGTTAAGCAACCTTTAACACCCAGGATAGGGTCAAAAAACAAAATATTACTCGCCCTCAAATATCAATAGTATGGAGATTGAAAATCCCATGATCAGAAAGACTTTGAGAAAAGACTAAAAAGTAGGTTTAATGGACTATTCCAAATTTTAGCATTTACAAATAAGGCCTCAAGAGGAAAGGCCTCACCAGGGTTGGTAAAAGGACTGTGCATGAGATATTGCTAAGAAAGGAAAACAGTCAGCAGTCAAAGGAGTGAATGCAGGTCTTAGATTAAAGTACAAGAAAGAATTTATGGAAAGATTAAGAAGAATGATGAAAACAAGACAAGTATCTAGAAAGATAGTCCAAAAAGGTCTTGTTAAGCCTTGGTGGCTCCCAGAGAACACTGGGAAAGGTCAGAACTGAGGTGCACGTGGTGCGTGCGTGGAGTGGGGTGTCAGTGGTTTAGAAACTGTAGAGTAGCACAGTCAGGGTTAAGACACAGGTTCATCGCGCAGGAAACCACATGTTAATTAAAAACAAGAAAGACCTACTCATGCTTAAATGAACAAAGTTTCTAATTAAAGTTAATCCTAAAAACGGCAATTAAGCATACAGATTTAACTTACAATTAGCCAAATATACAACCAAAAAATTTAATTATAAAAATTTACAAAATGAATGAAACTGTAAATTTCGTATGTCAAAAGAGTCAATTCAAAAAAGAATATGTTTCCTGCCATTTAAAGATCAGCATTTTATTTCATGTTACCTGTAGACTCTGACTCTGCACATCATCAAGAGTTGGAAGATCAGCCAGATACTTTTCCAAGGTCTCAATTCTTCTCTGCTTTTCTTTATTCTGTTCAGACTCCTTCTGGCATTTCTTTTTCAAGCTACTAATGTATCTATCTCTGGTTTTAAGCTAAAAAAAAGATTAAGAATCTTTAGGGGTTTCGTGTCAAAAAATAACAATATTATTATTATATAAACATCCTAATCTTAGGCATCACTGAATTCGCCAACAGTTTCAGATATAGCTAACATCACTTCCAACTTACGTATGAGTTACCTTATTTCATAAATTCTAAGATTCACATTTTTGCAAATTCTTACTGCAGTCAGCCAGGCTGCAGGAATGATATAGTTTTTATTGTCTGCATATGTGCAAATTTAGTCAAGACTATTCATATGTCATTTCAACAGTATTATGTACAATTTGAAATAGTGCTAAGTGTAAATGACATTTAAAATACTTTTGAAATGTTACATTATAGTTTGGCATTGAAAAATAATTTTATAAAGTTTGTCATTGAAAAACCAACTTATTTTGGCATTGTTTCTGTCTTGGTACCCAGAAAAACAGGAACAGTTTCAGGGTATAATTCTGAAATCAGTGAAGCAAGTATTCATCTCTGGAATGATGACTTTAATTTATTTCTTGAAAAGTTATGTGCAATGTTTTATGTGAATTAAGAAAAGAAGATATCTATAAGTAATTAAAGCTGTTTTGTTACTTACAGACAAAGGAATTGCTTATCGTGTACTAAATAAAGTTATGCAATCAAAGCCAGGACACTTACCAAAATGATCAAATACTTAAGAACAAATAATGGGACTAATGAGAGCAATCCACAGCTCAAGCAAGACTGCTGCTAGAGCACTGTGTCAAACTGAACTTGCAGCATATTTTCCTTCCAAAAATTATATAAAATAAAAACGTACCTTATCATTAATGCCACCCTAGGACTGATGAAATACGTTACCTGAACACCTACTAGAGAACATATACAATTCATAATACTAGTAAATCCCAATTAGTACAGGTTGAACCTCAGATTTTTATGTGCTATTTGTTTTTGCCTTTCCATCTGGAATATACAAATCTTTAGATTCTGTAGAGATACTACTGCTACAGCTCTTTCATACTCAAGATCTATTAAAAACAAAGCATGTACAAATAGTTGCCTAAAAAGTAAACTCTAGACTATGTTTACTTTAAATTGCCTGTCTTTCAGACATTTAATATTATTTCACAAGCTTATAGGGTTCAAAAATAACTTTATAGCCTTTTCTCATATTCACCATGGAAATAAGTAGTAATCAGTAGTATAATGGATTACTCTTCCAAATTTTATAAAAGCTAATGCTTGGCCACAATCTAGTTTCTTTTGTGCTTTATCTAATTTCTTTCAGGTCCACTGTATAACAACTTTTATTAAAACAATTTCAATTAGAAAAACACATCACATCTTATTTCATCTATTTATTCCATTAATAAAATTAGGAGCCACTTAGTTCTTTGGGTCAGGAGCAACACTGGTAAAACAGACAAATCCTACTATGTGCTGGGGCTTTCTTAGGACTAAAATCAAGGTGCTGGTGTGACAATTTAACTTGTTCTTTACCAGAACTTACGGATGTTGGCACTGGTTGTGACCTGCAAAGACCACACCATCCTGTTTTTGCCTTAGCAAATGACCCTGTAAGTTACATAACTAACCAGTCTACTTTTACTGCACGCTCCCTAATTTACACTTAATTGTTTAACTGTCTTAAATGTGACATAATTGTGACCTCAGAAAGGAGCCACTAGAATAATTTAGTGAGGTTGACTTCTACCATGCAAAGGCATCCTCATTTCAGTTCAGTTCAGTCGCTCAGTCGTGTCCGACTCTTTGCGACCCCATGAATCGCAGCACGCCAGGCCTCCCTGTCCATCACCAACTCCCGGAGTTCACTCAGACTCACGTCCATCGAGTCCGTGATGCCATCCAGCCATCTCATCCTCAGTTGTCCCCTTCTCCTCCTGCCCTCAATCCCTCCCAGCATCAGAGTCTTTTCCAATGAGTCAACTCTTTGCGTGAGGTGGCCAGAGTACTGGAGTTTCAGCTTCAGCATCATTCCTTCCAAAGAAATCCCAAGGTTGATCTCCTTCAGAATGGACTGGTTGGATCTCCTTGCAGTCCAAGGGACTCTCAACAGTCTTCTCCAACACCACAGTTCAAAAGGTATCTTCTTTTTCTCTGGTTGGTCAACTCTCTTCTTTGCTATCATGTCAAGCTTGCTGCTCTGGATCACAGATCTTGGCCAACACTTGATCAGACATCATCTCTGTTATCTGTGACCACAAGCAGCTGATCACACATAATTATTGGATCCAGTTTTCTTGTTTTTCTTTACTCTGCTAACTGATGAGAAGTTCTCTATTTTCTGGTTTTTGTTTATTTAACTTCCAAGTTTTGTGTTTCAGATTAATAGAGGTCACTGAATTTTGAACTCCAGTAATTACCTACGGGTAAATGAATTGATGCTTTCAAACTGTTGGGGTGAAGAAGACTCTCAAGAGTCCCTTGGACTGCAAGGAGATCAAACTAGTCAATCCTAAAGGAAACCAATCCTGAATATGCCAAAGCTCCAATATTTTGGCCACCTGAGGCCAAGAGCCAACTCACTGGAAAAGACCCTGATGCTGGGACAGATTGAAGGCAGGGGGAGAGGGGGACAACAGATGAGAGGGTTGGATGGCATCACTAACTCAGTGGACATGAGTTTAAGCCAACTCCAGGAGATGGTGAAGGACAGGGAAGTCTGGCAAGCTGCACTCCATGCAGTTACAAAGAGGAGGACATAACTTAGTGACTGAACAACAGCAACACACAATGAAAAGAAAAGAAAAGGGAAAGTGTTAGTCACCGAGTCATGTCTGACTCTTCGTAAGTCTATGGACTGCAGCCCGCCAGGCTCCTTTGTCCATGGAATTTTCCAGGCAAGAATACTAGAGTGTGTAACCATTCCCTTCTTCAGAGGATCTTCCTAACCCAGGGACTGAACCTGGGTCTTCTGTATTGCAGGCAGATTCTTTACTGTCTGAGCTACCAGGGAAGCCATCAAATGAGACAATGCTAATAAATCTTTCTTATTTTAGTTATAAAAATATAAGATTTTTCTTTCAAGTATTACACAATACTGAGATCATTCCTAGAAGGCAATAGGAGAGTTCCATTTTAGAGGAAATTTACAAACAGATTTATTTTTCTTTATTTTAAATACAATTATTAGAACAAAACAGATTAGGGAGAAAGTATTTTCCTCTATTTTTTTTTTTATAAATTATTATTAGAACCAAGGCAGCAAACAAAGAGTTAAATTGTCTTGAATTTTAAGTCTAGCTTTTCAACAATTTCTATCTGCCATGTAAAATGTCAAATTATTTTTGGAAGATAAAAAATTTTAGCTCATGTGTGTGTGCATACACACATGTATATCTATACTGACTTAAAAATATCAGTGAGTTTCTTATCAATAGTGTCAATCTTGTCTACAGAAAACCATAGTGACTGCCTTAAGATCACCTGAATGGGAGGTTAGTTTATAGAATAGTAAGTTGAGTGTAACAAGAGAAATCTAAAGCCAGTTCTACAACTAAGTAGCTGCTTAAGATGATTTTTAAATGATACTATAATGGAATGAGATGAAGTATGTGGAAATACTTTAATAAAGGCAGAAAGGTCAAATAAATGTACAGATATATTGTGTATATATAGGCATCTGGCTTTCAGCTACTTATTCTATTCAAGGGCTTCACCTTAAATAACTTGAAGTCATGTACTTCTGAAAGAAAGACCACTTTTATTTCATTTAGCAATCCTTCATACCATACATGACAAAGATACAGGACCCAAAAAGGAAAAGGAGAAAAGTTACTGGTGTCACATCTCAGCATAGGCAACTAAAAAGAGCTTTACTATTATTTAGAAAGACATAATATAATATACAATGGTATTTTTGTTTCTCAAAAAAAATGCCTGGATTTTTGTAGATAGCACAGGGTTTCTCAAAAGTTACTGTAAAACTATTCACTTTATTATAATAAACTTGGTAAGATACCTGGCATACAGTAGATAACAAAAAAAATCGTATGCTGAAGGAATGCCCTTGGCCTTATCCAACTTTACTAAAAACACCTACCTTTTCCTCCAGTTTCTTCTTCTCTTCACTAAATTGGCTTATTCTTTGTTTGAGAAACTGATTGAGCTGTAAAACTTCTTTCTCAGTAGATGCAAGCTTTTGCTCAAGTTCCTCGTGCTGGGAATGGGATGCTGACTGGTCTGAAAATGGAGTCTGGAGGGAGGTGTTCTCATATTGTGGCTATTCAGAAAGAGAAGCACACAGGCAAAGCTTTAAAAGTTTACTTGTCCTGAACCAACGGAAAGAAACTGGAAATGAGGGACAGTACAAAGAGCACACACAGGCCTTTAATGACAGACCTCGGCATTAACCCCAGTTCTCCTGCTTCTCAGTTATGTGCCGTGATCAATGAAAATTACCTACAATGGCCAAGTTACATGAAGTTCCTAGCACAAGGCAGAGCTAAATAAAAAGCAGCTATTATTTGGTTAAAAGGCATTAGAGTGTAAAAAGGACATTATAAAGAAGTAAAAGTTCTGGGGAAATAAAGACTAAAGAAGTCTTTTCTCACAGGTGATTATTTTTAGCTAACAGGTAAATGAGATCCCTAATAAAGTTAATACATACCAATAAATACATATCAATAAGTATTAATGGAGTGTTTCCCCTAACCAGAAAGTAAGGGTCATGAAATCAGGAATTTCTGTCCATCTTAATTGTTCTTTTATCCTTATTCCATAGGGCAGTGGCTGGGCACAAGATGAGTTCAAAAATAATTGCTAAATGAACAAATGTATTATTCCCTTCACGAGCAAGGCTTTGAAGGAGAGTCAGACAAGATCTGAATGAGAGAAGATAAAGGCAAATGATATATCTGATAAGAGGTTAATATCCAAAATACACAAAGAACTCATACAACTCAACATGGCGGGGGGGGGGGGGAACACGATTAAAAAATGGACAGAGGACCTGAAAAAATTTTTTTCAAAGAAGACATACAGATGGCCAACAGGCACATGAAAAGATGTTCAACATCACTAATTGTTGGGGAAATGCAAATCAAAGCCACAGTGAGATATGACCTCATACCTGGCAGAATGGCTATCATCAGAAAGACAACAAATAACCAGTGCTGGCCTTTCTTCAATTTTTAGCAAAATGAAGAAGGGTCTTTCGCATTTCAGTTTTTTCCATGCAAGCCTGTTAACTACAGGTTGAAATTTTGGTATAAGATATTATAAGTACAAACCACTCTTTGGTTCTAGTAATTCTACTACTGAAACAACTGAGGAAGTTTGAATTTTAGGATTAAGACCTGGTTCTCATTTTCCACCTATGAGACTTAGCAGTGTCTAGTTCTCAGGTCATTTTGATTTTAAGGTTATTTAAAGTTTTTAATAGGCAAACAGAATTTACTTCTCAAGAGTTATATTTTTTAATCGATAAATTAATTTAAAAGATTTTATTTCAAAAATATACTTTTTAAACCTAGAATATACAGAATATTAAAAGCATAATTTCCTTTTTTAAATATACTAAGGAGTTAGGATGAACAAATTATGGACCCCAAAAATGTGCAAATACAAAACGCTGTGCATAAAAAGTAATGTTTATAAATCCAAGGGAAAAATCCCTTTGCTACTCTTCACAGAAATAGAATAAACAATCCTAAAGTTTGTATGGACCCAGAAAAGACCCTGAACAGCCAAAGCAATACTGAGAAAAAGAACAAAACCAGAAGCATCACACTTCTAGCTTCCAAATTACCCTACAAATCACAGTAATGAAACTGGTACTGGCACTGACACACTGACCACTGAAACTGAACGGAGAGCCCAGAATTAAACTCTAAAATATAACGTCAACTCGTAGTCAACAAGGAGCCAAGAGTGGGTATGGTGATGGGAAAACTGTAGAAACACATGCAGAACAATGAAAGTAGGCCCTACATCACATGACTTACAAAGATTAACGTTAAGACCTGGTACCATAGAACTCCTAGAAGTCATCGATACTTGTCTTAGCAATGACTTTTTTCTTACACAATGCCAAAAGGACAAACAATAAAAGCAACCATCAACAAATGAGACTAATCAAACTAAAAAAGAAGTATGGTAAAAGAAACAATTAACAAAATGAAAAGACAACCTAGTGAATGGGAGAACATTTTACAAACCCCGTATCAGATAAGGGGTTAAAATCCAAAATATATACAAGACTCATTCAGCTTCACAAAAGACAACCTGGTTTAAAAATAGGCAGAAGAACTAAACAGACATATTTTCAATGAGAAAATAAAAATGGCCAACAGACATATGGAAAAATGCTCAACATCACATCAGGGAATGCTAATCATCAGAGAAATTCAAATCAAAATCAAAATAATATCTTACCTCCCACATGTTAGAATGGTTATCATAAAGAAGACAAGGCATAAGGGGTGCTGGAAAGGATGTGCTGGAAAGGGGACCTCTTAAACATGGTTGGTGGGAGTATAAATTAGCGTGGCCATTACAAAAAACAATATGATGGTTCCTCAAAAATATAAAAAAACAAATCTAACATAGGATCCAGCAATTTCATCTCTGGATATATACCCAGAAGAAAACATGATTTCTACAAGATACATGCGCTCCCATAGTTATCGCAGCATTATTTACAATAGCCAAGATAAGGCAACAATCCCAATGTCCATCAGCGTATGAATGGATAAAAGCTGTAATACACAATGGAGTTTATTCAGCCATGAGAAAGGAGGATATCTTTGCACATACATAGATCTTGAGCACCTTATGCTAAATGAGATAAATCAGATAAAGAAAAGCAAGTACTGTATGAAACCACTTATACGTGGAATCTAAATAAATTAAACCTATAATAAACAGAGAGGACCTTCTTACCAGGGATCATGGGAAGGGGTGGAGCACCCACGGAGGATAAGAGTGGTGTTTAAGGGTAAAATTTCAACAAGCAGTAAATATGCCACAAGTAGTTAATGCACAGTGTAATTAATACAGACAACAATACCGTACTATAATTATGTAATGTGATGAATACCACTAAAATAGCAATCATATTACATACAAATGTATCAAAGCAACATGCCATACACCTTAAACACACACTGTATGTGTGTGCTTAGTAACTCAGTCGTGTCTGACTCTTCTGTGACCCCATGGATCGTAGCCTGCCAGGCTCCTCTATCCATGGGAATTCTCCAGGCAAGAATACTGGAGTGGGTACCCAGTCCCTTCTTCAAGGGATGTTCCAGACCCAGAGGTAAAACCTAGATCTGCATTGCAGGTGAATTCTTTACCCTCTGAGCCACAAGGGAAGCCCAAACTCATTCCATATTACATGTCAAATTTGTTTAATAAAATATAAAGAAAAATAAAAACTTCTTTCACTAAGGAGATTTTATTATCATATTAGTTGTTACTTCTAAACCTTTGCCATTTTATTCACTCTCTGTATCAATGTACTGAAAAAAATTTACATATTTATTGTATCCATTTAGTACTGGAGGGGGTTCCTTGCTTTCTCTTTTATTAATTGCACTTACCTTTTTTAAAAAAGTTTTTTTTTAATGTACCCCACTGTTAAAATGTTTACTAAATGTGTTACAACATTGCTTCTGTTCTATGTTTTTTTGGGTTTTTTTCTGGCCACGAGTCGTCTGGGATCTCTGACCAGGAATTGAACCTGCATTGGAAGGCAAAGTCTTAACCACTGGGGAGTCTCACACTTATCCTTTAAAATGAATTTCTCAACAGTATTTTAACTCCCCCACATAATTTAAAATTCTTATATTATTTTTAGCAACCCCATTTTCCTTATAGTTCTATCTGTCCTTGCAGACTGACTTAAGAGAGCCCTCTACTGGTGTGATGCTGTGTCAAAAGACATTTTCTTTAAGCTTGCAGACAGACAGACATTAAGTTTTATGTTTTTTGGTAATATAATAATAATTGTATAATTCAAGTAAAACCTTGAAACTGCATGGTTCTATTAAAATACTCTTATCAAAGCGAATTATACTACTTAAGCAGCACAGAAATACCACTTTCAAATAACTGAACACTACTAATCTCAGTATGATAGACACTTGCTGTCACGTGGTGGAACTTTTAGATGACATCACATAACAACAAGGTATTTGATATATTAGTAACTGAAGTATGACAAACAAGCTGGAATCTCTATGTTAAGTGCCTCTGCTTCAAATAAGTCTGTTATTTGGTCTTTATTTATCATGTCCTGATTTTAATATAACAATGCCTTTAATAAAACTGCAAGTTTGAAAATATAATGGAGGAAAAAATTACACTTAAATTGATTTAATTCTGAGAATAAAGATATAAACGGAAATGACCAAATAGAAGTACATACTACCATAAAGTATTTTGCCAAGAGTATTCATGTTCAAATAAATGATGCAAACATGTTCACAGTGGTATTATTCACTACAGATAAAATATGGAATCCAGCCAAGTGTCCACTGAAAGATGAGTAGAAAAGCGAAACGTGGTGTACATCCAATGGGATGTTATTCGGCCTTAACAAGGAAGGAAATTCTGACACGTCTACAATATGGATGAACCTTGAGGATAGTACGCTAAGTGAAATATGCCAGCCACAAAAAGACAAATGCTACATAATTCCATGTAGCGTGAGATATCTGGAGTAACTAAAAATCACAGAGACAGAAAGTGGAATGGTAGCTGCCACGGGTCAGGGAGTGAGATGGGGAGCGACTGTTTAATGAGCATAGTTTCACTTTCATAAGATTATGCATAGTAGTCCCAAACTAGAAAACAACCCAGATTTTGACAAGCAGAGACAGGATGGACAAATTATGCTGTTTCCATAAAATGGGAAATCAAGCAGCTGTAAAAGCAAAGGAAAGGGATGCTGCCTAGGTAATTACATGGAAATAGTCATTGTATTTTATGTAATTTCATATAATATGAAGAAAAAAGTAGTATGTTGAATATTTTATATGGTTTGATATCTTTTGTGTAGGAAAAAATAAATTTACCTGTGAGCTGTAACAAATGTCAACTCTGGAAGGCCACACTAGAAAGTGGTGATAGTATTTCCTGTTAGCACGGGAAAAGCATGTGGACTGGGAAGATGGAAAACAGCACTGGACAGCTTCCACTACACATATAAATATGGACCACAGGACAGACGGCTAATCCCCGAAATGTCCTAATCATACAGTTTAAGTATACCTTTGACAATGCTAGCAGAACCACCACCACAAAACCCTTTGTAATCTTACCTGCAAACCAGCCCCATAAGAATCCTCACAATTTACATAATGTCCTAACATGGCATGTTGGGCTCGTAATTCATTATCCCTTATTCTTTCATGCAGGTGGGTAATTTGTTGCTTCTGCCTGCAAAACATAAGTTGGGGTCATATTACACAACACATACTTTTATAAGTTGATCTAATTAAAAGCAGAATTTTCAGTATCCTAATTTGGCATTAAGAGTCAGAAGTATGATCTTAAAATTCATAATAAGAAATCTTTTTAAATCACAGTACCATGAGATATGTTAAATATAGGAAAAAGTTCATACTGAGTACTTCTGGTTACTTAAAAGCACATAATCTTTTGTAGAATACTCTTTCTAGGTTCTGACAAAGTCATGCTTTGCTTTCTTTCTTCTTGCTGCCTAATATACAAACTGTTTCATTCTCAGTCAGGAATGCCTTTATCTTATTATCATTATTTCCATTCATCCAAATTCTTTTCAACATGCAATACCAACTGAAACATCTGAAAAAACTCATTGTAAGGGGTGACAGTATTTTTATAAACATCACATAGTTCCATTGCTGTACTCTGCCTGCACCTTATCTACAATATCCAGGTTGCATGATCGACGCAGGATGCAGTTCCAGGATGCAGAACTCACATGGTGGCAGATTTACATCTCTTGATAGTGCTGAAATTTCATTTTAATGTAGCCTCATGCTGGACCCGGACACACTGAAGTTCATGTATTTCCTCAGTGGATCATAACTTACTCTAATCAAATGGTATAACTTTTGTGAATTTTTCCTAAAACATTTGAAAACTGTTAATGTGTCAGGCAACATGCTAAGAGTTTTATATGTATTATCATTAATCGTCAAAAATTTAATAATAAGACTCATAATGAAGTTATAAGAGAGAGAGAGAGGGAAGACAGATTGAAATAAAAGAGGTGACCAAAGATATAGGGTGGAAAGAGGAAGACCAGTAAAATTTTACTAATTTGTTTATATTATGCTATAGAGTATGTGATAACATGTCTAAAAAAAATGTAACATCTTAATTTAAAAATATTTTATTACTAAAAAATGCCATCATTTGAGCCCTCAGCATTGTGTATGTTTCACACTTAATTACATGTGGAAGTAAAATCACATTATAATTTTGCTAGGTAAACTTTTAAAATCAGTGGTGAATTCTTTGGTATAGTGTGGATTTTTTTAAAAAATAGAATTCATATTAAATGTCCTCCTAACTCATCTGCTTTATAACCTGGGATTTATGATCAGATTCCCAAAGCGAGGCATATGTGTACATATCAGGTTATTAAGAGTTATTAAAACTCCAATTTCACATATATGATCAATTAACAGATGAGATTTTGCTCACAGCAATTTACAGTACAGCTTTCATTTTGAGACAGATCTCGTAATGCAAGATGGGATATTTATTTATTATATTTATATCATATTTATTCTCCATCACAAGTGTTGAATTAAGATTTCATTATTTTTATCAGCTTACTTGAGTATTTAATGCAGTTTTAGTAATGTGTTTCTAAGTTATTTTGCCTGTTTATACCTAGATATATTTATTGTTCAGTTGCTCAGCCATGTCCAACTCTTTGTGACCACATAGACTGCAGCACGCCAGGCCTCCCTGTCCTTCATCATCTCCCGGAGCCTGCTCAATCAAACTCATGTTTGCTGAGTCGGTGATGCAATCCAACCACCTCATCCTCTGTCGTCCCCTTCTCTGGCCTTCACTCTTTTCCATCAGGGTCTTTTAAAGAGTAGGCTCTTTGAATCAGGTGGCCAAAGAATGGGAGCTTCAGCTTCAGCATCATTCCTTCCAATGAATATTCAGGACTGATCTTTGGGATGGACTGACTGGATCTCCTTGCAGTCCAAGGGACTCTCAAGAGTCTTCTCCTACATCACAGTTCAAAAGCGTCAGTTCTTCAGTGCTCAACCTTCTTTATGTTCCAACCCTCACATCCAAACATGACTACTGGAAAAATCATAGCTTTGACTAGATGGACCTTTGTTGGCAAAGTAATGTCTCTGCTTTTTAACATGCTGTCTAGGTAGGTCAGAGCTTTCCTTCCATGGAGCAACTGTCTTTTAATATCATGGATGCAGTCAGCATCTACAGTGATTTTGGAGCCCAAAAAATAAAGTCTCTGTTTCTGTTATTTCCTCATCTATTTGCCATGAAGTGATAGGACTGGATGCCATGATCTTGGTTTTTTGAATGTTGAGATTTAAGACAGCTTTTTCACTCTCCTCTTTCACCTTCATCAAGAGGCTCTTTAGTTCCTCTTCACTTTTTGCCATAAGGGTGGTATCATCTGCATATCTGAGGTTATTTTGGTATTTCTCCCGGCAATCTTGATTCCAGCTTGTGCTTCATCCAGCCCAGCATTTCGTATGATGTTTTCTGCATATAAGTTAAATAAGCAGGGGGACAATATACAGCCTGACATACTCCTTTCCTGATCTGTAACAAGTCTGTTGTCCCATGTTCAGTTCTAACTGTAGCTTTTTGACCTGCATACACGTTTCTCAGGAGGCAGGTCAGGTGGTCTGGTATTCCCACCTTTTTAAGAATTTTCCACAGTTTGTTGTGATCCACACAAAGACTTTAGTGTAGTCAATGAAGCATAAATAGATGTCTTTCTGGAATTCTCTTGTTTTTTCTATGAGTCAATGGATGTTGTCAATTTGATATCTGGTTCCTCTGCCTTTTCTAAATCCAGCTTGAACATCTGGAATTTCTCAGTTTATGTACTGTTGAAGTCTAGCTTGCAGAATTTTGAGCCTTACTTTGCTAGCGTGTGAAAGGAGTACAATTGTGAGGCAGTTTGAACATTCTTTGGCACTGCCTTTCTTTGAGATTGGAATGAAAACTGACCTTTTCCAGCCTGTGGCCACTGCTGACTTTTCCAAACTTGCTGGCATATTGAGTTCAGCACTTTACCAGCATCATCTTTTAGGATTTGAAATAGCTGAGCTGGAATTCCATCACCTCCATTAGCTTTGTTCACAGTGATGCTTCCTAAGGCCCATTTGACTTTGCACTCCAAGGTGTCTCGTTCTAGGTGAGTGATCACACCATCATGGTTATCTGGGTCATTAAGATCAGGAAGAAGGCAAGGATGTCCTGCTACCCACTGCTTTTCACCATTGTCCCTGAAGCCCTAGCTAGTGAAGATATGAATGCAAAGTTTTGCAGCATCACACTGAGGTACAGGCATCTCTGAGCCTCATCAAGGAGCCTCCATTCCTCCCAGGAGAAGTACGCAGCAACGTCTTCAAAGCTTATACTGTTCCTGAGGTGGGTCCCTTAGTGCTGCCACTGTCATCAGACTCTGGCCAGAGTGGGCCGCGAGCGGCCGGGGGATGGGACACGCAGGTTCCGCTCCAGGCCTGGCGCAGGGCACCTGGGGCGGCATTGTGGAACCTCAGAGCCACCTCTTTGGCACGTGGACAGCACCTCCTCTCACGCCTTTTAGGTCTCGTCCCAGGGTCCCAAACCAGTGCTCCTGAACCAGAACAAATTCACTGGCAGTTTAAAAGAACGTAGGTATATAGCATTGTAAAATCAATTTCTAAATCTATTTCGTTTCAAGGCCAACTGCTATACTGTGTGAAATTCTATTCGGACACCAAACACTGTACCTTAGCGCTGGACTTCACAACTCTTAGGGCAGAGTCCCCAGCAAGAAAGCCTCACTTCAGATGCCAGACAAAACCAACTGGGTACAAATCTGGTGAGTTCCCAAAATTTTTATTATAGAATTTCACTGCATGGGCATGACTGATTAAATCACCAGCTGTGTGACTGAATTCAATTTCCAGTCCCCTCCTCTCCCTGGAGGCTGAACTAGCTCCAAGACCCAACCCTCTGACCACAGGGTTGGTCTCTCTGGTGAACAGCCCAGGTCCTGAAGCAGATATCCAGGGCTTAAGAATCACCTCATTAGCATAAATGCAGGTGTGTTCTAGGGCTCATGAATAAAAAAGACTTGTATATATTCACCCTGCTTATTTAACTTATATGCAGAGTACATCACGAGAAACGCTGGGCTGGATGCAGCACATGCTGGAATCAAGATTGCTGGGAGAAATATCAATAACCTCAGATATGCAGATGACACCACCCTTATGGCAGGAAGTGAAGAAGAACTAAAGAGCCTCTTGATGAAAGTGAAAGAGGAGAGTAAAAAAGTTGGCTTAAAGCTCAACATTCAGAAAACAAAGATCATGGCATCCGGTCCCATCACTTCATGGCAAATAGATAGAGAAACAGTGTCAGACTTTATTTTTGGGGGCTCCAAAATCACTGCAGATGGTGACTGCAACCACGAAATAAAAAGATGCTTACTCCTTGGAAGAAAAGTTATGACCAACCTAGATAGCATATTGAAAAGCAGAGACATTACTTTGCCAACAAAGGTCCATCTCATTAAAGCTATGGTTTTTCCAGGAGTTATGTATGGATGTGAGAGTTGGACTATAAAGGAAGCTGAGCACCGAAGAATTGATGCTTTTGAACTGTGGTGTTGGAGAAGACTCTTGAGAGTCCCTTGGACTGCAAGGAGATCAGTCCTTAGTGTTCACTGGACAGACTGATGTTGAGGATGAAACTCCAATACTTTGGTCACCTGATGTGAAGAGCTGACTCGTTTGAAAAGACTCTGATGCTGGGAAAGATTGAAGGCGGGAGAAGGGGATGACAGAGAATGAAGTGGATGGATGGCATCACCAACTCAATGGAGATGAGTTTGAGTAGACTTCTGGAGTTGGTGATGGACAGGGAGGCCTGGCGTGCTGTGGTCCATGGGGTTTGCGAAGAGTTGGACATGACTGAACAACTGAACTGAAATATTTAGTCTCCTTCCCAAGAACCCCGAAACAGTGGCTAGTCAGATTTCTTAGTATTGGACAAAATTTTAAGAAGATTTGTAGGTACTATACTGGAAATTGCAAGTAATGACAGAATGAGATTCTCCTCTGTGCTGACAGCATCATTTACTAATAGCATTAATTCAGCTGTCTCCACTGAGCGTAGCGGGTTTCCTCTCTGAATCAGGCTCCAGTACACTGACTTATCCTTATATTTTATCTGTTCAATTCAGCAGCAGTAGCCAAGCAACTTCTAAGTGTAAACCATTATAAGAACCATGAGTATCAGCAACAGCATAGATTAACCAAAAATCTTAGCTTCTTTTTCATTAAAATGAGGCTATTTCCTCTGAACAAATATTTAGTGAGTTTCTATTACGAGTAATAAAATATACTTGAAACTCTCTTCTGTGAAGGAGCTCAGAATCTGAGAAAGACAATTACATAAACATAACTATTATACACATAAAACACATATAATGAGGCTACTCTTTGTTAATGGCCACTATGCATCAGACAGGATTATGACTTTTTACACACATTCATTCTTTTAATCCTCATGCTGTACAGCTAGGTGGGAGAGGGGAGCTGCCTAAAACAGTGATCTTCGAAAATCTCACTTTTTGCTTAAGTAGTGAAACTCCTTGTACGCAGGCAGACGAGACAATCAATTTGCAAAAGGTCAAGTATCTTATTCTGAATTACCTAAATGGTTAGTATCAAGTATAAAGAATTAGGAAACCAGGTTTCCTCCTTTGAGTTGCTTTTGCAATTAAACTGTGTGCTTTTTCTCATAAGATAGGGCACATTTAAGAACAGTTTCTTTTTCTTAATTTTTAAAAAAATTTTATTTTATATTGGAGTATAGTTGATTAACAATGCTCTATTAGTTTCAGGTGTACAGCAAAGTGATTTACTTACATATATAAATGTATATTCTTTTCCAAATTCTTTTCCCATTTAGGTTATTACAGAATATTGAACAGATTTCCCTGTGCTATATACAGTAGGTCCTTGTTGGTTATCTATTTTAAAAATACATCCATGTCAATTCCAAACTTTCAATCTATCGCTCTGATCATTTCCCACTGGTAGCCATAAGAAGAACAGTTTCTATAGCAGCTAATTTTCCTTAACATTTGATCTTCTTTGATCTAATTAACCAAAATCTATAAAAGCTATAGGCATGGTAAAAAAAAAAATTTTTTTTTCTCATGCAATCATGAACAACTTGATATTTTCAGGAATAATATACAGTGTACAATTTTTAGTTAAGTGACTTTCAAGGTATCATCAACCACACCATATTCCAAAATAGAAAAGTTTAGCATCTTCACTGTGAGCTTCATCCAGGAAGAAACTAAATCCTGTCATCTCTGTCTCTGAAATACCCTCCGTATGTGTTATCACAATTTTAAAGGCCATTAGTCTAATCTGGTTCCTAGAAGAAAGATATACTATTATTTTGTTCTCAATTTTAGTACTATATGTGTTATATAAAGATTTTTTTACATGAACATTTTTTGCTTTTAAATTCTGATTCTATTGCTACAGAAAGAGGAGCTACTTTTTCTTCCTCTTATACAATATCAAATGCATTAATCATCACAAATTTTATAACAGATTTGTAAAATATCAAAGATTATTTAAGACACTGGGTGCAGTATACTATTCACAAAAACACCCATAATTATTCCCTTCCCTGTGTTACTTACACTCCTTTTGTTCCTTCTGTCCACAGGTGAAGTCTCCTGGCCTTGTGACCAATCAGAACACAGAGGAAGTGATTCTGTGCTACTTCCGAGCCTAATCTCCAAGAGAACGTGTATGCTTCATTTCCTCTTTGAGCTTCACCCAGCCACCCTACGAACAAACCCAGGCTAGAATACTGCAGGGTAACAGACCCCTGCAGATGCTTGTATGGGAGCTACAGGCCATCCAGGTGCGGCTAGCCTAGGCCAGCCAACTCCTACTCATGACAATGCAGAAGATATAGGCAGTTCTCCAAAGAAGACACACAGATGGCCAAAAGATACATGAAAAGATGCACAACACTGCTAATTACTAGAGAAATGAAGATCAAAACTACAATTAGGTATGACCTCACACCAGTGAGAATGGCCATCAACAAAAAGTCCACAAATAATAAATGCTGGAGAGGGTGTGGAGAAAAGGGAACCTTCCTATACTGTTGGTGGGAATGAAAACTGGTATAGCTACTATGGAGAACAGTATGGAGGTTCCTTAAAAAACTCAGAGTGGAGCTACCATATGACCCTGCCATCCCATTCCTGGCCATATATCTGGAGAAAACTATAACTTGAGAAGATATGCACCCCAATGTTCACTGCAACACTGTTTACAATGGCCAAGACATGGGAACAACCTAAATGTGCACCAACAGATGAATGGATAAAGATGTGCTACCCATAAACAACAGAATATTATGCAGCCATAAAAAGAATGCAGTAATGCCATCTGCAGCAACATGAATGGGTCTAGAGATTATCGTACTAAGTCCAAGATAAATATTTCACAGGAAAAAAATATGGTATCATTCATATGTGGAATCTAAAATACGATACAAATGAACTTATTTACAAAACAGAAACTCACAGACACAGAAAACAAACTTATGGCTACCAAAGGGGAAAGATGGCAGGGATGGATAAATTAAAAACGAGAGTAACACAGTGTATAGTGTTAGTCACTGAGTCGTGTACGACTCTTTGTGATCCCATGGACTGTAGCCTACCAGGTTTCTCTGTCCGTGGAATTCTCCAGGCAAGAATACTGGAGTGGGTTGCCATTTCCTTCTCCAGGGGATCTTCCCAACCCAGGTCTCCTGCACTGTAGGCAGACTCTTTACCATCTGAGCCACCACATACACATGTAAGGGCCTACAGTATAGCAGAAAGAACTATACTCAATATTTTGTGATAAACCTACATGATAAAAGAATCTGAAAAGGTTATTTATATATAAATATATATGAATATATATATACACATACAGATACATATGAATCATTTAGCTGTATACCTATTCGTTGTAATCAACTATACTTCAATAAAAAATTTTTTTAATTAAAACAAGAATTGGCCAACTGAGCAACTCTGAATGATTTTGGATCATTTCCTTAGTATCCTTCTATATATACACAAAATTGATAAATATAAATATGTTTAATAGACTATATTAATAATAACCTATATTTCTTACTTTCACAGACTGAATGCTGGGAGCCTTCCCCGAGATTCATACATTAAATCCTAATGCCCAACATGTGGTATAAAAGGTGGAGGGTCTTTGGGAAGTGATAAGGTCACGAAGACAGAGTTCAAACAAATGCAATTAGGATCACTACAAAAGAAGCTCTGGAGAGCTCCCTTGCCCCTTTCACCACATGAGGCTACAGCAAGAAGATGGCCATCTATGAACCAGGAAGTTGGCTCTCACCAGATTCTCACTGAATTGGTCAGTGCCTTGGACTTCCCAGCCTCTAGAAGTGGGAGAAATAAATATTTATTGTCTATAAGCATTCTATTATTTTCCTGTTTCTTTGCATTGTTCATTTAAAAAGGCATTCTGATCTCTCCTTGCTATTCTCTGGAACTCCGCATTCAGATGGGTATATCTTTCCTTTTTTCCTTTGCCTTTCACGTCTCTTCTTTTCTCAGGTATTTGTAAGGCCTCCTTAGACTACCATTTTGCCTCTTTGCATTTCTTTTTCTTGGGGATGGTTTTCATCAGCGCCTCCTGTACAATGATGCTGGGAAAGACTGAAAGCAGGAGGAGAAGGGGATGACAGAGGACGAGGTGGTTGGATGGCATTACCGACTCAAAGGACATGAGTTTGAGCAAACTCTGAGAGATGGTGAAGGACGGGAAAGACTGGCGTGCTACAGTCTATGGGATCACGAAGAGTCCGACACGACTGAGTAACTGAACAATAATAAGCTACCCAGTCTACGGTGTTCTGTTATAGCAGCCCACACGAACCAAAACAGCCATTAACTTCTGCCCAACAGAGCGGCATAATGGCGTCTAAAAAATAATAAAAGCTGAGTGATTCTCTCTGAGGACAAACCAATTCATATTAATGAAGGTCTGAATTCTGGTCTGTTTAAAAACAGCATCAATTTTGAGTATATACAATAAATTATTAAGAATATATATCCAACTGTGTCTATACTTATACATAAAATTCACTTATACTAGAAACATCTGATATTTTAAGATAGTTTTTCATAGAATCAATTGTAACGACCTCTTGCAGTCTTCATCCATTTACCAGGCATGGGCGTTATCAAGCACTAAGCACATGTACTACATGTCAGGCTCTGTTCAAGATGTTGAGAACACAGTGGAGAATAAGGAAGTCAGAAGGTCTGTGCACTAGTTTATATTCCAGCAGGTCGTGCTTAACATTAAGTTTCTAAGCAAAATCTTTTGAAATTTCAACTATTAAATTATTTAAAGGTTTGAATAAGGATTTAATTTGAAGATTAAAGTATCTAGTACTTTATCTCATAAAAGCACATGAAAATAAGTAGTAACTGGCACTGACTGAGAAAAAATGCCTTCTCAAGCTATCTTCCAATTACCATGATAGGCAACAGGTTTAATTATCCCCAAAGTATACATAAATGACGTAGAGCCAATATAGATCATAAATAATTAAGTAATATTAAGATTTATTGCTTAGAATAATCAGGAGTCTATTCAGTTTAAAATAATTCTTTTTTCAGAGCTTTGGTACTCAAATAGGCAAAATTTCGGAAATGTCTGGGACTGGGAATAGACAGAATGAGACTTCGATGTCCTTCTAAGGTTCTATTTCTTAAACTCTAAGTGGTAGGTACAAAGATACTTACTTTATTAATCTACACTTCTGCATGCCTGAAATACTCAGTAATAAAAAAAAAATTTGACTTACCGATCAATTACAATCTCTTTCTGCCTTAGCAGTCCTTCTTTTATTTTTAGCACTGATTCCCACTTACTGAAATCTTGATAGCCGGGAGGTGAATAACTTTGACGAGATGATCCAGACAAAACCTGCACAAACATGTTTACACTATTAGTATACTAGAAGTGGCTAAAGGGAATATTTATATGTCATCTAGTATTTTCCCAATGATTTTCATAAAAAAAAAAAATTTAAACTACACCTGTGAATACAACATAACATGGAGAATTTCAAGGAAGTTCTAAAGTAAATGTACAAATCTAACCAAGAATCGGTAGACAGCAGAGCACATTATAGTACTAATGTAAGATGCTGGCCTCATTATCTTGTGGAAGCTTTCTGGAAATGAGAAGTTAATCACTGCCTAAGGAAGGAGTGCGGTAAGGCTAGACTAGACTGTGTATGTATCACCAGAAGGGCTTCCACACTTGAAATTGCCATTCACCACATCGTAAGGCTAGACTAGACTGTGTATATATCACCAGAAGGGCTTCCACATCTTGAAATTGCCATTCACCACATCGTAAGGCTAGACTAGACTGTTTATGTATCACCAGAAGGGCTTCCACACTTGAAATTGCCATTCACCACATCATAAGGCTAGACTAGACTGTGTATGTATCACCAGAAGGGCTTCCACGCTTGAAATTGCCATTCACCACATCATCCTTTAATTACATTAAAACTTCAAAAGCTAAAATATCTTCCCAAAGTAGTAAATATAGATATAGAAAATGACTATTAATCAGATAATCTAGATGACTGCCGGTCTCTAGTGTATCATTTAGAAAAAAAAAATCTGTTCAGACTTTTAAAAATATTTAAGGTATTTAAACAACACAAACAACAACAAAACCAATGTAACATATCTTCAAACTCCTATCACTGAAACAAAATTAAAATTTTAATACTGGTGGTACTGGCTGAACTGACTCCTCAAAATGATGCTGAAGTTCTAACCCCTAATACCTCAGAATGCAGCCTCGTTTAGAAATATAGATTCTGCAGATAAAGTCAAGATGAAGTCATTAGACTAACACAAAAGGGGAAATGTGAACACAGACATGCACAGAGGGAAGACTGTGTAAAGAGATGAACATAACACGATTGCCAGAAAGCCACTAGAAACCAGCCTGAAACAGACTTTTATTCACAGCCCTCAGGAGGAATTCATTCTGCTGACACCTTGATTCAGAACTTTTAAGCTCCAGAACTGTGAGACATAAATTTCTGTTGTGTAAGCTACCTTGTTTGTCTGTTATGGCAGCTCTAAGAAACTAACACAATTGGTACATCAAACAGGAACACAAATTCCTTGGCAAACTAAGAGATGCTGCACGAACACCAAAAAGCAACTTTCAAGGAATTCAAACTTGCAGCAATATCTTTATCCTTTGCTTTCCAAAGATCTACTGACAAGACTTGCTTCTGAATAAACCAGTAACTGGGTGACATCAACTAGTCCTAGATTAAACCTTTAAAATGCCTGTCAAGTAATACTAGGACAGGATGTTTCAGGCAGCAGCAGATGACCAGACTAAGAATGCTAGAAACCAGGTGATAACAGGGTACTTCACTTTGTCAAATGGGCAGATATTTGGAGTCAGGGTGACACACAGGGTTATACAGACAGGTTAGTCAGAGATTTAGCTTTTGAATTTTATTCTTTCTTCTGCCTAATATACAACTCAGGTTGATATGGGGCCAACATGCGCCAGTACGGATAAATCAGTTGTTGCAGTACCAAAGCATTTTCACTGTGGTTGAAAATAGATGCTGCCCAAACACCTTGAAAGGCCTTCCCTAGTGGCTAAATTGTAAAGAATCTCCCTGCAATGCAGGAGACCCAGGTTCAATCCCTGGGTCAGGAAAAGCCCCTGGAGAAAAAGATGGAAACCCACTCCAGTATTCTTGCCTGAAGCCACAGTCCATGGGGTCGCAAAGAGTCAGACATAATTGAGCCATTAACACTTTCAAACCCCCTGAATGTCCTATCCATTACCTAGGCCACTCCTCAGAGCTTTCCATCACCCAACAAAGAGTCACTTCCTGGCATAAACGGGGGCCTTCAGGACACCACTCATGGCATCCTTCCTGACTGGCTGGTTTCTGCTAATCAGTCTCTCAAAATTCTCCCATTTCAACACTGTCTACCCGCTTATATGTAGCCGCCAGAGCCAGGATTCAAATACAGGGAGCCCAACAAAAGAGTACCACACTGTCTCACTCTTTCTATTACGGCCCAGCTGACCAAGAAGGTACTTCAAATTTCATATCACAGGAGCTGAAAAAATGTTTGACAGTAACTGCTCTTAAAAACTTAAGAGAGAATTAAGCACTATAAACAATATTGCTGATGTTAAGAGAAAGTCTGCTTATCACAACTCCATGTTACTTCAGTTCAGTTCAGTCTTAGTCGTGTCTGACTCTTTGCGACCCCATGAATCGCAGCACGCCAGGCCTCCCTGTCCATCAACAACTCCCGGAGTTCACTCAAACTCACATCCATCAAGTCGGTGATGCCATCCAGCCATCTCATCCTCTGTCGTCCCCTTCTCTTCCTGCTCCCAATTCCTCCCAGCATCAGAGTCTTTTCTAACGAGTCAACTCTTTGCATGAGGTGGCCAAAGTACTGGCATTTCAGCTTTAGCATCAGTCCTTCCAATGAACACCCAGGGCTGATCTCCTTCAGAATGGACTGGTTGGATCTCTTTGCAGTCCAAGGGACTCTCAAGAGTCTTCTCCAACACCACAGTTCAAAAGCATCAATTCTTTGGCGCTCAGCTTTCTTCACAGTCCAACTCTCACATCCATACATGAACACAGGAAAAACCATACCCTTGACTAGAAGGACCTTTCTGGCAAAGTAATGTCTCTGCTTTTGAATATGCTATCTAGGTTGGTCATAACTTTCCTTCCAAGGAGTGAGCGTCTTTTCATTTCATGGCTGCAGTCACCATCTGCAGTGATTTTGGAGCCCCCCAAAATAAAGTCTGACACTGTTTCCATTGTTTCCCCATCTATTTCCCATGAAGTGATGGGAACAGATGCCATGATCTTCGTTTTCTGAATGTTGAGCTTTAAGCCAACTTTTTCACTCTCCTCTTTCACTTTCATCAAGAGGCTTTTTAGTTCCTCTTCAATTTCTTGCCAAAAGGGTGGTGTCATCTGCATATCTGAGGTTACTGGTATTTCTTCCAGCTATCTTGATTCCAGCTTGTACTTCTTCCAGCCCAGCATTTCTCATGATGTACTCTGCATATAAGTTAAATAAGCAGAGTGACAATATACAGCCTTGATGTACTCCTTTTCCTATTTGGAACCAGTCTGTTGTTCCATGTCCAGTTCTAACTGTTGCTTCCTGACCTGCATACAGGTTTCTCAAGAGGCAGATCAGGTGGTCTGGTATTCCCATCTCTCTCGGAATTTTCCACAGTTTATTGTGATCCACACAGTCAAAGGCTTTGGCATAGTCAATAAAGCAGAAATAGATGTTTTTCTGGAACTCTCTTGCTTTTTCCATGATCCAGTAGATGTTGGCAATTTGATCTCTCGTTCCTCTGCCTCTTCTGAAACCAGCTTGAACATCTGGAAGTTCACGGTTCACATATTGCTGAAGCCTGGCTTGGAGAATTTTGAGCATTACTTTACTAGCGTACGAAAGTGAAGTCGCTCAGTCATGTCTGACTCTTTGCGATCCCATGGACTGTAGCCTACCAGGCTCCTCCCTCCATGGGATTCTCCAGGCAAAAGTACTGGAGTGGGTTGCCATTTTCCTTCTCCAGGGCATCTTCCCGACCCAGGGATCGAACCCGGGTTTCCCGTATTCCAGGCACTTTAACCTCTGAGCCACCAGGTTACTAGCATGTGAGATAAGTGCAATTATGCGGTAGTTTGAGCATTCTTTGGCATTGCCTTTCTTTGGGATTGGAATGAAAATTGACCTTTTCCAGTGACTATCAATTTAATGGGCAGTCATTTCATGCAATTTAGTCAAACTGTAGTTCGAACAGGAATTCATTAAAAGTGGTAACAACTAAGACCATATTAATAATTCTAAAACTCAACATAAGTTGTGGAAATTATCAGAATGATATGGTAAATTGTTTATGCTATAATTATTACATTTGTAGAATAAAAGTGAATATATATTTAATTTATATCTTGATTTAAATATCAATCTCCTGGTACCACGTTGCTGCTGCTGCTGCTAAGTCGGTTTAGTCGTGTCTGACTCTGTGCGACCTCATAGTCGGCAGCCAACCAGGCTCCGCCGTCCCTGGGATTCTCCAGGCAAGAACACTGGAGTGGGTTGCCATTTTCTTCTCCAATGCATGAGAAGTGAAAGTGAAGTCACTGAGTCATGTCCAACTCTCAGCAACCCCATGGACTGCAGCCTACCAGACTCCTCCGTCCATGGGATTTTCCAGGCAAGAGTACTGGAGTGGGGTGCCATTGCCTTCTCCGTAGTAACACGTTACAGATATTTTAAATACTGGTTTTTGTATATCATTTTCATGCCTAACAGAAAACTTCTAAGACAGCTTGAGGATCTACAGTATCCTCTTCCAAGGATCTATAAAAGTTTCCTCCATTGAGAATTACAAGTCAGGAAAGACCTATACCATGATATTTTAAGCTATGCTTTACTTTACACATCTTGTACTTATTTCAGTAAGACAAGTGCCTAGACAATAGATGATGATCTTTACAAGATGACATGAATTATTCTATTCTTCCACAAGTTAGCTGCTAAAAATTTTTCTCATGGTTGACAACATCCTAAGGAAGTCTCTTCTTATTTTATAAAACTTCTTGGCATCATGAAAGAAGTAAAGAAAAGAAAAAAGTAGGTCTGCAGTAGAAAAGCAATCAACAAATATACTTGGTTTACAGCACTGCATCCATTGACAAGATGGACTGCTGAAGTACTGAGCTGGCCAAAAATTTCGTTCAGGTTTTTCTGTAACGGTGTATGGAAAAACTTGAATGAACTTTTGGTCAATCCAATACTTGCCAGACACATTTATGAATATATATAAAACAAAATATGAGACTTTATTCTTCCAATTTGTACGTTCCTTGATCTAAACCCTTTAGAAAACAAAAAAACTGAGCAAATAGGAAGAAAGGAAAGGAAACCTTTCTCTGTAATTAAGACAATTAAACAATTACCAAACCAGTTGCATGGTAGTCCTCTTGCTAAACGTCAATCCTGGTTCATAAAATAGTCTAAAAATGAGAACCAAATGCTGCAGGCGGTGTGTAATTAGTCGCTCAGTTGTGTTGGACTCTGCCACCCCATGGACTATAGCCCGCCAGGCTCCTCTGTCCGTGGGAAATCTCCAGACAAGAATACTGGAGTGGGTTGCCATGCCCTCCACCAGGGGATCTTCCCAACCCAGGGATCAAACCCAGGTCTCCCATTGCAGGCAGATTCTTTACCATCTAAGCCACCAGGGAAGCCTTAATTCTGATTCGTTAAAACAGTTTAAAAGTGAGAATGAATCCTAACAACCAAACGCTGCAGGTAGAGTTACATGTAATTTTAAAAATCTGTTTATATCTGCCCTACACTGAAAATGACAATTATGGAAACATGTTACCTTTTAAGGCTGTTATAATGAGGCCTTAGTGTATGCTATTCTAAACGAAGTTATAGAACACAATTTGAAACACCTAGTAAGAGTTATTAAAATCATAGCACGGCAGCTACTGTACCTTTATGATTTTGCACACTATATAAACAACTACATTACTTAAGATATACAGAAAAGAAACAACTGATTAAATTTTATTTTAATATAATCTACAGCAAATTGGAAGTTTGTATCCTTTGACCTACATCTTCCCATCTCCCCACTGCCCTAACCTCTGGTAACCACTACTCTAGCTTTTATTCCTATAAGTTTGGCATTTTTAGATTCTACATGTAAGTGACATCATACGGTATTTGTGTTCCTCTGACTTATTTCATTTGGTCAACTAACTTTCACAGGGGTACAAAGCTGATTAAATGGGGAATTGAATTTGGTATCTAATCAAAAGGAGTGAAAAATGTATGTCTACAAAGACCTACAGGCAAACACTTCATCACTCCAAACTGGAAACAAACCATTAACTGATAAATGGATAAACTGCGCCACATCCACGAAATGCAATACTAGCTTAACAAAAACAAAATGTATACCTAAACGCCGTGGGCCTAAACTTTCTTTTTCTCTCTACCTCACAAAGTAAGACTGCGGTGGAATCAAGGTCTTGCCTGCCTGGGGAAAATGTGTAAGTACTCAAAGATGCACTGTGGATGATACAATGCACTACCGCAGCTATAATTTCCTACCTATTCGTCACTACGGTACTATTTTACACTGACAAATAATTGAGAGGGAAAAGATCCAGTCAAGTAAATACTGTACACCAAGGATGCAAAAACAGAGTTGGTAATGAAGGGCAGCAGAATATGCCCCTCCAAAACACCAACTGGAGGAGCTCATCAACATGCCACCATAATTAATGACATGTTAATTATTTTGAGCGGTAGGCAACTGAAATCCAGCCAATGCAGGGAGAGGCTTTCTCTGAACTCCACTCTCTGCCTAAGGACAGATCCTCCCAAAGGAACTCAACTGTCATAAATCTCCTCCCTGGGAGTTTCATCAGAGAGGACTGGCTCTCATCACAGAAAAAACAGACTAGAAGCAGACAGTGTACCCAGACAAAGCTCCTCACAGGTTATCATCTCTCCTGTCTATTCTTCTAAGGCCTATTCATCTCTCTTAAAAATCATCTATCTCCCTTGAGAGGCCTGTATCCTTCCTCTGCTTTTCTTGAACTGAGCAGTATCTAATCCTGAATTCTAAAGCTACCACTCTGAGTTCCTCATTTTCCCCTGAGTATCTTCCATGGGTACACAAGGTACACATGTTAATAATCTTCTATTTGTTTCTCTTGTAATCCATCTTTTATTACAAGGGTCTCAGCTAAGAACTAAGAATGGTAGAGAGATAATCATTTGTCCTCCCGTACAACCACCTACAAGCTGGTTCTTAAGAGCTGTCGATACTTAAGAAGAACAAAGAAGCTGTCCAATAGGACAGGAGGCAATTCTGCTCCCAAATATGAAAAAGAAGAAAGTATTTTATATTCAAATAATGCCTTCCCTATAACCAGTAGTAACACATTTTTATCCTAAGTATTTAGAAAACAATTAAGAATTTCCATTCAATAAAGTTGTAACTGGTCAGGAGAGGAATACCATTTTGTGGCAGAATTTCAAGTCATCAGTCATGTTTCTACTTGCCCATAACTAATGTAAGTAATCAAAGAGAGAGTAACTGAAACATATGAATATATAATTTATGGCTTGTGAATAATAATAAAACTTTAACTAGACATGAACATGAAATCTAGAAGATAATTATACAGGCATGTAGCTGTGAGCGATCTCCAAGTATGGAACAGAAAGGAAGTCATCAAAGTCAGGAACATTTCAAAATCTGTTCAGCAAAACAAGGACACCTTTTATTAAGTAAACATTTTTAATACGTAATTGGTAGTTACCAGACTCGAGAGGGAGGGGAACTCCTCATTGAGATGTTTTCCCTAAAAATGCATAAGACACACTGTTGCAGTGGTGGTTTAGAAAAGAAAACAGTAGTCTAGCCAGTGTTCTTGCTCAGTCATGTCGGACTCTTTGTAACCCCACCAGCTGGGGCCCACCCGGCTCCTCTGCCAATGGAATTTTCCAAGCAAGCATACTGAAGCGGGTTGCCATTTCCTACTCCAGGGGATCTTCCCAACCCAGGGATTGAACCTGTGTCTCTGATATCCCCTGCACTGGCAGGCAGATTCCTTACCACTGTGCCACCTGGGACACCCAGGCTAGCCAGCACACTAGCATAACTCTTCTGTATCTAGACCCCGACCACCCAGAACTCTAACATATGTATGGCCACCTCATTGTGAACAGCAAATTTCAGTCTAATAATTGCATAGGGAAAACATGGATCTACAACAATCCCAAATATATCTATTTAGATGAGACCCAGATGCTATGGAAAGTTGCCAAAATATGTCACGTAATGGTCAAACATGCTTCTAAAATAAGCGGACTATTTGCATCTGAAAATAGCTCCAAATTCTTTGGCCTCAGCCTGGACAAATACTGTTAAACTTAGATAATCTAGTGCTGCCACACTTAACTGGACTACAACCTCTGCAGTTCTTCAAGTTTGTTATCTCTCTTTCATTTGCCTTTGTTACTCAGCTCATTCATCACTCACAACATGTCAAATAACACAGCAAATCTTCCTCTCTTTCCTGGAATAATCTATCTGAAGAGATACTCTATGAGTGCTTTTTGGTAAAAGTATCAGGATACCTCACCCAAAGGTAAATTCACAAAGCTCAACAATGTAGATGAAAATAAATTACAAATTATGTAGAATTTAGAGTTTTTATTCAAAGAGAAGGAAAAATATGGATTACAGAACTGTCATAAAACAAAATCTGTATCTTACATATTGTATTATTACTAAAAGAATGTGCATAAAATAAAAAAATTCCATCTTTAAGCCCATGGAATTATTTATAGAATGTATTACTACATATTTCTCTAAAAAAATAAAAATTTTATCAGAGTGACTAATTATAAACAAAAGTCTGCATCATGACTCTTGAAGTTTAAATTACAGAAGGAACTGAGTTTTTAATGATCTCACTATTTCTTTGTCTATATTATTAATTAATTCTATAATGCTATTTTTGCCATCCTGATATGCTTTACTGAAATAACAATACAAATATATCAAGTCACATCAAGGGTAAAAGACTCTAAAAAATGATAAAAAAGAAACTGATGAGAGGAATACATTGCTACATTTTGTATCTTAAAAGTACACGTATATGAAAATAGAACTGTAAAAGCATTACTGATTTCTACCATGCTACACAGCCAAGTTACTGTTAATTTAACTCTTTTGGAGGAAAAGACATTTTTCCTCTGAAAAATCAATCTGGTTGATGTATGATCTTTGTTAGCATCAGCATGTTTTTTAAAAATGCCAACAAAGGAATGATCTACGCACGAAACATGATCTCATTACAACTGTAACACAAAAGTGAAGGGGGTAAATGATATATCCAAGATTGAAGAGCAAATCATTTTCCCTAAGCAAATCAATCAGAAGATTCAGAGTGGAAGTGTTTAAGTATTCAAATTTAATAATGGATTTCACCTATAAAAAAAGAGAATGCAGTATTTTCCAAACCTTTTGCATCATTACTTAAGGATAACAAATTTACCAGATTACAGAACCAGAGTCTACTAAAACAGAGCGATAGAATGAACACCAACATATTCCACTTATTTTTAAAAGCAGATTACCAAAATATGTCATCAATTTTTTTTATCATATTGTACCACTGAGAGGTAGAAGAAAAGTATAAAATAATAAATGTGTTTTGGGACCAAAGTACTGCCTACATTATTTTAAAATGTTATGTAGGATTTTTCTAGAAGGATACAAAAGGAATTATGAATGATGGTTATCTTATGAGGAGACAGGGAGTCGGCTTCTACTTTGTATCAACTGGGATTAACTGACTTTGCTTGGCATACACATACTACATGTTCTTTTCTGACAGTGCAGTTAAGGGCCATTAAGCACTTTCTTCTTTCATATGTTAAAATACTGTTTTTTAAAAAATATATATTTCAAGAGTCAACAATGGGTAATCTCAGAGAAACTGTTGAGAGTTTAGAGAGGCAAGTTGACTGCTGCTCAATTTAAACATACCTTCATGTATTTTTCTAAAAAGTATCAGCACCAGCAATGTTAGAGATTTTTTAAAATTTCTGTGGTAATGCTCAGAGTCTAGTTCATTCCCTAGACCATAGCACACAATCAACAAAAAGAGAATGACTAACGATGATCCTTCAAGTATGCTTCTCAGTTTTCAAAAAAATCCAAAATTATTTTGAACAGCACAGACGGGTACTGCAATTAGAGTATTATGACAGTACTTATGACAGTGGTTCCTATCCCAAGTTTAGTCTGTGTCATGATAGGCCTGGCCTTATTCTTTTAAAACTCTCAGTACACAACACAGAATCTGGTAATATTTGCTAAATATTAAGCACTCTAAAAATTTACAAACTTCAAAAGGTTACCACCCCTGAAATTATCATTACTTAAAATCTCTATTAACATTTTTATAGCAATGATATATATAATAAAAAGATATGTATACACTCTAAAGATCATAGTTCAAAGATTAATCAACAAACTTACACTTGAATAAAAATGATGCTTTCCAAACCTTGAGGCTCAGCCTCATTTCTCTTAGACCCAGGAAATCTTTGAGTAAGCTACATAACTAATTTTAGTTTGCATTTTAGACACACACTTGGAAAAAAAGTCTTCAGTGCCTATGTTGTACTTCTATTCTGTACATGTAAAGTCTCGAGAGCACTTTTTGATTGTCAACAGTCAGCACACAGGTTCATAATAATCCAAACACTGAATTTTTAGATATTTTATGTTTTCAAGTTAGATTTTAAAACCGGACATAGTAATGCTGGAGTCAACAATCAACTCTTCAGATGTCTATGGCCCCAACTAAGCAATAAACCTATAAAAATGAATACTTTAACAGGGAAGCCTGAACAACCAAGTTTGCCAAAAGTATGCTCTTGATCTTAATGCTAACAGCTGGTCCTGGAACCTACTCACTTCCTCTGAGCAACTCAAGGGCAAATGAAAACAGCAGATGATGACATGTTCACATCCTTTTGCTGTGCTATATAAGCTTTTAATCTGAAGATGGGTTAAGGAGGAAGTAGAGATTTACTGCGATATATCAAAACAGTGTACAACATGTACAATTCTCAATGCATTAAAGTGCTGACAAAAACTTAACATCTGGACATTAGAAAGTTGGGCTTATTAATCTTTTCTGCTGGGACATCTCTTGCTTTATAAGATAAACATGAATTCTACATACCAAAATCCATTTTACATAACCTTTTCAAGAATGCATCCATGCTAAAAACTCAAGGGTCACTTGCATTTGTATTCCATAACTTCCTTTGACTTAGCCCTTTACAAGCTCATTTGTAATGGCAAAAAATATTTAAAATATCCATTAACCTTAACTTCTAAGGGATAAATAGTATGAGGAGTAAAGAAAAATAAATCAGCCCCCATTCATGAAATGCATGCAAAGAAAAAATAAATACCTAAAAAACATATAAAGTACCTCTCCAACTTCTGATTTATCTGAGTTTTCTGAATTGTAAGACATACTTAATACTTACGCAATTAAAAATTAAGAACAAACAGGCTTCTCCCTACACAATTTTTAATAATAAAGTCAAGAAAGAAAGGAAATAGATTCCAGATAGAAGAAATAAAACACAAATGGCAGAGTTCTCAAATACAGTTAGGAGTAGATGACAACACCAAATTAGGAAAAACCTCTGTATGCAATGGCTGTAAAATTTGGGTTTTTAATTTTGAGGGACATGGTGATAATAAAGAAAAGTTCTCAGCATGTGAGAACCAAATTTACCCGTGAGAAGGCAACTTGGATATCAGAGTAAAGAACAGGAGAGGGCCAAGACAGTAGGTTATATAAAAGCTCAGAGGAGAGCTGATGAGGCCATGGGAACAGAGATTTCGAATCGGCAATGTGCATTTGATTTCCTAGTGGACCAGAGTCTGTGAGAAGACAGAAACAAGGATCAGTCCCAAATTTCCATTTTGGATGATAAATAATGATCCCAACAAAGAGACCGGGAATGCAAGGAGCTCAAGCACTGGGGTGTAGAGCAAAAGATAATGAATGTAATGGGGGTGGGGTACCCCGGGATCTACAAATCTTTGAACTGGATTGGAATCTTCCTAACAAAGGAATAACCTCGTGGTCTACAGAGTTCTGAAGCAAGTATCTGGAGACTTGAGGGTCGCCTTCTGTTGTTAAATTGGCTGTTATGTGTATGTGTGTGAATGAGATTTTCCATTTCTTATTTTGGCTTCAGTTCTGTCAACTTCTTTTGTATAAAATATGTAGCTCTCTTAGAAATCATACTGGTGCTAATCTGACTCTCAATCCTGAATTTTCTTGTCCTCCTAGTGTTATCTTGCCCTAGTGGTTAACTTCCAAACGTTAAACGTTTATCTGTACATTACTTGTTTACTGATAGACAAATTCCTTAAAAAGCCACAGAGCATGCTACAGCATTTCTTTCCATCACTTAGAGTGTGCTTCATAAATTTCTCCCAAATTGTGCAAACCTACTTGACAAGCACTTCCTTTAAACTAACTGGCTTCTCTTGATGTCAAACTCTTCCCCATTGCTAATTGGGCTATTAATATTTAATAAGGCAAGAGTCTGTCCAGAGTTCAGCATTTATTAAAAAAAAAAATAAAATGGTTTAGCCTTCAAGCATCTGACATATCAATTTCTAAAGCAAAATCTACCTTCCCTTAAGTTTTGTAAGTTAAAATCTACCTTCCTAAGTTTCATAAGTTACTTTAGTATTGGTCTTTTTTTACCCCCAACTTGATGAATAACTCCTATTCTCTCTTCTCTATGACTTTAGGCACTTTCCCATCCCCTAAGTCACAGACTACTATTCTTACCATTTTTGCTCTTAGATGTTTTTTCAACTAATTCTTCTTTAGGTAGCTTTAAAATTTAATGCAGTAATTTCTCAAACTTTCAACAGAACAAAATCCTTAAGACTTAAGTAAAATCCTGGGGGTCTAACCCAGAAAAGCTCCTTTTCTTTCAAGTATCACAGAAATTTATTCAAAACTTGCATTTTACTGTATCACATATTTAAGTATTAAAATGCTTTAATTCTGTCACAAGTTAAATTTTCTTGTCAAAAAAGTTTCCGGAAGGAAAAAAAAAACAAAAACAAAAAACAAAACAGGTCTACCTTGAAAGGTCTTTTGCTTCCACACACCACTGCAACTTGGAGTTTAAACACTCAGTGTGAAAGATTTTATGCATCATGTGTGTGTGTGGCATGAGACTGACTCTTTGAGACCCCATGGACTGTAGCCTGCCATGCTCCTCCATCCATGGAATTTTCCAGGCAACAGTACTGGAGTGGGGTACCATTTCCTCCTCCAGGGGCTCTTCCCAACCCAGGCATCGAACCTGCGTCTCCTATGGCTCCTGCGTTGCAGGCAGATTCTTTACCACTAAGCCACCTGGGACTCACCTCATGCATCATAATTTCCTTTAAACAAAGTAAAATCTCAAAAAAAAAAAAAACAACAACAACTTGTAAAGAATACCAAATTAAAAATGCCACAAAACTATAAAAACAAATGTAAAGAAATTAACCTAGGAATCAGACTAATCATTTACCTGGGAGGAGAAAAAAATGGGAGGAATATGGGCAAGATCATATAACTATTTAGGTATACGTTAGTAGCCCAATTTGAGGGGACTCTCTTGGTGGTACAGTGGTTAAGACTTTGCCTTCCAAATCAAGGGGTGTGGGTTTGATCCCTGGTTGGGGAAACTAAGATCCCACATGCCTTGTAGCCAAAAAAGCAAAACATAAAACAGAAGCAATACTGTAACAAATTCAATAAAGATTTTTTAAATGGTCCACATTAAAAACATATTTTTAAAATTTTGGCTTTTCTTTAGGTCATAAATTTAGAGGTACTTATTTTTTTAACTATTAAAATCTAATTAAAACTAATAAAACTAGTAATTACATAAATAAAAGCAGGCTTTGCAATGTTAAGAGTATATAAAACACCATGAATTATTACAAATCAAATGAGCACTGTAAATAAAATTTTAAAAAAATTTATACAGACATTCAATTTAGGAAGTATAGGCTTATACTTCAACATTCCCTCACTCTTACTCTACAAATATATTTACATCATTTTTAAATGACACGAAAGTTATTTTCTCAATGCTGTACTCTTATCCCCAATCTCTCCCAATTATTTTCTTCCCCCACAATGAGCTTTAAAATTTATGTTGTCTTTTTTTAAAACTGCCTATAAGATTTCTGCATAATCATTCAGTATCACCAAGCAATCTTTCCTGGTTCCTCCGTTATTAATTCACTCATCCAATCATCCATTCAATCAGTATCTAAGAACTGCTATGAGCTACGTGCTATACTAGGTAATAATACTATAAGGAATAAAGAGGATATAAACATGAGTTATTGGATCAGCGGAGCTTGCAATTTACTTAGGCAGATACATTTCTAAACACAATAAAATGAGATAGATAATAATAGGGGTACATGCAAAAGTGTTTCATAAGAAAGAGAGGGCTGCACAGAAAATGTAAATTGAAACAGCACTTTAACGGGGACACAGGTTAGTAAGGAGGGCATGCCTACAAGAAGTGAGGAGGCTTAAAATAGAACAATAGCTTGTTCAAATAGCTGCAGGCAGCTGTACAGGGCCAGGGCACAGGATACAAAGGAATGTGATAAGAGACGAGCTGGAAAAGCAGGACCTAAAAAAGCAAACTAGGAGATCTAGGTTTTAGCCTGTCAGTCTTCTCTCCAAAAAGGGCTGCCCCATACAAAGACAGAAACAGCCTCCAACACAGGACTTCTTAATTTTCTGTGCCATGGACTTTTTCTGGCAGATGGCTGAAGCTGGCTGATCTGTTTTTATGTTTTTATATCTTAAAATACACAGGATATCAAGTAATTTTTATAGACACTCCACTCCTAAGGTAGGGAAGCATAACTGTGGGCTGTGTACAGTAACTTTCTTCTGGAAAGTAAAAGAAGGAAGGAGAGGGAAAAGAGTAACTTTACCATGGAGAAACTTGACGAATGCTTCACTCCAGCCAGGTGGCCCAGGTTAACAACACTGGTAAGTCATGCTGATAGGTATGTACACTTGGTATGTGGTGAAAACGGTACTCTACCTCTCTGATCTTCCTCTCAAAAACACATCAACCGGCCTCACCATGAGAAAAACAGCAGACGAGGCCTACCTGTGGACGTTCTGAAAGAAACTGTCACAACCAAGGGGACCAAAGGACACGCGACTACTAAACGTAATCTGGTGTCCTGGAAAAAATCCTGGAAAAGGAAAGGAACACCAGGGAAAACTGAAAAAATGGGTTTTGCTTAAAATAAAGTATCATCGTTGGTACAACTGTTGTGATAAATGTACCATACTTGTGGAGGATATGTCAACAACAGAGGAAACCAAGTGCTGGGCATACAGGAGCCCTCTATACTATAGTAAGTAAGTAAGTAAGTGTTAGTTGCTCAGTCGTGCCCGACTCTTTGCAACCCCATGGACTGCAAGCCCACCAGGCTCCTCTGTCCGTTTATTTGTACTAATTCTGTAAATTTAGAACTGTTTTAAAATAAAACTTGATAAAATGAGAAACATACATTAGAAAAGAAATTACACCAAAATACATATTTAAAAAAAAACAAATTTATGTTGTAATATTTCTGCTTTATTTCCTTTTTTCTTTTCTGTTCTTCTTTATTAATGCATTAAATAATAATATTTACAGGCAGCTTAACTGCATAATTTCAAGTGGTATGAATATGAACAGTATTTCAAGCTATATGCTGCAACTGTTCTATATGAAATTATCTAAGACGGCTATAGTGACAGTAAACATACAACTGAGGAAAGGCTGACTCTCATTCAGAGTTTAGTAAAAATAAAGATCTTTAACATTTTTCCCATCCAAGTTCAAAGGGCACTGGACTCTACCCTTGGGCTGTAAGAATCATCTTCAAAAGGAAAAGAAGTACTAACACTAAATGGACACTGTGCTGCAAGATCTCTAAGTCATTATATACATATTTCATCTTAGGAAAATCCTCGCAACAAACCCATCCCACAGATAAGGCAGCTTAAAGAAGCCTGTATAAGGTCATATATACCAAAAAAGGATTCAGACTACAGTCTGACCCCAAATGAAGATTCTGACAAAGCACCTCTAAAAACACTTTCTAGACCTTCATAGTGGAATTTCTGAGGAAATAGCTACTGATTATTCTGTAGTTCACCAAAGCTCCTAGTATACAACTTTCTGTTTAGGCAATTAGCCTAAAAGGAAGACGTAACACTTCCTAGAGCTCCGTTTAGACTAACAATGATGATCAGCAACAGCAGCTAAACCAAAGGAAAACGGTAGACACAAAAGCTCCCCACTGCTGCACAAATCTAAAAAGGAGATTTTTATCTCCTTGTGTGTGTGTGTGTGTGTGTGTGTGTGTGTGTCAACCTACATAGGCTTTTTGAGCCCATCTGCCAACATGTGAAATATCTAGGCCATATTTTATTCAGTCCGTGGTAGCTTCTTACTTTATACAAGTGTTAGTAATACTATTTTCTTAGAACTAGAGGTGCTCATACTGCAATGATCCATCCTCTAAGGTTCATTTTCAAATGAATGTGTAGGCAAACTTAAAGCAGACTTGCTAAAAATAGTTTGTTTTTAATAATTCATCTGTTTCCATCTTATAATTTCTTAGTTGATAAATATTACTCTCTGAAATGCATATCCATGTTACACTATAGCTTCCCCCTCTAACATGCCAACCTACCAGAGAATTATAACTAAAGAGGTCCAAATCTGAACCGTCAGTCTGTCACTTAGCAGCTATGTCATATTTGACAAATTACTATAAATCATGTTAGGGCTGTATTTCAAGTCCCTAGGTTTTGAATGGTGGTAATCACTAGCAATTGATAATAATCAGACATCCTTATTATGTAAAGATTGAAAGAAAAAATGCTTGAATAGTATACTGAGCAAAATGTCAAACATTCATGCAATTTACTTAATTTTGGCTTTTCCTTTTAAGCTGTAAAATCTTCCCTTAGCAATGTTCACAGAGGGCCTTTGCTGAACATTATTTCTCTGATAGTTTTAGCTGATTCTTTAAATAACAAGAGATTTGTTTTAGCAAAGGATTTATCTTTCTTTGGAAGAAGCCAAAATCATCTCCATTTAAGGACACATAAGCAGCTGCTGCAAAAGATTTTAGTTACCCGTAAGAAAGTGAAGCAGGCTGAGTTCACTTTGCTGTAAGCATTTTAGAAATTAAAAATAACAAGTAGCTTCTCCAGAATTACAGTCGAGATTTAAGAATCAGAACTTGGAGGAGTGGTGATTTTAAGTTAATCTAATATATAAACAAAAAAAATTGGGGGAAAAAAAAACAAACAAATAGGAAAATGATGCCTGGTTTGTCAAAGGAATTCTTCTCAGCTCTCAGAAGTTCAAAAGATCATTTCATTTACTAAAATTTCATTTACATAGTAAATTTCAGGAAAACAACTACTGCATTAAGTGAGGCACACCATTGTAGAAATACTACTTACATTTCCAGACACATGCACATCTACCATCAATGAAGTAGCATTCTCTAGTACGCCACTGATCAGTTATGTGGGATTACATCTTTTTGGCTAGAAAGTTACTCCTGATACTGTCAGTTAACTGGAATTTTAGTAAGATTTTATGGCAGTTTACTGAAGCTGGTTAAAAAACCTAAATATTTAAATGTGAAAACAACAACTTTTCTTGGGGTGATATCTATCAGTTTAAATAATGAGAATTAATGTTCGTAAATACACTGCTATTTTTAGAGCACTAACTGAGAAAACAAAAGTGAACTAAATACATTTCTTAGTTATTACTTTAACTATAAGATAAAGCTAATTTTTTAAAACCAAAATCAGATTTCTCATTCTGGCTTTCTCACACATACTCTCTCCCCCATATACAAATAGGTATGAGAAAAGAATAAGTCGGGAAAAAATATGAAATTTGATTCTGTGGCAATTTAATTATTATCTTGTTACAAGCTAACATTATGAAGCTTCAGTATGGCAACAACAACTCAGTGAAAGCTGTTTGGCTTAAATCAGTATTATTATTCTCACTCTATTAAAATTCCTATTACTTTAACAATTTTAGTTCTTTAACATTATCACCCTCAGATTACAATTACTTCTGACCCTGAAGATGCATGAAAAGAGCTTTCTACCACTCCAAACTTTTTCACTTATCTCCCACATGATTTTTAAAGTTAAAAACAAAAAATGAGGCACAATGACCTTTCCATACCTAAGGTTAAAATAAATGACATTCTAAAATGTTTGACTGTGATAAGACTATGGGTAACCAATCATAACTTCAGAATTCCTGTATGACATCATAAGACCTCCCTAGAACACTTTTTCTCCTCCACCTACTTCAATTGTTCCCATAACTCTGGTAACAGTCAGAAAACTTTCCAGCTAAACGTCGGATAACACTTCATGTAACTCACAGCATTCTATATTGTGATCTTCACAACAGCCAAGGTAAGAAACAGATTAAACCAATTATGGCACTTTCTATAACTCAAACTTACTGAACTTTTAAAAAGAGTTAATCATATTTTATAAATTTCAGTCCAAATTTAAATAATAAAATGTCTGACTGACATAAAGCTTAATTTCTAAATAAATGTTTATCTAATCAGTGATAGTAAGAATAAGACAACTTAGAAATCATAAAGGTAGCATTCATCTTTGATCTTGCTTATTCGTTTGTCATTTTAACTTTCACTTTTATTTTGCTGTTCAAAAATTAATTATTATCTTGTTACAAGCTAACATTATGAAGCTTCAGTATGAAGCTTTGCTGTTAAATTTCTGCCAATTAAAATCTTTCAATTATGTTACCATGTTTGGTGCTAATGGTAATTTGATTTCTCTATGCAAAAACAATGGTTTCATTTTCCTATGTGTTACTCTGCTGAGAAGTAGGGTGGGCCTGGACTGTCTACTTACATCCAGAATACTATGAACAGTTGCGTGATTGTACAAGAGGCACATTACTGGCATGACTACTCCAATATTATTCTGATTCTTTATAGTGAATATTAACAAAGTACAGTTTAAGAAATATACCACAAACTACATTTACAAAGTCTAGTCTACTTTTATTTTAAAAAAAAGCTTTCAATAAATAGATTTATTTATATTAAATTCAACATTAAATCATAAACTAAGACTTTGGACATTTCAAAACACTCGTCAAAAATATGTAAAATTCTAAAGTTAAAGAACATTAATTTATTTTAAAAATAATTGCCATATGCTTGTTATTTTGATAGTACAAATATTCCTAAGAATCTCATTTGAGTGAATTTGAAATGAATGTTTATTCTGCCTATTAATGAATATATTTTTATTAAGTTACTGTCCTCCAGTGCTTCCTATCTGGCATTTAGAAGGTGGGGGAGGAGTATGAAAAAAATGCACAGGAATGGAGATGCCATCATAAATTTTGTAACTTCTGCTTATATTCTTTTCCACTCTAGATCCTTAATTTAATATACAAAATGTGTTTTCATTCTTAACTTCTAGTCAGGGCATAAAGGATACTACATTGATTTTATTTCATTAGTTTTATTTTTATATATGTCAAAATAAAATTTAATTCTAGAATTCTAAGTTCTTAAGACAAATGTTAACTCTACTGCTTTCAAGAGATAAGAACTTTGTATAATTCCATAAGCAGCTTTCCTTAAGGCATCTAAAAGCATGCCTTTCTCACTTTTGTCAAGTGCCTCTAAGTATCCTTATATTCATAAAACATTTTTCCTTTGATATTACACAAGAGTCACTCAGTGTAGGTGTTTTACTTGAGCAGATTTGTACATTTTTACTCAAATATCCATCAAATTACATTCTCACACTTCAAATGAGAAGTTCATGAGTTCTTTTATAGTACCAAAATTTCACATTACATAATTGCTCCACAATGTTGATAATTTCTAGAAAGAGCAGAAATTCTATTAAAGTTATCCTTCATGTGTCCAGATTAACAGAAATTACATAGTTAGTGACTGTTACCCAAATTGCAAACATGGTATCAAACATGTCCTAACTAGTTCATCTCTTTCATAAGGTAAAATTTAAATACTGTCTTTGTTTCATGCAGTTTAAAACTAAGTGCTAAAAAAAAAAAGTCTGATGAAATAAAGTAGAAGAAATGTGACATATGTTTAAATTGTGAAAAACTGAGTGAGTTTTAAAAACACATGTAAGAGCTAGAGTACTTTGCTTAACTAAGCAGTCATGTCACCAGCATTTCCTAAAATTCAAACATCAAAATTATTTTCACAGTATTCCAGTGGGCATAAAGGAAAATAATGTTCCGATTTGGTTACATATTATTTCTTAATCTCACTAATTAACTGCAGATAGAAGAATATTTCAATGAACAAAATAGTTCCCCCAAAGAATTTTAATATACTAGGTAAAATATTAATTATGTAATGTATTAAAGTTTTAAGTTAAAATTAGAGTATCTAAGTTAGACTGTATATTTCTTAACAATCCTAGAAACAGTTAATTAAAACTTCCTTCTTCTTTAACAATGTTCTAAATGTACCATCCACAAATATTTCATTTGATCCTCGTAATTCCCAAATGTTTGACACTCCATCTCTATTTTACAGTTTAGGAAACAGATGCAAAAAGGTGAACTGCCCAAGGTCAGAGAGCTATGAAATGGTGGCACCTTGGCAAGAGCCAAGATTTTAAGACTACACCACGCACACATCTCATCCAATGATCAACGGCTTAAAAATAAATCACGACAATGGCAAAACAAAATGAACTGAAAGTCCTCAAATACTATATGGCACTCCAAACGGCAAAGTTAGGGGGTACAACTTCTATTTTAATTTAGAACCACTCCATTTCATTCAAAGTTAAATTTATGCCTGAGGCATGATGTCCTTAATCACCTTTATAATACTCTCCTGATCTTTTTAAAAGCCAGGGATATAATACTTATAGATGTCCTCAATTATTAAGCGAAACATCTTGGAAAACAAAATTCAAAATAACTGCACAAACCTTAAAGAACAGAAACATGCATAATCAATCAAAGTTTCTGTTTCATTGCTAAAATACTCATGTCTTTAATCTATTTAGCTTTGACATCGAAAATGCAGGTTAATTTCTCCTCAAAACTTTCCCCAAAATTGTGTTTGCTTACATATTGATATTGTTTCTTAATCTCAATAATTAATTAGAGATAGGAGAATATTTGCATAAACAGAAACCACACTTGCATATTTTATTCCAGTTCCATACTAAATTCTTAGCTTTCCTCGGTTTCATTTCTGACCTCCTCACATCATACCATTTAAAATATTCAAGCCTATTTGTTCTGCAGTGCTTGAACAGAGGAATTTTGCTTTATTTATGCTATGAAAAACCACTTTCATCTAAAAGTGTGAATTAACATAGTACTGATCATAACAGCAAAGAAGAAAATCTAAAGGTTAGAAATCAAGCAAGCGATGCTTCTAAATTACAGTGACCTAAATGAGATAGTACGTATCTTTTTGAACATTTTCAGAAATAGTCCATCAGTGTTCTTACCCTACATAATTCTGAAGCATGCAGCGCCAAATAAACACAACAAAATGAGGCCTGGGTGTACAGCTCCATCCCAGTATACTTGTGGTCAACTGAGGACCTCTAGTGCTTTGTATAATGCATTTCACCTACAGGTTTTTCCAAAAAAGGGTGGAGAGAGGGTACCAACTTACTCTTTAGTAGGGGTACACTTAACTGGCATTCATTTTCCTTAAAACTTCTTCCCCACATGCTTTCCCCCCCAAAGAAGAATCTGAAGGTTAAAGAGTATTTTAATTGCAAATAAATTAATTTTAATATAACAAAAAGATACTAAAGACAAGCCTACAGATTGGCAACAGCAATCTGCTAATTTCAAAGAGAAAAATCTCTACGCTGCTGTTTTATGAAGTTCCCTAAAGGCAGGGCTTTGAACAAGGGAAACATTTCATTATGAGATCAATCAAGGGGTTGAGGATATGTTGATTTTTATGTTTACACAATTCTTTTCATAACCATGCAGAAGCAGTTTGAAGCTTCTTTCAAATAGCCAGTGTGGACCAACAAAAAGTTCTGGAAAGTTGCTGTTACAAAATAATGTCTAATACAACTTCCAAGTTTATTAGCACTGCTGCTGCTGCTGCTGCTAAGTCGCTTCAGTCGTGTCCGACTCTGTGCGACCCCAGAGACGGCAGCCCACCAGGCTCCCCCGTCCCTGGGATTCTCCAGGCAAGAGCACTGGAGTGGGGTGCCATTTCCTTCTCCAATGCATGAAAGTGAAAAGTGAAAGGGAAGTTGCTCAGTCGTGTCCGACTCTTAGCGACCTCATGGACTGCAGCCTACCAGGCTCCCCCGTCCGTGGGACTCCCCAGGCAAGAGCACTGGAGTGGGCTGCCATTTGAGCACTAGGCAATCTCAAAAGAAAAGAGATCCAACCAAAGTGAACTTGTGGATGCCAACAGATTGATGACAAATCTAAAGATGACCTGGTCTGATTTAATTCAACAACAACAACAAAGATAAATACACAATCGCTTCTGGATTATGTGCAAAAATGACTGCAGAGTAGGGGACAAATAAAACCCTCCAATAATCCTAATACAGACAAATCCTGTAACTCAAACCTATAGAGAATTCTAATCTTCTGAATCAATTTAATGGGAAAATTTTTTCCAAAAATTATCTATCAGACTATAGTCTAAGATGTGTATTACTTGAAGTTACTCACAAAATATCCCCATGTTTATTTCACTAAATGCATAAACAAGCAGACAAAAATTAAAGGGAAGCAAAATTCTGAATACCACAAAGAATCTAAAGAATTCATGGTTTCATCGGAGGGAATACTGAAAAAAACTGAAGTTCAGTAAATTCTGCAAAGCACTGAAGTGCTTAAATTACAGGTGTGAATTACTGTTCAGCATTTACAACATCAAAGTATCAATTATAAGCAAAACCTAATGCAGACACCAAAAAGTTTTCAAAGGTCTATTAAGGTTCCTTTTGCACAAGAATGCATCTGATGTTACCTTAAGAAATAGAACTCACTACAAAGTGAGAACTGCTGCAGAAGCTGACCAAGTGTCTTTCACCCAAAATGTTGCCTAACATGACACATGGTTATCTGCTGAAGGATGAGAGTTGTAGTTTGTTCTCTCTTTCCTCCACCAAATACTGCTGCATTCACAGCTTGGCTCTAAGAAAAGGAAGGAAAAAAAAAAAAAAAAGACTGCAAGAGTTCTAAACTCACAGGATGACTGTGTGCACAGAGGAGGAAAGAGAATAACACACCTGACAACCACACCAGAAATTATGATGGAGAGAAGGTCACAGACAACTTTAAAAATAGGACTGCGCTGTTCCCACACCCAGCTTTTCAATTCTCAGCTTACAACCGGAAGCCCCATCTGGTAGGGACAAACTCTGGCTTAATTACTATCATATAGATTTTGGAAGTTCAGCAGAATTAGGACTCAATACATTTCAGACCGTACCACTGTCAAATAGACTGGGCCCAAAATACTGCATGCACAAAGCTTAACATTTCAGGATGTAAACAGGATTTGTTTTGGTTTTAGCACAAGGTAAAGTGACTATTTAGAATTATAACATATTTCTGAGTTTGACAAGAAACAAGACAATATTTTTGGTTGTCTCCTTTATACTCAATTTGTCTCCAGGAACTTTTCTGACCATAGTTGGCTGAAGTATTATGAGATCATCTTTTAAGTCTATCCATTATTCATCATCATTGGATAGCTCATCTCTTTAGGAGAAACCTCTTTGTATTTCACAACACCAAATACCCACTTGTACAAAGCTCAGTTCAGGTTAATTCTGTTAGTCACGAACAATAGTTTATTTAAGTTTTAATTTCTAAAGTAAATATTCTAAGCCTCACTTTCCTCATCTGTAAAGAGACTTGAGAAGAATACTGGAGATTAGGTTTATCAAATTCTATGACCTAAATGGTTCACCTGCTAATCAAAGCACTATCTTTGATCATTAATAATTTTCTAAAAATATTAAAGTAAATCATAATAAATAATTCACTGTTCAGCTTCACTGATTTATTCAAATGGTACTCATTTTGCACTTAAGCACTAGAATACAAAGTAAGCCCGTGAATTTTTATACTCGCGAACAGGAAGTCTAGCAGGGGGAACAGGCACGCAAATCAACATTATAGCACAGCCTGCTAGCCACATCTTGATACAGGCAGCACTAGAGCCCTACTAAAACCCAACGGAGGTGATAACCAATTCTGCCTTAATGAGTAATGGAAGCTTTCATTAGGAAGTGATATTTAAACTGGACCTTAAGGATTAACTGAAGTTTGCCTGGCAAAGAATCAAAGGTAGAGGCAGGGGGAGGGGAGACATTCCAGGCAGAGCCAGAAAAACATGTGCAAAAGACAATCATAAAAGGCAATGAAGTATTTATGGAAAGGTGACACGTTTCATGTGACTAAAGTGCCGCTCCCCAGTGTCGGGGAGGGGAGTGACTTCATGATGAACTGGCTTGCTCTTCCTTTTCCATGTTATATCTCACAATAACTTTAAAATTCAGGGCTTGTGCACCATTTAAGTCCTAAAACTTCATAAAAATTAAGTTCAGACAGGAACTACCAATGCTGATTCTTTACAGTCTTCTAGGTTGTACTCTGTTATGTAAAGAGACTAGTCAAGTTTACATAAAAAAGTAATAATCTTCTCCACAATTACCCCACAGTAGAAACCCACTACGTCTATAATAAGCAAATATAAGCTGAAACAATTTAAAGAACTTTTTTCTTAAAGAAAAAAGAAAAACCCTTTATTTCTTTATTTGGATCTCCTCACTACAGGCTAGTACTATGAAGACCACAGGGTCTTCAGCCAATAGAGCCAAGCTCAAGAGCTGAAACTATACAGAATCCAACCAACCACTGTATATCATGTGGTGTCTTTGCAACAGTAAATGAGTTCTAACCTGATCTAAAGATCAGGCCTAAAGATCCTTTCTCATTCTTTCAGTTCTTCCCTCTGCTGTCTTTACCAGTCTCTCTTGCAAAGTACAGCTGAAGACTGAGATGGGTCTTCATGAGATGTACAGCCACTAGGGAGAAAATGAAACCAGGCAGCTGGGCTAAGGCAGTAATATCTTGATCAGCAGAGATGTAACAAGATATGTTAACAGTTATTATCTCTGGCAGTTAATTATGACTATTTTTAAAATTTCATTTCTAATTTTTCTTATTTCAAAATTTACATAGAAGTATCCTGATTGACAACAAATATTGCCAAACTATTACCTCTGGGCACTTAACTTACAACTAATTTTTAATCTACTGAATATACCTGATTTTCTACAATGATGTACTGTTTTAAGTTTTGTTTTATTAATCAGCACAGTTAATTGATCAGGCAGCAAATAATTAATTCATTCGGTAGAACAGCCTGTGGGAGCTCTGAAAGAAAGCAAATGCAAACACTGTTCTGAAGTACAGGCCCTTTGCAAATGGCAACTATGTGTGGTAGACAGAGAGACAATGATAATTACTATGCCGTCTGAGTCTGACAATCTTCAGTACTTAATATCATCCTGTTAAAATGCTACTTAAAGTAGTATATTTTACAAAGCTATAAAATCATCAAAACAAATGAGGAACATTTCAATCTATAGTTCTGGTAGAACACTTCTCATTGAACTATTTTATTTTGGAGTGAAGTCAACATCTGTAGAATAACTTATTGATGCACTTCTTTTTATAAAGTTTGCTCCGGAGCTATTTATACACTGATGCTCAGAACAACTGTGCTCACAGAGAAAATAGTCTTAATGAAATAACACCTAAGAACTTTGGCCCAAGGGAATAGCCCAAGACAAGCTGCATCCTAACCAAATTATACTTCCAGTCACTTTGAGAGAAAGAGGACAAGACTGAAGTTACTATACCCCAAATATAAGATATCCTGGTACCATCACAAAAAGACAGAGCCTGAGCAATACACACAGACTAGAGGTATTTGATGTCGTAAATACAAATTAGGTTAAGAGGGATTAACATAAAACAGTGTTTTACCTGTTCAGGGGATAGGTCACACCTACGATCCTAAACCATTTACTACTTTTACATTCCAGGCTACCTAAAAGAAGACGCACTTGGCTGGCAGCTTTTTATCTTTCTCTTGAGCGTTTGAAACTCCGGGCTCCCTGCCTTCCTGGCACCATGGATAAAGTCCAGTACCTCACTCGCTCTGCTATAAGAAGAGCTTCCACCATTGAAATGCCTCAACAAGCACGTCAGAACCTCCAGAACCTATTTATCAATTTCTGTCTCATCTTAATATGTCTCCTGCTGATCTGCATCATAGTGATGCTTCTCTGAAGTTCTGCTGCAATCTCCAGCACTGCCACATACCGCCATCAGCTCAAAATCTGTCATCCCATGAGGAAGGGGAAACAATACTATATAAGAGACCACTACCTAAATAGAAGAATTTCTTTGTGAAAAGGTCGAGATTTGGAACAGAGCAAATTGTTAGCAAACGTATTCATCTGCTGGATGTTGTAAACATAAGAAGGGCTTTATTTTCAAAAATTAACTTTAAAGTGACTATAATGTAAGTGTGCATAATGTAACTGTTAATTTTCTAAACAGACCTTAAGCTTCTATCCCAAATCTTTCCCAAGGATGAACTAGGAGTTTAGTTTTGAAACTGCACTGCTAATAAGCTCACTTCATATATAAAGCATCAGCTTCACTCTTTGGGATAAATATAACTTATATTGTACTGTAAAAGCCTCTTGGATGATTTATTGAGTATTTTTCAGGTCCTCACCAAGTATACCAAAATAATCATTCAAATGAAATATCATTTGAAATAGCCCTCATATCTGTTATCTTGTTTATCATCATACAGAAGTCTCCATAGTAACTCTACACTCTAACACAGAAATTATACTTTTTCTACAATACCCTAATATTTTAAGTTTATAAGAATCGAGTAAAATCAAGCAAGACCATACCCTTAGATAGATAAAACAACTAATTTTCTCAAAGAATTACAGAATTTTAATATGTGCAGGTAAACCATAAATCTGTTCTCACCAGGACTTTATGATCAATAGACAAGAACTGTTGGTTAATTTAACATCTGACAGTGTGATTAGCCATAATTACTAATACACTAACAGAATAGAACCTAATCTTCATTTAAAGCACTATAGCTAATTACCTGAGTCAGAGCACATAACTTGCCACTGGAATCATAAAATTTTAAGATAAGAATGATTTTACAGGTTGTCTTCTATTTTACTCTCACACTCATTGTAGGCAAGCAAAAAAAGAAAAAATATTACTTCAAGCATTAGAAAAAAAAAAAATTTAACTCTTTCTCCAAAATCAACAAATTCTTAAATTTTAAAGTAAAATTTTTATCCCACTACTGTTCATGATAGGGTATAGCTATTTTCCTTAATCAATCAACCAGGTCGTAAACACCTAAGCAGTAGGCCATTCTACTACACTAACCAGCAATACTAATCTACAATGATTTTCTTGCTGAATACATTTCAAGTTTCTCTTCATTTAAAAATATCTTCCAACTACTCACAGAACAACAGAAGTAAAAATTGGTCATTTAAAAATATCTTCAAACAACTCATAAAACAGAAGCAAAAACTGGTTTGGAAAACATATTCACCAAAATGTGGTACATTGACTTAGTTTAAGTCTAAAACAGTTTACACCTATATTACATAATTCAACAGTTTTTACTACAGTTAAAGACATACTACCAATATAGTACTTATTAAAGGAGTAGACAAGAAATATGTAATTTACTATGAAATTTGCCAAAATATGGCAAAAAAAAAAAAATTGGAAAAGTCAATCTTGACTATGGCTTGTAACACAAATGCTACGAACAAAATAGTGAAAGAAATATTACTGCTTTTTTTAAATCCCTGAGAGGTACTGGAGATAGAAAGGGGGATAATGTTGGTTCACTGATATCTGAGAACAGAGGTTTCATACTGAGAGGGATTTCTTAAGTGAAGTCTCATCTATGGATTGGATATCCCTAATATCAACCAGAAGAGCTTATAAACAGGAAGTAATTAATGCATTCACTTCACTGGTGTCAATAATTACCCAGGCAAAAAGTAACCAAGTTCTATAAGTAATTAGCTGCAATGATCCTAAAAACAAGTGGAAATTTTGAAATAATAGGTTCTAGCCTTTTCATTATGTTGTTCATTACAAACATCAACTTTAAATCATAAACTGAGAGGTTATGGAGCTTTTCCAAAGTCAAACAGAAATAAGAATTGTTTTGTTGTTCATTCTGTCTTGAATAGAAATTAAAACCTTATACTTAAGGATTACAGAATACTGTAACTCAAATTATATTGTAAAATAAATACTCATTCTTAAAATGGAACTTATTTATTCTGTTTATCATAATCTGTAAAGAGTAAGATACAATGAATTATGTATTTTAAAAACGTATATACCAAATGCTCAAATTCTAACCTTACTTTACAGGGAACCAAAATGGAACTATTTTTTAAATGTTTAATGTTGCCTTTTATATTATTTGGTTCAAAATGTTTATTTAATTCAAATCACCTACATTAAAATGAACCTTCTTGAACTCAGTGAAATTGCTCATGATTGATATAACCATAAAACAATCTATCTATAAGGAGTTTTGATTTTGTAAGCTGTTGTCAGTAACTTTCCCCAAATAAGATCAAGATTTCCTAGTAGAGACACAAGAGGGCAGACATACATAAAACTATGAATTTCCTACTAGCTAGAAATTATTTATCCTTTGATTATTTTTTAGTCTTCTGGGATATTGAGAAAACAGTAAAATTTAGAAACAATTTGCTCTAAGTAATAGCACACTTTAAAATGTCTAAAGATTATATGCCAATACTATATAGAAAAGATGACGGCTTGGAAAAAGTCAAACACATTAATAATTTTATTCATTAAAACATGTATAACAAAAATCAATTATGCATTTTAGTTACCTAGGGAATGTCATAATCTCATAGTCTATTTGTTCAGAGTGTTACAGTTTTCACATCTTTCAATACAGCTATGTAAAATTATCTTAAACAGTAAAAAAAAAAAAAAGAAAGAAAGAAAAAACAGGATGCAAAAAAAAAATAAAAACAAGAAAACTTTCTTTTCCGAGAATGTAATAGAATACACAAAATGCTCTCACATTAAAAATAAACCATTCTTATGTCATGTTAAGACAAAAGCCAAGTCATTTAAGTCATTCTACTAAATATTTATATTTTTTCATTTACACAGGAGAAATCTTCCAGTAAATACGTTGAAATCATTAGGTGTTAATATCCTGGAAGATTAAGCCCCTCCTTGTTTAAAATTAGCACAAAATTTTATCTTCTTCTTTTTAATGACTACAACCCAGAGCTCAGAAACATCCTACAGAATATGAGAGAAGAGAAGAGCTACTTTGCCAGGAAAGAGACCACTCCTTCACTTCTGTCTGGAAGGCCCACTGTGAGCTTATGGGGATTCAATGGATCGTGCTGTGTGTAGAAATACGCATCCTCCATTTCCTTCCCACCCCCCCCATCCCCAAAAAGAAATGCAAAAGGGGCTTAGAAAGGGACAGTCTTTCAGAGAAGACAAGAGTCAGCTGTTTGTTTTCCTCTTATGTCACAGTTTTTGTGGGGTTAAACAGCTTTAGGCGAAGGCGGGAAGAGAGCCACTAATGTAGAGCAGAGGAAAGAACCGAAGACTGCGGTGGACACTGTACATGGAGACCTATAAACTAAGGACACCGATGCTTCCCTTCATTCACAAGGGGAAATGCTTCAGAGTTCTACACCACCTGTATTCTAGCTAATTTAGTAAGGAACTATGAGAAACAAGGACCACCACGCAAATAACACTGTGAGGCTGGCTCAGTAAACGTTCAGGATTGAGTTCTAATCTAAGAAGAGAAACACTTCCATGCTGAAATACCGATCTTTTGAGGGAGTAAAAGGAGGAAGGAGGCTCTGAGCATCAAATGAGATAAAACATTCTGACAGCTACAAAAGTTCTAGATAAATTTATGGTGATGTTAGATTGTGACTCTCAGCCAAATTCTTTTTCTTAGCTGCAAAATGTTTTGTTTTGTTTTTTCTTCACAGTGACAAACAGTTGTCATTGAAAATCACATTCTCACAATTTATCAATGGGATAATTATTATTAAGGCTCTTCCCTTTACACAAAAATTAGACTAAAAAGAAGTCAATGTTTTAAAGAGACCTAAGAAACAAGAAAGATGAGAACTTTAAAAGAAAGATGTTTGGAAGCTCCAAAGAGAAGGTATTTAAGAATTTTTTTCTATAGTAGACCAGGAGAATTAGAAGAGAAGTTGTCAAACATTTTAATTAAAGTATCTAGGTTTTCTTTACCTGGTTTCACCTTTCTACTATGAAATTTAAAAACACTATAAAGAGACCATCCCAAAGAAGGTTAATCAAAAAGTAGGACTCTCCAAGCACATGCAAATTTTGTGCCTTTTCACTTTCTTCATCTACCATGGGCCAACAATATTTAAAAATAAGTTTGCTCCACAAAGCACCTCCAAGCTCCCTACCCTTTCTCTGCACTGCTTCAAGGCTGAGGAAAACTTTGATTACCGAAGAGGATCCTCCCAACAGAGTGGAAGGAGTGAAATCAGTACTTATTCTCTGAAATTCACTCAACCTTCTCAGTTCTCTCTCTATGGCACCTACTTCAGGTTGGCGCAGAACGTTCAGTCCCTTCCCCCAACCATCTTAGGTTATTCCAGTTCTGTGTAAAGACACCAGCTGGAGAAACAACTACCCAGTCCCTGTTTCCCTGTAACCACAAGCACTTGAGAACTAAAATATGACAGTATTTGATAAATTAGGTTTCCTATCTTTCAACTGCTTGAATAGATAAATCACAATAAATCTGGTTAAACTGCTCTGTTATGATTTGTTATTCACACATCATGATACATCTGTTTGGTTATGCAGTCTAAATATATATAATCAAGATGATAAGAACTATGTTCAAAATAAGAGCAAACAAAGCACAGAGGAGGTGTTAAGGGCTCTCCGGTGAATGGAGCACGTTAGGTTACGTGTATGTTTTGGGGCTGCACTCAGATTCGTGACGTTACTAGATAAGTGATTTCCTTATTCTTTCATAGAATATATTCCTTTAATCTTCATTATTTTTTATTAGTAATTTTAAGTTTTTACCCCAGGGAAATTTTGCGATTTTCGATGAAATCACTTTGTTTCAGAAAACTCTGGTAATAAGAAAAAAATGGATGACATAATTTATGAAAAATTCTATAGACAATTGGTTTCCCAGTTAAAATGAGCTGCAGACAATTACCTTGGAACAGAAGACTTTTCAGATCAAGAAATTTACACATTTACACATGACATTAGGAAGTACACACTTTTCTTTTTATGTAATATTATCATACAGTACTTTCCTTAAGTGAAGTGAAGTTGCTCAGTCATGTCCGACTCTTTGCGACCCCATGGACTGCAGCCTCCCAGGCTCCTCCGTCCATGGAATTTTCCAGGCAAGAGTTCTGGAGTGGGTTGCCATTTCCTTCTCCAAAAATGATTAATAAATCTTGAAACCCAATTTTTTTTTAAGTGCATCTGTTTTATAAACCTGAATACATACCAACCACTGCCAAAGCTTTATCAATGACTTTATTTCCACCTCCGCATTTTACAGATGGCAGAAGCTGTGAAGAAACATATATACGGCAAACAAACAACTGAGAAGGTACTCAACACCACTAATCATCAGGCAAAGTCAAATCAAAATCACAGTGAGCTATCACCTCATACTTATTAGAATGGCTATTATCAGAAAGACAGGAAACGACAAGTGCTGGTAAGAACACGGAGAAAAAAGAAACCTCATACATGCTGGTGGGGAAGTAAACAGGCACACCCACTATGGAAAAGAGTAGGGAGGTTCCTCGAAAAAATTAGAAAGAGAGCTACCCTATGATCTACTAACTCCACTTCTGGGTATTTATCTGAAGAAAAAGAAAATACAAACTTGAAAAGATGTATATGCAACCTTATGTTCAGTTTTACAACAATAGCCAAGACCGGAAAGCAACCTACGTATCCATCAATAGATGAATGGAAAAAGAAAATGTGCTCTCTCTCTACACACACACACACACACACACACACACATGAATATTCGCATAAAATGAAGGATATCTTGCCATTTGTGGCAACATGCATGGATCCTGACAGCATTATGCCAAGTGAAACTAGTCACACAGAGAAAGACAAATGATGCTTTTTAAAAAAGCAAACAAAAAAATTACACTCATATAAAGAGAGCAGACTGATGGTTGCCAGTGCACAGGCTGGAGGGTGAGTAAAACGGATGAAGGCGCTCAAAAGGTACAAACCCTCAGTTATAAACAGATCACAGGGATATAGCGTACGGCATAGTGACTACAGCTAATAATACTGTATTGCGTATTTGAAAGTTACTAAGAGTAGATCTTATTACAAGGGAAAAAATTCTGTGGCTAAGTATGGTGATGGATGTTAACTGGATTTATTGTGGCCATCGTTTTATAACATACACATATATCGAATCATTATGTTACATAGCTGAAACTAATATGTTATATGTCACGGATATCTCAATTTAGGGGGGAAAAAAGGAAAGAAAGAAAAACTCAGGCCCAGAGATATTAAGTATTGAGTGACAGAGAATCATCCAGATTCTGAATCTGATAAAACCAGAAACAAAATCCAAGTCTTCATTCAAGTTACTGTTCTTTCTATTATATCATGCCAGCTCCTTTGTTTCTGTTTCAATTTTCTTTAGATTGAATATTTTTTGCTGTGTTTATAAATATCCTGATGCTGGGGAAGACTGAAGGCAAAAGAAGAAGCGGGTGGCAGAGAATGAGATGGTTAGATAGCATCACTGACTCAATGGACATGAATCTGAGCAAACTCTGGGAGATAGTGAAGAATAGGGAGCCTGGCATGCTACAGTCCGTAGTCGCAAAGAGTCGGACACGACTGAACAAAAGCAAAACAAATAATAAGAAGAAGAACAAGTCAGGTACAAAGTTTCAAGTTTTCCATGTTAATAAGTCTCAAATATTTTTAAAGTTTTATCAACACAATATTCTGGAGTTTTGTAACATTTATGCTTATTACTGTGCAGGGGAAAGGAAAAGTAAAGCACTCTGCTTACGGACACACTGTCGAATGCTGACTTCAAGCGTGCTAGTACTCAGAGCATCCACTGGAGGGAGGCAAACACTAGGTTCTGAGCCTTACCTGCATTGGTGTTTCCCTTTCTTGCCGAAACTCTTCAATTTGCTGCTGCTGCCAAGGAGCTAAACTGTAAGAGTCCTCTGTAGTTCTACCTTCCAAGGGGTTTGTCCGCAACTGCTCAGTGAGCCACATCTGCGTCCTCACAGAAGGCTGAATGGGAACTCCACCTACTGCCTGCTGACCAAGCATTAAATATTTCGGAGATTCAAAAGCCTCTGAGCTTGTCATAATAGGCTTGCTTTCAGGTAAGGCACTGTATGTCATGTCTAAGGCCTGTCTCCTGAGAGTGGAGGAAGAAGCTCTAAAGTCCTCTTTGCTACAGCTCTCATATTTATATTTGCTGTCCAGAGTTGATGGTCGTTTTTTATTTATTTCCTTATCCTCTAGCTTAAGCATCTCCATACTGTCATGTAAACAGCTAGGTCCAATGGTCCTTAATTGTGCTGTTAATGCCTTGTCTCTCCCTGTCTTTTCCAAACCTCTCCTTGATTCTTCTGTGTGCACCATGCCACCCTGGCTACAGTTCTCTGGGACGGTGAGTTTGGATAAAGATGACCATTTCCGGAGGGGCCGGAAGTCCTTCATGTCCAGTGAAGAGTCCTGCTCCCCCCTACTATGATTTCCCAATGCTTGCATGAGGCTTATACTCCATTTTGAGCCATCTGATGTCAATGATTCCCTATGTTTGGAAACTGAAGCACTGGAGTTAGACGGCATGACATGGGCAGTAGGAAGAGTAACCAATGACCGACTAGGCTTAAAAGATAATGTGCCACTTGAAGTTGAATGATCTGGAAAGAAAAAAGAATGCCAAATTAGTTGTAATTAACAGACAAAAAAAAAAAAAAAAGAGGCAAAATGTAAAATGCCAAAATCAAATATCTGAATATGGTTTCCCAGCACAAGTTTTTCAAAAGCACTTCATCAATATGAGAGACTTACTACTTATTACTGTTACTATTAATATTAGTCATCTGAAACAAATCACACCTACTTTCATACATTTTCTAAAAATGGATATATAACAAAATATATGCTCATTTGCAATCTACTTACAGATGAAAATGACTAGAAAACAGGCATATATTCATGCTATTTAACCCAAGTACTATGCCTTAAAAGAAAAATCCATCTCCCCATTGAAAGGTTTTATTCATGATAAATCACTGAGGCCTGATACACAACTTCTAACTTTACTTTAAAAATGGTATCTCTTAGTGTCTTTCCTCAACTGTGGAAATCTAGGCCCAACCTGAACACTGTGGTACCTCTCCACACTCGAAATCAAATCAGAAATATGGGTAAAGGTGCTCCTCCAGTAATGGACAATAATCAGGGAGGGTTCCAGCAATGCATTTGCAGATGGAGAGTAGTTCCTATATTCTCAGTCTCCTTTAATGGCATCCTCAATGGTCTATTTTCCCAAGCTAGAACACCTGAAGTCTACTTTGATTCCTATCTTTCTCTGAACATTCACTAAATTCCCAGGTTGTACATTTTTACTTCCAAAATGACTGCACAGCTATTGCCGAAAATCAGACCTTCACATAATACTATCCCAAACATAGGAACAGCTGTAGTAGGCAATATGGAAGCCCAAAGGATAAATAAGGGCCTCTACACTCAATGGACTTACTATCAAATGCCAAACCACCATCAAATATGCCTAACTAAAATCAAAGATTATCATTTTATCACATGATATACAGAAAGGTGATAGCAATTTGAAGTGTAGGGGTGGGTGGTGAAATGTAAATTTTACAGTTTGTTCTCTGTCTTTCCATTATGTTTGACTCAGTACATATTTAAATAAAACTTGCGAGTTTTGATATTGTTTTAAATAAATAAACAGGAAAAGAAATGCTGAGGAAATCATAAGAAGATGCAGATGAGAAACAGCCAAGCAAACTATTTAAAAAACATAATTCCAAGAAGTTTCTGCACAGAATTTATTCACCTGGAGATGGAAGGAGGAAAATATTACAGATGAAAGAATACAATAAAAAGTATCACAAAATTTCACGCTACAGGTTCCCACCAGCTTCTACAATACCCTTTCATACTCAAGAAAATTCTCATATTATAAAGCCAACCTTCCAAAATAAATTTTAGACCTTAAATTCCCAACATACCCTGCAACTACAATACAGACATGCAGAAAGCACCTGCACAGATTTCGGTTTGGAAGCGAGTCACGCGAGAAAACGGGCTCTCTGTGGAGCTGCCATTTCAGGCAACAGCAGACACATCAGCCTCCCAGTGGCAACAGGAGAGGCGGCCAAACCAAGGGCCGACAGAGACGGGGCAGCAGCCGGGCGGCGCCGGTTGGTTCCTCCAGTGGGGCAGGAGAAGCTTGACCTGGAAGCTTGACCCTAAGCCTGGTTCTCCAACGCTCCTCAGAAATGTTGAGTTAACGAAACATCCTTAAATAAATTCCTCCTGTTCTCAATCATCCAGTCAGTTTCTTCTGCTGATTAAGAATACTAACTGATCCAAGTATGGAGCCAGGAAAATATTTCAATAAAATAAATGTTTTTAAAAAGAATACTTATTTTTTTAAAAAAAGATGCTAAACTCACTAAACAGTGAAAGTGCATTCCCTATTATACACATAAAACTATTCATGACTGCTAATATCCTATGATGATAGAACATAAAACTGTTATAGCTTTTGGAAGAAGAGGGGTAATATGTATACATCAATATTTAAAATATGCAAACATACAGGTGAATATATAAATACACACATATCCATGGGCAGATAAATGATCTGGAGGAATATGCGGTGGTGGTTTAGTCGCTCAGTCGTGTCCGACTCTTGCAACCCCATGGACTGTAGCCCACCAGGCTCCTCTGTCCATGGCATTTCCCAGGCAAGAATACTGGAGTGGGTTACCATTTTCTTCTCCAAGGGATCTTCATGACCCAGAAATCAAAGCCAGGTCTTCTGCACTGCAGGCAGATTCTTTAATGACTGAGCTATGAGGGAAGCTGTGTATATAAGCACACACATATTCATGGGCACATAAATGATCTGGAGGAATATACTCAAAACTTAATAAACACAGGTAGAAAGAGGAGAAAAGGAAAGGATGCTTTCACATTCTACTTTAAAAAATGTCTTATTTTAATTTCTTTCCAAAGAGCATAAATTTACCATTTGGCCAAACTTCTGCAAAGATGTTTTATTGTGTCACCTCAAAGAGTCTGAAATATCAAAGAACGCCGCTTCTAAAGTATGAATTATATATGAAGTGACTGTCTCACATTCCATGCCACAGCTGAAACTTCTGAGACCAGCTGAAACTTCACCAGTCCTGGATGCTACTTCTTATCTGAAAACATGCTAACTTCCTGTCTACCGTTGCCAGCTCGATATTTTCAAACTGCATAGAAAATCAACAATTGGTGATAAAAACCAATTCTACATCACACTAGTATTTACTCCTACAAATCTAAAAGCTACTGTAAATATATCCTGTTCATAGAACATTACATTAAGAATGGAATTTACTCCAAAACTCACTTACATCTAAAGTTCTCAAATTTCAGCACAAAACACAGTTACCTGGTATCTAGAGTCCTACTCCAAGAGATTCTCATTCAGTTAAAGAGTAGAGAAGGTCCAGGAAACATCACTTTTTAATAAGTGATTCTGCTATTCTATTCAGTACAATGTTCTATTCAGTATACTTGTGACTGATTTCAGTTCTGAAACCTTCCATTTCAAGATTAAATATCTCAAGTCCAACTATCAACAGTATCTGAGGTTCACTGTAAACTGTGTGTTCACTGATTTACTGTGACATTCAGAATTTGTTCTGTGAAAACTCAGAATTAAAGTTTACTCTATTCACACACTGGAGAAGGCAATGGCACCCCACTCCAGTACTCTCGCCTGGAAAATCCCATGGACGGAGGAGCCTGGTGGGCTGCAGTCCATGGGGTCGCTAAGAGTCAGACACGACTGAGCGACTTCACTTTCACTTTTCACTTTCATGATTTGGAGAAGGAAATGGCAACCCACTCCAGTGTTCTTGCCTGGAGAATCCCAGGGACGGGGGAGCCTGGTGGGCTGCCGTCTATGGGGTCGCACAGAGTCAGACACGACTGAAGCGACTTAGCAGCAGCAGCAGAAGCAGCAGCTATCCACACACATATTCACATACACACACTTGCACACACACAACATAAATTAATGAACAAAGAATTAAACATCTGACAGGATAGATACCTGAAAAGAAAACGACCATTCTTAGAGATGAATCGAAACAATTTATTTTGCCTAATGAATCAATTAGAGGCAGATGCAACGCATTTCCTAATGTGCTTTATTCTACTACCTAAGTGTAGCCACAAATCTCAAAGGCAAGTTATTATGATGGCATCCAGCAGTATCTAAGTTGGAACAGTGAAATCTGAAACCAGAAGGTAGTTCTTTTAAAAGCCAGAGGACAGGGTTTATAGGATTCACAGAGAACACAGAAAAGCTAATGACTGCAGGCAGCTTTCAGCTTATAGAGGAAAAACAGAAGAAGAGGACACTGCTGTAACCTGATAATGCAAGTGAGTTACATTTAAGACAACAAAAGTTCTGAATTCTGAACAAAATCACTGTCATGTCATTCTTATCTGCCAATTCATGCCAGAATGATTCTATCTTCTTACATGTAGCGACAGTCTCCCTGTTCTTTCTTATAGTAAAAAGGAATTAAATTTTTTAAAAAACCACACCTTCCAGATCTACAGTATAATAAGAAATCATAAATGTTTACAATTAAAAAATAATCAGGAAACTGTATAAACATATCAGAATATAAATAATAGCTTATATTTTCATTCAATATAAAATATAGTATTTTACATTTAAAATAAAAATATTAAGCCTAACCCAAAGACAATAATTAAGTTTTATAGACCACCATGACTTTTTCCCGTTCCTGCTAATGCCGTGATAATGTATCACGAGGAAAAAAAAAAAATTTAAGCCACATTTAACTCTCCCCATTTTTTTAAACAAATGAACATTTCTAAGCATTCCTTATATTTTTAGGTAAATATTTTAAAAATATTCTAAACTATGCTCTGGTAGGAAAAGAGCTATATAAGGAAACTCAATAATATTCAACCAAACAATCTTCTAGCAATGTATAATGTACAAGGCACTGTGCTAGGCAGAAAAGACTATGCAAATATATCATTCACAATAAAATATGAAAATAGCCCTCCTCAGGGTGCACAATTTCACCATTACACATACACAGCTGCAGGACAGAACTAAAGCTTATCATAAGGAAACTGCAGAACACGAGACAGTATGAAATGTGCTGGAGAGAAAAGGCAGATTATTCATACAAGTCTCAGAATGATCGCCAACTTCTCTATAGCAATAATGGAATCCAGAGCACAGTGAAATATCTCCAAAAAGTTAAGAGTAAACAACTGGCACCCAAGAATTGTTTGGAGCACTAAACTATCTTTCAAGATTGAAGCCAAATATATAATCCTGCTAAACAAAAACAGAACTTATCACCAAGAGACTCACTAAAATTGTACGAACATTCCTTAAGGTTCTTTCACTAAAAAAGAAAAATGAGTCCTGAGTTGTAAAAACAAATAAGATTTTTAAAAAAATGTGTGATTAAACCTAAGAACACCAATGGTTACATAACAATATCTAACTTGTGGGTTAACAAAAAGAGGGCAAAGAAAACCAAAATATCAACTATGATGAATAAAACAAGGATGGAACAGCATTCTAACATTATAGTCAAGTTAGAGATGCATATTATAATTTCTAAACAACTAAAAGAATAGGGAGAGCTCAAAACTGTACATCCACAAGCAAAAAAATATAAGGCTGGATTCCTCTCTTATACTTTCAACAAGTATTAGCTCAAAATGAATCGCAGGCCTAAATGCAACAGCTAAAACTATATAACCCTTAGCAGAAACCATAGGTGTAAATCTTCATGACCTTTAAGTCAGGCAGTAATCTGTCAGATACAACACCAAAAGCCCAAGCAACAAAAGAAAATAAAGATAAACTGGACCTGAATAAAATTTTTAAAAATTTTGTTACAAATGATACCATCAGGAAAGTTTTAAAGACAGCTCATAAAATGGGAGAAAATCTTTGCAATTATACATCTGATAGGGACTTCAGATTATATAAGAAACACAATTAGATTATATAATAAATATACAAATAACCCAATGTAAAAATGGATGTGAAATTTGAAAAGTCATTTCTCCAAAGATAAACAGATGGTCTTATTAAAGCACACAAAAAGATGCTCAACATTTTTAGGGAAATGCAATTCAAAACCACAATGAGACACCATTTCACACCCATTAGGATGGCTATCATCCAAATGACAGATAGTAAGTGTTGGCAAGGATGTGGAGAAATTGGAACTCTCATACAAAGCTGATGGGAGTGTAAAATAGTACTGCTGTTTAAGAAACAGTTTGGCAGTTCCTCAAAAAATCAAAAATAAGAGTTACCATATGATCCAACAATTCCACTCCTAGGTATACACCAAAGAGAAATGAAAACATATCCACAGAGGTATTATTAGTAGTCAAAAAGCCAAAATAACTCAACATCCATCAATTGATAAATGGATAAATAAAAAGTGGTACAGTGGAATATTATATAGTAATGAAAAGAAAAGAAGTATTGATACGTGCTACAACATGAATGAGTCTAGAAAACATTACACTACGTGAAAATCAGGAACACAAGGCAACACATTAGATGACTCTATCTGAAATGTTCAGAACAAAGAACTTTATACCGGTAAGTGACTGCTTAAGGGGATGGGAGGAAAGACGGAGAGAGAGAGAGATTACAGATTTCTTAGGGGAGGGGGAGCTTAAAAATGTTCTAAAATTTGATTGTATAACAGTTGAACGATTCTGAGACTATATTAAGAAGCAAACTGTAGACTTTAAATGGGTGAATTATACAGTATATGAGTTATAGCTCAGTAAAGATTTTTTTTAAAGATATGCGTGTATAACTCGTGATACACTAGAAGGAAAATGTCATGAAAGAAAAAGTAAATCAAAAGAAGGTAAGAAAGAAAAAGCTTGAGAAAAGCAGAACAGAAAGTATACAATATGATTAAAAATGCATCAAAATTTAACAATCATAGTAAGTAAAAATCCAAAGAACTGTCTGCATAATTTTTAAATCCAGCTAAATGTTTACAAAAGATATACCTAAAATATTAAGTCCTATTTTGGCACTACGGTATAAAAACTGAGAATGATTAAAGAATCATCAGAAATAACCATCAAGAACATTTGGAGAACTGTCTATCAGGTATCAAGATCATGAAAAGCATACTCTCCTGAACTGCTTGCTTCTACTTGTTATAATGAGAAGCTTCTATTTCCCTACTGCTAAACATATGACCTATTCTTTCAGCAACAGTACTTGAAAGTAATAATACACAATTATGTGCAAATATTGGTTCCCATTTAGTTATTGTCTAATCATTATCACCAATCACCCTTTTTTCTTAACTATATTTCTCAATTGTATTTTGTGAAGTCACTTCAAATCCTACTGAGGCAGAAATTGAGTGAAAAGTTCTAAAATTACTTGTTTAAAATAATTACAGAAGTTTATACTGTTCACAAGTTAGTTCTCAAGCCCTTTTTGTACACTCTTAGCAATCATTCACAACAAACTAAGAAACTTCATTTTGTAAGTTTATGTACAATAAGACGAAAAGCTGGTTTTTAAAGTGGGGGGAGCATTTCTGACCTGCAGTCAGACTACTGGCAACTTAACTAAAGTACAATCTAGCTACTGTTTAAAGAGGTCAACAATTCAACGTAAAACTCATTTTAAAAGTTGGTCAGTTTAAAAAAAAAAGCTCCTTTTTGTATTTACACCAAAACTGTAGTATTTTTGTTTTCTTGAAAGGCTTTTAAAATTTCTTTCAACTGTACCATTTTCTAGGTATCTCTTATGAGTTTCAATTTAGATGGTCTCATCAGCAGTTTACTTGCAAAGAGCTGCAAGAGTTCTTTCTCTCTAAAAATGTTTATAAATCAAATTGTAATGATCTCAAATTATGAGGAGTGATTTTGAAAATTCAAATTTTCTCAGGAAAAAAAACTGTTACTTTATGGTAGAAATGACAAAAAAATGATCATCTGGTCCTCTAACCACCTACATGCCTGGGGAAATGTGAAGTCATTAACCTCCAGTCTAAACCCATGGCTGACTGACTGAGTCTTTCCAGGTCAGAAATACCTGGGTTCAACACAGGTCTCAAAAGTGGACTACATGCAGGTCAGTCAGCTTGGTCAGGTTCAGGAAGTCATATTCTACCAGGCCAAGATGCAAAATGATAGAAAAACCTGAGTGTATGAATGGATGGATGGATGGATAACAATGAAAGTAAAAATGAGGTCCAAAAAGATACAAAACATACCTCCAACAAACAATTTTAATTTCTGCAAATTTACTACAGCTGTAATGCTCTTATATGTCACATTTAAAGCTTTAAATTCAAATATTTTATTTTCAGCAATAATGTAGAGTAACAGGAAAATTAAGTAGAGATGCAGGGCAAAGGAAAACAGTTATTTGGTTTGTAAATGAACATAAATCATAATTGTTTTGAATACTGCCTTGAAATTATTTGATTTCAAAAGCAAAAAAGTATTCTGTGTATAACTTCTGACCTAATTCCGTATGTAAACGAAGAACTAAACCCATAAAGGTTAGATTACTTGAGCAAGTACAGATCTCAAAATAGGATCCCAGTCTCCTGTTTCTCAGTCTAGTGTTACCTATCCTGTCCCACACACTACACTATACCTCTCCGCTTTCCTCCTCTAGTCTCTCACTTCAAGAACAGATATCTAATGCTGTGGGTAAGGGCATACCTTTAGAGTTAGATTTGAAGAACCTCACCTCCATCACCTGAACAGCTGTGCAACCACAGATATGTTACTAACATCTTCTAAGTTTTATTTTTTACCTTCTCTCAGTGAAGAGAAGGTAACTGTATTTTACCTTCAGTTCAGTTCAGTCACTCAGTCATGTCCGACCCTTTGCAACCCCACGGACTGCAGCACACCAGCTTCCCTGTCCATCACCAACTCCCAGAGCTTACTCAAACTCATGTCCATTGAGTCAGTGATGCCACCCAACCATCTCATTCTCTGTCACCCCCTTCTCCTCCAGCCTTCAATCATTCCCAGCATCAGGGTCTTTTCCAATGAGTCAGTTCTTCACATCAGGTGGCCAAAGCATTGGAGTTTCAGCTTCAACATCAGTCCTTCCAATGAATATTCAGGACTTATCTCCTTTAGGATGGACTGGGTGGATCTCTTTGCTGTTCAAGGGACTTCTCAAGAGTCTTCTCCAACACCACAATTCAAAAGCATCAATTCTTTGGTGCTCAGCTTTATTTATAGTCCAACTCTCACATCCATACATGACTACTGGAAAAACCAAAGCTTTGACTAGACGGACCTTTGTTGGCAAAGTAATGTCTCTGCTTTTTAATATGCTATCTAGGTTGGTCATAACTTTTCTTCCAAGGAGCAAGCATCTTTTAATTTCATGGCTGCAGTCACCATCTGCAGTGATTTTGGAGCCCCAAAAAATAAAGTCTGACACTGTTTCCATCTATTTCCCATGAAGTGATGGGACCAGATGCCATGATCTTTGTTTTCTGAATGCTGAGTTTTAAGCCAACTTTTTCACTCTCCTCCTTCACTTTCATCAAGAGGCTCTTTAGTTCTTCTTCACTTTCTGCCATAAGGGTGGTGTCATCTGCATATCTGAAGTTATTGATATTTCTCCTGGCAATCTTGATTCCAGCCTATACTTCATCCAGCCCAGCGTTTCTCATCATGTACTCTGCATATAAGTTAAATAAGCAGGGTGACAATACACAGCCTTGACGTATTCCTTTCCCAATTTGGAGCCAGTCTGTTGTTCCACGTCCAAGGTATTTTACCTTAGAAGGATTCTACAGTGAAAAAATTTTTAATCATGTACAGAAGCTATGACAAATCTAGACAGAATATTAAAAAGCAGAGACATTACTTTGCCGACAAAGGTCCATACAGTCAAATCTATGGTTTTTCCAGCAGTCATGTACGGATGTGAGAGTTGGACCATAAAGAAGACTGAACACCAAAGAATTGTTGCTTTTGAACTGTGGTGCTGGAGAAGACTCCAGAATCCCCTGGATTGCAAGGAGATTATACCACTCAATCTTATAGGAAATCAACCCTGACATTTCATTGGAAGGACTGATGCTGAAGCTGAAGCTCCAATACTTTGATCACCGGATGCAAAGAGCAAACTCACTGGAAAAGATCCTGAGGCTGGGAAAGACTGAAGGCAAAAGGAGAAGGGGACAACAGAGAATGAGATGGTTGGATGGCATCACTGACTCAATGGACATGAATTTGAGCAAACTCTGGGAAATAGTGGAGGACAGAGGAGCCTGGCATGCTACAATCCATGGCATCACAAACAGTCAGACATGACTTAGTGATTGAACCACCACCACAACAGAACTATAAAACCTCACACTGCAAAAATATACAGCACATATTCTCATTAATGTTAAGGTAAACTGACTGTCTAATTCACTGCAGTTTCTGGAGATCATGTTGTGGGCGTACCCATCACCAAGAGCCCTGGAAGTGCCAAAGCTATGAAGTTACAGCGACATGAGGTTGCTCACCAATGAAAAGAACCTTAATAAAATAGGGAAACAGTTAGAGAACAGTCTAAATATCATTTATGTCACCTATAGAATGGATATAGAGTTGTACCCATATGTTAATTTTTTTATTAACTGAAACAATCACATAAACCTCTTATAATGCCTTACACATAGTAGTAATATTTATTTTGCATTTACTATCTTAATTAAAGTTTAAGAAGGAACTCTCGATTTGCTTAAAATATTACCTAAGGTATGGGGATGAGCACAGAATATCTGAAATAATACTACCACGTGTTATAATTTATACCTGTATAAGTTTGGCATTGTGTACAAGTAGGTTTACCATTTCACCTTCTTTTTACCTTACTAACACTTAAAATATTCTGTAAAAAAGAAAAAAGGGTAAGAATGAGAGGATATTTTACATTAAGATGAGGTGTTTTAAAGAAACCATTTAGGAGAGGCGGTCCTAAGATGGCAGAGGAATAGGACAGGGAGACCACTTTCTCCCCCCACAAATTCATCAAAAGAACATTTGAACGCTGAGAAAATTCCCAAAACAACTTCTGAATGCTGCCAGAAGACATCAGGTATCCAGAAAAGCAGCCCACTGTCTTCGAAAGGAGGTAAGAAAAATATAAAAGATAAAAAGAGAGAGAAAAGAGGTAGGGACAGAGCTCCATCCTGGGAAAGGGGGTATTAAAAAAGAGAGAAGTTTCCAAACACCAGGAAACACTCTCACTGCCGAGTCTGTGGCGAGCTTTGGAACCAGAGGGCAACATAACCGGGAGGAAAAATAAATAAATAATTAAAACCCACAGATTACGAGCCCAACGGTAACTCCCCCAGCGGAGAAGCAGCGCAGACGCCTGCACCCGCCACTAGCAAGCGGGGGCTGGGCAGGGAGGCGCCGGCTGTATTGCTTAGAGTTAAGGACCTCCGGAGACAGGCAGGTGAGGGCAGCCAGAGCCGGAAGGGGGCAATCACGGCCCCAGAGAGGCATCATCTACCAAACTGCAAGCAGGCTTTGTTGCTAAGACTTCCTGGGATTCTGGACGGTCAAAATCCGCCTGAGAAGGTGCGCTGGCTATACACCCAGAAAACCAAGCAGCAGGGACGGGGGAAGTGGCGATAAGTCACAGCGACTGTGCTCGCCAAACACCTGGTCACCTGAGCTGCTCGGACCTGGGAAAGGCACAAAATGCAGGTTCAATCGAGTCTGCACCTCTGAGGACTACCCGAGTACCTGAACCTGAGCAGCTTAGACCTCCGAAGTGCATACAACCCAGGGCCGACCTCAGACAGTTCCTGGCAGAGCAACCTAGAGGGAAAGTACACACGCCTTTGAGCAGGGGCAAACCCAGTGTGGCTGAGACACTGCAAGCACACGCCAGTGTTATTTGTTTGCAGTATCCCTCCCTCCCCACAGCACAACTGAACAAGTGAGCCTAAAAAAGTGTTCACCACCACACTCTTGTACCAGGGCAGAAATTAGACACTGAAGAGACCAGCAAACAGAAGTAGCTAAAACAGAGGGAACCTCCTTGGAAGTGACAGGTGCAATAGATTAAAACCCTGTACTTAGTACCAACTACACAGGAAGGGGCCTATAGATCTTGAAAAACATAAGCACATCAAGGAACTATCTGAAAATGAACTGACCCCACACTGGCCACAACACCAGAGAAAGTCCCAGATATATTTTTAGTATTTTTACTATCATTCTTTAATTTAAAAAAAATTTTTTATTTTTAAGTCCTTTATTATGCCTTTAATTTTCATTTTTATAACCTATTACTTTGCAAAAAGAAAAAGAGACCAAATTTTTTAAAGCAAACTTCATATATATATTTTATAATTTTTGTGACTTTTTTTTTTCTTTTTCTTTAATATTTTATTTTTGAAAATCCAACCTCTACTCTAGATTTTTAATCTTTGCTTTTTGGTATTTGTTATCAATTTTGTACCTCTAAGAACCCAATCTTCAGTACCCATTTTTACTTGGGAGTGAGATTAATGACTTGACTGCTGTCTCCCACTTCTCTTCTCTACCCAACTCTGTGAATCTCTTTGCGTGTTCCAGATGGTGGAGAACTCTTAGGGAACTGACTACTGGCTGGATCTGTCTCGCTTGTTTTGATTCCCCCCTTTATCCTCCTGGCCACCTCTGTCTCCTTCCTCCCTCTTCTCTTCTCTGTATAACTCTGTCAACATCTCTGAGTGGTCCAGACTGTGGAGCGCACATAAGGAAGTGATTGCTGGCTAGCTTGCTCTCTCCTCTCTTGATTCCTCCTCATCTCATTCGGGTCACCTCTATCTCCCTCCTCCCTCTTCTCTTCTCCACGTAACTCTGTGAACCTCTCTGGGTGTCCCTCACTGTGGAGAAACTTCATCTTTAACCTAGATGTTTTATCAATGGTGCTGTATAGATGGAGAAGTCTTGAGGCTACCGTAAAAATAAGACTGAAATCCAGAAGCAGGAGGCTTAATTCCAAATCCTGAGAACACCAGAGAACTCCTGACTTCAGGGAACATTAATCAATAGGAGCTCATCAAACGCCTCCCTACTTACACTGAAACCAAGCACCACGCAAGGGCCAACAAGTTCCAGAGCAAGACATACCATGCACATTCTCCAGCAACACAGGAACACAGCCCTGAGCTTCAATATACAGACTGCCCAAAGTCACTCCAAACCCACTGACTCTCATAACTCATTACTGGACACTTCATTGCACTCCAGAGAGAAGAAATCCAGCTCCACCCACCAGAACACTGACACAAGCTTCCCTAACCAAGAAACCTTGACAAACCACTGATACAACCCCACCCACAGCGAGGAAACTCCACAATAAAGAGAACTTCACAAACTGCCAGAATACAGAAAGGCCACCCCAAACTCAGCAGTATAACCAAGATGAAGAGACAGAGGAATACCCAGCAGGTAAAGGAACAGGAGAAATGCCCACCAAACCAAACAAAAGAGGAAGAGATAGGGAATCTACCTGATAAAGAATTCCAAATAATGATAGTGAAAATGATCCAAAATCTTGAAAACAAAATGGAATCACAGATAAATAGCCTGGAGACAAGGATTGAGAAGATGCAAGAAAGGTTTAACAAGGACCTAGAAGAAATAAAAGAGAGTCAATATATAAGGATAATGCAATAAATGAGATCAGAAACACTCTGGAGGGAACCAACAGTAGAATAAGGAGGCAGAAGATAGGATTAGTGAGGTAGAAGATAGAATGGTAGAAATAAATGAATCAGAGAGGAAATAAGAAAAACGAATTAAAAGAAATGAGGACAACCTCAGAGACCTCTGGGGCAATGTCAAACACCCCAACATTTGAATCATAGGAGTCCCAGAAGAAGAAGACAAAAAGAAAGACCATGAGAAAATACTTGAGGAGATAATAGTTGAAAACTTCCCTAAAATGGGGAAGGAAATTATCACCCAAGTCCAAGAAACCCACAGCGTCCCAAACAGGATAAACCCAAGGCGAAACATCCCAAGACACATATTAATCAAATTAACAAAGATCAAACACAAAGAACAAATATTAAAAGCAGCAAGGGAAAAACAACAAATAACACACAAGGGGATTCCCATAAGGATAACAGCTGATCTTTCAATAGAAACTCTTCAGGCCAGGAGGAAATGGCAGGACATACTTAATGATGAAAGAAAATAACCTACAACCCAGATTACTGTACTCAGCAAGGATCTCATTCAAATATGAAGGAGAAATCAAAAGCTTTATAGACAAGCAAAAGCTGAGAGAATTCAGCACCACCAAACCAGCTCTCCAACAAATGCTAAAGGATCTTCCCTAGACAGGAAACACAAAACGGGCATATAAACTCGAACCCCAAACAATAAAGTAAATGGCAATGGGATCATACTTATCAATAATTACCTTAAACGTAAATGGGTTGAATGCCCCAACCAAAAGACAAAGACTGGCTGAATGGATATAAAAACAAGATCCCTATATATGCTGCCTACAAGAGACCCACCTCAAAACAAGGGACACATACAGACTGAAAGTGAAGGGCTGGAAAAAGATATTTCACGCAAATGGAGACCAAAAGAAAGCAGGAGTAGCAATACTCATATCAGATAAAATAGACTTTAAAACAAAGGCTGTGAAAAGAGACAAAGAAGGACACTACATAATGATCAAAGGATCAATCCAAGAAGAAGATATAACAATTATAAATATATATGCACCCAACATAGGAGCACCGCAATATGTAAGACAAATGCTAACAAGTATGAAAGGGGAAATTAACAATAACACAGTAATAGTGGGAGACTTTAATACCCCACTCACACCTATGGATAGATCAACTATACAGAAAATTAATGAGGAAACACAAACTTTAAATGATACAATAGACCAGTCAGACCTAACTGATATCTATAGGAAAACAGATAGCCAAAACAACAGACACCCCAAAACAATGAATTTCACCTTTTTCTCAAGGGCACACGGAACCTTCTCCAGGATAGATCACATCCTGGGCCATAAATCTAGCCTTGGTAAATTCAAAAAAACTGAAATCATTCCAAGCATCTTTTCTGACCACAATGCAGTAAGATTAGATCTCAATTACAGGAGAAAAACTATTAAAAATTCCAACATATAGAGACTGAACAACACGCTGCTGAATAACCAAAAAATCACAGAAGAAATCAAAAAAGAAATCAAAATATGCATAGAAACAAATGAAAATGAAAACACAACAACCCAAAACCTGTGGGACACTGTAAAAGCAGTGCTAAGAGGAAAGTTCATAGCAATACAGCCATACCTCAAGAAACAAGAAAAAACTCAAATATATAACCTAACTCTACACCTAAAACAATGAGAAAAGGAAGAAATGAAGAACCCCAGGGTTAGTAGAAGGAAAGAAATCTTAAAAATTAGGGCAGAAATAACTGCAAAAGAAACAAAAGAGACCATAGCAAAAGTCAACAAAGCCAAAAGCTGGTTCTCTGAGAGGATAAATAATATTGACAAACCACTAGCCAGACTCATCAAGAAACAAAGGGAGAAAAATCAAATCAATAAAATTAGAAATGAAAATGGAGAGATCACAAAAGACAACACAGAAATACAAAGGATCATAAGAGACTACCATCAGAAATTATATGCCAATAAAATGGACAACTTGGAAGAAATGGACAAAGTCTTTGAAAAGTACAACTTTCCAAAACTGAACCAGGAAGAAATAGAAAATCTTAACAGACCCATCACAAGCACGGAAATTGAAACTGTAATCAGAAATCTTCCAGCAAACAAAAGCCTGGGTCCAGACGGCTTCAGAGCTGAATTCTACCAAAAATTTAGAGAAGAGCTAACACCTATCCTACCTAAACTGTTCCAGAAAATTGTAGAGGAAGGTAAACTTCCAAAATCATTCTATGAGGCCACCATCACCCTAATACCAAAACCTGACAAAGATGCCACAAAAAAAGAAAACCACGGGCCAATATCACTGATGAACATAGATGCAAAAATCCTTAACAAAATTCTAGCAATCAGAATCCAACAACACATTAAAAAGATCATACATCATGACCGAGTGGGCTTTATCCCAGGGATGCAAGGATTCTTCAATATCCGCAAATCAATCAATGTAATACACCACATTAACAAATTGAAAAATAAAAGCCATATGATTATCTCAATAGATGCAGAGAAAGCCTTTGACAAAATTCAACATCCATTTATAATAAAAACTCTCCAGAAACCAGGAACAGAAGGAACATACCTCAACATAATAAAAGCTATATATGATAAACCCATAGCAAACATTATCCTCAATGGTGAAAAACTGAAAGCATTTCCCCTAAAGTCAGGAATAAGACAAGGGTGCCCACTCCAACCACTACTATTCAACATAGTTTTGGCCACAGCAATCAGAGCAGAAAAAGAAATAAAAGGAATCCAAATTGGAAAAGAAGAAGTAAAACTCTCTCTGTTTGCAGATGACATGATCCTCTACATAGAAAACCCAAAAGACTCCACCAGAAAATTACTAGAGCTAATCAACGAATATAGTAAAGTTGCAGGATATAAAATCAACACACAGAAATCCCTTGCATTCCTATACACTAATAATGAGAAAATAGAAAGAGAAATTAAGGAAACAATTCCATTCACCATTGCAACAAAAAGAATAAAATACTTAGGAATATATCTACCTAAAGAAACAAAAGACCTATATATAGAAAACTATAAAACACTGGTGAAAGAAATCAAAGAGGACACTAACAGATAAGAGAAATATACCGTGTTCATGGATCAGAAGAATCAATATAATGAAAATGAGTATACTACCCTAAGCAATCTATAGATTCAATGCAATCCCTATCAAGCTACCAACGGTATTTTTCACAGAGCTAGAATAATTTCACAATTTGTAGGGGAATACAAAAAACCTTGAATAGCCAAAACAATCTTGAGAAAGAAGAATGGAACTGGAGGAATCAACCAGCCTGACTTCAGGCTCTACTAAAAAGCCACAGTCATCAAGACAGTATGATACTGGCACAAAGACAGAAATATAGATCAATGGAACAAAATAGAAAGCCCAGAGATAAATCCACGTGCCTATGGACACCTTATCTTTGACAAAGGAGGCAAAAATATACAATGGAGAAAAGACAATCTCTTTAACAAGTGGTGCTGGGAAAACTGGTCAACCACTTGAAAAAGAATGAAACTAGAACACTTTCTAACACCATACACAAAAATAAACTCAAAATGGATTCAAGATCTAAATGTAAGACCAGAAACTATAAAACTCCTAGAGGAGAATATAGGCAAAACACTCTCTGACATAAATCACGGGAGGATCATCTATGACCCACCTCCCAGAATATTGGATCCTCTATGACCCACCTCCCAGAATATTGGAAATAAAAGCAAAAATGAACAAATGGGACCTAATTAGAAGTAAAAATTTTTGCACAACAAAGGAAAAGACAGCCTTCAGAATGGTAGAAAATAATAGCAAATGAAGCAATTGACAAAGAATTAATCTCAAAAATATACAAGCAACTCCTGCAGATCAATTCCAGAAAAATAAATGACCCAATCAAAAAATGGGCCAAAGAACTAAACAGACATTTCTCCAAAGAAAACATACAGATGGCTAACAAACACATGAAAAGATGCTCAACATCACTCATTATCAGAGAAATGCAAATCAAAGCCACAATGAGGTACCATTTCACACCAGTCAGAATGGCTGCGATCCAAAAGTCTACAAGCAATAAATGCTGGAGAGGGTGTGGAGAAAAGGGAACCTTCTTACACTGCTGGTGGGAATGCAAACTAGTACAGCCACTATAGAGAACAGTGTGAGGTGAAGTGAAGTTGCTCAGTCGTGTCCGACTCTTTGCAGCCCCATGGACTGTAGCCCACCAGGCTCCTCCATCCATGGGATTTTCACAGTGTGAAGATTCCTTAAAAAACTGGAAATAGAACTGCCGTACGACCCAGCAATCCCACTGCTGGGCATACACACCAAGGAAACCAGAATTGAAAGAGACACGTGTACCCCAATGTTCATTGCAGCACTGTTTCTAATAGCCAGGACATGGAAGCAACCCAGATGTCCATCAGCACATGAATGGATAAGAAAGCTGTGGTACATATACACAATGGAGTATTACGCAGCCATTAAGAAGACTACATTTGAATCAGTTCTAATGAGGTGGATGAAACTGGAGCCGATTATACAGAGTGAAGTAAGCCAGAAAGAAAAACACCAATACAGTATACTAACACATACATATGGAATTTAGAAAGATGGTAACGATAACCAGGTATGCAAAACAGCAAAAGAGACACAGATGTATAGAACAGTCTTTTGGACTCTGTGGGAGAGGGTGAGGGGGGGGATGATTTGGGAGAATGGCATTTAAACATGTATAATATCATATGTGAAACGAATCGCCAGGTTCAATGCATGATCCAGGTTCAATGTATGATACAGGATGCTTGGGGCTGGTGCACTGGGATGACCCAGAGGGATAGTATGGGGAGGGAGGTGAGAGGGGGGTTCAGGATGGGGAACACATGTACACCCACGGTGGATTCATGTTGATATATGGCAAAACCAATACAATATTGTAATTAGCCTGCAGTAAAAATAAATAAAGTTATATTTTAAAAAAAGAAATCATTTAGCAAAGCAAGGTAATGAAACTTACTCACTGTAATAAAATACACAAGCAAAGAAAGCAGAGCCCTGGAAAATTTTTATGATGTCTTCCAAAATTAGTGCTTGTCTAGTGTTAGGAGCATAGGGGTGTTGAGGGTGGTGGGTAAGGGGAATCGGGGTTCTCTTTAGGGTGGTAAAAATGTCCTAAAATTCATACAATGATGTTTATACAACTCTGTGTATATACTAAAAGCCACAAAGCTGTACAGTTTAAATGGGTAAATTGTATGGTATGTAAGTTACATTTCAATTGTTCAGTCACTGAGTCATGTCTGACTCTTTGAGACTCCAGGGACTGTAGCACGCCAGGCTCCCCTGTCCTCCACTATCTCCCAGAGCTGGTTCAAACTCATGTCCATTAAGTCAATGATGCCATCCAACCATCTCATCTTTTATAATTATTTCCTGTCTTGTCTTCTCCACTAGACTCTGTGTATACAATGAACAGAGAAAATGTCTATTTAATTCTAACCTTTACCATAATAACTGACACATAATAGACACTCAATAAATATTGGTTACATGAATAAATAAATGACTGAACAAGTCCTTACCTTACAAGGCCTTAGTTTCTTCATAAAATAACCACAATGCAGCAGATGTTAGCCTTTCTTATTCGTCTTCCTTTTTGACATATGTTCTCAAGATGACCTCAAAATTTATACTATTCGACAGTCCTATTATTTCTTAGTAAAAACAACTAACTAATGAAGATATGATTAAACTAAAGCCCACTTTTGTCAGTCCCTCCTATTTGAAATAAATGAGGTTAATTAGATAAGAAACTTATCTCTAATACATATAGCAGTTGGAAATCATCAAAGAAAAAATATTTAATTCTATCTGTACCTTTTCATTAGTAAAATATATAAATATGCTTGAAAATTAGCCCCAAATAGACTATTTAAAGCTACATTTCCGAACTCAAGTTTTAAAAGATAAAAGAACTGCATGTGAGCCTGCCTCTCAAGCACCTTGTGATTCACGAGAGGCAGGTTTCTGTGGAAGCTTATAGAGCCAAGCCTAAGCAAAACGTAAGTTCTTTTTTAGACTCAGGGTCCTCTCCTCCTCTTGCTTCTCCCGTAATCACTCAAGTCTGGAACCACATCTAGGTTATGCCCTACACAACAAGTGCTGTATACTTCAAAGACAACTCTCCTCTCTGAGCCAACAGCAGCTATTTACACGGCCTCCAGGTCTCGGCAAAGAAAATCACAGAGCAAACAGGTGATCTGCGGTGTGGCTTATGTTACAGCTTGGTAGTCCTGCAGGCTCATCTCCTCACGTCACAGATCTATTTCCTCCCACCCCGGAATCTGACACCCCATGAACAAATTACCACAGCTAAAAAGTGGCGCCGCTAATGTTAAATTAGTGTTCCAACTTGTTAAATACAAAAATGTCACACTCTTATTTAGCATTATTTAAAATCTCAAAATACCATGCTAAAAGTAAACCACTCTGGTAATTTTAGAGTATTTTTCTGTACGAGAGTCCCTTCCCTGCTGAGTTCTGATGTAATCCTCTCCATGTTGATCTCTGCAGTTCTTGAAACAGAGTAAGTATTCAATAAATGTTTAGGAAGTGAATAAATGAACAGACTTCCAAAAGCTGCACAGAAGAGAGCATAGAAAGGTACCTTTTTCATATAAAGTCACTTATAAAATTGGATATTTCTAATTCCTAGAGCATTTAGAGTCTGTATGATAAATATATATTCTACATTCATGTATGAACTTTAAGTGTTTAAATAATCAAAAAACACAACATTAAAATAAAGAGGAACAGTAAAAAAGAGCATGTTATTTTTTCAGATGATTCATAGAATACTTTGAGGATTCAGCAACGACCAAAGAGCATCACTTGGAACATCAGTTACAAGCAAACAACACTAAAGGTCTGACTAGACAGTACCTTTCAGTTTGTTTAAAGCCTGATGACTTACTTCACAGCTGTACTGCTTGCTTAATATGTCATGGAATTGAAGTAAAACTTATTCATGTTCTTTTATGTCTACCTCAAAAATTAAATTTACATTTAGTATACAGAGGTATACCACTTAACCATGATCGTCTTTTAAAAATAAACAATTGCTAAGATAAACAAGAACTCAAAATTTACTATTACAGGTTACATAGTTGAATTATCTAACATAAGCATAATGTTATTTGCAAAGAACATATTTTAGAAGCTTGTAGCAAGATAGGTTTTTCCCTCCTAAACACTCAAATTCCAACCAAATTTTACATATGAAAAACTGGTGCAATCACACGCTTCACTTTCTCAGCTTCACGTGGCTATCCACTAGTCTAGCAGCCAAGCATGCTCTGAGACTGCAGGGCAAGGTTCCCTCCTCCTAATGAAGCCTGAGGGCCTGCATTTCTCACCCGACTGGAGAATTCTAGCAACAATTACTGACATTATTCCTCTACTCTCTCCTCTAAGTGGGCAAGAGGGCGCTTTAGAATTTCAGGCATTCTCCTACCTAAAACTTCCCCTAACCCAGACACTTACATCTCACCATAGCCACATTAACCTTCTGTTTGCCAAAAGAACCGGGGCAATTCCACTGCAGTGAGGCCTTTAGCACTGTCAAAAGGACTGCAGGAGTATGCTCTTAGGACTCCCAGACTGACAGCAGAATACAGTTTATCACAGAAATAATGCTAATTGATATAAATTTCTATTATATTGAGTATTAAGTGGAGTGACAAGAGTTATTTTGAGAAGCCAATGCCGTTTCTACTGGGAAATATGTAAACATACATACAGGCTCATGAAATCTGAAAGTAAACCCTTTACAAATTACACTGTCACTACCAAGTGTCCAATAAAAATATAATACAAGCTACATTTGTAATTTTACGTTTTATAGCAATCACATCAAAAAATAAAAATGAAAAGGTAAAACTAACTTTAATAACTTTTATTTAATCCACTACATCTAAAATATTATATCATTATGCAATCAATATTAAAAAGTATTAATAAGATATTTTACAGTCTCTTCTTTATTCAAATCCAGTGTGAATCTTACATCTCAATTTGGGTAGACAAGTTCAAGCACTCAGTAACCCCATGTTGCTAGTGGCTACCACACTGGTTCACACAGTGCTTTACTACTGTTTTCCATAAACTACCTTAGGTATCTTCAGAAAGGAAATGACAATAATTTACAATGGCTGTAAGTACACATACTGTATCAAGCATAGTATGTAAATTGTGGTAAGAATTAAATTGGGAGTTTTTGTTACTAGCCAGTCCCATGTAGTACACAAATCATGCAGTTATTTGCTAGGTATACTCAGGTTTTAACAATGATCTTTTTTTTATTTTTAAGAAATTTTTACAACACTGTGTTGGGTTTTACCATAGGACAATGTAAATCAGCATAATTATACATACATCCCCTCCGTCCGCAGCCTTCCTCGCCTTCCCCTCCCATCCCTCCAGGTCATGACCGAGAGCTAGACTGGGCTCCCGGTGGCACACAGCAGCTTCTCTCCAGCCGTCCATCTTGCCCCGATAGTGTATGTCTGTTGACGCTGCTCTCCATTTGTCCCCCCCCCCCCACTGCCCACAAGTCCATTCTGCACCTCTGCATCTCACTTCCTTCCCTGCAAACAGGTTCATCAATATCATTTTTCTAGATTCCATATATACGCATTAATATACTATATTTGTTTTCCCCTTTCTGACTTACTTCACTGTGTATAACAGGCTCTAGGTTCGTCCATCTCGCTAGAGCTAAGGGAACCCTTGTACACTGTTGGTGGGAACATAAACTGATACAGCTATTAGGGACTACAATATGGAGATTCCTTAAAAAACTAGGAATAAATCTAACATATGACCCAGCAACTCCACTACTGGGCATATACTCTGAGAAACTCATAATCAAAAAAGAGACATGTTCACAGAAGCACTGTTTACAATAGCCAGGACAGGGAAGCAACCTAGATGTCCGTCAACTGATGAAAGGACAAAGAAGATGTGGTACGTATATATATATAGTGGACTATTACTCAGCAAATAGTTGCTTTTAAGATTTCAAATGCATTTACACATTTCACTGAGAAATTGTCACAGCAAACCAAATGCAGCGCTTCATGCCAAAGCCTCAGAAATCCAGAAGGAATATGTACCCTCTTCTAAGACAAATGTTAATAGTAAAACTTCACTAAAATATTCTGCAGATACACTCTAAAACAAACTCCAATTGTGTTTGGTAACAAGTCCAAATTTCATGTGTATTATTTAAATTAATATAATTGTACACTACCACAATTCTCAGCTGGACGGTTTAGTACAGATGAGATAAACACTTTATTTGATGCGGTTTGGAATTTAATAAGGATAGATAATTTTATAAATCAGAAAAAACACTTTGTAAGCCTACAGTTAGTGAATGACAAAAAGATCGATATAATTAAAGACCAAAGTATTAATATGCAAAGCATATATAAAGTATCCACATGACACTGATGTGGAATAATCTAATCCATAGCAGGTTTTAAAGCTGATATTATGTTAGAAATATCAACCTATTAGCTACATTCTAATGCAAGGCTATTTTCAACACTCAATAATCCTCCACAATCTTTTTCTCCCTGGGCCCTTTACACTAAACAGATATGACATGAAGCAAATCCAACAAGGAAAAACAAAGATCACAAATTAGAAGACTCAGGAAACTTTCCAAAGAACAGAGATGGTAAAAAACCAATGAATAGCTCTCACAAAGCAGAAACCATGAGAACTTCAGACAGACATAAATTCAGGCAAGAAAACTACACTAACTGGAATCAAGTGTTACATCAGCAAATACACCAAGCTTTCATTCTAAATAAATAATCTTTAATAAGCCAGCTAAAACTATTCCCTATTTTTAGATAAAATTTTTAAACAACTGATTTTTTTAACGGGAGTACCCTGCACCTCTCCTGACAGTCAAACAATTGCAATCAAAGTCATGTGTTATCAGTATTATCACTCAAACCATAATTCTGATTCATTTTCCACAGAAGCACCAAGTCTGTTATTGCCAATTTCCCAGAATCCTATAATTCCATCTTATTTTCATGCACCACCCTTACACTTACTATCCTTTCCTAGAACTCTTGCCCCATTTGCCCTCTGTCTTCAAACTTTGACATTGTTTCATCCATATATATTTGGTTCTAAATCACACTACCTACTATGATAATGCCTTAAACTCAATGGATTCTTTGTCCATTCGAATATCTTGTACAGTGCTCTGTAACATACCAGTAAAATCACTCATTATTCTATGTATTAGTTTAAATAACTAGCAGGAAAAGGAGTTAGAGTTCAACTTGGAGGTAATGGCAAGAAATAATGGAAGGCCAAAAGAAAATAACATCTTCACACATCAGCCCAATTCAAGAAGAAAGTGAAAATCATGTTCTTTATCCCTAAAACATTATAGGGATTTGTATTTAACACCTGATGAATTATTCAGTGAGAAAAGCAGTGATATTTGCTGTTGACACAAATAAATTAGTTTTAAATTAATTCAGAATAAAGAGAAAAGGCATTTTTCTAAACAGAAATAAAAAAGATGAGTAATTATATATAATAATACATAGCAGAATCAAAGAGTTTCTGGCAATTATTTAAAAAGTACTATCATATTCTCAATGAGGTATTTTCAGTTTTTCAGCCACTCATGATGAAAATATAGCATCCCAGCCCTGACACTGTGTGGCCTAATATGCGCAAAAGAAGGGATTTTAAAAAAAAAAACAACAAAAAAAACCAGCTTTCCCTGGAAGAACTCAGGAAGAAAATTTGCCAGCTGGACCCAAATTAATACCATAATATTCTATGGAGATTAAAGTGCATGCGCACATGTTCAGTCGCATCCAACTCTTTGCAACCCCATGGACTGTAGCCCACCAGGCTCCTCTGTCCATGGAATTTCCCAGGCAAGAATACTAAAGTGGTTCCCATTTCCTACGCCACAGGATCTTCCCAACCCAGGGATCAAACCTGCGTCTCTTGCAGCTCCTGCATTGGCAGGTATATTCTTTACCACTGCACCACCTGGGAAGTAACTGTCTAGAAAAAAGAGCATTAATCTTGAATGTCTAAGCCAAATCTTAAAAAAGCTAAATTTGTCTCTGAATCCAAGTCAACTTTTCAGAAGTCACAACACGGGAACAGAGTTAACAGACTGATTTGCTTAAACAGCTTTGCAATAGCACTAAAAAACAAAGCAAAACAAAACAACACAACACACCCCAGAACATCCATTCTACAACCTTTAAATCTCCAGCTCTTTATCCTTTCCACACAATTCTATCCTCAAAAACACTAATTCTTAAAGTTTATTGATGAGACCAAATAACAAATAATACATTCTTTAAAACTTCACAGTAGTTTCCTGCTTTATTTTCAACTCCACTTAGTTCAAATTACTCTCCAAAAAGTTTATGCCTTTCTATTTAACCAGATATTAATACATGTAATAGTGCCATGGAATGAACTGTGTGCTCCACACAGACACACTGAAATCTTAACCCCCCAGTACCTGTGAATGTTATCTTATTTTGAAATCAGGTCTTTACAGATGTAGTAAGTTAAGATGAGGTCATACTGTATGTGGGTGAGCCCTAAATCCAAAGACCAGTGTCCTTACAAAGGGAAAGAGAGAGACGTGAAGACACAGAGGGGACCTAGAGAAGCAGAAAAGAAAGCTATGGTGCCACAAACCAAAGAAGGCCAAAGATTCCCAGTGAGCAGCAGAATCCAGAGAGGCAGTTAAGGAAGACTTGTCTCTAGAGCCTTCGAAAACACAGAGCCCAGCTGATACCTTGATTTTAATCTATCGTCTCCAGAACTGGGAAAATATATTTCTGCTGTTGTAAGCAGCCCCCAGTTTATAGTATCTTGTTATGGTAGCCCTGGGCAACGAATACAGGGAAATATGGGTTAATAGTTCCAAACGTGCTTTACTTGTACACTGGGAGATAAACAAATATGTAAATGGATGGTGGATGGTAGGAGGTGTCTCACTACTGGAGAGGGAAATTATAGACAAGGAGGGGAAAAAGCTAAGATGAGCTCTGCTGTCCTAGACTAGAGTGAGAGACGTCAGTATGAACTAACTCAGCTTAATACAGATACTTATAAATAGACACACATAATTTTAGATATGCACATATATACAGGTGAGTATATATACCCTAGAGAAGCTACTTCTGTCCTTCATGATGGCATAGAAGCAATGACATCCCAGCAGTAACAAGCACTCCCAGCACACAGATCTTGGTTTCTAAATACTCCAACAAAAACAAAAACAAAAAAACTAGGGCTCTTTGGAGCAATGGCTGATTCTAGGTCTACGGTAGGGAAAACGTAAGATGACCATACAACACCCTATAGTATTCAAAAGGAAGTGCTCAAGAACGAAAGGATGGGGGCAGAACACAAAGTATCACAGGAGTCAACCTGAAAGAGCTCCCGATGGCAAAAGCTGGAATAATTTGAGCAACAAATTACTATAGGTACTACAGGATGTTGTATGGTCATCTGTATTTTTTGGTTTTGGTGGCTTGGGCTTCCCTAGTGGCTCAGATGATGAAGAATCTGCCCACAATTCAAGAGTCCTGTGTTTGATCCCAGGGTCAGGAAGATCCCCTGGAGAAGGAAATGGCAATCCACTCCAGTATTCTTGCCTGGAGAATTCCACAGACAGAGGAGCCTGGCGGGCTGCAGTCCATGGGATCGCAATGAGTCGGACATGACTGAGCGACTAACACACACACCTGGATAATAACCCAATCCATACTAAAATAAACGATTGCTGCTGTTGTTTTTGTTCAGTAGCTAAGTCATGTCCGATTCTTTGTGACCCCATGGACTGCCACACACCAGTCTTCCCTGTCCTTCGCTATCTCTGTTTGCTCAAACTCATGTCCGTTGAGTCAGTGATGCCATCCAACTATCTCATCCTCTGTTAACCCCTTCTCCTCTTGTCCTTAATCTTTCCCAGCATCAGGGTCTGTTCTAATGAGTCAGTTCTTCGCATCAGGTGGCCAAAGTATTGGAGTTTCAGCTTCAGCACCAGTCCTTCAATGAATATTCAGGGTTGATTTCCTTTAGGATTGACTGGTTTGATCTCCCTGCCGTCTAAGGGACTTCTAAGAGTCTTCTCCAGCACCACAGTTCAAAAGCATTAGTTATTCAGTGCTCAGCATTCTTTATGGTCCAATTATCACATCCATACATGACTACTGGAAAAACCATAGTTTTGACTAGAGAAACCTTTGTTGGCAAAGTGATGTCTCTGTTTTTTAATATGCTGTCTAGGTTTGTCATAGCTTTTTTTCCAAGGAGCAAGTGTCTTTTAATTTTGTGGCTGCAGTCACCATATTCATTGATTCTGGAGCCCAGGAAAATGAAATCTGACACTGCTTCCACTTTTTCCCCATCTATTTGCCATGGGACCAAGTAATGAGACCAAATCCCATGATCTTTGTTTTTCGAATGTTGAGTTTTAAGCCAGCTTTTTCAACTCTCCTCTTTCACCTTCATCAAGAGGCTCTTTAGTTCCTCTTCACTTTCTGCCATTTAAGTTGTATCATCTGCATACCTAAGGTTGTTGATATTTCTCCAGGCAATCTTGACTCCAGCCTGTGCTTCATCCACCCTGGCATTTTGCATGATGTACTCTGCATGTAAGTTAAATATGCAGGATGAGCATACACAACCTTGACATACTCCTTTTCCAATTTTGAACCAATCCATTGTTCCATGTCCAGTTCTAACTGTTGCTTCTGGATTTGCATACAGGTTTCTCAGGAGGCAGGTAATGTGGTGTGGTTCCCATCTCTTTAAAAAAGTTGTTGTTGTTCAGTCGCCCAGTCGTGTCCAACTCTTTGCAACCCCATGGCCTGCAGCACGCCAGGCCTCCCGTCCCTAACCATCTCCCAGTTTGCCCAAGTTCATGTTCATTGCATCGGTGATACTGTCCAGCCATCTCATCCTCTGATGCTCTTCTCCTTCAGCCCTCAATCTTTTCTAGGGCAGCTGAGTCATCTGTTCACATCAGATGACCAGAATACTGGAGTTTCAGCTTCAGTATCAGTCTTTCCAGTGAGTATTCAGGGCTGATCTCCCTTAAGATGGACTGGTTTGATCTCCCTGCTGTCCAGCATCACCGTTCGAAGACATCAATTCTTTGGTGTTCTTTACAGTCCAGCTCTCACAACCATACCTGACCACTGGGAAGACCATTGCCTTGATATACGGACCTTTGTCAGCAGAGTAATGTCTCTCCTTTTCAACACACTGTCTAGGTTTGTCATTGCTTTCCTACCAAGAAGCAATTGCCTTCTGATTTCATGGCTGCAGTCACTGTCCACAGTGATTTTAGAGCCCAAGAAGAGGAAATCAGTCACTACTTCCACCTGTCCCCCTTCTATTTGCCATGTAACGGGGCTAATGCCATGATCTTAGTTTTTTTAATATTTAGTCTTAAGTTGGCTCTCCCACTCTCCCTTTAACCCGCATCAAGAGGTTCTTTAGTTCCTCTTCGCTTTCTGCCATTAGAGTGTTATCATCCACATATCTGAGGTTGACGATGTTTCTCCTGCCTGTCTTGATTCCAGCTTGTAACTCACCCAGCCTGGCATTTTTCATGATGTGCTCATCGTACGAAAGTGAAAGTGAAGTCACTCAGTCGTGTCCAACTCTTTCGGACCCCATGGACTGTAGCCTACCAGGCTCCTCCGTCTATGGGATTTTCTAGGCAAGAGTACTGGAGTGGGTTGCCATTTAAACAAAAGGGGTGACAGCAGACAGCTCTATTGTACTCCTTTCTCAATCTTGAACCAATCAGATGTTCCATACAGGGTTCTAACCGTTGCTTCTTGACCTGAATACAGGTTTCTCCGGAGATAAGTAAGAAGATCTGGTATTCTCATCTCTCTAAGAGCTTTCCTTGTCATCATCCACATAGTCAAAAGCTTTAGTGTAGTCGATGAAACAGAGGGAGATGTTTTTCTGAAACTCCCATGCTTTCTCTATATAGGAATATTCCACACTTTGTTGTGATCCACACAGTCAACGGCTTTAGCATAGTCAATGAAGCAAAAATAGATTTTTTTGGAATTCCCTTGCTTTTTCTATGATCCAGTGTATGTTAGCAAATTTTTCTCTGGTTCCTCTGCCATTTCTAAATCCAGCTTGTACATCTGGAAGTTCTTGGTCCACGTACTGCTGAAGCCTAGATTAATGGATTTTGACCCTCTTGCTAGCATGTAAAGTGAGTGCAGTTGTATGGTAATTTGAACATTCTTTGGCATTGCCTTTCTTTGGGATTGGAATGAAAACTGGTCTTTTCCAGTCCTGTGGCCACTGCTGAGTTTTCCAAATTTGCTGGCTAATGAGTGCACCACTTTAACAAAGTGCTCATGTTGATATTTACAAATTACTGAATAGATAAATAAGAAAGGACAAACATATCTTAAAGAACAATTTCAAATATTAAACTCAGAAACTTCCTCTTCTAGGAGGTGGAGTTTAATCCTTCCCTTCTAACTTGAATCCAAAGAACAGAATATAGAAAGGAGACAAACCTTTACTATATGGTGGGAAAACATAGCAAGTCTGATACTACTGGTTCTTGAGCATTTCTAAGGATTTTTAATAGTATAAATCAACGGTTTATTCCTGAATTTCTCGTTGCTGTTTTAGAATGTAAAATTTGGTTTGGATTTTTAATTTTTTTCCTGACTTTTAGTGGGTTTTCAGAAAGAAACAAAAGTAGAAGACTGTGCTTAGTTTATTATCTTAAGTTGCAAATTCACTTCAAGATCTTTCTAGGTTGGTATATATGTAGCTACCTAATTACTTTAACTGAATACACAGTGAAGTATTTAACCACTTCCCTATTGATAAGATACTTGGAGTTGCTTCTAACTTTCTTCTAAACAGTGTTAAGTGAATACTCTTATATATGTTATCTTTATTTACCTGTGTGTGTGCTGAATCAAGGATATATACACTTTGCATATATTATTTACAGGTTTCCCATCAGAGAACTGCTGTGAGGATTAATTGAGTTAACACGTGTAGGTGCCTAGAACATAGTTAACAGCCACACAACTGTTAGTTATCATTGCCAAATTGCCCTCTATAAAGGCTGACTACCTATATTATTTTTTAGTTTACTGGTTTTTTTCTCAACTTTGCTCAGACACTGGATATTACTTGTTTTTTTGAAAAGGGGCAATTTCACTGGTGAAAGTGGTATCTAATTGTACAGTCTTCACTTCACTATGACGACTTTCACTTCACTAAGATCATCTTTTTTCATGTTTATTGGCCATTTGTAATTTTTACATGAATTGTGTGTTTCTACCTGTTATCTATGAAGTTTTTCAATTATGAAATATTTAAAATTTTATAGATAAACACCTATTTGGGTGCATTAAATAAGAAGGATCTATTTTCCCGTTACTTTGATTACAAACATTTATTCCTAGTATGGCCTTTTATACTTAGTAGCCTTTAGCAGTGTTCAAAATGTTTGAATTTCTATTAAAATCTGTGTTGTAAGGCTTGTTTAAGAATATTTCTAATGTAAAAATATAAAATAAATTTACTCCATTTAAAATTTAATTTTGTCTTACAGTTTGAGGTCAGGCTCTGATAGCACTTTTTTCAGGCTTAATCCTCCCTTACTACTTTGAAATGCTGTTATCATGTAGTAAATTTCCAAATAAGCGTGTGTTTTTAAAAAGTACTTAGGTTGATATACGTGCTAGAGAAATCTCAATATCTAATAGAGATTATAAACTTGTTTTCTTCTCTAATTTATTGCTTGATTCTGTTGTAAACTGGTAGGAGGACTTTCATTCATTCTGTGTATTATTTTCAAAGCATCACGAAGAAAGCCCCCATGTAAGCCTGCTAACCCTTGAATTCCTGGGTCTAACCCAGTCCTCGGCTTATCTCAATGGCTGGATTTCCGTGGAGAACAGAGCAATTCTAGAAGCCTCGGGTAATATGCATTAGCTTATATGACTCATATCACAATGAAAAAGAAAACAACTCTTTTTTAAGAACTGCAATACAGAGGTTTTTTTTTTTTAAGCCAATTACAAAGTATATATGGGATGATCCAGTTTTACTGTAAAGTTTGTGTGTATGTGAATAAACACAGAACAAAATATCTAGAAGAACATGCAATACCCTCGTAACACTTGTGACCTCTGACAACAAAGCAAGGATCAGAAGAAGGAAGATAAAGGGACATTTTACTTTTTCTCTATTTAATTCTAAATGCATTTAAAATTTTCAAAGCCCATAAAGTTAATACTTGAAATACAAATTTGCTTTTAAAATTATGTTCATCTAAAATAAATTTACTCCATTTTAAATGTACTTTTTTAAAATGTGCGTTTTTCACTTTTTGAAAATCATGGTGGGGGAATAGAAAAAATACACATACTAGTTGACGTTAAGGAAAAGTTTTCCAATCTTTTTTAAATTATTTTTCTCTTTATTTTTTCTCATCTATATCTACATGACAAATTCTCTTGTTTAAGATCATTGCGTAAGTTCACAAAGTTACATTCTCCCCCTCATAGAACCCACTGAAATAACAGAAAAGCAATCAAGTGGAGACTCATGGCAATGAATAATATAGGACCGTCAGCAATAAGATTACAACGAAATTTCAGGAGACAGAAAACGGAGTGTGGTCACTACTGAAAAATAAGTCTTGGGGATGGAGCACAGGGAGTCCACCTCTCCGGGGAACCATCACAGAGGCACTAACGCCAGAAACATCAAGTGCAAAGCAGGCTAAAACAAGAATCTGTAACTGAAAGTCTCTCTCTCTATACACACACACACACACACACACATATACGCATTGTTTCACTGAACAAAACCGAGCAGCCAGTACATACTGCTCCCTATACCAGTCCCTATTCTATGATATAAACAGTAAATAACAAACCTGAATAACAAACAATAAACATCAAGTAACAAACCCAAAGTAAAGCAGGGTAGTAGGTACAAAGCTGTGACAGTAGCAACAGAAGTATCACTGTTTTAGGCAACCTCCCCAGGGAGGAAACATTTGAAGAGACACGAAAAAAAGTTAAGAGTACAGGGAAGGAGAACAATCACTTTTTATTAAAGTACTGATGGTACTACAAAGAAACTGTGCTAAGCAATTTAAAAGTCATATTATTAAATTTTTATAAGACTTTAAAAAAATATTATCTCCAATTTGAAGATGAAAAATCTCAGGCTCAGAGAAATGAGGAATTATTCAAGGTTGCACAGATAATTAACTGATAATAGGTCTAACCAAAGCTATAGCTCTTAATCATCATATTGATGAGAATAAATCATTTCATCTTTTTAAAACTAGTTTACTAACATCATATGATATCACTGATATGCAGTGACCTAAAAACAAATGGTACAAATGAACTTATACACAAAACAGAAACAGATGCACAGACTTAGAGAATGAACTTGGTTACCAAGGGGGAAGGGTCAGGAGAAGAAATAGGGAGTTTGGGATTGATATTAACACACTGCTATATTTAAAATGGATAACCAACAGGGGCTTACTGCATAACACAGGGAACTCTGCTCAGTATTATGTAACAACCTAAAAAGGAAAAAGAATTTGAAAAAGAATAGATAACATGTATATGTGTCAGGCTATGGTTTTTTCAGTAGTCATGTATGGATGTGAAAGTGGACTATAAAGAAAGCTGAGCACCGAAGAATTGATGCTTTTGAACTGTGGTGTGGAGAAGACTCTCGTGAGTCCTTTGAACTGCAAGGAGATCCAACCAGTCCATCCTAAAGGAAATCAGTCCTGAGTGTTCATTGGCAGGATTGATGTTGAAGCTGAAACTCCAATACTTTGGCCACCTGATGTGAAGACCTTTTATTTGAAAAGACCCTGATGCTGGGAAGGATTGAGGGCAGGAGGAGCAGGGGACGGCAGGATGAGATGGTTGGATGGCATCATCGATTCAATGGACATGTGTCTGAGTGAACTCCAGGAGTTGGTGATGGACAGGGAGGCCTGGTGTGCTGCGGTCCATGGGGTCGCAAAGAGTTGGACACGACTGAGCGACTGAACTGAAAACACTTTGCTGTATAACTGAAACTATCACAACATTGTTAATCAACCATGGAGGTCAGAAAAAAGTGACAATATTTTTCAAGTAATAAAAGAAAAGAACTGTCAAACTAGGCAGTATTGTATACCTACTGAAACCATCCTTCAGGAATCAAGGTGAAATCCAGACAGTCTCAGTTGGGGAAAAACTAAGATAATTTGTTGCCAGCAAATGTATCCTAAAGAAATGACTAAAGGAAATCCTCTAAACCAAATGTAAACAATAAAATGGAACCTTGGAACAACACAAAGGAAGAACACGGGAAGCAAAAATATGGGTAAATATAGCAGGTTCTCTATCTCCTCCTGAGCTTCCTAGATGATGTTTAATAGATGACGTAAAAATTATAACACTGATACGGTTATGATTGTGTGTAAAGGAAAGAGCTGAAACAATTTTATTATAAATGGGGTACACAAAAGGATAAAAGGGAGAAAACGCTTCTATACTCCAAATGTTAAAATGGTAAGCTATATATACATAAGCTATGTATATTATATATAATATAATACCTAGAGCAACTGCTAGAAGAGCTATACAAAGAGATACCCTTTTAGAAATACTATAGTTAAATCCAGGTAGAATTCTAAAATTGTTCGAGTAATCCAGAGAAAGCCAAGAAAGTGAAAATAAAAACAAAGAGAACAAACAGAAAATCTGAGTATTAATACATCAATAATTACACTATATGTGAACAGACTAAATATACCAACTAAAAGACAAAGACTGGCAAAGTGGATTAAAAACCATGACCCAACTGTACATTGTTAACAGTGATTTAACTTTGAATATAATGTTTAGACAAGTTAGAAGTAAAAGAATAGAAAATATATACCATTCAAACATTAATCAAAAGGAAGTAGAAGAGGCTATATTAAACTAGATAAAGTAGTTCAGTTCAGTCACTCAGTTGTGTCCGACTCTTTGCGACCCCATGAACCGCAGCACGCCAGGCCTCCCTGTCCATCATCAACTCCCAGAGTTCACCCAAACCCATGTCCATTGAGTCGGTGATGCCATCCAACCATCTTATCGTCTGTCGTCCCCTTCTCCTCCTGCCTTCAATCTTTCCCAGCATCAGGGTCTTTTCCAATGAGTCAGCTCTTCACATCAGGTGGCCAAAGTATTGGAGTTTCAGCTTCAACATCAGTCCTTCCAATGAACACCCAGGACTGATCTCCTTTAGCATGGACTGGTTGGATCTCCTTGCAGCCCAAGTAAACTTCAGCACAAAAAAATTACCAGAGACAGAGAAAGACATCATACAATAATAAAAGACACAATCCACCAAGAACATACAGCAATCCTAATTGCACATGCACAGAACAACAGAGTTGCAGGTTATAAAACTAAAAGATTAAACGCACAAATCCACAATTACAGTCGAGACGTTTAATACGTCTTTTTTCAACAACTGAACAACTCAACAGAAAATCATCAAGGATATAAAAAAAAATCAACACCATCATCCAACAGGATCTACTTCCTCAAAAGGACAAACTATTGCAACTCACCCAACATGAAAGATAATTTGAGTAGTTCTATGACTATTAGCACTACTGGTGCTGGAGAAGACTCCTGAGAGTCCCTTGGACTGCAAGGAGATCAAACCAGTCAATTCTAAAGGAAATCAACACTGAATATTCATTGGAAGGACTGATGCTGAAGCTGAAACTCCAATACTTTGGGCAACTGATGCAAAGAACTGACTCACTGGAAAAGACCCTGATTCTGGGAAAGATTGAGGGCAAGAGGAGAAGGGGGTGACAGAGGACGAGATGGTTGGATGGCATCACTGACACAATGGACTTGAGTTTGAGCAAACTCCAGGAGATAGTGAAGGACAGGGAAGCCTGGTGTGCTGAAGTCCACGAGGTCACAGAGTTGGATACGACTGAGTGAAGAATGACGACTATTAAGGAAACTTAACTCATGATTTTAAGCTATTAATATAAAAAAAAAAATTCTAGGCTCAGATGGTGTCACTGAAGAATTCTACTAAACATTTAAAGAATTAAAACCACTCTACACCATCTCTTCCAGAAAATAGAAAGAAACACTTCCCAATTCATTTTAGAAAGCTAGTATTATCCTGATATCAAAAGGAAAAGCACTCCTACTCACAGATAACATAACCATCTACAGAGAAAATTCCAAGAAACAAACCCCCCAAAAACCCTCTGAGAACAAGAGAGTGAGTTCAGCAATCTCGTAATATACAACTAACATATTGGTACCAAACTTGGACTATAAAATGCCATTTACAATCACTCTCCCAAGAATGAAATACTTAGCTATAAATCTAACAAAACATGTATTGGACATGTAACAAAACTATACAACACTGGTGAATGAAAGAAGATCTAAATAAATGGGAAAACATACCATTTTAATGGATTAGCAGACTCAACCGAGTAAAGATGGCAACTCTCCCCAAACTGATAATGGACAACACAATTCCTATTAAATTCCCAGCAAGACTTTTTGTATAGTCAAAATTATTTAAAACTTACACAGAAAAACTAAACAACCAGAACAGCTAAAACAATTTGGAAAAAAATTAAGTGGATATTATTCTGGTTTCAAGATTTATATTGCAAAGAAAAGAAACCTCAATCTAAATCTCACATTTAGTTGAGGATCAGCATGTCTGGGTTTTCCACACACCACACATTCCAAGAAAGGTTTGGCCCTTGTCTGGCTCCTAAGATGTAACCTCTAAATTCTTGAAACATCCTGCCTAATAAGAGTGTCTTTGTTTACCTGGGGACCTTGGGTAACTCCAAGCATGTAGTCTATGCTAATAATGTGATTTATGGTAGGAGTCTTGAACCATGTAAGGTCAGCTTGACTTCTCAAAGGCTGGAAACTAAGGTCATGCATACAGGCATTCAACCATATCAATATAACCTACCCACAGTAAAATTCCCGAACACCAAGGACTGGATGGCCTTGCCACCGGATGTGCCCTCGCACAGCACTGCTGAGAGAACCAATCACTGTCCACACAGCTCCACTGGGAGAGGACAACTGGGAGACTGGGCCTCGTGTTTTCTGGACCCTGCCCTCTGCTTCTCTGTTGCTAATTTAAATCAGTATCCTTTGCTGTAAAAAACTACAGCCTCTAGTACGAAATCTTTTCTGAGTTCCAGCAAATAACTGAGCCTAAGAGTAGTCTCAGGAATACCCAAACATATACACATTATAAAAATATTAACTCAAAATGGACCACAGACTTACAGAATATAAAATGACTAAATTTTTAGGAAAAAAAAAAAAAAGAGAGAGAGAAAGAAAAAAGTAAAATATTCAAGATCTAGGACTAGACAAAGAGTTCTTAGCCTTCATTCCAAAAGCACGGTCCATACAGGCAAAAACGGATACACTGGATTTACAAGCTTAAAAACTGTTGCTCTGCAAAAGACACGGTTAGAAGATGAAAGACAAGCCAGACTGGAAGAAAATGTTTACAAATCAAATAGCCAACAAAGGATTAGTGTCTGAAATACACAAAGAATGCTCAAAACTCAACAATAAAAACGGAGAAAATCCAACTAGAATACAGGGAAAAGACAAGAACATTTCAACAAACAGAACAGACAGATGGCAAATAAACATCTGTGAAAAAATGTTCAACATTATTAACCTTTAAATGAGAATTAAAACCAAAATGAGATATCACTACATTCCTATCAGAAAACCTAAAATTTAAAAACCAAAGAAAAAACAAATAAATAAAAATCACCAGGGGCTAGTAAGGCTGAAGAGAAAGCTTGATGACTCATACTCATATATTTGCATTGCTGATGAAAACATAGTAGTCACTCTGGAAAAGAGTGTGACAGTTTCTTCAAAAACTAAACACGCAACTCCCATACGACCAGCAACTGCACTCTTGGCCACTGACCACAGAGAAGTGAAGACGCATGTTCACGCCAAAACTTATGCACAAATGTTTATAGCAGCTTTATTTCTAAAAGCCCCAAACTGTAAACAACCCAGGTGTCTTTCAGTGGTTTAATGGTTGGGCAAAATGTGGTCTCTCCAATACCACCATTGCTATAAAAAGAAAGGGACGATTAATGCACACAACAACTGGGATGAATCTTCACAGAAAAAAGCCAATTCCAGAGTTACATACTATATGGCACAATTTATAGGGTATGCTTGAAATGACAAACAAAATTACATAAGTGGAGACTAAATTAGTGGTTTCCAACAGGTAAGAAGAGGCGGGAGGGAAAGTGGGTATGAACAGAATCAGGTATACTGTGGTGAGAGAAACGTTCTGTATTTTGACCTTATCAATGTGGTGATACTGCAGTGCAGTTTTGCAAGAGACCAAGGGGTGGGGGAGCAATGAGATGAAGGTTGCATTAGCATCTCTGTACTATTTCTTTAAATCACGCGTGAATTTACAATTATTTCAAAATAAAAAGTTTAGTTCAAAAATGAAGGAAGGAAAAACTAATCTGATCAGAAGAATAGTTTCATTTGACATACAACAACACTGAATATTACTAAATATTCAAACATTATTTTATAATTTTTTAGTTTGGAACAATAAGACATGTCCCTTGCTTTCTCAATTACAACCATTCCACAAGGCTTCATGTCTAACCAGTAAGAATTTAGCTCACCTTCCACGCTGTCAGAACAGGAAGTTCCAATGCCAGTATCACCACTGTCAGAAGCTATACTATGTCTCCTGATATGGCTATTTCGCTGGTTAGATGGGACAGTTGTGGCCTGCCACAATGATTCATTACCAGGTAACCATGCTGATGAAGAATAATCTGGGCCTACAAAGGAAAATATGCAAAAAGTTAATAAATTTATAATGTCTACGAGTAGGTAGAAGACATCTTTTGGCCTTGTAAAAAAAATACAAATAAGATAAAAAGCTTATTTTCTGCCAAAAATAACTTAAATAAATCAGTAATATCTATGAGTCACCAAATAAACTTACTTATCAGATATACACAAATTCGATGCTGACTTAGCAGCTTTCTTTGGCTGAAGATATCTGATTTCTGCTTACAGATACTGAACTTTTAATCACAGAACTACTGTCTAATGTAAAATATCAACTCTATCATCAATCTGTTTGGAAATGTTAGCACTTGCTCTGTAATATTTGATAGGTAGGCATCTGTGATCCCATATACAGACATTATCTGAGAACTGGGACTCAGGAAAAAATCTAATCAAAGCATATTGCATGACAATACGTGTAGAATGCACTTGTGGAAAGTCACTCAGTCGTATCCGACTCTTTGTGAACCCATGGACTATACAGTCCATGGAATTCTCCAGGCAAGAATACTGGAGTGGGTAGCCTATCCCTTCTCCACAGGATCTTCCCAACACAAGAATCAAACCAGGGTCTCCTGCATTGCAGGCAGATTCTTTACCAGCTGAGCTACTAGGGAAGCTGGAAAGTCAAAACAATCTATTTTCAACTACTATATCCTAACCACTTAAAAGTTAAAATTATTTTGCGTTATTTTAATTGATTCTATTTCTTTAGTTATCTTTTGATAAAAGTTTAACACCAGAGCATTTCCTGGCTCTTAATTTTCCCTTTTAAGTTACAATAAACCTTCACTGTTCAGCTAATTTATCACTTTTCAATGTTCTCTTAAACTTCATTTTCACTTATGTTGGCCATTTTTACTTAACTGACATTTGCCTCTTCCTGATTTATCTATCATTTTACCTTCTTGTTCATTCCTTCTTTCACCGTCTACAATGTCTCAAAATATACCATGGACCAGGGTCAATCTGTGAACTATTTACTACTTGCCTGTTAACATTTAGGAACAGAAATAAAGGATAAGCACTGAAAAACATTTATAGTAATTTGAAAGCAATTTTAAATCTTGAAATTTATATAAAAGCTATAGCAGTACGTGTATCTTTATTAATGGTTAACATAGTGACTCTAAAACTGAAGACTGTAGACTTCTTTGTGGGTGTTAACAAGTTCTGTACAAGAATTTTGAGACTTCATTTCAATTATACCCTTGAAAAGTAATGAGCACATTACAGATGACCTGAATAGCTACCTTAAAGCAGACTTATTATCACATAATTATAATGCTCCCATTGGGTTTTATGTTTGCAATTGCGGCTGCTTCCAAGTAATGGAGAAATGACAAGGTACTTATCATCATGATGTTAAATAAGACACCTTTACAGAATTATCATGTTACATGCTATTGAAATTGGCAGGCAAGGAGAACTTTCTAGCAGTTTAATAAACACAAGAATCACAAAATGACAAACATATCCACACAATTAATCACCATTATTTTACCATATTTAAAATAGACATTCTCTATATTATCAAAACATATAAAGAGATTAATAATAAAATCAGACCTGAATCTATTTTCTACCATATTAACCCCAACATAAAACCTTTAATTTTAATAAAATACTGTATCAAATTATTTTATTTTCTATTTATATGCAATTTATAAATTAAGTTTGAATTAACTCAACTTTAAAAAATGGTAGCCAAAGAAACACTTCCACCAGCTTTGAGGTCCAGAACAAGTGAAAACTGTAGATTCTACACCAATCTCAAAACTGGGTTTATCTTAATTCATCTGATTAGGCACTCACATATTAAAGCACCAAGTGAAGGCATTCTGTCACCAAAGGTACTCTACTGTGATCTATTATCTGCACCAAACATCCTTCCTTTAAACAGTTCCTCAAGTATTAATAATGTTCCATTTAAATGAACTCCAAGTCCTATCTAAACCATTATCAAAACGGAAAAACAGCCCACTATTTTGTCTCCCAAGTGCAAACCTATTAGTTGGAGAAATATTTTTTTAGGAATACTCAGGAAAGAACATGGGCTTCCCAGGTGGCACTAGTGGTAAAGAACCCTCCTGCCAATGCAGGAAACATAAGAGACGCAGGTTCGATCCCTGGGTGGGGAAGATCCCCTGGAGTAGAACACAGCAACGTATTCTGGTATTCTTGCCTGGAGAATTCTATCCATGGACAGAGGAGCCTGGAGGGCTACAGTCCATAGGGTCGCAGAGAGTCAGACACGACTGAAGTGACTTAGCAAGCAGATAAGGGCATAAATATGTTGGAAGTACATGGAAATGGCAAATAAAGATATGAAAAGATGTCCAACCTTACTAATAATGAAATGAAAAAGACAACAATGCTTTTATTTTTAGACTTTTAAATCATCTATAACATTAAATACCATTGGCAAATATTTGAAATACCAATGTCAAAGTGCAGGAAACGTCCACATACTTTTATGGGTACATAAATTCATAGAGCGTTTCAAAATTAGGGCATCTGAAAACAGGTATCTCCATCTCAACATGTACCTAAATTTCAACATAAGACCTCCTACTAGGAATTTTTATAAAGAAATAACAGAGAAGTATAAAAATATATAAGCACAAGGACAGTACTTCTTCAAATAAAAAAAATAAATGCTGAAATGGCAACCCACTCCAGTGTTCTTGCCTGGAGAATCCCAGGGACGGGGGAGCCTGGTGGGCTGCCATCTATGGGGTTGCGCAGAGTTGGACACGACTGAAGCGACTTAGCAGCAGCAGCAGCAGAAACAAAATACAATCTGTAAGTTAGTTGATACTATTCAAGGGCTAAAACTAATTTTATTGACCTATTTTTTTAAACATGTAGTGATATCCAAAACGTTAAGTATGCATGGGAGAAAAGCATTGATAGAGCTGCTTATACAGTGTGCTTCCATGGCTGCAGAACAGACTGTACATTTACACATAAGGAAACAGGAGCTTTCAGGGAGCTCCACACCTAAATGTTGATCCTAACTACAGTGTTTTACCGAAGAAACAAACACAGAGACATCTGCTCTGTCACTAGGGATGATAATGATGATGATTATACACGATCATCTTAAGAAGAAAATGCTGATTACTTTTACTCATTTGCAGATTACATCAGCATTTGATTCTGAAAGAAACCAGTTACAGAGCAAGATATGTAAATTCAACAGATTCCTAGTCAACAATTTTATAAAAGCTGTGTTAAGACCCCTGAAATGAAGTAAATACACCTGTTTTTAGACAATATAACTATTTTGAGCAATGTAGAGTAGTGTTACATGTTTATCCCACAACAACTCCACTCCATTTATTGTTAACAAATCTTGACCCAAGGAAACCAACTGTATATAGAAAGGATATAACCTCCCCCGCCCCATGTACACACACAGACACACCAGTAATGGGGATTAAAAAAAAGAGAGAGAGAGAAAACCCACCAATAATGATACAGTATTATCATCAGAAGCTAGAAAGCCATTCCTAGCTTAAATCATTAACTATTACCAGGAAGAACGGTTCAACAAAAAGTTCTGTAAAAGGTCAGAGATTAATATTTTCACCTTTGCAAGCCATCTAATCTCTATCAAAACTGTCACCACTGTCATAAACGCAGTAGTAGACAACAGACTAGGTGTGGCTGTGTTACAATAAAACTTTACAAAAATGATCACAAGCTAGATTTGACTGACAGGTCATAGTTTGCAGATCCCTGATCTAGAGTAAAAAAAAAACAAAATTATTCTTATTTGTAAATATTCTCTAAAATTCAGCTGATTCAAATTCAGAGCTGAGTAACTCTAGGCAGCACGTTTATTCATTCCTTTATTCAGAAGAAATTCTAGTTCATCCTAGAGCACATACCAGCGAGCACTGCTGCTCTAAATCTGACAATTCACAGCAGCATTATCGAAATTTTCTGTGGACTGTCAATGCCAGTAACTTTTTGGATTTCTTTTTCCAGAACAAACAGTCTCAGTTTGTAATAACGAAGAACCTTTTATAGTCTATTACAAGTTAATCACTAAAGGGAGGTTGCCTATAAGCTATACACACATTATAATGACCCATCTCTGGGAAACCTCCCAGATAATGAGCATTAAGGTTAAAAAAAAAAAAACCCTCTGTTCAGCTCACAGGAAACATCCAGGCCAGGCTCACCTGTGAACAACTACAGGGAGGCTAACACATCCCCTCCAGAGGCTGATGATGTTCAGTCACTCAGTCGTGTGACTCTTTGCGACCCCCTGGACTGAAGCCCACCAGGCTCCTGTGTCCATGAGATTTTTCCTGGCAAGAATACTGGAGGGGGTTGCCATTTCCTTCTCCAGTGGATCTTTCCAACCCAGGGATCGAACCCATATCTCCTGAGTGGGTTCTTTATCACTCAGCCACTAGGGAAAGCCCCAGAAGCTGATGAGAACCATGAAATGTCTGACTTGACTCCCTCTCCATTGACTATAAAAGAAGCCTGAATTCTAACTCAGGCCAGGCCAGAGGATTCTATGGGGCATGAGCTTACCATCATCTGTTTGCTGGCTTTCCAAATAAAGTCACTACTCCTTGCCTCAACAACTCATCTCTTAATTATTGGCCAGTTATACGAGCTTGGACTCAGTGACAAGTTTATTTGTATATTTTTTCTTGGGGGGCGGGGCAAGGAGGCATGCTGCTTGACTTGTGGGATCTTAGTTCCCTGACCAGGGATTGAACCCAGGCCCTTGGCAGTGCAAGCCTGGAGTTCTAACCACTGGACCGCCAGGGAATTCCCATGCATGGCTGAAAACGCTCTAACAACACATTAACGTGTATGATGATTAACTGTATGTGTCCACATAACTGGACAATGAGGTGTCCTCATATTGGGATGTCTTACATTTAAACTGTAGACTGAGTAAAGCAAACTGCCCTCCATATGTGGAAGGGCCTCCATCAAACTGGCTAAGGGTCTGAATAGAACAAAAGGCTGACACACCCCCAATAAAGAGAGAATTCTTCCCATCTGAAGGTCTTCAAAACAGAACACTGGCTTTACGCTGTCTTTTGGACTGGAAATGAAACATCAGCTCTTCCTGGACTTCAGGCCTTTCAGCCTTCAGAATGAAACTCTACCATCAGCTCTCCCGGTTCTCAGGCCTTCAAATTCAATTTGGAACTAAACGATTGATTTCCCTGGGTCTCCACCTTGCTGACTCAGCCTGCAGATCTTGGGTCTTGCCAGCCTCCATAATCACATGAATAAATTCCTTACAATTAAACTCTCCCTTAAGTTATATAGAGATAGAAAGAGAATATAAATTTTTTTTCTCGATTGCACATAAAACACTCTCCAGGACAGATCATGCCTTATGCCACAAAACAAGTCTCACTACATTTAAGAAGACTTAGAACATACCAAGCCACGTTTTCCAATGATAATGGTATGAAATAATTTAAAGAAGAAAACAGAAAGCTCACAAATATGTGGTGATTAAACAACATGCTCCTAAATTACCATGAGTCAAAATGGAAATCAAAAAATATCTTGAGACAAATGATGGAAACACAACATACCAAAGCTTATGGAATGCAAAAGCAGTTCTAAGAGGTAAATTTATAGTGATAAATGCCAACATTAAGAAAGCTCAAAGGAACAATTTAACTTTATACCTTAAGGAGCCAGAAGAAGAACAAACACCAAAGTTAGTAGAAGGAAGGAACTAATTTAGGATTCTAGGCTTTCACTGCCATGGCCCAAGTTCAATCTCTGGTCAAGGAATTGAGATCCCACAAGCCGTGCAATGCAGCCAAAAAAAAAAAAAAAATTTTTTTTTAAAGAAGCAAGGAACTAATAAGAATCAGAGTGGAAATAAAAGAAATAAAGACTAAAAAAAAAAAAACAACTGAAAAGATCAATGAAACTAAAAGCTATTTTGAAAAGATAAGCTGACAACTGAACGACTATGGAAAAAACAAAAGCCTCAAATACAGTCAGAAATGAAAAAGGAGACATTACAACTGCTCACATAGAAATACAAGGGATTATAAGAAACTGCTATGAACAATCCTAAGCCAACAAACTGGACAACTTAGAAAAAATGAATAAACTCCTAGAAACATACAACCCACCAAGACTAAATCATGAAGATAAAGAAAATCCAAACAGATTGATTACTAGAAATCAATAATCGAAAACCTTTCAACAAAGATATATTCAGGACCAAATGGTTTCAATGAGGAATCCTACCATTTAAAGAATTAATACCAATTCTTCTCACACTCTTCAAAAAAATGGAAAGGGAGAGAACCATTCCAAGCTCTTTAAGAAATCATTGTTATCCTATACTGAAGACAGATAAGAACACTACAAGAAAATCACAGGCTATTATCCCCAATAGCATAGATACAATATCTTCAACAAAATAATAGCAAACATAATTCAGCAGTACATCAAGAGGACCAAACACCATGGTCAAATGAGATTTATTTCAAAGATGCAAGTATGGTTCAACATGTGCAAATCAATAAAAGTTGTGTACCACATTAACAAGATAAAGCACAGAAATCTATATAAATTCAACAGATGTAGGAAAAGTATCTGCCAATATTCAACATCCTTTCAAGATAAAACTCTTAACAACTCAGATATAGTAGGAACATGCTTCAGCACAATAAAGGCCATACATAACTACCCACAGTTGACATCACATTCAACAGTGAACAGCTGAGGAGCAAGATCAGGGACAAGACAAGGATATCTACTCTCATCACTTTTACTTAATAAAGTACTGGAAGTTCTAGCCAGAGCATTTATACAGATATACAAGAAAAAGAAATGAAGGGCATCCAGATCAGAAAGGAAGAAGTAAAACTGTCTCTGTTTGCACATGACATACTTTATACAGAAAACCAGCAAAAAATCAAATCAGCAAATTCAATAAACTTACAGCATACAGAAATTAATACACAAAAATCAGTTGTGTTTCTATATACTAACAAACGACTGAAAAGAGAGATTAAGAAAACAATCCCACCTAAAACTGCATCAAAAAGAACACTTGGAAGTGAATTAAACCAAGGAAGTAAAAGATCTGTACATCAAAGATTAGAATACACTGAGATGAAACAAAGTGAAGAAGACAAAAGTAAGTGGAAAGATATTTCATGCCCACTAATCAAGAGAATATTGCTAAAATGTTCATACTACCCAAAGCAATCCAAATCCAATGCAATCCTTATAAAAATTTCAAAGGCATTTTTTTACAGAAATAGAAAAAAAATCCTAAAACCACAAAAGACTTTGAATAGCCAACTCAATCCTGAAAAAGAACAAAACTGGAGGCATCAAACTTCCTGATTTCAAACTATACTATAAACTTATACTAATCAAAACAGTATTGTCATTTAAAAAGATTCACAGATCAATGGAATGGAATAGAGAGCCCAGAAATAAACCCATGCATAGACAGTGAATTAATTTACTATAAGGGATCCAAGAATATACAAGGGGAAAGGACAGTCTATTCAATAACTGGTGTTAGGAAAACTGGACAGCCACAGGCAAAAGAATGAACTATTCCACCATCTTACGCCATATACAAAAATGAACTCAAAATGGATTGAAAACTTGTAAATAAGACATAAAGCCATAAGACTCCTAGAATAAATATACAGATATGCTCCTTAACATTGGTCTTGCAATGATTTTTTGGATTTCGACACTAACAGCAAAAATAAATGAATGGAACTACATCAAACTAAGGGCACTCCAGGTGGTGCTAGTGGTAAAGAATTTTTCTGCCAACGCAGGAGACGTAAGAGATGCGGGTTCAATCCCTAGGTAGGGAAGATCCCCTGGAGGAGGGCATGGCAACCCACTCCAGTATTCTTGCCTGGAGAATTTCATGGCAAGAGGAATTCTGGCAGAGGAGCCTGGCAGGCTGTGTCCATAAGGGCGCAAACAGTTGGACATGACTGAAGCAGCTGAGCACAGCATGGCACAAACTAAAAAGCTTTTGAACAGTAAAGAAAATTTAAAAAAGAGAGAGAGAGAGAGGAAGAAGGAAAAAGAAAGAAAAGACAATCTATGGAATGGGAGAAAATATCTGCAAACCATATATCCAATAAGAAGTTAATAACACAAAACATACAAAGAACTTATACAACTCAACAGCTAAAAGTCATCCAAATAAACGATGATCTGAATAACATTTTTCCAAAGACACACACACACAACAGAATATTATACAGCCATAAAATGTAAGGAAATCCTGCCATATGCAACAACATGGATGAACCTGGAGGGCATTATGCTAAGTGAAATGAGCCAGACAAAGAAAGACAAGTAGTGCACGGTATAATACATGTGGAATTGAAAAACAAGAGTTGAACTCAAAGAGAGCTGAATGGTAGCTGTCAGGGTCCAAGAGATGGGGAAGCTAGGAGAGGCTCGTAGGGTACCTTTCAGTTGTAAGATGACTAAGTCTTAGAATCTAATGTAGAATACAATGACTACAGTTAACAACATTGTGTAAGCAAAATTTGCTAAGAGAATAAAACTTAAATGTTCTCAACTGAAAAAAAGAGTAAACAGTGAGGTGATGGATATGTTAATCAACTCTAATCAGAATCCTTTCACAATGTACACATCAACCAAACCAAATTAAGGTATTCACCTTAATACAATTTTATTTATCAATTATATCTCAATAAAGCTAAAGAAAAAAAGAATCCAACATTTGGGAGAATGGGTCTTTAGAATGTTCTTTAAGCATTATTTCTAATAAGGAACTATTATAAATAAACACCAAAAGGGAGAAAGGAACAGAATCTAGGCCATTAAAATAACGAAGATTTAAAAGTGTAAAATGCTTATATTATCAATCTAAGTAAGATATAAAATACAATAAATGGGAAATTCACAAATAACCTCAGATTTCATATCTTCTAGGAATTCTCTGAACTCATTTTTTTGCCTGTTTCTAGCTTAGCATTCACCATATCAAATTAAAGTTATCTGTGCAAGTATCCGGAGAAGGCGATGGCACCCCACTCCAGCACTCTTGCCTGGAGAATCCCAGGGATGGGGGAGCCTGGTGGGCTGCCGTCTCTGGGGTCGCACGGAGTCGGGCAAGACTGAAGCGACTTAGCAGCAGCAGCAGTGCAAGTATCTGTCCTCCTCCTAGACCGTAGTAATATTCCCTACTAAGGGCAGGGACCAGTGTTCCAGACTTGACTCAGTGCTGCAGCCAGCATACATATAGCAAAGAGTCAAACAAACAAAAAATGCACAGAGCAACTGGAAAGAAGTACATCAAAATACTACTTGCAGTTTTTCCTAGATCGTAGGATTATTGGTAATTTGACTTTTATGCTTTGTATTATTACTTTAATAGTCAGGAAAATAGGGGTTTTTTTAATGCTTAACCCCCACCAACAACAAACCAAATAATTTAGTTATTATCAGCGATTCTATACCTGTGCTAAGTAACTATTAATGAAAGCCTTCGGAGATATGTTTTCCTGGAAAGGGTACCCAACTTATATGGCCTATTTTGGAACAAAATGGGTACATTCTAACAAGTAAATCAAAGTACCATAACTTTTTTTTCAAAAATTCAAAATTACATATTAATGTTCATAAACAGAATTAAATTCCTACATTTAAAAGGAAAAAAAATTCTTCAAATTCAAAATAAAGAATTTAGAACAGATTGGTTCTTTGTTTTGGTTGATAGCTACAAGTCTGTATCAATAATACCACAATTAATTTCATCCAGTACGAGAAACAAATCACAAAGCTTTTTAAAGCTGTAGAAGAGTCTACCAGGAAAACAAAGTAATTCAAACATTTAGACAAAAGACTGGTGCACTTTTCATAGGAAGGTATCCTCATCAAAAGAACTTTAGAAAAAGAAAGCATAAGTCCAATCACATCAGACAAATCATTTGATCAGTCAGTGGGGAAAACATGTCCTACTCAGAACAGCATCTTATTCCTTTAAACCAGTAAGACATTTTAATTTACTTATGATAGTATCACAATGCTCTTATTTTTGCTAAACTTTTCCTTTTAAAGGAACAAGAGATTCATTCAGATTTCCCAAAATGGCAGAAGTATCATGAAATGACCGAATTATCTATAGAAATTGATTTCCTCCAGGCGGCACTCACATTCATCTTCTTTAAATATAACCACAGTTTTTTTTAAAGGACATGGTATTTTATATGCCTACAACACTGGAGATAATTAACAAAATGTCATGATTAAAATAACATTCTAAGCTTTAATTTAGATTGAATGAATTCAACTTGAGAAGAATGACATGCTGTATCTCTAGTCAACATAATCCAGAATCACAAAGCAGTCAGAACTAGACATGACATGAATACGCTTACCAAGTGATATGAGGAAAATTTTTTCACCCAATTGTTATAAGACTACACTACTAAAATGGGAGCTACTCAATTTCTAGATATGGGCACTTTAAAAATAACTTAAAATAAGGCTCAGTGATCTCTGAAATAAAATCTTACCTAGGTCCTATCATATTACAGTAACTGAATGACTAGGTAGAATCTGCTCTCCCTGGAGAAAAGAGCATTTCTATAAGAACAGCAAAAATTCCCAAGACACCATGCACTGGGACTTCTCTTTGGAAGACAATATGTTACATTTTTTAACACCAATTTCAATTATTTTAAATAGAATACTAAATGCATTAAATATTAAATGTCCAGTATTTAAATACTAAATAGAACATTAAATATTAACTTATTTAATAACTATTAATATTTCTCACACTGGAAAAAACAGGAAGATGAACATCAAATGAATAAATTATCTATTATATTTTATATTCTTTCTGAAGCTTCTTTTTTAAATTGGAAGCAAAAATTCATACAATATCAAGTCTTCCATAATATGCTAACATAACTGTAACTGCATTTAGAAGAACCTTACTGAATTTTAAAAATGACAACACTAAGCCAAAAAAAAAAAATTGACAAAGCAGATTTATAGTTTTAAATAAAAAGCTGAATATATAATACAAATCATGAATATAACGTACAGTGTTTTTCTTAAATGCAGGTTATCACCCATTCAGTGCACTGAGACCAACCCTTTTTAATAAAACAGAACAAAATGGAAAATATCAAAGTATATTTACCCTTTTTTGACATAAGATAAACAAATCTCATGATATAACATCTCTGAAATGTTAACAAGTACAAAGTACTTCTGCACAAAGTTCAGAACAGTAGCCTTCAACTGCCCTATTCTATTATCAGTAGAAACCAAGTTAAAAAGAAATAAACCCAGGGAACACAACCAAAAACCTTCTTTTCCTTATCTCATATGTCTAATCAGTTTCTGAAACTCTTCAGTCCATTTTAGACGTATTCACTGAATTAGACCTCTCCTCTCCTTCCCACTGTCACAGATTATGGCTTGTGGCTCAGCTGCTGCACAGACCTCCTGCTGGGGCGGCTGCCCAAGCCAGCCTCTACCCTACTATCAGAAAATACACTTACATCATTCTTTTGCTTACAAAGGTCTGTGGGTTTCTTACTACATATTAAATAAAACTCAAACTCCTTAACTTTGGCAAAGTTCTTCACCAACTGGCAACCTCATTTTCTAATACTTTACAACTCCTACCTCCCCCGCTCCAGCTCCCAACACTCTGTAGCCGCACATACCTAACCACCGCCTCCAAAGAGATCAGGTCCTTTCTGACTCCAAGCTACTTCTCCTCTCTCTCTTCTTTAAGAGTCTCGATTCAGAATTAACTTGCTCTAAATGTCTTCTCTGATTCTTCCAGGGAGTATTAAAATAACTACTACTTTGTACTCTCCCAATATATCATTTAAAATACCACAACAACATTTACTAATCTATATTAACTCATATTTATACGACTTTCTTCTTCCTCACCAAATAGGAACAGTGAAAGGCAACTTTTTTTAGGCTCTAGAACAGAGCTGCACATTTAAGACAGGGTCTCAATAAATGGAGTGTTATAACCACTGGGTAACCAATAAATGTTCCTAGTATAAAATAAAATTTTGGAAGGTTTATAATTAGATCTTAAAAATATTCTTTTAGAAGGATTAAAACAGGGTTGGGGGGGGTGGGTTGGCTGTCTATTTTAAAATCCAGGAAATTTTAAGCTATCCCTTGAGACAGTGTGCATTTAAGCATCTATTTAAAGATCAGTAAATATTTTCCAAGGCAGCTAAAAAAAAAAAATTTTTTTTAACTAATAATTAAAAGTGATTTGAGGGGCTGTTGGCCAAAATTCCTAAAAAATAGGGGAAAACAATCTTCAATAAGCATCAAAGGCACTAAAAAATGTCACCAAAAAATTAAATAGAAGATTAAAACACAGAAAAATATCCACATTAATAGTAATCAGGAAAACAGAAACAGAAAATCTTGCACCCCACTGGAGAATACCTAGGTAAAGTGAAAAAACCTAATGCCACAGAGGTATCTGTTACTCATCCCACTCCTCTACTTCAATTCAGTACTGTTTATCTCTAGGGCAAGTGACTCCAATTACCTTAATTTTTCTTTAACTATAGAATAGTATAGCATAGTGGGAAAAAATGTGGACTATGAAACTAGATTGCCTGGGTTCAAGTTACGTACCACTCTTAGAAGCAGTGACATCTTGAGTAAGTCAGTTAGCCAATCTATGCCTCCATTCCTTCATATGTAAAAAGAGGGGAAAAAATCATAGTATCTATCTTTTAGAGCTATTGTGATAACTGAGTTAATATGCAAAGATATTTTTCAAAGGGCTAAACATAAACACAGACACACAGATCCATGGAAAAGAATAAAGGGCCCAGGAATATTCTCTTCAATAAATGGTACTGAGAAAAATGGACAACCACATGCAAAAGAATGAAACTAGACTTTATCTAACACCACACATAAAAATCAACTCATTGGGTTAAAAAATGTAAGACTTGAAACCATAAAAGTCCTAGAAGAAAACACATGGGGTAAGCTCCTTGACATCAGAATTGGCAATGATTTTTTTTGGATTTGACATCAAAAACAAAGGCAACAAAAAGCAAAAATAAAAAGTATACTACATCAAACTAAAACACTTCTGCACAGCAAAGGAAATCATCAACAAAATGAAAAGGCAATCTGTTGAATGGGAGAAAATATTTGCAAGTCATCTATCTGATAAGGGATTAATATCCAAAACAGAGAACTAACTCATACAACTCTACAGGAAAAATAATAATAATAATGATTTGATTAAAAATGGGGAAAGGAACTAAATAAATATTTTTCTAAAGAAGACATACAAGTGGTAACAGCTACGTGACAAGGTGATTCAGATCACTAGGTAGCAGGGAAATGCAATTCAGAACCACTATGAGATCTTCATTCCTACTATCAAAAACATAATAACAAGTGTTTGCAAAAATGAAGAGAACAGAGAAACCTTGTACACTATTGGTGGGCATGTAAACTGGTACAGCCACCATAGGACAGTATGGAGGCTCCCCACAGTGAAACCAAAAATACAACTATCATATGATCCAGCAACCCATACTTCTGGGTATAGATCCAAAGAAAACAAAATCACTGTCCCAAAGAGATATTAATATCTATATCCCCCACCCCACCCCCACCATGTTCACTGCTGTATTATTTACAATAGCCAGAACACAGAAACTACTAAAGGGCCCATCAACAGATGAATGACTAAAGAAACTGTGTTTGTACAGAATGGAATATTATTTGGCCACAAAAGAAGAAAATCCTGCCATTTGTTGCAAGGTGGATGGACCTTGAGAACATCACACTAAGTCAAATACCCAGAGACAAATGCTGTATAATCTCATTTAGACTCAGAATCAAAACAAAACTCATAGACAGGCAACACACTGGTGGCTTCCAGGAGCAGGGAGTGGGAGGGTGGGAGAAAAAGATGAAGGTGGTAAAAAAGCAGAAACTTCCAGGTATAAGATAAATAAGTTTGGGGATATAATGTACAGCATTGTAACTATAGTTAACAATACTATACTGTATATTTAAAAGTCACTAAGAGAGTAAATCTTAAAAGTTCTCATCACAAGGGAAAAAAACTATTAATATGTATGGTGATGGATGTTAACTAAGCTTATTACGGTAATAATTTTGAAATATATATTTCAAAAATATATTTCAAATCACTATATTGTATACCTTAAACTAATACAATGTTACATATCAATTACATCTCAATCAAACTGGGGGAAAAAAATCCACCTCAATCTAAGTTAATTGGCTTTCTTGCATTTAAGGATTTCATTAAATTGAAGTTTAAGTAATTAGCAGCTAGTACTTCTTTTTGCATTCTAAATATAAAAATGATATCTGGAAGTTATTCATTAACTATTATTAAAACTACTATTATTAGTATTAGTATTAAAATTATTCATAAAACTAATTTTAAAAAATATTACCACCAAAGTTATAACACTATATATTCTTCAAATGTGGTTCTAAATTTTCTCATTTGCAATTTGAGTATAACAAGGAAGAGCTTTAAACTAGGTTGGTTCCAGCTGAGGTTAAAATTAACTCAATAAGGCCAAGATCAGATGAATAAATAAGTGGTTCACCTTTCACATAACAAGTGTGAATCCAAACCAGTAATATTCTCATCATATAAGACAAGGAACTCAGGAGGGTTAAGGTAGCAACCAATATAGGTAAGACTATCTCTTTCTATGAAAAAAATTTTATGTGCTTGTTGATTTCATATGTGGAGAAGCCACAGATATCCTATCTCATATTCTGGTTACACGAAATGCTGTATTCAAAACGGTATTTTTGGAGCTATTTGGAATGAAGGTCACATAACTAATTTAGTCTCCTAAAAAGCTTTTGTTTCTATCTATAACCTGGGAAAAATAGGTATGATTAAAAACTAGTAAGAGGTTTTTTTTAATAAAACCACTATAAACAGGAGGGAGTATAACAAGTGGTATTCCAGAGAGGTTTACCTCTGTCTTTGAATGCAACTGTTTCATAATATCAATTAATAGAGAAAATATTCTACATGGTAGCAAATTAAGTCCAAACTTAAGAAGAATCATCAGCACCCAGGAAGAAATAAAAGTCCCAATAAAAATAAACACTGCAAAGTAAAGTTGCCAGACCTAATGAAAATTCATGTAGCCACTGGTCTCCAATGAAAGCAGAGTAAGCTCATTTCTCAATCAGCCTTTAATTTTCCAATACTTAAGAGCCACAACCAAAACAGAACTTCAGTTTCAAAACACTCCAAAATAAAGTTTTGAGAAAATGTATAAAATAACACCCCCAATTAAAAAACTTCATCTCCAGTCAAACTTCTCAGTACATTATTCTTAAAATGAGATAGGATGTTCAGAATTAATGAAAAAGCTTCAGTAATGTCATGATAAAGCAATGTACATTGACTGTGATCAATAAACACAATCTCTGCCTCTACACGACAATAAAACCACCTCATAGAAAACTTTAAACTTTACATGATATGCAGTCCATGTAGTCTATGAGGTGGTTTTTCATCCCATTCTTTTAGAAGGTTAGTTAAAAACTAGAGTTCACTTCAGAATTCTGAACTTTAGTACTGAAACAGCATCAATAAAGCAATGAAGACATCTACTACATAAAGAGGGCATAAAACAAAGTTCCTGATCTTAAATCTACTCTCTTTAAAGTAATTTAAAACTTTACCCAGTCCAGATGCCCTAGGCAGAATCCTATAATCAATAGCCAACTGTTCAGTGTAAGGAGCCCCAGGAGACACTACCTCTGGTTTCAAAACTGAATGTCCCAGGCAAACTCAAACAGTTGGTCACCCTAGCTTGATTAAGTGGTAAGGGCAAAGAAAGCCACCCAAACACTTACTAAGCACTTATGTACCAATCCTATAAATTCGATAAAATAGGCTGATTGGATTAGAGGATCTTTAATCCCTACTAGTCTAAAAATTTTAAAGCTCTCACTGAAGGAGGCAGTGGCACTGATCTCTCTCTCTGTCCCATCTTACTTGGCCTCTCGGAAGCATGTGACTCTGACTCTTCCAGAAGCTTAACTTCTGACTCTTGACTCCTTCCTTCAGTCTCCTCTCCTCTGGAACATCACACTCTCCCAGTTTCACTCCTGCCTCACTGGTGGCTGCGCCTTCACGGTCTCTCTGTGGCTGGATCTTCTTCCTCTATCCGACCAGAAAACGTTAACCTCTGCTGTCTTCTGGATACTCTAAGTGATCGTGTTTAAACACCATGTTCAAACTCTCTACCTCCAGCTCTCCCAGCTCCCCACTGAGATCCAGACTTTATGCCCAACATCTCACCTGAACCTCTAAAACACATCTCAAACTCCATCCAGGAGTCTAAAACAGAACTCTTAATTCCACTTACTTCCTCACCTTACGAAATGACACTACCGTCCATTACAATTACTGAAGCCACTAAGACTTTATCTTTGATTCCTCTTTTCTTCATTTGCCACCTCATAACCATCAGAAAGTCCTGTTAGCTCTATTTCTCAAGTATATTCCAGACTCATTCTGTTCTCTCCTGTCCGCTCTTACCACTCTAATCCAAACCACCATCTTTCACCCAATCACTGCCATGACCTATCAGCCAGTTGCTACTACCGATCTTTTCCCCACCCCACCACAATCTCCTCCCCCTACCAACACCTAACGTCTGCTTCATCTCCCGAGCACGAGGTCTGCCCTGCAGCAGCACTCAACGCGCTCAGTCAAAGAACGAACAGCCATTTCCCTGACCACCCACAACTGCCTTCCCCTCACATAGAACAGAACCTAAAATTCTCACACATTCTTACAGGACTCCCTCACCTCATATCCCCGGTCACTACACTCCAGACTTACTGATATTCTTCAAATTCCCCAAATTCATTTCTACCCTGGAGCCGGTTGTTTACCCTCTGCCTGAACACTCCTGCCCTCATGTCTGGCTCCTTCTCATCACTCGGGTCTCAGAGCAACGTTACCTCCTCAGAGAGGCCTTGTCTACCCAGATCCACCCATCCGATATCATCTCACTCAGCTCTCTTTTCTTCACAGTACTTAACATTAGCTAAATCATCGTGTTGTTGGTTTACTTACAAACCGTTTCCTCCCTACTAGCATGTGAGTTCCCTTGGAGCTGGGAACTTTCTTGTTCAATGTTGTACTCCCAGAGGCCAGTACAATGCCCACCACACAATACATACTGAAAGAATGACTCACATTTACCAAGTAGTTAAGTATGTGCCAAGCACTATGCTAGGTAACAATGAATTTTTTTTAATTAAAGAAAAATAGAAAATGCAAGTAAAATATTAGTATGAAGAGCAATTTGATGTTATTTTATGTTGATCATTCCCATTCTTAAAACGACCATATACAATAAATCCCACTCTGTAGAATATTATTTTGCCAATGTAAATATATATATCCTTAAAGTAATAATAAGAATTAGCATCTCATTATAGCTTAGCAGCAGCATAGCTTTAGAAGTTATCTAAATGACTGCATTATTCACTTTTAATACACAATTTGAGAGAACTAATTAAGATAAAACACAGTAAAATCTGAGAGCCTTCATTTCATATTCTCAGAGTACACACAGACACATCTGATCCAGTCAGGAAACTCGAGACTAAAATACCTTCTGTTCTCAACATACAGAAACATTCACAACAGAGGCTGTCAACTCACCATTTATTGGCTGGCCTCAGATTAGTTTACCACCTTCATCAAGCCAAGAAGCTATCAGTAATAATCAGGTTCATTTCACAAAAGTCATTACTAAAGCTGAGATTAACCACTCATCCCTGAAAGCCTATTATAAAAGAACATGCTCAACTGAGTTTAGGCAGAAGAGTTATGTTTCATTGGTATCATTGTACTTTTGGGTTCATTTAATTCAAAACCACAGAAAGACTTAGTATTTGACATAATCATACCAGTTATTACCACCATCATTATGACATCACTAAATAAATACCTTATTAGCCAGGCATCAACTAGGGAAAGGCAGTAAGGCACTAAGGCTTGAGGCACTTATCGTGTAAGTATTTTCTATAACATTTTAATTTTAGCATACTTTAAAACTGTCATATCCTACCTCCAAATGTTTTAAGGATTAAATATATTAATATTTTGAAAGTATGATTTATAAAAAGCAACAAATTCAATATAACTAAGTGCAAGTACTCAAAATATCACCATATCATACTAGATGCTTAAAACCTAAGGGAAATACATCCAGCTTTTATCCAACTTTGAAACTATTATACATTCTGAATAATGGAGTATTCTCAAAAAGACTCAACCAAATTATAAAAAACATAACACATGTTCTACTTAAAATTAAGTTTTCTCTGTATTCAAAATGGATAACCCTAAAGGACCTACTGTATAGCTAATGGAACTCTACTCAGTGTTATGTGACAGTCTGGATGGGAGGGGGTTTGGGGAAGAATGGATACATGTATATGTATGGCTGAATCCCTTTGCTGTTTACCTGAAACTATCACAACATTGTTAATCGGCTATATCCTAATACAAAAAAAAAAGTTGAAAGTTTGAAAAAAATAAAAGCAGGCAAAGGAAAATAAAATAAAATTAGCTTTCTAACCACACTTGCCAATCCAAAAAAGGGGGAGGGGCACTTTTGCTTGATCTTTGCATGGGAATGTAAGAAAATACTCATTTTATCTTCATTTATAACAGTTATCTTTGTAAAGCTGAAAAACTGTGGATAAACCCAAAGCAAAATTAAATCCTACAGCAAAGGTTCAAAGTTTAGTACTTTCCATACCCACTAATTATTCCTACTTGTTTTAACTGCCATTACCTTAAAAAAAAAGTTTTCTCCAATTTTTTAGAACTGGTTCTATATTATCTTTGGTTTTCTCTTTAGTCTAGTTGTCTGTTATTTAGTTGTTGTGTCCAGCTCTTTGCAAATCCACGGACTGCAGCCATCAGGCTCCTCTACCCATGGGATTTCCGAGGCAATAATACTAGAGTGGGTTGCCATTTCTTTCTCCAGGGGATCTTCTGGACCCAGGAATTGAACCTGTGTCTCTTGCACTAGCAGGCAGATTGGTCTAGATACATAACTGTATAAACAAACTAGTTTTTGGACATCTAGGATTAACCCACATATTGAGACAAACTCATTTAAATACTAGAAATTATTTATGTATCCCTGTCCTAACACTGGCCCTTAAAACCAAAATGATGGCTAATAAATTCAATGAGAAGACTGGTTCCTTCTGCTTTCAGAAGAGCTCTAAAATCACTGAAGGCAGTCAAAAGGTAATATTGGGCAGTGTTTCAAATATACAAATTTTCTTTAAATTCTAAGAAAAAAAAATGCCTACATGAACCAACTCAGAGGTCATTATTTTGACCTTCACCACCTGTTCATTTGCTAAAGAAACCACACTTAGGTTTTACAAATGAGGTACAAATTAAGCTACAAAAATAATTTTAAAGGTTTGCTTTACTTAAGAAGAGAATAAACACAAATAATTACATTACTATTCTGTAAAAGTAATCTATTCTTAGCATACAGCTGAAGAAAAATTGTATTGGAAAGACCTGTCCTGACTTAACAAAGATTTATTGTCAAAGGTTAGATAAAATAAATGTGTTGTAAAGATATACTGTCTGAATTTACTAAATTTGGATAGTATTTATAAAGTATCTTCTTTCACTATATTCTTTGCCATGGCAAAGGTTTAGAGGCTGCAATATAACCTCCAAGTCCTTTCTTCAGTTAATTAACAATTTCTAAGCACTATGATATTTTCTTCTCCATAAAAAACAATGGAATAAACGGATACAATGCTTGGATGATATTATGTCTTCAAACATGTTATTATAACAAAAATAAACTTTAAGAGGTTAGTTTGCAAAGACATTACAGATGGCTTCTGACATGTACAGATAAATTGAAACCACTCCCTCCAGCCTCTGGGGATAATGAAGTGCCTTCTCACTGACTGAAGTTACTGTGATTGCAGAATTTGTAAATACCCAATGAGTATCAGAAACCCCCCAACTTCTGTCTCCTCCTCTTAGGACAAATGGTATACATGATAGAGAAAATAACTTCCTACTTTTTTTTTTTACTAAACTTTAAATTCTCTTATTTCTAAAAGCATTGCAGGACCAAATTTAAGAAAACAATTTCAAATCTAACGCTGAATTTGAAAGTTTATCTATGTCTAGGTCTAACGGTACATTATGCCACTACAGCTAAAAGTGTATTATTATATGCTTGAAATGTGTTAAGAGGGTAAATCTTAAAAGTTTTCTCACCAAACACATGACACAAAAAAAACTGTAACTATGAGGTGATGGTTAGGTCAACTAGTTGGCTGTGGAGATCATTTCACAATGTGTATATACACATGTTCATATCAAAACCAACTTGCATATATTAAGTACATTACCATTTCTAAATGTCAATTACACCCTGAGAAAATAAACCTGAGAAAACTGTCTTCAATTAAAAAAAAGTCACTAATTTCTAAAGTATCACAGAACTGCATTATTTGAAATTTTAATAGAAATCTGAGTTTGTGTCTGATATTTTTTAAATAGCAAAAATACTACCAACAGAAAACCACTTCCAAATATTTTTTTGTTTTGTTTGCAAATCGCCTTGAAAATGTATACTAAAATGACAGTTACACAAGTAGAGCTCAAACATTTTGTGTAACAAGGTTCCCTAACAGGGGAGTCCTAGAAGCACCTGCAGCTGCAGCACAATTTTTGTGAACGTACATATGGCGGCTTTTTCTGGATAAATGATCCATATAACTTGCAGCTTCTAGGGCACAGGGAGGGGAGGTGGGTGGTTCAAAATACAATTAAGATTAAATTAAAGTGCCTGAAAAAAAAAAAACAGCCAACGTCATGTAACTTGTCAATGTCAGATAACCAAGTCTTATGTTTTACATTCCTAATCAGGGGACGATTTATTCCAATTTGGTGGCTCCTACACAACTTTCAAGTGCTGCAGGCATGAAATGGTTCTGCATTACAAAACAGTTCCCATCACACACCCAACGCGGCAAACCCCAAATTTTCCCCGAAAAGGCCAGGCACAGGCAAACGAATTAACATCCCCTCTTGCTCAAAGATCGATTGGCTTTGGCTGGACGTGTCCTCCAGAGAGAATTGCTGGGCGGTGACCAGGTTTCAGTGAGGAGATGGACCCCTGGGCGGGCACCAGCAGTCCAGACATCTCCAGCAGCCTCCTCCCACCCTCAAACGCGCCCTCCAGTAGGGTCTGCGGGCGCGGCTGCAGCAGATCCCGGCGCCCCTGGAGCGCGCCGCGCCGCCGCCGCTGCAGCACGGTCGCAGCGACCTTCCCGCCCGCATCTCCGGGAGCCCCGTTACCCACGTCCCCACACCCCACCCAAGAAAAAAGGGAGGGGGACGCACAACAAAGCCCAATCCGAGGAGGCCCAAGTGAGCTGTAAGTTGGGGCCCCGGGGCTGAGGCCCGACGAGGAGCGGCCGGGACACGGAGCCGCGCCGGGCCGGCACGCCGCGATGCAGGACGGATCCGGCCGGGGAGGCGGGCAGCCAGATGTCAGCCCGCCCGGCTGGCTGGGTGTCGGCAGCCGGGAGGAAACCGGGCGGCGGGAGGGCGGGCGCGCGGCTAGGGGGAAGCCAGGCCGGAGGAGGGAGGGGGGCGGCGGCGGCGGCGGCGGGGTCCCCAGGGCGCCGCGGTCGGCCGCGACCCCCACCCCGACCGGCGGCCTGTCCCGTTACTTACCCGCGGGCAAGCTGCGGGCTTCGCCGGGGCTGTCCCGGCCGCCGGCCTCAGGGGCCAGGAAGCGCCCCCACATCGCGGGCGGGAGTGCTGAGTGGGCCGGGGGCGCCCGATTCCCCACGTCCGTCCTCCGCTGCCTTTGCCTTCTGCTTCTTCGGCGGCGGAAACTTGTGCGGAGCCTCAGCTGCGGCGGCACCCGCGAGGCGGGGCGAGCGGGTGGGCTGAGCAACGGCCGCTCAGCGACGGGAAGGGGGCGCAGGGGCCGGATTCGCCGCGGCGGCGGCGGCTGCCATGGTCAGCCCAGCTGTGCTGAGGCCCGGGCCAGGGAAGCGGCGGCTCCGCGGTGACGGCGGCTCGGTCCCCGGCCGAGCCCAGGCTGCGAGGTTCCAGACGAAGTTGCAGCTGCGGCTTCTCTCCACCCCCTTCGCTCCCGGAGCCCGAGCCGGAGCCGGAGCCGGGCAGGGGCGGGGCCTGGAGGGGGCGGGGCTTAGTGCGCTTGTAGAAGGCGTGCGCGGCGCGGGGCGGGGCCTGCGGGCCGTTCCAGGTGGGTACCATCAAGCCCCTTTGCTCCGCAGCTTGCGAATAGTCAGTCCGACGTACCTGCGGTATCCCTCTTTTCCCGTCCCAGCGCTCAGTGCGGTGAGAAAAGGGCGGAACTTGGGTCAGGGGCTTGTCTTGAGGTTCCCCGCTCCGTTGGTTAATCCGTCAGCCCCTCCGGGACACCTTTCAGAAAAAGGCATGGAAGACCTTGCCTTCACATCAAGACTGCTTGTGATAAAAGAGGGTTAAGGGACTTCGTCTCATTTGGGGTTGAAATTAAAGTTGTCATCATGCATTTTATAAGCATCGTTTATTGATCATTGTGGAGGATAGTAAAGAGGTCATTTTCCTCAATTTACAACCGAGGCGGAGAGAGGGTACCAAAATATCTACAACACGGAGACGAGTGCAGAAAAAAGCAGGAAAAAAGACCCGAGGTAAATAAGTACCAGGGGGTTCAGGGAGGGGCTGTCAATTTTAATCTAGTAGCTCAGTGTTTCAGATAAGCAATCAGGAGTCAAAATGACACCAAAGTATGTAATAGGAGGGCAACTACACCTTCGCGTTCCTCCTCTGCCTGGTCAGATTCCACCCTTCACCTGAACCCAGAGTGCAAGAGCAGGTATCCTGAGGAAGGACAAAAAGGTGCAGCATCCTCTTTAAATCTTCCTTTTCACTGGCAATATTTATAACCCTTAAAATAGTGCATTTAATAAATACTGGTTGAGCACTGTAGAAGGAAGTGTGCTCTGGACGTGGCTGATGAATCCGGTAAACCGGAAAGCAGGTTGCTAACCCTTAACAAGCTTTGACTACAGTGATGCTTTTTCCTGTTTTGGATGTTTGCTAACAAAGGCCTCATGTTTGTATTCAGTTCAGTTAGTTCAGTCTCTCAGTCGTATCGAACTCTTTGTGATTGCATGGAATGCAGCATGCCAGGCTTCCCTGTCTTTCACCATCTTCCAGAACTTGCTCAAACTGGTGTCCATCGAGTCGGTGATGCCATCCAACCATCTCATCCTCTGTCATCCCCTTCTCCTCCTACCCTCAATCTTTCCCAACATCAGGGTCTTTTCTACTGAGTCAGCTCTTTGCATCAGGTGGCCAAAGTCTTGGAGCTTCAGCTTCAGCATCAGTCCTTCCAATGAATACTCAGGACTGATTTCCTTTAGGATTGACTGGTTTGATCTCCTTGCAGCTCAAGGGACTCTCAAGAGTCTTCTCCAACACCACAGTTCAAAACCACCAGTTCTTCAATGCTCACATTTCTTATAGTCCAACTCTCACAACCATACATGACTACTGGAAAAACCATAGCTTTGACTAGACAGATCCTTGTCAGTAATGTCTCTGCTTTTTAATATGCTATCTAGGTTGGTCATAGCTTGTCTTCGAAGGAGCAAACATCTTGTAATTTCATGGCTGCAGTCACCATCTGCAATGATTTTGGAGCCCAAGAAAATAGAGTCTCACTGTTTCCATTATTTCCCCATCTATGAAGTGGTGGGATCAGATGACATAGTCTTCGTTTTTTGAATGTTGAGTTTTAATCTAACTTTTTCACTCTCCTCTTTCACTTTCACCAAGAGGTTCTTTAGTTCCTCTTCACTTTCTCCCATGAGGGTGGTGTCATCTGCATATTTGAGGTTATTGATCCCTGCATTCTTGATTCCAGCTTGGGCTTCATCCAGCCTGGCATTTCACATGATGTACTCTACATATAAGTTAAATAAGCAAGGTGACAATATACAGCCTTGATGTACTTCTTTTCCAATTTGAAACCAGTCTGTGGTTCCATGTCCAGCTCTAAATGTTGCTTCTTGACGTGCATACAGATTTCTCAGGAGCCAGATAATGTGATCTGGTATTCCCATCTCTTTAAGAATTTTCCACAGTTTGTTGTGACCTACACAAAGGCTTTAGGAGAAGGCAATGGCAACCCACTCCAGTGCTCTTGCCTGGAAAATCCCATGGATGGAGGAGCCTGGTAGGCTGCAGTCCATAGGGTCGCTAAGAGTTGGACACGACTGAGCGACTTCACTTTCACTTTTCACTTTCATGCATTGGAGAAGGAAATGGCAACCCACTCCAGTGTTCTTGCCTGGAAAATCCCAGGGACGGGGGAGCCTGGTGGGCTGCCGTCTATGGGGTCTCACAGAGTTGGACACGACTGAAGTGACTTAGCAGCAGCAGCACCCAAAGGCTTTATCATAGTCAATAAAACAAAGTAGATGCTTTTCTGGAATTCTCTTGCTTTTTCTAAAACTTTTAGAGGTTAAACTACATCTAGGTGTTTTGTAATTTATCTGATTACAGTTTTACATTTAGTCTCCCACAGGTAGAGTTCCACTTATTTCTCCAAATCCTGAACAACTGATCAAGGGTCAACTGTTTCTAAGGCTAGAAAGTGATTGAAATGTGAAAAAAAGAATGCAGTTGTTTCCTTTCTGTGATTTAAATGTTCATTAACCCATGTAATATGACACTTGAATAGTATAGGTTCAAAAAGAAACCTAAAAAAGTAAATTCTAACATGAATTATCAGAAGCTATAGAATTATATGAAAGTATTCCTTTTTTTCATGATTTATAGTTACTATGTTCTCATATTAGGTATAGTATTTATTAAATACCAAACTTTTTATATACAGATCTAAGACATGTATGAACTATTACAAATATATCTCAGTCCTTTGTGACTTAATACATACTCACTGTTATTCTAAAACTCTTCCAACTTCCACTCAATTCTAAGCAGTGTTTTTAAAAAATAATTTACTCAATTCTTCTATGTTTTTATCAAATTGAAAGGCATGCCACTACATACACTAAAAAAAAGTATGAAGCTGAGACTATGTAAAATATGCTCTGTACTAAATAGAAATAGAAAATAGAAAAACATGTTGCTATTTTGGCAGTTGGCACCACCAAGGATAAATTTTTTGTATTCCTACTAATTAAACTTGAGAGGATAGACAGCTAATGCAATTAAAATAATTGAAACACTAAAAATAGTATGTATATGAAGTAAACTGTAACCATCATTTTAAAAAAATCATACACATTATGAACATACAGTTGATCCTTAAGCAACACAAGGGTTAGGGGGCACCTACCCTCTGCACAGTAGGCATTTCCAAGTATAAAATACAGTTGCCCTGAATCCTCATCCCCAACTCCTCAGTATCCACGTTTGGGCATCCAAGTATTCAACCAACCAAGGATTCTGTAGTACTCCAATATTTACTATTGAAAAAAAATCTACATATAAGCCATACCACACAGTTCATACCTGGGTTTTCAAGGGTCAACCATATACTGAATTGAGATTTCCAGCCATATCTATGATACACCCAGTATCCATGGTTCTCAGAATGATTAAAATTAATCATAGCACAAGACTGAGAGACTGAGGACTACCTAACCATTACTAAGGTCAATGTTATAAACCAGCATGTTTTTGTTTCATTGGGATAGTAAGTAAAGACCATAAGGAGAATCCTATTAATACACATTCTGACATTATTTGCTTGCTTGCTCAGTCGTGTCCTGCTCTTTGCAACCTAGTGGACTGTAGCCCTCCAGGCTCCTCTGTCCATGGGATAATCCCAGCAAGAATACTTCAGTGGGTTGCCATTTCCTCCTCCAGAGGGTCTTCCTGACTCAGGGAGTGAATCCACGTCTCCAGCATCTCCTGCACTGGAAGGTGGATTCTTTACTACTGAGTCACCTGGGAAGCCCAAGATATTCATTATTGAGCTTCAGTATTTTAGTAATTTTTCTTAGTAGAGATAATACAAGTAATGAAAATAGTGACGGTATATGCTTGTCTGTATATATGTGTATATATACAGTGGCTTAGGTGAAATTTGCATATTTAATGTTTTGAAAGAGAACTTTAAAAAGAGGAAAATAGTACTGAAAATTTACTCTCAGATCTGTATTAAATTCCTCATTTGAAATATTGCAAAAAAAGACATTATTTGAAAATAAAAATATATGTTGCATTCATAAATCTTAAATTCTTTAGGTATGAATCTCTAAACTCATTAAGTTTAAACTATCTTACATGTATTTTTCTTATATAAATTTTTCTTATTGAGCAAACAACAATCAGTGAACAAAGAAGTGATGTAACAATGGATATGTGATATTTTAAAATTAGGAAAACATATGGTACATAATATAGGCAACCTCAAGAGAGTGTAATGTGTACAAAAAAATAAAATATCAAAACCAACAAAAGGTAGAACAATTAAACCAACCAATAACAATTGAAAGAGTTCCTAAAGAACAGTTGCCACTTGATAGGAACTTTGTGGATGAAGTCTGAAAAATTCCAAGGAACACATACCTCTGGTATATCAAAGGTGTGACAAGGACTATGATATATAACTTCTTCCAGATCACAAAAAATGACAAGTTACTAGATTTATTATGAGTTGTTGTAATCTCAAAAAATAATTTAAAATAATGAAAAAAAGAAAACTCAGAAACTTTTTCACTTGATGATGGGTTCGAAAATTGCAATCAGATTCCTAGCAGATACATTCAACTATACAAAGAACTGATGCTCAAGTTGAAACTTCAATACTTCGGCCACCTGATGCGAAGAGCTGACTCATTGGAAAAGACCCTGATGCTGGGAAAGATAGAAGGCAAGAAGAGAAGGGGATGACAGAGGATGAAATGATTACATATCGTCACCAACTCAATGGACATGAGTTTGAGCAAACCCCAGGAGATAGCGGAGAACAGAGGAGTCTGGCATCTGTAGTCCATGGGGTCACAAAGGGAGACATGACTTAGGACTCAACAACAATACAAAAGTGAATACAAGAGATATAGGTTAATTAACCTGTCTGTGGATCAGTTTCCTTATCTTTAATTTGTGGATGACAATAGTAACTACCTAATAGGACATAGTTGTGAAAAGAAGAGAAGCGAAAAGCAAAGGAGAAAAAGAAAGATATAAGCATCTGAATCCAGAGTTCCAAAGAATAGCAAGAAGAGATAAGAAAGCCTTCCTCAGCAATCAATGCAAAGAAATAGAGGAAAACAACAGAATAGGAAAGACTAGAGATCTCTTCAAGAAAATTAGAGATACCAAGGGAATATTTCATGCAAAGATGGGCTCAATAAAGGACAGAAATGGTATGGACCTAACAGAAGCAGAAGATATTAAGAAGAGGTGGCAAGAATACACAGAAGAACTGTACGAAAAAGATCTTCACGACTCAGATAATCATGATGGTGAGATCACTCACCTAGAGCCAGACATCCTGGAATGTGAAGTCAAGTGGGCCTTAGAAAGCATCACTACAAACAAAGCTAGTGGAGGTGATGGAATTCCAGTTGAGCTATTTCAAATCCTGAAAGATGATGCTATAAAAGTGCTGCACTCAATATGCCAGCAAATTTGGAAAACTCAGCAGTGGCCACAGGACTGGAAAAGGTCAGTTTTCATTCCAATCCCAAAGAAAGGCAATGCCAAAGAATATTCAAACTACCACACAATTGCAGTCATCTCACACACTAGCAAAGTAATGCTCAAAATTCTCCAAGCCAGGCTTCAGCGATACGTGAACCCTGAACTTCCAGATGTTCAAGCTGGTTTAAGAAAAGGCAGAGGAACCAGAGATCAAATTGCCAACATCTGCTGGATCATGGAAAAAGCAAGAGAGTTCCAGAAAAACATCTATTTCTGCTTTATTGACTATGCCAAAGCCTTTGTGTGGATCACAAGAAACTCGAAAATTCTGAAAGAGATGGGACTACCAGACCACCTGACCTGCCTCTTGAGAAATCTGTATGCAGGTCAGGAAGCAACAGTTAGAACTGGACATGGAACAACAGACTGGTTCCAAATAGGAAAAGGAGTATGTCAAGGCTGTATATTGTCACCCTGCTTATTTAACTTCTGTGCAGAGTACATCATGAGAAACACTGGGCTGGAGAAGCGCAAGCTGGAATCAAGATTGCTGGGAAAATATCAATAACCTCAGATATGCAGATGACACCACCCTTATGGCAGAAAGTGAAGAGGAGCTTAAAAAGCCTCTTGATGAAAGTGAAAGAGGAGATTGAAAAAGTTGGCTTAAAGTTCAACATTCAGAAAACTAAGATGATGGCATCTGGTCCCATCACTTCATGGCAAATAGATGGGGAAACAGTGGAAACAGTGTCAGACTTTATTTTTTGGGGCTCCAAAATCACTGCAGATGGTGATTGCAGCCATGAAATTAAAAGATGCTTACTCCTTGGAAGGAAAGTTATGACCAACCTAGATAACATATTGAAAAGCAGATACATTACTTTGCCAACAAAATCCATCTAGTCAAGGCTATGGTTTTTCCAGTGGTCATGTATGGATGTGAGAGTTGGACTGTGAAGAAATCTGAGCACTGAAGAATTGATGCTTTTGAATTGTGGTGTTGGAGAAGACTCTTGAGAGTCCCTTGGACTGCAAGGAGATCCAACCAGTCCATTCTAAAGGAGATCAGTCCTGGGTGTTCTTTGGAAGGACTGATGCTGAAGCTGAAACTCCAATACTTTGGCCACCTCATGCGAAGAGTTGACGTATTGGAAAAGACCCTGATGCTGGGAGGGATTTGGGGGCATGAGGAGAAGGGGATGACAGAGGATGAGATGGCTGGATGGCATCACTGACTCAATGGAGATGAGTTTGGGTAAACTCCGGGAGTACGGACAGGAAGGCCTAGCGTGCTGCGATTCATGGGGTCACAAAGAGTCAGGGACAACTGAGCGACTGAATTGAACTGAACTGAATAGGACATTTGTGCGTATTAAATGAGTTAACACTTGTAGTGTGCTTAGAACAATGCATGTATGCACCGTATATTAGTGACACAGGTATACAGTCTAGAAATGGAGTCCTGATATACCTCACCAAGAAAAAAATAGCATTGATGGGTACCATGATGTTAGTTATAGATAATACTTTGTATTGGAATGATATGTCAGAATACTATAAAGTACTGATTGATAGCTTTTCCTGACCCTTTGGGGTTACTAATTATTTCAGGTTATGGTGAAATGATGCACTTCTGCAAAACATTTACCAAATTCTTTGGGTCCAAGTTCATAGAAGACTTCATTCTAGGCTCTGATTCCCTGAACTTCCCATGTAGATGTTTACTCAGCTACTGGGTTTCCTGTCTCTGCCCAATACTACCAAAATAGCAAAAGAAAGATTAGGGAGAGGTGGCTGGGTGGTGTAACTAGGCCAAGAGAGTGAGTACACCTCATCTCAAGACCTTGATTCCTTAGAGATACAGAAAAATGGAGAAGACTCTTGAGAGTCCCTCAGACTGCAAAGAGATCAAACCAGTCAATCCTAAAGGAAATCAATCCTGAATATTCATTGGCAGAACTGATGCTGAAGCTCCAATGCTTTTACCACCTGATGTGAAGAGCTGACTCATTAGAAAAGACCTTGATGCTGGGAAAGATTGAAAACAGGAGGAGAAGGGGATGACCGAGGACAAGATTATTGGATGGCATCACCATCTCAAGGGACACCAGTTTGAGCAAGCTCCAAGAGATGATGAAGGACAGGGAAGCCTGGCATACTGGAGTCCACTGGGTCACAAAGAGTCAGACACGACTGAGCAGCTGAACAACAACAGAAAATGAATCTTACCTATACCTTTGGCTCCAGGGTTGGGTTGCAATGGCTAATGAGAAAGTAGGTAAGATATGGATCATTTGAATCATTCCCTTTGGGTGGGAAGTGAGACTGGAAAGGATTAAATTATGCCAAAATATAAAGTTTAGTCTTCCAGGGACCATCAATGTTTACTTGAACTGCTTATAACTGATCTCTTTGTCAGTGGAAATTATTACAGTCACTACCTGGTCATACTGAGCCTATAGAAAAGATTCAAGGTCATTTACAATGAAAGTGGGATAGCAACCTTGACAGTGTATGAAGAAACAAATTCTTCTCTGTCTTCCTTTTCAGACACCAAATGTTAAGTGGAAGGAGGAAATTGTGGAGTTCAAGAAAGCTGATCATGCCTTCACTAAAGGCACACACAGTTTCCTAAGCTACACCAGTGGAAAAGAGGGCTGGTTTAACAACTTAAAATGTCCAAATGTTATGAAATTGGATTGGGATGTACTTAGTGGAAAAAGGGGTTTCCAGTAGAGTACAGTTGGGCAGTTAGTGGGGGGAAAACCTTAGAGTCTGTGTACTCAATGATTTGAGAATTTTCACTAAACTGTTTAAATATTTTATGTAATCCTGAAAACAATATTATCAGCAGCTAATAATAGCTCTGTTTTAAAGATGGAGGGGAAAAGACCTGGAGAAGTTAAACAAGTTCACACAAACAGTAAAGGTAGAATTCAGATCTACCCTAAGGAACTTTTCCCCATCATGTTTGTTAACATGTTGCAAAACAAAAATTATAAGATTTTTCCTTTAGGTGCCATATGAGAAGGAAGAATCCAATTATAGGATTTCTGTACAGTGTTTAGGGTTCAGCCAAGACTGGAAACTATGTGACATTAATCTATACTATTGTATGACTTTCTTTAGCTGTGGCCATCAGCTTAAGTGTAGGAATAAAGAAGGCAGATGGATAAACATGGTTTTGCATTGTGGGCACTAAGGGAAAAGGGGCAGAGAATTTAAGGATATTGGCTGGAGAATGGATGAAGTGATGAGGAGCAGGGTCTAGCCTACCTGGAGAAAGCAGTGATGTCAAGAGAGGGTGAAATGTTTAGAGAAGGTGGAGGGAGTAGGGGAGTGAAAATTTCACACAAAAGCAAAGAGCAGATATAGCATAAGGGGATGAACAGTGGAAAGATAGGGTGTTACAGCGAACAGGTAGCATGTAGAGTTTAAGATTACAGAGGTGAGACAATAGAGAAATTCAACTGATGAAGCAGAGTTGCTTCCCTCTGATTTCCCTTCAAGAAAGACCTTGATGTTCATCCACACGGATGGTCAGTCCACAAGCTGTTAACACACGAGGAGTCTGCCTCAGCTTTTGAGTGGAGGCCTCTCTTTTCCTGGAGAGCCCCAGCCAGTGACGAAGCGTGGCAGAGATACTGGGGCATGCCAGTGTTTCCGATGCAGAACCCTTCCAATTATCAGCCTTTGTTCTCTAGCTCCCCACCGGATTGACTGAAACCCCAACAGAGATACACTGCGGTCTGAGTCTTTCCTTTCCAATCCTATTTCCTGCCTATTTTATCTTTTGCAGGTGTTATCTCCAATAAACGCTTTGCATTCCTAACTCCGTTTTAGCATCTGCTTCCCAGAGAGCCCAACTGAAACAACCTGTGAAGATAAAGATATAATGGAGTTGGGTTTTTGTCTATTATCTGTTTAAGTAGTAAAATGGGGGTTCTTGGAGCCTGATGAAAATATTTCTGAGTGCTGTCAACCCAGAATGAATAACCAGAAAGGCAGCACAGAGCAATGTGAGCTGACTCCAGTGATAACAGATACATGCAGAGAAGACAAGATTGAGAGGAGCAGCAGGTTTGAGTGCACTCAGAATGCCAGTTGGGCACACATGAAACTCACTGGACAAAGTCCTCAATAGTCCTGCCTTGGCTGGTCCCGGCGGTGGCTATCCCAATTAAACAAGTTTACCACTATCCAAAGTGCTTCCAGAAGCAGACTACAGACTTGGGCAGCTTATTGAGTTCACTGAGGTGCACAGGATTTAAGTAACTAATTAAGAGTAGTTCATAGGTTACAACTTCACCACTCAAATAATTTTAAAACATTAAGACAGTTTCCACGGTAGTTTTGTTACTTCTAGGTGGTAGGTAGTATTCAATTCAATAGCTCTATTAACTTTGGTAAGTTTTCATTCCAAAGAGTTTTCCTATTTTTCTTACACAATGGGAGCATGTAGGGATCTCTGGAACTGTAAATAAAGCTAATATCACTAAAACAACCTCTAGAGTGATCTGGGTTAATTTAAAGAATGGACACTTTGGCTTAAATGTCAATGGAATTTTAACAAGTGTTATAGTCAGGAAACAAAAGAAAAGTCTAGCTATAGTTTCTGGATTTGTGGGGGAACTAATTTCTTCGTTATTTTTTTCTGATTATAAAAATAATATATATTAAAAACCAAAAGAAGATAGTACATAAATGTTCTTTACTTACTCATTTAGTAAATATTAATATTTGTTGAATATCTAACTTGAGCAGAAAAAAGTAGGGCTAGGTGTAAAAGTTTGACTTACTTCACTATAATGCCTTCTAGCTTTTTAATTTTCTGTTTTATAGACATACATAGATATCTATAAGGTGAGGGCTCTTTGGGGGTTTTTAAGCCCAAATTATCTCTCAGAAAAGATGAAGTCACTTTGTGCTCCAGTCCTTACAAGTCCCTAATATTATGGATCACTCTTACTTTATTTTGATGAACAGCATACTGATTGGAGAAGTCATCTAGCTTGATGTAAATTCAATCCATAAACTCTGGAGCCAGTATTTTTTTTTAATAGATAATTTTAAAACAATAACATGTAGTACAATAATGATTACATTTTAGTAATCATAGATATATGTTGAATGTAAAAGTGGAAAAAGCAACATGTTTTGTGTTATGGTTAAGCAACAATAATGTGTTGATATTTAATCTTTTCATGTCTTTTTAATCAATAATGTGTTGATATTTAATCTTTTCTTTTAACATATCACGCTGTCCCAAACTTGGCACACATTTCTGAATGTGTCTTGAAAAAAATGGGGATCACCTGATATTTGGACATATCTAGACTAATACATTAAAATTAATTCATTTAAATTGGTCTACTTTTTACTCTACTTTGAACCATAGACAAGATATTTCTAAACATATATAATATTTTATAGTGTTATTTAGGGGGAATCTATTTTAACATACTACCTAAAACTGAATTCAGAAGGAATAACTTCTTATAGACTTTTGTTACAACTCAATAATACATAAAAGTTTTTAAAAACCTAGAATAACCAATTTGTACTTTTATTACACTTATTGAGACCTTTTAAAAAATGTTTTCTGCACCCGGAATTGCAATTACTGTACTGCAAAACTGCAAATGAAAGCACAGAAGAGCCACTCGAACATCAAATAGATTCATTATCATAAGTGCTCATAGAGAATCTGAGATGAATTAACAATGAACAGAGCATCTAAAATTAAATTCACACTCCTCATACATATATTATGGATGATGACAAAATAAATTATAAAAGATATATATGATATACATAAATTTATATGGCATTTTCCTAATTGGGATATTCCATGTCTTTACATAATTAGGTACTTATTTTTTTCATTACAGAATAACCTCCTAATGAAGTTACAGAGCCTTAGTAAAATTGGGCAAGTTATTTATACTGTGAAAACCACTGAAAGATAACTGTTCTCAACTGACACCAGAAGATAGTGATAGGATTTATTTTCAGAATCTTAAAAAGATGTACAATTTCAGCAGGACGCACCTATAGTGACACTAAGGAGGCCGCAGATGGACTGGGAGCATCTGACCAGTGTTGGAGAGAACAGAGCCAAAGGCATTATCCAGAGAATTCTGCACGGCGGTTGCCTGAAGGCTGCTGCCTTCTTTGCTCACCCTGGCACGTCAGTCTGGTTCTGGCCCAGGCCCAAGAGCTCAGTTTCAGATCACAGCGGGCTTAGGAGCACAGTGCACACTGGAACATCTAATCCCACCCGGCTTGCCCTAAAACGGCCCCTGAATTCACCCGCCCGCGGAGCCTGCTGCCTGAAGCTGCTTCTAGAAGACCGAAGCATAGGAGACCAACACCACTTTTGCTCTGGGTTTGAGTTTGGGTTTTACCACATCATTTTTTTTAAGGAATTTTCATCCTCATACCATCTCTTTGGACAGACGGCTTAAGAGTTTTTAGAGGAAATGAGTCTTAGTTAGCAGAGGAGTGTGTACATCCCCGTGTGTTTAGGGCAGAGGTGGTTATCGCCCTGTAAGTACCTGCCTGATACAGAAGCAGGTGCCAGACGCTGTCGCTTTCCTGTTACCCTTTCATCCAGGGGTTCTGATGAATTTCCTTAGAATGTTTGGTTCGTATGGGCGTTCGCCAGCTAAAGAGGTAAACTTTGCGAGAGTTTCCAGATGGCTTTCTCCTGAGGTGGCTGCCAGCTCCGGGAGAAGGTCCACCGAGGGAGACCTGCAGAAAGAGCCACAGTGAAGCTCGTGCCTTGATCCCTTTTCACAAACTGGCAGAAGGCCAGACCCAGAGTATTGCTCTAGGGAGTCGCTGGGAGAATTGGCAGATTTCCAGGTGAGGGGCAGCCGGTCAGGTACAAAATGATGGTTTTTATGGACTCCCAGTAACCCATACTGCCACTTACCTGAATCCTGTGGTTTCTGGGAGAAAAAAAGGACCAGATTATTCTTATATTGGAATAAAACCAAAACAAACACTGGATTTAGGTTGGTGGAATCTATATTGGTCGTTTCAAAAATACTTCAGTATTTAGTTCAGTAAATAGTCTTTGTATGATCTTGTGTCCATAACACACTATTCCTGAGTCTTGAGATGTTTGTTGCTGCTCAAGCTGCCAATAAGGGTCCCTCCCTCTACCATGCCCTGGGGGCTTTGTCATGTTGCCTATGACTGCCTCATTAACGCCCACCCCTCTTCTGGTTTTCTTAAATATAAGAATGTCACTTGATGTGAGAGATCAGAATGTTCAAAGAAAAAAATGAGTGAAATATGAGACCTGAGAAAACTATGACTACCATAAAATGTCACTGTAAAAAATGTTCTTATAGTTTAAGATTTATACAAACAGAACTGATATTTATGAATGTATCCTATTAATGCATGCCAGAGTAGACTGTAATCTATACCCATGGCACTTTTTTCCTGTGCCTTGAAAAAAAAACAATGAAAACCAAGGTTTCATGAGATATAGTTTATAAATACATTTTATTAAGACATTGTTTTTCTTTTTAAATTAAATTTTTATAAATCATGAAATTTTAATTTAATCTTACTCCAGCTAACTGAATGTTTACTCAGGATCATTACAGGTTACTTTAGTTAGAATACTTAGGGCTAATGCATTCATGGACTGAAAATTGGGTGCAGAGATTGCTTAAGATCTTCTCTTTGTCTTATTTTTCAAATAAAATTTTAAAAATCAGAAAAAAGTAATACCAAACATAGATATCTTAAATCTCTAACAATGTAAATACAATATGATTATATTATCTAACTGGTAACAATTTTTGTTGCACTTAAAAATATATCTAGTTTTATAAAAGAAATATTTCCTATAGGATATTTAGAAACTAAAGGAAAAGAAAATATTTATAAATGGGGAAAGAAACTGGAATCTATCTATAATGATTGAGTTAAATAACAGTGCTAAAACTACCTCACAGGCCAGTCATATTGTATCATGAAACAGCTTGTTAACTTTCAGAAGTGATGGGGCTGCAGCCTAGAAATGCACAATGCAAGGTGCTAGTACCAGAGATGCGCGTTCAGACACACACAGCTCTGCTGCCTGCTGGATGTGGACCTTTCAGGCTCAGTTTCCTCATTTGTCAGCAGGGATCACTGCAATACTATCTCATAAAGCTGTCATGAGGAGTAAATAGGATCATGTTTGATAAAGTGTTTCACAGTTGTAGGTAAGCTAATCTCTTTATGAGGGACAAGGAGCAAGCAATCCAAAAGAGAAACTAGAATAATAATGAAAGGTAGTATTTAGTGCTGAGCACTGTGCCAAGAATTTTACCTGAATCATAGCGTTTAATTTTCATAGCAACATAGAGAATTGGAGCTTCCCAGGTAACACAGTGGTAGAGAACCCATCTGCCAATGCAGGAGATACAGGAGACCTGTGTTCGATCCCTGGGTCAGGAAGATCCCCTGGAGAAGGGCATGGCAACCGACTCCAGTATTGTTGCCTGGAGAATCCCAGGGACAGAGGAGCCTAGCGGGCTTCATACAGTATATGGAGTCGAAAAGAGTCTGACACAACTTAATGACTAGAGAATTGTAGGAATGATTTTATTTCCATTTTCTATCAGTAAACCAAGGCATGGAGAGGTCCAAGGACACATGGGTAGCGAGAAACACAGACTAGGAATTTAAGGCCAGATCTACCTGACTCTAGAACCTGAGTACTTTCATATTAGCTATGTCATAGGAAAGAGTTTAACTTCATTACTAATCAAAGATTTAACAATTAAAAGATACGGAAATGGAAATGCAAAGGGATGATAAACATCCAATTCTGGCTGTCTCTGCAGAGCGTTGGCATAGAATTGGGAAGGAGGTATGCAAAGACTTCATCTATGTATATATTTTTATAGAACTAGTAAAAATATGGAAATGTATTAAGATTTGTTAAACCAGGACATTCATTGAATTAATATTTTTCTCCTAACTTTTCTGTATATTTGAAGTCATAGTAAATAATTAAAACAGTGAACCAATGTCATCCTTTTTTGTTTATATGAAGACTAGGTAATTAAGAACTAATTCTCATAAAAATTTGGAGAAACTGGTATTCTCATTTGCTTCTGCTGATATAAATTGGGCCCTCTTTCAGAAACCAATTTGGCAATATGTTTCTAAAACCATAAAAATAATCATACTCTTTGGTTCAGTAATCTTCCTTTTGGAATACTATCCCAAGAAAAAAATATCAAACTATGCATGCACACACACACAAAAACGCACACACTGAAAAATCTACGTACATAAATATGTCAACTGCTGTATCATAATTGTTTAGTCATTAAGTCGCACCTAACCCTTTTGCAACCCCATGGTTGCAAGCCAGGCTTCTCTGACCACTGGATTTCCCAGGCAAGAATACTGGAGTGGGTTGCCATTTCCTCCTCCAGGGGATCTTTCTGATCCAGAGATTGAGCCTGCATCCCCTACATTGGCAGGCAGATTCTGTACCACTGAGCCACCAGGGAAGCCTAGTATAATAGTGGACTATAATTAACAGTCTAAAATTTTAACAATAGTCAATATTATACAGGCTTTAAAGGAATATTTATGAAGGCTTATAGCAATTAACAAAATGGTGGTGATGTAACATTAGTTGCAAAAATTCAAAATGTGAAATTACATTGCCACTGGAATTAAATTAGTGAAAGAGTAAGTATAGAAAAAAGTTTAGGAAAAACACCATAAAATGATAAGTATAGAACTAGTGTTAAGATAATGAGATTATGAACAGTTTTCTTTCCTCTCTTCCAAATTTTTGATACTATTGATCTCTGACATATTGTTTTCGTAATGTTAAATTGTTACAGGATACAAACCTAGCTTTGGAAATAGTGATATACATTTGAAAATAAACTAAAATTCAAGGGAGAAGGACTTTCCTGATGGTGGTTAAGACTTTGCCTTCCAATGCAGGGGGCACTGGTTCAATCCCTGGTCAGGGAGCTAAGATCCCAGGTACCTCATGGCCAAAAAACCAAAAATGGAAAACGGAAGCAATATTGTAACATATTCAAGGAAGACTTTAGAGGAAAAAAAAAAAGGCTCAGGTCGAAAAGATCTTTAAAAAAAATTCAAGGGAGAGAATGAGGCGTTCTAAGGAAAGTTGTAGACCATCCACAATCAATGCAGGAGTTCAGAAGAAGGGGTGTTCATCAGGCTGAGGTCTTTAGGAGGGCTTCCTGCAGGAGTGCCTGTCAGTGAGCTTCAATAATGGGTCAAGGAGGGTGAGAACTGGAAACTAGAAAAGGGCCTAGGGAAGAGGGCGTGCAAGCTTCTAAAGCAGAAAGATGTGAGCTCATGGCAGCACTTCGTGTCATGGAATATTTTATTTTCCGTTTTTATCTGCACATTTTTTTGGAAAATGTGGTGACTTTTAAAGTTGTTATGGTTGAATTAATTCCACAAAACAACTGGTTGTAGAATCACAGCAACATAATTATGAGTTGTGCTTCTGGCTCCAAATCTTTCATCTAAAAATAATCGCAATGACTACATCTTAGGAAAACAAAGCCATTACCTATTCTTGTGCTCCAGCTATCTTGGTAGTCACTTACTGGAAAATGGATCATAGATAAAATAGCTCCATGTTTTTAGAACCCTGCTTGTCACTCTTAACTGAGCTGATTACTGAAATAATTTTTAAACTTTCCATCTATAAGCTTTCTCTTACATGAGCATGACGTAGGAAAAATCTTTTCAATGACACAAGCCTGCCTGTGCTTTCCTGACCCTCCTGAAGCCTCAGGGAGTGTATTCTTTTTGTGCAGAAAGACAGAGGCCAGGAAGAGAAATGTGCAGAGTAGGAAGAGGTATGCTAGGTAAGAGGAAAGAACCTGTATGCTCCACTGCCCTCAACACATACCAGCTGGTCTTTGCCCAGCTTCTTCAGGTTAGATAAATAATCACTGAATAATATATGGGTTAACAGGGTAAATGGATGATAGTTATTATTTATGGAATAATTACTTTGCGCTAGGAGTTTACATCCATTAACACTAATTGTCATGAGAATCCTAGTGAGTGTGTAGCACAAATGCCAGGATACTTAGCTTCTTTAACTGACTCTAGGGGTTTTCTGTTTATTTTTCATTTTTTAAATCCTTTAAAATCAGTGTGGGCTTCCCTGGTGGCTCATCAGTAAATAATCTGTCTGGAATGCAGGAAACACAGGTTCAATACCTGGGTTGAAAAGATCCCCTGGAGAAGGAAATGGCAACCCACTGCAGTATTTTTGCCTGAAAAATCCTACGGACAGAAGAGCCTGGCCGACTATAATCCATGGGGTTGCAAAAGAGTTAGACATGATTTAGTGACTAAAGAACAATGACTAAGATCAATGTAAAATAAACGTGCTTGATTGCTATCTCACACTGGTGAGATATCTGCTGGTTTTCCCCACTTATCCGGGTTTCTTTACCTCACACCTTATTTTCCTACCTGGGCCAAAATATCTTCATCTCTCCTCTATATACCTCTTGTGTTTCTGTTCCCTTCTACTGTACTGCTTTATCCAGCACTACAAACATTGTTGTTCAGTCACTAAGTCATGTCCAACTTTTTGCAACTCCACGGACTGCAGTGTGCCAAGCTTCTCTGTCCTTCACTATCTCCCAGAGTTTGCTCAAATTCATGTCCATTGAGTCGGTGATGCCGTCCAACCATCTTATCTTCTGTCACCCCCTTCTCCTTCTACTACAAACACATCACCCTAATTTCTTCACTTCCCTAGTATCACTCACATATGATTACTTATACAACACATATCTATTTATATTCTGGTGAGAAGGTAGGGGATGGTTCACTGTGGTGCCAAGTAACAATTCAACACTGAATAGTAAGACTCTTGCCACCCAAAGAGCCCAGATTTGGGGCTATTCTGCTGGACTTCTGTTCTTCTTGGGGCTGCTGTTTTCATCTCAAGCTCTGGAATGCTCAAAAGCCTTACTTTATCAGACAAAGTGATTTAGTTCTCTGTCTGGGGCTTCCTCTTTCATATCCAAAGCAGGCTCATCAAGGTGTTTTCCTAAACTTAGAGTCTTAGGAATCTGAAGGCTGTTGTCTGCTGCAGTTTTAAATAGCATTTCCCCACCACCACTGTTATTATCCACATTTTACACAAGATGAAACAAGTTCAGTGAAATTAAATGATTAAACAAGAAAAAGGGCCAGAGTATGAATTAAAAGCCTGGCTTGCCTAACTTAAACCTTATACTCCTTCCACTAAACCAGGATGAATACATGAAAGTACCTACTGAATGTTTACGATGTGCCTGGCTCTGTTGCAAGGGCTTTGGGGTCATCAGCTCATTAAATCCTCACATCAGCTAATACCCATTTCACAGATACAGAGACAGTAAGGAACTTGCCCCAAGTCACATAGCAAGCAAAGGCTAGGCTTCGAACCCATAGTTTCTGTGGTTCCTTCCTCAGCTGCCAGCTCGACTGGCCTCATGCTCTAGCTCCTAGTGGCTGTTTCAGTGGCTGGAAACTGGGAAAGATACTGGCTGGGGTGCATCACTGTGGTTTAGAAATGCATGTTTTCTGAAGCTGTGACAATGCAGGGGCATTATCAGGGTCTGAAGGTACAAACTAGATTTGTTCAGCGATAAACTGAGTTATAAATTTTGCAACTGCTGCTTTTCAAAATAATAATGCCATTCAGTCTTTTCTTGCTTAATGAGTTGCTACAAATTCACTTAATTTATTTAGTCAGTCATTCAAGGTGTATCGAGTTTCCTTTGTAGCTCAGGTCCTGTTAGGTGCTGAGCAAACAAAAACAAATCCTGCAGTAGTTCGGGATCTCACGGGGAGCTTGCCATCTAGAGCACGCTGTAATATGACCCATTCATCAGAGTTACACATTTGATGATATTTGAATCTGCAGAGATTCGTATTTCAGATCAATGTATTAAAAACTGTCTAAGAACTACTCCTTTGAGGAAAGAGAAATGAGTCTATCTCCAGTGGTAAACCCTCCAACATAGGAAGTGCCTAGGTGACCACCTGGCTCAGGTGTGTTCAAACATACTGAAAAGTTTGACAGCTTCTTAAAGTCTAGATGCATAGTCTGAATATTAGGAGGACAGTCATGTCAGGAGTATGGAGATCTATACGGAGACATAAAAAGACAAGTTAAAGGGTAAGGTTATAATGAGTGTTTCTGCCCACACTGACCTATGGAGAATGGTGCTGAGGTTCTAGATTTCCCTGCCCAATTCTTTAGAGAAAAAACATTATTAGCATGAAGAAGGGCATTAAACTAGGTCACCACTGCTTGATAAAACTATTCCTCAAGAATAGAGAGCGTGTGGGAAATTTCCTGGCTGTCCAGCAGTTAGGATGTGGCGCTTTCACTGTTGAGGGCCCAGGGTTCAGTCCCTGGTCAGGAAACTAAGATCCCACAAGCCACGCAGCACAGTCAAAAAAAAAAAAAAGAAGAAGAAGAACTTGCTTTATGTCATGCGCAATGTTCTGATCTAAGGTTTGATTTCCTGAGCGGGCATGACCATCAGAGCTAGATGTCCCGTGGAGATGACCACTAGTAATTTTTGGGAAAGGAACATTTTGTCTCACTTTAAATGAGAAAATGGATACCTTTGTTTAGAGCTGGATCTTAAATATGAACTGAGTCAGTGGTTTTCAAGGTGTACTCCTAGGGCCTCAATGGCAAACAGTAGAAGTTTTAAACTGCATGTGAAAATTGTATGTTGTTTTGTATCTGGTTTATCCATTGGAGTTTTGCAATTAGATTTCATTTAGGGAAATAGAAGAGCCCCATTGTAAAAAGTGAATACCTCTGAGATTTCGGTCCATTCTTCTATTCTTGGGGAGGGCACAGCAACCCACTCCAGTATTCTTGCCTGAAGAATCCCTTGGACAGAGGAGCCTGGCGGGCTACAGTCCATAGGGTTGGGAAGAGTTGGACACAACTGAAATGACTTAGCATACACACACACAAGGAACTGAGGCCCAGAAAGATTAAATGATTTGTTGAAATGGCCAAGGTAAATCTTAAAACTAAGTCATCACTCCCAGCGCAGTTCACTGTGCGGACCTTCTACTTCCTGTCCACAGGCCACTGTGGGTCTCGGAAGTATGGCAGTCACCCAGGCCAGTGTAACTCTGGGTGAATTACACAGTCCTAGTACTGCAACAGCTAAGAATTAGGTTCTAAATGGGAAGATTGTACTAAGATACTGACTGGCCAGCTACCATTTATTGTTTGTGCAATGAGGTGCTATATAATCTAGTTTAAACCTCACAGTATCTGTTGAGTTGGGCAGAGCAAGTATATTCCTAGCCCCTATCCTTAATTTTGCAAAAGGTAAAAGATGTATCAATGTTTCAAAGACACTGATTTCCTCAAGGAAACATACAAATAGGCTTTAAAAAAAAACAAAAAAGTGTCCTAAACTCCAGTCATCTTTTAGAAAGGCAAGGCCCAGTTCATGTTGTTATGTCCTGATTATTCCAGCCAGTAAGAATATGCAGTGCCTGTGCAGACAGGAGACCAATGATGTCATTAAATAGGACAGCTTCCAATACTGACAGGCGTAAAAATGGAGGACAAGGTTTAGATGCCAGACGATGGGTCCTGGACATCTGCTGATCTTTATAATGATTACAGGAAGACACGCATACTTCCATGAAGTATGCTTATCTGTACCCTGAATAAGGTGGCTTGTGTTGATATGTATACCTATTCTTCAAATGGATATAAATGCTGTTTTGTTCTATAAAGCACAATTTTAATTAAAAGCATCAGTGAATTCATAACTATGTGCTTTGTCCTAATGTATTATCAATCAAATTCTTCTAAAACTATAATTACTGTTATGTGGGACTCTGTGAAATTTTTTCATGTTAAAAATGAGATCATATTTGAAAACTTGGGGACCATCTGTTCAAGGGTAAAATAAAGGGAACAGAATAATAATAGGATAGAAAATAATTATTTGAAACATATTTTGTACCTTTTCCTTGTTTCTCTTTTAATGTTGTATTGCTAAATTATTACTCTGTTTTTCATCTTGAACGGTGGCTTCTTATCTGGCTTTGCTTCTTATGTGTGGTCAGATCACTGATTCGCAGAAAAACTACCCTCTAGCCTAGCCCTACATTCCTCCAAGATAATATCATCTACAGGGGTCAAGTTTCCTGCCAGCAGAGTCCATTCGCAAGAAGTAAACAAACTAGAAGTATAACCATGAAATGTTAAAGAAACCGTCAAACTTGGGCAGGACATTAATAACAAATACTATCTTAACTATTAAGTCTCTCTTTAAAAAAAAAAAAAAGTAATCTGTAGTCACCCTGACCTACAGAATTGGAGCAGTAAACAGAAGACAGAAAGGGCTGTACGCAGTAGCATCTAGGAACACTGAGGTAATGGATAGGCTGAGGACTCCGGAGGAACAGCTGTTCCCTTCTCTCAAAACAAACCCGACTCCAGGGCACTGCAGTTAGCTTACCAGCTCAGATCTGCTTTTGAGGAGTAAGCCAAGCCCATTAGCCACTGGTGATTTACCTCAGGGAGGACATTAGGGAAACTTAAAAAGCAAAAGTCAGCTTGCACAGGCCCTGTTTTACAGCTTCCCTCCATCTCTGGCAATTTTCCGCTGGGTCTACCTCCCCGCCCCCGGCCCTTCCTTACATTTGATTCTTTGTCAGATAAAACATGGAGACAATGGAAAGCCACTGGGAAAGAAACTAAACATTTCCTTCTGGAAACATTACCTATTTTTAAATTACAACTCCGAGTCTCTAAATATTTTCTTTGGAAAAACTCTACGAAAAAACAATTTTTTTTTTTAAAGTCAGAATCTAGAACATAAGGTCTCTCTTCAGTATACTACCCAAATTCTTCAAATCTGTAGCCAATCTAGGTTTTTACCTCTGGAGATTGACTCGTTTAGATCCTTAATCCTGGGTTTATCTCGTGAACTCAACTCATGTAATTCCACGCAGAGTTGGGATCTGGAGGAAAGTCTGCAGTACAGCATTTAGTCTCATGGAGCAGAGCTTTGAGCTGACTTATAAGCAATTCCCCATAGTCTCCCTGGGCCCCAGATAACTCATATATACAATAAAAGGATCATATTAGAAAACCTGTAAGTTTCCTTGCTAATACAAAGTTGTGAAATGGAAAGTGAAATGGGAAGGCATATAGCAAACAGAATTATGGTTATGGTAACTGGATTGTGCCACAGTGGTAAAGAATCTCCCTGCCAATGCAAGAGACGCAGGTTTGATCCCTGGGTCAGGAAGATCCCCTGGAGTAGGAAATGGCACCCTGCTTCAGTATTCTTGCCTGGAAAATCCCATGGACAGAGGAGACTGGTGGGCTACAATCCCCAGAGCTGCAAAGACTGAGCAACTGAGCATACGATTGGATTGTATTCAATTCTTCATTCCCTCCCCGATGTGGAATTACACACCATTTGTCAAGTGGCTTTGCAGTACCTCCCACCAGAGTAGGCAGCTTTTGTTTCCCCACTGACTTCATATTAGGTTTGACCACGTGACTTGCTTTGGGCAACTGAAGTTAGCACATGTGACGCAAGCAGCGGCTTTAAACACACCTGTCTTTGGCTTTAGCACTTCTTTACTTCTGTGATCTCCTGTAAAGCCAGATTCAGGAATGAAGAAATGTGGAGCTGACCAATCCTGGAACAAGAAAAACAAGCGTCTGTTGTTCTAAGCCTCTAAGTTTGTGGTTGGTTATTATGTGGCACTATTTCAGCAGAAATCTGACTAATACCATAGACCTCTTGCTCTTTTACTTTTTTTGGTCATTTTATCCAGTGATATGCCCACTGATCTGAAAACTTATTCAAGGCTGTTGAGTGGTATTAGCGGCATCTAGGCATTTCAACTTGACCATGGAAATGTTCTCATTAGGACAGGCAGCAGGGCTATTGTCCGTGCTAAAGACACTGCATGACTTAAATCAATCTACTGAACAGAAGCACAATCTGATCTCTAACTGTAGTTTATTGCTGTAAAACACGAAAAAATAGATCAGTCACCAAAGTTGGGGGCCAGTGGTTAGGGAAGGACAAGTATAGGAAACACCAGCAAAAACCACAAAATAATCATTCAGGATAAAGGGAATAGGAAACTGAACTCATTGGGGTCAGTAGATAGATGCCAAGAATAATCAGTAATGAGCAGAGTCAAATCGGAGGCTGAAAGAAGTTTTCTGTGTAAGACACGGATCTAAATTTATGTGTTTTAAAATGGAGGAAAAATGAATTGGCACTTGCTATAAACTTTAGGGGCTCTCTGTTAAAGTGTTCTGCAACTAGAGACCAATGTGAGATATAGGGCAACCAGGGATGGACAAATATCAACCCTACTATCTATCTATATGGCTTCCCAGGTGGTGCTAGTGGTAAAGAACCCACCTGCCATTGCAGTAGGCATAAGAGATGCGGGTTCAATCCCTGGGTTGGGAAGAGCTCCTGAGAAGAGCACGGCAACCCACTCCAGGAATCTTGCCTGGAGAATCCCATGGACAGAGAAGCCTGGTGGGCTACAGTCCATAGAGTCACAAAGAGTTGGACACAACTGAAGCGACTTAGCATGCACACACCAACATCTATAGGAAGAACATTAAATGCTAGAGTCCACACAGAGCAACATCCCAGGACATCCTGCTTACCCTTCATAGGCTGAGTTGAGCCACAAGAAAATAAGAATTCTGTGACACGGCAGTAAAGTCTCTGAACCTGTCCCCTCTGGCTATAACTCTTCCTCTACTCCAACAGACACCTGGAATCCAACTTATTAAAGCAGAACTGTGATGAATCTTAATTTTGCGTGCTCCCACTGTCTGCACCTAATAACTGAACTGGACCCTCAAACAGTTCTGCAAGTTGTGAACTTCATCCATGGAGATGAACACAATCATGAAAATGAACAAGCGGAAGAACCATCTTCTAGATTAAAAGCACCAGTTTAAATCTACAAAAGGAGATTAACCAGAGGAGTAAATTTCAGTGATCACATCCGTGAATATCAGTAACCTCAGATATTCAGATCACACCACCCTTAACGGCAGAAAGTGAAGAAGAACTAAAGAGCCTCTTGATGAAAGTGAAAGAGGAGAGTGAAACAGTTGGCTTAAAACTTAACATTCAGAAAACTAAGATTATGGCATCCGGTCCTATCACTTCATGGCAAATAGAAGGGGAAACTGGAAACAATGACAGACTTTATTTTGGGGGGCTCCAAAATCACTGCAGATGGTGACTGCAGCCATGAAGTTAAAAGATGTTTGCTTCTTGGAAGAAAAGCTAAGACCAACCTAGTGAAAATGAAAGTGAAGTCACTCAGTCGTGTCCGACTCTTTGCGAACCCATGGACAGAGGAGCTTGCACCAGGCTCCTCTGTCCATGGGATTTTCTAGGCAAGAGTACTGGAGTGGGTTGCCATTTTCTTCTCCAGGGAATCTTCCCGACCCAGGGATCGTACCCAGGTCTCCCACATTGTAGACAGACGCTTTACCATCTGAGCCACTAGGGAAGACCAACCTGGACAGCACACTAAAAAGCAGAGACAGTACTTTGCCAACAAAGGTCCATCTAGTCAAAGCTATGTTTTTCCAGTAGTCATGTATGGATGGGAGAAGGCAATGGCAACCCACTCCAGTGTTCTTGCCTGGAGAATCCCAGGGACAGGGGAGCTTGGTGGGCTGCCATCTATGGGGTTGCAGAGAGTCAGACACGACTGAAGTGACTTAGCAGCAGCAGCATGTATGAATGTGAGAGTTGGACTACAAAGAAAGCTGAGCACCAAAGAATTGATGCTTTTGAACTGTGGTGTTGGAGAAGACTCTTGGGAGTCCCATGGACTGCAAGGAGATCCAACCAGTCCATCCTAAAGGAGATCAGTCCTGGGTGTTCATTGGAAGGACTGATGCTGAAGCTGAAACTCCAATACTTTGGCCACCTGATGTGAAGAACTGACTCAGTGGAAAGGACCCTGATGCTGGGAAAGATTGAAGGCAGGAGGAGAAGGGGATGACAGAGGATGAGATGGTTGGATGGCATCGCTGGCTCAATGGAGATGACTTTGAGTAAGCTCCAGGAGTTGGGGATGAACAGGGAAGACTGGCGTGCTATAGTCCATGGAGTCGCAGAGTTGGACGTGACCAGCGACCGAGCTGAACTGATCCATGAATAGTTAATACAAATAGAGCAGAAAAAAAAAAAAAGAACTTTAGAAAACTCTAAATGCCAGGAACTGAGAAGATGCTGGGTTATCAACAAGATGCAAAAACTACACTACATCCTATACACACTATATGCAAAATTTAACACAAAATAAAGACCTAACTGTAAAAGCTAAAAGTATAAAACTCTTAAGACATGGGCGGGAATATTTGTGATCTTGGTTAAGCAATGCGCCAAAAGCACAAACAAAAAAGACAAGAACAGACAAACTGGACTTCATCAAAATTAAAAACTTTGTGCTTCAAGAGAAACCAGGAGGGGCAACCCAGGGAATGTGAGAAATTATTTGAAAATCATAAAACTGGTAAGGAACTTGTATCTAGAACTCTTACAACTCAACAATAAAAAGACAATTTTTAAATCATCTGAATATACATTTCTCCAGGTAAGATAGATAAATGGCCAGTAAGTATCTGAAAAGATGATCAACAATATTAGTTATTAGGAAGATGAAACCATTATGAGATACCACTTGACACCCAATAGGATTGTACACTTTAAAAGAGTGAATTGTATGGTGTGTGAATTTTATCTCAATAAGGCTGTTATTTTAAAAAATATTACATTTTTAAATGGGAACTATTTGAAATTAGGAAAGATTGCTTTAGAAATAAGAATAGGATCATTAAAAGAAAAGAGAATGCAAAAGCAGCAAAGAGCAAATAGGAAAATGCCAAAATTAATGAATTTGAAGACAAATTCCAAAAACCTTGCAGAACTCAGAGGGAAAAGATATAGAAACAAATAAGATGGGAGAAGGGAGTTGGACTGTGAAGAAGGCTGAGCCCTGAAGAATTGATGCTTTTGAACTGTGGTGTTGGAGAAGACTCTTGAGAGTCCCTTGGACTGCAAGGAGATCCAACCAGTCCATTCTGAAGGAGATCAACCCTGGGATTTCTTTGGAAGGAATGATGCTAAAGCTGAAACTCCAGTACTTTGGCCACCTCATGCGAAGCGTTGACTCATTGGAAAAGACTCTGATCCTGGGAGGGATTGGGGGCAGCAGGAGAAGGGGACGACAGAGGATGAGATGGCTGGATGGCATCACTGACTCGATGGACGTGAGTCTGTGTGAAGTCCGGGAGTTGGTGATGGACAGGGAGGCCTGGCGTGCTGCGATTCATGGGGTTGCAAAGAGTCGGACACACGAGCGACTGAGCTGAACTGAACTGAAAGGTGATGTATTCAGAACAGATGTATGATATCACTAACTAGGAATGTGGTTTTGAGCAAACTATTTAGTCTCTTTGGGCCTCAGGTTGTCATCTGATAAAAACACAAGCTGGAATAAGATGACTTTAACACAATTGCCTTAAGCATAGATATGGGTCAGGGCAGTGGTAGGAAGTCAATCAAAAGAGCTAGGATGGGAAAGATAATGAAATTCTGACCTTACAGAACTAAAAGATTGGGGGTGGGCTGAGTAGGGGGCAGGGAAGTGCCAGTGATCCTGCCACTGTCCGTAGTGCTGAACTACCATTGTTGTGTGTGAATGCCATTTGGAGAAGTCAGGAATTGCTTTGGGAAGCAACATGGAGATCTCTGCCCTCATGTACACCTATGTTTTTAATTACCACGTATATTGTCTCCAAACCCATATGTCTAGCACTGACCTCTCTCCAGCTCTTAGCATATATTTTCAAATATGTGCTTACTTGGAAACACTGTGGGTTCAGTTTCAGGCCATGACAATAAAGCGAATATCGCAATATAACAAGTCACATGAATTTTTTGGTTTCCCAGTGCAGAGTCAGACATGACTGAAGTGACTTAGCAGCAGCAGCAGCAGCAGCAGCAGCAGCGCATATTAAAGTTATGTTTTTACTATACCATAGTCTACACAGTAGCACTATGGCTATAAAAGCAATGTACAGATTTTAATTCAAATTTACTTTATTGGGACTTCCATGATAGTCCAATGGTTAAAACTCTGTGCTTCTGATGCAGAGGGTGTGGGTTTGATCCCTGGTCGGGGAACTAAGATCCCACATGCCACATGGTGCAGCCAATAAATCAATAAATAAAATTACCTTATTGTTCAAAAAATACGACCATCATCTGAGACTTCAGTGAGTTGCAATATTTTTCTAGTGGAGGGTCTTGCCTCAATACTGATGGCTGCTGATCAGGATGGTGGTTGCTGAAGTTTGGGGTAGTTGTGGCAAATTCTTAAAATAAGATGACAATGAAGACAATTTATCATAGCATTTACTCTATTTTATTGCCTCCTTACTTCCCCATTTCTCATTAGACTGTTATATTTGTGCAACAAATGATGTGACTATATAAATCACTATTGTATCCTCAATGTTTGGCACAGAGCAAGTGATTAAACCATTTATCAAATGAATCATTAAATGAATGAATAATGCAAATTTCATTTCTCTCCATTCCTTACACCCTGGTGACTAACTCAAACCAAACAAATTGCAGTTCTTTGAATCTCCCAAGCCTTCCCTTGAAGCCAGGCTTTGGTTGCCCTCCTCTGACCTGGAATACCTCTGTCTGACTTGATCATCAGCTGAATATCTCCTTCTCAGAGTCAGTGAAGTTGTCACTTTTGGAACACTTTCCCAGGCAGTCACAGCCTTCATCCCCTGTGTTTCCATGGCACTCAGTTCCTGCCAACTATCACAATCCTGTTACTTTTAATGTTCATCTCTGAGCCCCTTCAGGGGATATGAGACTGTACACTTCATATCCACTGTTGTTTCCTTAGCACCTAAAAGGGGTCTTTGCACCCAGTAAAGAAAAAAGGGAGAAAGAATAAACAATAACTACGTAAGTACAGGGACTTCCCTGGCTATCCAGTGGTTAAGACTTTGGTGGTTATGACTCTGCCCTTTCACTGCAGAGGGTGTGGGTTCAATCCCTGATTGAGGAACTGAGATCCTACATGCCTGCTGCATGGTGCAGCCAGAAACAAATACATGAGCACAGTTAGGCTCTAGGAATATTAGCAGAAAGTATCTGAAGAATGAACTAATTAGGGAGAAAGATAAGGAGAACGTTAAATAAGGTTATGTAAGAAGCATGTGTTTGTGGATACTGAATTAATTGTAATTCCTTATTTCCAAAATTAGTGTCTTCCATATGCAAAATGAAGAGAAGCCTGATGCTATCAGCACAATTGTTGCTTTGCCTAACATGTCTTAGTCACATATCTCAGTCCATTTTTTTACTAACTGCTAGCCTTTAGGTATCAACTTGAGATAACCCCAGCTGCTAGGGAGGTTACCTAAAGGTGTGATGGGTCTGTGACGAACTAAATGTTCATGATGTTCACGCATCAATTTCAATTTTTAAATCATGTATCACCAAAAAGAACAGTATTTGGGTCTGATGTGGTCTGCAAGGCAAGGTTTACCTTCCCCACGCATTTTGAAAGCAAAACGTCTTCTGAACTACAATGGAACTGAGTAGGGAGAGATGTGGGTAATCTTTTCAATCTTGTAGAAAAATAGGCTGTTTCTATAATTCTAGTAAGAAGTAAAAATTCTTTCTGAAGTGGTTTTCATAGCCTGCCAGAATATTAGATCAGAAATTTCACTGGCAGCCCCCAAAAGGATCTTCTATACAGAATATCTTGGTATCTAACCTTGTACTGCTTTTCAGTTCAGTTCAGTCGCTCAGTCGTGTCCGACTCTTTGTGACCCCATGAATCGCAGCATGCTAGGCCTCCCTGTCCATCAGCAACTCCCGAAGTTCACTCAAACTCACGTCCATCAAGTCGGTGATGCCATCCAGCCGTCTCATCCTCTGTCGTCCCCTTCTCCTGCTGCCCCCAATCCCTCCCAGCATCAGAGTCTTTTCCAATGAGTCAGCTCTTCGCATGAGGTGGCCAAAGTACTGGAGTTTCAGCTTTAGCATTATTCCTTACAAAGAGTACCCAGGACCAATCTCTTTTAGAATGGACTGGTTGGATCTCCTTGTAGTCCAAGGGACTCTCAAGAGTCTTCTCCAACACCACAGTTCAAAAGCATCAATTCTTCGGTGCTCAGCCTTCTTCAGAGTCCAGCTCTCACAGCCTTCTTCACAGTCCAATCATACATGACCACAGGAAAAACCATAGCCTTGACTAGACGGAACTTTGTTGGCAAAGTAATGTATCTGCTTTTCAATATGCTATCTAGATTGGTCATAACTTTCCTTCCGAGGAGTAAGCGTCTTTTAATTTCATGGCTGCAGTCACCATCTGCAGTGATTTTGGAGCCCCAAAAAAATAAAGTCTGGCACTGTTTCCACTGTTTCCCCATCTATTTTCCATGAAGTGATGGGACCGGATGCCATGATCTTCGTTTTCTGAATGTTGAGCTTTAAGCCAACTTTTTCACTCTCCTGTTTCACTTTCATCAAGAGGCTTTTTAGTTCCTCTTCACTTTATGCCATAAGGGTGGTGTCATCTGCATATCTGAGGTGATTGATATTTCTCCCAGCAATCTTGATTCCAGTTTGTGCTTCTTCCAGCCCAGTGTTTCTCATGATATACTCTGCATATAAATTAAATAAGCAGAGTGACAATATACAGCTTTGACCTACTCCTTTTCCTATTTGGAACCAGTCTGTTGTTCCCTGTCCACTTCTAACTGTTGCTTCCTGACCTGCATATAGGTTTCTCAAGAGGCAGGTCACTGCTTTTACTTTCTTCTAAACAGAGTTTATTTTCTTATTGATTCCAAAACTAACACAGACTCTTTGTAACATATTTGGGAAATAGAAAAAATTAAAAAAAAATTCGTCAAAATTGGACCATCAGCATCTACCAGCATTTTAGTTTATGCATCAGATACTAGGTGGAACTGTGGAACTGACATGGATGCTCAGAGCTAGGTAGCAGGAAAACAGGAAAATACTTCAGTTCTAAACAGCTGGGTATCTGTAAGAACTTACGATCCAACCAAATTATTAAAGAGATTCTACATTCTGAGGTGGCTCTGGAGTGCCTGACTGAAACCACATGTCTGTAAAACAGGGCTGATGAGGAGTTTACCATTGTTGAAATGAATTTGGTTCTGAATCCACAACAGAGCTATTGTGTATATGACATTTGCTTTGAGAACCGAATTCAGGATTAACAGTAAACAAGAGCTTTTGAGTCCAGTCTATAAAGAACCTTCTCTTGGTTGCCAAGTAATTCAACATAGAAAACATACTCACCAGTAATTGAACTTTAAAAACTACAGTTTTTGACCTTAAAACACTGAATGCAATCTGAAATTTTTAAAATGTGGATTAGATAATACAGGTCAAATGAGAGTAAACAATGACAACAAACAGAACCATATTTTTTATAACAAGGAACTGTGCTGTGCTTTTATATAGAGTATATTATGTTCAGGTATTCTTTGGATCAACTCTAGAATCGTAAGGAGAATCCCTGGAAAGCAAGGAACTGAATGGAACTGAATAAGTCTAAACACTAGTTACCAGGGATATGGAATGAAATAATCCAGTTATGTCCATTATTAATAATAAAGAGACCTTATGTGAACATTTTCAGGAAAACTTTAAAGCTTTCAAAATATCTGATGCTGTTCTGTTTTTTTTTTCCCACTGAATTATAAGATTTTTGCATTTTTCCTTTTAGTAATATATGAACCCCATAAAATTTTCCTGCAAAGGCAGTGCTATATTAGGGGACAGAATTTTTAAAGTATCTGAGATGTGAGATTAGGAAAATGTAATCTGTAATTTTGAAATCCAGATCTATTTATTATTTCACTATGATTAAACCTGTGATGCACTTAAATATCATCAGAGCTTTAATAATACTTTCACAGACATTAATATTCATTTCAAAATTATTAATCTCAGGAAAACAAAAACAAACAAGGAAAAGTAAAAAGTGGGTGGCTTTCAGAAACCAAGCAGCTGTTTGAACCAAGATATTCAACTGAAATATCATAAGCTAATTTTATTAAGCAAAGCCTTACATTTCCCAGTCACAGCAGTTTGTAAATACATGTTTGCTCATTCATTGATTCCTTTCATTCATCAATCTTATTTTTTAGTACTTTATGCACCATGGTTATACTAGGTGCTGGGATCCAGAGACGCATGCTTTCTGGGTGTGAAATGTGGTCTTCACCTCCAGGAGCCCATGGTTTCATTCAATAAAGAAGTTTCAAAGAGAGGGGTGTCTTTGCTATATATTGAGGGAACAGAAATGATTTGGCAGCCAAACTGTACAAGGAACATGTCCCCTTCACTGCCCATTTATTCACATTTCCTTGTGTTTTAAGTGAGTGAAGCTTCACATAACTTTGTGTTCTAAAGTTCTCCTATTTCTGAAATACACACATACACACACACTTTCAGCTTGCTGTATATTTTTGCTCTTGAATATCAAGGACTTAGTGCTAAAATATTTTTAGAGTTTCAGCTCCAGTATGGACATGTTTCTAGAGCTTGGATCTAGAAGTGTATGTCTTTCTTGAATTTCCGGAGTGGTCATAACTACACTGAGGACAAAGGACCCAGAACACTGCCACATAGGAGATATTGCCCAAATTTGAAAAAGTACCTGTTTTTACAGGCGTGAAGATTAAGGCAGTTGGAATGCTATGGTCACAATGAAAAAAAGTTATGGAATTCCCCAAGGCCTCCCACAGCGATCCATACTAAATCATAAAGCTTCTATATTTTTCTGAAGATTCCAAACAAGGTGATTTTTGAGGGTTCTTGTACTCTGATCAGAAAAATCTGATAGCTACATTTAAATATAGTACATTCTTTTTACCACTTAAGATTGCAGCAGTTTGATCAGACAGCTTTCTTTTGGGAAAATTTCCAAACCAATATTTGGGAGAAAATTTAATCTTTTTCATGCCAAGCTGGAGGGTTTTTTTTTTTCCACCTTTAAACGTTTATGTAGAAGAATATGAACTATAAATATTTTTATATGAAAACTTAACTTTTTAACCTTTTATTGACTACATTGCAAGGAGTCATTTCGCCCAAGCGAAACAGAGAGTAACCTCCCTCAGGGTCGCCTGCAACCAATCCTCTGTCTCCCTTCCCAACTCCAGAGGTGGTGTTGGAAAATCAGTGCTGCCTCGGGGTGTGTATATGCAGCATGGTTTGACCAAGATGTTAACATTCTCATCAACATATAGTGACAGACCAATGTCCATTCATAAACGCCAATGTGTTTTCTTACTGAAACAAGTGATTAACACGTGGGTGTAACTGTCTGCTATAGCCACCTGGTTTTGTAAAGTACATCATTAATTAAAGAGCAGGACTGAAAAGCTTAGTTAACTCTGTAAAAGCCCCAAACTTATTCATCTGTTTCTTGCAGACTTCAGCCTGTGGGGTATAGAGGCATTTGTTGGATCATGGCCTGCTGGTCTTTAGGGGGGATCTTTCCATCGACTGGACTCTTTTATCAGGGAGCCTATATAGAGGTCTCAAGCCATCTATTTTGCCAAAGACCTTTTTCACTTTGCCAAACTGATTTTCCTTTCTAAAAACTATGTGGAAAATTAATGTTTAATTTTTCATGATAGTATTTTCTCGTTACCTGTTTTTCGCCAGTGGTTTCGTATCTCAACTTAACATACATCCCAAAGTACTTACACAGGAAATGGAAACCAAAACTAAAACAAACTCACACCCTTTTCTCTAACAGCCAATTTTTAAATTAGCAGTTAAAAATCAAAACATGAAATTCTTCCTGCTGAGAGGCTCTCCCTTTAGGTTACATTAGAAAAATCCACCCTACATCTAAATGGAGTTTTTGATGTTTATGATCTCAGCTTTCATTACTGAGGCTTAACTAGTATATGTAAGGTTTAAAGATATTTGAAGCTGTTTTAAAAAAAGAATCTCATAAATTACAAGCAACCTACAGGAAATGAAAGGTCAGCGTTGTTTCCTCCTACTCTTCTCCCAATGGAACTGAAGAGTTTCTTTCAGCCTTGTATGCAGTTTGCCGAGGCTTGTCTGTATTTATCCATCCCTTAAGGCAAGACTTACTAGTAACCTCTGATTTCATAATCTCGCATAATAAGTAATTATGAGCTACGGTCCTAATTGTTTCCCTACAGCTGAATTTTAAAGGAATTTAGAAACTCATTTTTAAAATATATTTGTAAACAATAAGTGAAGTCAGATGATACTAATATTAGACTTGTTTTCTTGCTAAGTCACTTCAGTCATGTCTGACGCTTTGAGACCCTGTGGACGTAGCCCACTAGGCTCCTCAGTCCATGGGATTCTCCAGGCAAGGATACTGAAGTGGGTCACCATGCCCTCCTCCAGGGAATCTTCCCAACCCAGGGATTGAACTGGTGTCTCCTATATCTCCTGCATTGGCAGATGAGTTCTTTATCACTTGAGCCACCTGGGGAGCCCCTAGTATTAGACTATTAGTATGTTAATCATTTCCACCATTCTAATAGATTTCATGTGAAAGGAAGATCCAAGGAGGATGACAACAAGTCTGTCATCTGTTCCACAGGGAAATTTAATTTTGCTTAGTTACCTTTTGCTTTTAAGAATGTATCAGGGAAAAGTTGCAATAAAACAAGATAGGAAGTCAGCCAATGGAACAATTATGTATAGCACTTCCCTGGTGACTCACATGGTAAAGAATCTGCCTGAAATGCAGGAGACCTGGGCTTGACCCATGAGTCAGGAAGATCTCCTGGAGAAGGGAATGACAACCCCCTCCAGTATTCTTGCCTGGAGAATTCCATAGACAGAGAAGCCTGGCGGGCTACAGTCCATGGGGGTCACAAAGAGTCACACATGACTGAGTGAGTATCACTTAAGACTTAAAAGTACTTAAAACCAATTAAATAATAACGGTCTCCAATTAATAAACCAAAAATAAACCCTAAATTTTGCTTGGACTTCAGACATCATTTTTTTTCCTACAGAAATAATATGTTAAGTACTGTGTCTTTTACTGGATCAGCACACAAAAGTGTTTTCATCAATGTCAATATAATACTTTTTTTGCAGTTATGCTTGTTATGCTTGTTATATGCTTGTTCATAATAAAAAATAATTTAAAAATACAGTTATACAAATGTCCGTCTAGTCAAGGCTATGGCTTTTCCAGTGGTCATGTATGGATGTGAGAGTTGGACTATAAAGAAAGCTGAGCACTGAAGAATTGATGCTTTTGAACTGTGGGGTTGGAGAAGACTCTTGAGAGTCCCTTGGGCTGCAAGGAGATCCAGCCAGTCTATTCTGAAGGAGATCAGTCCTGGGTGTTCATTGGAAGGAATGATGCTGAAGCTGAAACTCCAATACTTTGGCCACCTGATGCGAAGGACTGACTCATTGGAAAAGACCCTGATGGGGGAGGGATGGAGGGCGGAAGGAGAAGGGGACGACAGAGGATGGCTGGATGGCATCACTGACTCGATGGACATGAGTTTGAGTGAACTCTGGGAGTTGGTGACAGACTGGGAGGCCTCGTGTGCTGCGATTCATGGGGTCACAAAGAGTCAGACACGACTCAGCGACTGAACTGAACTGATATACAAATAAACAAAAGTGTTAAAATATGATTTAATAGCTTTTTATTTCCCGTGAATATAGTAGAGGTAGAAGCAGGTTTGATTGTGCCTGTGAGATGGAGGGCAATTTTGAGGTATTTCTGAGATAGACTTTTTGGGTACTTTTTAAGTTTAGAGGTTGATTAGGCAAAGTACCACTTGTGCTGTGCTTGGTCGCTCAGCCGTGTGCAACCCCATGGGCTGTAGCCCGCCAGGCTCCTCTGTCTATGGGGTTCTCCAGGCAAGAACACTGGAGGGGGTTGGCATAAAGTACCACTTAGTCTCTCCTCTCCCTGGTACTGATGTGTCTGTCTCCAGCACTGTTCTCCCAGGTAAGGGCTACGAGTTTTACAGTCTCTTGGTGGGGTCCCAAGTGGAACAAAAACAGAGAAAAGTGGGAGGTGACAGTGAAGAAAATAGAAGTAGAAAAGGGAGGAAAAGAAAAAAATAGAGGGAGAGAGGAGAAAAAGTGGTAGTAGTAAAGGAAATTTTAAAAACAAGGCAAAACAGTGGACAAGAGACTTCCCTCGTGGTCCAGTGGCTAAGACTCTGTGCTCCCAATGTAGGCGGCCCCATTTCCCTCCTTAGGGAACTAGGCCCTGCATGCCACAACTAAAACCTGGAGCAACCAAATAAATATGGATAGTTTAAAACAAATAGAAACACTTGACAAAAGCTAGGAAAGTGAGAGAGAAAAGTAGGGGCGCTAAAGATGATAAAGAGATTCCTTACATGGGAATCAACCAACTGGAGAGTTGAAATATACACAGATAGAGCTTGGAAGGGGTATGACCTCTTGCAAGGGAAAAAAATTGAAAGAGGAAAAAGCTTTAACTCAGCCGGTTCTGAAGCAGGGCACTGGTGACTAGAAAGCTGGCCAGCTTGGTGTTGCCTGGAGCAAGGGTGGGCAGGGAAAACCTCAGATCAGGCCAAGGTCTGTGAAGACCAAGGGTCCATACAATCTGAAGATCCATGTCCTAAATTTAGAAATATCCACATGTTTTTAGAAGCAACTTGATTGAGGTATAATTTACACGCCTTCAAATTCACCTGTTTCAAGGATGCAATTCAATGATTTCCAGCAAATTTATCATTTTTGCACAACCATGACTGCCCTACTGTTTTAGAACATTTCCATCATTCCAATATGACCCTTCCGCTCCTTTACAGTTAATCTCTGTCTCCACTCCCGGCCCCAGGTGATGACTAATCTGTTTATATATAGATCAGCATTTTCTGGACATTTCATATAAGTAGAAGCAGGCAATATGTGGCTTTCTGGGTCTGGAGTCTTTCACTTAGCACGATGATTCTGATGTTCATGTTGGAATGTGTATCAAGATCTCTTTTTATGTTAGTTTTCCCTTGTATAAGCACATTTTGTTTTTCCACTCACTGGCTCATGGACATTGGAGTTGTTTCTACTTTTTGGCTATTATGAATAATGCTGCTTAGAATATTTTGCCTGCAAGTCTTTATGTGGACACCTATTGTGTTTTAAAGCAACTGTGACTGAGAGATTAACTTGTTTATGGAAAATACAAATTCTCGTGTGTGTTGTGTTCCAGGGAACATAGCTGCCTGGAAACACTCCATGCGGCACATAGAGTGGATCTTTCAAAACCAAATTAGATCACATCCCTCCTCTAATAACCATTTTGCAATGGCTTCCCATCTCATTAAGAGTGAAGCCTGACCTCCTGGCCATAATCCACAGGACTCTGCCTGACCTGCCTGCAGCCGACCTGTTTCACTTCATCACTTGCTATTTCTCTCTCACCCTCAACTTCACGAAATACAAACGCTTATGCCTCTCTCAGGGCTCCTACATCAACTGTTCCCTTTGCCTAGCATATTGGAGGGACTGCTGCTGAAGCGGAAGCTCTAATATATTGGCCACCTGATGCAAAGAGCTGACTCTTTGGAAAAGACTCTGATGCTGGGAAAGATTGGAGGCAAAAGGAGAAAAGGGTAGCAGAGGACGAGATGGTTAGATAGCATCACCAATTCAATGGACATGAATTTAAGCAAACCCTGGGAGATAGTAAAGGACGGAGGAGCCCGGCATGCTGCAGTCCCTGAGGTCTCAAAGAGTCAGGCAGGACTTTGTGGCTCAACAATTGCCTAGCATGTTCTTCCCTGACTTTGATTTGGCTAATTCCTTCTCATTCCGGTCTTTTCTCAGACGTCATTTATGTAGAGAAGCCTTCCACGTGCCTACATAAAATAGCAGCCATGCTTCTCTCGCTATTAGATTACTTTGGTTCATTTCCACAAGCCCCTGTAACTAAGAACTCTGAAATCACCTTACTCATTGTTTGTTGACTGCCTCTCAACCAGAATGCCAGCTCAACAAGGCAGGTAATTTGTTTATCTTGTTCTTTGATGTATCTCCAGCACCTAGCATGTGGTAAACATTCATTAAATTAATTGAATTAATGTATAAATAAAAAGCAGAAATCACCCCTCTTTCTTAAAACAATTGTATATTTTATCTCTATGACCCCTTCGTTAGATGATTCTGTGAATTCAGTTTGTGAATTTCTAAGCCAATGGCCCAAAGTTCAAATACTGGCAAACAATGTACCGTAACTGGCTTTCACATATGTTTGTTTTATGCAACAAATACCTTGGAACCTTATTCTCATTTCTTTGGTCCATCTCTGTTTCATCTGCTGAGAGCTCAGGTTGAACTCCTGTCGACAAGGTCCCATCTCAAGCAGGTACAGAATTATTCTGCTTTCTGCCTTGGGCCTCTCCCATACCTTGGGCTTATATATCAACATAACCCTGAGGGGAGCTTTGTTAGTGCTGCCCAGAGAGACATCAGCCATAAACTAACGTGGGAGCCAGGCTTCATCCTCTCTTCCCTCAGATGGAAAATTCTGGAAAAAATTCACACTTTGCAGAAGTTCCAGCCAAACTGAGTTCCTGTGCCTACAGCAGAGATTTGGATAACACCCCCTTGTGTTGACTTTTCCGCTCCTCTGGTCCCATTCTCCTGCTCCTTTATTCCTATTCCCTGGAATCACCTCCGTAACACATGCCCTGCAGCCAAGTCTTTGTCTCATCCTCTACTTTAAGTGGAAACCAAATTAGGTCTATAACTTACATAGTTTTTTCTTTTAAATTATTAATTGATTGTCCAAATTTAAGGCTTAAAACATTTCACATTAAATTCTGGGTTTTCAACTTCGTATGCTGCATATAGCTTAATATGCAGCATGTAACCTCACATACAATGCTTTTTATGGTTTTTGTTTGATGAAAAAAATTATAGTTCATATGGACATTAGCTTATTTTCAAATCTTCAAACTTTCAAGTGTTAATAGGTTATTTCAGCTGTTCTGTGAGGAAAATGGTCTCAGAACTGTGACTCCATTAGAAATGAGAGGAGGTAGGGAGTTCTTTTTATTATAGAATGTAGCAGAATAATTTTAAGGAGTGCTTGGCTGAAACAGTGTCAGACTTTATTTTTTGGGCTTCAAATCACTGCAGATGGTGACTGCAGCCATGAAATTAAAAGACGCTTACTCCTTGGAAGAAAACTTATGACCAACCTAGATAGTATATTGAAAAGCAAAGACATTACTTTGCCAACAAAGGTCCATCTCGTCAAGGCTGTGGTTTTTCCAGTGGTCATGTATGGATGTGAGAGTTGGACTCTGAAGAAAGCTGAGCACCGAAGAATTGATGCTTTTGAACTGTGGTGTTGGAGAAGACTCTTGAGAGTCCCTTGGACTGCAAGGAGATCCAACCAGTCCATTCTGAAGGAGATCAGCCCTGGGATTTCTTTGGAAGGAATGATGCTGAAGCTGAAACTCCAGTACTTTGGCCACCTCATGTGAAGAGTTGACTTACTGGAAAAGACTGATGCTGGGAGGGATTGGGGGCAGGAGGAGAAGGGGATCGACAGAGGATGAGATGGCTGGATGGCATCACTGACTCAATGGATGTGAGTCTGAGTGAAGTCTGGGCGTTGGTGATGGACAGGGAGGCCTGGCGTGCTGCGATTCACTGGGTCACAAACAGCCGGATACGACTGAGCGACTGAACTGAACTGAACTGGCTGCATTAGATTTCCTGTGGGATAGGAAATCAAGAAATTAATGGCTATGGAACTAAAATAGACAGTGATCAGTGCTTGTGAACAGAGCTGCTTCAGTACTAAACCAACTCAGCCTTACTGTTTGTAGGTTAAGATGACTGTACCATATGACTACCGAAAGAATTCTTTGTTTTGATTTTGATGCCCCATAAGTAAAACTCATTCATTCAAGCATGTAGTGATAAAGCAAGACCAATTGCAATACTGAAACATTCTTCTTGCCTTGCACACCATATTTCGCTTTTAAGAATACATCCTTTATCTTCCCACCTTCAGTAGAGTCAATTATTTGTGGTTCTTATCTCAGGTATAGTTCTACATCCTAGTCCCTCTCTTCTGATTTGCTCAGTTCACTTAAAAGCATCTTGTATGTCTGACTCAATCCTGGCATTTTGTCTTATATGGGGTTTAGGCTTGTCTAGTACCCTGGAGACTTCTTCCCCCCACAGCTTTGGGGATACAGTGTCTCAGATTACTTATGACTGAACCAGTTTTATAATTAACTATTCTTAATTCTTCTATATTCAGCCTGTATGGAAAGCACTGCCTTTATTTTTCCATTTCCCAACTGCATATTTAGTTTCAATTGAGTCCATTATTAATACATTTTTTAAAATTTTCCATCATGTCAAAAAAAGGTGTTTTGCTCCTTAATTATTTTTACCAACTGGAGACTGATGCAGACACTACTGCTGGTAGGTGGAGGAACATTTGTCTTTCTTAACTTTTAATAATGAAACTTACAAAGTAAGTTACAAAGTAAAACTTACAAAGAAACACTTAATTCCAAAAACAGTATTAAGTGTAGCAAAAATACATTTTTTTCTTTTGGACCAAAGCTCACAGATGATTTTATACAGAAGACCTATATTAGCCAGCATCAATGGAAACAGTGAGAGACTTTATATTTTGGGGCTCCAAAATCACTGCAGATGGTGACTGCAGCCATGAAATTAAAAGACGCTTACTCCTTGGAAGAAAAGTTATGACCAACCTAGATAGCATATTAAGAAGCAGAGACATTACTTTGCCAACAAAGGTCCATCTATTCAAAGCTATGGGTTTTCCAGTAGTCATGTATGAATGTGAGAGTTGGACTATAAAGAAAGCTGAGCACTGAAGAATTGATGCTTTTGAACTGTGGTGTTGGAGAAGACTCTTGAGAGTCCCTTGGACTGCAAGGAGATCCAACCAGTCCATCCTAAAGGAAATCAGTCCTGGGTGTTCATTGGAAGGACTGATGCTGAAGCTGAAACTCCAATACTTTGGCCACCTGATGCGAAGGACTGACTCATTGGAAAAGAGCCTGATGTTGGGAAAGACTGAAGGTGGGAAGGGAATGGAACGACAGAGGATGAGATGGTGGGATGGCATCACCGACTCAATGGACATGAGTATGAGTGAACTCCGAGAGTTGGTGACGGACAGGGAAGCCTGACGTGCTACAGTCCACGGGGTTGCAAAGAGTTGGACATGACTGAGCCACTGAACTAAACTGAACTGATACCAGCCAGGGAGCCTCATCACGAACAATAGAAATGGACTTTGCCTGGTGTGGGCAGAAAAGGGATTATTTAAAGGATATTGGTTAGTTGAGAGATTGTCCAGGGGAGCAGTCAAGTTCAGAAGCCATGCGGTCCGGGGTATGACCAAAATCATATCACAAAACTATTCCTGTGAGGACACAGCTGCTGCTGCCACTTAGTATCAGAAATCACAGCTTTCACAGTTGACACGTTGGCCCTTGACATCAGAGGCTACTACAGACGCAGCTGGCCTTAGAAACCAGATGTTGCTTCTACAACCACCACAAGCAGAAATGCTCCCCATCTCTTATTTGTAAGATTAGCTCCCAATTCAAAGTGAGACGGAAGAAGAGATCACCTCTTATTTTTCTTTTTAATAGATAAACTTACACAGAAATAACCCCACAGCAGACTTCCTTCAAAGTCTCATTGGCCACAATTGGGTCACATGGTCCTTTTTAAGCCAACCACTCATATAGAAAATAGAATAACCATAATGGGCTCGATTAATTGACTCACCTGTTGGGGAAGACCAGTCTTCTGTGAAGTATAAAGCCACAGGAGGAGCATGGGTACCTGTACAAAACTGAAGTCTTGCTCTCAAGAAAGGACAGCTATCGGGTTGACAACAATGTGGTGGACATTTCTATGGAACCTTAATGTCTTCACAACATAGGCCCATTTTATGAGACCCACCCACATGCTTCTTCCCAAGCTTCTTTGTCACCCATTCTCTTGTCTTATTCTTTTCATGTCTATAGCAATCTGCCCAACGTATTTGTTACTGTACATCAGCTTATCTCTCCAGGATAAAACAAAGATGTTATTCCACTTAAAGTTCTACCTACTGTGAGAATTTTTCACCTTCCAATAAGTGGGACTGAGTGGCTCTCAGCAATCCATTTGAAGCTGACGCCAGCTTATTATGCAAAGCCATCTGTACGTTCCATTTTCGTTTTCTTTTTTTTTTTTTTTTCCAGTTAGCTGATACTGGAGAAGTGTTCCTGGTGTTGCAAGTCTGGTTGGTGGAGAAGGGGCATGTGGCATGGGTAGGCATAGTAAGAAGCCACCAGCCTAGGAAACTGGAGCTTTCAGGACCTGCTCAGATGTCTGCTCAGACCTCACCAGATACTGTTTCCACTTGGATATGCTTGACTTTATAGCTGGGTAGATCAGATAACACTCGGTGCATGATGAGCAGCTTATATTTCATAGTCACCTGGTTTCTATCAGGGCCCAGTGGCCAGCCAAGTTCTCCTCCTCCAAAAAAAGAATGGACCTCACTGAAGAAGGCATAGCTTTGTTCTAAATCCTTGAGGCTTCTACTGTGAATCTTGTACTGCTGTAACCTTTCCACACTGCAGACTTCATGTGATTTTTAACCATCACTGATCTCACTGGGTCCTAATAGGCCATATAGAAAAGGCACAGCCTGGACCACCTGGAGAGTCTTCCTCTGGACCCTGCTTGAAGCTGTCAGCCTCTCAAGTCACTCAGGAAGGAGCTGAAGTGCACACAAAACACCACGTTTGTTGCTTCTAAAATCCAAAGAGCACCAGAAATCATAGTACTTTTTTCTGGAGGTAGGAAACAAATTGTCCTTGACATTAGAGAGGATAAACTTGCACAGGCCACGCAGCACAGATCCTGAGCCGTCACTGCATTTGAATAGGGTTTATTTCCTACCTTCTGGCATGCAGTTTCAGTCTAAAATACCAGCCACTTCCTGCTCTCTGGAGCTCATCAGCATATTATTGCTAATTTGGCTGAGGATGGTGAGACAACTTAGTTCTTATAGACTAACTCATGGCACAGAGAATAGAGAGTTAAAATAACTTGGAGCTGAAAATCTGTTTCTGTCATCTGAGGTGAAATCAAACTACTTATAGTGTTCTCTGTTGGAGCAGAGAGAATGGCGCATCCAGATAAAAGCTGCAGTCATACAGTGTGTGTCGATTTGCTGCAATAAAGCAACTGGATTTGGAAGATCAGTGTATTTGGAATTCCCACTTGACTTAGCCTACACTAATCCTCTGTGATTCTCAAGACTCATCCATCTTTTGCAGTGGCCAAAAGTGCAGATGGATAGGAAATACCATGGCCTCATCTCTGTGATTTCCTCAGGGATGCACTTTAAAAAATATTACAGTAATTTTTTACTCAACCTGTCAAGTTGTAGGAATTCTGCCACTTTCTGAGGTCATCTGTCTTAATAATATACCCAGAAACTGGAGAAGTAAACATGGCAGGGACTCAAGGTCCTACTGGGATGCATGTAAGTAGTGTTCAGGGCACAGGACCACTCTAGGTACTTTTAAGTAGAAAGAGTTTTAAGACAGGGAACTAGGTGCTTACAAAAATCACTGGAAAGTCTGGAAACACAAGTGTCAGAAGGCTGACACCAGAACTACTGAGTTCAAAGACACACCACCAGAGCCACAACCACTGATACTGGAGTGTTTCCCATTATACAAATAAATTACAAACCTAGCTGGCTGCCATCTGTTATGACCGCTGTAACTCTAATGTACATAAAGCGCTTGCAGAGAGTTTTGAGAAATGTGTCATTCTGAATCCCATGCCATTCCTACCACTGTTATTACGGTCAGCACAGCTGCCTTGGCTGTAGCAGCTAATCACCACTATTTGCCTTCTTCTATCTTAGCATCCCTATTGAAATCAGGAGCCCTCTCAACCAAAATGTATTTCCTCCTTACTCCATCACATGAGTAAGAACAACAAACTGCTTTTTATACCTATGCAGTTCTCAAATCTCTGGTATAGGACTTATTTTCTAATCATTTCTTCCTTTTCCTAAGCAGGAGGAGAAAGTTGAGAATAGATGAGTGGTTCCCTTTCTAATGAAAATTCTATGTCTTAATATCATTTTCTAGATCCTAATTAGATATATGCCTACTAAATGACTATCTGTTATTTACCTAAATTAAAAAAAATTAATGCACTATCCATTACAAAGGGAAATAAGTGTGTGTGGAGGAAGTGGGAATAGTTTGTGCTTTACTTTAAGTATACCTCTTGATACACCTCTACTTTCTAAAGCAAGCTGACATTTTCCAAGTGTGGTGGATTAAAAATGACCCAAAATTGTTTATGGCTCCTTTCATCAAGAGGTGGTCTATTTTCCACCCCTTAAATCTGAATCAGCCTTGTGTATTAGTCTCTTAAGGTTGCCATAACAAAATACCATAGACCAGTGGCTTAAGCAAAAAAATTCATTTTTCATAGTTCTGGAGGCTAGAAGTCCAAGATCAAGATGTTAGCAGAGTTGGCCTCTGGCCACACTTTTTCTCTGTATGTTCACATCCCTAGTCTTTTCCTCTTCTTATAAGAGCACTGGCCCTATTGGATGATCGCCCCACCCTTATGATCTCATTTAACTGTATTTTAAAGGCCCTATATGCTTTTAAATTACATCAAGTCACATTCGAGGTTAGGGCATCAACATATGAATTTGGGGGTGGAGGGGGAATGCAGTTCCGTCCAAAACACCTTGCAACTTGTTTGACGATAGAAAGCTGCAGAAGTGAGAATTTGTGACTAATAACAAGGCCTCGAGAAGCCTTTGCAGCTTCCTCTCACCTCCTTTGGAACCTCAATAATATGTGAAGAAGCCTGAGCCAGCCTGCTGGAGAGGCTTGTGGAGGTCTGAGGCACCCAATCATTAACTCCAGCTAACTGTCCACCAACTGCAATTGCAAGTAATCTCAGTCAGTGCTGCGTGGAGCAGAGATAAGTTATTGCAGCTGAACCCTGAACAAACTGCTGCCTCAAGAACTGAGAACTAATAAATACTGTTATACTAAGCCACTAAATTTTGAGGTGGTTTTTATACAATGGCAGATAACTGGTATATCAAACCTTGTCTAATTGTCACTAGTTCTTCATGTAGTGTCCTTTTACTGTCATTTCAGTGAGATTTGGGAAAGATGTAGACCAAAAAGCATGTTATTATTCAACATGCTTAATTAGAAATCACTTATAATAAGTTGTTGGAGGAGGGCATGGCAATCCACTCCAGTTTTCTTGCCTGGAGAATCCCATGTACAGAGAAACCTGGTGGGCTACAGTACACGGGATCGCAAAGAGTCGGACATGACTGATGCTACTTAGGACAATTATATGTTATCGATAAGAAAAGTTTTTTAAAGAGGAATAACTTAAACACTTAATCCTATTTTATATATAGACAAAGAGAAATAACATATCAACCAATACGGTTGTTGATAATATAAGTAACTCCATGTAGCCCTGTAAAACAGGATATGATGACCCTGTGCAGGGACTGAGAAAATGCCATTTAAACAAATACCATATATTAACACATATATGAAGAATCTAAAAAAAATGAGTATAGATAATCTTGTTTACAAAGCAGAAATAGAGACACAGACATAGAGAACAAATGTATAGATACCAAGGGGAAAGGAGGAAATGGGATAAACTGGGAGATTGGGATTGACATATATACATTCTAAAGGAGATCAGTCCTGGGTGTTCTTTGGAAGGACTGATGCTAAAGCTGAAACTCCAATACTTTGGCCACCTCATGCGAAGAGTTAACTCATTGGAAAAGACTCTGATGCTGGGAGAGATTGGGGGCAGGAGGAGAAGGGGACGACAGAGGATGAGATGGCTGGATGGCATCACCAACTCGATGGACAAGAGTTTGGGTGAACTGTGGGAGTTGGTGGTGGACAGGGAGGCCTGGCGTGCTGCAGTTCATGGGGTCACAAAGAGTCGGACACGACTGAGCAACTGAAGTGAACTGAACTGATACTATATATAAAAGAGATAACTAATGAGAACCTACTCTGTAGCACAGGGAACTCTACTCAGTGCTCTGTGGTGACCTAAATGGAAATGGAATCTAAAAAAGAGGGGATAAAAGTATGCGGCGACAGAGGATGAGATGGTTGGATGGCATCACCAACTCAATGGACGTGAGTTTGAGCAAACTCCAGGAGATAGTGAAGGACAGGGAAGACCAGCATGCTGCATTTCATGGGGTTGCAAAGAGCTGGAGATGATTTAACGAATGAACAACACCAAAAAAGTATATAAATGGCTGATTCACTTTGCTGTACAGTAGAAACTAATGCAACATTAGACAAATCAAAGACAGAATTAGTTTTCTAGCCTGTTTTAAAGTATATATCCAATTCTCCTGGAGTTTCCTTTTAGGTTGGTCCTGATGTAGCGGTCCAAATACCTAAAAGTCATTTTGGGGTCATTCTAAGGGCTCATGAAAGTGAAATTGTTAGTCGCTCAGTCATGTCCAACTCTTTGCCACCCAGTGGACTGTAGCTCTCCAGGCTCTTGTGTCCATGGGATTCACCAGACAAGAATACAAGGGAGTGGGTCGCCATTCCTATCTTCAGGGAATCTTTCCAACCCAGGGATTGAACCCAGGTCTCCCACATTTCAAGCAGATTCTTTACCATCTGAACTAACACTTAAGGGTTCATACCTATTATAAAATGTTACAAAAAATATTCCTAGAGCCACCCTACCTCCCAGTTCATCTTTCAAATAGAATCAGGCTCAGGTGGTTTGAACTCTGTTCCAGGAACCATGCAGCAAATCCATCCTGGTGTGACCTGAAACACCAAGGAAGAGCCAGATTTTAAGCCGAGAGTTCCCTGCACTGGGGGATTTTATCCTTCCAGTTGCCGGCTGCTTCCACTGCAGATGTTTTCTTACCCTTTTGGTTATTTTCGCTTTTCTTTCAGATCTCTTTATTTCCGAATGATTTTTATTCGTAGTCTTCTGGTGTTTAAGTACCTACCACATCCATTTTCATGCTTTTCCTTTACTGTGTTATTTTTCATTCTCCTCTAAGCCCTCCCTTGCTGCCACATCTACTTTCCTTCCTTTCATTTTTTCCACATTCATTTATTCCACGCCATCCCAGCTGCTTTCCTTTGTTCAGTTCAGAACATTGGCCAGAAGCTTCCCTGTTGCTAAGTAACAACATCAACCACCCCCCCATCCCCCGACACTCTTTTCCACTCTCAGATCATTTCTTCTGCTGCTTTTAAAAGTGCATGGGTCAAACGGGCTCTCAAAGAACATGAAGGTGCTTCGTTCTTCTCTTCATACCCAGGGCATGCACACCCTTCCACACTGGCCTCTTCTTACTAGATTTTGGCTTCTTGTTTTATCTGTTATCCGTTCGATTCCCGGGTTGGGAAGATCCACTGGAGAGACAGGTTACCCACTCCAGTATTCTTGGGCTTCCCTTGTGGCTCAGCTGGTAAAAATCTGCCTGCAATGCACGAGACCTGGGTTTGATCCCTGGGTTGGGAAGATCCCCTGGAGAAGGGAAAGGCTACCCATGCCAGTATCTCGGCCTGGAGAATTCCATGGACTGTATAGTCTGTGGGGGTCACAAAAGTCAGACTGAGCGACTTTCACTTTCACTTTATCTGTTAATTTGCCCCAGGCTGTGAGATAACGCTAACACAGCAAAAACCATCCCTTTGAGCTAAGACAACTTATAGATGGGAGGAAGGGATATAGTGTCTGCTAAACGGACACAAAATAGAAAATATTTAGACTAAACATGTAACTAAATGTTGCATGGCATGGCCTGGGCTCATCAAATCCAAGTTTTAAGAACTTTCCATTAGGGATCAAGATAGCCAGCAAGTTCCTTTTACAGACTTTTATCTTGTTGAGTTCTGAGGAAGTTACCAATGGCATGTTGAGTCTGATTTGCACACACACAAAAAAAAGATAAAAAGAACACAAGAGCTCATTAGCCAGTTTTTCAAATCGCAGTCCCTTTCCAGACATCAATCTGACATGATATTTGTACCAAGGCATAACTGGAATTGTGTCAGCAGCCCTTCACAGCGTGCTCTTAAGACATTCCAAGTCTTCTGGCACATTTCAATACTTCAGTGGCAATGGTACCTCCATATGTCCAAACACTAGGACAGAGTAACAGAGATACCAGGACCTTGAAAAAAATCCTCTTTTCCCCCTTGCGATGCCATAAATAATTTCCCTCCCTGGTGTGAATTCCTTCCCTCTCCTTGTGCATGGATGCAATGCCTGGGAAGCCTTCCCTGATAACCCTGCCCTACGTTGTTGCTCTCAGTCCTTGGCCCACTGTCACCACTGAGCTAACTGGGGAGTACTGGGGCTGCTTTGTCTGTAAGCACCACAGCCTTTCACTCGCTGTGTGTCCTTGCTCCTCAGCTCTCTGTGAGGGATGAACTCAGGGCCTGTGTGTAATGTATACTTGATCAGTTGCCTTACATTAGTCGTAGAACACAGGTATTCTGATAAGGGAGTTGTTCTTAGTTTTATTTTCTAGAGAAGAGAAAGAGCAATCATTTTCTTTGTATTAAAGCCCAAATTTATCAGCACTCAAAGTACCAGCAATGAAACTTCTATATTTGCATCACTATCCAGATTTGCAGACTGAGGGTTTCAGTAGAGAAAATTTTCAAGAGCCTTGTTTTGGCCCGTTGGTCAATAGTCTGAAAGTAGAATCCCCATGAGCCTGAAATCCACTCCAAGATATTTATTCTGAGAATGCCTGACCAGAACTGGAATTGGCAAGCTACTATGATTTTCCTTCTATGAAGCCCCTTTGGGATACTATATCTTCTGAAAGGTTCAGAAAATTTTAATATGATTTTAGTTTTTATTTTAGGGTAATCTCAACTCATGAAATACATATATTTGAACTTCCTGGAATTTTTGATTTATATACTGCTTAAACAACTGAAAATTACACATAATTTTTTACTACTCTTCAATATTCTCTCTTTTAACCCTCCTCTCTTCAACTTGAGGTAGCAGTCAACACCACAGGTCATATTAATTTCTCTTCTTCACATCTCCACGTGTTTAATTCCTTTATCCCCTTCTGCCCCACTTCATCACTGTTATCTCTCGTCCCACAGTATCTCCTGTGACTGAACACTGGTGCTCTGTCCTCATGTACAAGGACAGGGAATGGAAAAGAAGGATGCTGAAAGAGTTCACTTTTAAAAAAATATATCATTGTAGTATAGCTGCTTTACAGTGCTGTAAAGTTAGTTTCTGCCGTGCAGCAAAGCGAATCAGCCATGTGTATGCGTATATCACCTCTTCCCTGGATTTCCTTCCCGTTTACGGCACCACAGAGCATCGAATCGAGTTCCCTGTGCTATATAGTAGGTTCTCGCTAGTTGTCTGTTTTGTGCACGGTTAGTGTATATATGTTAATCCCAACCTTCCAATTCATCCCACCCAGCCTCCCTCCCCCCTTGGTGTCCGTATGTTTGTTCTTTACACCTGTGTCTCTATTTTTGCTTTGCAAGTAAGATGATCTGTGCCAGTTTTCCAGATTCCATATATATGTGTTAATATACAATAATTGTTTTTCTCTTCTTGACTTACTTCAATCTGTATGAGTCTCTAGGTCCATTCCATGTCTCTGCAAATGACACAATTTCATTCCTTTTTTACAGTTGAGCAATACCTCATATCTTTTAATTCCTCATTCTCTTTATTTTAATAAGGAAACACCATAAGTCATTAAACTACTTCTTTTCATTAAACTTGATTTTTAATTACTACAAATAATACTCTGATAAGATGCATTGCATATATTTTTATATACATATCTTGCAGGAGATGCAGGCTTGATTCCTGGTTCAGGAATCTCCCCTGGAGAAGGGAATGGATACTCCAGTATGCTTTCCTGGGGAATCCCATGGACAGAGAAGCCTAGAGAACTATGGTCCATGTGGTCACAAAGAGTCGGATATGACTGAGTGACTGAGCACGCAAGCACTAGGTGTTTCCAAGGATACAGACCTAGAATTGGAATTTCAGGGGAAAAGGGCTTTATATTTTTGTTTTGTATATCTTGCAATAAATATAAACTTTTATGTGTCAAGATGGACAAAGTATATAAAAAGTTAATTCACAAAACAGCAATAAATGATCAATAAACACATAAAGATACTCAAACTTTTACTAGCAGGAAAACAAAAACTAAACAATGGGATATTACTTTATAACTATTGAACTGTCAAACATTAAAAAACCAATAAAGCCTATTACTGATGAAAATATGGGAGTAAATTGCCTTAGCTTTTCTTGGAAAGCAATCTAGCAACATCTATTAAAACTAAAATTATATATAGAGTTTGACCAACAAACTCATTCTTAGAATCCAACCCATAAAAAGAAAAGACCAAAAGGTTAGAATATATAAACAAAGATGCTTTGGGCAATATTCATTTTTTTCTACAAATACTTTCTAAGTGCTATGTTGCTATCACTTCAGAAATGAATAAGACACAGGCCCTGCCCTCAAGGTAGTCACAGCCAAGACAGCTAAGTATCCAGGCAATTGGAGTTCACAAGAGAGGTGCTGAGGAAGCAATTCAGGCCTGAGATGGAGGGCTGCAAAAACTTCACTGAAAAGTGCACTCACATATCTTGGTAAAATAGAGCATGTTCCTAAGGCCTCGGATTAAGTTGCATGATCCAGGAGAGCTGAAAAGGATGAAGATAACTGGACATGGGAAACATAACCCTAAATTGGACATGAAACAAAAGTCACAGGTAATCTAATTTTTCTAATAGCAGGGGAGACAGAATATGAGGTACACAATGGAAAAAGGACTTCCTTGTTGTGACAGAATCAAAAGAGTCTATGATTAAATGGTAGCCAAAAACATTGTATTGTTCTATGCCTGGTACAGAGTACACTCTTGAAAGGTATTTGGTGACCCTACATAGATGGGAAGAGAATGTAAAAATGTTTAGCTCAGTGGTGATCATTTTGGAATGTACAGAATATCGAATCTATGTTGTATATTAGAAAGTAAGATGATGTTGTGAGTCAGTTATACTTCAAAACCAAACAAACAAACTCAAAGAAAAAGAGCCCAGATTGGCGATTACCAGAGTTGGGGGCTAAGGGGGAAGGGGATGGGAAATTGGATGAAGGTGGTGAAAGGGTACAACCTCCAGCTACAAGATAAGTAAGTACTAGAGATGCAATGTGCCACATGGTAAATATAATTAACACTGCTGAAAGATATATACAAAAGTCCTGAAGAGAGCAAATCCTGAGTGCTCATCATAAGGATTTTTTTTTCTTTTATTGTATCTGTATGAGATAACTGATGTTCACTAAATTTGTGATAATCATTTCATGATGTATGTAGGTCAAATCATCATGTTGTATACCTAAAACTCATACAGTGCTGTGTGTCAATTATATCTCAATAAAACTGGAAGAAAAAAATACAATATTAGAAAAAGTGTTTAAAATGAAAATGTAATTATTTTACCCTCTTTAATTTAACAAATACGTATAAAAGTGTTTAGCTCAGGGCTTCCCTTGGTGGCTCAACGGTAAAGAATCCACTGCCAATGCAGGAGACAACGGGTTTGATCCCTGATCTGGGAGGATCCCACATGTGGCAGAGTAACTAAGCCTGTGCACCGCAACTACTCAGCCTGTGCGCTAGAGCCTGGAAGCCACAGCTACTGAAGTCTGCGCCCCCCACAGTCCGTGCTCCGGAACAAGGGAAGCCTCTCCAATGAGAAGCCCGTGCACCCCAACTAGAGAGTAGCTCCCCGCTCACCACAACTAGAGAAAAGCCCTCAGCAACGAAGACCCAGCACAGCCAAAAATAAAAATAAATAAATACATAAGAGGGTTAAAGGGATCAAAGTTTGGCCTAAAACTGTGACCTATATTTATATTAAAATAAAAATGTTTAGCTCAGATAAACTTCGGTTTAGTCAATGATTTCACCTATTTATTAATCAGACTTTTCCTTAAATAAATTTTCCTCCTTCTCTCTCTCCCTTCCTCCTCTCTTTCCTTCCATCCTTCCATTCTTTCACCATTTTTCAGAAGGAAAGACTCCAGCCAAATTGAAATTCTAAATCCTGTTAACCTCAGTTTGACCCTGTTATTTCACCATTTAACAATGAGACAAAATCATCAGCTCTTAAATCACAAAACTTCAATGCCAAAACCGCGTTGAGCAATTTCTAAAAGATACAGTTTTCCCCCCCATAGGAAAAGAACATCTAACATGAGGAACAAACGAACTAGACAGACAGTTCATTAGAAGCTCATTACGACAACCAAGATAACGCCAGTCACGACTTCAGGAAGGAGGCTCCAGACTGTGGCGAAATAGAAGCAACACATCCAGAAAGCAGGTACATTTTCTCCCTCAGGACTGTCATTAAAGGAAAAGACACGTGCGTGGGTTCAGCTGGAAGGCCGGGACCTCCATGGAATCATGCAAACGTTTCCAGGATCCAAGTCCTGCTTGGCAGGACTCCCATATCAACAGTGAAACAACTGCATAGCAACCCACATATGCCCATCTCTCACCATTACTGCTTGTCTAGGGAAAACACCCCTACTATTCGCTGTCTGCTCCATAAATTTTGTCAAACAGGAGTTGAGTCTATACGCCAAGTTGAGAGAGACACAGGCTGGCATTTCCCAGCACATGCTGTTCACCACGTGGGTTTCTGGAGCGCTGCCTCTCGGCTTCAGAGGCACTAGAGTCCCCCTCTCCTCCCCCATTTCCTCTCACAAAGACAATACGCAATAACCCTTAGCACGTGTGTATGTGTGTGTGTATGAGAGAGAGAGTTCCCAACTGGCCAAGTACCTTTTGATCTGGTAACCTGTATTATGAAGATCAGGAAAGAGCTTCCAGTTTATTTAATTTTTTTTTTTTGCATTCTCAGGAGTACACAGAGTCCACAGTAAGAGCAGAATAGCAGCCTCTAAAACAAAGAAAACCCACTCTAAATGTGGCTCTGCTAGACCCATTCACCATCTGTTTATTTCCTCTGCTTATATCAGGGACTCCAGGAAAGGCACCAACATGCAAACCCAGACCAGAGTACTTTTCCTCTTTCCAAGAGGGTGTTTCCTTGAACTTTCCCGTCTGCCTCTGAGTAAGATGTAGAAAATATTACTTATAAAATAAGACTAGCAAATGACTCACAGTGAGTAAAAATAAATCAGGGTGCAATTTGCCATCTTGAAGAGAAATAAGGTAAAATGCTCCAAAATTGGAGATGCAACTCACTTTTTCAAACCTCCTCAAGGAACCTCTTCAAACGATAGGCAGGAAATGGGTATGTGCGGGGGTTCAGTTCTGCTCAAGAACACTCGAGTGACAGCCTCACCATACATATTCATGAGAGGCAACCTGAGCTCCGGTGTGAAACCACAGCGCAACCGTGCTTCCTGCACACACTTCGCAGCCCACACTGCCAGGAAACGCTGTAACTCTGAAGAGACCAAGGGCCTTGGTTTCTAACACGGTTCAGAATAACAAGTGTTCATTGCCGCCTTAACCCACACATTTGACTGGATTTTCTTCATCTCCTTATGACAGCTCAAGAAGTATCCATCTGCCAGGGTGCATTTTAGAGCCCTCATTGTGCAAATGTGAATTTCAAGGCTTTGTCTAATAAGCAAAAAGGAATAAGGTTATTTATTTTCAGTAGAGCCTTGGGCATTTATTATTAATACTCTAATGGAGAAATGGGTCAGTAGAGCATACGCAGGAAGGTAATTATCCTCTACACACTGCTCCTTTTCTCAACAGAGTTTCTACAGCAAAACACCCAAGAGTCAGCTTCACCTGGCAGAAAATATGAACCAAGGGTTTTGTTCCAGCGCAGTTTGGAGAGGCATATACTGGATTTTTCATTCAGTCAACAAATAGCAATTGAGAGTAAATGAACACTGTTCTAGGCACGTGGAAAACTGCAATGAACAAAAGAGATAAAAGTTCTTCCATCATGAAGCTGTGACAGTTTATTGCCATGTTCTAGAGAGAAAAAACATCTTGCTGTGTACCTGTCATAGAAGATTCTGGAACTTTTAGTTCACTGTCTTTCAAATACCATTGATGACTCTGTGGATGAAGAAGTTAGCATGTGTATCCGTGTGTGCTGTGTGAAAGAGAGAGGAAAAGAAACAGGAAAAGAAACCAACACTGAAGCACAGAATAAACCGAGACAGAAACTATTTTTTAAAAGTAATAGGTTTACTTTTATGATCTAGGGAAAACACAAAAGACAGTAGTGCTGAGAAACACAAACAGAGGCACAAAGGAACGCTGGAACAGATGGGGAACCTGCTATTCTTTGTGTTTGGAAGATACAAAATATCAACTCTCCCTGACAATCTATAAATCTGACATCAGAATCCCCAAAATTCATAATGATGTTTTGAACTGCTGCTGCTGCTAAGTCGCTTCAGTTGTGTCCGACTCTGTGCAACCCCATAGATGGCAGCCCACCAGGCTCTGCTGTCCCTGGGATTCTCCAGGCAAGAACACTAGAGTGGGTTGCCATTTCCTTCTCCAGTGCATGAAAGTGAAAAGTGAAAGTGAAGTCGCTTAGTCGTGTCTGACTCTTAGCGACCCCATGGACCGTGTAGCCCACCAGGCTCCTCCATCCATGGGATTTTCCAGGCAAGAACACTGGAGTGGGGTGCCACTGCCTTCTCCATGTTTTGAACTAGATAAGCTGATTCTCCAGTAAGAGGAAAAATCGGGGCTGGCGGGGAATGGTAAGCCCTATAAGATAGTGAAATACAAAGCTTCAATAACTAAGAGTACAGTACTAATTCATAAGTAAACAGAACAATGGGACTGAAAGAATGCCCGGAAAGAGTTCCAAATGCATATGGGAATGTAATGTCTAATCAACACGGCTCATTCCTCAGGCCTCTGTCTGCCTCACCACCGCTGTCAACCACACTGCTGGTCCTTTGCCTCTTTCTCATTAGTAAGAGGCCCAGTGCTAACCAGAAGCCCCTGGCACAGAAAGGCTCAGGATTAGGAAAGAGTCCAGGATTTAGATGATAAGAAGCCGAGTAACCATTCTGTTCTACCGCTTGTGGTTTGATGAACTTGAATTTGGAACTTGAGTGTGCCAAGCTTTGGTTTCATTGTCGATATTGGGAAAATAACAAAATCTATATCAAAGAATCATTGTGAGGGTAAAATAAGTTGATACATATGAATCTACCTAACAAATTCTGGTACTGAAAAAAATGAAAATATCCTAGTTGAATAGCTTAGTAGGCACCTTAACTCTGGGTTGTTTGTTTAACAACTTGTCTGTCTGTGGACAGAAACTGCTTTCTAAAAATCTCAAATCTCTCTTTGGTGCTGCTGCTGCTGCTAAGTCACTTCACACTTGTGTCCGACTCTGTGCAACCCCATAGACGGCAGCCCACCAGGCTCTGCCATCCCTGGGATTCTCCAGGCAAGAACACTGGAGTGGGTTGCCATTTCCTTCTCCAATGTATGAAAGTGAAAAGTGAAAGTGAAGTCGCTCAGTCATGTCCAACTCTTAGCGACCCCATGGAATGCAGCCTACCAGGCTCCTCCATACACAACATTAAATAAATCAGTTTTGGAATAAAGAAAGAATTATCTTTAGATTCAAAGATTTCCTTGCAGAAAAAATTCTTTACAAAGGAGATATATTTCTCAATGGGTCAATTCACTCCAGTGAAAGAAATTTCGTTACCTAGCACATGCAAGGACATTTTAATTTCAAAGTTTGTGAGGAAAGGATGGAATTTTTCAGAATGTTCCTCTACTGAGATGGGACTAGTGGGAATCTGTCTTGTGTGTAGGGACTGCCCCAACGCCCAGTCCCTATACACAAGAAGCTTGAACAATTTATATAGAAGGTAGAAATACACAATGGCACATAAATTTTTAATTCAGCTTTTCATTGTATTGTGTATCAGTGCCTAAGGGATAAGAAGATAATGAAGAAAGCTGTGGGAATGAAAACATGGAAACCACGTATTCTCTAGTCTTGAACACTGTTTGAAAGGGACGAAGTGGCATCACTTGGTGGGAAGTGCCAGACTGAACGGTCTATGGGTACATCAGAGGTGGAAGGGGTTGAAGGGAAGGACAGTAAGGGGTCTGATAGCACAGTAAGGGCCTTATAAGACAATAAGTTGAGTCCTAAGGTGATAGAACACTCGCGGCAGAACTGTAATATAATTTGGTCAGGCAAATGATGAAAATGCTTGTTTCTGGACAGGATGGTGTGTATAAGAAAGGAACTAAAAGTGGGAGATTAAAAACTATTCCCCATGTCTAGATGGAATGCTTCAGTCCAACCTAGCCTGTCCCCATGGGAATGGAGACAGCATATGGCTTCAAGAAGCCCTGTAGAGCAAGGATTGTAGAGCAGTTTTTTAGAATTGGTGATTGCCTGGACAAAATGATAGAAAGGAAAAAAACTGACCAAGTTAGGAACATAGAAGGTTGGCAGGAGTGTGGAGCCACTGACAATACCGGGGAGCTTCTGATCTGATGAGGGCTCTTAAGGAGAACAGGGAGGGAAATAAGCTGATTTTAACTGTGTTTAGGTGTAGGTGGCATTCAACCAACAAGTGACCTGTATCAAAAAATAAAAGTCAAAACTCTAACTATAAAAATTTCAGAATTCTTAGCAGAAGAATATTGTGCTGTTTTTTTCATCATGAGGCTGAATGTTTTGTTCCCTATTCAGTTCAGTTCAGTTCAGTCGCTCAGTCGTGTCCGACTCTTCGCGACCCCATGAATTGCAGCACGCCAGGCCTCCCTGTCCGTCACCAACTCCTGGAGTTCACTCAAACGCACGTCCATCGAGTCGGTGATGCCATCCAGCCATCTCATCCTCTGTCGTCCCTTTCTCCTCCTGCCCCCAATCCCTCCCAGCATCAGTCTTTTCCAGTGAGTCAACTCTTCGCATATTACACATGCACAAAAAGTCATGACTATCACTGACCTATGTCTTGTTTAAGAAAAGTATATCTGTTACAGATACCAATAAAAGAGTCTTTCCTCCCACTCCCTCCTCCATAGAAAAACTTGCAGAGGATCATGTGTTTGGGAATCTCGCTGAGAGGGGAAACAATTCACACAGCATCATCACCTCTACCATCTGTCTTGCTCCCAAGTTCACCAGCTGCCAGATTAACACATTTCCTATAAGCCATCATTTTGGTCCTCTCTGGAACACTGGTCAATAAATAGGTGAGATGTTTCTAAGTCACCGTGTGGACTCAGACATGAATGTCAGTGTTGGGGCCAGAGCTGGCTCTGATGGAGATACAGGCTGTTTATTGTCAGTATATATCACAACATTACATAAGAAAACTGACATCATCATTTTATCATTCATACCTTGTTTTATTACAACTGGATTGATTATTCTTGCAACTTCCCAGGTTTGATTTTGAATAATCTTCAGGTGTTCCCTCACCCCAAGGCAAGTTCTCAATGGATTTTTTTTTTGAGAATTTTTAAAAGAATATATTTGCAAACATTTTAAACAACAGAACTTTACTTATCCTAATGAGAACCTATGTAGGAAATAGGTGATTGTTATGAAGGTCTCTCTTATCCCATTTAATATTTCAGCAATTAATGGGAAATATGTCATTCTTTATGAACCTTTGAGGTGTCCATAGAGATGAAAGCAAGTCCAAAAGAGAACCTAGCCTCTGCTGAGCACCAGTGGAAGAGTATGGCTGCCCAGTGGGACTACATATGAGTGAACACTGTATGTGATCTGATGTGCTTTTAGATATAGGAGCCCATCTTGTGATACATAGAAGTGCAGGCCTTGGGGTCAGATAGACCTGAGTCTGAATCCTGCTGTATCATCAACAGATTATTAGCCTCAAGACTCTGCTTAAATATCTGTGAAATGGATATAACACTCTTCTTGAAATGTTATGGGAGGAAAATGAGACAATGTGTATAAACAGCTAGAACAGTACCTAATATATAATGAGTGCTCAAAAATGGTAGGTAATAATAATAATTATAATAATAATTAATGTATAATAATAATTGTTATGATAGTAGTGACAACAATAATAATTACCTTACTTTATAGAGTATAATCACCATACTTTATAGAGTAATTAAGAAAGCAGCCTGTTGGTAATACGTTCACCTTTGGCTAGTTTGACCTGAAATAGGATTTCTAGCTCTCCTAACAGAAGTAGTGTCAGCAGGCAAGGTGTTAAGGAATCAAAATGCCACCCCAGGGTATGATGTTGTTCAGTTGCTCAGTCATGCCCAACTCTTTACGACCCTATGGACTGCAGCACACCAGACTTCCCTGTCCTTCACCATCTCCCAGAGCGTGCTCAAACTCATGTCTATTGAGTCAGTGATGCCATCCAACCATCTCATCTTCTGTCGCCCCTCCTTCTGCTCCTGCCTTCAATCTATCCCAGCAGCAGGGTTTTTTCCCAATGACTCAGCTCTTAACATCAGGTGGCCAAAGTATTGGAGCTTCAGCTTCAGCATCAGTCCTTCCAATGAATATTCAGGATTGATTTCCTTCAGGATCTCCTTGCAGTCCAAGGGACACTCAAGAGTCTTCTCCAACATCACAGCTCAAAAAGATCAATTCTTCAATGCTCAGTCTTCTTATGGTCCAACTCTCACATCCTTACATGACTACTGGTAAAGCCATAGCTTTGACTAGACGGACCTTTGTCAGCAAAGTAATGTCTCTTCTTTTTAATATACTATCTAGGTTTGTCATAGTTTTCCTTCCAGGGAGCAAGCGTCTTTTAATTTCATGGCTGCAGTTACCATCTGCAGTGATTTTGGAGCCCTAAAATATAAAGTCTGTCACTGTTTCCATTGTTTCCTCAGCTATTTGCCATGAAGGGATGGGACTGGATCTTCATTTTTTGAATGTTGAGTTTTAAGCCAGCTTTTTCACTCTCCTCTTTCACCTTCATCAAGAGGCTCTTTAGTTCCTCTTCACTTTCTGCCATTAGGGTGATGTCATCGGCATATCTCAGGTTATATGACCCCTCAGTATTTACCTTGAGCAGAGTAGCTACGGTTTTAGTTAGAAGACCTCGCCAGTAAACTAAGCTCTCTTCCTTCTGTCAGGATTGTGGAACCTTCTATAGAATAGACATCGTTTTAAGAATCTCCAGGGAAACAGAGTCCATAACTTCCCTCAATAGCCTCTTTCGGTGTTTAGCCACTGTTTCCCTTGGTAAATCTTCAGAATTCACCTAAATCCTGTGTGCTCTAGTTTTAGTCTGATCATCTCACATTTAACTCAGATATTACTGATAATCGTATTAGTATTGAACCAAGTGACCGCTAGAAATATATACATGTGTGCTACCACGAGCATTCAGGGCCAGCCTCATCGACTGTGATGAGTTAACATGCAGAAGAGCGCTGCACGAACGTGATCAGAAACACCTTAGCAGTGTTTGCTTAAAGTCACAGCCCAAGTGCCTCCTCGACAGCTATCACACACAGACTCATGTGACGTGAACCAGAGTGAGCAGCATTGAAAGGAATCCCGAAATGAAAGGAACTGTCCTCTGAATTGTGTCTGCCGAGTGTTCTGCATCGCAGGGCATTGGTTCACTCTCCAGAAGCTGCCCCTTCCCATCCACCTTCTGAGAGGCCTCAGCCTTTTGCATTGTGCCAGGACTAATCTAACAGTCGCAAAAACAACAAGCCCCTGAAGCCGTCATTAGGGTGTACCTTTAAGTGTCAGGGAAGTTCCAGCCTTGGGGCCACTGCTTTGCTCGGTGGATTAGGAAATCAGTGCCGAAGGGGGACTCCAGGGGCTTCTCAGATGGCAAAGTGGTAACGAATCCACCTGCCAAGCAGGAGACACAGAGACTGGGTTTAATCCCTGAGTCGGGAAGGTCCCCTGGAGAAGGAAATGGCAACCCGCTTGAGTATTCTTGCCTGGAGAATCCCCTGGGTACAGAGGAGCTTGGTGGGCTACAGTCCATGGCATCGCAGAGAGGTGGACACAACTGAGCGGCTAAACAACCACGACCGAGGAGCTCTGAAGCTGGACGACAGCATCTGCCTGGGTGCCTTCCTTGCAGAAACAGGCGAGCCGCCCAAGACCCTGGACACTTGCCATTTAGACTCGGAGTTCCTGAAGAGTGTTATTATGAAACATGGTATGCCCCGCACCCCCCTCAAGGTGATAAAAAATATTCAGAAAATATGGGTTGAGCGTGAACTAAGGAAGCATAAGCTTTAGTTGTGTGGGTTCCATCCAAAACCGTAGCTACACCTAACTTACATTCATGATATTGAGTTGTGTGGACCACAGTTCCCTGGACTGCTCCAAGATCCACTTCCCTCTTCTGTGTAACAAGATTAATGATATCTCCCCCACATCTAGTGGCTCCTTAAAACGGCTGCCAGAGAGAGCTTCCGGATCCCACCAAATCTGGATCCCACTCCTGACTTCCTACCATACTCCTCTTTGGAAGACTCATAAAAACTATTAGTTTATTAAGCTCGTCCAATCCTGAAGGAAAGACTTCTGCTTAATTTTACTTAATCTAAAGTGATAGACTTTATTTTCTTGGTCTCCAAAATCACTGCAGATGGTGACTGTAGCCATGAAATTAAAAGTCACTTGCTCCTTGGAAGAAAAGTTGTGACAAACCTAGACAGTGCATTAAAAAGCAGAGACATCACTTTGCCAACAAAGGTCTGTCTCATCAAAGCTATGATTTTTCCAGTAGTCATGTACAGATGTGAGAGTTGAACCATAAAGAAGGCTGAGCATTGAAGAATTGATGCTTTCAAACTGTGATGCTGGATAAGACTCTTGAGAGTCCCTTGGACAGTAAGGAGGTCAAATCAGTCAAACCTAAAGGAAATCAACCCTGAATATTCAATGGAAGGACCGATGTTGAAACTGAAGCTCCAATACTTTGGTCACCTGATGTGAAGAACTGAGTCATTGGAAAAGACTCTGATGCTGGAAAAAATTGAGGGCAGGAGGAAAAGGGGGTGACAGAGGATGAGATGGTTGAATGGCATCACCAACTCAATAGACATGAGTTTGAGCAAGCTCTGGGAGATGGTGAAGGACAGGGAAGCCTGGGCGTGGTGCAGTCCATGGGGTCGCAAAGAGTTGGACATGACTGAGGGACTGACAACAAGGTTTCCTCAAGTGGGTATGACACCTCTCTTACCTAGGGGCCAGCCTGCCCCAGGGAGGGAGATGGCAGGTGAGAGAGTTCGCAGCAGTCCTCATGTCAGCTGGACCCCTCCGGAGGTCTGCATGCCTCTTTGCAGACCCCACATCTCCAGACATTCTTTCCCTAAAGGGGTAGGTGAGCGGGACTCCAGAGTCCCCATTTCAGCTCCCCAGACCTTTCGTGTCAGTGGCTGTCTTTTCCAGAGTTTTCACGTCAGGTGCCCTGCCCTTCCCAGTTAGAATTGTCCGAGTGCTGCCTGAACTTGCTGACAGGACTTGGTGCTTGAAGACATAAAGAGAAAAAGAAGTGGAAAAGATAACCAGGAAGGACAACAGCAACTGGCAGACCGACTTTGTCTCTACATCAGCGGAGCATACAACGGATGTGAATATTATCCTTAACCAGCTGTTTGTAAATGTTTGTGTAAGAATGAACTGACAATCGTATTTTCTTTCTTTTTAACCATTTGATTTTTAGGAGACCCGAAACTCCATTCTAAACGTGGGAAGAGAAGGCTGCCTTCATCCGTCCACCACACCTGCCCAAGAACCCTGATGGGAGAAGAAGGCATGCTATAGGGCTTCCCACTCCCCTCAAAAAGTAACCTTCCCACCCACCCTCAAAGATCCACTGGTCCAAACTTCAGAGTAGGGACCTGGCGGGGCAGAGGACACACAGATCTGAGGCTGCAATGGCCCACACGGTTTCCAGCTGTGATAGGCAGAGGCAGCATCCTTCAAAGGTGTGTCCTTGAAGGGCAGTCGTGTTGAAAAGAGCCCTGTGCAGAGGTCAGAGAGTGGCTGGAGTCAAGCCCTCCCACTTAACTGCTCTTGCATGATTTCTTAAACCTCTCTGAGACCCAGTTTCCTCTCTGTGTAATAGGATTCATGGTACCTGCGTGTGTGTGTGCTTAGTCGCTCAGCCATGTCCAACTCTTTATGACCCCAAGGACTGCAGCCTGCCAGGCTCCTCTGTCCATGGGGATTCTCCAGGCTAGAATACTGGAATGGGTTGCCATGCCCTCTTCCAGGGGATCTTCTCAACCCAGGAATCAAACCGGGGTCTCCCTCATTGCAGGTGGATTCTTTATCAGCTGAGCTATCAGGGAAGTCCTCAAGGTACCTGGTCTGCATCTGACCGTGCTCAATAGGAAGAGGAGGAGGAGAGAAGAGGGCGGCAGAGGATGAGATGGTTGGATGGTATCACTGACTCAATGGACCTGAGTTTAAGCAAATTCCGGGAGATAGTGAAGGACAGGGAAGCAGGCATGCTGCAGTTCATGGGATCACAAAAAGTCAGACACGATTTAGCAACTGAACAAACAAAAGCAAATTTAATAGGGCATTTAATAGGGCTCAGTAGTGCTCAACTCCCCTGAGTCTGTGATGAGACAAGGGCATCAGGTCCTTAGCAAACATTAAACCGAAAACGCCCTTGGGGGCTGCGTGCTGACTGGAGCAGCGCTTTCATTCCACCTCCTTGCCCATCACTCAGACCAGGTCCCCTGTCATTTTCACTTTCTCTTGCTAGGATTTCCAGCTACAGGGACAGCTGGAGGTCACAGCGCCGAGACACCAGCAAGCCCAGACATTCAGCCGCGAGTACCAGCGTCGGCCACGTGCGCCTGCCATGCAGAGAGGGCTGCTGGAGGTTGGGCTTAGCAGCTGCAAGAAGACAGGACACTGAACATAGTGGGGGCTGGGTTTTGGTTTTGGTTTGGGGGTTTTCCCTTTTACCCAGGAAAGCGTTTGAATCCACGCATATCTTTCCGGTTGATTTCTTACCTGAGTCTACTCTTTTGGTTCCTAATCCAACAAGATGAACGTTCTAAATTGCATTTCAACTTCCTCTCTTTCCCTTTGAACTGCCATCTCTACGTCTTCTCTTCTCATCTCCTTTCTCCACACTCCCATCCTTTTCGTTCCTGGGTCTCCTGATATCCTTTTGAAGCTTCTGCAATTTTCACAGTAGGGACTGGGGGAATCTCTCCCTGCAAACATCTGGAGCTGCCTGGGAGCCCCTAGGCTCAGACTGCCGCACTGTGAAACGCACTCACATGGCAATCCAGGGCCTGTGTCTAGACGTGACTGAAATAATTTTCATCCTTAGAACATGTGAGGCACCCCGATCTTTTCTATCCCAGTCTTTTTAACTTTTGTCTTCATTTTCCCTTTCCTCCCTCCCTCCCTCTCCCCTCCCCACACTATCTCTCACCCCTTAAACTGATACTCAGGACTCATTACTACTCGTTCATGGACTGAGACTTGGGAGCCCTGGCCCTGGGGAGGAGATCCTCAGCTTCCCTTTCTGAAACACATAGTATCTGTACAGAATGAGAAAGCCATTCCTCCCCAGACAGATGAAATTTTAAAAATTCTACTAAAATAAACTCAGAGACAGAAGGACAGAGGATAGGAGGTCTCTAAGGTATATGGAAGAGCCATCTTGGGGTTTAGGAAATGGAGATCACTGTCCTGGTGCTTTGAGGACAAAGCACCCTCGTTCCTCTCGTCATGATTCCCAGTATTTTCTGCCTCCTCCCTCCCCAAAAAAGTTCTGAGGAAGGATCTTGCATTGATCAGAATATTGGCCCCTCAAAAATGTCCATGTCCTGGTCCTGTCCCTGGTGCTTGAGACTATGTTATATTATGTGGCAAGGGGAGATTAAAATTGCAGATGCGCAAATTGATACATCCACTATGGAGAATTCTTTAAAATACTAGGAATAAAACCACCATGTGACCCCGCAATCCCACTACTAGGCATATCTCCTGCTGCTGCTGCTGCTAAGTCACTTCAGTCGTGTCCGACTCTGTGCGACCCCAGAGACGGCAGCCCACCAGGCTCCCCCGTCCCTCGGATTCTCCAGGCAAGAACACTGGAGTGGGTTGCCATTTCCTTCTCCAATGCATGAAAGTGAAAAGTGAAAGGGAAGTGGCTCAGACGTGTCCAACTCCTAGCGACCCCATGGACTGCAGCCTACCAGGCTCCTCTGTCCATGGAATTTTCCAGGCAAGAGTACTGGAGTGGGGTGCCATCGCCTTCTCCAGGCATATACCCTGGGGAAACCAAAACTGAAAAAGACACTTGTAACCCAATGTTCATTGCAGCTCTATGTTCGATAGTTAGAACATGGAAACAATCTAGGCATCCACTGATAGATGAATGGATAAAGCAGCTGTGGCACATATATACAATGAAATACTACTCAGCGTAAGAAGGAGCGCATTTGAGTCAGCCATAATGAGGGAGGTGAACCTGGAGCCTATTATGCAGAGTGAAGTTAGTCAGAAAGAGAAACAAAAACAATGATTGTATACTAACGCATATAGACAGACTCTAGAAAGGTGGTACTGATGAGCCTACCTGCAGAGCAGCCGTGGAGACACAGATATTGAGAACAGACTTACAGACACAGCTGGGGAAGGAAGAAGGAGAGGTTGGGAGGTGTGGAGAGAGTAACAGGGAAATATACATTACCATATGTAAAATAGATACCAATGGGAATTTGCTCTCTGACTCAGGGAACTCAAATCAAGGCTCGATAACAACCTAGAGGGGTGGGATGGGGAGGAAGAGTGAGGGATGTTCAAGTGGGAGCCAACAAGGGTAAACCTATGGCTGATTCATATTGATGTTTGGTTGAAACCAATGCAATACTGTAGAGCAATCATCCTTCAATTAAGAATAAATAAATTAATTAAAAGAACTTTCCAAAAAACTGCAGATGAAATTAAGTTTGTGAATCAGCTGATCTTGTAATGGGAAGAATATGCTAGACTGTCTGGCTGAGACCAGTGTAATGGCAAAGGTCCTTAAAAGTGGAGGTGGGGGAGTCTAAGTGGGATGCCAAACAGAAAGACTCCACGACTCTGGTTTCTGGTCCTGCTATAAGGAGCTTGGAGGTTGTCTCTCCATCTGAACAACAAGTAAAAAGGTAAACAGACTGAAAAATCAACAACTCTTCTAGGATGCATAACAGTAAGGAAGACCCAGTGCAAGCCACTGCCCACGAGACTAGACAGACAGACAGACAGGCAAATGCATGGCATTTCTGCCCCTCTAACAGAAATTTAAGAGGGGAAGTTACCACAGTAATGCCAGGGTTATCATGAACCATTACTGATGAGTTGCTGGAGGCTCAGTGCAGACAATGCTGAGTTGAATACTCCAGGGGGACCCCTCAGAGGGGGTCCACACAATATTGTGAGATAAGCTCTCTCCAGGAGCTTAACCAGGCTCCCACAGTAAATATTGGAGGGAAAAACTGGTTTCATACTTCCAGCATGAGAAGGGGAGAGGAAAATGAACCACTTTAAAATATGCCAGAACATTCTTTCTCAGCAAGGCCTGCCCTCTGGAGAAACTCTTTAACTGAGCCTAACCTGCAAGGTATTCTCTAATTGACAGAGGGAAAGGAAATATACAACTCCAGCCCACTTAGCCATCCTGTCCCACCTAAACAGGAGTGAAAACCTGAGAAACACTTAGGAGTTGCCAGCCCAGAGTCACAGGCTCACTAAAGACTGAGACCTAATCATGGACCACTCGCAACACCTCACCACTACATACTGTTCACAGCAGCTACTTTTACCTGGTACGTCATGTCCAGCTATTAAGAAAAAATGACAAGGCGTACTGAAAGACAAAAGACACAATTTGAAGAGACAGCAATCGTTAGACCCAGACATGGCTGAGACGTTGGAATTCCCAGGTTGAAAATTTAAAAGAACTTTGATTAACATGCTCTAATGGATAAAGTAAACAACTAGCAAGAAAGCGCCCCCCCCACCCCCACCCCCCCCCCACCCCCGCCCCGGCCAGCCACTGTTGGCTTACAAGGTCGAAAGGTGTATAAGCCGAGGGATACAGACAGCCTCTAGAAGCTGGAAAGAACAAGAAAATAGATTCTCTCCTAGATGTTCCAGAAAGGAAAACAATCCTTCCAGCACCTTGATTTTATCCCAGTGAGATCCATTTCAGACTTCAGACCTCCAGAACTCTAAGAGAATAGATGTGCGTATTTTAAGCCACTAAGTTTGTGATATTAAAGCAGCAACAAAAAATGAATACCAGTACATTTTTGGTCAATCACAGCATACTATGAGTTGGAGCACTTCTGAGTTCAGGGTTTATTAAGAATACCCCTTTCTTCTTCCATGGCTGGTCGTGGCACTTGGCATTGTCCCCAGTCTGAGAAAGGAAGAATGAAGTGAGGTCTGGCCTGACACCCTGCCAAGCCACTGAGGTCAAGATGCTGGAGGATAGGGTGGGTAACTGTGATGCTGAAGAGAGGGGGTTCCCTGGAGGGTCGATTCTTCCTCCTACTTCTCAGCAAAGATCACAAGACTCTGTCACTCTGCAAACTGTAATTTTACTTGTTTTTTTTTCCACACTGTGCCACTTGTGAGATCTTAGTTCCCCGACCAGAGATTGATCTCACGCCCTTAGCAGTGAAATTGCCAAGTCCTAACCACTGGACCACCAGGGAATTGCCTATCTGATTTGTTTTTAAAGAATAAAGGCAGTCACTGTGCCTCAAGGTCTAAACTGACTAAGCTGGGGGACCCCTTAACTGTATTTCCAGACCAGAGATTTCCTAGAGCAGACGTTGACGAGGAGGGCTTCTCATGACAGTGACGAGCTATCCATCTGGAGCTCTCCTTCACCTTCTAACTAACTCTCCTTCACCCTCTTCGCTGGTAGATTCTACAATACCTCAGGGCTGCTGTCACCTGAACAAGACAGCTTGAGAAAATAAGTTAAGCTCCCAGCCTCAGTTGCCTCCTCAACAGAATGTCAGCGCCGCCCCGTTCAGCGACCCTGACTACACTGCCCACGCAGGTACTTAACTCAAGCTCTGGAAGGACAACAGGAGGATTTCTTCACTGGTTTATAGCAGCTTTCTCTCTACTGTGAGGCCCAAGGTTTCGTGCACCTTCCCATCTGAACTCGAAATGGATTGTGTGTGTTTATTAATTCAGTTCAGTTCAGCCACTCGGTCGAGTCTGATTCTTTGCGACCCCGTGGACTGCAGCATGCCAGGCCTCCCTGTCCATCGCCAACTCCTGGAGCTTGCTCAAACTCATGTCCATCAAGTCGGTGACACCATCTAACCATCTCATTCTCTGTCATCCCCTGTGTGTGTTTATAAAATTATATATTATATATATATATTAAATATACAGAATTGTTTCTGGCTGTGGGTCTGCTTGCTAGGTTCAGAAGTTACCCTCCGCTCAGGATCCTTGTCTATATGAGGTCAGGGAAGAGCACACGGCATTCACCAATTACACCAGAGGAATATTAGAGAATGGATGTTTTGCCAAGACTTTTCCTTCCAGCCAAGACACAAAGCTTAGACTGCTTCTACCTCAAAATGTTCGTTGCATCCTGGATTTACAAATTCTGCCATGCTTTGTGATCTTCAGAAAGCTAGATTCTTCACCAATAGTCTCCTTATGTTAGAAGATGCCGAGAATGCTAACAACTCCCAAAGCTCCATGTCTTTAGAATGGGTAATTCAACTTTATTTTAACCACAAGTTGTGGTCTACTAGTTGGCTGTTCCATGGTGCTCAGGTCCTTAAATTATGCCCTGCTTAGTGTCTGGCCAATCCCAACTTCATATAAGGGGCCTGGGATACCTAAAGTTTAGCTCCACATTCTAGGCGTTAGGCTCAGTCACCCTTCCTGAACCATCTGCTGTTCAATATCTGGTAACTAGGAATACAAATGTTGAGAATCTTGTCTTTTCAACCTGCCAGTATTCCTAGTCTTTTGAGGCTCAAGGCTCTGCCATGCTTTTGTCAATCTCCTTTCTTGGAACAATCCTAACCATGAGCTTCTGACAACCTTCCCCAATATCTTCAGCTGACCTAAGTTCTTGCTATAGCCCAGAAGGTCACCACCTGCCAGAATTCCACTGGGACTTACTGCAACCTTGTGCCGATGGACCATCCCTGTACTCATTCCTGCCCTGCTACCTACCCTGCCGACTGCATTTTTTTCTTGGCACCTGTTCCCTGGTGCTTGTTTGCCCAGCCCTTCCCAGCCTGCCCGTCCCACGGGCAGCTGTAGTCAGCTGGGTTATGCCTGGCCATATCCCAAGATATGTCAACAATTGATAGATCACACTTTAAGAGCCAGAAAATCTTATTAGACTGAAATGTTAATTAGGACAGGAACTCTTGGAATGTAGCAGCAGGCAGGGCGAACAAGGTTTGGACAGTGGGGAATGTGTAAGCATCACATCAGGGAATTACTCTCCGAGCAAAACACAGAAGGAGATGCCTCAAACTGAAGAAAAAATACATGATTGCTGATTTTACAACACAGTTTTAAACTTTCTTCTTGTTTTTGGAGGTTTTTTTATTTAAAAAAATATTTTTAATTGTGGTGAAATACCCATGACATAAAATGTACCACCTTAACCATTTTGAAGTGTATAGTTCAGTGGCAACAAGCCCAATCACACTGGTGTGCAACCATCCATCTCTAGAACTCCTCTCATCTTGCAAACTCTGAGAGCATTAAATTACAAACCCTTCTTCCCCATCCCCTCTCCAGGCTCTGGCAACCACGCTCTGCTTTCTGTCTCTGTGAACTGGACTACACTCGTTACCTCATATAAGTGGAATCTTGCAGCATTTGTCCTTCTGTGATTGGCTTATTTCACTCAGCATCGTGTCCTCCAGGTTCATCCGTGTTTTAGTGTGTGTCAGAATTTCCTTCCTTTTAAAGCCCATTGTCTGTATATCTCACATTTCATTTATCTACTTACCTGTCAATGTACACTTGGCTTGCTTCTACCTACCACTTGGCTATCATGAATAATGCTGCTGAGAACATAGATGCACAGTTTCTGAGTCCCTGTTTTCCATTATTTTGGGTATATACTCCAAAGTGGAATTGCTGGATCCTGTGGTAACACTATTTTTTAAACTTATTTATTTTGTGGCTGTGCTGGGTCTTTGTTGCCGTGCAGCCTTTCTCCTCTAGCTGTGGTGAGTGGGGGCTACTCTCTAGCTGCGGAGCGCAGGCATGTCATTGCGGTGGCTTCTCTTGTTGCAGAGAATGGGCTCTAGGGCTCACACAAGCTCAGCAACTGTGGCTCCCTGGCTCCGCAGCACAAGCTTAGTTTCCAAGTCATGTGGGATCACACCAGACTAGGGATTGAACCCTTGCCTCCTGCACTGGCAGGTGGATTCTTTACCACTGAGCCACCAGGGAAGCCCTTTCATCTTTTTTGAGAAACTGTCACACCATTTCCATGGTGGCTGCACCATTTTATATTACCACCAACAGAGCATGAGTTCCAATTTCTCCAATACTTGGTATTTTCCTTTTTATGATAGAAACCACCCTAAAATATTTGAGGTAGCATCTTTTCGTTTTTTCATAAATCACCTGTAAGTTTTCATCCTCTGAAAATATTTACATGCCTCTCCCTGCAAATGAATATTGTTCAAGTTAAGTGACATCACCTCTTGGCTGTCACTAATCTGTAACCAATTGCATTTTCAATAACAATGCTTTTCATCTACCCGAGTCTAAAGTTTAGCAAGGGCCTCATCATCAACAGTTCTTAAGTAAAAAATGAACTAAAGATCTCAGTATGAGTATTTGATTTTATTTGTTTTCATGATTTTATGTACATAAAAGTAGCTATAAGTTTGTTTTTACTTTGTCCTTTTTCAGAAACCTAATAAATTTACTTTCAAAGGTGATGACATATTCTGTAGGTATGCAAAAAACTTAAAAGTTTTAAGGTTTCTGAGGGTCTTTAAGGAATAACTAAGTCTTTAGAGATGTGGGAGCAGTCATGATTATTCACAATAATCATTACTCAAATTATCCCAATACCAAATATTTCAAGGAATAAAGGCATGTTAAAAAGCCTGGTCAGGGACTTGCCTTGTGGCACAGTGGACAAGACTCCACCTGTCAACGCAGGGGACACAGGTTCAATCCCTGGTCTGGGAAGAGTCCACATGCCGTGGAACAACCAAGCCCACAGGCCACGACTACTGAAGCTCGAGCGCCCTAGAGCCCTTGCTGTGCAAGAAGAGAAGCCGCTGCAACGAGAAACCCTTGCGCCGCAGCAGAGAGCAGCCCTTGCTCTCCACAACTAGAGAAAGTCCACATGCAGCAACAAAGACCCAGCACAGCCATTAATTGATTAATTTTTAAAAAGCCTGGCCAAATAGAAACATATATAAGCAATGCTGAGATTCTAGTCATATTGCTTTTCATGTTAAATTTGACTGTTAGCTATAAACCATAGTGAGAGATTGAGAAGGTACCTCTTACTTTCAACCTGTCATTCACTGGTTTAAAACATATTTCCCTCCATGTTGGATTCATAATGCCTAGTATAGTTGCTGGATATTTTGCAGTTTCCGAAGTGGCTTCAAGGCTGTCCCATTCCGGTTGCAATGACTGCCCATTCTGGAAACATCCACTTAACAAATGAAAAAAAAAAAAAAAAAAGCCGTCCCTGGAGTTTGTCTTTGGGTGTCCCTAGATGGCTTGACACTGCCATGGGTAATTTCCCCCTGGAAGTGAAGAAGAACTTCCCATATTAAGTCATTTGTACACCTCGGACAGACGGTTAGGGTAACTCTTGCCTTGCTTTCTTATAAGAACAACTGAGCTCAAATCTAATTTATAATCAAATCTTAAAAAGTACGACAATTGTCTTGGGGCCTCTTCCTCATGTTTACTTAATCCCATCAATTTACAGGGCACCTAGAGACTGCATCAGTTACAAATGAAGGAGAAACGAGGTCAATCCTCCCGTTTGCTCATCCCCATCACTTCCACCCTCACCTCTGGTTCACCTTGTGGTCATGGAGACCACTGACGCCTGCCCTCTGTCTCCCACTGCTCAGCTCTCACTTGTTCTCACAGTCTCAGGCTTGGGATTTCTCTTCCCTCCTGACCTTCATCGGTATTTCAGCCTCCCATCGTTTCTCCAATTACAGTGCGTATCTTCAACATTGGTTCCATATCCCTGCTCTCATTTTCTCTTTCCCTAAGTGCTTTTGAGAGAGAAGATAATTAAGTTATGTCACTCAGAGATCACTATCTGCTGCTGGCACTGAACATCTCCCCAGAGAGATGAATGGGTTAAGCAATGCTTAGGCTAAGGACAGGAAGGCATGGTAAAGGTCAAACGAGGAGACAGACAGACAGACAGAGAGAGAGAGCATGCGCAGAGCTCCCTGTGTAATGTCTGATTGGTGGAAGTGAAGTGAAGTGAAAGTCACTCAGTCATGTCCTACTCTTTGCCACCCCTGGACTATACAGTCCATGGAATTCTCCAGGCCAGAATACTGGAGTGGGTAGCCTTTCCCTTCTCCAGGGGATCTTCCCAACACAGGGATCAAACCTAGATGTCCCACATTGCAGGCAGATTCTTTACCAGCTGAGCCACAAGGGACACTCGATTGGTGGAGACTGAGATAAAATTAATTATAATTGTCCAAAAAAAGTGGTCATATGAAGCTCCTGATCAAAAATATGTAAGTCCCACTGCCTGCTCCACCCCTAGACCTCCTCATGTGGTTTTCTAATTCTCATGTCAATCCCTTTTCCCTCTATGATCATCACCCTTACTTCTTTCGTTTACAGTCCATCAGCACACCGGGCACCTCTACTTGGAAATGCTCTGTAAGTGCACCCACCACTAGCACCCTAGTCCAAGCTACTGTACTATCTTGCCTGGATTGCTGTGATAACCTCTAAAGCAGTCTCTTTGGGCTCCCACCCTTGCCTTTCTGCTCTATTCGCAGCACAACAGCCAGGATGATCTTTTTAAAACAGAAATCACATAATGTCATTCCTTTGCTCCAACAGTATGTCCACAGCTCACAAGAATAAAACCCCTACCGCTAATGAGGCTTCCAAGACATAAGACGAGCTGTCCTCTGATACAAGTCTGATTTTGTCTCCTCCGACTCCACCACAACCTCACAAACCTCTTTGCCGTTCCTCCAACATTCTTAGTAAGTACCTACTGTATGCGCATGCATATGCGCATGCTCAGTCACTTCAGTCCTGTCCAACTCTTTGCGACCCCATAAACTGAAGCCCACCCCAGGCTCCTCTGTCCATGGGATTCTCCAGGCAAGAATATTGAAGTGGGTTACCATTTCCTTCTCCAGGGGATCTTCCCAACTCAGGAATTGTACCTGCTTCTCTTGCATTGCAGAGAGATTCTTTACTCATTGGGCCACCTGGGAAGCCCTCCTCCATTAGTCCATAGCACACAGGGCTGCAAAGAAAGCTGGAAAATGTAGTCAGTACAAATGTCATCCATTCACTTTGCAAAAACTCTGAGGTGCTATGACTAAAGGCAATAAAAGAATACAGAATGATGAGTATATATTAAATATGTCAAATATTTGATATATCAAGTATATCAGTCCAATATATCCTGGTCAGAAAAATCTCACCTTTTAACCCTTCTGAAAATGGCCTCACCCAGTCACTCTATATCCCTTTACCCTAACTTTTTTTTTTTTACCCCTAACTTTTTATTCCTTTTCAGCAAACAATATCAGCTAATATATTCCAGTTTTACTTGTTTATCCACCACTTTCCCTCAGAATGAAATACCAGATACTCTGAGGGCAGGGATTTTTCTTTGATCACTGCTGTATTCCAGTGTCTAGAACAGCACTGGGCACATAGTAGGCACTTAAAAAGTATTTGTTGAATGAATGAATAAATGAATAGCTGTTGAATCACATTTACAGTTCAATAAATATGTAATGGAATATGGTGGTGATAGGTTTTTAATTTACTCTTGAAAGCTGGAAGAACACCAGTTAAACCTGCTAGCAATTTTTCTGTACCACATTTCTGTTCATTGAAAATAATTAGTAGAATGGGCCATTTATTTATTTATTTATAAATGTGGAGTGTGTTAGTCAGGGTTCTCCAGGAAATGGAACAAATAGGATAGATCTCGATAGCAGATTTATTATCAGAATTGGCTCACAGTTTTATGGAAGACAAGAAGTCACACAATCTCTCTGCCATCTGCAAGCTGGAAAACCAGAGGTATAATTCAGTCTAAATCCAAAAGCTTGAGAATCCAGACACCGATGGTGAATTTCCTGGTCTGAGTCTAAAGGCTGAGAACCAGGAGCACTGACGTCCCAGATCCAAGGGCAGGAGAAGAAGGCAACGAGACAGAAAATTCACCCTTCCTCAGACTCTTTGTTCTGTTCAGGTCCTCAACAGATTGCTTGATGCCCACCCACATTGATGAGGGTGATCTTTGCTCAGACTACTGATTCAGCTGCTAACAGACACCCTCACAGGACACACCCAGAAATCATGGTTGACAGCTATTTGGGCATTCTTAGCCCAATCAAGCTGACACATAAAAACATTACCACACGTTGTTATGGAGGAAATGTGGAATTATTGTTAAACTTTCCAGGTGGTGCTAGTGATAAAGAACTTGCCTGCCAATGTAGGAGATGTAAGAGGCATGGATTAGATCCCTGAATCAGGAAGATCCCCTGGAGTAGGAAATGGCAACCCACTCCAGTACTCTTGCCTAGAGAATCCCATGGACAGAGGAGCCTGGCAGGCTATGGTCCATGGGGTCACAAAGAGTTGGGCCTGACTGAAGTAACTTAGCACATTGTTAAACTAAGGATATTGCAACTTGAGATGTTGAATGTTCTGCATAGTAATAAAAAAATAAGTGCACATTTCCTGAGCCTTTGCTGAGTTAAAGTAAAGCATTAGGAGATTTGGGGTTGAGATTGGGTTGTCCTCAAAAATTCTTTCTGTTTCTTGAAGTTCCTTTTGTGTCATCAAGCCCAAATATGTACCCACAAGAGGTTGTGAGCCTGAGCCCCAGAGGGCGGGAGAGGCAGCCTGATCTTCCTTTCACCTTAAGCTGAAAGCTGAGGAGGACCATGATAGGAGTGGACGGCACAGACCAGGGCTCTCCAGGCTTGATCACTGATGTTCTGGTATGTAACTAACCAGTCAAGTGTCTTGTCTGGTCCATGGAAGAAGCCTAGCAGTGTGTGCACTAAGCCTTAATGAAGAAAATGGCTATTCCCACTGACAGTCATCATGACGTGGGCATGAGCTGGCCCAGGATGGAGGAGGGAAGAAACTTCTCTTCCTGAGGCTGGACTCCCAGGTGGGAAGATATCTAGGCATGCTCTTTGGTTGGGGTTGGTCTGGCCCCTCCATGTTGAAGTCTGATAGAAGTTTCCTTTAATACTCCATGCTCTGAGGTTCCTCTGGGTACCTGGCCCTTAGCAATACCCATGTAGCAGCAGTGCCTGATACTCTTTGTTCTAAATGTCGGTTTATCCCCACCACAGCCCAGACTTTGCTTGGCCATGAGGATGGAGAGAGCAACTGGAGTCCTTGCTCAGAGCAACGGGCACAGTGGAGCCAGAGCAGTCTGCAGAAGTCACACCCTGGACTAGAAGTTTTGAGGACCTCCAGAGAGCCAAGATTCAACAGTTGGCACACCTTCCTCCAGGATGTTCATAAACCACCCGAGAAGTAAATTCAGAAGAAAAATGGGCTTCCTGCAGCCCATGAAGAGGGATCTATTGCAATTTGGATATTAAAGAAGAATGTTCTTGGTGTTTTAGTTGGTGAGATATGGAGTAATATCAATAACATCTGATTGGGAATACTGAGAGAAGGATTTATATTTCTTGTTTCTGACATCCCAGAGTGTTTTCTATTTATCCTAAGGAGCATCATAGCTGTCCCAAATATTTTTCAGAAAAAAATTATTCTAAAATATAATGTCATACTGCCTATTAGGAGAAAAGAGACTGACAAGCAAGCCAGAGTGTACCACCTGCTCCATCAGAAACAAATGAGTCTTCCTTAGACATGATTTCCATCATTCGATTCTTCTGCCGCAAATAACTAATGGCTCCTTGCTTCCTCTAATATTAAGAGGACATCCTGCTGCTAATTTTCCCTTTGCAAGGGAGTCCTCCCAGCAGCTAAATTTATTCCTATTATGAGCTTTCCATCCCAAGGGTTTGACAGACTCCCTGCCTATTATTCACTTTGTGCATCCTGGCCTTTATCTTTGCTCATTTTGTTCACATCACCAGAGGAATTTATCCCTTGATTTAGGCACTGTCTTGTATGCTAAATGTTTTTGCATCTATTCATTTTGATTCTTTGACTAGATGACTCTTCAACTAGATGAAAATTCTTCATCTAGAGTCTTCAACTAGATGACATTCTAAATAAGAATGTCTCTTATTCCTTTATGTTCCTTGCTGCACCTACTGCCATTCAGGCACCTTACAGGGCTCAATGAACACATTATTATTAAATCTTGAAGAAGAAGTTAGGAATCACTGATCTGTAACTAGTTCTTATAACTGAATGCCCTTCTGCCTGACATATATGAAGGGTTAGTGTTGGTTTCCTAATGCTTTGGAAGCAACTGGCCACAAACTTGGTGGCTGCAAACAGCAGAAATTTATTCTCTCAAAGTTCTAGAAGTCAGAAATCCAAAACAAGTTTCACTGGGCCAAAGTCAGGTGTCAGCAGAGCCATTCCCTCTGGAGGTTCTAGGGAGACTTCATTCCTGGCTGCTCTCAGCTGCTGGTGGTGGCCAGCGTTCCTTGGCTGGTGGCCACACCACTTCACTCTCTGCCTCCACGGTCACATGATCTTCCCTTCTGCTTGTCGAATCTACCTCTGTCTCTCTTCTGTAAGGACACTTATGCTTGCATTTGGGATCCTCCTGGATAATCCAGGATAATTTCCCCATGTCAAACCCCTTAGTTTACTTAGATCTGCAAAGATCCTTTTTCTGTTTAAGGTTACATTTACAGGTTCCAGGGATTAGGGTGTGCTATTATTAGGAGCCATTATTTAGCCTACTTTAAGTTATAATTTAATCCATATTCTTAAAATTCAATTAAGTAAATATAAAAGCAATGGAAAAAGACAATGGTGAATTAGAAGGAAAGAAAAGTTCTCAAAAAAGTGATGACCACTCTACACACACACATACATACATGGATGCATATACCCACACATATATGAGTTTCTGTGTTAGCAAAACTATTTCCTGTTCCATCTTCAGCTTCACTCTGGACCAGTGGCTTATTTAATTAAAAAAAAGACAGAATTAAAAGACGTCAGGTATTTAATTGAGACTCCCAACATGACAAAAAGATGGAATTCTATGTACAAAGAGACTTGTTTATAACTAAAATATTTTTTAAAGCTTCAGTAAAAATGGCATCTAAGGTTAATATAGGTTAAAGAACTATTTGGACAGATTAGCTTGAGATAAAACATAATTGAATCTGTGAATGTTTCTATCAAGTGACATTCTTACTTCACTGCACGCATGCATTCCTCCCAAATCCCATGGATTTAATGACTGCTATGCAATACAACGACAATACTCAACACTTGTATAACAACTTATAGTTTATGAAGCTTTTGACATACCTAATCTAATTCAATTATCACCCCAAGATGGTGAAATAGGCAGGATGAGTATTATTTTTTCCACTTTTCTGATGAACATCGAGATTCAGAGGGAGAAAATGACTTGCTCAAGAAAACTTGGCAAGTAATTGTCAGATGTTAACCATGACCCAGACTTCCTACTCTCAAGTCAATATACCTTCAAGTACACTAGAATTAAATTCGGGATGAATATGATGATAGTAATGAAAAAGTGAAGTGGGCAAAGCACATGAAAAGGCATTTCGTTCAAGAGAAAAACTATTTGGTCCCAAGTCATAAAAGACTCAAACCTCATTCGTAATCATGGAAATGCATACAGACAACCAAGAGATGATAGCAAAAAAAAAAAAAAAAACTCTGAAAACACTAAATGCTGGAAAAAATGGACCAAGCAATTCTTAATCTGTTGCTGATGGGAAAGTAACTTTATACAAGCACCTTTGAAAACAGTTTGGCAGCGCCCTATAAGTTGACCATCATATTTCCCTACAAGCTAGCAACTATTTTTCTAGGCATATCCAAGATGAACTTTTGTACCTGTGTATGTAGAGAGGTGCACACTCAGGTCTAAGCAATGTAGTTTTTAACAGCAAAAATTGGGGGAAAATCCTCCAATGTCCCATCATCAAGAAATAGATAAATAAATTGTAACATAGCCATGAAATGGAATAACAAATTATGGCTATATGAAATTATATGAATGAATTTTGGCAATGCGATATTCAAAAAATAAAAAGCCTTGGAAGATTTCAAACATAATAATACCCATTTTACAAAGTTTAAAATAAACCCAGACTAAACAATTTTTAACATGATAGTAATGAATTTAATCTTTAATTGAGAGATGCATAAATGGACATCTGAGAGAGTTCTTGGCTGATGAGCGGTTTGTTCTGCTGGGGCACTGGCAGCCACTCACTCCACCAATCTGCCTCTTCCATCTTTGTCTGGGTCTACCTCTAAACTGGCCCCAGCTTAATCCAAATCTGGGGATATTCCTGACACACAAAAGTACTGGCAGCAAGACCAGCAGTCTGGTTTTTATTTTGGTTCTGTAGCTTAGTTTAATGAGCGTATCTTGAAACTCAGTTTTCAGTCGATCAGATGGTAATATTTATTGATCCAAAAATATGAATAACACATTGTGTCAGGTACTGTGGGGAACCTCAGAAAAGCATCCATCATTCACATGCTCATCCATCCATCCATTTATTCATGTAATATTAACTGATCATCTGCTATGAGCAGGCAGTGGAATCTAAGATGAACACGGTAATGTTGCTGCTCTTAAGACACACAGTCCAATGAGGGAGAGAGACATATTAATAGATCAGTAAAAGAAGATACGATAAATCCAACATTGGTGTCACAGGCAGAGGTCAGGAAATCCTGCCCAGAAGAACACCCAAAATGCATCTTTCAGAATGAGTAGAGTCATCAAGGAGAGGAAAGAAAAGGAGGTAGGCAGAGGGCTTATGAAAAAAGGCCCAGAGCTAAGATGCAGCATGGTGTGCCTTAGCTGTACCTCGGCATCAGCAGGATTGACACCTCTGAAACCTTGAATCCCGTCTTTAATTGGCTTCCACCGCAGGCTCCAAGCAAGAGCCACAGACACAGAGCATAGACAGAGCAAGCCCACTATCAGTACCAGCGGTTACTCTGTTATCTGAAGCTCATGAGCTGTATGGGACCATGCATTTGAGTTAGCAGCCCTGCTTTAAGTGGAAGGAAAATAAGGAATGATCTGGCTTCTCATATTCCAGCAGCCCCAGAGCTCAAGAGCATCAACAACCACCTAAAGGAAGAATCAAAGCTAAGAAGAAGATCCAGAACGATCCTTCAGAAGGAAGCATGAAGTTTCAACAATCGACGTTTTCAAGCCTTTCCTGGGAAGTTTCAGCCTTCAACCCAGCACCCCTGTTGCTTCTCCTTTCTTTATCCTGGTGGGATAAGGCTGCAGATGACCATCCGATTTCCCAGACTCAGCAATTTCAAGCCAGCCTGCTCTGTCCATCTCTCCCTCTCTTAGGATGTGCCCTTTCCAAAGAGAATTTGTAATCCCTTACGTAAATAGGTTTCCAAGGCAGACACGTCTTTCCAGTTGGCTAGATACAAACAAGACATGTCTAACTTCAAACAGGGACTCATAATAAAGTCCGTGCTGAGCTTCTGTGATAAGCTGGCTGGGGTGCTACCTTCTCAAGAGGAGAAGCAGATCAGTAGGTGAGACTGGGGATTCGGTTTTGGAAATGTCGATTTTTGAGGCACTTCATAGGATGGGCTTCCCAGATGGAATTAGTAGTAGAGAACCCACCAGCCAATGCCAGAGACATAAGTGACACAAGTTCAATCTCTGGGTAGAAAGATGCCCTGGAGGAGAACATGGCAACCGACTCCAGTATTCTTGTCTAGAGAATCCCGTGGTCAGAGGAGCCAGGCGGGTTACAGTCCATGGGGTCTCAAAGAGTCGGACACCACGGAAGCAACTGATCACATAGGATGCAAAGGAAAGGTGACCAACAGATGTTTGGATATTTGAACCTGAAATTCAAAAGAAAGGTCATGGCTGAAGATATTATTTGGGACTCCTTAGTACACCCGAGTAACTAAAATATAAAGTCAACCAGATTACTCAGAGTAATGAGTAATAGAATGAGAAGAGGTGCAGACCAGCAAGAAACCCTGGGGAAGAGCAACACGCAGGATGTTCATAAAAGGGTGTCCATGCAGAAAGGGTGTCCATGAAGGAAGCAAAAAGGATGATCAGAAAGGAGAGCCAAGATGGTGTCCAGTCACTGAAGCCCAGATGTGGACCCTTCAGTGAGTCCTGGGAAAGAACTCATCAGTTTATTCCTTCAGCCAATACTTATGCACACGGTCTCCACACCAGGCACCATTCCAGACCCTCTGGATACAGCAGAGAGAAAACAACAAAATCCCCACCCAGATAAGAATGACACTCTGATGTCAGTGTGGCAAAGAGGTCCAGAGAGATAAAGAATAAATAGAGTCTGTTGGATTGAAAATTAGATTGGCTTTGGTGAACAATGAGAGCTTTCCAACAGCAATAAGCTCAGAAGACAGATTCCAATGCTCTGAGAACAAACCTGATGTGAAGGAGTAGAGATGGGGGGTGTACCCTTTTCTTTTGAGAAGTCATATAAAAAGGCAGGAGCCAAGGGGCACTTGATAGACAGCATGGTTCAAATGAGTGTTTGTTTTCCTTTGCCCGATAGATTCTTGCATGCATTCTTGCAAGTATTTGTAGGCTAGCTGCCACAGAAAAGGAGCCTGGAAATGTGAGGAAGCTGAAGATTTGAAGAGACAGTATGTGATGCAGCCCAGTTCTGAGGCCGGCAGGAGAAGAGACTCCTCCTATAGTCACTGCAGAGTCTTTGCAAATTAAGGACTGCTCAAGTATGCATTTAGGAGTGAGCTTTTCTTTCCCTCTTCTTTTTTCTAGTGATCACTAAAATAGCATCTAAATTTCAAAAGAGACATAGGGTAGCATATATGTCTCCCAGAGTGTGTTATATAAGAGGGAATGAGATGTCTTCTTTCTTTCCTCCTCCTGCACCCCTCTGCCACTCTTCCTTGTCCTCTCGCACCCCCCATAACATACTTATATGTGGCTACATATGGATACAAACAGAACCCAGACTGGCCTTCCCGCCTGTTCAGAGTCCTGCTGCCACAGCTGTCCACCTCATCAGGTCCTTATCTACGGGCACTAAAGTGCAAAATGCACCATGCAGCAGCAGTATTGGGGGTTTTCCAGGACCCCTGCTTGCAGCTACGGGGGACCAGGCAGCGCCTGGTAACCACTGAGAGCAGAAGGGGGGAGCACATCTTTATGGGTCCCCCAGCTGGCAGCGTGGAGCACTGACCTGGGCTGCTCACAGACAGACACAAGACCGTCCCCAGCCTCTAGGATCCTTCCCCAAAGCAGAGCTTTCAGGCTGAGTGGGCAGATTATAAAGAGCAGAGAGAGCGCTGCAGGCTAATCCTCCAGCCCAGCTCCCCCGCCCAGCCCCACTGCATCTCTCTAAATGAAGACAGGACTGATTGCAGGGAATCGCTCTGATATGAGCCTATCTTAACTGAGGGCAGACCCAGCAGGGAGGCCACCCCGAGGTTCTCTCTGCCTTGGCCCAAAGGACAGAAACAGTGCGGAGGACACCGCCCTTCCTGGCTTCCCCGGGATCAACTAACCATTGATCAGGCAGTTTCAGGGCCTCAGACAAGCGCCCTGAGTTCTCCAGGACACATCTACATAGCTCCTTCCTTCCTGATACAGTAGTCAAAACAAATCCTATCTCCCCGGGTTGGTGATGTCAGCCTCCGGCCATACACCTGAGGTCACAGACCAAGTCCTAAACTATCACAGCCTAAAAGAACATGACAGAACATCTTTAAAAAGCAAATAAAAGAAAACAGCTAGAGGTTTGTGTATGTATATATCTGCATGTATCAGCATTATATATATATATACACACACACATAAATATCAATATGTGTGTATACCAGTATATCAGATATATATATGATATATTTACATATTTAAACACACACACAGACACACCCTAAATAATAAATGTGCACCAAGAAAGACAGAAAATAAGTGCTCACCGACATAACACAGACTAGCAAATGGGAGTTTGGGTAAAAAAATTACTTCTAACGTAGTTTGTTTATGATTACAAAAACAACCAGATGGAAAGCAATCTGGGGAAAAAATCTGTTTCATCACTGGAGTGAACAAACACAATTAAAATGCGAAAAACATGAAGTCTTATGAAGCTGAACAGAACAAGGGCTTTTTTCTTTTTTAAAATGGTGATTGGATGAATTACTGCCACCTAAATTCCAATAATCTCTTGGGACTCAATATCCCTTACAGCATCAGCTGCAGGCAAAAGAAGAAGTGCTGGCTGATTTGACATCAATCATTAATATTCGTTTTTATCTTGCCACAGCTGGAGCAACTGCGGTCTGCAGTCTTCACTTTCCTTGTGGTGAAGTATTTCCTTTGAAGAAAGCAGGATTGGCAAGCTCCCCACATTCACTTGCTCATTCATTTTTCATTCATTTTCCTCTTAAAAGAGGAAAAATAATCCGTAGAGTTCTCAACTGACTTGAGTTGAAACAATGAACTGAACAATTGAAATCAATTTATTGTTACTGTACAGTTTTTCTTTTCTTTTTAAAGCCATGTGGGTATTCTCAGTAAAAGAGCCCTTCTTTCAGATTGATTATACTGCAAGTAATGGAGTTTGTTTTTTTTTTTAAGTAAAATCATAGAGTAATTTTGCCATCACGTGTGCATGCTAAGTTGCTTCAGTCGTGTCCGACTCTTTGAACCTATGGATGGAGGCTGTCAGACTCCCATGTCCATGAAATCCTCCAGGCAAGAATACTGGAGCAAGTTGCCATGCCCTCCTCCAGGGAATCTTCCCCACTCAGGGATCGAATCCGCGTCTCTTATGTCTCTGGCGATTGGCGGGTGGGTTCTTTACCACTAGTGTCACCTTGATGAAAAAGCTATCTAGAATTAATCCAGATGGGAAAAATGCAGCAGAGGATAGAAAGTCGGTTTCCACGTTGCTCCTTTTGTGTATCACAACAGGATGTGGTACAGTACCCAGCCATCCCTGCTCCTGCTCTAAGAATGCAAAGACAAGGTGATAACGTACACAAGTGGAATACTAAGAGCATTTTAAAGCTAAGAGGCAAGCTACATTTACTAACTCTTCATTTTTTTCTCCTTATACCTACCAACTGGTGATTTCGTTTACGATATGTGAACGTTTTTCTTTTACTTTTTAGTCAATTCATATTTTTATTATCAAGCTTATCTTTAATACATATTTTATATAAAAATGAAAAATATCCATTACCCTGCCACAATTATATATCATATTAAGCATTTGGATTCTTCCACATTAATTTTTTCATTAATTTTTATTAACCCTGTATTTTTTAACTTCTGAAAATAGGGAAGATTGACCGTATTTGTATGCTCTGTTTAAAATCTTTAAAAACTCTTCATTATTGCCAAGTTTATATTCCTAAACTTGCCATTCAAGGCATACACTTTATGCCCAACGTTAGTCTTATCTTTGACTAATCCCCAGTGTGACCTTCTGTTGCCAAGATTCACTATGATTGTAAGAGACAGCTGGTTGAAATAAACACCTCAACCTCTGCCAGCAGAAGGCTATCTGGTGGGGAAAACAGAGTCTGCTTTAAGTTAAAATATTATGGCAAAAAGGCCCTCATTTCTCAGGCACCTAGAGAAAGGCTCTTGCGCTTTAACTTTTCTTGGCAGTATGTTGTCAGGGTTGTTGTTTCTAAAAAACTGTTTTGGTTACCATGTTACAGCTTCATTCATAGTCATGTAGCCAAGTTGGGCTACAGTCATTCCCACTGATGTGAGCTCCTAGCACTGACATTAAACTCTCTGAGATCATGGTCTGTCCTGAAGCCAGAAGTAGTTCCAGCAAATACAACCCAATAGTGATATCACAGAGTGGAGTCTTTATGGGTGAGAACACACATTTTAAATCAGTTTCCAGAGATTTCTGGCTTTAAGAATTACAGATCACGGGATTTGGACGCATGTGCAGCTCCAGGTAGATTCTTGCTGTAATGTCAACCTTGTCCATTCCCCCAGCCCCTCCTGAGTTTGCTGTGTCTTTCCAGTGTGTGTGACAGTGCTGCGGGAATACACAGCCCATGGCCCCCACACTCCCCTCTCTGCTGATGATGCAGAGGCAGCATCCGCGTGCCAAGCAGCATAGCTGTCCAAGGGTTCCAGACAGTGACCAGAAGCAAGATCACTGGCAGCCCCAGGAGGAACGAGAGAAGCAACTGCAGCGGGGACCAGGCTCAGTGTAGGTGTGATGGGATACTCCTTCCCCCTGGTACTTTCAAGGGAGCTGAGATCTGGTTCCACGCCACGTATGGACAAGTCTCTCCAGTGGACCCTGCTGCTTACATAATTAAGTCGAGATTCTTCAGCCTCAGACTCATAAGCTGTGTGCCAGGCCCCCTACCTCATCACCTCCTTCTGTCCCCGCCCCCTCAACCACTACTGTTCTCCGAGCTCATCACTTCCGGTCCAGTCTCCTTCAGGTCACTTCCGGTCCAGTCTCCATGCACTGCTCTTGTGAGGACAGCCTTTCTCTTTCTCTGGATGGTTAGTTCCTCTCACCTCTCTTCCCCTCTGAGCAGCTCTCCCTGAGCCACTCGGGCCACCGCAGTTACTCACACCTTCCCGGGTCTCCTGCCACGCCTTCTTATCCTGCATTCTGGAACTATCTGTATTGAACTGTAATGATTTATTTTCACGTCTGCCTCCTCAACTAGAGAAGGAAATGGCAACCCACTCCAGTATTCTTGCCTGGAGAAGCTCATGGACAGAGGAGCCTGGCTGGCTATGGTCCGCGGGGTCACAGAAGAGTCGGACACGACTGAGCTGGCTTAGCACGCACGTCTCCTCAACTAGCATGCAGGGCTCCTGAGGGCAGGAAGTGACTCTTTCTCCTCTTTGTGTCTCTGATGTCAGCCGTGCCTGTCATGTGTAGGTGCCCAGGGTATCCTGATGACTAAATGCATGAATACAGGGAGACATTTTTGAGATATTAATTGATGTGGATTGGCCTTTGGTTGTTCCATGGCTCTGTGTTAAGTCTGGCTGGTTCAGAAGGTGGAGTCCCTTCTAAAGTTAACACCAGAGAAGTTCCAACCAGACATTAAGAGGAGGTGGAAGGCCCGTCCCATTCACTCCAAGAGAGAAGGAAGGAGAAAAAAAAGATAGAGGGTGGAGAAACACACACACTTAGGCCAAGATGTTCTGGCCTCTTCTCAGATGAGATGCCAAAGAAGTGGGTGCTGCTAGTTGAGAGGAAAGCGATAGCAGAGGGATCTTGTGCCCCACTCCTGGGTTAGAATTGTGGAAGGAGACATACAGGGTGGCCCCACGCAAACAGCAGGCACGTACACCTCGAGAAGGTCTAAGACCCCCTTCCCCTATGGTGTCAAGGGATTCCAGCATTCCTGAAGCCCCTTTGGTAACTATCAGGCAGCTGAACGGTAGCTGCCATGATGGTCACAGCTGCACATCTGCAGAGGCCACGGCATGGGCAACTTAAGCCAAAGGTCAAGTGCAGAACTTGGCCGAGACACAGAGGCTGCAGTACCTGCGAGAGCCGAGGAGAGGACTGGTCTGCAAGGGAGGACCACCAGGCCCTCAGGCTTCTGCCAAGAGAACAGGCCTCAGACCACCAGCCTCAGGCTTCAGCTGCAGGTACTGGCAGAGCCCCAGTGACCAGGAGGACACCCGGAGGATCTGATGAAGTCCAGAAGGCCCCTGAGGTCTCTCTGTCTCTGAGCCCGAGGTCCTCTTCCCCCTCCACAAAATCATATCCATACATGGCAGTAGTTTCTGCCTTGGGAAGACCAAGGATTGAGAATGAAATCTAAAAGATACAATACTTACATATAAAAGATCAAGTTAAATCATTAAAAGCAATGAAAGAATGTATTTTACTGGCCAGAGAGGGGTTCTCACCTCAGCGTTATCAAAAGAGGTGACAGCTTGAGATGAGGATTTACCCAGCTAAACAAAGAACTCTATTTTAGCGGGTGTATGGATTGTTGCATGTGAATTTTTCAACCCTTCTATAAATGAAAGAAAGACAGACAAAAGAGAAGGGGTCAGGCAAATATATCTAATGAGAAGAGCACCCAGGAGAACACAGGGATGGTGTCCTTGTGCACACAGAAAGAGGCCTCTGGTATATATTTTCATGCCTTCCTCTCTTGTGAGAGATCCATTCTTCCCCAAAACCTGTGAAAAGAAGAAACAGAGCCACAGACTCCATGACTCTGGGTTTCAAAAGCCAGCTGCCACTGCCACCACTCCTGCCAGGCGTAATTTGCCTCGTGTCTGCCCCTCACTGTCACTTTCAGAAGCAGTGTGAGTGTGTGTGTGCACACGTGTACACACTTTCTATGCATGGGTGCATGCCACTTTTATTCATCTTTGGTCTGGACAGCCTTAGAGAATCATAGTCCAACATCCACAGTCTACAATGAAAGAGGACTTGCCACTCACCTTGTGACTGTACCAGCTTCCTGACTCCGACACTGTGAACTCCCAGCTCTAGCCTATGGGCTCTGCTGCCCGTTCCTATCTTTGCCTCTCCTGGCAAGAAGGCATCTGGACTGATGCAAAACCCAAGCATGGAGCTTTCAGTTTCCTGCTCTGTGTGGCTTCTCTGACTGAATTCGGAATCTGGCTTCATAGACCTTGCAATCTATACTAGAAGCTCCAGCACTGGTCTCTCTAGAGTTAGGAGGAACACTGGCCACTTCAGTTTCCTCCAAAGCCTCAACTGCTCAGCTCGTAATAGTTGATTTCCCCCTATCCAGCCCAGGGCTTCTCAGGTGGCGAAGTTGGTAAACTCCCGCCAATGCAGGAGACACAAGAGACGCAGTTTTGATCCCTGGGTTGGGAAGATCCCCTGAAGAAGGAAGTGGCAACCCACTCCAGTAGCTAGTTACCACAGATATGTGCAGGCACCACGAAGGGTGTAACGTGCACCGATTAATCCTCCAAGAACCCTAAGATACTGCTGTTTTACAAATAGGAAAACCAATGTGTAGAAGGGTTAAGAGTTTTGCCCAAAGCCATGAAGCTAGTAAATTTGGAATCCAAACTTGAATCTATCTCTGCTTGATTCCCGGGCTTCCCCCGAGGCTTAGCGGTTAAAAAAAAAGAATCTGCCTGCAATGCAGGAGAGGCACAGAAGATGCAGTTTGATTCCTGAGTCAGGAAGGCCTCTTGGAGGAGGGCATGGCAACCCACTCCAGTATTCTTGCCTAGAGAATCTTGTGGACAGAGCGGGTTGCAAAGAGTCAGACAGGACTGAAGCAACTGAACACACAGCGCAGAACACACAGCTTGATTCCCAGGCCAGTGTGCTTAACTCGACATCAGACTCCCTTCTCAGGGGGAGCCTGACAGTCTTCGTCCTAAAGGCATTCTCTGGTTCTGAAATCACTTCCCAACAATTTCCAGACAAACCCCTACACTTTGAAGCTTGATCTCACAATTCATCCTAATGCACAATGTAGTGTTTTCCCCCCTTACTTATGTGGTATTGTCAAAGGGCAATTTTTTAAAGGGTAAAATGACATTCATGTTATTATAAAATGAATACAAATAAAAGATTTTATCTGAATAATTAATCAAAGAAGATTAATTTTAAGATATTTTTAATACGGCCACCTCAAATAATTCAAAGTACCATACATAGACAGGCAATCTGAAATGCTACAATGAGTTTAACATGCCCACACAACTGGTCGAGATCTACCACATGATAATAAATTGCACCTGACACCACACTTGCATTTCTCTGGACATTAGTCATTTTCACTTTATAAGCATTTTCTACAAGCTAGAGTGCAAAATACCTCAAAGACAATGAAAGGTGGGGATAAGTCGGAAGAGTGGGCTACACAGGACACTCAGAGGTCTTCTGCATTTTTCCTGGATTCCTGTACATAATACTTTTTTATATCAATGTATCATAATGTAATCACTATTCACATACATACACACTGCTGCTGCTGCTGCTAAGTCGCTTCAGTCATGTCCGACTCTGTGCGACCCCAGAGACAGCAGCCCACCAGGCTCCTCCGTCCCTGGGATTCTCCAGGCAAGAACACTGGAGTGGGTTGCCATTTCCTTCTCCAATGCGTGAAAGTGAAGTCATTCAGTCGTGTCCAACTCCTAGTGACCAAATGGACTGCAGCCTACCAGGCTCCTCCATCCATGGGATTTTCCAGGCAAGAGTAGTGGAGTGGGGTGCCATTGCCTTCTCCATACATACACACACATGGGTCTAAATTCAAGTTGTGGAGGAATATTTTCTCTTCAGAATGAATATAACAGAATCACCTGGTTCTGTGACCCTCTCTAAGTGGCATCTATTAAATAAGCATCACACAACCAATTATGAATTATTCCCAAAGAATCCCCCCAAATCATAGATTATTAGCTTTTCCCCAAAAATGTGTTATGAGCAGATTGTATTAGACAATCACCTCTTATCTTTTATGTTGTCCGTGCTTATATGGCCGTCAATCATAGGATATTCACAAAGAGAGGATGTTTTGAAGCCCTAATTAAATATTTTGACAAGGAACCTGCCTTTGCTTTAATAGAACGTCCTAGCTCAAAACAAATATTTACCAAAAATACTTCCTAAAGAAGGATATGATTCTATCTTTAAGAAACCACTAGTTTCTTCTTTCCCCAGATACCTATTTCCTGCCTTGAGAATTTAGGCTCTTGGTCACCAGTAAACGACATTTGCTGAGTAAAGATATATCTGAAAAAAGGAAAAAATGAAAAACATCCCAACATGCCAAGCCCAGCTTATTTAAGAGTGAATACTTTGGCAACTGGCGCACAAGATTCAAATTGCTTCAGGGTATGAACCATCTTCTTGCCTCCTGAGGGAAGTAAGTCTGAGACAAGAATTAAAGTATAACCACTTTATTTGGGAGGTACAGGAAATACTTGTAGAGAGGTACGGAAGAGAATGGAGTAGCAGCAGGCAATCAAGAATGTGTGATTAAGCGCTATCACAGGGGTGACTAAAGCTTCATCTCGTGGTACGATGATGTGAAAACGCAAACCCAGAGTTATCCAAGCCAAGAGGTGACAGAGCTGGGGTGGTGTTTATACAGGACCTCCTGTGAGCTGTTGATTGAGGACTGGTCCTCAGAGGTTCTAATTCCCCTGTACTTCTAGCCTGCTGTAGGTTCTGGAAATAAGATCTTTAGACTGAGAGACACAGACGCTGGCACCTGGCATCAGCCAGAGCCACCGAAGGGCTGGCAGGGAGATGAGAGGGGAGGAGTGGGCAGATACTGCTAATACCTACTCACCGTACCTGAGTCCTCTCTCCGGTGAAACAGTAACGTGCTTCAGCCTCTCTCTGTCTCTGCTTCCCTGCTTTTTCTCCTGCCACCAGATTTCCTAGTAGCAGAAAGAGAGCACGCACCGTGCTGGTGCAGAACTTATCACCTTGTGCTGGCTCATGGGTCACTGGTCAGCCTCTGGCCTGGTTGTCCTGGGATCAGGTACAGACCCCTGGCTCCTGTTTCTGAGTGCAACAGTGTCGAGTGACACAGAGCGAGACCGCTGGTGCTGGAGAATAGCCTAGGGGCTGAAAGCAGGACAGCTTCTGACCACAACCAGACGCGAGCTCCTTCCGTTCAGACACAGGTGATGGCAGGCTTAAGCCTCTGATGGACGTGCACGTTTACATCCACCTCAGCTGGGGAAGAGATGAGGCCGCAGTCATTAGAATCCCTAACCTGAAGCTGGCCGTTTTCGTATATATGTTTCCCCTTAGAATTTATTGTGTTCCTTTAGCTCATCTTTGGAGAAGGCAATGGCACCCCACTCCAGTACTCTTGCCTGGAAAATCCCATGGATGCAGGAGCCTGGTGGGCTGCAGTCCATGGGGTCACTAGGAGTTGGACACGACTGAGCGACTTCACTTTCACTTTTCACTTTCACGCATTGGAGAAGGAAATGGCAACCCACTCCAGTGTTCTTGCCTGGAGAATCCGAGGGACGGGGGAGCCTGGTGGGCTGCCGTCTACGGGGTCACACAGAATCGGACACGACTGACGCGACTTAGCAGCAGCAGCAGCTCATCTTAATTTCAGATTCATGTTGTATTTTGCCTTTCCCATTTGTGTTTTCTCGTTTGACTGTTTTCATGAACAAAAGCCCGACCTACATGCAGTGGGATTTCATGTATCAAGAATTGCTGTCATTCTTGGTTTTGAGGCGTACACTGCATATGAACGTGGGGACCCTGTTTTCTAAGTGAACTTCTGACTCCCATCTTCATGTTCTCTGAGACCTCCCTCTCCTCAGTATATCCTCTCCTCGTTATATTTTCTTTATAACATTCAGCACTCTCTACAGTCTTTTTTCCCGTGGCTGGAGACTTGACTTATTTATTTACTTTGGCCACTCTGAGTAGCATGCAGGACTTTAGTTCCCCAGCTAGGGATCAAACCCATGGCCCCCGCACTGGGAGCACGGAGTGTTAACCACTGGGCCACCAGGGATGTCCCTCTACAATTACTCATTATTATTGTTTTTTTACCTGACTCCTCACATAAGCTTCATGAGTGCAGATGCCCAGATGAGGTGGTCAAGTTAACATTTGGTGAATGATTTTATTCCTAAAGCAAGGATTTTAAAGGGTTTTCCTGGGAAGGATTGTCTTGGACTGATCCAGTGGCCTCCATGGCTTGGTCCCTATAGTGATTAAGACAAATTCTGGGCTGGTGACTGGCCAGGGGGCAGCATGGAATCAGCAGGCAGAACCGAAGCTGTGGCCTGTGGTCTCATCAGCCTGGCTCAGAGCAGCAGAATCCCTCCTTGGAGAAGGAAAGCTTGTTAGGAGTCATCAGACAGGGCTAGGAGGGCAGGGGCATGTGAGGTGGATGGTGAGCAAGACAGAAACTTCTGGCAACCGTCAGGGCGAAGGGCAAGGATCATGAACTCAGGGGGCAAGACCTGCCTTCTGGATGAAGAGAGTGGGCCCTGTCGTGGGGCCAGCCCTGGGTGAGGAGAATTCCAAGTCAGGGAAGGAATTCATAGCAGCCGCACTGCTGATGGCAGCCTCCCGACCACAGCCCACACTCAGCTCTCTCAGGCCAAAATAAACAGCTGCCGCAAACAATTCTCTAGGAGAGCCTGAATATTACTGTTCTTCGGGAGATGCTTTATAGCAGTTTGCTCTCATTGTCAGT